>NW_026262745.1:79413062-81813062 GCF_021869535.1 Mytilus californianus | reverse complement strand
AACTGAACGCTTCCCTATTTCAGGAGCCATCATTTACTTCTTTTAGGTCTTAGAAGTGCTTAATATACTTTGCAGGAAGGAGTTGTTTAAAGCTTTATACAATATTCTTAAAAACACGGTAATAAAAGTGAGTATTTTAAAAACTAACCCAATATGCCAATGATCAGTCGGTCAGCCGATAAATAAATGAATAAGCCAAGTGTCATTAATGGTTTCCGTGGTGTAGTGGTTATCACATCCGCTTAACACGCGGAAGGTCCTGACTTAGCGGAAACATTTTTTTTTTTGGCCTGGACAAGGACGGATTTTTTTATGTAGGCACTGACGCGTCCACTTGTACAAATGTGAGAATCTTTTATCGGTAAATTTGCCTTTTCATGTTCAATAGCCTTCTTAACTTAAAAAAAAAAACGAAAAGAAAAGAAAAGAAGGCAGAATAAACACTCCATTTCTAAGGCTGTGGGGGCCTCGGTGGCCGAGTGGTCTAAGTAGTTACTACTGTAATCACTAGCCAGTCAACACTGAGGTTGTGAGTTCGAACCCCGCTCATGCGGGTGCACTCGACTCCAATCTTAATTGACTAGGATTGTCAGTTATAGACGAGCGCATCCTAAAAGGTGTACTTGAATAGGTCCTATTTGTATTGTTTTCAATGTACGCCTATCATTTGTCAACTTGTTTTAGTTAGGGATATTATCGGTACCATTGCATGTAGTTATTCTCTTTTGATTCGATGCCGAATTTTTACATTTTGAGAGTAGCGTAGGAAAGACTGCACGGATTTTCTTTAAAACTCTAAATGGTCTAAATATAGCTACAACAAATTGTAACACGTTAAAAGAAACTGTTGTGTTTTTCAACTGGCACTTTAACCATTCAGTATGATATATAACAAATTGATTAATGTCACTTTGTACCAAATGTCAGTTTCTGAACCGTTCTGTCATCTCCCAAAAGCTATATAGACCTCAACTTTGCCTCGGTCTTTATACTATTTGGGAGATGATCGGTTGTGCCATGGATTACCGCATCAGTGGCCCTCGTTGCCAAAAATTATTGCTGAATTATATCTAGCCTAGTTTTAGGTTTCAAACAATTGAAGTCACACGAACAGCTTGAATATTTAAAGTAATGGAGTCACCATTTGCAAAAATATACCAGGTTCTGGCGAGGTTCGAACTCGCGACCTTCTGCGTGTAAAGCAGACGTGATAACCACTACACCACAGAACCGGACACTCTACTTATCTAATATTTTAGAAGTTATACTTAAGTTAAATTTCATGTGAAAACCGGTATACAATAGGCACATCATCAAAGTCTCACTTGGGCCTCTCAACTAAGATAACTATAGTCCACACTGGCAAAACTGTAACACTGACACATGGTGAAAAAAGATAAAAAGATAACTGAACGCTTCCCTATTTCAGGAGCCATCATTTACTTCTTTTAGGTCTTAGAAGTGCTTAATATACTTTGCAGGAAGGAGTTGTTAAAAGCTTTATACAATATTCTTAAAAACACGGTAATAAAAGTGAGTAATTTAAAAAC
Organism: Mytilus californianus; assembly: GCF_021869535.1. Lineage (NCBI taxonomy): Eukaryota > Metazoa > Mollusca > Bivalvia > Mytilida > Mytilidae > Mytilus > Mytilus californianus. Next base: position 81,811,512 of record NW_026262745.1, on the reverse strand, counting down.
TAACCCAATATTTCAATGATCAGTCGGTCAGCCGATAAATAAATGAATAAGCCAAGTGTCATTAATGGTTTCCGTGGTGTAGTGGTTATCACATCCGCTTAACACGCGGAAGGTCCTGACTTAGCGGAAACATATTTTTTTTTTGGCCTGGACAAGGACGGATTTTTTTATGTAGGCACTGACGCGTCCACTTGTACAAATGTGAGAATCTTTTATCGGTAAATTTGCCTTTTCATGTTCAATAGTCTTCTTAACTTAAAAAAAAAAACGAAAAGAAAAGAAAAGAAGGCAGAATAAACACTCCATTTCCAAGGCTGTGGGGGCCTCGGTGGCCGAGTGGTCTAAGTAGTTACTACTGTAATCACTAGCCAGTCAACTCTGAGGTTGTGAGTTCGAACCCCGCTCGTGCGGGTGCACTCGACTCCAATCTTAATTGACTAGGATTGTCAGTTATAGACGAGCGCATCCTAAAAGGTGTACTTGAATAGGTCCTATTTGTATTGTTTTCAATGTACGCCTATCATTTGTCAACTTGTTTTAGTTAGGGATATTATCGGTACCATTGCATGTAGTTATTCTCTTTTGATTCGATGCCGAATTTTTACATTTTGACAGTAGCGTAGGAAAGACTGCACGGATTTTCTTTAAAACTCTAAATGGTCTAAATATAGCTACAACAAATTGTAACACGTTAAAAGAAACTGTTGTGTTTTTCAACTGGCACTTTAACCATTCAGTATGATATATAACAAATTGATTAATGTCACTTTGTACCAAATGTCAGTTTCTGAACCGTTCTGTCATCTCCCAAAAGCTATATAGACCTCAACTTTGCCTCGGTCTATATACTATTTGGGAGATGATCGGTTGTTCCATGGATTACCGCATCAGTGGCCCTCGTTGCCAAAAATTATTGCTGAATTATATCTAGCCTAGTTTTAGGTTTCAAACAATTGAAGTCACACGAACAGCTTGAATATTTAAAGTAATGGAGTCACCATTTGCAAAAATATACCAGGTTCTGGCGAGGTTCGAACTCGCGACCTTCTGCGTGTAAAGCAGACGTGATAACCACTACACCACAGAACCGGACACTCTACTTATCTAATATTTTAGAAGTTATACTTAAGTTAAATTTCATGTGAAAACCGGTATACAATAGGCACATCATCAAAGTCTCACTTGGGCCTCTCAACTAAGATAACTATAGTCCACACTGGTAAAAATGTAACACTGACACATGGTGAAAAAAGATAAAAAGATAACTGAACGCTTCCCTATTTCAGGAGCCATCATTTACTTCTTTTAGGTCTTAGAAGTGCTTAATATACTTTGCAGGAAGGAGTTGTTAAAAGCTTTATACAATATTCTTAAAAACACGGTAATAAAAGTGAGTATTTTAAAAACTAACCCAATATGCCAATGATCAGTCGGTCAGCCGATAAAAAAAAGAATAAGCCAAGTGTCATTAATGGTTTCCGTGGTGTAGTGGTTATCACATCCGCTTAACACGCGGAAGGTCCTGACTTAGCGGAAACATGTTTTTTTTTTTTGGCCTGGACAAGGACGGATTTTTTTTATGTAGGCACTGACGCGTCCACTTGTACAAATGTGAGAATCTTTTATCGGTAAATTTGCCTTTTCATGTTCAGTAGTCTTCATAACTTAAAAAAAAAAACGAAAAGAAAAGAAAAGAAGGCAGAATAAACACTCCATTTCCAAGGCTGTGGGGGCCTCGGTGGCCGAGTGGTCTAAGTAGTTACTACTGTAATCACTAGCCAGTCAACACTGAGGTTGTGAGTTCGAACCCCGCTCGTGCGGGTGCACTCGACTCCAATCTTAATTGACTAGGATTGTCAGTTATAGACGAGCGCATCCTAAAAGGTGTACTTGAATAGGTCCTATTTGTATTGTTTTCAATGTACGCCTATCATTTGTCAACTTGTTTTAGTTAGGGATATTATCGGTACCATTGCATGTAGTTATTCTCTTTTGATTCGATGCCGAATTTTTACATTTTGAGAGTAGCGTAGGAAAGACTGCACGGATTTTCTTTAAAACTCTAAATGGTCTAAATATAGCTACAACAATTTGTAACACGTTAAAAGAAACTGTTGTGTTTTTTCAACTGGCACTTTAACCATTCAGTATGATATATAACAAATTGATTAATGTCACTTTGTACCAAATGTCAGTTTCTGAACCGTTCTGTCATCTCCCAAAAGCTATATAGACCTCAACTTTGCCTCGGTCTATATACTATTTGGGAGATGATCGGTTGTTCCATGGATTACCGCATCAGTGGCCCTCGTTGCCAAAAATTATTGCTGAATTATATCTAGCCTAGTTTTAGGTTTCAAACAATTGAAGTCACACGAACAGCTTGAATATTTAAAGTAATGGAGTCACCATTTGCAAAAATATACCAGGTTCTGGCGAGGTTCGAACTCGCGACCTTCTGCGTGTAAAGCAGACGTGATAACCACTACACCACAGAACCGGACACTCTACTTATCTAATATTTTAGAAGTTATACTCAAGTTAAATTTCATGTGAAAACCGGTATACAATAGGCACATCATCAAAGTCTCACTTGGGCCTCTCAACTAAGATAACTATAGTCCACACTGGTAAAAATGTAACACTGACACATGGTGAAAAAAGATAAAAAGATAACTGAACGCTTCCCTATTTCAGGAGCCATCATTTACTTCTTTTAGGTCTTAGAAGTGCTTAATATACTTTGCAGGAAGGAGTTGTTAAAAGCTTTATACAATATTCTTAAAAACACGGTAATAAAAGTGAGTATTTTAAAAACTAACCCAATATGCCAATGATCAGTCGGTCAGCCGATAAATAAATGAATAAGCCAAGTGTCATTAATGGTTTCCGTGGTGTAGTGGTTATCACATCCGCTTAACACGCGGAAGGTCCTGACTTAGCGGAAACATACTTTTTTTTTGGCCTGGAGAAGGACGGATTTTTTTATGTAGGCACTGACGCGTCCACTTGTACAAATGTGAGAATCTTTTATCGGTAAATTTGCCTTTTCATGTTCAGTAGTCTTCTTAACTTAAAAAAAAAACGAAAAGAAAAGAAAAGAAGGCAGAATAAACACTCCATTTCCAAGGCTGTGGGGGCCTCGGTGGCCGAGTGGTCTAAGTAGTTACTACTGTAATCACTAGCCAGTCAACACTGAGGTTGTGAGTTCGAACCCCGCTCGTGCGGGTGCACTCGACTCCAATCTTAATTGACTAGGATTGTCAGTTATAGACGAGCGCATCCTAAAAGGTGTACTTGAATAGGTCCTATTTGTATTGTTTTCAATGTACGCCTATCATTTGTCAACTTGTTTTAGTTAGAGATATTATCGGTACCATTGCATGTAGTTATTCTCTTTTGATTCGATGCCGAATTTTTACATTTTGAGAGTAGCGTAGGAAAGACTGCACGGATTTTCTTTAAAACTCTAAATGGTCTAAATATAGCTACAACAATTTGTAACACGTTAAAAGAAACTGTTGTGTTTTTTCAACTGGCACTTTAACCATTCAGTATGATATATAACAAATTGATTAATGTCACTTTGTACCAAATGTCAGTTTCTGAACCGTTCTGTCATCTCCCAAAAGCTATATAGACCTCAACTTTGCCTCGGTCTATATACTATTTGGGAGATGATCGGTTGTTCCATGGATTACCGCATCAGTGGCCCTCGTTGCCAAAAATTATTGCTGAATTATATCTAGCCTAGTTTTAGGTTTCAAACAATTGAAGTCACACGAACAGCTTGAATATTTAAAGTAATGGAGTCACCATTTGCAAAAATATACCAGGTTCTGGCGAGGTTCGAACTCGCGACCTTCTGCGTGTAAAGCAGACGTGATAACCACTACACCACAGAACCGGACACTCTACTTATCTAATATTTTAGAAGTTATACTCAAGTTAAATTTCATGTGAAAACCGGTATACAATAGGCAAATCATCAAAGTCTCACTTGGGCCTCTCAACTAAGATAACTATAGTCCACACTGGTAAAAATGTAACACTGACACATGGTGAAAAAAGATAAAAAGATAACTGAACGCTTCCCTATTTCAGGAGCCATCATTTACTTCTTTTAGGTCTTAGAAGTGCTTCATATACTTTGCAGGAAGGAGTTGTTAAAAGCTTTATACAATATTCTTAAAAACACGGTAATAAAAGTGAGTATTTTAAAAACTAACCCAATATGCCAATGATCAGTCGGTCAGCCGATAAATAAATGAATAAGCCAAGTGTCATTAATGGTTTCCGTGGTGTAGTGGTTATCACATCCGCTTAACACGCGGAAGGTCCTGACTTAGCGGAAACATATTTTTTTTTTGGCCTGGAGAAGGACGGATTTTTTTATGTAGGCACTGACGCGTCCACTTGTACAAATGTGAGAATCTTTTATCGGTAAATTTGCCTTTTCATGTTCAGTAGTCTTCTTAACTTAAAAAAAAAAACGAAAAGAAAAGAAAAGAAGGCAGAATAAACACTCCATTTCCAAGGCTGTGGGGGCCTCGGTGGCCGAGTGGTCTAAGTAGTTACTACTGTAATCACTAGCCAGTCAACACTGAGGTTGTGAGTTCGAACCCCGCTCGTGCGGGTGCACTCGACTCCAATCTTAATTGACTAGGATTGTCAGTTATAGACGAGCGCATCATAAAAGGTGTACTTGAATAGGTCCTATTTGTATTGTTTTCAATGTACGCCTATCATTTGTCAACTTGTTTTAGTTAGGGATATTATCGGTACCATTGCATGTAGTTATTCTCTTTTGATTCGATGCCGAATTTTTACATTTTGAGAGTAGCGTAGGAAAGACTGCACGGATTTTCTTTAAAACTCTAAATGGTCTAAATATAGCTACAACAAATTGTAACACGTTAAAAGAAACTGTTGTGTTTTTCAACTGGCACTTTAACCATATAGTATGATATATAACAAATTGATTAATGTCACTTTGTACCAAATGTCAGTTTCTGAACCGTTCTGTCATCTCCCAAAAGCTATATAGACCTCAATTTTGCCTCGGTCTATATACTATTTGGGAGATGATCGGTTGTTCCATGGATTACCGCATCAGTGGCCCTCGTTGCCAAAAATTATTGCTGAATTATATCTAGCCTAGTTTTAGGTTTCAAACAATTGAAGTCACACGAACAGCTTGAATATTTAAAGTAATGGAGTCACCATTTGCAAAAATATACCAGGTTCTGGCAAGGTTCGGACTCGCGACCTTCTGCGTGCAAAGCAGACGTGATAACCACTACACCACAGAACCGGACACTCTACTTATCTAATATTTTAGAAGTTATACTTAAGTTAAATTTCATGTGAAAACCGGTATACAATAGGCACATCATCAAAGTCTCACTTGGGCCTCTCAACTAAGATAACTATAGTCCACACTGGTAAAAATGTAACACTGACACATGGTGAAAAAAGATAAAAAGATAACTGAACGCTTCCCTATTTCAGGAGCCATCATTTACTTCTTTTAGGTCTTAGAAGTGCTTAATATACTTTGCAGGAAGGAGTTGTTAAAAGCTTTATACAATATTCTTAAAAACACGGTAATAAAAGTGAGTATTTTAAAAACTAACCAAATATTACAATTGAAGTCATTATATCTAGCCTAGTTTTAGGTTTCAAACAATTGAAGTCACACGAACAGCTTGAATATTTAAAGTAATGGAGTCACCATTTGCAAAAATATACCAGGTTCTGGCGAGGTTCGAACTCGCGACCTTCTGCGTGTAAAGCAGACGTGATAACCACTACAACACAGAACCGGACACTCTACTTATCTAATATTTTAGAAGTTATACTTAAGTTAAATTTCATGTGAAAACCGGTATACAATAGGCACATCATCAAAGTCTCACTTGGGCCTCTCAACTAAGATAACTATAGTCCACACTGGTAAAAATGTAACACTGACACATGGTGAAAAAAGATAAAAAGATAACTGAACGCTTCCCTATTTCAGGAGCCATCATTTACTTCTTTTAGGTCTTAGAAGTGCTTAATATACTTTGCAGGAAGGAGTTGTTAAAAGCTTTATACAATATTCTTAAAAACACGGTAATAAAAGTGAGTATTTTAAAAACTAACCCAATATGCCAATGATCAGTCGGTCAGCCGTTAAATAAATGAATAAGCCCAGTGTCATTAATGGTTTCCGTGGTGTAGTGGTTATCACATCCGCTTAACACGCGGAAGGTCCTGAGTTCAATCCTCAGCGGAAACATGTTTTTTTTTTTGGCCTGGACAAGGACGGAAGTTTTTTATGTAGGCACTGACGCGTCAACTTGTACAAATGTGAGAATCTTTTATCGGTAAATTTGCCTTTTAATGTTCAATAAAAAAAAACGAAAAGAAAAGAAAAGAAGGCAGAATAAACACTCCATTTCCAAGGCTGTGGGGGCCTCGGTGGCCGAGTGGTCTAAGTAGTGACTACTGTAATCACTAGCCAGTCAACACTGAGGTTGTGAGTTCGAACCCCGCTCGTGCGGGTGCACTCGACTCCAATCTTAATTGACTAGGATTGTCAGTTATAGACGAGCGCATCCTAAAAAGTGTACTTGAATAGGTCCTATTTGTATTGTTTTCAATGTACGCCTATCATTTGTCAACTTGTTTTAGTTAGGGATATTATCGTTACCATTGCATGTATTTATTCTCTTTTGATTCGATGCCGAATTTTTACATTTTGAGAGTAGCGTAGGAAAGACTGCACGGATTTTCTTTAAAACTCTAAATGGTCTAAATATAGCTACAACAAATTGTAACACGTTAAAAGAAACTGTTGTGTTTTTCAACTGGCACTTTAACCATTCAGTATGATATATAACAAATTGATTAATGTCACTTTGTACCAAATGTCAGTTTCTGAACCGTTCTGTCATCTCCCAAAAGCTATTTAGACCTCAACTTTGCCTCGGTCTATATACTATTTGGGAGATGATCGGTTGTTCCATGGATTACCGCATCAGTGGCCCTCGTTGCCAAAAATTATTGCTGAATTATATCTAGCCTAGTTTTAGGTTTCAAACAATTGAAGTCACACGAACAGCTTGAATATTTAAAGTAATGGAGTCACCATTTGCAAAAATATACCAGGTTCTGGCGAGGTTCGAACTCGCGACCTTCTGCGTGTAAAGCAGACGTGATAACCACTACACCACAGAACCGGACACTCTACTTATCTAATATTTTAGAAGTTATACTTAAGTTAAATTTCATGTGAAAATCGGTATACAATAGGCACATCATCAAAGTCTCACTTGGGCCTCTCAACTAAGATAACTATAGTCCACACTGGTAAAAATGTAACACTGACACATGGTGAAAAAAGATAAAAAGATAACTGAACGCTTCCCTATTTCAGGAGCCATCATTTACTTCTTTTAGGTCTTAGAAGTGCTTAATATACTTTGCAGGAAGGAGTTGTTAAAAGCTTTATACAATATTCTTAAAAACACGGTAATAAAAGTGAGTATTTTAAAAACTAACCAAATATTACAATTGAAGTCATTATATCTAGCCTAGTTTTAGGTTTCAAACAATTGAAGTCACACGAACAGCTTGAATATTTAAAGTAATGGAGTCACCATTTGCAAAAATATACCAGGTTCTGGCGAGGTTCGAACTCGCGACCTTCTGCGTGTAAAGCAGACGTGATAACCACTACAACACAGAACCGGACACTCTACTTATCTAATATTTTAGAAGTTATACTTAAGTTAAATTTCATGTGAAAACCGGTATACAATAGGCACATCATCAAAGTCTCACTTGGGCCTCTCAACTAAGATAACTATAGTCCACACTGGTAAAAATGTAACACTGACACATGGTGAAAAAAGATAAAAAGATAACTGAACGCTTCCCTATTTCAGGAGCCATCATTTACTTCTTTTAGGTCTTAGAAGTGCTTAATATACTTTGCAGGAAGGAGTTGTTAAAAGCTTTATACAATATTCTTAAAAACACGGTAATAAAAGTGAGTATTTTAAAAACTAACCCAATATGCCAATGATCAGTCGGTCAGCCGTTAAATAAATGAATAAGCCCAGTGTCATTAATGGTTTCCGTGGTGTAGTGGTTATCACATCCGCTTAACACGCGGAAGGTCCTGAGTTCAATCCTCAGCGGAAACATGTTTTTTTTTTTGGCCTGGACAAGGATGGATTTTTTTTATGTAGGCACTGACGCGTCAACTTGTACAAATGTGAGAATCTTTTATCGGTAAATTTGCCTTTTAATGTTCAATAAAAAAAAACGAAAAGAAAAGAAAAGAAGGCAGAATAAACACTCCATTTCCAAGGCTGTGGGGGCCTCGGTGGCCGAGTGGTCTAAGTAGTTACTACTGTAATCACTAGCCAGTCAACACTGAGGTTGTGAGTTCGAACCCCGCTCGTGCGGGTGCACTCGACTCCAATCTTAATTGACTAGGATTGTCAGTTATAGACGAGCGCATCCTAAAAAGTGTACTTGAATAGGTCCTATTTGTATTGTTTTCAATGTACGCCTATCATTTGTCAACTTGTTTTAGTTAGGGATATTATCGTTACCATTGCATGTATTTATTCTCTTTTGATTCGATGCCGAATTTTTACATTTTGAGAGTAGCGTAGGAAAGACTGCACGGATTTTCTTTAAAACTCTAAATGGTCTAAATATAGCTACAACAAATTGTAACACGTTAAAAGAAACTGTTGTGTTTTTCAACTGGCACTTTAACCATTCAGTATGATATATAACAAATTGATTAATGTCACTTTGTACCAAATGTCAGTTTCTGAACCGTTCTGTCATCTCCCAAAAGCTATTTAGACCTCAACTTTGCCTCGGTCTATATACTATTTGGGAGATGATCGGTTGTTCCATGGATTACCGCATCAGTGGCCCTCGTTGCCAAAAATTATTGCTGAATTATATCTAGCCTAGTTTTAGGTTTCAAACAATTGAAGTCACACGAACAGCTTGAATATTTAAAGTAATGGAGTCACCATTTGCAAAAATATACCAGGTTCTGGCGAGGTTCGAACTCGCGACCTTCTGCGTGTAAAGCAGACGTGATAACCACTACACCACAGAACCGGACACTCTACTTATCTAATATTTTAGAAGTTATACTTAAGTTAAATTTCATGTGAAAATCGGTATACAATAGGCACATCATCAAAGTCTCACTTGGGCCTCTCAACTAAGATAACTATAGTCCACACTGGTAAAAATGTAACACTGACACATGGTGAAAAAAGATAAAAAGATAACTGAACGCTTCCCTATTTCAGGAGCCATCATTTACTTCTTTTAGGTCTTAGAAGTGCTTAATATACTTTGCAGGAAGGAGTTGTTAAAAGCTTTATACAATATTCTTAAAAACACGGTAATAAAAGTGAGTATTTTAAAAACTAACCAAATATTACAATTGAAGTCATTATATCTAGCCTAGTTTTAGGTTTCAAACAATTGAAGTCACACGAACAGCTTGAATATTTAAAGTAATGGAGTCACCATTTGCAAAAATATACCAGGTTCTGGCGAGGTTCGAACTCGCGACCTTCTGCGTGTAAAGCAGACGTGATAACCACTACAACACAGAACCGGACACTCTACTTATCTAATATTTTAGAAGTTATACTTAAGTTAAATTTCATGTGAAAACCGGTATACAATAGGCACATCATCAAAGTCTCACTTGGGCCTCTCAACTAAGATAACTATAGTCCACACTGGTAAAAATGTAACACTGACACATGGTGAAAAAAGATAAAAAGATAACTGAACGCTTCCCTATTTCAGGAGCCATCATTTACTTCTTTTAGGTCTTAGAAGTGCTTAATATACTTTGCAGGAAGGAGTTGTTAAAAGCTTTATACAATATTCTTAAAAACACGGTAATAAAAGTGAGTATTTTAAAAACTAACCCAATATGCCAATGATCAGTCGGTCAGCCGTTAAATAAATGAATAAGCCCAGTGTCATTAATGGTTTCCGTGGTGTAGTGGTTATCACATCCGCTTAACACGCGGAAGGTCCTGAGTTCAATCCTCAGCGGAAACATGTTTTTTTTTTTTGGCCTGGACAAGGATGGATTTTTTTTATGTAGGCACTGACGCGTCAACTTGTACAAATGTGAGAATCTTTTATCGGTAAATTTGCCTTTTAATGTTCAATAAAAAAAACGAAAAGAAAAGAAAAGAAGGCAGAATAAACACTCCATTTCCAAGGCTGTGGGGGCCTCGGTGGCCGAGTGGTCTAAGTAGTTACTACTGTAATCACTAGCCAGTCAACACTGAGGTTGTGAGTTCGAACCCCGCTCGTGCGGGTGCACTCGACTCCAATCTTAATTGACTAGGATTGTCAGTTATAGACGAGCGCATCCTAAAAAGTGTACTTGAATAGGTCCTATTTGTATTGTTTTCAATGTACGCCTATCATTTGTCAACTTGTTTTAGTTAGGGATATTATCGTTACCATTGCATGTATTAATTCTCTTTTGATTCGATGCCGAATTTTTACATTTTGAGAGTAGCGTAGGAAAGACTGCACGGATTTTCTTTAAAACTCTAAATGGTCTAAATATAGCTACAACAAATTGTAACACGTTAAAAGAAACTGTTGTGTTTTTCAACTGGCACTTTAACCATTCAGTATGATATATAACAAATTGATTAATGTCACTTTGTACCAAATGTCAGTTTCTGAACCGTTCTGTCATCTCCCAAAAGCTATTTAGACCTCAACTTTGCCTCGGTCTATATACTATTTGGGAGATGATCGGTTGTTCCATGGATTACCGCATCAGTGGCCCTCGTTGCCAAAAATTATTGCTGAATTATATCTAGCCTAGTTTTAGGTTTCAAACAATTGAAGTCACACGAACAGCTTGAATATTTAAAGTAATGGAGTCACCATTTGCAAAAATATACCAGGTTCTGGCGAGGTTCGAACTCGCGACCTTCTGCGTGTAAAGCAGACGTGATAACCACTACACCACAGAACCGGACACTCTACTTATCTAATATTTTAGAAGTTATACTTAAGTTAAATTTCATGTGAAAATCGGTATACAATAGGCACATCATCAAAGTCTCACTTGGGCCTCTCAACTAAGATAACTATAGTCCACACTGGTAAAAATGTAACACTGACACATGGTGAAAAAAGATAAAAAGATAACTGAACGCTTCCCTATTTCAGGAGCCATCATTTACTTCTTTTAGATCTTAGAAGTGCTTAATATACTTTGCAGGAAGGAGTTGTTAAAAGCTTTATACAATATTCTTAAAAACACGGTAATAAAAGTGAGTATTTTAAAAACTAACCCAATATGCCAATGATCAGTCGGTCAGCCGATAAATAAATGAATAAGCCAAGTGTCATTAATGGTTTCCGTGGTGTAGTGGTTATCACATCCGCTTAACACGCGGAAGGTCCTGACTGAGCGGAAACATATTTTTTTTTTTGGCCTGGACAAGGACGGATTTTTTTATGTAGGCACTGACGCGTCCACTTGTACAAATGTGAGAATCTTTTATCGGTAAATTTGCCTTTTCATGTAATAGTCTTCTTAACTTAAAAAAAAAACGAAAAGAAAAGAAGGCAGAATAAACACTCCATTTCCAAGGCTGTGGGGGCCTTGGTGGCCGGAGTGGTCTAAGTAGTTACTACTGTAATCACTAGCCAGTCAACACTGAGGTTGTGAGTTCGAACCCCGCTCGTGCGGGTGCACTCGACTCCAATCTTAATTGACTAGGATTGTCAGTTATAGACGAGCGCATCCTAAAAGGTGTACTTGAATAGGTCCTATTTGTATTGTTTTCAATGTACGCCTATCATTTGTCAACTTGTTTTAGTTAGGGATATTATCGGTACCATTGCATGTAGTTATTCTCTTTTGATTCGATGCCGAATTTTTACATTTTGAGAGTAGCGTAGGAAAGACTGCACGGATTTTCTTTAAAACTCTAAATGGTCTAAATATAGCTACAACAAATTGTAACACGTTAAAAGAAACTGTTGTGTTTTTCAACTGGCACTTTAACCATTCAGTATGATATATAACAAATTGATTAATGTCACTTTGTACCAAATGTCAGTTTCTGAACCGTTCTGTCATCTCCCAAAAGCTATTTAGACCTCAACTTTGCCTCGGTCTATATACTATTTGGGAGATGATCGGTTGTTCCATGGATTACCGCATCAGTGGCCCTCGTTGCCAAAAATTATTGCTGAATTATATCTAGCCTAGTTTTAGGTTTCAAACAATTGAAGTCACACGAACAGCTTGAATATTTAAAGTAATGGAGTCACCATTTGCAAAAATATACCAGGTTCTGGCGAGGTTAGAACTCGCGACCTTCTGCGTGTAAAGCAGACGTGATAACCACTACACCACAGAACCGGACACTCTACTTATCTAATATTTTAGAAGTTATACTTAAGTTAAATTTCATGTGAAAACCGGTATACAATAGGCACATCATCAAAGTCTCACTTGGGCCTCTCAACTAAGATAACTATAGTCCACACTGGTAAAAATGTAACACTGACACATGGTGAAAAAAGATAAAAAGATAACTGAACGCTTCCCTATTTCAGGAGCCATCATTTACTTCTTTTAGGTCTTAGAAGTGCTTAATATACTTTGCAGGAAGGAGTTGTTAAAAGCTTTATACAATATTCTTAAAAACACGGTAATAAAAGTGAGTATTTTAAAAACTAACCAAATATTACAATTGAAGTCATTATATCTAGCCTAGTTTTAGGTTTCAAACAATTGAAGTCACACGAACAGCTTGAATATTTAAAGTAATGGAGTCACCATTTGCAAAAATATACCAGGTTCTGGCGAGGTTCGAACTCGCGACCTTCTGCGTGTAAAGCAGACGTGATAACCACTACAACACAGAACCGGACACTCTACTTATCTAATATTTTAGAAGTTATACTTAAGTTAAATTTCATGTGAAAACCGGTATACAATAGGCACATCATCAAAGTCTCACTTGGGCCTCTCAACTAAGATAACTATAGTCCACACTGGTAAAAATGTAACACTGACACATGGTGAAAAAAGATAAAAAGATAACTGAACGCTTCCCTATTTCAGGAGCCATCATTTACTTCTTTTAGGTCTTAGAAGTGCTTAATATACTTTGCAGGAAGGAGTTGTTAAAAGCTTTATACAATATTCTTAAAAACACGGTAATAAAAGTGAGTATTTTAAAAACTAACCAAATATTACAATTGAAGTCATTATATATAGCCTAGTTTTAGGTTTCAAACAATTGAAGTCACACGAACAGCTTGAATATTTAAAGTAATGGAGTCACCATTTGCAAAAATATACCAGGTTCTGGCGAGGTTCGAACTCGCGACCTTCTGCGTGTAAAGCAGACGTGATAACCACTACAACACAGAACCGGACACTCTACTTATCTAATATTTTAGAAGTTATACTTAAGTTAAATTTCATGTGAAAACCGGTATACAATAGGCACATCATCAAAGTCTCACTTGGGCCTCTCAACTAAGATAACTATAGTCCACACTGGTAAAAATGTAACACTGACACATGGTGAAAAAAGATAAAAAGATAACTGAACGCTTCCCTATTTCAGGAGCCATCATTTACTTCTTTTAGGTCTTAGAAGTGCTTAATATACTTTGCAGGAAGGAGTTGTTAAAAGCTTTATACAATATTCTTAAAAACACGGTAATAAAAGTGAGTATTTTAAAAACTAACCAAATATTACAATTGAAGTCATTATATCTAGCCTAGTTTTAGGTTTCAAACAATTGAAGTCACACGAACAGCTTGAATATTTAAAGTAATGGAGTCACCATTTGCAAAAATATACCAGGTTCTGGCGAGGTTCGAACTCGCGACCTTCTGCGTGTAAAGCAGACGTGATAACCACTACAACACAGAACCGGACACTCTACTTATCTAATATTTTAGAAGTTATACTTAAGTTAAATTTCATGTGAAAACCGGTATACAATAGGCACATCATCAAAGTCTCACTTGGGCCTCTCAACTAAGATAACTATAGTCCACACTGGTAAAAATGTAACACTGACACATGGTGAAAAAAGATAAAAAGATAACTGAACGCTTCCCTATTTCAGGAGCCATCATTTACTTCTTTTAGGTCTTAGAAGTGCTTAATATACTTTGCAGGAAGGAGTTGTTAAAAGCTTTATACAATATTCTTAAAAACACGGTAATAAAAGTGAGTATTTTAAAAACTAACCCAATATGTCAATGATCAGTCGGTCAGCCGTTAAATAAATGAATAAGCCAAGTGTCATTAATGGTTTCCGTGGTGTAGTGGTTATCACATCCGCTTAACACGCGGAAGGTCCTGAGTTCAATCCTCAGCGGAAACATATTTTTTTTTTGGCCTGGACAAGGACGGATTTTTTTATGTAGGCACTGACGCGTCCACTTGAACAAATGTGAGAATCTTTTATCGGTAAATTTGCCTTTTCATGTAATAGTCTTCTTAACTTAAAAAAAAAACGAAAAGAAAAGAAAAGAAGGCAGAATAAACACTCCATTTCCAAGGCTGTGGGGGCCTCGGTGGCCGGAGTGGTCTAAGCAGTTACTACTGTAATCACTAGCCAGTCAACACTGAGGTTGTGAGTTCGAACCCCGCTCGTGCGGGTGCACTCGACTCCAATCTTAATTGACTAGGATTGTCAGTTATAGACGAGCGCATCCTAAAAGGTGTACTTGAATAGGTCCTATTTGTATTGTTTTCAATGTACGCCTATCATTTGTCAACTTGTTTTAGTTAGGGATATTATCGGTACCATTGCATGTAGTTATTCTCTTTTGATTCGATGCCGAATTTTTACATTTTGAGAGTAGCGTAGGAAAGACTGCCCGGATTTTCTTTATAACTCTAAATGGTCTAAATATAGCTACAACAAATTGTAACACGTTAAAAGAAACTGTTGTGTTTTTCAACTGGCACTTTAACCATTCAGTATGATATATAACAAATTGATTAATGTCACTTTGTACCAAATGTCAGTTTCTGAACCGTTCTGTCATCTCCCAAAAGCTATATAGACCTCAACTTTGCCTCGGTCTATATACTATTTGGGAGATGATCGGTTGTTCCATGGATTACCGCATCAGTGGCCCTCGTTGCCAAAAATTTTTGCCGAATTATATCTAGCCTAGTTTTAGGTTTCAAACAATTGAAGTCACACGAACAGCTTGAATATTTAAAGTAATGGAGTCACCATTTGCAAAAATATACCAGGTTCTGGCGAGGTTCGAACTCGCGACCTTCTGCGTGTAAAGCAGACGTGATAACCACTACACCACAGAACCGGACACTCTACTTATCTAATATTTTAGAAGTTATACTTAAGTTAAATTTCATGTGAAAACCGGTATACAATAGGCACATCATCAAAGTCTCACTTGGGCCTCTCAACTAAGATAACTATAGTCCACACTGGTAAAAATGTAACACTGACACATGATGAAAAAAGATAAAAAGATAACTGAACGCTTCCCTATTTCAGGAGCCATCATTTACTTCTTTTAGGTCTTAGAAGTGCTTAATATACTTTGCAGGAAGGAGTTGTTAAAAGCTTTATACAATATTCTTAAAAACACGGTAATAAAAGTGAGTATTTTAAAAACTAACCCAATATGCCAATGATCAGTCGGTCAGCCGATAAATAAATGAATAAGCCAAGTGTCATTAATGGTTTCCGTGGTGTAGTGGTTATCACATCCGCTTAACACGCGGAAGGTCCTGAGTTCAATCCTCAGCGGAAACATATTTTTTTTTTGGCCTGACAAGGACGGATTTTTTTATGTAGGCACTGACGCGTCCACTTGTACAAATGTGAGAATCTTTTATCGGTAAATTTTTGCCTTTTCATGTAATAGTCTTCTTAACTTAAAAAAAAAACGAAAAGAAAAGAAAAGAAGGCAGAATAAACACTCCATTTCCAAGGCTGTGGGGGGCCTCGGTGGCCGGAGTGGTCTAAGTAGTTACTACTGTAATCACTAGCCAGTCAACACTGAGGTTGTGAGTTCGAACCCCACTCGTGCGGGTGCACTCGACTCCAATCTTAATTGACTAGGATTGTCAGTTATAGACGAGCGCATCCTAAAAGGTGTACTTGAATAGGTCCTATTTGTATTGTTTTCAATGTACGCCTATCATTTGTCAACTTGTTTTAGTTAGGGATATTATCGGTACCATTGCATGTAGTTATTCTCTTTTGATTCGATGCCGAATTTTTACATTTTGAGAGTAGCGTAGGAAAGACTGCACGGATTTTCTTTAAAACTCTAAATGGTCTAAATATAGCTACAACAAATTGTAACACGTTAAAAGAAACTGTTGTGTTTTTCAACTGGCACTTTAACCATTCAGTATGATATATAACAAATTGATTAATGTCACTTTGTACCAAATGTCAGTTTCTGAACCGTTCTGTCATCTCCCAAAAGCTATATAGACCTCAACTTTGCCTCGGTCTATATACTATTTGGGAGATGATCGGTTGTTCCATGGATTACCGCATCAGTGGCCCTCGTTGCCAAAAATTATTGCTGAATTATATCTAGCCTAGTTTTAGGTTTCAAACAATTGAAGTCACACGAACAGCTTGAATATTTAAAGTAATGGAGTCACCATTTGCAAAAATATACCAGGTTCTGGCGAGGTTCGAACTCGCGACCTTCTGCGTGTAAAGCAGACGTGATAACCACTACACCACAGAACCGGACACTCTACTTATCTAATATTTTAGAAGTTATACTTAAGTTAAATTTCATGTGAAAACCGGTATACAATAGGCACATCATCAAAGTCTCACTTGGGCCTCTCAACTAAGATAACTATAGTCCACACTGGTAAAAATGTAACACTGACACATGGTGAAAAAAGATAAAAAGATAACTGAACGCTTCCCTATTTCAGGAGCCATCATTTACTTCTTTTAGGTCTTAGAAGTGCTTAATATACTTTGCAGGAAGGAGTTGTTAAAAGCTTTATACAATATACTTAAAAACACGGTAATAAAAGTGAGTATTTTAAAAACTAACCCAATATGCCAATGATCAGTCGGTCAGCCGATAAATAAATGAATAAGCCAAGTGTCATTCATGGTTTCCGTGGTGTAGTGGTTATCACATCCGCTTAACACGCGGAAGGTCCTGAGTTCAATCCTCAGCGGAAACATATTTTTTTTTTGGCCTGGACAAGGACGGATTTTTTTATGTAGGCACTGACGCGTCCACTTGTACAAATGTGAGAATCTTTTATCGGTAAATTTGCCTTTTCATGTAATAGTCTTCTTAACTTAAAAAAAAAAACGAAAAGAAAAGAAAAGAAGGCAGAATAAACACTCCATTTCCAAGGCTGTGGGGGGCCTCGGTGGCCGGAGTGGTCTAAGTAGTTACTACTGTAATCACTAGCCAGTCAACACTGAGGTTGTGAGTTCGAACCCCGCTCGTGCGGGTGCACTCGACTCCAATCTTAATTGACTAGGATTGTCAGTTATAGACGAGCGCATCCTAAAAGGTGTACTTGAATAGGTCCTATTTGTATTGTTTTCAATGTACGCCTATCATTTGTCAACTTGTTTTAGTTAGGGATATTATCGGTACCATTGCATGTAGTTATTCTCTTTTGATTCGATGCCGAATTTTTACATTTTGAGAGTAGCGTAGGAAAGACTGCACGGATTTTCTTTAAAACTCGAAATGGTCTAAATATAGCTACAAAAAATTGTAACACGTTAAAAGAAACTGTTGTGTTTTTCAACTGGCACTTTAACCATTCAGTATGATATATAACAAATTGATTAATGTCACTTTGTACCAAATGTCAGTTTCTGAACCGTTCTGTCATCTCCCAAAAGCTATATAGACCTCAACTTTGCCTCGGTCTATATACTATTTGGGAGATGATCGGTTGTTCCATGGATTACCGCATCAGTGGCCCTCGTTGCCAAAAATTATTGCTGAATTATATCTAGCCTAGTTTTAGGTTTCAAACAATTGAAGTCACACGAACAGCTTGAATATTTAAAGTAATGGAGTCACCATTTGCAAAAATATACCAGGTTCTGGCGAGGTTCGAACTCGCGACCTTCTGCGTGTAAAGCAGACGTGATAATCACTACACCACAGAACCGGACACTCTACTTATCTAATATTTTAGAACTTATACTTAAGTTAAATTTCATGTGAAAACCGGTATACAATAGGCACATCATCAAAGTCTCACTTGGGCCTCTCAACTAAGATAACTATAGTCCACACTGGTAAAAATGTAACACTGACACATGGTGAAAAAAGATAAAAAGATAACTGAACGCTTCCCTATTTCAGGATCCATCAGTTACTTCTTTTAGGTCTTAGAAGTGCTTAATATACTCTGCAGGAAGGAGTTGATAAAAGCTTTATACAATATTCTTAAAAACACGGTAATAAAAGTGAGTATTTTAAAAACTAACCCAATATGCCAATGATCAGTCGGTCAGCCGATAAATAAATGAATAAGCCAAGTGTCATTCATGGTTTCCGTGGTGTAGTGGTTATCACATCCGCTGAACACGCGGAAGGTCCTGAGTTCAATCCTCAGCGGAAACATATTTTTTTTTTGGCCTGGACAAGGACGGATTTTTTTATGTAGGCACTGACGCGTCCACTTGTACAAATGTGAGAATCTTTTATCGGTAAATTTGCCTTTTCATGTAATAGTCTTCTTAACTTAAAAAAAAAACGAAAAGAAAAGAAAAGAAGGCAGAATAAACACTCCATTTCCAAGGCTGTGGGGGGCCTCGGTGGCCGGAGTGGTCTAAGTAGTTACTACTGTAATCACTAGCCAGTCAACACTGAGGTTGTGAGTTCGAACCCCGCTCGTGCGGGTGCACTCGACTCCAATCTTAATTGACCAGGATTGTCAGTTATAGACGAGCGCGTCCTAAAAGGTGTACTTGAATAGGTCCTTTTTGTATTGTTTTCAATGTACGCCTATCATTTGTCAACTTGTTTTAGTTAGGGATATTATCGGTACCATTGCATGTAGTTATTCTCTTTTGATTCGATGCCGAATTTTTACATTTTGAGAGTAGCGTAGGAAAGACTGCACGGATTTTCTTTAAAACTCGAAATGGTCTAAATATAGCTACAACAAATTGTAACACGTTAAAAGAAACTGTTGTGTTTTTCAACTGGCACTTTAACCATTCAGTATGATATATAACAAATTGATTAATGTCACTTTGTACCAAATGTCAGTTTCTGAACCGTTCTGTCATCTCCCAAAAGCTATATAGACCTCAACTTTGCCTCGGTCTATATACTATTTGGGAGATGATCGGTGGTTCCATGGATTACCGCATCAGTGGCCCTCGTTGCCAAAAATTATTGTTGAATTATATCTAGCCTAGTTTTAGGTTTCAAACAATTGAAGTCACACGAACAACTTGAATATTTAAAGTAATGGAGTCACCATTTGCAAAAATATACCAGGTTCTGGCGAGGTTCGAACTCGCGACCTTCTGCGTGTAAAGCAGACGTGATTTTTTTTATCTTTTATTTATTAAACCTCAATTCTATTATTTACAACAAGTTTTACATATTATCACAGAAAACATAGAGTCCCTATACTAACATTCTACAGCATTCTTTCATCTTACAACCAATAACAATCACACTAATCCTAAATTTACTGCATTATATTAATAACACCGTATATAGATACCTTGTATTCAACCATTATTTTTAACTGTCTATTCAAAAATTCAACAATGTTCATTTGTAGCGTTTGCGGATGGATTCCATTCCTGAAAACGCATTCAACGAAGTCAAAGTTTTTCATAAATAAACACAAAAAAAATTGCTTGCAACTAAGTATATACCGCAATATAAATGAATTAAATCACTCACAGAATTATACAAAACTTCACTCAAACCTATCACACAAAAGACTTATAGATGACTTCATTATATTGTCGACAATTTATTACATTTCACATAGTTAATCATCAATTGAATTGCTTCCTTCGCTTTTTCCGAATGAAAATCCGTCTCTGTTATATCATCAAACTGCTTAAAAAGTAGTCGCAAATAATGTTCATATCTTGCATCCCGGTTATCAACCGCTTCAACAGATTTTCTATTTACATTACATGTAACTATAAGGTTCTTATTAATGATCTTTCCGATCAAAACATCACCACTTGTAAGACTTCTTTTACAAACAATTTTCCCGAATTCTTCATGTTTCGATTCTATAATATCTTTATTACAAACATCACTACTTTGTTCTTTCATTTCAATTTCTTTACTATGTTTACGTTTCACTATTTGTTTATGTTTTTCTTTACACTCTATTGTCTCTCCTACAGGTAAATTCCTGTCGCTATTAATAACCTGTTTTACGGGTATATCAACAGTAACTGGTTTATTAAATGTACATCGTTCTATATTTTCATCCACGTGTTGAATTGGAATACTATGTGTGAATGAAGAGGCTCCCATAAGGGAAATGTCTGTAATCATTTTACGTTCCTCGCATTCATCCACGGTACAAGCTTCAATGTTCATATTATCAATTACAATACTTTCATTATCATCAACGTTCAAAACGTCTGTGTTACTTTGAATGAAATTAAATTCTTTCAAACGTTTATTGTCTCTCTTTCTTGCCGATTCTGATTTACGTTTTACCTGCTTATTTGTATCAGTATTCGAGAACATAATCGAAATTCTTGTTTTGTCATTATCACCATGGAAACTATATGTTATATTTCCATATTCTTCACATGCACATTCTATTGCCTTTATAAGAAACTTAGGTAATCTATCCATAACGCAGAGTCAAATTTTTCATCAATGAAACAAAATAAACCAACGGAGCCTCTGATCAGGTTCGATACACAATTCAGCCGTTAAAATAGATATTTTAAACGGTTATTCTCTTAAAAAATAGTTTAATTGACTTACTGCATACAAGGTCCGAAAATAATACACATTTCACTGCTTGGAATTCCGAGCTTAACCTTGATAACTGAATCAAATATATCCTACTCTCAAAAGACGTGTATACACTTCAAAACACTAACCGGAAGTCCTCGCGACCTTCTGCGTGTAAAGCAGACGTGATAACCACTACACCACAGAACCGGACACTCTACTTATCTAATATTTTAGAACTTATACTTAAGTTAAATTTCATGTGAAAACCGGTATACAATAGGCACATCATCAAAGTACGTCTCACTTGGGCCTCTCAACTAAGATAACTATAGTCCACACTGGTAAAAATGTAACACTGACACATGGTGAAAAAAGATAAAAAGATAACTGAACGCTTCCCTATTTCAGGAGCCATCATTTACTTCTTTTAAGTCTTAGAAGTGCTTAATATACTTTGCAGGAAGGAGTTGTTAAA
The DNA here is from genome assembly GCF_021869535.1 of Mytilus californianus. Taxonomy (NCBI): domain Eukaryota; kingdom Metazoa; phylum Mollusca; class Bivalvia; order Mytilida; family Mytilidae; genus Mytilus; species Mytilus californianus. The sequence continues at coordinate 81,790,018 of NW_026262745.1, read as the reverse complement.
AGCTTTATACAATATTCTTAAAAACACGGTAATAAAAGTGAGTATTTTAAAAACTAACCCAATATGCCAATGATCAGTCGGTCAGCCGATAAATAAATGAATAAGCCAAGTGTCATTCATGGTTTCCGTGGTGTAGTGGTTATCACATCCGCTTAGGGATGGTTCGAACGCACCGGAAGGTCAACATGTAGTGTTTATAGGACTCTATAAATTTTCCGAAATTGGTGAGTTTGGATGAATGTTTTCTACTCGAATTGTTGTATATAGTATTGATTAATGTGAAAAGTTCATTTTTGACTGTATTTTGACTTGTATGAGTACCCTTATTCCTGTTTATCGGCAAACAGGATAAGGGGAAGGGGATCCAGTGTGAAGGGGACAGTAACGTGTCTTACTTCGTTGTTTTAAATTATTTTGTTTTGCGTTCGGAAAAATGGATAAGGTGACTAACAAACATTTTCGATCTCAAAATCGACAGAAACAAAACTATGTTGTTGGAGATAAATCGTACTCAAGGGATTGTACTATCAGGATCGAACGATTAAATACAAATGTTATTAAAGAGAGAATAATTATTGAAGAAGTTGAGACTATCACAGGACTAAATACTGTTTTAGCTGTGGTTCAGCATGATGCATCTTCGTACGATGTAACTATGGATAGTAAACAGAATGCTTTAAAGTTGTTGGGTGGTATATCTATTGGAAGCCGGGAATATTCAGTAAGCTTAATGCATTCTGATATTACTGTTGTGTCTGTAATGAAACTGCCGTCATATGTTCCAGATGAAGATATTCGAATTAAACTAGCTATTAAAGGAGTTAATGTCGTGTCTCCTATATATAGAAGAACGGTTCCAGGTACGCAAGTTGCGGACGGTACCAGGTTCATGCGATGCAAGTTCCCTCCGGGATTAGTAGCTCTACCTTGGACAATACCGTTCAAAATAGGATCTGAAACGAAATATTTCAGACTGAAACATAATAACCAAACAAAAGTATGTTCGGAATGCTTGTCGCCGGATCACATGAAAAATAATTGTCCTCATTTTGAATGCCATGGCTGTGGTGAGGTGGGACATCCAAAGAGGTATTGCAAAGCAACTAAATGCAAGTCGTGTAGCAATTTACCATTATTGTGTGTTTGTACTCGGGGTACTTTTGGAAGGAACAATAGGACACCTGATGCGTCAAAGAATTGTAAGGAATGTGGAAAATTCTTTTGTATGTGCAAATGTAGTATTTGTGGCAATAAGGTTTGCACCTGTGTTTGTTTAAAGTGTGAACAATATCCGTGTATATGTAGTTGTATGTACTGCCATGAGGAATCATGTGTGTGCCCCTGTCAAGACTGTGATAGGCAACCCTGTGAATGTAAATGTGATAATTGTTCGGAATTATTGAATAACTGTACCTGTATGGATCAAAATATTGATGAAGATAAAGATAAGGATGATGACAGTGAGGTAGTTATACAATTTAAGGATGATGATGTAGAAAGTAGTGAAAATATAATTGATGATGAACAAACAGAGTTGAAAAAAGTAGTTGATTCCCATATGAATGTTAAAATTGTTGTAGCAGAGGTCCATGCCAATAGTAGTGGCATACAGGAGGACAGCAGGAAACGGAAATTGGACAGGGATGATCAAATATTTGATGATGGTGATGATGGTGATGATGATATTAATGTAATTGAACAGGTTCAAGATAAAAACAAAAGAGCAGACAGTGATTCTGATGAGGTTGTTAAAAAGAAAAAAAATGAAGAGTGCTCTCCTGTTGACATTATTGTTACAGAAGAGTGTAATGTGGAGATGGCAACAGAGGAGCACTCGATAGATATGGATGATGAATATAGCACCTGTGATGATGACGAAGAAGTCAATGTTGAAGGTGCAAGTAATAATAAGGAATCATTTGTTTGTTCTGATGTAGAGTTGAATACAGATTGTAAAATTATTGATAGCGGGATGAAAAAATGTATTAGTATCAAAATGTTAAAAAAAATCAGAAAAAAAGAAAAGAAAAAAGAAAGGAGAAATAAACTAAAAATTGTTCCAAATCTGAATAGTCAAACTGTTAGAAATTTGTCAAAAAATACAAAAAGTAAAAATGGATAGATATATATGTCATTGTTTAATATTTTTTGTAATGGTTGTTATATGTAGTTTGAATTGTAATGGTATGAGAAATGTTGTAAATTTGCAAAGATTTCTAAGTACTGTACAAGACAGAAAATTTGGTATTGTGTTACTTCAAGAAACATTTTGGGATGATAATTTTATTAAAGGTGTAAAACATATGTATGAAGGTGATATTTATTATAGTAATGGTATGGATGGCAGACAGGGTGTGGCTGTTCTAGCTAGCAATTATTATAAAGATAAAATAAAATGTATTTATAAAGATGATCAAGGTAGATTTATTCATGTGACTTATTATGAGAATGATACATTGGTAAACTTTATTTCTTTGTATGCACCTAATGTAGTTTCTGATAGATGTAATTTCTATGATTTTGTGATAGATTATACTAAAGATTTAGATAATTTGATTATTGGAGGTGATTTTAATACCTCTTTGTCTGTGTTAGACAGAGGAAGTAAAACTTGTCATATAAATGATGAACCCTATAGAAAACTGACTAAATTGATGGATGATAATAATGTATATGATATATGGAGGGCTAGAAACCCAGATTGTCGAATATTTTCCTGGAAAAGAATTTCAGAGGGTAAACTACAACAAAGTAGAATAGATTATTTTCTTGTTAGTAGGAGTATGTCATCTTTTGTACAAAGTTTGTATTATAATGTTACTAGTATGAGTGACCACTCTTTTGTTATTATGCATTTAAATTGTACATGTATTGAAAGAGGTCCTGGACTCTGGATTTTGAATAATACATTGTTGTTTAACGAAGAATATGTACAAAGAGTTAAAGATATTATATCACAAGAAAAAGAAAGTGAATTATTTCATAGAGATTTTTTAGTTTGGTGGGATAACTTAAAGTATAGAATTAAAAGATATTCTCAGATATTGTCATCTGATTTAGCTAAACAAAACAAGAAAGAGTATTTTAGATTAGAAAGGCAAATCAATAACCTTTGTGAAAAGGCAGCTATTGGTATTGTAATTGATATTGCCAAATTAGAAAGTCTTAAATTAGAACTGTCAAATTTAGAAATTGAAAAGTGTAAAGGAGCAGTATTGAGAGCTAAAGCTGTATGGGCTGTGGAGTCTGATAAAAATACAAAATACTTTCTAAATTTAGAAAAGTATAAACAAGAGAGTAATGCTATAAAAGAATTGTTGAATGATAATGGTGATACTGTGTCAGATACTGATGGTATTTTAGAATTACAACATAGTTTTTTTAGTGATTTATATTCATGTGTAACTACTGATGAAAATAAGATGTCAGAATTGTTAAATTTTGTTACAAAAACAGTAAATGATGATGATAACAATATATGTAATGATGATGTAACAGAAGATGAATTGTGTAAAGCTATTAATCAATTGTCTAAAAATAAAAGTCCAGGTTCAGACGGACTTACTGTAGAGTTTTATTGTAAATTTTATTCTGAATTAAAATATGTGTTATTGAAATTGTTTGATGTTATTGAAGAGGAAGGTATTTTAAGTAGATCAATGAAATGTGGAATTATAAGTCTGGTTTATAAGAAAAAAGGTGAAAGGAATTTTTTGAAAAATTATAGGCCAATATCTTTATTGCAAGTAGATTATAAAATTTTAGCAAGAATTATGTCAAATAGATTAAAAACTGTATTACCGAAGATAATTTCTGAAGATCAAACTTGTTGTATTATGGGAAGAGATATCTCAAATAATATTTCAAATGTTAGAGATATTATGGAACTTGTTGAAAGAGATGATCTTGAGGGATATTTTTTTAAATTAGATCAAGCAAATGCTTTTGATAGAGTTAGTCATACTTATCTGTTAGAAGTATTGAAGAAATTTGGTTTTGGTGAGAGATTTGTGAAATGGATTAGTATATTTTATAATGGTATAAATAGTGCAGTCAGATGTTATGGATTTTTAACAAAGTATTTTGTCATAAAGAATGGTATTAGGCAAGGTTGTACAATTAGTGCCTTATTATATGTACTTATTGCAGAACCACTGCACTGTAAAATTGTACAAAATGTAAATATAAAGGGAATTAATATCCCAAAAAGTAACAAGATTGGTTTGATTTATCAACATGCTGATGATACAACTTTGTCTTTATGTAATAAGGAATCAATTCCTGAAGTATTTAAGGAATTCGATTTGTATAGCAAAGCAACAGGTGCCAGAATAAACAGACAAAAATCAGAGATATTATGTTTAGGTACCGGTACATTATCTGTATTAGAAAAAGATCACATTGGTCTAAAAGTTTGTGAAGATTATTTTCAACTGTTGGGAGTTTTTATTGGAAAAAATAGAAAAATGTGTGATGAAATGAATTGGAAAAATAAAATAGTTAAGATAAAAACCCTTCTCAACATATGGTTATTGAGAAGACTTACTATACATGGCAGGGTTAGTGTTATCAATTCACTAATGTTATCTAGATTTTGGTATGCATTGTTTGTTACTGCATTGCCTGAATGGGCTTATATAGAGATAAAAAGAGTTTGTCTTAATTTTATATGGTAAAATAGATGTCATTTAGTAAAATATAACTGTATAGTAGATGATAAAAGTAGAGGTGGTTTAAATGTTGCTGATATCAAATGTAAAATATATGCTTTTAGGCTAAAATTTCTAGGCAGATTGTTAAATGATGAATATGAAGTATTATGGAAATACACATTTAAGTATTTTGTATCTTCAATTTATGATATGAAACTTTGTCTTAATGTTTTTTATTCAGTGATACCTAATTGTGAATTGAAAAAACTTCCTGTTGTTTATCAAGAATTTTTTCAAGCACTGAATTGTATAAGGAAAAAAATAGAGTTTCCATTGTCTGTAGAAAATATTTATGATCAGCCTTTGTTTGTAAATCCTAATATTATAGTTAATAACAGAACAATTGTATGGCACGATTTTATAGGTGCTGGTATTGTTTGTCTCAAAGATATATGCTTTGAAGTAAAAACTGGTTTCTTGCCAGATCATGCTATAGTTGAAATGATTCAAGTTGTATATGAAGATGTTAATGTACAGTATGTAATTGATAGATATAGAAATTTGTTGAATGTTATACCTGTAGAATGGAAAAACACAGTGAACACTGATATTCACAGAATATATATACCAAGAACAATAGACATTTCAATTATTTGTAAAAATGTGCATTATGATTTGAAACTATGTAGTACTAAAACATTATACACTATTATGTTGGAAAATATTGTTGAAGAACCTGTTGGTATTGAGTTATGGAAATCAGAATTTGATGTAAGTTCTGAAGCATTTAGTAAAATATGGACACATGTTAATATGTATTGGAAACCTTCTAACTTGGTTGAGTTAGACTTTAAGGTGTTAAATAACTGTATTTTTACCAATGTAAAACTTCATAAGATAGGTTTAGGTGATGATAATATTTGTAAAGTATGTTGCAGTGAAAAGGAGGACATCCTGCATATATTTATGAATTGTGATAAGCTTCAAGATTTTCATAATTATTTATCATCTTTGTTGGTTAGAATTTTTGAAAACTGTGATTCAGATAAGATTAGTTTAGTAAGAAGTGAGGAACTATTGATTTTGGGTTTGAGATGGCATATGAAAGGTGTAAATGATACGTTTCTAAATTTTTTTATGTCTGTTGCCAGATACTGTATCTACAGAAGGAGAAACTTGTTGAATAGTGGTTATTCTAATGTAAATTTGATAAAATTATTTCAATATACATTAAAACATTATGTAACATATATTCATGTCTATCTCTGTCGATGTCATAATATGAGTCATATATTTCAAAGAAGTTTGTATTAGATAACCCATTGTTAGAAGAAACAGACAATATTCTAGTCTTTAAATTGTAATTAGTTTATATACTTTATATTGTGTACTTTAAATGTGAATTAACAGTAGTAGATGTATTGTAAATACAAAGTTAGTATATAATGACAACAATCAAGGACAATTGATTTTATATATTGTTTTACTTGTATAATATGATGTTTGATTTTAATAAAGATAAAAAAAAAAAAATCACATCCGCTTAACACGCGGAAGGTCCTGAGTTCAATCCTCAGCGGAAACATATTTTTTTTTGGCCTGGACAAGGACGGATTTTTTTATGTAGGCACTGACGCGTCCACTTGTACAAATGTGAGAATCTTTTATCGGTAAATTTGCCTTTTCATGTAATAGTCTTCTTAACTTAAAAAAAAAAACGAAAAGAAAAGAAAAGAAGGCAGAATAAACACTCCATTTCCAAGGCTGTGGGGGGCCTCGGTGGCCGGAGTGGTCTAAGTAGTTACTACTGTAATCACTAGCCAGTCAACACTGAGGTTGTGAGTTCGAACCCCGCTCGTGCGGGTGCACTCGACTCCAATCTTAATTGACTAGGATTGTCAGTTATAGACGAGCGCATCCTAAAAGGTGTACTTGAATAGGTCCTATTTGTATTGTTTTCAATGTACGCCTATCATTTGTCAACTTGTTTTAGTTAGGGATATTATCGGTACCATTGCATGTAGTTATTCTCTTTTGATTCGATGGCGAATTTTTACATTTTGAGAGTAGCGTAGGAAAGACTGCACGGATTTTCTTTAAAACTCTAAATGGTCTAAATATAGCTACAACAAATTGTAACACGTTAAAAGAAACTGTTGTGTTTTTCAACTGGCACTTTAACCATTCAGTATGATATATAACAAATTGATTAATGTCACTTTGTACCAAATGTCAGTTTCTGAACCGTTCTGTCATCTCCCAAAAGCTATATAGACCTCAACTTTGCCTCGGTCTATATACTATTTGGGAGATGATCGGTTGTTCCATGGATTACCGCATCAGTGGCCCTCGTTGCCAAAAATTATTGTTGAATTATATCTAGCCTAGTTTTAGGTTTCAAACAATTGAAGTCACACGAACAACTTGAATATTTAAAGTAATGGAGTCACCATTTGCAAAAATATACCAGGTTCTGGCGAGGTTCGAACTCGCGACCTTCTGCGTGTAAAGCAGACGTGATAACCACTACACCACAGAACCGGACACTCTACTTATCTAATATTTTAGAACTTATACTTAAGTTAAATTTCATGTGAAAACCGGTATACAATAGGCACATCATCAAAGTCTCACTTGGGCCTCTCAACTAAGATAACTATAGTCCACACTGGTAAAAATGTAACACTGACACATGGTGAAAAAAGATAAAAAGATAACTGAACGCTTCCCTATTTCAGGAGCCATCATTTACTTCTTTTAGGTCTTAGAAGTGCTTAATATACTTTGCAGGAAGGAGTTGTTAAAAGCTTTATACAATATTCTTAAAAACACGGTAATAAAAGTGAGTATTTTAAAAACTAACCCAATATTACAATTGAAGTCATTATATCTAGCCTAGTTTTAGGTTTCAAACAATTGAAGTCACACGAACAGCTTGAATATTTAAAGTAATGGAGTCACCATTTGAAAAAATATACCAGGTTCTGGCGAGGTTCGAACTCGCGACCTTCTGCGTGTAACGCAGACGTGATTTTTTTTTATCTTTATTAAAATAAGACATCATATTATACACATTAAAATACATAAAACAATATCACAAGTGTCAATATCAATTCAAAATGTCTATAACATTCAATTTCAAGCTTCTGTATAAATGTCTACATGACACAATCAGTTTTTATATTCAAATTACTACAATTTAAATATTATATCATCATCTACTTCTTTAACCAGAGGATTATCAAGCAAAAATTTCTTTTCAAATAAAGAATGTATTTTATGTTTTTGACACATATACACATAAAAATATATGACATAATGTTTCAGTGTGTACTTGAAAAATTGAACTAAATTAACATTTGTTTTGCCATTCATAATAATATTCCTTCTTCTAAATATACAATATCTTGCAGTTGAAAGCAGAAAGTTAACAAAACTGTCATTAACACCTTTCATTTTCCAACTTAACCCAAATAGTAGCAAATGTTCACTCTGTACACCACTTATTCTGTCAGAATCACAATTTCCAAATAATTTCACAAACAATTCAGACAAATAGTTATGAAATTCTAAAAGTTCATCACAGTTTATAAACATATGTACTAGATCATCAATTTCATTACCACAAACATCACATAAATCATCATCAGACCATCCAATTCTTTTGAATTTACTTTTGGTGAATATACAATTATGAAGTATTTTGTAATCTAGCTCAATAAACTTTGCAGGTTTCCAGAATAAATTTACATTACACCAGATTTTACTAAAGTCATTATCATCAATATTGAACAGTGTTTTCCACATTTCAATACCACAGGGATCTTTACAAATATCATCTAATAAACAATTATACAGCTTTTTAACAGTACACAATGGTAACTCAAATGGTACATGATTAATAATAACAGAAATGTCTATTGTTCTTTTTGCATTCCTATGATGCAATTCACTATGCACGGTCTGCTTCCAGTCATCAGGAATTGCACAAATTAAACAATGATAACGATCAATAACATTCTTTACATTTGAATTTTCAAATACATTTTGTATTATTTCAACAATAGCACAATCAGGTAAAAATCCTGTTTTAACCTCATAACATATGTCCTTAAGACTAACTATACCAGCATTTATAAAATCATACCAAAGTACTGGTTTATCCTTCAATACAATCTCCGGATTCTTAAACAATGGTTGGTCATATATATTTTCTACACTTAATTTCAATTCAGACTTCCGTCTCAAAACATACCAAGCTTCTAACATTTCAATATACACAATCGGTAAACATTTTAACTCACAATGTGGTACTTGAATAAACAATACTTCTAACCCTAGATTCATATTATAAATCTTTGATACAAAATATTTAAAAGTATACTTCCACAATACATCATATTCATCATTTATTAATCTTCCTAAAAACTTTAATCTAAATGCATGTACTTTACATTTCATGTCAACTAATTGCAAACCTCCATTACATTTAGGATTTATTATAACATTATAATTCACCAAATGAGATCTCTTATTCCATACAAAATTAACACATAAAATCTTTATCTCATTATATGCCCATTCAGGGATAGAGGATACAAAAAGAGTGTACCAAAATCTAGACATCATCAACGTATTTACAACAATAACTCTACCTTGCAGCGTTAATTGCCTTTGTAACCATATGTTCAAAAGAGTTTTCAATTTTGATACCTTTTCTTTCCAATTTAAATCATCACATATATTTCTGTTTTTTCCAACATAAATACCAAGTAATTGTACATTATTATCACATACTTGTAAACCATACTCCTGTTTTTCTACAGGTGACAATTCTCCCTTTCCAACACATAAAATTTCAGATTTTTGTCTATTTATTTTAGCACCAGTTGCTCTACTATATAAATCAAAAACTTTAAAAACTTCTGATATAGATTGTTTATTACAAACAGATAAAGTTGTATCGTCTGCATGCTGAAAAATTAACCCTTCTTTTTCACTATTTGGAACAACAATACCTTTTATCAAATCATTTTTAACAATCTTACTATGTAAGGGCTCAGCAGCTAAAACATACAATAATGCACTTATAGGACAGCCTTGTCTAATACCATTCTTAATACAAAAATAATTTGTTAAGAAACCATTGCATTTTACTGCACTATTAATACCATTATAAAATATTTCTATCCATTTAATAAAGTTATCTCCAAAACCATATCTTTTTAAAACCTTCAATAAATATGAGTGACTAACTCTATCAAATGCTTTTTCTTGATCAATTTTGATAATATAACCTTCAAGTTCATCTCTTTCAATAATTTCTATGATATCTCTGACATTTGCTACATTATTAGATATATCTCGACCAATTATACAACAAGTTTGGTCTACAGAAATAATTTTTGGTAATACAGTTTTAAATCTATTTGCCATTATTCTGGCCAAGATTTTATAATCAACCTGTAACAGAGATATCGGTCTATAATTTTTAAGTGATCTTCTGTCACCTTTTTTCTTAAATACAAGACTAATAACACCACATTTCATTGATCTACTTAAAAATCCCTCTTGTTCAATAGTATTATAAAGTTTCATAAGTACATACTTAAGCTCAGAATAAAAATGACAATAAAACTCAACAGTAAGTCCGTCTGATCCTGGACTTTTATTTTTAGACATTTGAGATAATGCTTTTATTATTTCATCAAACGAAATATCTGACTCACATAACTGATGATCATTTTTATCTATTTTTACATCTACACAATCTAATAACTCATTCATTTTTATATCATCAGTATCTACACAAGTATACAATTCTTTATAAAAATCATATTGCAAATCTAAAATACCATTAATGTCATTAACACATTCATTATTCACATTCAACAATTCCTTTACAGAGTTATTCTCCTGTTTATATTTTTCTAAATTTAAAAAATATTTTGTATTTTTGTCTGATTCAACAGCCCAAACAGCTTTAGATCTGAGAACAGCGCCTCTACATTTTTCTAATTCATATTGAGACAATTCTAATCTCAAACTTTCCAATTTAGCTATATCAATATCATTGCCATTGGCAGCTTTTTCACATAAAGTATTAATTTGCTTTTCTAACCTGAAATAATCTCTTCTACTTTCTTTAGCTAAAGAGGAAGAAAAAATTTGGGAATATCTTTTAATTTTATACTTAAGATTATCCCACCATATCAAAATATCTCTATCATATAACTCATTTTCTTTTTCTACAGTTATAATTTCCTTAACTCTTCTAACATACTGTTCATTTTGTAAAAGTGTATTGTTAAGGATCCACAAACCAGGACCTCTTTCTATATTATTACAGTTTAAATTCAATATAACAAAAGCATGATCACTTAAACTAGTTAAGTTATAATATACATTTTGAATACATGGTGACAAGTGTCTACTAACTAAAAAATAATCTATCCTACTCTGTTGTAACTCATTATTACTAATACGTTTCCATGAAAATATTCTACTGTGGGTGTTTCTAGCACGCCACACATCATACACATTATTATCATTAACTATTTGATATAATTTTCTACATGGTTCATCTACACTATGTTTTGTTTTGCCACCTTTGTCTAAATTAGACAAACTAGTATTGAAGTCGCCTCCAATAATTAAATTGTCCATATTCTCCGTATACAGTTTTACAAATTCAAAGAACTCTGTTCTTTCAGTTACCGTATTTGGTGCATATAACGATATAATATTGTACAATCTTTCATTCTCAAGAAATGTAACATGTAAAAATCTACCCTTTTCATCAGAATAAACAAATTGTATCTTATCTTTACAATAATTATTTGCAAGTACAGCAACACCTTGTCTACAATTCAAACCATTATTACAAGTGATCTTACCTGGATATAAATGCTTTATACTATCTATATAATTATTATCCCAAAATGTCTCTTGTAAAAGTACAATGCTAATTTTTTTATCATCAATAACACTAACAAAGTTCTGAAAATTATTTACACATCTAAGTCCATTACAATTAAATGAACATATAAGCACCATTGTAAAGATGAAATAAAATAGAATTACATATTTATCCATTGTTTACATCTTAGTACTTTCACAATTTTGACCTACAGATCTAACACCTTTACCATCTAGATTAGGAGTAGGTTTAATTCTTGATCTCTTTTCAAGCTTTTTCTCTTTTTTTTTAAGTTTTCGAGCTTGCTTAGCACTAATAAATTTACCCACATTTTTAACATCACCATCACTATTTATATCCAGTATTTCTACTGAACTTTCATACCCATCACCAGAACAGACAGACAATTCTTCATTTTCTTTTGCACCTTCAGTGGTGATTACTTCATCACCAACCGGGGTGCTAATTATTTCATTCAATGAGAGACTATTCTCCATATCAACATCATTAATTTCATCACTCCCTCCTACAACAGTATCGCAAGAAGGAGTGGTATCATCATCTCTCTTGATTTTTTTACCTTCACTCAATTCTCTGTCTGTTCCGGTAACAAGACTTTCACTCTCAATTATATCTGTTTCAATTGAGCTATCTGTTCTATGATCATCATTGTCATCAATACCATCCTCTGAAATCGGTCGCTTCCTCTTTAAACCATCTGGAGCTCCATTTTGCTCATTGTGCACTTCTACTTCTACTATTGTTAGATTTGAAACGTCTGTTTTTCCAATTTTGTCTGTCCCATCCAATTGTATTTTAGCTTCACCGCCCTGTTTTGCTTCATCTTCAATACAGTTTTCACTTGCTATACTTTCATTGTCATGTACATTTTCACTTACAATAGACTTTACCACGGTTTCAGTATCCTCATCATCTGCATGATTTTCATCTGGTCTTCTTTGTATAATAACTTCTGAATCATTGTCATTAGCTACCATACAAATACAATCTTTTAACGGTTGATCACATTCTGTACATTGACATACGCACGGATATTTGGAACAATCAGTACAAGGACAAACGCACGGATCACTTCGGCATTGGTGACATTTACATACACATGGAACTGTGTCACATCTGTAGCAAGCACATGTACATTTCAAGTTCGCATTTCCGCATATCCTACATTTACACATGCAGAAATATTGTCCACAGTCCGGACAATTGTCTTTATTTTCTTCTCGGTTACGGCTTTCGTGTTCCCATCTTGTTGAAGGCTTGCATACACATTTTAAAGGCAAATTATGGCAAAATTTACATTTTTTTGCTCGACAACTTTTCAATGCATGTCCAGTATCTCCACATCCATAACACAAAAAATGTGGACAATCTTTTCTCATATGCTCAGGAGATGAACACTCTGAGCAGACTTTTGTTTGGTTGTTATGAACCACCCGATAATATTTGGTGTCGGTACCAAATTTAAAAGGCATTGACCACGGCAGGGATACCACCCCTGGAGGAAACTTACACCTCATGAATCTTGTGCCATCAGCAACTTGAGTCCCAGGTACGGTTCGTCTATAAACAGGTGAAACTACTTTCACTCCTTTACTTTCAATTTTACTTGTAATCTCATCGTCACAAATATATGACGGTAATTTTATTACTGAAACTACAGTTATGTCCGAAAACATCATACTGCACTCGAAATCTCTATTAGCAATTTCTACGCCCCGTAACACCTTAAATGCATTTTCTTTACAGTCAAATGTTACATCATATGACGATAAATCACATCGTACTACTGCTAATACAGTGTTCATTCCGGTTAAAGTCTCAATATCTTCTATTACAACCCTTTCTCCAATTACTTGTGTCGGAATTTTTTCCACCCTAACAGTACATTCTCGCTGGTAATATTTATTATCAGTAACATAATTCTGTTTCGAAAATCGATTTCTGTTATCCCTTGGGTTTCTACGAGAATTTCCGGAATTTGGACGATTCAGCTCCGACTGAGACATTTTTGATTTTCAAAGCAAGCACAGCCTAACAAAAAAAAGTCAAGCGCACCCAAATCAACCCCCTCCTCCAAACGATTAAATCGTCAGAGTAGGGGTAAACAACATATAAATAAACAGTTTATCAGTTTCGAAATGTCAATATCAAAGCAATGTTCATCAGAATTACCTTTGTTTATGCATATATCATATATAATCCGTAAAAAACAACGAAATTTTTCACGGAGAATTGTTTACACTTCCATCATGTGCTGTGCTCAATTCAGCTAACCCTACTTATCTAATATTTTAGAACTTATACTTAAGTTAAATTTCATGTGAAAACCGGTATACAATAGGCACATCATCAAAGTCTCACTTGGGCCTCTCAACTAAGATAACTATAGTCCACACTGGTAAAAATGTAACACTGACACATGGTGAAAAAAGATAAAAAGATAACTGAACGCTTCCCTATTTCAGGAGCCATCATTTACTTCTTTTAAGTCTTAGAAGTGCTTAATATACTTTGCAGGAAGGAGTTGTTAAAAGCTTTATACAATATTCTTAAAAACACGGTAATAAAAGTGAGTATTTTAAAAACTAACCCAATATGCCAATGATCAGTCGGTCAGCCGATAAATAAATGAATAAGCCAAGTGTCATTCATGGTTTCCGTGGTGTAGTGGTTATCACATCCGCTTAACACGCGGAAGGTCCTGAGTTCAATCCTCAGCGGAAACATATTTTTTTTTTGGCCTGGACAAGGACGGATATTTTTATGTAGGCACTGACGCGTCCACTTGTACAAATGTGAGAATCTTTTATCGGTAAATTTGCCTTTTCATGTAATAGTCTTCTTAACTTAAAAAAATAACGAAAAGAAAAGAAAAGAAGGCAGAATAAACACTCCATTTCCAAGGCTGTGGGGGGCCTCGGTGGCCGGAGTGGTCTAAGTAGTTACTACTGTAATCACTAGCCAGTCAACACTGAGGTTGTAAGTTCGAACCCCGCTCGTGCGGGTGCACTCGACTCCAATCGTAATTGACTAGGATTGTCAGTTATAGACGAGCGCATCCTAAAAAGGTGTACTTGAATAGGTCCTATTTGTATTGTTTTCAGTGTACGCCTATCATTTGTCAACTTGTTTTAGTTAGGGATATTATCGGTACCATTGCATGTAGTTATTCTCTTTTGATTCGATGCCGAATTTTTACATTTTGAGAGTAGCGTAGGAAAGACTGTACGGATTTTCTTTAAAACTCTAAATGGTCTAAATATAGCTACAACAAATTGTAACACGTTAAAAGAAACTGTTGTGTTTTTCAACTGGCACTTTAACCATTCAGTATGATATATAACAAATTGATTAATGTCACTTTGTACCAAATGTCAGTTTCTGAACCGTTCTGTCATCTCCCAAAAGCTATATAGACCTCAACTTTGCCTCGGTCTATATACTATTTGGGAGATGATCGGTTGTTCCATGGATTACCGCATCAGTGGCCCTCGTTGCCAAAAATTATTGTTGAATTATATCTAGCCTAGTTTTAGGTTTCAAACAATTGAAGTCACACGAACAACTTGAATATTTAAAGTAATGGAGTCACCATTTGCAAAAATATACCAGGTTCTGGCGAGGTTCGAACTCGCGACCTTCTGCGTGTAAAGCAGACGTGATAACCACTACACCACAGAATCGGACACTCTACTTATCTAATATTTTAGAACTTATACTTAAGTTAAATTTCATGTGAAAACCGGTATACAATAGGCACATCATCAAAGTACGTCTCACTTGGGCCTCTCAACTAAGATAACTATAGTCCACACTGGTAAAAATGTAACACTGACACATGGTGAAAAAAGATAAAAAGATAACTGAACGCTTCCCTATTTCAGGAGCCATCATTTACTTCTTTTAAGTCTTAGAAGTGCTTAATATACTTTGCAGGAAGGAGTTGTTAAAAGCTTTATACAATATTCTTAAAAACACGGTAATAAAAGTGAGTATTTTAAAAACTAACCCAATATGCCAATGATCAGTCGGTCAGCCGATAAATAAATGAATAAGCCAAGTGTCATTCATGGTTTCCGTGGTGTAGTGGTTATCACATCCGCTTAACACGCGGAAGGTCCTGAGTTCAATCCTCAGCGGAAACATATTTTTTTTTTGGCCTGGACAAGGACGGATTTTTTTATGTAGGCACTGACGCGTCCACTTGTACAAATGTGAGAATCTTTTATCGATAAATTTGCCTTTTCATGTAATAGTCTTCTTAACTTAAAAAAAAACGAAAAGAAAAGAAAAGAAGGCAGAATAAACACTCCATTTCCAAGGCTGTGGGGGGCCTCGGTGGCCGGAGTGGTCTAAGTAGTTACTACTGTAATCACTAGCCAGTCAACACTGAGGTTGTGAGTTCGAACCCCGCTCGTGCGGGTGCACTCGACTCCAATCTTAATTGACTAGGATTGTCAGTTATAGACGAGCGCATCCTAAAAAGGTGTACTTGAATAGGTCCTATTTGTATTGTTTTCAATGTACGCCTATCATTTGTCAACTTGTTTTAGTTAAGGATATTATCGGTACCATTGCATGTAGTTATTCTCTTTTGATTCGATGCCGAATTTTTACATTTTGAGAGTAGCGTAGGAAAGACTGCACGGATTTTCTTTAAAACTCTAAATGGTCTAAATATAGCTACAACAAATTGTAACACGTTAAAAGAAACTGTTGTGTTTTTCAACTGGCACTTTAACCATTCAGTATGATATATAACAAATTGATTAATGTCACTTTGTACCAAATGTCAGTTTCTGAACCGTTCTGTCATCTCCCAAAAGCTATATAGACCTCAACTTTGCCTCGGTCTATATACTATTTGGGAGATGATCGGTTGTTCCATGGATTACCGCATCAGTGGCCCTCGTTGCCAAAAATTATTGCTGAATTATATCTAGCCTAGTTTTAGGTTTCAAACAATTGAAGTCACACGAACAGCTTGAATATTTAAAGTAATGGAGTCACCATTTGCAAAAATATACCAGGTTCTGGCGAGGTTCGAACTCGCGACCTTCTGCGTGTAAAGCAGACGTGATAACCACTACAACACAGAACCGGACACTCTACTTATCTAATATTTTAGAACTTATACTTAAGTTAAATTTCATGTGAAAACCGGTATACAATAGGCACATCATCAAAGTCTCACTTGGGCCTCTCAACTAAGATAACTATAGTCCACACTGGTAAAAATGTAACACTGACACATGGTGAAAAAAGATAAAAAGATAACTGAACGCTTCCCTATTTCAGGAGCCATCATTTACTTCTTTTAGGTCTTAGAAGTGCTTAATATACTTTGCAGGAAGGAGTTGTTAAAAGCTTTATACAATATTCTTAAAAACACGGTAATAAAAGTGAGTATTTTAAAAACTAACCCAATATGCCAATGATCAGTCGGTCAGCCGATAAATAAATGAATAAGCCAAGTGTCATTCATGGTTTCCGTGGTGTAGTGGTTATCACATCCGCTTAACACGCGGAAGGTCCTGAGTTCAATCCTAAGCGGAAATAAAAGTTCAAAATATTTTTTGCAACTTGAAAAATATAAACAAAATAGTAACGCTGTAAAAGAATTAAAAACAACCGAGGGTAAAATTTTAACAAGTACAGATGACATTCTAGAAGAAGTATATAAATTTTATAAAGAGTTATACTCTAGTACAGTAATAAATAAAGATAAGGCAAAAGAAATTTTGGAATATATTTCTGAAAAAGTTTCTGATGAAGATAGTGAAAATTTAGAAACCGATTTAACTCTAGATGAAATTAAATCGTCATTATTTGGCATGTCAAAAAATAAATCTCCGGGTCCTGATGGATTAACAGTTGAATTCTTCTGTAAATTTTTTTATTTGTTTGGTGAGATTTTTCTTAAAATTTTTAAAGTTATAGAAGAAGATCACATCCTAACAAGATCAATGCGGCATGGTATAATAAACTTAGTTTATAAAAACAAAGGGGATAAAAATCTATTAAAAAATTTTAGACCGATATCTTTGCTTTGTGTAGACTACAAAATAATTGCTAGAATAATGTCCAATAGATTAAAATTTGTTCTACCGAAATTAGTGTCTAGTTTTCAAACATGTTGCATACTAGGCCGCGACATTGCAGACACTACATCAAGTATAAGAGATCTAATTGAAATAATTGAAAATGATGATTTAGAAGCCTATCTTATTAAAGTTGACCAGGAAAAAGCTTTTGATAAAGTTGACCATGATTATCTGTTTTTAGTTTTAGAAAAATTTGGTTTTGGTCCTAAATTTATGCAGTGGATAAAAATATTTTATAACAATGTAAACAGCAGTGTAAAATGTAATGGTTTCCTTACAAAGTATGTTAAACTAAATAATTCAATAAAACAAGGGTGTCCAGTTTCTGCTCTCCTCTATGTGTTGGTGGCAGAACCATTAGGTCAAGCTATAATTAAAAATAAAAATATTCAGAGTGTAAATATCCCAAAGTCAAATGTAAATGCTAAAATTTTTCAACACGCAGATGACACAAATATTTTTACTTCAAATAAAAAATCTGTAAATGAAGCTTTCAAAGTTCTTAATTTGTACAGTGAGGCTTCTGGTGCTAAAATTAATAAACAAAAATCTGAAATTATGAGTTTAGGTTCTGGCAGTATTACTGATTCAGAGTTAAATAAATTACAAATACAAAAAAGTGAAAATGTAACAAAAGTTTTAGGCATATATGTTGGAAAGGATAAAGAGTTATGTGAACTTCTTAACTGGAAGGATAAAATTAAAAAGATAAAAACAATTTTATTCTTTTGGAATAAAAGAGAATTAACTTTACCAGGTCGAGCTACAGTTTTAACTTCCCTCATAATGTCGCGGTTATATTATACTGTAACTGTATGTCCATTGCCGGAAAAAGTTAAAAATGAAATCCGACTAATTGTTATAAAATTTCTTTGGCAAAGTAAATCACATTTAGTAAAATATCAAAGTGTAGTAGGTACAAAACTGGAAGGTGGCTTAAACATTCCTGATATTTTTCTAAAAATGCAAGCCTTTAGATTAAAATTTCTTAAAAAATATTTGGACCCTGAATGTAAATCAATTTGGAAAGGTGCGTTTGATTACTTTATCTCTAAAATCGATAATATGGATTTAAAACAAGATGTAGTTTATACGCATTTAAATTCAAAACAGATTAAACACTTACCGCTTTACTATCAAGAAATGATAAACGCGTATTATAAAATAAAATCCAATTTGAAAATCGATTTTCAAGTGCAACATGTATATAATAATCCGCTGTTTTGTAATCCAAACATAACATGCAACGGTAAAATGCTTCTGTTTGAAAAATTCATTCAAACAGGCTTGATACGAATAAAAGACATTTGCTATGAATTTATGCCGGGTTTCTTCACATCGAATTCAATAGATGAAATAATAAAACAAAAATTTCCTGATGAAAAAACAGAACAAATAAAAACAGCTTTTGAAAAAATCATTCGATGTATTCCTGACGAGTGGAAAGAACTATTAAAATCCGAAAATCCTCTAAATGTTGAGATTACTCCGATTGTTAAAATTTGTTTAGATAACGATAGAGAAATTCACATTAGAAGTGCTGTGACGAAATTATTTTACAGCCTTCTTTTGACAAAATTTTTTGAAACGCCCTCTGCTGAAAAGCATTGGGCGGAGCTATATCCGTCTCTCAATTTCAAAAATCTTTATTTGGTTGTCAATCAGTGTTGTTTACCTCCTGATTGTCATTGCTTAAACTATAGGATTGTCCATAGAGCTATTTTTACACTCGAAAAGTTGGTCAGAATAGGTCAGGCAGATACTAGCACATGCAAAACGTGCGGCCAGGGTATAGAAAATCTTAGTCACATGTTTGTACTTTGTCAAAAGTTCAAACCACTTCATGATTACCTGAAAGACATATTACACAACATTTTTATCAATTACCCGCCTGATATGGTTAATTCTATTGATTATGAACAGTTATTTTTACTTGGGTTTTTGAAACGTTCACAAGTTATTAATACATATTTTTTAAATTTTTTCCTTAGTGTAGCCCGACTTTGCATATTCAAATCACGGAATTTAAAAGTTTTTCATGACAAAGACATAGATGCACTTCGTTTATTCAAGTACACAATTAAAAGATACATTGAATACGCATACACGTATTATAAAATGACACAACAAAGACAATTATTCTATAAGTATTTTTTACACAATAACACTTTATTGGATATTAAAAATGACAACATAGTTTTGTTTGTCTAGACAGTTACTTCAATTTGATTGGTTGTTAGAACAAAAGATCACATTCCAATGTAAAATTATCGATCGCATTTAGGTGTGTTCGACTTTTGAAAATATTTTAGAGTTGTCTCGCTTTCTATATATAACTTATATTGAATCTGTCCTGTTCAATTCATATACCCTTTTGATGAATGAATCACTATAAAATTAATTGGGACTAATATGCTATACTATTTTTAAAGTTTTTAACGTGTCTCATCTAGATGCATTTTATTTTTTACTAATGTAGGAGGTTAACTACTAACAACTCTGTATATAGAAAACTTCTCACCAATGAGGAATGTCTCATGGTGACAGTATGTAAATATGTAATAAAAATTTTATTAATGATAAAAAAAATCACATCCGCTTAACACGCGGAAGGTCCTGAGTTCAATCTTCAGCGGAAACATATTTTTTTTTTTGGCCTGGACAAGGACGGATTTTTTTATGTAGGCACTGACGCGTCCACTTGTACAAATGTGAGAATCTTTTATCGGTAAATTTGCCTTTTCATGTAATAGTCTTCTTAACTTAAAAAAAAAACGAAAAGAAAAGAAAAGAAGGCAGAATAAACACTCCATTTCCAAGGCTGTGGGGGGGGCTCGGTGGCCGGAGTGGTCTAAGTAGTTACTACTGTAATCACTAGCCAGTCAACACTGAGGTTGTAAGTTCGAACCCCGCTCGTGCGGGTGCACTCGACTCCAATCTTAATTGACTAGGATTGTCAGTTATAGACGAGCGCATCCTAAAAGGTGTACTTGAATAGGTCCTATTTGTATTGTTTTCAATGTACGCCTATCATTTGTCAACTTGTTTTAGTTAGGGATATTATCGGTACCATTGCATGTAGTTATTCTCTTTTGATTCGATGGCGAATTTTTACATTTTGAGAGTAGCGTAGGAAAGACTGCACGGATTTTCTTTAAAACTCTAAATGGTCTAAATATAGCTACAACAAATTGTAACACGTTAAAAGAAACTGTTGTGTTTTTCAACTGGCACTTTAACCATTCAGTATGATATATAACAAATTGATTAATGTCACTTTGTACCAAATGTCAGTTTCTGAACCGTTCTGTCATCTCCCAAAAGCTATATAGACCTCAACTTTGCCTCGGTCTATATACTATTTGGGAGATGATCGGTTGTTCCATGGATTACCGCATCAGTGGCCCTCGTTGCCAAAAATTATTGTTGAATTATATCTAGCCTAGTTTTAGGTTTCAAACAATTGAAGTCACACGAACAACTTGAATATTTAAAGTAATGGAGTCACCATTTGCAAAAATATACCAGGTTCTGGCGAGGTTCGAACTCGCGACCTTCTGCGTGTAAAGCAGACGTGATAACCACTACACCACAGAACCGGACACTCTACTTATCTAATATTTTAGAACTTATACTTAAGTTAAATTTCATGTGAAAACCGGTATACAATAGGCACATCATCAAAGTCTCACTTGGGCCTCTCAACTAAGATAACTATAGTCCACACTGGTAAAAATGTAACACTGACACATGGTGAAAAAAGATAAAAAGATAACTGAACGCTTCCCTATTTCAGGAGCCATCATTTACTTCTTTTAGGTCTTAGAAGTGCTTAATATACTTTGCAGGAAGGAGTTGTTAAAAGCTTTATACAATATTCTTAAAAACACGGTAATAAAAGTGAGTATTTTAAAAACTAACCCAATATTACAATTGAAGTCATTATATCTAGCCTAGTTTTAGGTTTCAAACAATTGAAGTCACACGAACAGCTTGAATATTTAAAGTAATGGAGTCACCATTTGAAAAAATATACCAGGTTCTGGCGAGGTTCGAACTCGCGACCTTCTGCGTGTAACGCAGACGTGATTTTTTTTTATCTTTATTAAAATAAGACATCATATTATACACATTAAAATACATAAAACAATATCACAAGTGTCAATATCAATTCAAAATGTCTATAACATTCAATTTCAAGCTTCTGTATAAATGTCTACATGACACAATCAGTTTTTATATTCAAATTACTACAATTTAAATATTATATCATCATCTACTTCTTTAACCAGAGGATTATCAAGCAAAAATTTCTTTTCAAATAAAGAATGTATTTTATGTTTTTGACACATATACACATAAAAATATATGACATAATGTTTCAGTGTGTACTTGAAAAATTGAACTAAATTAACATTTGTTTTGCCATTCATAATAATATTCCTTCTTCTAAATATACAATATCTTGCAGTTGAAAGCAGAAAGTTAACAAAACTGTCATTAACACCTTTCATTTTCCAACTTAACCCAAATAGTAGCAAATGTTCACTCTGTACACCACTTATTCTGTCAGAATCACAATTTCCAAATAATTTCACAAACAATTCAGACAAATAGTTATGAAATTCTAAAAGTTCATCACAGTTTATAAACATATGTACTAGATCTTCAATTTCATTACCACAAACATCACATAAATCATCATCAGACCATCCAATTCTTTTGAATTTACTTTTGGTAAATATACAATTATGAAGTATTTTGTAATCTAGCTCAATAAACTTTGCAGGTTTCCAGAATAAATTTACATTACACCAGATTTTACTAAAGTCATTATCATCAATATTGAACAGTGTTTTCCACATTTCAATACCACAGGGATCTTTACAAATATCATCTAATAAACAATTATACAGCTATTTAACAGTACACAATGGTAACTCAAATGGTACATGATTAATAATAACAGAAATGTCTATTGTTCTTTTTGCATTCCTATGATGCAATTCACTATGCACGGTCTGCTTCCAGTCATCAGGAATTGCACAAATTAAACAATGATAACGATCAATAACATTCTTTACATTTGAATTTTCAAATACATTTTGTATTATTTCAACAATAGCACAATCAGGTAAAAATCCTGTTTTAACCTCATAACATATGTCCTTAAGACTAACTATACCAGCATTTATAAAATCATACCAAAGTACTGGTTTATCCTTCAATACAATCTCCGGATTCTTAAACAATGGTTGGTCATATATATTTTCTACACTTAATTTCAATTCAGACTTCCGTCTCAAAACATACCAAGCTTCTAACATTTCAATATACACAATCGGTAAACATTTTAACTCACAATGTGGTACTTGAATAAACAATACTTCTAACCCTAGATTCATATTATAAATCTTTGATACAAAATATTTAAAAGTATACTTCCACAATACATCATATTCATCATTTATTAATCTTCCTAAAAACTTTAATCTAAATGCATGTACTTTACATTTCATGTCAACTAATTGCAAACCTCCATTACATTTAGGATTTATTATAACATTATAATTCACCAAATGAGATCTCTTATTCCATACAAAATTAACACATAAAATCTTTATCTCATTATATGCCCATTCAGGGATAGAGGATACAAAAAGAGTGTACCAAAATCTAGACATCATCAACGTATTTACAACAATAACTCTACCTTGCAGCGTTAATTGCCTTTGTAACCATATGTTCAAAAGAGTTTTCAATTTTGATACCTTTTCTTTCCAATTTAAATCATCACATATATTTCTGTTTTTTCCAACATAAATACCAAGTAATTGTACATTATTATCACATACTTGTAAACCATACTCCTGTTTTTCTACAGGTGACAATTCTCCCTTTCCAACACATAAAATTTCAGATTTTTGTCTATTTATTTTAGCACCAGTTGCTCTACTATATAAATCAAAAACTTTAAAAACTTCTGATATAGATTGTTTATTACAAACAGATAAAGTTGTATCGTCTGCATGCTGAAAAATTAACCCTTCTTTTTCACTATTTGGAACAACAATACCTTTTATCAAATCATTTTTAACAATCTTACTATGTAAGGGCTCAGCAGCTAAAACATACAATAATGCACTTATAGGACAGCCTTGTCTAATACCATTCTTAATACAAAAATAATTTGTTAAGAAACCATTGCATTTTACTGCACTATTAATACCATTATAAAATATTTCTATCCATTTAATAAAGTTATCTCCAAAACCATATCTTTTTAAAACCTTCAATAAATATGAGTGACTAACTCTATCAAATGCTTTTTCTTGATCAATTTTGATAATATAACCTTCAAGTTCATCTCTTTCAATAATTTCTATGATATCTCTGACATTTGCTACATTATTAGATATATCTCGACCAATTATACAACAAGTTTGGTCTACAGAAATAATTTTTGGTAATACAGTTTTAAATCTATTTGCCATTATTCTGGCCAAGATTTTATAATCAACCTGTAACAGAGATATCGGTCTATAATTTTTAAGTGATCTTCTGTCACCTTTTTTCTTAAATACAAGACTAATAACACCACATTTCATTGATCTACTTAAAAATCCCTCTTGTTCAATAGTATTATAAAGTTTCATAAGTACATACTTAAGCTCAGAATAAAAATGACAATAAAACTCAACAGTAAGTCCGTCTGATCCTGGACTTTTATTTTTAGACATTTGAGATAATGCTTTTATTATTTCATCAAACGAAATATCTGACTCACATAACTGATGATCATTTTTATCTATTTTTACATCTACACAATCTAATAACTCATTCATTTTTATATCATCAGTATCTACACAAGTATACAATTCTTTATAAAAATCATATTGCAAATCTAAAATACCATTAATGTCATTAACACATTCATTATTCACATTCAACAATTCCTTTACAGAGTTATTCTCCTGTTTATATTTTTCTAAATTTAAAAAATATTTTGTATTTTTGTCTGATTCAACAGCCCAAACAGCTTTAGATCTGAGAACAGCGCCTCTACATTTTTCTAATTCATATTGAGACAATTCTAATCTCAAACTTTCCAATTTAGCTATATCAATATCATTGCCATTGGCAGCTTTTTCACATAAAGTATTAATTTGCTTTTCTAACCTGAAATAATCTCTTCTACTTTCTTTAGCTAAAGAGGAAGAAAAAATTTGGGAATATCTTTTAATTTTATACTTAAGATTATCCCACCATATCAAAATATCTCTATCATATAACTCATTTTCTTTTTCTACAGTTATAATATCCTTAACTCTTCTAACATACTGTTCATTTTGTAAAAGTGTATTGTTAAGGATCCACAAACCAGGACCTCTTTCTATATTATTACAGTTTAAATTCAATATAACAAAAGCATGATCACTTAAACTAGTTAAGTTATAATATACATTTTGAATACATGGTGACAAGTGTCTACTAACTAAAAAATAATCTATCCTACTCTGTTGTAACTCATTATTACTAATACGTTTCCATGAAAATATTCTACTGTGGGTGTTTCTAGCACGCCACACATCATACACATTATTATCATTAACTATTTGATATAATTTTCTACATGGTTCATCTACACTATGTTTTGTTTTGCCACCTTTGTCTAAATTAGACAAACTAGTATTGAAGTCGCCTCCAATAATTAAATTGTCCATATTCTCCGTATACAGTTTTACAAATTCAAAGAACTCTGTTCTTTCAGTTACCGTATTTGGTGCATATAACGATATAATATTGTACAATCTTTCATTCTCAAGAAATGTAACATGTAAAAATCTACCCTTTTCATCAGAATAAACAAATTGTATCTTATCTTTACAATAATTATTTGCAAGTACAGCAACACCTTGTCTACAATTCAAACCATTATTACAAGTGATCTTACCTGGATATAAATGCTTTATACTATCTATATAATTATTATCCCAAAATGTCTCTTGTAAAAGTACAATGCTAATTTTTTTATCATCAATAACACTAACAAAGTTCTGAAAATTATTTACACATCTAAGTCCATTACAATTAAATGAACATATAAGCACCATTGTAAAGATGAAATAAAATAGAATTACATATTTATCCATTGTTTACATCTTAGTACTTTCACAATTTTGACCTACAGATCTAACACCTTTACCATCTAGATTAGGAGTAGGTTTAATTCTTGATCTCCTTTCAAGCTTTTTCTCTTTTTTTTTAAGTTTTCGAGCTTGCTTAGCACTAATAAATTTACCCACATTTTTAACATCACCATCACTATTTATATCCAGTATTTCTACTGAACTTTCATACCCATCACCAGAACAGACAGACAATTCTTCATTTTCTTTTGCACCTTCAGTGGTGATTACTTCATCACCAACCGGGGTGCTAATTATTTCATTCAATGAGAGACTATTCTCCATATCAACATCATTAATTTCATCACTCCCTCCTACAACAGTATCGCAAGAAGGAGTGGTATCATCATCTCTCTTGATTTTTTTACCTTCACTCAATTCTCTGTCTGTTCCGGTAACAAGACTTTCACTCTCAATTATATCTGTTTCAATTGAGCTATCTGTTCTATGATCATCATTGTCATCAATACCATCCTCTGAAATCGGTCGCTTCCTCTTTAAACCATCTGGAGCTCCATTTTGCTCATTGTGCACTTCTACTTCTACTATTGTTAGATTTGAAACGTCTGTTTTTCCAATTTTGTCTGTCCCATCCAATTGTATTTTAGCTTCACCGCCCTGTTTTGCTTCATCTTCAATACAGTTTTCACTTGCTATACTTTCATTGTCATGTACATTTTCACTTACAATAGACTTTACCACGGTTTCAGTATCCTCATCATCTGCATGATTTTCATCTGGTCTTCTTTGTATAATAACTTCTGAATCATTGTCATTAGCTACCATACAAATACAATCTTTTAACGGTTGATCACATTCTGTACATTGACATACGCACGGATATTTGGAACAATCAGTACAAGGACAAACGCACGGATCACTTCGGCATTGGTGACATTTACATACACATGGAACTGTGTCACATCTGTAGCAAGCACATGTACATTTCAAGTTCGCATTTCCGCATATCCTACATTTACACATGCAGAAATATTGTCCACAGTCCGGACAATTGTCTTTATTTTCTTCTCGGTTACGGCTTTCGTGTTCCCATCTTGTTGAAGGCTTGCATACACATTTTAACGGCAAATTATGGCAAAATTTACATTTTTTTGCTCGACAACTTTTCAATGCATGTCCAGTATCTCCACATCCATAACACAAAAAATGTGGACAATCTTTTCTCATATGCTCAGGAGATGAACACTCTGAGCAGACTTTTGTTTGGTTGTTATGAACCACCCGATAATATTTGGTGTCGGTACCAAATTTAAAAGGCATTGACCACGGCAGGGATACCACCCCTGGAGGAAACTTACACCTCATGAATCTTGTGCCATCAGCAACTTGAGTCCCAGGTACGGTTCGTCTATAAACAGGTGAAACTACTTTCACTCCTTTACTTTCAATTTTACTTGTAATCTCATCGTCACAAATATAAGACGGTAATTTTATTACTGAAACTACAGTTATGTCCGAAAACATCATACTGCACTCGAAATCTCTATTAGCAATTTCTACGCCCCGTAACATCTTAAATGCATTTTCTTTACAGTCAAATGTTACATCATATGACGATAAATCACATCGTACTACTGCTAATACAGTGTTCATTCCGGTTAAAGTCTCAATATCTTCTATTACAACCCTTTCTCCAATTACTTGTGTCGGAATTTTTTCCACCCTAACAGTACATTCTCGCTGGTAATATTTATTATCAGTAACATAATTCTGTTTCGAAAATCGATTTCTGTTATCCCTTGGGTTTCTACGAGAATTTCCGGAATTTGGACGATTCAGCTCCGACTGAGACATTTTTGATTTTCAAAGCAAGCACAGCCTAACAAAAAAAAGTCAAGCGCACCCAAATCAACCCCCTCCTCCAAACGATTCAATCGTCAGAGTAGGGGTAAACAACATATAAATAAACAGTTTATCAGTTTCGAAATGTCAATATCAAAGCAATGTTCATCAGAATTACCTTTGTTTATGCATATATCATATATAATCCGTAAAAAACAACGAAATTTTTCACGGAGAATTGTTTACACTTCCATCATGCGCTGTGCTCAATTCAGCTAACCCTACTTATCTAATATTTTAGAACTTATACTTAAGTTAAATTTCATGTGAAAACCGGTATACAATAGGCACATCATCAAAGTCTCACTTGGGCCTCTCAACTAAGATAACTATAGTCCACACTGGTAAAAATGTAACACTGACACATGGTGAAAAAAGATAAAAAGATAACTGAACGCTTCCCTATTTCAGGAGCCATCATTTACTTCTTTTAGGTCTTAGAAGTGCTTAATATACTTTGCAGGAAGGAGTTGTTAAAAGCTTTATACAATATTCTTAAAAACACGGTAATAAAAGTGAGTATTTTAAAAACTAACCCAATATGCCAATGATCAGTCGGTCAGCCGATAAATAAATGAATAAGCCATGTGTCATTCATGGTTTCCGTGGTGTAGTGGTTATCACATCCGCTTAACACGCGGAAGGTCCTGAGTTCAATCCTCAGCGGAAACATATTTTTTTTTTTGGCCTGGACAAGGACGGATTTTTTTATGTAGGCACTGACGCGTCCACTTGTACAAATGTGAGAATCTTTTATCGGTAAATTTGCCTTTTCATGTAATAGTCTTCTTAACTTAAAAAAATAACGAAAAGAAAAGAAAAGAAGGCAGAATAAACACTCCATTTCCAAGGCTGTGGGGGGCCTCGGTGGCCGGAGTGGTCTAAGTAGTTACTACTGTAATCACTAGCCAGTCAACACTGAGGTTGTAAGTTCGAACCCCGCTCGTGCGGGTGCACTCGACTCCAATCTTAATTGACTAGGATTGTCAGTTATAGACGAGCGCATCCTAAAAAGGTGTACTTGAATAGGTCCTATTTGTATTGTTTTCAATGTACGCCTATCATTTGTCAACTTGTTTTAGTTAGGGATATTATCGGTACCATTGCATGTAGTTATTCTCTTTTGATTCGATGCCGAATTTTTACATTTTGAGAGTAGCGTAGGAAAGACTGCACGGATTTTCTTTAAAACTCTAAATGGTCTAAATATAGCTACAACAAATTGTAACACGTTAAAAGAAACTGTTGTGTTTTTCAACTGGCACTTTAACCATTCAGTATGATATATAACAAATTGATTAATGTCACTTTGTACCAAATGTCAGTTTCTGAACCGTTCTGTCATCTCCCAAAAGCTATATAGACCTCAACTTTGCCTCGGTCTATATACTATTTGGGAGATGATCGGTTGTTCCATGGATTACCGCATCAGTGGCCCTCGTTGCCAACAATTATTGCTGAATTATATCTAGCCTAGTTTTAGGTTTCAAACAATTGAAGTCACACGAACAGCTTGAATATTTAAAGTAATGGAGTCACCATTTGCAAAAATATACCAGGTTCTGGCGAGGTTCGAACTCGCGACCTTCTG
The DNA here is from genome assembly GCF_021869535.1 of Mytilus californianus. Classification (NCBI taxonomy): domain Eukaryota; kingdom Metazoa; phylum Mollusca; class Bivalvia; order Mytilida; family Mytilidae; genus Mytilus; species Mytilus californianus. The sequence continues at coordinate 81,760,679 of NW_026262745.1, read as the reverse complement.
CGTGTAAAGCAGACGTGATAACCACTACAACACAGAACCGGACACTCTACTTATCTAATATTTTAGAACTTATACTTAAGTTAAATTTCATGTGAAAACCGGTATACAATAGGCACATCATCAAAGTCTCACTTGGGCCTCTCAACTAAGATAACTATAGTCCACACTGGTAAAAATGTAACACTGACACATGGTGAAAAAAGATAAAAAGATAACTGAACGCTTCCCTATTTCAGGAGCCATCATTTACTTCTTTTAGGTCTTAGAAGTGCTTAATATACTTTGCAGGAAGGAGTTGTTAAAAGCTTTATACAATATTCTTAAAAACACGGTTATAAAAGTGAGTATTTTAAAAACTAACCCAATATGCCAATGATCAGTCGGTCAGCCGATAAATAAATGAATAAGCCAAGTGTCATTCATGGTTTCCGTGGTGTAGTGGTTATCACATCCGCATAATTAATGATAAAAAAAAATCACATCCGCATAACACGCGGAAGGTCCTGAGTTCAATCCTCAGCGGAAACATATTTTTTTTTTGGCCTGGACAAGGACGGATTTTTTTATGTAGGCACTGACGCGTCCACTTGTACAAATGTGAGAATCTTTTATCGGTAAATTTGCCTTTTCATGTAATAGTCTTCTTAACTTAAAAAAATAACGAAAAGAAAAGAAAAGAAGGCAGAATAAACACTCCATTTCCAAGGCTGTGGGGGGCCTCGGTGGCCGGAGTGGTCTAAGTAGTTACTACTGTAATCACTAGCCAGTCAACACTGAGGTTGTGAGTTCGAACCCCGCTCGTGCGGGTGCACTCGACTCCAATCTTAATTGACTAGGATTGTCAGTTATAGACGAGCGCATCCTAAAAGGTGTACTTGAATAGGTCCTATTTGTATTGTTTTCAATGTACGCCTATCATTTGTCAACTTGTTTTAGTTAGGGATATTATCGGTACCATTGCATGTAGTTATTCTCTTTTGATTCGATGCCGAATTTTTACATTTTGAGAGTAGCGTAGGAAAGACTGCACGGATTTTCTTTAAAACTCTAAATGGTCTAAATATAGCTACAACAAATTGTAACACGTTAAAAGGAACTGTTGTGTTTTTCAACTGGCACTTTAACCATTCAGTATGATATATAACAAATTGATTAATGTCACTTTGTACCAAATGTCAGTTTCTGAACCGTTCTGTCATCTCCCAAAAGCTATATAGACATCAACTTTGCCTCGGTCTATATACTATTTGGGAGATGATCGGTTGTTCCATGGATTACCGCATCAGTGGCCCTCGTTGCCAAAAATTATTGCTGAATTATATCTAGCCTAGTTTTAGGTTTCAAACAATTGAAGTCACACGAACAGCTTGAATATTTAAAGTAATGGAGTCACCATTTGCAAAAATATACCAGGTTCTGGCGAGGTTCGAACTCGCGACCTTCTGCGTGTAAAGCAGACGTGATAACCACTACAACACAGAACCGGACACTCTACTTATCTAATATTTTAGAACTTATACTTAAGTTAAATTTCATGTGAAAACCGGTATACAATAGACACATCATCAAAGTCTCACTTGGGCCTCTCAACTAAGATAACTATAGTCCACACTGGTAAAAATGTAACACTGACACATGGTGAAAAAAGATAAAAAGATAACTGAACGCTTCCCTATTTCAGGAGCCATCATTTACTTCTTTTAGGTCTTAGAAGTGCTTAATATACTTTGCAGGAAGGAGTTGTTAAAAGCTTTATACAATATTCTTAAAAACACGGTAATAAAAGTGAGTATTTTAAAAACTAACCCAATATGCCAATGATCAGTCGGTCAGCCGATAAATAAATGAATAAGCCAAGTGTCATTCATGGTTTCCGTGGTGTAGTGGTTATCACATCCGCTTAACACGCGGAAGGTCCTGAGTTCAATCCTCAGCGGAAACATTTTTTTTTTTGGCCTGGACAAGGACGGATTTTTTTATGTAGGCACTGACGCGTCCACTTGTACAAATGTGAGAATCTTTTATCGGTAAATTTGCCTTTTCATGTAATAGTCTTCTTAACTTAAAAAAATAACGAAAAGAAAAGAAAAGAAGGCAGAATAAACACTCCATTTCCAAGGCTGTGGGGGGCCTCGGTGGCCGGAGTGGTCTAAGTAGTTACTACTGTAATCACTAGCCAGTCAACACTGAGGTTGTGAGTTCGAACCCCGCTCGTGCGGGTGCACTCGACTCCAATCTTAATTGACTAGGATTGTCAGTTATAGACGAGCGCATCCTAAAAGGTGTACTTGAATAGGTCCTATTTGTATTGTTTTCAATGTACGCCTATCATTTGTCAACTTGTTTTAGTTAGGGATATTATCGGTACCATTGCATGTAGTTATTCTCTTTTGATTCGATGCCGAATTTTTACATTTTGAGAGTAGCGTAGGAAAGACTGCACGGATTTTCTTTAAAACTCTAAATGGTCTAAATATAGCTACAACAAATTGTAACACGTTAAAAGAAACTGTTGTGTTTTTCAACTGGCACTTTAACCATTCAGTATGATATACAACAAATTGATTAATGTCACTTTGTACCAAATGTCAGTTTCTGAACCGTTCTGTCATCTCCCAAAAGCTATATAGACCTCAACTTTGCCTCGGTCTATATACTATTTGGGAGATGATCGGTTGTTCCATGGATTACCGCATCAGTGGCCCTCGTTGCCAAAAATTATTGCTGAATTATATCCAGCCTAGTTTTAGGTTTCAAACAATTGAAGTCACACGAACAGCTTGAATATTTAAAGTAATGGAGTCACCATTTGCAAAAATATACCAGGTTCTGGCGAGGTTCGAACTCGCGACCTTCTGCGTGTAAAGCAGACGTGATAACCACTACACCACAGAACCGGACACTCTACTTATCTAATATTTTAGAACTTATACTTAAGTTAAATTTCATGTGAAAACCGGTATACAATAGGCACATCATCAAAGTCTCACTTGGGCCTCTCAACTAAGATAACTATAGTCCACACTGGTAAAAATGTAACACTGACACATGGTGAAAAAAGATAAAAAGATAACTGAACGCTTCCCAATTTCAGGAGCCATCATTTACTTCTTTTAGGTCTTAGAAGTGCTTAATATACTTTGCAGGAAGGAGTTGTTAAAAGCTTTATACAATATTCTTAAAAACACGGTAATAAAAGTGAGTATTTTAAAAACTAACCCAATATGCCAATGATCAGTCGGTCAGCCGATAAATAAATGAATAAGCCAAGTGTCATTCATGGTTTCCGTGGTGTAGTGGTTATCACATCCGCTTAACACGCGGAAGGTCCTGAGTTCAATCCTCAGCGGAAACATATTTTTTTTTTGGCCTGGACAAGGACGGATTTTTTTATGTAGGCACTGACGCGTCCACTTGTACAAATGTGAGAATCTTTTATCGGTAAATTTGCCTTTTCATGTAATAGTCTTCTTAACTTAAAAAAATAACGAAAAGAAAAGAAAAGAAGGCAGAATAAACACTCCATTTCCAAGGCTGTGGGGGGCCTCGGTGGCCGGAGTGGTCTAAGTAGTTACTACTGTAATCACTAGCCAGTCAACACTGAGGTTGTGAGTTCGAACCCCGCTCGTGCGGGTGCACTCGACTCCAATCTTAATTGACTAGGATTGTCAGTTATAGACGAGCGCATCCTAAAAGGTGTACTTGAATAGGTCCTATTTGTATTGTTTTCAATGTACGCCTATCATTTGTCAACTTGTTTTAGTTAGGGATATTATCGGTACCATTGCATGTAGTTATTCTCTTTTGATTCGATGCCGAATTTTTACATTTTGAGAGTAGCGTAGGAAAGACTGCACGGATTTTCTTTAAAACTCTAAATGGTCTAAATATAGCTACAACAAATTGTAACACGTTAAAAGAAACTGTTGTGTTTTTCAACTGGCACTTTAACCATTCAGTATGATATACAACAAATTGATTAATGTCACTTTGTACCAAATGTCAGTTTCTGAACCGTTCTGTCATCTCCCAAAAGCTATATAGACCTCAACTTTGCCTCGGTCTATATACTATTTGGGAGATGATCGGTTGTTCCATGGATTACCGCATCAGTGGCCCTCGTTGCCAAAAATTATTGCTGAATTATATCTAGCCTAGTTTTAGGTTTCAAACAATTGAAGTCACACGAACAGCTTGAATATTTAAAGTAATGGAGTCACCATTTGCAAAAATATACCAGGTTCTGGCGAGGATCGAACTCGCGACCTTCTGCGTGTAAAGCAGACGTGATAACCACTACACCACAGAACCGGACACTCTACTTATCTAATATTTTAGAACTTATACTAAGTTAAATTTCATGTGAAAACCGGTATACAATAGGCACATCATCAAAGTCTCACTTGGGCCTCTCAACTAAGATAACTATAGTCCACACTGGTAAAAATGTAACACTGACACATGGTGAAAAAAGATAAAAAGATAACTGAACGCTTCCCTATTTCAGGAGCCATCATTTACTTCTTTTAGGTCTTAGAAGTGCTTAATATACTTTGCAGGAAGGAGTTGTTAAAAGCTTTATACAATATTCTTAAAAACACGGTAATAAAAGTGAGTATTTTAAAAACTAACCCAATATGCCAATGATCAGTCGGTCAGCCGATAAATAAATGAATAAGCCAAGTGTCATTCATGGTTTCCGTGGTGTAGTGGTTATCACATCCGCTTAACACGCGGAAGGTCCTGAGTTCAATCCTCAGCGGAAACATATTTTTTTTTTGGCCTGGACAAGGACGGATTTTTTTATGTAGGCACTGACGCGTCCACTTGTACAAATGTGAGAATCTTTTATCGGTAAATTTGCCTTTTCATGTAATAGTCTTCTTAACTTAAAAAAATAACGAAAAGAAAAGAAAAGAAGGCAGAATAAACACTCCATTTCCAAGGCTGTGGGGGGCCTCGGTGGCCGGAGTGGTCTAAGTAGTTACTACTGTAATCACTAGCCAGTCAACACTGAGGTTGTGAGTTCGAACCCCGCTCGTGCGGGTGCACTCGACTCCAATCTTAATTGACTAGGATTGTCAGTTATAGACGAGCGCATCCTAAAAGGTGTACTTGAATAGGTCCTATTTGTATTGTTTTCAATGTACGCCTATCATTTGTCAACTTGTTTTAGTTAGGGATATTATCGGTACCATTGCATGTAGTTATTCTCTTTTGATTCGATGCCGAATTTTTACATTTTGAGAGTAGCGTAGGAAAGACTGCACGGATTTTCTTTAAAACTCTAAATGGTCTAAATATAGCTACAACAAATTGTAACACGTTAAAAGAAACTGTTGTGTTTTTCAACTGGCACTTTAACCATTCAGTATGATATACAACAAATTGATTAATGTCACTTTGTACCAAATGTCAGTTTCTGAACCGTTCTGTCATCTCCCAAAAGCTATATAGACCTCAACTTTGCCTCGGTCTATATACTATTTGGGAGATGATCGGTTGTTCCATGGATTACCGCATCAGTGGCCCTCGTTGCCAAAAATTATTGCTGAATTATATCTAGCCTAGTTTTAGGTTTCAAACAATTGAAGTCACACGAACAGCTTGAATATTTAAAGTAATGGAGTCACCATTTGCAAAAATATACCAGGTTCTGGCGAGGATCGAACTCGCGACCTTCTGCGTGTAAAGCAGACGTGATAACCACTACACCACAGAACCGGACACTCTACTTATCTAATATTTTAGAACTTATACTTAAGTTAAATTTCATGTGAAAACCGGTATACAATAGGCACATCATCAAAGTCTCACTTGGGCCTCTCAACTAAGATAACTATAGTCCACACTGGTAAAAATGTAACACTGACACATGGTGAAAAAAGATAAAAAGATAACTGAACGCTTCCCTATTTCAGGAGCCATCATTTACTTCTTTTAGGTCTTAGAAGTGCTTAATATACTTTGCAGGAAGGAGTTGTTAAAAGCTTTATACAATATTCTTAAAAACACGGTAATAAAAGTGAGTATTTTAAAAACTAACCCAATATGCCAATGATCAGTCGGTCAGCCGATAAATAAATGAATAAGCCAAGTGTCATTCATGGTTTCCGTGGTGTAGTGGTTATCACATCCGCTTAACACGCGGAAGGTCCTGAGTTCAATCCTCAGCGGAAACATATTTTTTTTTTGGCCTGGACAAGGACGGATTTTTTTATGTAGGCACTGACGCGTCCACTTGTACAAATGTGAGAATCTTTTATCGGTAAATTTGCCTTTTCATGTAATAGTCTTCTTAACTTAAAAAAATAACGAAAAGAAAAGAAAAGAAGGCAGAATAAACACTCCATTTCCAAGGCTGTGGGGGGCCTCGGTGGCCGGAGTGGTCTAAGTAGTTACTACTGTAATCACTAGCCAGTCAACACTGAGGTTGTGAGTTCGAACCCCGCTCGTGCGGGTGCACTCGACTCCAATCTTAATTGACTAGGATTGTCAGTTATAGACGAGCGCATCCTAAAAGGTGTACTTGAATAGGTCCTATTTGTATTGTTTTCAATGTACGCCTATCATTTGTCAACTTGTTTTAGTTAGGGATATTATCGGTACCATTGCATGTAGTTATTCTCTTTTGATTCGATGCCGAATTTTTACATTTTGAGAGTAGCGTAGGAAAGACTGCACGGATTTTCTTTAAAACTCTAAATGGTCTAAATATAGCTACAACAAATTGTAACACGTTAAAAGAAACTGTTGTGTTTTTCAACTGGCACTTTAACCATTCAGTATGATATATAACAAATTGATTAATGTCACTTTGTACCAAATGTCAGTTTCTGAACCGTTCTGTCATCTCCCAAAAGCTATGTAGACCTCAACTTTGCCTCGGTCTATATACTATTTGGGAGATGATCGGTTGTTCCATGGATTACCGCATCAGTGGCCCTCGTTGCCAAAAATTATTGCTGAATTATATCTAGCCTAGTTTTAGGTTTCAAACAATTGAAGTCACACGAACGGCTTGAATATTTAAAGTAATGGAGTCACCATTTGCAAAAATATACCAGGTTCTGGCGAGGTTCGAACTCGAGACCTTCTGCGTGTAAAGCAGACGTGATAACCACTACAACACAGAACCGGACACTCTACTTATCTAATATTTTAGAACTTATACTTAAGTTAAATTTCATGTGAAAACCGGTATACAATAGGCACATCATCAAAGTCTCACTTGGGCCTCTCAACTAAGATAACTATAGTCCACACTGGTAAAAATGTAACACTGACACATGGTGAAAAAAGATAAAAAGATAACTGAACGCTTCCCTATTTCAGGAGCCATCATTTACTTCTTTTAGGTCTTAGAAGTGCTTAATATACTTTGCAGGAAGGAGTTGTTAAAAGCTTTATACAATATTCTTAAAAACACGGTAATAAAAGTGAGTATTTTAAAAACTAACCCAATATGCCAATGATCAGTCGGTCAGCCGATAAATAAATGAATAAGCCAAGTGTCATTCATGGTTTCCGTGGTGTAGTGGTTATCACATCCGCTTAACACGCGGAAGGTCCTGAGTTCAATCCTCAGCGGAAACATATTTTTTTTTTGGCCTGGAGAAGGACGGATTTTTTTATGTAGGCACTGACGCGTCCACTTGTACAAATGTGAGAATCTTTTATCGGTAAATTTGCCTTTTCATGTAATAGTCTTCTTAACTTAAAAAAATAACGAAAAGAAAAGAAAAGAAGGCAGAATAAACACTCCATTTCCAAGGCTGTGGGGGGCCTCGGTGGCCGGAGTGGTCTAAGTAGTTACTACTGTAATCACTAGCCAGTCAACACTGAGGTTGTGAGTTCGAACCCCGCTCGTGCGGGTGCACTCGACTCCAATCTTAATTGACTAGGATTGTCAGTTATAGACGAGCGCATCCTAAAAGGTGTACTTGAATAGGTCCTATTTGTATTGTTTTCAATGTACGCCTATCATTTGTCAACTTGTTTTAGTTAGGGATATTATCGGTACCATTGCATGTAGTTATTCTCTTTTGATTCGATGCCGAATTTTTACATTTTGAGAGTAGCGTAGGAAAGACTGCACGGATTTTCTTTAAAACTCTAAATGGTCTAAATATAGCTACAACAAATTGTAACACGTTAAAAGAAACTGTTGTGTTTTTCAACTGGCACTTTAACCATTCAGTATGATATACAACAAATTGATTAATGTCACTTTGTACCAAATGTCAGTTTCTGAACCGTTCTGTCATCTCCCAAAAGCTATATAGACCTCAACTTTGCCTCGGTCTATATACTATTTGGGAGATGATCGGTTGTTCCATGGATTACCGCATCAGTGGCCCTCGTTGCCAAAAATTATTGCTGAATTATATCTAGCCTAGTTTTAGGTTTCAAACAATTGAAGTCACACGAACAGCTTGAATATTTAAAGTAATGGAGTCACCATTTGCAAAAATATACCAGGTTCTGGCGAGGATCGAACTCGCGACCTTCTGCGTGTAAAGCAGACGTGATAACCACTACACCACAGAACCGGACACTCTACTTATCTAATATTTTAGAACTTATACTTAAGTTAAATTTCATGTGAAAACCGGTATACAATAGGCACATCATCAAAGTCTCACTTGGGCCTCTCAACTAAGATAACTATAGTCCACACTGGTAAAAATGTAACACTGACACATGGTGAAAAAAGATAAAAAGATAACTGAACGCTTCCCTATTTCAGGAGCCATCATTTACTTCTTTTAGGTCTTAGAAGTGCTTAATATACTTTGCAGGAAGGAGTTGTTAAAAGCTTTATACAATATTCTTAAAAACACGGTAATAAAAGTGAGTATTTTAAAAACTAACCCAATATGCCAATGATCAGTCAGTCAGCCGATAAATAAATGAATAAGCCAAGTGTCATTCATGGTTTCCGTGGTGTAGTGGTTATCACATCCGCTTAACACGCGGAAGGTCCTGAGTTCAATCCTCAGCGGAAACATATTTTTTTTTTGGCCTGGACAAGGACGGATTTTTTTATGTAGGCACTGACGCGTCCACTTGTACAAATGTGAGAATCTTTTATCGGTAAATTTGCCTTTTCATGTAATAGTCTTCTTAACTTAAAAAAATAACGAAAAGAAAAGAAAAGAAGGCAGAATAAACACTCCATTTCCAAGGCTGTGGGGGGCCTCGGTGGCCGGAGTGGTCTAAGTAGTTACTACTGTAATCACTAGCCAGTCAACACTGAGGTTGTGAGTTCGAACCCCGCTCGTGCGGGTGCACTCGACTCCAATCTTAATTGACTAGGATTGTCAGTTATAGACGAGCGCATCCTAAAAGGTGTACTTGAATAGGTCCTATTTGTATTGTTTTCAATGTACGCCTATCATTTGTCAACTTGTTTTAGTTAGGGATATTATTGGTACCATTGCATGTGGTTATTCTCTTTTGATTCGATGCCGAATTTTTACATTTTGAGAGTAGCGTAGGAAAGACTGCACGGATTTTCTTTAAAACTCTAAATGGTCTAAATATAGCTACAACAAATTGTAACACGTTAAAAGAAACTGTTGTGTTTTTCAACTGGCACTTTAACCATTCAGTATGATATATAACAAATTGATTAATGTCACTTTGTACCAAATGTCAGTTTCTGAACCGTTCTGTCATCTCCCAAAAGCTATATAGACCTCAACTTTGCCTCGGTCTATATACTATTTGGGAGATGATCGGTTGTTCCATGGATTACCGCATCAGTGGCCCTCGTTGCCAAAAATTATTGCTGAATTATATCTAGCCTAGTTTTAGGTTTCAAACAATTGAAGTCACACGAACAGCTTGAATATTTAAAGTAATGGAGTCACCATTTGCAAAAATATACCAGGTTCTGGCGAGGTTCGAACTCGCGACCTTCTGCGTGTAAAGCAGACGTGATTTTTTTTTTATCTTTATTCAATAAAACATATAAAATCATAATTCACATTAATAATAAAAGAATAAAATATTCAATAGGGTATCACAGTATTTTTTAAGATGTCATTAAAAATGAATTATCAAAACACCATCCATTTCAATCACTTTACAATTATTCTTTAGAAAGTTCCTTTCAAAAATGTTCATCTTGTTTGTAATCTTACAGTACACATGATAATATGAAATATAATGTTTCAGTGTATACTTGAAAAATCTCATAAGATCTATATTCTTGACATCATTTTTGATCATTTGTCTCCTTTTGAAAATACAAAGTCTTGCCACAGAAAGTACAAAATTAACAAAATATGTATTTACATCAATATAATTACTTGTTATACCAAGCAAAAACATCTGTCTATATCCTTGATTGACCAAGACATCAATTTTACATTTTTCTAGAAGTTCACATAAAAACTCAAACACATAGTTGTGAAAAACATCTAGATCCTGACAGTTCAAAAATAAGTGAAACAAATCTTCTACTACAGAATTACAACTATCACAAATGTCTGAGTCAGAAAGTCCTATTCTTTTTAGTTTCAAATTTGTAAATATTCTATTGTGAACAATTTTAAAATCTAATTGTACACAGTCTGGAGATTTCCAATAACAGTGAACACTTGTCCATAAGAACTTAAAAGGAACATATTGGACATTGAAACTTTCTAACCAATATTGATGAGCATCAGGTTCAACATAACATTTATCTATTAAAATACCATAAAAATCTTTTGTTCTACAACATACAAAATCTTTTGTTTTGTTATTATAATTTACAATAAACAATGGAACATCATTACAGTTTACTGGCTTTGTTTCATTTAATATCACCTTTTTCCATTCATTTGGTATACACTCTAACAAACTGTCATATTGCTGTCTAAGTTTATTACAATCTACATTTTCATGAACATTTTCAATCATTTCCTTAATAGCATTAAAGGGTAAAAAACCTGGAACCACTTCGTATGCTACATGTTTCAATTGGGTAATACCAGCTGATAAAAACTGTTTCCAAAATATACATTTGCCATTTATTTTAATGGATTCATTCAAAAGAATAGGTTGATTAAAAATATCAACCGATCGTATATCAATATCAACATAAGTTTTAAAATATTGCCATGCATCAATCATTTCTCTATAAAATATAGGTATGTTTGTACAATCCTTTTTTTGTAGTAATAAAAATAAACAATGTACACCAAGATTTGTGTTGTGTATCTTGTTTAAAAAATATTTCATAGTGTATTTCCATATTGCATGGAAATTTTTATCTAAAAATCTTGTCAAAAATTTCAGTCTAAATGCTAACAATTTGATATAAATATCAGGATATCTCAAACCTCCATCAATTTTGTCTCCTATTATCGTTCTATATTTGATCAAATGTGATCCATTATTCCATAAAAAATCTAAACATATTTTCTTGATTGTTTGTAAAGCCCAATCTGGAATTGTACACACTGCTATTGTGTACCATAACCTAGACATCAATAGAGAGGATATCACAATAGCTCTACCAGATAACGTCAATTGTCTCTGTTTCCATAAATTAACTAACATTTTAATTTTACTAATCTTATCTTTCCAGTTGAGATCATCACACAGTAATTTATTTTTGCCTAAATACACACCTAATACCTGTATACATTCTTTAGAATATTTCAGCCCTATTTGCTGTATTTCTAATACATTAAGTTTAGCTTTACCAATACACATAATCTCCGATTTTGACATATTTATTTTTGAACCTGATGCTTTTCCATACATTTCAAAAATATTCAATGTTTCATTGATAGACTCTTTATTACCCAATGTAAGAGTAGTATCATCAGCGTGTTGAAATATAACAGCTTTTTCATCACAATCTGGGATACTAATACCTTCAATATTTAAATTATTTCGAATAGCACATTGCAATGGTTCAGCAGAAAGCACATACAAAAGAGCACTAATGGGACATCCCTGTCTAATTCCATTTTTGATTTTAAAATAATTTGTAAGAAACCCATTACTTTTAACAGAACTTTGAATATCTGTATAAAAAATCCCTATCCAATTTATAAATCTATTTCCAAATCCATACTTCTTAAGAACCTCCCTTAAATAATTATGTCCCACTTTATCAAATGCTTTTTCCTGATCCATCTTAAGAATATATCCTTCCAATTCTTCATTTTCTATAAGATCAAGTACATCTCTTATATTAGCTATAGTATCAGCAATATCTCTACCAGGTATACAACATGACTGACAATTTGACACTATTTTACATAAAATTTGTTTAAATCTATTAGCCATCACTTTAGCTAATATTTTGTAATCTACCTGAAGGAGTGAAATCGGTCTATAATTTTTCAAAAATCTTTTATCTCCTTTTTTCTTAAAAACTAAACTAATAATTCCACATCTCATAGACCGAGAAAGCTTAGAACATTTTTCAATCTCTTCAAACAGTTTCAATAAAATGTCTTTCAGTGAACTAAAAAAAATACAATAAAATTCAACAGTAAGACCATCAGAGCCAGGACTTTTATTTCTAGCCATTTTCTGTAATGAAAATTCAATTTCCTCAACTGTTATATCATCATCACATAGTTCTATATCCTCCTGATTTATTTTATCAGTTACATTATCTAAAAACTCTTTCATAATATCATCAGCTGTTTCAACAGAAGAATACAATTTACTATAAAAATCATGCTGCATATCTAAGATATCTTCAGTATAAGTAACACTCTCATTTTGTTCATTCAATAATTCTTTAATACAATGTGACTCTTGCTTTTGCTTTTCCATCTGTAAAAAATACTTAGTACATTTATCACTCTCTGTAGCCCAATATGCTTTTGAACGTAGGATTGCTCCTTTACATTTTTGTTCTTCATACACTGATAAATCTAATTTCAAATTTTCATATTGAGCTATATCTACAACTTCACCTTGAGCAATTCTTTCTGATATCCTTTTCAGCTTATTTTGCAATAAAAAATATTCTGCATTCTTTTCTTTTTGAATCCTTTTTCCAAATACCTGACTAAATTTCTTGATCTTATATTTCAAATTATCCCACCAAATGAGAAACTCTGAATTAAAAAGTGTGCTTTGTTTTTCTTCCTCAATGATATTTCTAATTTTTGAAACATATTCTTCATTATTCAAAAATGTATTGTTTAATATCCATAAACCTGGACCTCTTTCAATTTTTTCAAAATCCATTTTTATTTCAACAAAACAGTGATCACTAATTGTAGTATCATAATAATATACACTCTGTACAAAAAATGTCAAATTTCTATTAAGTAAAAAATAATCTATTCTTGATTGTTTTAGTTCACCATTGTAAACCATTTTTCTTGAAAATACAAGTTTATCTGGATTTCTAAATCTCCATATATCATATATATTGTGATTAAGCATAATATCATTCAACTTTTTGACCGATACATCATTTTTGTGTACAGTTCTACTACATCTGTCTTTGCATGACAATGATGTATTCCAGTCACCAGCAATAATGATATTTTCAAATTGTTTCATATAATCATTTAGAAAATCAAAAAAATCTGCCTTTTCATTTACAATATTAGGCGCATACACATTCATTATATTATAAATACTATTATCGTATTCAAACTGTAGATGTAAAAATCTACCATTGTTATCTTTATATATTTGTTTAACATTTCCACAAAATTTTGATTTCACTAATATGGCAACACCTTGCCTATTATTTGTCCCATCACTGTAATAAATATCACCATTATGTAAATGTTTTACATTTTGTACAAGCTTGTCATCCCAAAAAGTTTCTTGAAATAACATAAAATCAACATTTTTTTCAGACATAATAGACACATACTTTTTAAATTTGTCTACATTTCTAATACCATTACAGTTATGACTAACAAGTAGAACCATAATTGTAAGTAAAAAAATACTTGTTTTAAGATGATCCATTATTAACATTTTTGTCATAAGGCGATGATCGTACTCTCGCTTTAGCATTATTCACATTAGGAAAATATTTAGTTTTATTCCTTCTCTTCATTGGTGACTTTTGGGATGATGTCTGAGCAAGCTCATCTTCTCCCCCAGACACATCCATTAAACCTTCTATCATTTCATCTTGTCTGTCAGTACCTGAGGCACCAACAAGCGAGATGTTGTCTAAATCTCCGATTCCAGTTCTTGTGACATCAACACCAGAAGAGGAATCAGCATCAAAAGAAAAATCTAACTTTTCATCATCTTTTGAATAACTATCTTTACATTCTATAATGCTTTCCTTATTTTCATGTATAATAGCTTCAGTTTGAATCTGTATAGAATCATGCTTGTTTTGATTTTTATGTACAATATTTTCTTTTACAATTTTATCATTATGTTCATTTGAAAATGTTATATCATCAGAAGTATCTTGACTGTTTCTTTCTTTCTTTTCATCTTCTCTTTCATCTACCACAATGTCTTCGTCTGACTCATCAGCCTTAGAAACATCACCATTCACCACTTTACCATTCACCACTTTACCATTCACCACTTTACCATTCACCACTTTACCATTCACCACTTCACCATTCACCACGTCATCATTCACCACATCACCATTCATCACATCACCAATCACCACGTCACCATTCACTACGTCACCATTCACCACGTCACCATTCACAACGTTATCATCCTCTTCACAAATGTTTTCCTTTATGTTAAGAATAGTACTATTCTCGCCATCATCAACCTTCTTCTCAGTATCACCATCTGTATTATCTCCAATCACCATTTGTTCATCACCATCGCCACTAACGTCGACGGTGTCAACATTCTCATTATCAATATGGTCTTTGTTATCTGATGTCACGGTTTTAATTTTAGCATGCTTCACATTTTCATCAACATTTTCCGATTTTCTTTTTTTACGCTCACTATGTTCCTTCTTTTTATCAACATTGATATCACTTTCATTATCATTTTCTTTTTCATTAGCCTCCACGTTTTCGTTCATCAAATCTCTATCAGTGTTGTCAACGCCGCATTTACAGTCATTGAAGGCTGACTTACATCTTTCACAAGAACAAACGCACGGGTCTGTTCTACAATATGGACAAGTTTTGTCAACATTTTCACAGAAACATTTCGAAGGCAGACTAAGACAAGTTTTACATCTGGGCGCTTTGCATTCCCTAATTTTGTGACCTTGTTCGTCACACCCGTTACAAATCAACTGTGGACATTTCCTGTATTTGTGATATGGCGATCCACACTTATTACAAAGTGACTTTTGCTTATCATGCATAACTCTAAAGTATCTATCTCCACTAACAGTTTTAAATTTCATACTCCATGGTAATGATACAAGCGTAGGTGGGAATTTTACATGCACATACCTCGTACCATCGGCTACTTGTGTTTTGGCATGAACATGCCTAAAAACACTCGATTTAATCTCACAATTTCTATCTTCTAAAGTGTCAATGATATCTTGATCTTCAATATAAGCTGGTAAGTGGATAAATGAAACAACTACAATTTGATTAAATTGCAATGTACATTCAAAATTTTCATTATCAATCTTAAGTCCATTTGTCAATTGCCATGCACTCTCCTCCGAATCGGTTGTTATTTCATAACCATTATTATTATCAACTGGTACAACAGCTAAAACTGTGTTCTCTCCACATATCTTTTTCACTGTCTCTATCACCGTAGCAGCATTAAATGATATATTTGGTATGTTATGTACACGAAGAGTACATTCTTTCTTATAAAGTCTATCGAGTCTATGAACATATCGAGGCGACTTATTTTGTCCTCCTGATACCTCTCCTTTCCTTTCAGAAATCTCTTTCGGTTTATTATTTTGCATTATCACTATAGGTGTTTATCAGAGCGCACCCTTCGCAACTAATTGGTTATAGGTTAAACCCCAATGTCAAAGTCAGGCACACCCAAACACCCCAGGCACATCATCAAAGTCTCACTTGGGCCTCTCAACTAAGATAACTATAGTCCACACTGGTAAAAATGTAACACTGACACATGGTGAAAAAAGATAAAAAGATAACTGAACGCTTCCCTATTTCAGGAGCCATCATTTACTTCTTTTAGGTCTTAGAAGTGCTTAATATACTTTGCAGGAAGGAGTTGTTAAAAGCTTTATACAATATTCTTAAAAACACGGTAATAAAAGTGAGTATTTTAAAAACTAACCCAATATGCCAATGATCAGTCGGTCAGCCGATAAATAAATGAATAAGCCAAGTGTCATTCATGGTTTCCGTGGTGTAGTGGTTATCACATCCGCTTAACACGCGGAAGGTCCTGAGTTCAATCCTCAGCGGAAACATATTTTTTTTTTGGCCTGGACAAGGACGGATTTTTTTATGTAGGCACTGACGCGTCCACTTGTACAAATGTGAGAATCTTTTATCGGTAAATTTGCCTTTTCATGTAATAGTCTTCTTAACTTAAAAAAATAACGAAAAGAAAAGAAAAGAAGGCAGAATAAACACTCCATTTCCAAGGCTGTGGGGGGCCTCGGTGGCCGGAGTGGTCTAAGTAGTTACTACTGTAATCACTAGCCAGTCAACACTGAGGTTGTGAGTTCGAACCCCGCTCGTGCGGGTGCACTCGACTCCAATCTTAATTGACTAGGATTGTCAGTTATAGACGAGCGCATCCTAAAAGGTGTACTTGAATAGGTCCTATTTGTATTGTTTTCAATGTACGCCTATCATTTGTCAACTTGTTTTAGTTAGGGATATTATCGGTACCATTGCATGTAGTTATTCTCTTTTGATTCGATGCCGAATTTTTACATTTTGAGAGTAGCGTAGGAAAGACTGCACGGATTTTCTTTAAAACTCTAAATGGTCTAAATATAGCTACAACAAATTGTAACACGTTAAAAGAAACTGTTGTGTTTTTCAACTGGCACTTTAACCATTCAGTATGATATATAACAAATTGATTAATGTCACTTTGTACCAAATGTCAGTTTCTGAACCGTTCTGTCATCTCCCAAAAGCTATATAGACCTCAACTTTGCCTCGGTCTATATACTATTTGGGAGATGATCGGTTGTTCCATGGATTACCGCATCAGTGGCCCTCGTTGCCAAAAATTATTGCTGAATTATATCTAGCCTAGTTTTAGGTTTCAAACAATTGAAGTCACACGAACAGCTTGAATATTTAAAGTAATGGAGTCACCATTTGCAAAAATATACCAGGTTCTGGCGAGGTTCGAACTCGCGACCTTCTGCGTGTAAAGCAGACGTGATAACCACTACACCACAGAACCGGACACTCTACTTATCTAATATTTTAGAACTTATACTTAAGTTAAATTTCATGTGAAAACCGGTATACAATAGGAACATCATCAAAGTCTCACTTGGGCCTCTCAACTAAGATAACTATAGTCCACACTGGTAAAAATGTAACACTGACACATGGTGAAAAAAGATAAAAAGATAACTGAACGCTTCCCTATTTCAGGAGCCATCATTTACTTCTTTTAGGTCTTAGAAGTGCTTAATATACTTTGCAGGAAGGAGTTGTTAAAAGCTTTATACAATATTCTTAAAAACACGGTAATAAAAGTGAGTATTTTAAAAACTAACCCAATATGCCAATGATCAGTCGGTCAGCCGATAAATAAATGAATAAGCCAAGTGTCATTCATGGTTTCCGTGGTGTAGTGGTTATCACATCCGCTTAACACGCGGAAGGTCCTGAGTTCAATCCTCAGCGGAAACATATTTTTTTTTTGGCCTGGACAAGGACGGATTTTTTTATGTAGGCACTGACGCGTCCACTTGTACAAATGTGAGAATCTTTAATCGGTAAATTTGCCTTTTCATGTAATAGTCTTCTTAACTTAAAAAAATAACGAAAAGAAAAGAAAAGAAGGCAGAATAAACACTCCATTTCCAAGGCTGTGGGGGGCCTCGGTGGCCGGAGTGGTCTAAGTAGTTACTACTGTAATCACTAGCCAGTCAACACTGAGGTTGTGAGTTCGAACCCCGCTCGTGCGGGTGCACTCGACTCCAATCTTAATTGACTAGGATTGTCAGTTATAGACGAGCGCATCCTAAAAGGTGTACTTGAATAGGTCCTATTTGTATTGTTTTCAATGTACGCCTATCATTTGTCAACTTGTTTTAGTTAGGGATATTATCGGTACCATTGCATGTAGTTATTCTCTTTTGATTCGATGCCGAATTTTTACATTTTGAGAGTAGCGTAGGAAAGACTGCACGGATTTTCTTTAAAACTCTAAATGGTCTAAATATAGCTACAACAAATTGTAACACGTTAAAAGAAACTGTTGTGTTTTTCAACTGGCACTTTAACCATTCAGTATGATATATAACAAATTGATTAATGTCACTTTGTACCAAATGTCAGTTTCTGAACCGTTCTGTCATCTCCCAAAAGCTATATAGACCTCAACTTTGCCTCGGTCTATATACTATTTGGGAGATGATCGGTTGTTCCATGGATTACCGCATCAGTGGCCCTCGTTGCCAAAAATTATTGCTGAATTATATCTAGCCTAGTTTTAGGTTTCAAACAATTGAAGTCACACGAACAGCTTGAATATTTAAAGTAATGGAGTCACCATTTGCAAAAATATACCAGGTTCTGGCGAGGTTCGAACTCGCGACCTTCTGCGTGTAAAGCAGACGTGATAACCACTACACCACAGAACCGGACACTCTACTTATTTTATATTTTAGAACTTATACTTAAGTTAAATTTCATGTGAAAACCGGTATACAATAGGCACATCATCAAAGTCTCACTTGGGCCTCTCAACTAAGATAACTATAGTCCACACTGGTAAAAATGTAACACTGACACATGGTGAAAAAAGATAAAAAGATAACTGAACGCTTCCCTATTTCAGGAGCCATCATTTACTTCTTTTAGGTCTTAGAAGTGCTTAATATACTTTGCAGGAAGGAGTTGTTAAAAGCTTTATACAATATTCTTAAAAACACGGTAATAAAAGTGAGTATTTTAAAAACTAACCCAATATGCCAATGATCAGTCGGTCAGCCGATAAATAAATGAATAAGCCAAGTGTCATTCATGGTTTCCGTGGTGTAGTGGTTATCACATCCGCTTAACACGCGGAAGGTCCTGAGTTCAATCCTCAGCGGAAACATTTTTTTTTTTGGCCTGGACAAGGACGGATTTTTTTATGTAGGCACTGACGCGTCCACTTGTACAAATGTGAGAATCTTTTATCGGTAAATTTGCCTTTTCATGTAATAGTCTTCTTAACTTAAAAAAATAACGAAAAGAAAAGAAAAGAAGGCAGAATAAACACTCCATTTCCAAGGCTGTGGGGGGCCTCGGTGGCCGGAGTGGTCTAAGTAGTTACTACTGTAATCACTAGCCAGTCAACACTGAGGTTGTGAGTTCGAACCCCGCTCGTGCGGGTGCACTCGACTCCAATCTTAATTGACTAGGATTGTCAGTTATAGACGAGCGCATCCTAAAAGGTGTACTTGAATAGGTCCTATTTGTATTGTTTTCAATGTACGCCTATCATTTGTCAACTTGTTTTAGTTAGGGATATTATCGGTACCATTGCATGTAGTTATTCTCTTTTGATTCGATGCCGAATTTTTACATTTTGAGAGTAGCGTAGGAAAGACTGCACGGATTTTCTTTAAAACTCTAAATGGTCTAAATATAGCTACAACAAATTGTAACACGTTAAAAGAAACTGTTGTGTTTTTCAACTGGCACTTTAACCATTCAGTATGATATATAACAAATTGATTAATGTCACTTTGTACCAAATGTCAGTTTCTGAACCGTTCTGTCATCTCCCAAAAGCTATATAGACCTCAACTTTGCCTCGGTCTATATACTATTTGGGAGATGATCGGTTGTTCCATGGATTACCGCATCAGTGGCCCTCGTTGCCAAAAATTATTGCTGAATTATATCTAGCCTAGTTTTAGGTTTCAAACAATTGAAGTCACACGAACAGCTTGAATATTTAAAGTAATGGAGTCACCATTTGCAAAAATATACCAG
Organism: Mytilus californianus; assembly: GCF_021869535.1. Lineage (NCBI taxonomy): Eukaryota > Metazoa > Mollusca > Bivalvia > Mytilida > Mytilidae > Mytilus > Mytilus californianus. The sequence goes on along the minus strand of NW_026262745.1, from coordinate 81,740,628 downwards.
GTTCTGGCGAGGTTCGAACTCGCGACCTTCTGCGTGTAAAGCAGACGTGATAACCACTACACCACAGAACCGGACACTCTACTTATCTAATATTTTAGAACTTATACTTAAGTTAAATTTCATGTGAAAACCGGTATACAATAGGCACATCATCAAAGTCTCACTTGGGCCTCTCAACTAAGATAACTATAGTCCACACTGGTAAAAATGTAACACTGACACATGGTGAAAAAAGATAAAAAGATAACTGAACGCTTCCCTATTTCAGGAGCCATCATTTACTTCTTTTAGGTCTTAGAAGTGCTTAATATACTTTGCAGGAAGGAGTTGTTAAAAGCTTTATACAATATTCTTAAAAACACGGTAATAAAAGTGAGTATTTTAAAAACTAACCCAATATGCCAATGATCAGTCGGTCAGCCGATAAATAAATGAATAAGCCAAGTGTCATTCATGGTTTCCGTGGTGTAGTGGTTATCACATCCGCTTAACACGCGGAAGGTCCTGAGTTCAATCCTCAGCGGAAACATTTTTTTTTTTTGGCCTGGACAAGGACGGATTTTTTTATGTAGGCACTGACGCGTCCACTTGTACAAATGTGAGAATCTTTTATCGGTAAATTTGCCTTTTCATGTAATAGTCTTCTTAACTTAAAAAAATAACGAAAAGAAAAGAAAAGAAGGCAGAATAAACACTCCATTTCCAAGGCTGTGGGGGGCCTCGGTGGCCGGAGTGGTCTAAGTAGTTACTACTGTAATCACTAGCCAGTCAACACTGAGGTTGTGAGTTCGAACCCCGCTCGTGCGGGTGCACTCGACTCCAATCTTAATTGACTAGGATTGTCAGTTATAGACGAGCGCATCCTAAAAGGTGTACTTGAATAGGTCCTATTTGTATTGTTTTCAATGTACGCCTATCATTTGTCAACTTGTTTTAGTTAGGGATATTATCGGTACCATTGCATGTAGTTATTCTCTTTTGATTCGATGCCGAATTTTTACATTTTGAGAGTAGCGTAGGAAAGACTGCACGGATTTTCTTTAAAACTCTAAATGGTCTAAATATAGCTACAACAAATTGTAACACGTTAAAAGAAACTGTTGTGTTTTTCAACTGGCACTTTAACCATTCAGTATGATATATAACAAATTGATTAATGTCACTTTGTACCAAATGTCAGTTTCTGAACCGTTCTGTCATCTCCCAAAAGCTATATAGACCTCAACTTTGCCTCGGTCTATATACTATTTGGGAGATGATCGGTTGTTCCATGGATTACCGCATCAGTGGCCCTCGTTGCCAAAAATTATTGCTGAATTATATCTAGCCTAGTTTTAGGTTTCAAACAATTGAAGTCACACGAACAGCTTGAATATTTAAAGTAATGGAGTCACCATTTGCAAAAATATACCAGGTTCTGGCGAGGTTCGAACTCGCGACCTTCTGCGTGTAAAGCAGACGTGATAACCACTACACCACAGAACCGGACACTCTACTTATCTAATATTTTAGAACTTATACTTAAGTTAAATTTCATGTGAAAACCGGTATACAATAGGCACATCATCAAAGTCTCACTTGGGCCTCTCAACTAAGATAACTATAGTCCACACTGGTAAAAATGTAACACTGACACATGGTGAAAAAAGATAAAAAGATAACTGAACGCTTCCCTATTTCAGGAGCCATCATTTACTTCTTTTAGGTCTTAGAAGTGCTTAATATACTTTGCAGGAAGGAGTTGTTAAAAGCTTTATACAATATTCTTAAAAACACGGTAATAAAAGTGAGTATTTTAAAAACTAACCCAATATGCCAATGATCAGTCGGTCAGCCGATAAATAAATGAATAAGCCAAGTGTCATTCATGGTTTCCGTGGTGTAGTGGTTATCACATCCGCTTAACACGCGGAAGGTCCTGAGTTCAATCCTCAGCGGAAACATATTTTTTTTTTGGCCTGGACAAGGACGGATTTTTTTATGTAGGCACTGACGCGTCCACTTGTACAAATGTGAGAATCTTTTATCGGTAAATTTGCCTTTTCATGTAATAGTCTTCTTAACTTAAAAAAATAACGAAAAGAAAAGAAAAGAAGGCAGAATAAACACTCCATTTCCAAGGCTGTGGGGGGCCTCGGTGGCCGGAGTGGTCTAAGTAGTTACTACTGTAATCACTAGCCAGTCAACACTGAGGTTGTGAGTTCGAACCCCGCTCGTGCGGGTGCACTCGACTCCAATCTTAATTGACTAGGATTGTCAGTTATAGACGAGCGCATCCTAAAAGGTGTACTTGAATAGGTCCTATTTGTATTGTTTTCAATGTACGCCTATCATTTGTCAACTTGTTTTAGTTAGGGATATTATCGGTACCATTGCATGTAGTTATTCTCTTTTGATTCGATGCCGAATTTTTACATTTTGAGAGTAGCGTAGGAAAGACTGCACGGATTTTCTTTAAAACTCTAAATGGTCTAAATATAGCTACAACAAATTGTAACACGTTAAAAGAAACTGTTGTGTTTTTCAACTGGCACTTTAACCATTCAGTATGATATATAACAAATTGATTAATGTCACTTTGTACCAAATGTCAGTTTCTGAACCGTTCTGTCATCTCCCAAAAGCTATATAGACCTCAACTTTGCCTCGGTCTATATACTATTTGGGAGATGATCGGTTGTTCCATGGATTACCGCATCAGTGGCCCTCGTTGCCAAAAATTATTGCTGAATTATATCTAGCCTAGTTTTAGGTTTCAAACAATTGAAGTCACACGAACAGCTTGAATATTTAAAGTAATGGAGTCACCATTTGCAAAAATATACCAGGTTCTGGCGAGGTTCGAACTCGCGACCTTCTGCGTGTAAAGCAGACGTGATAACCACTACACCACAGAACCGGACACTCTACTTATCTAATATTTTAGAACTTATACTTAAGTTAAATTTCATGTGAAAACCGGTATACAATAGGCACATCATCAAAGTCTCACTTGGGCCTCTCAACTAAGATAACTATAGTCCACACTGGTAAAAATGTAACACTGACACATGGTGAAAAAAGATAAAAAGATAACTGAACGCTTCCCTATTTCAGGAGCCATCATTTACTTCTTTTAGGTCTTAGAAGTGCTTAATATACTTTGCAGGAAGGAGTTGTTAAAAGCTTTATACAATATTCTTAAAAACACGGTAATAAAAGTGAGTATTTTAAAAACTAACCCAATATGCCAATGATCAGTCGGTCAGCCGATAAATAAATGAATAAGCCAAGTGTCATTCATGGTTTCCGTGGTGTAGTGGTTATCACATCCGCTTAACACGCGGAAGGTCCTGAGTTCAATCCTCAGCGGAAACATATTTTTTTTTTGGCCTGGACAAGGACGGATTTTTTTATGTAGGCACTGACGCGTCCACTTGTACAAATGTGAGAATCTTTTATCGGTAAATTTGCCTTTTCATGTAATAGTCTTCTTAACTTAAAAAAATAACGAAAAGAAAAGAAAAGAAGGCAGAATAAACACTCCATTTCCAAGGCTGTGGGGGGCCTCGGTGGCCGGAGTGGTCTAAGTAGTTACTACTGTAATCACTAGCCAGTCAACACTGAGGTTGTGAGTTCGAACCCCGCTCGTGCGGGTGCACTCGACTCCAATCTTAATTGACTAGGATTGTCAGTTATAGACGAGCGCATCCTAAAAGGTGTACTTGAATAGGTCCTATTTGTATTGTTTTCAATGTACGCCTATCATTTGTCAACTTGTTTTAGTTAGGGATATTATCGGTACCATTGCATGTAGTTATTCTCTTTTGATTCGATGCCGAATTTTTACATTTTGAGAGTAGCGTAGGAAAGACTGCACGGATTTTCTTTAAAACTCTAAATGGTCTAAATATAGCTACAACAAATTGTAACACGTTAAAAGAAACTGTTGTGTTTTTCAACTGGCACTTTAACCATTCAGTATGATATATAACAAATTGATTAATGTCACTTTGTACCAAATGTCAGTTTCTGAACCGTTCTGTCATCTCCCAAAAGCTATATAGACCTCAACTTTGCCTCGGTCTATATACTATTTGGGAGATGATCGGTTGTTCCATGGATTACCGCATCAGTGGCCCTCGTTGCCAAAAATTATTGCTGAATTATATCTAGCCTAGTTTTAGGTTTCAAACAATTGAAGTCACACGAACAGCTTGAATATTTAAAGTAATGGAGTCACCATTTGCAAAAATATACCAGGTTCTGGCGAGGTTCGAACTCGCGACCTTCTGCGTGTAAAGCAGACGTGATAACCACTACACCACAGAACCGGACACTCTACTTATTTTATATTTTAGAACTTATACTTAAGTTAAATTTCATGTGAAAACCGGTATACAATAGGCACATCATCAAAGTCTCACTTGGGCCTCTCAACTAAGATAACTATAGTCCACACTGGTAAAAATGTAACACTGACACATGGTGAAAAAAGATAAAAAGATAACTGAACGCTTCCCTATTTCAGGAGCCATCATTTACTTCTTTTAGGTCTTAGAAGTGCTTAATATACTTTGCAGGAAGGAGTTGTTAAAAGCTTTATACAATATTCTTAAAAACACGGTAATAAAAGTGAGTATTTTAAAAACTAACCCAATATGCCAATGATCAGTCGGTCAGCCGATAAATAAATGAATAAGCCAAGTGTCATTCATGGTTTCCGTGGTGTAGTGGTTATCACATCCGCTTAACACGCGGAAGGTCCTGAGTTCAATCCTCAGCGGAAACATATTTTTTTTTTGGCCTGGACAAGGACGGATTTTTTTATGTAGGCACTGACGCGTCCACTTGTACAAATGTGAGAATCTTTTATCGGTAAATTTGCCTTTTCATGTAATAGTCTTCTTAACTTAAAAAAATAACGAAAAGAAAAGAAAAGAAGGCAGAATAAACACTCCATTTCCAAGGCTGTGGGGGGCCTCGGTGGCCGGAGTGGTCTAAGTAGTTACTACTGTAATCACTAGCCAGTCAACACTGAGGTTGTGAGTTCGAACCCCGCTCGTGCGGGTGCACTCGACTCCAATCTTAATTGACTAGGATTGTCAGTTATAGACGAGCGCATCCTAAAAGGTGTACTTGAATAGGTCCTATTTGTATTGTTTTCAATGTACGCCTATCATTTGTCAACTTGTTTTAGTTAGGGATATTATCGGTACCATTGCATGTAGTTATTCTCTTTTGATTCGATGCCGAATTTTTACATTTTGAGAGTAGCGTAGGAAAGACTGCACGGATTTTCTTTAAAACTCTAAATGGTCTAAATATAGCTACAACAAATTGTAACACGTTAAAAGAAACTGTTGTGTTTTTCAACTGGCACTTTAACCATTCAGTATGATATATAACAAATTGATTAATGTCACTTTGTACCAAATGTCAGTTTCTGAACCGTTCTGTCATCTCCCAAAAGCTATATAGACCTCAACTTTGCCTCGGTCTATATACTATTTGGGAGATGATCGGTTGTTCCATGGATTACCGCATCAGTGGCCCTCGTTGCCAAAAATTATTGCTGAATTATATCTAGCCTAGTTTTAGGTTTCAAACAATTGAAGTCACACGAACAGCTTGAATATTTAAAGTAATGGAGTCACCATTTGCAAAAATATACCAGGTTCTGGCGAGGTTCGAACTCGCGACCTTCTGCGTGTAAAGCAGACGTGATAACCACTACACCACAGAACCGGACACTCTACTTATCTAATATTTTAGAACTTATACTTAAGTTAAATTTCATGTGAAAACCGGTATACAATAGGCACATCATCAAAGTCTCACTTGGGCCTCTCAACTAAGATAACTATAGTCCACACTGGTAAAAATGTAACACTGACACATGGTGAAAAAAGATAAAAAGATAACTGAACGCTTCCCTATTTCAGGAGCCATCATTTACTTCTTTTAGGTCTTAGAAGTGCTTAATATACTTTGCAGGAAGGAGTTGTTAAAAGCTTTATACAATATTCTTAAAAACACGGTAATAAAAGTGAGTATTTTAAAAACTAACCCAATATGCCAATGATCAGTCGGTCAGCCGATAAATAAATGAATAAGCCAAGTGTCATTCATGGTTTCCGTGGTGTAGTGGTTATCACATCCGCTTAACACGCGGAAGGTCCTGAGTTCAATCCTCAGCGGAAACATATTTTTTTTTTGGCCTGGACAAGGACGGATTTTTTTATGTAGGCACTGACGCGTCCACTTGTACAAATGTGAGAATCTTTTATCGGTAAATTTGCCTTTTCATGTAATAGTCTTCTTAACTTAAAAAAATAACGAAAAGAAAAGAAAAGAAGGCAGAATAAACACTCCATTTCGGTGGCCGGAGTGGTCTAAGTAGTTACTACTGTAATCACTAGCCAGTCAACACTGAGGTTGTGAGTTCGAACCCCGCTCGTGCGGGTGCACTCGACTCCAATCTTAATTGACTAGGATTGTCAGTTATAGACGAGCGCATCCTAAAAGGTGTACTTGAATAGGTCCTATTTGTATTGTTTTCAATGTACGCCTATCATTTGTCAACTTGTTTTAGTTAGGGATATTATCGGTACCATTGCATGTAGTTATTCTCTTTTGATTCGATGCCGAATTTTTACATTTTGAGAGTAGCGTAGGAAAGACTGCACGGATTTTCTTTAAAACTCTAAATGGTCTAAATATAGCTACAACAAATTGTAACACGTTAAAAGAAACTGTTGTGTTTTTCAACTGGCACTTTAACCATTCAGTATGATATATAACAAATTGATTAATGTCACTTTGTACCAAATGTCAGTTTCTGAACCGTTCTGTCATCTCCCAAAAGCTATATAGACCTCAACTTTGCCTCGGTCTATATACTATTTGGGAGATGATCGGTTGTTCCATGGATTACCGCATCAGTGGCCCTCGTTGCCAAAAATTATTGCTGAATTATATCTAGCCTAGTTTTAGGTTTCAAACAATTGAAGTCACACGAACAGCTTGAATATTTAAAGTAATGGAGTCACCATTTGCAAAAATATACCAGGTTCTGGCGAGGTTCGAACTCGCGACCTTCTGCGTGTAAAGCAGACGTGATAACCACTACACCACAGAACCGGACACTCTACTTATCTAATATTTTAGAACTTATACTTAAGTTAAATTTCATGTGAAAACCGGTATACAATAGGCACATCATCAAAGTCTCACTTGGGCCTCTCAACTAAGATAACTATAGTCCACACTGGTAAAAATGTAACACTGACACATGGTGAAAAAAGATAAAAAGATAACTGAACGCTTCCCTATTTCAGGAGCCATCATTTACTTCTTTTAGGTCTTAGAAGTGCTTAATATACTTTGCAGGAAGGAGTTGTTAAAAGCTTTATACAATATTCTTAAAAACACGGTAATAAAAGTGAGTATTTTAAAAACTAACCCAATATGCCAATGATCAGTCGGTCAGCCGATAAATAAATGAATAAGCCAAGTGTCATTCATGGTTTCCGTGGTGTAGTGGTTATCACATCCGCTTAACACGCGGAAGGTCCTGAGTTCAATCCTCAGCGGAAACATTTTTTTTTTTTGGCCTGGACAAGGACGGATTTTTTTATGTAGGCACTGACGCGTCCACTTGTACAAATGTGAGAATCTTTTATCGGTAAATTTGCCTTTTCATGTAATAGTCTTCTTAACTTAAAAAAATAACGAAAAGAAAAGAAAAGAAGGCAGAATAAACACTCCATTTCCAAGGCTGTGGGGGGCCTCGGTGGCCGGAGTGGTCTAAGTAGTTACTACTGTAATCACTAGCCAGTCAACACTGAGGTTGTGAGTTCGAACCCCGCTCGTGCGGGTGCACTCGACTCCAATCTTAATTGACTAGGATTGTCAGTTATAGACGAGCGCATCCTAAAAGGTGTACTTGAATAGGTCCTATTTGTATTGTTTTCAATGTACGCCTATCATTTGTCAACTTGTTTTAGTTAGGGATATTATCGGTACCATTGCATGTAGTTATTCTCTTTTGATTCGATGCCGAATTTTTACATTTTGAGAGTAGCGTAGGAAAGACTGCACGGATTTTCTTTAAAACTCTAAATGGTCTAAATATAGCTACAACAAATTGTAACACGTTAAAAGAAACTGTTGTGTTTTTCAACTGGCACTTTAACCATTCAGTATGATATATAACAAATTGATTAATGTCACTTTGTACCAAATGTCAGTTTCTGAACCGTTCTGTCATCTCCCAAAAGCTATATAGACCTCAACTTTGCCTCGGTCTATATACTATTTGGGAGATGATCGGTTGTTCCATGGATTACCGCATCAGTGGCCCTCGTTGCCAAAAATTATTGCTGAATTATATCTAGCCTAGTTTTAGGTTTCAAACAATTGAAGTCACACGAACAGCTTGAATATTTAAAGTAATGGAGTCACCATTTGCAAAAATATACCAGGTTCTGGCGAGGTTCGAACTCGCGACCTTCTGCGTGTAAAGCAGACGTGATAACCACTACACCACAGAACCGGACACTCTACTTATCTAATATTTTAGAACTTATACTTAAGTTAAATTTCATGTGAAAACCGGTATACAATAGGCACATCATCAAAGTCTCACTTGGGCCTCTCAACTAAGATAACTATAGTCCACACTGGTAAAAATGTAACACTGACACATGGTGAAAAAAGATAAAAAGATAACTGAACGCTTCCCTATTTCAGGAGCCATCATTTACTTCTTTTAGGTCTTAGAAGTGCTTAATATACTTTGCAGGAAGGAGTTGTTAAAAGCTTTATACAATATTCTTAAAAACACGGTAATAAAAGTGAGTATTTTAAAAACTAACCCAATATGCCAATGATCAGTCGGTCAGCCGATAAATAAATGAATAAGCCAAGTGTCATTCATGGTTTCCGTGGTGTAGTGGTTATCACATCCGCTTAACACGCGGAAGGTCCTGAGTTCAATCCTCAGCGGAAACATATTTTTTTTTTGGCCTGGACAAGGACGGATTTTTTTATGTAGGCACTGACGCGTCCACTTGTACAAATGTGAGAATCTTTTATCGGTAAATTTGCCTTTTCATGTAATAGTCTTCTTAACTTAAAAAAATAACGAAAAGAAAAGAAAAGAAGGCAGAATAAACACTCCATTTCCAAGGCTGTGGGGGGCCTCGGTGGCCGGAGTGGTCTAAGTAGTTACTACTGTAATCACTAGCCAGTCAACACTGAGGTTGTGAGTTCGAACCCCGCTCGTGCGGGTGCACTCGACTCCAATCTTAATTGACTAGGATTGTCAGTTATAGACGAGCGCATCCTAAAAGGTGTACTTGAATAGGTCCTATTTGTATTGTTTTCAATGTACGCCTATCATTTGTCAACTTGTTTTAGTTAGGGATATTATCGGTACCATTGCATGTAGTTATTCTCTTTTGATTCGATGCCGAATTTTTACATTTTGAGAGTAGCGTAGGAAAGACTGCACGGATTTTCTTTAAAACTCTAAATGGTCTAAATATAGCTACAACAAATTGTAACACGTTAAAAGAAACTGTTGTGTTTTTCAACTGGCACTTTAACCATTCAGTATGATATATAACAAATTGATTAATGTCACTTTGTACCAAATGTCAGTTTCTGAACCGTTCTGTCATCTCCCAAAAGCTATATAGACCTCAACTTTGCCTCGGTCTATATACTATTTGGGAGATGATCGGTTGTTCCATGGATTACCGCATCAGTGGCCCTCGTTGCCAAAAATTATTGCTGAATTATATCTAGCCTAGTTTTAGGTTTCAAACAATTGAAGTCACACGAACAGCTTGAATATTTAAAGTAATGGAGTCACCATTTGCAAAAATATACCAGGTTCTGGCGAGGTTCGAACTCGCGACCTTCTGCGTGTAAAGCAGACGTGATAACCACTACACCACAGAACCGGACACTCTACTTATCTAATATTTTAGAACTTATACTTAAGTTAAATTTCATGTGAAAACCGGTATACAATAGGCACATCATCAAAGTCTCACTTGGGCCTCTCAACTAAGATAACTATAGTCCACACTGGTAAAAATGTAACACTGACACATGGTGAAAAAAGATAAAAAGATAACTGAACGCTTCCCTATTTCAGGAGCCATCATTTACTTCTTTAAGGTCTTAGAAGTGCTTAATATACTTTGCAGGAAGGAGTTGTTAAAAGCTTTATACAATATTCTTAAAAACACGGTAATAAAAGTGAGTATTTTAAAAACTAACCCAATATGCCAATGATCAGTCGGTCAGCCGATAAATAAATGAATAAGCCAAGTGTCAATCATGGTTTCCGTGGTGTAGTGGTTATCACATCCGCTTAACACGGGGAAGGTCCTGAGTTCAATCCTCAGCGGAAACATATTTTTTTTTTGGCCTGGACAAGGACGGATTTTTTTATGTAGGCACTGACGCGTCCACTTGTACAAATGTGAGAATCTTTTATCGGTAAATTTGCCTTTTCATGTAATAGTCTTCTTAACTTAAAAAAATAACGAAAAGAAAAGAAAAGAAGGCAGAATAAACACTCCATTTCCAAGGCTGTGGGGGGCCTCGGTGGCCGGAGTGGTCTAAGTAGTTACTACTGTAATCACTAGCCAGTCAACACTGAGGTTGTGAGTTCGAACCCCGCTCGTGCGGGTGCACTCGACTCCAATCTTAATTGACTAGGATTGTCAGTTATAGACGAGCGCATCCTAAAAGGTGTACTTGAATAGGTCCTATTTGTATTGTTTTCAATGTACGCCTATCATTTGTCAACTTGTTTTAGTTAGGGATATTATCGGTACCATTGCATGTAGTTATTCTCTTTTGATTCGATGCCGAATTTTTACATTTTGAGAGTAGCGTAGGAAAGACTGCACGGATTTTCTTTAAAACTCTAAATGGTCTAAATATAGCTACAACAAATTGTAACACGTTAAAAGAAACTGTTGTGTTTTTCAACTGGCACTTTAACCATTCAGTATGATATATAACAAATTGATTAATGTCACTTTGTACCAAATGTCAGTTTCTGAACCGTTCTGTCATCTCCCAAAAGCTATATAGACCTCAACTTTGCCTCGGTCTATATACTATTTGGGAGATGATCGGTTGTTCCATGGATTACCGCATCAGTGGCCCTCGTTGCCAAAAATTATTGCTGAATTATATCTAGCCTAGTTTTAGGTTTCAAACAATTGAAGTCACACGAACAGCTTGAATATTTAAAGTAATGGAGTCACCATTTGCAAAAATATACCAGGTTCTGGCGAGGTTGGAACTCGCGACCTTCTGCGTGTAAAGCAGACGTGATAACCACTACACCACAGAACCGGACACTCTACTTATCTAATATTTTAGAACTTATACTTAAGTTAAATTTCATGTGAAAACCGGTATACAATAGGCACATCATCAAAGTCTCACTTGGGCCTCTCAACTAAGATAACTATAGTCCACACTGGTAAAAATGTAACACTGACACATGGTGAAAAAAGATAAAAAGATAACTGAACGCTTCCCTATTTCAGGAGCCATCATTTACTTCTTTTAGGTCTTAGAAGTGCTTAATATACTTTGCAGGAAGGAGTTGTTAAAAGCTTTATACAATATTCTTAAAAACACGGTAATAAAAGTGAGTATTTTAAAAACTAACCCAATATGCCAATGATCAGTCGGTCAGCCGATAAATAAATGAATAAGCCAAGTGTCATTCATGGTTTCCGTGGTGTAGTGGTTATCACATCCGCTTAACACGCGGAAGGTCCTGAGTTCAATCCTCAGCGGAAACATTTTTTTTTTTTGGCCTGGACAAGGACGGATTTTTTTATGTAGGCACTGACGCGTCCACTTGTACAAATGTGAGAATCTTTTATCGGTAAATTTGCCTTTTCATGTAATAGTCTTCTTAACTTAAAAAAATAACGAAAAGAAAAGAAAAGAAGGCAGAATAAACACTCCATTTCCAAGGCTGTGGGGGGCCTCGGTGGCCGGAGTGGTCTAAGTAGTTACTACTGTAATCACTAGCCAGTCAACACTGAGGTTGTGAGTTCGAACCCCGCTCGTGCGGGTGCACTCGACTCCAATCTTAATTGACTAGGATTGTCAGTTATAGACGAGCGCATCCTAAAAGGTGTACTTGAATAGGTCCTATTTGTATTGTTTTCAATGTACGCCTATCATTTGTCAACTTGTTTTAGTTAGGGATATTATCGGTACCATTGCATGTAGTTATTCTCTTTTGATTCGATGCCGAATTTTTACATTTTGAGAGTAGCGTAGGAAAGACTGCACGGATTTTCTTTAAAACTCTAAATGGTCTAAATATAGCTACAACAAATTGTAACACGTTAAAAGAAACTGTTGTGTTTTTCAACTGGCACTTTAACCATTCAGTATGATATATAACAAATTGATTAATGTCACTTTGTACCAAATGTCAGTTTCTGAACCGTTCTGTCATCTCCCAAAAGCTATATAGACCTCAACTTTGCCTCGGTCTATATACTATTTGGGAGATGATCGGTTGTTCCATGGATTACCGCATCAGTGGCCCTCGTTGCCAAAAATTATTGCTGAATTATATCTAGCCTAGTTTTAGGTTTCAAACAATTGAAGTCACACGAACAGCTTGAATATTTAAAGTAATGGAGTCACCATTTGCAAAAATATACCAGGTTCTGGCGAGGTTCGAACTCGCGACCTTCTGCGTGTAAAGCAGACGTGATAACCACTACACCACAGAACCGGACACTCTACTTATCTAATATTTTAGAAGTTATACTTAAGTTTAATTTCATGTGAAAACCGGTATACAATAGGCACATCATCAAAGTCTCACTTGGGCCTCTCAACTAAGATAACTATAGTCCACACTGGTAAAAATGTAACACTGACACATGGTGAAAAAAGATAAAAAGATAACTGAACGCTTCCCTATTTCAGGAGCCATCATTTACTTCTTTTAGGTCTTAGAAGTGCTTAATATACTTTGCAGGAAGGAGTTGTTAAAAGCTTTATACAATATTCTTAAAAACACGGTAATAAAAGTGAGTATTTTAAAAACTAACCCAATATGCCAATGATCAGTCGGTCAGCCGATAAATAAATGAATAAGCCAAGTGTCATTCATGGTTTCCGTGGTGTAGTGGTTATCACATCCGCTTAACACGCGGAAGGTCCTGAGTTCAATCCTCAGCGGAAACATATTTTTTTTTTGGCCTGGACAAGGACGGATTTTTTTATGTAGGCACTGACGCGTCCACTTGTACAAATGTGAGAATCTTTTATCGGTAAATTTGCCTTTTCATGTAATAGTCTTCTTAACTTAAAAAAATAACGAAAAGAAAAGAAAAGAAGGCAGAATAAACACTCCATTTCCAAGGCTGTGGGGGGCCTCGGTGGCCGGAGTGGTCTAAGTAGTTACTACTGTAATCACTAGCCAGTCAACACTGAGGTTGTGAGTTCGAACCCCGCTCGTGCGGGTGCACTCGACTCCAATCTTAATTGACTAGGATTGTCAGTTATAGACGAGCGCATCCTAAAAGGTGTACTTGAATAGGTCCTATTTGTATTGTTTTCAATGTACGCCTATCATTTGTCAACTTGTTTTAGTTAGGGATATTATCGGTACCATTGCATGTAGTTATTCTCTTTTGATTCGATGCCGAATTTTTACATTTTGAGAGTAGCGTAGGAAAGACTGCACGGATTTTCTTTAAAACTCTAAATGGTCTAAATATAGCTACAACAAATTGTAACACGTTAAAAGAAACTGTTGTGTTTTTCAACTGGCACTTTAACCATTCAGTATGATATATAACAAATTGATTAATGTCACTTTGTACCAAATGTCAGTTTCTGAACCGTTCTGTCATCTCCCAAAAGCTATATAGACCTCAACTTTGCCTCGGTCTATATACTATTTGGGAGATGATCGGTTGTTCCATGGATTACCGCATCAGTGGCCCTCGTTGCCAAAAATTATTGCTGAATTATATCTAGCCTAGTTTTAGGTTTCAAACAATTGAAGTCACACGAACAGCTTGAATATTTAAAGTAATGGAGTCACCATTTGCAAAAATATACCAGGTTCTGGCGAGGTTCGAACTCGCGACCTTCTGCGTGTAAAGCAGACGTGATAACCACTACACCACAGAACCGGACACTCTACTTATTTTATATTTTAGAACTTCTACTTAAGTTAAATTTCATGTGAAAACCGGTATACAATAGGCACATCATCAAAGTCTCACTTGGGCCTCTCAACTAAGATAACTATAGTCCACACTGGTAAAAATGTAACACTGACACATGGTGAAAAAAGATAAAAAGATAACTGAACGCTTCCCTATTTCAGGAGCCATCATTTACTTCTTTTAGGTCTTAGAAGTGCTTAATATACTTTGCAGGAAGGAGTTGTTAAAAGCTTTATACAATATTCTTAAAAACACGGTAATAAAAGTGAGTATTTTAAAAACTAACCCAATATGCCAATGATCAGTCGGTCAGCCGATAAATAAATGAATAAGCCAAGTGTCATTCATGGTTTCCGTGGTGTAGTGGTTATCACATCCGCTTAACACGCGGAAGGTCCTGAGTTCAATCCTCAGCGGAAACATTTTTTTTTTTTGGCCTGGACAAGGACGGATTTTTTTATGTAGGCACTGACGCGTCCACTTGTACAAATGTGAGAATCTTTTATCGGTAAATTTGCCTTTTCATGTAATAGTCTTCTTAACTTAAAAAAATAACGAAAAGAAAAGAAAAGAAGGCAGAATAAACACTCCATTTCCAAGGCTGTGGGGGGCCTCGGTGGCCGGAGTGGTCTAAGTAGTTACTACTGTAATCACTAGCCAGTCAACACTGAGGTTGTGAGTTCGAACCCCGCTCGTGCGGGTGCACTCGACTCCAATCTTAATTGACTAGGATTGTCAGTTATAGACGAGCGCATCCTAAAAGGTGTACTTGAATAGGTCCTATTTGTATTGTTTTCAATGTACGCCTATCATTTGTCAACTTGTTTTAGTTAGGGATATTATCGGTACCATTGCATGTAGTTATTCTCTTTTGATTCGATGCCGAATTTTTACATTTTGAGAGTAGCGTAGGAAAGACTGCACGGATTTTCTTTAAAACTCTAAATGGTCTAAATATAGCTACAACAAATTGTAACACGTTAAAAGAAACTGTTGTGTTTTTCAACTGGCACTTTAACCATTCAGTATGA
Source organism: Mytilus californianus (assembly GCF_021869535.1). Classification (NCBI taxonomy): domain Eukaryota; kingdom Metazoa; phylum Mollusca; class Bivalvia; order Mytilida; family Mytilidae; genus Mytilus; species Mytilus californianus. The sequence continues at coordinate 81,725,369 of NW_026262745.1, read as the reverse complement.
TATATAACAAATTGATTAATGTCACTTTGTACCAAATGTCAGTTTCTGAACCGTTCTGTCATCTCCCAAAAGCTATATAGACCTCAACTTTGCCTCGGTCTATATACTATTTGGGAGATGATCGGTTGTTCCATGGATTACCGCATCAGTGGCCCTCGTTGCCAAAAATTATTGCTGAATTATATCTAGCCTAGTTTTAGGTTTCAAACAATTGAAGTCACACGAACAGCTTGAATATTTAAAGTAATGGAGTCACCATTTGCAAAAATATACCAGGTTCTGGCGAGGTTCGAACTCGCGACCTTCTGCGTGTAAAGCAGACGTGATAACCACTACACCACAGAACCGGACACTCTACTTATCTAATATTTTAGAACTTATACTTAAGTTAAATTTCATGTGAAAACCGGTATACAATAGGCACATCATCAAAGTCTCACTTGGGCCTCTCAACTAAGATAACTATAGTCCACACTGGTAAAAATGTAACACTGACACATGGTGAAAAAAGATAAAAAGATAACTGAACGCTTCCCTATTTCAGGAGCCATCATTTACTTCTTTTAGGTCTTAGAAGTGCTTAATATACTTTGCAGGAAGGAGTTGTTAAAAGCTTTATACAATATTCTTAAAAACACGGTAATAAAAGTGAGTATTTTAAAAACTAACCCAATATGCCAATGATCAGTCGGTCAGCCGATAAATAAATGAATAAGCCAAGTGTCATTCATGGTTTCCGTGGTGTAGTGGTTATCACATCCGCTTAACACGCGGAAGGTCCTGAGTTCAATCCTCAGCGGAAACATTTTTTTTTTTTGGCCTGGACAAGGACGGATTTTTTTATGTAGGCACTGACGCGTCCACTTGTACAAATGTGAGAATCTTTTATCGGTAAATTTGCCTTTTCATGTAATAGTCTTCTTAACTTAAAAAAATAACGAAAAGAAAAGAAAAGAAGGCAGAATAAACACTCCATTTCCAAGGCTGTGGGGGGCCTCGGTGGCCGGAGTGGTCTAAGTAGTTACTACTGTAATCACTAGCCAGTCAACACTGAGGTTGTGAGTTCGAACCCCGCTCGTGCGGGTGCACTCGACTCCAATCTTAATTGACTAGGATTGTCAGTTATAGACGAGCGCATCCTAAAAGGTGTACTTGAATAGGTCCTATTTGTATTGTTTTCAATGTACGCCTATCATTTGTCAACTTGTTTTAGTTAGGGATATTATCGGTACCATTGCATGTAGTTATTCTCTTTTGATTCGATGCCGAATTTTTACATTTTGAGAGTAGCGTAGGAAAGACTGCACGGATTTTCTTTAAAACTCTAAATGGTCTAAATATAGCTACAACAAATTGTAACACGTTAAAAGAAACTGTTGTGTTTTTCAACTGGCACTTTAACCATTCAGTATGATATATAACAAATTGATTAATGTCACTTTGTACCAAATGTCAGTTTCTGAACCGTTCTGTCATCTCCCAAAAGCTATATAGACCTCAACTTTGCCTCGGTCTATATACTATTTGGGAGATGATCGGTTGTTCCATGGATTACCGCATCAGTGGCCCTCGTTGCCAAAAATTATTGCTGAATTATATCTAGCCTAGTTTTAGGTTTCAAACAATTGAAGTCACACGAACAGCTTGAATATTTAAAGTAATGGAGTCACCATTTGCAAAAATATACCAGGTTCTGGCGAGGTTCGAACTCGCGACCTTCTGCGTGTAAAGCAGACGTGATAACCACTACACCACAGAACCGGACACTCTACTTATCTAATATTTTAGAACTTATACTTAAGTTAAATTTCATGTGAAAACCGGTATACAATAGGCACATCATCAAAGTCTCACTTGGGCCTCTCAACTAAGATAACTATAGTCCACACTGGTAAAAATGTAACACTGACACATGGTGAAAAAAGATAAAAAGATAACTGAACGCTTCCCTATTTCAGGAGCCATCATTTACTTCTTTTAGGTCTTAGAAGTGCTTAATATACTTTGCAGGAAGGAGTTGTTAAAAGCTTTATACAATATTCTTAAAAACACGGTAATAAAAGTGAGTATTTTAAAAACTAACCCAATATGCCAATGATCAGTCGGTCAGCCGATAAATAAATGAATAAGCCAAGTGTCATTCATGGTTTCCGTGGTGTAGTGGTTATCACATCCGCTTAACACGCGGAAGGTTCTGAGTTCAATCCTCAGCGGAAACATTTTTTTTTTTTGGCCTGGACAAGGACGGATTTTTTTATGTAGGCACTGACGCGTCCACTTGTACAAATGTGAGAATCTTTTATCGGTAAATTTGCCTTTTCATGTAATAGTCTTCTTAACTTAAAAAAATAACGAAAAGAAAAGAAAAGAAGGCAGAATAAATACTCCATTTCCAAGGCTGTGGGGGGCCTCGGTGGCCGGAGTGGTCTAAGTAGTTACTACTGTAATCACTAGCCAGTCAACACTGAGGTTGTGAGTTCGAACCCCGCTCGTGCGGGTGCACTCGACTCCAATCTTAATTGACTAGGATTGTCAGTTATAGACGAGCGCATCCTAAAAGGTGTACTTGAATAGGTCCTATTTGTATTGTTTTCAATGTACGCCTATCATTTGTCAACTTGTTTTAGTTAGGGATATTATCGGTACCATTGCATGTAGTTATTCTCTTTTGATTCGATGCCGAATTTTTACATTTTGAGAGTAGCGTAGGAAAGACTGCACGGATTTTCTTTAAAACTCTAAATGGTCTAAATATAGCTACAACAAATTGTAACACGTTAAAAGAAACTGTTGTGTTTTTCAACTGGCACTTTAACCATTCAGTATGATATATAACAAATTGATTAATGTCACTTTGTACCAAATGTCAGTTTCTGAACCGTTCTGTCATCTCCCAAAAGCTATATAGACCTCAACTTTGCCTCGGTCTATATACTATTTGGGAGATGATCGGTTGTTCCATGGATTACCGCATCAGTGGCCCTCGTTGCCAAAAATTATTGCTGAATTATATCTAGCCTAGTTTTAGGTTTCAAACAATTGAAGTCACACGAACAGCTTGAATATTTAAAGTAATGGAGTCACCATTTGCAAAAATATACCAGGTTCTGGCGAGGTTCGAACTCGCGACCTTCTGCGTGTAAAGCAGACGTGATAACCACTACACCACAGAACCGGACACTCTACTTATCTAATATTTTAGAACTTATACTTAAGTTTAATTTCATGTGAAAACCGGTATACAATAGGCACATCATCAAAGTCTCACTTGGGCCTCTCAACTAAGATAACTATAGTCCACACTGGTAAAAATGTAACACTGACACATGGTGAAAAAAGATAAAAAGATAACTGAACGCTTCCCTATTTCAGGAGCCATCATTTACTTCTTTAAGGTCTTAGAAGTGCTTAATATACTTTGCAGGAAGGAGTTGTTAAAAGCTTTATACAATATTCTTAAAAACACGGTAATAAAAGTGAGTATTTTAAAAACTAACCCAATATGCCAATGATCAGTCGGTCAGCCGATAAATAAATGAATAAGCCAAGTGTCAATCATGGTTTCCGTGGTGTAGTGGTTATCACATCCGCTTAACACGCGGAAGGTCCTGAGTTCAATCCTCAGCGGAAACATATTTTTTTTTTGGCCTGGACAAGGACGGATTTTTTTATGTAGGCACTGACGCGTCCACTTGTACAAATGTGAGAATCTTTTATCGGTAAATTTGCCTTTTCATGTAATAGTCTTCTTAACTTAAAAAAATAACGAAAAGAAAAGAAAAGAAGGCAGAATAAACACTCCATTTCCAAGGCTGTGGGGGGCCTCGGTGGCCGGAGTGGTCTAAGTAGTTACTACTGTAATCACTAGCCAGTCAACACTGAGGTTGTGAGTTCGAACCCCGCTCGTGCGGGTGCACTCGACTCCAATCTTAATTGACTAGGATTGTCAGTTATAGACGAGCGCATCCTAAAAGGTGTACTTGAATAGGTCCTATTTGTATTGTTTTCAATGTACGCCTATCATTTGTCAACTTGTTTTAGTTAGGGATATTATCGGTACCATTGCATGTAGTTATTCTCTTTTGATTCGATGCCGAATTTTTACATTTTGAGAGTAGCGTAGGAAAGACTGCACGGATTTTCTTTAAAACTCTAAATGGTCTAAATATAGCTACAACAAATTGTAACACGTTAAAAGAAACTGTTGTGTTTTTCAACTGGCACTTTAACCATTCAGTATGATATATAACAAATTGATTAATGTCACTTTGTACCAAATGTCAGTTTCTGAACCGTTCTGTCATCTCCCAAAAGCTATATAGACCTCAACTTTGCCTCGGTCTATATACTATTTGGGAGATGATCGGTTGTTCCATGGATTACCGCATCAGTGGCCCTCGTTGCCAAAAATTATTGCTGAATTATATCTAGCCTAGTTTTAGGTTTCAAACAATTGAAGTCACACGAACAGCTTGAATATTTAAAGTAATGGAGTCACCATTTGCAAAAATATACCAGGTTCTGGCGAGGTTCGAACTCGCGACCTTCTGCGTGTAAAGCAGACGTGATAACCACTACACCACAGAACCGGACACTCTACTTATCTAATATTTTAGAACTTATACTTAAGTTAAATTTCATGTGAAAACCGGTATACAATAGGCACATCATCAAAGTCTCACTTGGGCCTCTCAACTAAGATAACTATAGTCCACACTGGTAAAAATGTAACACTGACACATGGTGAAAAAAGATAAAAAGATAACTGAACGCTTCCCTATTTCAGGAGCCATCATTTACTTCTTTTAGGTCTTAGAAGTGCTTAATATACTTTGCAGGAAGGAGTTGTTAAAAGCTTTATACAATATTCTTAAAAACACGGTAATAAAAGTGAGTATTTTAAAAACTAACCCAATATGCCAATGATCAGTCGGTCAGCCGATAAATAAATGAATAAGCCAAGTGTCATTCATGGTTTCCGTGGTGTAGTGGTTATCACATCCGCTTAACACGCGGAAGGTCCTGAGTTCAATCCTCAGCGGAAACATTTTTTTTTTTTGGCCTGGACAAGGACGGATTTTTTTATGTAGGCACTGACGCGTCCACTTGTACAAATGTGAGAATCTTTTATCGGTAAATTTGCCTTTTCATGTAATAGTCTTCTTAACTTAAAAAAATAACGAAAAGAAAAGAAAAGAAGGCAGAATAAACACTCCATTTCCAAGGCTGTGGGGGGCCTCGGTGGCCGGAGTGGTCTAAGTAGTTACTACTGTAATCACTAGCCAGTCAACACTGAGGTTGTGAGTTCGAACCCCGCTCGTGCGGGTGCACTCGACTCCAATCTTAATTGACTAGGATTGTCAGTTATAGACGAGCGCATCCTAAAAGGTGTACTTGAATAGGTCCTATTTGTATTGTTTTCAATGTACGCCTATCATTTGTCAACTTGTTTTAGTTAGGGATATTATCGGTACCATTGCATGTAGTTATTCTCTTTTGATTCGATGCCGAATTTTTACATTTTGAGAGTAGCGTAGGAAAGACTGCACGGATTTTCTTTAAAACTCTAAATGGTCTAAATATAGCTACAACAAATTGTAACACGTTAAAAGAAACTGTTGTGTTTTTCAACTGGCACTTTAACCATTCAGTATGATATATAACAAATTGATTAATGTCACTTTGTACCAAATGTCAGTTTCTGAACCGTTCTGTCATCTCCCAAAAGCTATATAGACCTCAACTTTGCCTCGGTCTATATACTATTTGGGAGATGATCGGTTGTTCCATGGATTACCGCATCAGTGGCCCTCGTTGCCAAAAATTATTGCTGAATTATATCTAGCCTAGTTTTAGGTTTCAAACAATTGAAGTCACACGAACAGCTTGAATATTTAAAGTAATGGAGTCACCATTTGCAAAAATATACCAGGTTCTGGCGAGGTTCGAACTCGCGACCTTCTTCGTGTAAAGCAGACGTGATAACCACTACACCACAGAACCGGACACTCTACTTATCTAATATTTTAGAACTTATACTTAAGTTAAATTTCATGTGAAAACCGGTATACAATAGGCACATCATCAAAGTCTCACTTGGGCCTCTCAACTAAGATAACTATAGTCCACACTGGTAAAAATGTAACACTGACACATGGTGAAAAAAGATAAAAAGATAACTGAACGCTTCCCTATTTCAGGAGCCATCATTTACTTCTTTAAGGTCTTAGAAGTGCTTAATATACTTTGCAGGAAGGAGTTGTTAAAAGCTTTATACAATATTCTTAAAAACACGGTAATAAAAGTGAGTATTTTAAAAACTAACCCAATATGCCAATGATCAGTCGGTCAGCCGATAAATAAATGAATAAGCCAAGTGTCAATCATGGTTTCCGTGGTGTAGTGGTTATCACATCCGCTTAACACGCGGAAGGTCCTGAGTTCAATCCTCAGCGGAAACATATTTTTTTTTTGGCCTGGACAAGGACGGATTTTTTTATGTAGGCACTGACGCGTCCACTTGTACAAATGTGAGAATCTTTTATCGGTAAATTTGCCTTTTCATGTAATAGTCTTCTTAACTTAAAAAAATAACGAAAAGAAAAGAAAAGAAGGCAGAATAAACACTCCATTTCCAAGGCTGTGGGGGGCCTCGGTGGCCGGAGTGGTCTAAGTAGTTACTACTGTAATCACTAGCCAGTCAACACTGAGGTTGTGAGTTCGAACCCCGCTCGTGCGGGTGCACTCGACTCCAATCTTAATTGACTAGGATTGTCAGTTATAGACGAGCGCATCCTAAAAGGTGTACTTGAATAGGTCCTATTTGTATTGTTTTCAATGTACGCCTATCATTTGTCAACTTGTTTTAGTTAGGGATATTATCGGTACCATTGCATGTAGTTATTCTCTTTTGATTCGATGCCGAATTTTTACATTTTGAGAGTAGCGTAGGAAAGACTGCACGGATTTTCTTTAAAACTCTAAATGGTCTAAATATAGCTACAACAAATTGTAACACGTTAAAAGAAACTGTTGTGTTTTTCAACTGGCACTTTAACCATTCAGTATGATATATAACAAATTGATTAATGTCACTTTGTACCAAATGTCAGTTTCTGAACCGTTCTGTCATCTCCCAAAAGCTATATAGACCTCAACTTTGCCTCGGTCTATATACTATTTGGGAGATGATCGGTTGTTCCATGGATTACCGCATCAGTGGCCCTCGTTGCCAAAAATTATTGCTGAATTATATCTAGCCTAGTTTTAGGTTTCAAACAATTGAAGTCACACGAACAGCTTGAATATTTAAAGTAATGGAGTCACCATTTGCAAAAATATACCAGGTTCTGGCGAGGTTCGAACTCGCGACCTTCTGCGTGTAAAGCAGACGTGATAACCACTACACCACAGAACCGGACACTCTACTTATCTAATATTTTAGAACTTATACTTAAGTTAAATTTCATGTGAAAACCGGTATACAATAGGCACATCATCAAAGTCTCACTTGGGCCTCTCAACTAAGATAACTATAGTCCACACTGGTAAAAATGTAACACTGACACATGGTGAAAAAAGATAAAAAGATAACTGAACGCTTCCCTATTTCAGGAGCCATCATTTACTTCTTTTAGGTCTTAGAAGTGCTTAATATACTTTGCAGGAAGGAGTTGTTAAAAGCTTTATACAATATTCTTAAAAACACGGTAATAAAAGTGAGTATTTTAAAAACTAACCCAATATGCCAATGATCAGTCGGTCAGCCGATAAATAAATGAATAAGCCAAGTGTCATTCATGGTTTCCGTGGTGTAGTGGTTATCACATCCGCTTAACACGCGGAAGGTCCTGAGTTCAATCCTCAGCGGAAACATTTTTTTTTTTGGCCTGGACAAGGACGGATTTTTTTATGTAGGCACTGACGCGTCCACTTGTACAAATGTGAGAATCTTTTATCGGTAAATTTGCCTTTTCATGTAATAGTCTTCTTAACTTAAAAAAATAACGAAAAGAAAAGAAAAGAAGGCAGAATAAACACTCCATTTCCAAGGCTGTGGGGGGCCTCGGTGGCCGGAGTGGTCTAAGTAGTTACTACTGTAATCACTAGCCAGTCAACACTGAGGTTGTGAGTTCGAACCCCGCTCGTGCGGGTGCACTCGACTCCAATCTTAATTGACTAGGATTGTCAGTTATAGACGAGCGCATCCTAAAAGGTGTACTTGAATAGGTCCTATTTGTATTGTTTTCAATGTACGCCTATCATTTGTCAACTTGTTTTAGTTAGGGATATTATCGGTACCATTGCATGTAGTTATTCTCTTTTGATTCGATGCCGAATTTTTACATTTTGAGAGTAGCGTAGGAAAGACTGCACGGATTTTCTTTAAAACTCTAAATGGTCTAAATATAGCTACAACAAATTGTAACACGTTAAAAGAAACTGTTGTGTTTTTCAACTGGCACTTTAACCATTCAGTATGATATATAACAAATTGATTAATGTCACTTTGTACCAAATGTCAGTTTCTGAACCGTTCTGTCATCTCCCAAAAGCTATATAGACCTCAACTTTGCCTCGGTCTATATACTATTTGGGAGATGATCGGTTGTTCCATGGATTACCGCATCAGTGGCCCTCGTTGCCAAAAATTATTGCTGAATTATATCTAGCCTAGTTTTAGGTTTCAAACAATTGAAGTCACACGAACAGCTTGAATATTTAAAGTAATGGAGTCACCATTTGCAAAAATATACCAGGTTCTGGCGAGGTTCGAACTCGCGACCTTCTGCGTGTAAAGCAGACGTGATAACCACTACACCACAGAACCGGACACTCTACTTATCTAATATTTTAGAACTTATACTTAAGTTAAATTTCATGTGAAAACCGGTATACAATAGGCACATCATCAAAGTCTCACTTGGGCCTCTCAACTAAGATAACTATAGTCCACACTGGTAAAAATGTAACACTGACACATGGTGAAAAAAGATAAAAAGATAACTGAACGCTTCCCTATTTCAGGAGCCATCATTTACTTCTTTAAGGTCTTAGAAGTGCTTAATATACTTTGCAGGAAGGAGTTGTTAAAAGCTTTATACAATATTCTTAAAAACACGGTAATAAAAGTGAGTATTTTAAAAACTAACCCAATATGCCAATGATCAGTCGGTCAGCCGATAAATAAATGAATAAGCCAAGTGTCAATCATGGTTTCCGTGGTGTAGTGGTTATCACATCCGCTTAACACGCGGAAGGTCCTGAGTTCAATCCTCAGCGGAAACATATTTTTTTTTTGGCCTGGACAAGGACGGATTTTTTTATGTAGGCACTGACGCGTCCACTTGTACAAATGTGAGAATCTTTTATCGGTAAATTTGCCTTTTCATGTAATAGTCTTCTTAACTTAAAAAAATAACGAAAAGAAAAGAAAAGAAGGCAGAATAAACACTCCATTTCCAAGGCTGTGGGGGGCCTCGGTGGCCGGAGTGGTCTAAGTAGTTACTACTGTAATCACTAGCCAGTCAACACTGAGGTTGTGAGTTCGAACCCCGCTCGTGCGGGTGCACTCGACTCCAATCTTAATTGACTAGGATTGTCAGTTATAGACGAGCGCATCCTAAAAGGTGTACTTGAATAGGTCCTATTTGTATTGTTTTCAATGTACGCCTATCATTTGTCAACTTGTTTTAGTTAGGGATATTATCGGTACCATTGCATGTAGTTATTCTCTTTTGATTCGATGCCGAATTTTTACATTTTGAGAGTAGCGTAGGAAAGACTGCACGGATTTTCTTTAAAACTCTAAATGGTCTAAATATAGCTACAACAAATTGTAACACGTTAAAAGAAACTGTTGTGTTTTTCAACTGGCACTTTAACCATTCAGTATGATATATAACAAATTGATTAATGTCACTTTGTACCAAATGTCAGTTTCTGAACCGTTCTGTCATCTCCCAAAAGCTATATAGACCTCAACTTTGCCTCGGTCTATATACTATTTGGGAGATGATCGGTTGTTCCATGGATTACCGCATCAGTGGCCCTCGTTGCCAAAAATTATTGCTGAATTATATCTAGCCTAGTTTTAGGTTTCAAACAATTGAAGTCACACGAACAGCTTGAATATTTAAAGTAATGGAGTCACCATTTGCAAAAATATACCAGGTTCTGGCGAGGTTCGAACTCGCGACCTTCTGCGTGTAAAGCAGACGTGATAACCACTACACCACAGAACCGGACACTCTACTTATCTAATATTTTAGAACTTATACTTAAGTTAAATTTCATGTGAAAACCGGTATACAATAGGCACATCATCAAAGTCTCACTTGGGCCTCTCAACTAAGATAACTATAGTCCACACTGGTAAAAATGTAACACTGACACATGGTGAAAAAAGATAAAAAGATAACTGAACGCTTCCCTATTTCAGGAGCCATCATTTACTTCTTTAAGGTCTTAGAAGTGCTTAATATACTTTGCAGGAAGGAGTTGTTAAAAGCTTTATACAATATTCTTAAAAACACGGTAATAAAAGTGAGTATTTTAAAAACTAACCCAATATGCCAATGATCAGTCGGTCAGCCGATAAATAAATGAATAAGCCAAGTGTCAATCATGGTTTCCGTGGTGTAGTGGTTATCACATCCGCTTAACACGCGGAAGGTCCTGAGTTCAATCCTCAGCGGAAACATATTTTTTTTTTGGCCTGGACAAGGACGGATTTTTTTATGTAGGCACTGACGCGTCCACTTGTACAAATGTGAGAATCTTTTATCGGTAAATTTGCCTTTTCATGTAATAGTCTTCTTAACTTAAAAAAATAACGAAAAGAAAAGAAAAGAAGGCAGAATAAACACTCCATTTCCAAGGCTGTGGGGGGCCTCGGTGGCCGGAGTGGTCTAAGTAGTTACTACTGTAATCACTAGCCAGTCAACACTGAGGTTGTGAGTTCGAACCCCGCTCGTGCGGGTGCACTCGACTCCAATCTTAATTGACTAGGATTGTCAGTTATAGACGAGCGCATCCTAAAAGGTGTACTTGAATAGGTCCTATTTGTATTGTTTTCAATGTACGCCTATCATTTGTCAACTTGTTTTAGTTAGGGATATTATCGGTACCATTGCATGTAGTTATTCTCTTTTGATTCGATGCCGAATTTTTACATTTTGAGAGTAGCGTAGGAAAGACTGCACGGATTTTCTTTAAAACTCTAAATGGTCTAAATATAGCTACAACAAATTGTAACACGTTAAAAGAAACTGTTGTGTTTTTCAACTGGCACTTTAACCATTCAGTATGATAGATAACAAATTGATTAATGTCACTTTGTACCAAATGTCAGTTTCTGAACCGTTCTGTCATCTCCCAAAAGCTATATAGACCTCAACTTTGCCTCGGTCTATATACTATTTGGGAGATGATCGGTTGTTCCATGGATTACCGCATCAGTGGCCCTCGTTGCCAAAAATTATTGCTGAATTATATCTAGCCTAGTTTTAGGTTTCAAACAATTGAAGTCACACGAACAGCTTGAATATTTAAAGTAATGGAGTCACCATTTGCAAAAATATACCAGGTTCTGGCGAGGTTCGAACTCGCGACCTTCTGCGTGTAAAGCAGACGTGATAACCACTACACCACAGAACCGGACACTCTACTTATCTAATATTTTAGAACTTATACTTAAGTTAAATTTCATGTGAAAACCGGTATACAATAGGCACATCATCAAAGTCTCACTTGGGCCTCTCAACTAAGATAACTATAGTCCACACTGGTAAAAATGTAACACTGACACATGGTGAAAAAAGATAAAAAGATAACTGAACGCTTCCCTATTTCAGGAGCCATCATTTACTTCTTTAAGGTCTTAGAAGTGCTTAATATACTTTGCAGGAAGGAGTTGTTAAAAGCTTTATACAATATTCTTAAAAACACGGTAATAAAAGTGAGTATTTTAAAAACTAACCCAATATGCCAATGATCAGTCGGTCAGCCGATAAATAAATGAATAAGCCAAGTGTCAATCATGGTCTCCGTGGTGTAGTGGTTATCACATCCGCTTAACACGCGGAAGGTCCTGAGTTCAATCCTCAGCGGAAACATATTTTTTTTTTGGCCTGGACAAGGACGGATTTTTTTATGTAGGCACTGACGCGTCCACTTGTACAAATGTGAGAATCTTTTATCGGTAAATTTGCCTTTTCATGTAATAGTCTTCTTAACTTAAAAAAATAACGAAAAGAAAAGAAAAGAAGGCAGAATAAACACTCCATTTCCAAGGCTGTGGGGGGCCTCGGTGGCCGGAGTGGTCTAAGTAGTTACTACTGTAATCACTAGCCAGTCAACACTGAGGTTGTGAGTTCGAACCCCGCTCGTGCGGGTGCACTCGACTCCAATCTTAATTGACTAGGATTGTCAGTTATAGACGAGCGCATCCTAAAAGGTGTACTTGAATAGGTCCTATTTGTATTGTTTTCAATGTACGCCTATCATTTGTCAACTTGTTTTAGTTAGGGATATTATCGGTACCATTGCATGTAGTTATTCTCTTTTGATTCGATGCCGAATTTTTACATTTTGAGAGTAGCGTAGGAAAGACTGCACGGATTTTCTTTAAAACTCTAAATGGTCTAAATATAGCTACAACAAATTGTAACACGTTAAAAGAAACTGTTGTGTTTTTCAACTGGCACTTTAACCATTCAGTATGATAGATAACAAATTGATTAATGTCACTTTGTACCAAATGTCAGTTTCTGAACCGTTCTGTCATCTCCCAAAAGCTATATAGACCTCAACTTTCCCTCGGTCTATATACTATTTGGGAGATGATCGGTTGTTCCATGGATTACCGCATCAGTGGCCCTCGTTGCCAAAAATTATTGCTGAATTATATCTAGCCTAGTTTTAGGTTTCAAACAATTGAAGTCACACGAACAGCTTGAATATTTAAAGTAATGGAGTCACCATTTGCAAAAATATACCAGGTTCTGGCGAGGTTCGAACTCGCGACCTTCTGCGTGTAAAGCAGACGTGATAACCACTACACCACAGAACCGGACACTCTACTTATCTAATATTTTAGAACTTATACTTAAGTTAAATTTCATGTGAAAACCGGTATACAATAGGCACATCATCAAAGTCTCACTTGGGCCTCTCAACTAAGATAACTATAGTCCACACTGGTAAAAATGTAACACTGACACATGGTGAAAAAAGATAAAAAGATAACTGAACGCTTCCCTATTTCAGGAGCCATCATTTACTTCTTTAAGGTCTTAGAAGTGCTTAATATACTTTGCAGGAAGGAGTTGTTAAAAGCTTTATACAATATTCTTAAAAACACGGTAATAAAAGTGAGTATTTTAAAAACTAACCCAATATGCCAATGATCAGTCGGTCAGCCGATAAATAAATGAATAAGCCAAGTGTCATTCATGGTTTCCGTGGTGTAGTGGTTATCACATCCGCTTAACACGCGGAAGGTCCTGAGTTCAATCCTCAGCGGAAACATATTTTTTTTTTGGCCTGGACAAGGACGGATTTTTTTATGTAGGCACTGACGCGTCCACTTGTACAAATGTGAGAATCTTTTATCGGTAAATTTGCCTTTTCATGTAATAGTCTTCTTAACTTAAAAAAATAACGAAAAGAAAAGAAAAGAAGGCAGAATAAACACTCCATTTCCAAGGCTGTGGGGGGCCTCGGTGGCCGGAGTGGTCTAAGTAGTTACTACTGTAATCACTAGCCAGTCAACACTGAGGTTGTGAGTTCGAACCCCGCTCGTGCGGGTGCACTCGACTCCAATCTTAATTGACTAGGATTGTCAGTTATAGACGAGCGCATCCTAAAAGGTGTACTTGAATAGGTCCTATTTGTATTGTTTTCAATGTACGCCTATCATTTGTCAACTTGTTTTAGTTAGGGATATTATCGGTACCATTGCATGTAGTTATTCTCTTTTGATTCGATGCCGAATTTTTACATTTTGAGAGTAGCGTAGGAAAGACTGCACGGATTTTCTTTAAAACTCTAAATGGTCTAAATATAGCTACAACAAATTGTAACACGTTAAAAGAAACTGTTGTGTTTTTCAACTGGCACTTTAACCATTCAGTATGATATATAACAAATTGATTAATGTCACTTTGTACCAAATGTCAGTTTCTGAACCGTTCTGTCATCTCCCAAAAGCTATATAGACCTCAACTTTGCCTCGGTCTATATACTATTTGGGAGATGATCGGTTGTTCCATGGATTACCGCATCAGTGGCCCTCGTTGCCAAAAATTATTGCTGAATTATATCTAGCCTAGTTTTAGGTTTCAAACAATTGAAGTCACACGAACAGCTTGAATATTTAAAGTAATGGAGTCACCATTTGCAAAAATATACCAGGTTCTGGCGAGGTTCGAACTCGCGACCTTCTGCGTGTAAAGCAGACGTGATAACCACTACACCACAGAACCGGACACTCTACTTATCTAATATTTTAGAACTTATACTTAAGTTAAATTTCATGTGAAAACCGGTATACAATAGGCACATCATCAAAGTCTCACTTGGGCCTCTCAACTAAGATAACTATAGTCCACACTGGTAAAAATGTAACACTGACACATGGTGAAAAAAGATAAAAAGATAACTGAACGCTTCCCTATTTCAGGAGCCATCATTTACTTCTTTAAGGTCTTAGAAGTGCTTAATATACTTTGCAGGAAGGAGTTGTTAAAAGCTTTATACAATATTCTTAAAAACACGGTAATAAAAGTGAGTATTTTAAAAACTAACCCAATATGCCAATGATCAGTCGGTCAGCCGATAAATAAATGAATAAGCCAAGTGTCATTCATGGTTTCCGTGGTGTAGTGGTTATCACATCCGCTTAACACGCGGAAGGTCCTCAGTTCAATCCTCAGCGGAAACATATTTTTTTTTTGGCCTGGACAAGGACGGATTTTTTTATGTAGGCACTGACGCGTCCACTTGTACAAATGTGAGAATCTTTTATCGGTAAATTTGCCTTTTCATGTAATAGTCTTCTTAACTTAAAAAAATAACGAAAAGAAAAGAAAAGAAGGCAGAATAAACACTCCATTTCCAAGGCTGTGGGGGGCCTCGGTGGCCGGAGTGGTCTAAGTAGTTACTACTGTAATCACTAGCCAGTCAACACTGAGGTTGTGAGTTCGAACCCCGCTCGTGCGGGTGCACTCGACTCCAATCTTAATTGACTAGGATTGTCAGTTATAGACGAGCGCATCCTAAAAGGTGTACTTGAATAGGTCCTATTTGTATTGTTTCCAATGTACGCCTATCATTTGTCAACTTGTTTTAGTTAGGGATATAATCGGTACCATTGCATGTAGTTATTCTCTTTTCATTCGATGCCGAATTTTTACATTTTGAGAGTAGCGTAGGAAAGACTGCACGGATTTTCTTTAAAACTCTAAATGGTCTAAATATAGCTACAACAAATTGTAACACGTTAAAAGAAACTGTTGTGTTTTTCAACTGGCACTTTAACCATTCAGTATGATATATAACAAATTGATTAATGTCACTTTGTACCAAATGTCAGTTTCTGAACCGTTCTGTCATCTCCCAAAAGCTATATAGACCTCAACTTTCCCTCGGTCTATATACTATTTGGGAGATGATCGGTTGTTCCATGGATTACCGCATCAGTGGCCCTCGTTGCCAAAAATTATTGCTGAATTATATCTAGCCTAGTTTTAGGTTTCAAACAATTGAAGTCACACGAACAGCTTGAATATTTAAAGTAATGGAGTCACCATTTGCAAAAATATACCAGGTTCTGGCGAGGTTCGAACTCGCGACCTTCTGCGTGTAAAGCAGACGTGATAACCACTACACCACAGAACCGGACACTCTACTTATCTAATATTTTAGAACTTATACTTAAGTTAAATTTCATGTGAAAACCGGTATACAATAGGCACATCATCAAAGTCTCACTTGGGCCTCTCAACTAAGATAACTATAGTCCACACTGGTAAAAATGTAACACTGACACATGGTGAAAAAAGATAAAAAGATAACTGAACGCTTCCCTATTTCAGGAGCCATCATTTACTTCTTTTAGGTCTTAGAAGTGCTTAATATACTTTGCAGGAAGGAGTTGTTAAAAGCTTTATACAATATTCTTAAAAACACGGTAATAAAAGTGAGTATTTTAAAAACTAACCCAATATGCCAATGATCAGTCGGTCAGCCGATAAATAAATGAATAAGCCGAGTGTCATTCATGGTTTCCGTGGTGTAGTGGTTATCACATCCGCTTAACACGCGGAAGGTCCTGAGTTCAATCCTCAGCGGAAACATATTTTTTTTTTGGCCTGGACAAGGACGGATTTTTTTATGTAGGCACTGACGCGTCCACTTGTACAAATGTGAGAATCTTTTATCGGTAAATTTGCCTTTTCATGTAATAGTCTTCTTAACTTAAAAAAATAACGAAAAGAAAAGAAAAGAAGGCAGAATAAACACTCCATTTCCAAGGCTGTGGGGGGCCTCGGTGGCCGGAGTGGTCTAAGTAGTTACTACTGTAATCACTAGCCAGTCAACACTGAGGTTGTGAGTTCGAACCCCGCTCGTGCGGGTGCACTCGACTCCAATCTTAATTGACTAGGATTGTCAGTTATAGACGAGCGCATCCTAAAAGGTGTACTTGAATAGGTCCAATTTGTATTGTTTTCAATGTACGCCTATCATTTGTCAACTTGTTTTAGTTAGGGATATTATCGGTACCATTGCATGTAGTTATTCTCTTTTGATTCGATGCCGAATTTTTACATTTTGAGAGTAGCGTAGGAAAGACTGCACGGATTTTCTTTAAAACTCTAAATGGTCTAAATATAGCTACAACAAATTGTAACACGTTAAAAGAAACTGTTGTGTTTTTCAACTGGCACTTTAACCATTCAGTATGATATATAACAAATTGATTAATGTCACTTTGTACCAAATGTCAGTTTCTGAACCGTTCTGTCATCTCCCAAAAGCTATATAGACCTCAACTTTGCCTCGGTCTATATACTATTTGGGAGATGATCGGTTGTTCCATGGATTACCGCATCAGTGGCCCTCGTTGCCAAAAATTATTGCTGAATTATATCTAGCCTAGTTTTAGGTTTCAAACAATTGAAGTCACACGAACAGCTTGAATATTTAAAGTAATGGAGTCACCATTTGCAAAAATATACCAGGTTCTGGCGAGGTTGGAACTCGCGACCTTCTGCGTGTAAAGCAGACGTGATAACCACTACACCACAGAACCGGACACTCTACTTATCTAATATTTTAGAACTTATACTTAAGTTAAATTTCATGTGAAAACCGGTATACAATAGGCACATCATCAAAGTCTCACTTGGGCCTCTCAACTAAGATAACTATAGTCCACACTGGTAAAAATGTAACACTGACACATGGTGAAAAAAGATAAAAAGATAACTGAACGCTTCCCTATTTCAGGAGCCATCATTTACTTCTTTTAGGTCTTAGAAGTGCTTAATATACTTTGCAGGAAGGAGTTGTTAAAAGCTTTATACAATATTCTTAAAAACACGGTAATAAAAGTGAGTATTTTAAAAACTAACCCAATATGCCAATGATCAGTCGGTCAGCCGATAAATAAATGAATAAGCCAAGTGTCATTCATGGTTTCCGTGGTGTAGTGGTTATCACATCCGCTTAACACGCGGAAGGTCCTGAGTTCAATCCTCAGCGGAAACATATTTTTTTTTTTGGCCTGGACAAGGACGGATTTTTTATGTAGGCACTGACGCGTCCACTTGTACAAATGTGAGAATCTTTTATCGGTAAATTTGCCTTTTCATGTAATAGTCTTCTTAACTTAAAAAAATAACGAAAAGAAAAGAAAAGAAGGCAGAATAAACACTCCATTTCCAAGGCTGTGGGGGGCCTCGGTGGCCGGAGTGGTCTAAGTAGTTACTACTGTAATCACTAGCCAGTCAACACTGAGGTTGTGAGTTCGAACCCCGCTCGTGCGGGTGCACTCGACTCCAATCTTAATTGACTAGGATTGTCAGTTATAGACGAGCGCATCCTAAAAGGTGTACTTGAATAGGTCCTATTTGTATTGTTTTCAATGTACGCCTATCATTTGTCAACTTGTTTTAGTTAGGGATATTATCGGTACCATTGCATGTAGTTATTCTCTTTTGATTCGATGCCGAATTTTTACATTTTGAGAGTAGCGTAGGAAAGACTGCACGGATTTTCTTTAAAACTCTAAATGGTCTAAATATAGCTACAACAAATTGTAACACGTTAAAAGAAACTGTTGTGTTTTTCAACTGGCACTTTAACCATTCAGTATGATATATAACAAATTGATTAATGTCACTTTGTACCAAATGTCAGTTTCTGAACCGTTCTGTCATCTCCCAAAAGCTATATAGACCTCAACTTTGCCTCGGTCTATATACTATTTGGGAGATGATCGGTTGTTCCATGGATTACCGCATCAGTGGCCCTCGTTGCCAAAAATTATTGCTGAATTATATCTAGCCTAGTTTTAGGTTTCAAACAATTGAAGTCACACGAACAGCTTGAATATTTAAAGTAATGGAGTCACCATTTGCAAAAATATACCAGGTTCTGGCGAGGTTCGAACTCGCGACCTTCTGCGTGTAAAGCAGACGTGATAACCACTACACCACAGAACCGGACACTCTACTTATTTTATATTTTAGAACTTATACTTAAGTTAAATTTCATGTGAAAACCGGTATACAATAGGCACATCATCAAAGTCTCACTTGGGCCTCTCAACTAAGATAACTATAGTCCACACTGGTAAAAATGTAACACTGACACATGGTGAAAAAAGATAAAAAGATAACTGAACGCTTCCCTATTTCAGGAGCCATCATTTACTTCTTTTAGGTCTTAGAAGTGCTTAATATACTTTGCAGGAAGGAGTTGTTAAAAGCTTTATACAATATTCTTAAAAACACGGTAATAAAAGTGAGTATTTTAAAAACTAACCCAATATGCCAATGATCAGTCGGTCAGCCGATAAATAAATGAATAAGCCAAGTGTCAATCATGGTTTCCGTGGTGTAGTGGTTATCACATCCGCTTAACACGCGGAAGGTCCTGAGTTCAATCCTCAGCGGAAACATTTTTTTTTTTTGGCCTGGACAAGGACGGATTTTTTTATGTAGGCACTGACGCGTCCACTTGTACAAATGTGAGAATCTTTTATCGGTAAATTTGCCTTTTCATGTAATAGTCTTCTTAACTTAAAAAAATAACGAAAAGAAAAGAAAAGAAGGCAGAATAAACACTCCATTTCCAAGGCTGTGGGGGGCCTCGGTGGCCGGAGTGGTCTAAGTAGTTACTACTGTAATCACTAGCCAGTCAACACTGAGGTTGTGAGTTCGAACCCCGCTCGTGCGGGTGCACTCGACTCCAATCTTAATTGACTAGGATTGTCAGTTATAGACGAGCGCATCCTAAAAGGTGTACTTGAATAGGTCCTATTTGTATTGTTTTCAATGTACGCCTATCATTTGTCAACTTGTTTTAGTTAGGGATATTATCGGTACCATTGCATGTAGTTATTCTCTTTTGATTCGATGCCGAATTTTTACATTTTGAGAGTAGCGTAGGAAAGACTGCACGGATTTTCTTTAAAACTCTAAATGGTCTAAATATAGCTACAACAAATTGTAACACGTTAAAAGAAACTGTTGTGTTTTTCAACTGGCACTTTAACCATTCAGTATGATATATAACAAATTGATTAATGTCACTTTGTACCAAATGTCAGTTTCTGAACCGTTCTGTCATCTCCCAAAAGCTATATAGACCTCAACTTTGCCTCGGTCTATATACTATTTGGGAGATGATCGGTTGTTCCATGGATTACCGCATCAGTGGCCCTCGTTGCCAAAAATTATTGCTGAATTATATCTAGCCTAGTTTTAGGTTTCAAACAATTGAAGTCACACGAACAGCTTGAATATTTAAAGTAATGGAGTCACCATTTGCAAAAATATACCAGGTTCTGGCGAGGTTCGAACTCGCGACCTTCTGCGTGTAAAGCAGACGTGATAACCACTACACCACAGAACCGGACACTCTACTTATCTAATATTTTAGAACTTATACTTAAGTTAAATTTCATGTGAAAACCGGTATACAATAGGCACATCATCAAAGTCTCACTTGGGCCTCTCAACTAAGATAACTATAGTCCACACTGGTAAAAATGTAACACTGACACATGGTGAAAAAAGATAAAAAGATAACTGAACGCTTCCCTATTTCAGGAGCCATCATTTACTTCTTTTAGGTCTTAGAAGTGCTTAATATACTTTGCAGGAAGGAGTTGTTAAAAGCTTTATACAATATTCTTAAAAACACGGTAATAAAAGTGAGTATTTTAAAAACTAACCCAATATGCCAATGATCAGTCGGTCAGCCGATAAATAAATGAATAAGCCAAGTGTCATTCATGGTTTCCGTGGTGTAGTGGTTATCACATCCGCTTAACACGCGGAAGGTCCTGAGTTCAATCCTCAGCGGAAACATATTTTTTTTTTGGCCTGGACAAGGACGGATTTTTTTATGTAGGCACTGACGCGTCCACTTGTACAAATGTGAGAATCTTTTATCGGTAAATTTGCCTTTTCATGTAATAGTCTTCTTAACTTAAAAAAATAACGAAAAGAAAAGAAAAGAAGGCAGAATAAACACTCCATTTCCAAGGCTGTGGGGGGCCTCGGTGGCCGGAGTGGTCTAAGTAGTTACTACTGTAATCACTAGCCAGTCAACACTGAGGTTGTGAGTTCGAACCCCGCTCGTGCGGGTGCACTCGACTCCAATCTTAATTGACTAGGATTGTCAGTTATAGACGAGCGCATCCTAAAAGGTGTACTTGAATAGGTCCTATTTGTATTGTTTTCAATGTACGCCTATCATTTGTCAACTTGTTTTAGTTAGGGATATTATCGGTACCATTGCATGTAGTTATTCTCTTTTGATTCGATGCCGAATTTTTACATTTTGAGAGTAGCGTAGGAAAGACTGCACGGATTTTCTTTAAAACTCTAAATGGTCTAAATATAGCTACAACAAATTGTAACACGTTAAAAGAAACTGTTGTGTTTTTCAACTGGCACTTTAACCATTCAGTATGATATATAACAAATTGATTAATGTCACTTTGTACCAAATGTCAGTTTCTGAACCGTTCTGTCATCTCCCAAAAGCTATATAGACCTCAACTTTGCCTCGGTCTATATACTATTTGGGAGATGATCGGTTGTTCCATGGATTACCGCATCAGTGGCCCTCGTTGCCAAAAATTATTGCTGAATTATATCTAGCCTAGTTTTAGGTTTCAAACAATTGAAGTCACACGAACAGCTTGAATATTTAAAGTAATGGAGTCACCATTTGCAAAAATATACCAGGTTCTGGCGAGGTTCGAACTCGCGACCTTCTGCGTGTAAAGCAGACGTGATAACCACTACACCACAGAACCGGACACTCTACTTATCTAATATTTTAGAACTTATACTTAAGTTAAATTTCATGTGAAAACCGGTATACAATAGGCACATCATCAAAGTCTCACTTGGGCCTCTCAACTAAGATAACTATAGTCCACACTGGTAAAAATGTAACACTGACACATGGTGAAAAAAGATAAAAAGATAACTGAACGCTTCCCTATTTCAGGAGCCATCATTTACTTCTTTTAGGTCTTAGAAGTGCTTAATATACTTTGCAGGAAGGAGTTGTTAAAAGCTTTATACAATATTCTTAAAAACACGGTAATAAAAGTGAGTATTTTAAAAACTAACCCAATATGCCAATGATCAGTCGGTCAGCCGATAAATAAATGAATAAGCCAAGTGTCATTCATGGTTTCCGTGGTGTAGTGGTTATCACATCCGCTTAACACGCGGAAGGTCCTGAGTTCAATCCTCAGCGGAAACATTTTTTTTTTTTGGCCTGGACAAGGACGGATTTTTTTATGTAGGCACTGACGCGTCCACTTGTACAAATGTGAGAATCTTTTATCGGTAAATTTGCCTTTTCATGTAATAGTCTTCTTAACTTAAAAAAATAACGAAAAGAAAAGAAAAGAAGGCAGAATAAACACTCCATTTCCAAGGCTGTGGGGGGCCTCGGTGGCCGGAGTGGTCTAAGTAGTTACTACTGTAATCACTAGCCAGTCAACACTGAGGTTGTGAGTTCGAACCCCGCTCGTGCGGGTGCACTCGACTCCAATCTTAATTGACTAGGATTGTCAGTTATAGACGAGCGCATCCTAAAAGGTGTACTTGAATAGGTCCTATTTGTATTGTTTTCAATGTACGCCTATCATTTGTCAACTTGTTTTAGTTAGGGATATTATCGGTACCATTGCATGTAGTTATTCTCTTTTGATTCGATGCCAAATTTTTACATTTTGAGAGTAGCGTAGGAAAGACTGCACGGATTTTCTTTAAAACTCTAAATGGTCTAAATATAGCTACAACAAATTGTAACACGTTAAAAGAAACTGTTGTGTTTTTCAACTGGCACTTTAACCATTCAGTATGATATATAACAAATTGATTAATGTCACTTTGTACCAAATGTCAGTTTCTGAACCGTTCTGTCATCTCCCAAAAGCTATATAGACCTCAACTTTGCCTCGGTCTATATACTATTTGGGAGATGATCGGTTGTTCCATGGATTACCGCATCAGTGGCCCTCGTTGCCAAAAATTATTGCTGAATTATATCTAGCCTAGTTTTAGGTTTCAAACAATTGAAGTCACACGAACAGCTTGAATATTTAAAGTAATGGAGTCACCATTTGCAAAAATATACCAGGTTCTGGCGAGGTTCGAACTCGCGACCTTCTGCGTGTAAAGCAGACGTGATAACCACTACACCACAGAACCGGACACTCTACTTATCTAATATTTTAGAACTTATACTTAAGTTAAATTTCATGTGAAAACCGGTATACAATAGGCACATCATCAAAGTCTCACTTGGGCCTCTCAACTAAGATAACTATAGTCCACACTGGTAAAAATGTAACACTGACACATGGTGAAAAAAGATAAAAAGATAACTGAACGCTTCCCTATTTCAGGAGCCATCATTTACTTCTTTTAGGTCTTAGAAGTGCTTAATATACTTTGCAGGAAGGAGTTGTTAAAAGCTTTATACAATATTCTTAAAAACACGGTAATAAAAGTGAGTATTTTAAAAACTAACCCAATATGCCAATGATCAGTCGGTCAGCCGATAAATAAATGAATAAGCCAAGTGTCAATCATGGTTTCCGTGGTGTAGTGGTTATCACATCCGCTTAACACGCGGAAGGTCCTGAGTTCAATCCTCAGCGGAAACATATTTTTTTTTTGGCCTGGACAAGGACGGATTTTTTTATGTAGGCACTGACGCGTCCACTTGTACAAATGTGAGAATCTTTTATCGGTAAATTTGCCTTTTCATGTAATAGTCTTCTTAACTTAAAAAAATAACGAAAAGAAAAGAAAAGAAGGCAGAATAAACACTCCATTTCCAAGGCTGTGGGGGGCCTCGGTGGCCGGAGTGGTCTAAGTAGTTACTACTGTAATCACTAGCCAGTCAACACTGAGGTTGTGAGTTCGAACCCCGCTCGTGCGGGTGCACTCGACTCCAATCTTAATTGACTAGGATTGTCAGTTATAGACGAGCGCATCCTAAAAGGTGTACTTGAATAGGTCCTATTTGTATTGTTTTCAATGTACGCCTATCATTTGTCAACTTGTTTTAGTTAGGGATATTATCGGTACCATTGCATGTAGTTATTCTCTTTTGATTCGATGCCGAATTTTTACATTTTGAGAGTAGCGTAGGAAAGACTGCACGGATTTTCTTTAAAACTCTAAATGGTCTAAATATA
This sequence comes from Mytilus californianus, assembly GCF_021869535.1. Lineage (NCBI taxonomy): Eukaryota > Metazoa > Mollusca > Bivalvia > Mytilida > Mytilidae > Mytilus > Mytilus californianus. Next base: position 81,701,404 of record NW_026262745.1, on the reverse strand, counting down.
GCTACAACAAATTGTAACACGTTAAAAGAAACTGTTGTGTTTTTCAACTGGCACTTTAACCATTCAGTATGATATATAACAAATTGATTAATGTCACTTTGTACCAAATGTCAGTTTCTGAACCGTTCTGTCATCTCCCAAAAGCTATATAGACCTCAACTTTGCCTCGGTCTATATACTATTTGGGAGATGATCGGTTGTTCCATGGATTACCGCATCAGTGGCCCTCGTTGCCAAAAATTATTGCTGAATTATATCTAGCCTAGTTTTAGGTTTCAAACAATTGAAGTCACACGAACAGCTTGAATATTTAAAGTAATGGAGTCACCATTTGCAAAAATATACCAGGTTCTGGCGAGGTTCGAACTCGCGACCTTCTGCGTGTAAAGCAGACGTGATAACCACTACACCACAGAACCGGACACTCTACTTATCTAATATTTTAGAACTTATACTTAAGTTAAATTTCATGTGAAAACCGGTATACAATAGGCACATCATCAAAGTCTCACTTGGGCCTCTCAACTAAGATAACTATAGTCCACACTGGTAAAAATGTAACACTGACACATGGTGAAAAAAGATAAAAAGATAACTGAACGCTTCCCTATTTCAGGAGCCATCATTTACTTCTTTTAGGTCTTAGAAGTGCTTAATATACTTTGCAGGAAGGAGTTGTTAAAAGCTTTATACAATATTCTTAAAAACACGGTAATAAAAGTGAGTATTTTAAAAACTAACCCAATATGCCAATGATCAGTCGGTCAGCCGATAAATAAATGAATAAGCCAAGTGTCATTCATGGTTTCCGTGGTGTAGTGGTTATCACATCCGCTTAACACGCGGAAGGTCCTGAGTTCAATCCTCAGCGGAAACATTTTTTTTTTTTGGCCTGGACAAGGACGGATTTTTTTATGTAGGCACTGACGCGTCCACTTGTACAAATGTGAGAATCTTTTATCGGTAAATTTGCCTTTTCATGTAATAGTCTTCTTAACTTAAAAAAATAACGAAAAGAAAAGAAAAGAAGGCAGAATAAACACTCCATTTCCAAGGCTGTGGGGGGCCTCGGTGGCCGGAGTGGTCTAAGTAGTTACTACTGTAATCACTAGCCAGTCAACACTGAGGTTGTGAGTTCGAACCCCGCTCGTGCGGGTGCACTCGACTCCAATCTTAATTGACTAGGATTGTCAGTTATAGACGAGCGCATCCTAAAAGGTGTACTTGAATAGGTCCTATTTGTATTGTTTTCAATGTACGCCTATCATTTGTCAACTTGTTTTAGTTAGGGATATTATCGGTACCATTGCATGTAGTTATTCTCTTTTGATTCGATGCCGAATTTTTACATTTTGAGAGTAGCGTAGGAAAGACTGCACGGATTTTCTTTAAAACTCTAAATGGTCTAAATATAGCTACAACAAATTGTAACACGTTAAAAGAAACTGTTGTGTTTTTCAACTGGCACTTTAACCATTCAGTATGATATATAACAAATTGATTAATGTCACTTTGTACCAAATGTCAGTTTCTGAACCGTTCTGTCATCTCCCAAAAGCTATATAGACCTCAACTTTGCCTCGGTCTATATACTATTTGGGAGATGATCGGTTGTTCCATGGATTACCGCATCAGTGGCCCTCGTTGCCAAAAATTATTGCTGAATTATATCTAGCCTAGTTTTAGGTTTCAAACAATTGAAGTCACACGAACAGCTTGAATATTTAAAGTAATGGAGTCACCATTTGCAAAAATATACCAGGTTCTGGCGAGGTTCGAACTCGCGACCTTCTGCGTGTAAAGCAGACGTGATAACCACTACACCACAGAACCGGACACTCTACTTATCTAATATTTTAGAACTTATACTTAAGTTAAATTTCATGTGAAAACCGGTATACAATAGGCACATCATCAAAGTCTCACTTGGGCCTCTCAACTAAGATAACTATAGTCCACACTGGTAAAAATGTAACACTGACACATGGTGAAAAAAGATAAAAAGATAACTGAACGCTTCCCTATTTCAGGAGCCATCATTTACTTCTTTTAGGTCTTAGAAGTGCTTAATATACTTTGCAGGAAGGAGTTGTTAAAAGCTTTATACAATATTCTTAAAAACACGGTAATAAAAGTGAGTATTTTAAAAACTAACCCAATATGCCAATGATCAGTCGGTCAGCCGATAAATAAATGAATAAGCCAAGTGTCATTCATGGTTTCCGTGGTGTAGTGGTTATCACATCCGCTTAACACGCGGAAGGTCCTGAGTTCAATCCTCAGCGGAAACATTTTTTTTTTTTGGCCTGGACAAGGACGGATTTTTTTATGTAGGCACTGACGCGTCCACTTGTACAAATGTGAGAATCTTTTATCGGTAAATTTGCCTTTTCATGTAATAGTCTTCTTAACTTAAAAAAATAACGAAAAGAAAAGAAAAGAAGGCAGAATAAACACTCCATTTCCAAGGCTGTGGGGGGCCTCGGTGGCCGGAGTGGTCTAAGTAGTTACTACTGTAATCACTAGCCAGTCAACACTGAGGTTGTGAGTTCGAACCCCGCTCGTGCGGGTGCACTCGACTCCAATCTTAATTGACTAGGATTGTCAGTTATAGACGAGCGCATCCTAAAAGGTGTACTTGAATAGGTCCTATTTGTATTGTTTTCAATGTACGCCTATCATTTGTCAACTTGTTTTAGTTAGGGATATTATCGGTACCATTGCATGTAGTTATTCTCTTTTGATTCGATGCCGAATTTTTACATTTTGAGAGTAGCGTAGGAAAGACTGCACGGATTTTCTTTAAAACTCTAAATGGTCTAAATATAGCTACAACAAATTGTAACACGTTAAAAGAAACTGTTGTGTTTTTCAACTGGCACTTTAACCATTCAGTATGATATATAACAAATTGATTAATGTCACTTTGTACCAAATGTCAGTTTCTGAACCGTTCTGTCATCTCCCAAAAGCTATATAGACCTCAACTTTGCCTCGGTCTATATACTATTTGGGAGATGATCGGTTGTTCCATGGATTACCGCATCAGTGGCCCTCGTTGCCAAAAATTATTGCTGAATTATATCTAGCCTAGTTTTAGGTTTCAAACAATTGAAGTCACACGAACAGCTTGAATATTTAAAGTAATGGAGTCACCATTTGCAAAAATATACCAGGTTCTGGCGAGGTTCGAACTCGCGACCTTCTGCGTGTAAAGCAGACGTGATAACCACTACACCACAGAACCGGACACTCTACTTATCTAATATTTTAGAAGTTATACTTAAGTTTAATTTCATGTGAAAACCGGTATACAATAGGCACATCATCAAAGTCTCACTTGGGCCTCTCAACTAAGATAACTATAGTCCACACTGGTAAAAATGTAACACTGACACATGGTGAAAAAAGATAAAAAGATAACTGAACGCTTCCCTATTTCAGGAGCCATCATTTACTTCTTTTAGGTCTTAGAAGTGCTTAATATACTTTGCAGGAAGGAGTTGTTAAAAGCTTTATACAATATTCTTAAAAACACGGTAATAAAAGTGAGTATTTTAAAAACTAACCCAATATGCCAATGATCAGTCGGTCAGCCGATAAATAAATGAATAAGCCAAGTGTCATTCATGGTTTCCGTGGTGTAGTGGTTATCACATCCGCTTAACACGCGGAAGGTCCTGAGTTCAATCCTCAGCGGAAACATATTTTTTTTTTGGCCTGGACAAGGACGGATTTTTTTATGTAGGCACTGACGCGTCCACTTGTACAAATGTGAGAATCTTTTATCGGTAAATTTGCCTTTTCATGTAATAGTCTTCTTAACTTAAAAAAATAACGAAAAGAAAAGAAAAGAAGGCAGAATAAACACTCCATTTCCAAGGCTGTGGGGGGCCTCGGTGGCCGGAGTGGTCTAAGTAGTTACTACTGTAATCACTAGCCAGTCAACACTGAGGTTGTGAGTTCGGGTGCACTCGACTCCAATCTTAATTGACTAGGATTGTCAGTTATAGACGAGCGCATCCTAAAAGGTGTACTTGAATAGGTCCTATTTGTATTGTTTTCAATGTACGCCTATCATTTGTCAACTTGTTTTAGTTAGGGATATTATCGGTACCATTGCATGTAGTTATTCTCTTTTGATTCGATGCCGAATTTTTACATTTTGAGAGTAGCGTAGGAAAGACTGCACGGATTTTCTTTAAAACTCTAAATGGTCTAAATATAGCTACAACAAATTGTAACACGTTAAAAGAAACTGTTGTGTTTTTCAACTGGCACTTTAACCATTCAGTATGATATATAACAAATTGATTAATGTCACTTTGTACCAAATGTCAGTTTCTGAACCGTTCTGTCATCTCCCAAAAGCTATATAGACCTCAACTTTGCCTCGGTCTATATACTATTTGGGAGATGATCGGTTGTTCCATGGATTACCGCATCAGTGGCCCTCGTTGCCAAAAATTATTGCTGAATTATATCTAGCCTAGTTTTAGGTTTCAAACAATTGAAGTCACACGAACAGCTTGAATATTTAAAGTAATGGAGTCACCATTTGCAAAAATATACCAGGTTCTGGCGAGGTTCGAACTCGCGACCTTCTGCGTGTAAAGCAGACGTGATAACCACTACACCACAGAACCGGACACTCTACTTATCTAATATTTTAGAACTTATACTTAAGTTAAATTTCATGTGAAAACCGGTATACAATAGGCACATCATCAAAGTCTCACTTGGGCTTCTCAACTAAGATAACTATAGTCCACACTGGTAAAAATGTAACACTGACACATGGTGAAAAAAGATAAAAAGATAACTGAACGCTTCCCTATTTCAGGAGCCATCATTTACTTCTTTTAGGTCTTAGAAGTGCTTAATATACTTTGCAGGAAGGAGTTGTTAAAAGCTTTATACAATATTCTTAAAAACACGGTAATAAAAGTGAGTATTTTAAAAACTAACCCAATATGCCAATGATCAGTCGGTCAGCCGATAAATAAATGAATAAGCCAAGTGTCATTCATGGTTTCCGTGGTGTAGTGGTTATCACATCCGCTTAACACGCGGAAGGTCCTGAGTTCAATCCTCAGCGGAAACATATTTTTTTTTTGGCCTGGACAAGGACGGATTTTTTTATGTAGGCACTGACGCGTCCACTTGTACAAATGTGAGAATCTTTTATCGGTAAATTTGCCTTTTCATGTAATAGTCTTCTTAACTTAAAAAAATAACGAAAAGAAAAGAAAAGAAGGCAGAATAAACACTCCATTTCCAAGGCTGTGGGGGGCCTCGGTGGCCGGAGTGGTCTAAGTAGTTACTACTGTAATCACTAGCCAGTCAACACTGAGGTTGTGAGTTCGGGTGCACTCGACTCCAATCTTAATTGACTAGGATTGTCAGTTATAGACGAGCGCATCCTAAAAGGTGTACTTGAATAGGTCCTATTTGTATTGTTTTCAATGTACGCCTATCATTTGTCAACTTGTTTTAGTTAGGGATATTATCGGTACCATTGCATGTAGTTATTCTCTTTTGATTCGATGCCGAATTTTTACATTTTGAGAGTAGCGTAGGAAAGACTGCACGGATTTTCTTTAAAACTCTAAATGGTCTAAATATAGCTACAACAAATTGTAACACGTTAAAAGAAACTGTTGTGTTTTTCAACTGGCACTTTAACCATTCAGTATGATATATAACAAATTGATTAATGTCACTTTGTACCAAATGTCAGTTTCTGAACCGTTCTGTCATCTCCCAAAAGCTATATAGACCTCAACTTTGCCTCGGTCTATATACTATTTGGGAGATGATCGGTTGTTCCATGGATTACCGCATCAGTGGCCCTCGTTGCCAAAAATTATTGCTGAATTATATCTAGCCTAGTTTTAGGTTTCAAACAATTGAAGTCACACGAACAGCTTGAATATTTAAAGTAATGGAGTCACCATTTGCAAAAATATACCAGGTTCTGGCGAGGTTCGAACTCGCGACCTTCTGCGTGTAAAGCAGACGTGATAACCACTACACCACAGAACCGGACACTCTACTTATCTAATATTTTAGAACTTATACTTAAGTTAAATTTCATGTGAAAACCGGTATACAATAGGCACATCATCAAAGTCTCACTTGGGCCTCTCAACTAAGATAACTATAGTCCACACTGGTAAAAATGTAACACTGACACATGGTGAAAAAAGATAAAAAGATAACTGAACGCTTCCCTATTTCAGGAGCCATCATTTACTTCTTTTAGGTCTTAGAAGTGCTTAATATACTTTGCAGGAAGGAGTTGTTAAAAGCTTTATACAATATTCTTAAAAACACGGTAATAAAAGTGAGTATTTTAAAAACTAACCCAATATGCCAATGATCAGTCGGTCAGCCGATAAATAAATGAATAAGCCAAGTGTCATTCATGGTTTCCGTGGTGTAGTGGTTATCACATCCGCTTAACACGCGGAAGGTCCTGAGTTCAATCCTCAGCGGAAACATATTTTTTTTTTGGCCTGGACAAGGACGGATTTTTTTATGTAGGCACTGACGCGTCCACTTGTACAAATGTGAGAATCTTTTATCGGTAAATTTGCCTTTTCATGTAATAGTCTTCTTAACTTAAAAAAATAACGAAAAGAAAAGAAAAGAAGGCAGAATAAACACTCCATTTCCAAGGCTGTGGGGGGCCTCGGTGGCCGGAGTGGTCTAAGTAGTTACTACTGTAATCACTAGCCAGTCAACACTGAGGTTGTGAGTTCGAACCCCGCTCGTGCGGGTGCACTCGACTCCAATCTTAATTGACTAGGATTGTCAGTTATAGACGAGCGCATCCTAAAAGGTGTACTTGAATAGGTCCTATTTGTATTGTTTTCAATGTACGCCTATCATTTGTCAACTTGTTTTAGTTAGGGATATTATCGGTACCATTGCATGTAGTTATTCTCTTTTGATTCGATGCCGAATTTTTACATTTTGAGAGTAGCGTAGGAAAGACTGCACGGATTTTCTTTAAAACTCTAAATGGTCTAAATATAGCTACAACAAATTGTAACACGTTAAAAGAAACTGTTGTGTTTTTCAACTGGCACTTTAACCATTCAGTATGATATATAACAAATTGATTAATGTCACTTTGTACCAAATGTCAGTTTCTGAACCGTTCTGTCATCTCCCAAAAGCTATATAGACCTCAACTTTGCCTCGGTCTATATACTATTTGGGAGATGATCGGTTGTTCCATGGATTACCGCATCAGTGGCCCTCGTTGCCAAAAATTATTGCTGAATTATATCTAGCCTAGTTTTAGGTTTCAAACAATTGAAGTCACACGAACAGCTTGAATATTTAAAGTAATGGAGTCACCATTTGCAAAAATATACCAGGTTCTGGCGAGGTTCGAACTCGCGACCTTCTGCGTGTAAAGCAGACGTGATAACCACTACACCACAGAACCGGACACTCTACTTATCTAATATTTTAGAACTTATACTTAAGTTAAATTTCATGTGAAAACCGGTATACAATAGGCACATCATCAAAGTCTCACTTGGGCCTCTCAACTAAGATAACTATAGTCCACACTGGTAAAAATGTAACACTGACACATGGTGAAAAAAGATAAAAAGATAACTGAACGCTTCCCTATTTCAGGAGCCATCATTTACTTCTTTTAGGTCTTAGAAGTGCTTAATATACTTTGCAGGAAGGAGTTGTTAAAAGCTTTATACAATATTCTTAAAAACACGGTAATAAAAGTGAGTATTTTAAAAACTAACCCAATATGCCAATGATCAGTCGGTCAGCCGATAAATAAATGAATAAGCCAAGTGTCATTCATGGTTTCCGTGGTGTAGTGGTTATCACATCCGCTTAACACGCGGAAGGTCCTGAGTTCAATCCTCAGCGGAAACATATTTTTTTTTTGGCCTGGACAAGGACGGATTTTTTTATGTAGGCACTGACGCGTCCACTTGTACAAATGTGAGAATCTTTTATCGGTAAATTTGCCTTTTCATGTAATAGTCTTCTTAACTTAAAAAAATAACGAAAAGAAAAGAAAAGAAGGCAGAATAAACACTCCATTTCCAAGGCTGTGGGGGGCCTCGGTGGCCGGAGTGGTCTAAGTAGTTACTACTGTAATCACTAGCCAGTCAACACTGAGGTTGTGAGTTCGAACCCCGCTCGTGCGGGTGCACTCGACTCCAATCTTAATTGACTAGGATTGTCAGTTATAGACGAGCGCATCCTAAAAGGTGTACTTGAATAGGTCCTATTTGTATTGTTTTCAATGTACGCCTATCATTTGTCAACTTGTTTTAGTTAGGGATATTATCGGTACCATTGCATGTAGTTATTCTCTTTTGATTCGATGCCGAATTTTTACATTTTGAGAGTAGCGTAGGAAAGACTGCACGGATTTTCTTTAAAACTCTAAATGGTCTAAATATAGCTACAACAAATTGTAACACGTTAAAAGAAACTGTTGTGTTTTTCAACTGGCACTTTAACCATTCAGTATGATATATAACAAATTGATTAATGTCACTTTGTACCAAATGTCAGTTTCTGAACCGTTCTGTCATCTCCCAAAAGCTATATAGACCTCAACTTTGCCTCGGTCTATATACTATTTGGGAGATGATCGGTTGTTCCATGGATTACCGCATCAGTGGCCCTCGTTGCCAAAAATTATTGCTGAATTATATCTAGCCTAGTTTTAGGTTTCAAACAATTGAAGTCACACGAACAGCTTGAATATTTAAAGTAATGGAGTCACCATTTGCAAAAATATACCAGGTTCTGGCGAGGTTCGAACTCGCGACCTTCTGCGTGTAAAGCAGACGTGATAACCACTACACCACAGAACCGGACACTCTACTTATCTAATATTTTAGAACTTATACTTAAGTTAAATTTCATGTGAAAACCGGTATACAATAGGCACATCATCAAAGTCTCACTTGGGCTTCTCAACTAAGATAACTATAGTCCACACTGGTAAAAATGTAACACTGACACATGGTGAAAAAAGATAAAAAGATAACTGAACGCTTCCCTATTTCAGGAGCCATCATTTACTTCTTTTAGGTCTTAGAAGTGCTTAATATACTTTGCAGGAAGGAGTTGTTAAAAGCTTTATACAATATTCTTAAAAACACGGTAATAAAAGTGAGTATTTTAAAAACTAACCCAATATGCCAATGATCAGTCGGTCAGCCGATAAATAAATGAATAAGCCAAGTGTCATTCATGGTTTCCGTGGTGTAGTGGTTATCACATCCGCTTAACACGCGGAAGGTCCTGAGTTCAATCCTCAGCGGAAACATATTTTTTTTTTGGCCTGGACAAGGACGGATTTTTTTATGTAGGCACTGACGCGTCCACTTGTACAAATGTGAGAATCTTTTATCGGTAAATTTGCCTTTTCATGTAATAGTCTTCTTAACTTAAAAAAATAACGAAAAGAAAAGAAAAGAAGGCAGAATAAACACTCCATTTCCAAGGCTGTGGGGGGCCTCGGTGGCCGGAGTGGTCTAAGTAGTTACTACTGTAATCACTAGCCAGTCAACACTGAGGTTGTGAGTTCGGGTGCACTCGACTCCAATCTTAATTGACTAGGATTGTCAGTTATAGACGAGCGCATCCTAAAAGGTGTACTTGAATAGGTCCTATTTGTATTGTTTTCAATGTACGCCTATCATTTGTCAACTTGTTTTAGTTAGGGATATTATCGGTACCATTGCATGTAGTTATTCTCTTTTGATTCGATGCCGAATTTTTACATTTTGAGAGTAGCGTAGGAAAGACTGCACGGATTTTCTTTAAAACTCTAAATGGTCTAAATATAGCTACAACAAATTGTAACACGTTAAAAGAAACTGTTGTGTTTTTCAACTGGCACTTTAACCATTCAGTATGATATATAACAAATTGATTAATGTCACTTTGTACCAAATGTCAGTTTCTGAACCGTTCTGTCATCTCCCAAAAGCTATATAGACCTCAACTTTGCCTCGGTCTATATACTATTTGGGAGATGATCGGTTGTTCCATGGATTACCGCATCAGTGGCCCTCGTTGCCAAAAATTATTGCTGAATTATATCTAGCCTAGTTTTAGGTTTCAAACAATTGAAGTCACACGAACAGCTTGAATATTTAAAGTAATGGAGTCACCATTTGCAAAAATATACCAGGTTCTGGCGAGGTTCGAACTCGCGACCTTCTGCGTGTAAAGCAGACGTGATAACCACTACACCACAGAACCGGACACTCTACTTATCTAATATTTTAGAACTTATACTTAAGTTAAATTTCATGTGAAAACCGGTATACAATAGGCACATCATCAAAGTCTCACTTGGGCTTCTCAACTAAGATAACTATAGTCCACACTGGTAAAAATGTAACACTGACACATGGTGAAAAAAGATAAAAAGATAACTGAACGCTTCCCTATTTCAGGAGCCATCATTTACTTCTTTTAGGTCTTAGAAGTGCTTAATATACTTTGCAGGAAGGAGTTGTTAAAAGCTTTATACAATATTCTTAAAAACACGGTAATAAAAGTGAGTATTTTAAAAACTAACCCAATATGCCAATGATCAGTCGGTCAGCCGATAAATAAATGAATAAGCCAAGTGTCATTCATGGTTTCCGTGGTGTAGTGGTTATCACATCCGCTTAACACGCGGAAGGTCCTGAGTTCAATCCTCAGCGGAAACATATTTTTTTTTTGGCCTGGACAAGGACGGATTTTTTTATGTAGGCACTGACGCGTCCACTTGTACAAATGTGAGAATCTTTTATCGGTAAATTTGCCTTTTCATGTAATAGTCTTCTTAACTTAAAAAAATAACGAAAAGAAAAGAAAAGAAAAGAAGGCAGAATAAACACTCCATTTGCAAGGCTGTGGGGGGCCTCGGTGGCCGGAGTGGTCTAAGTAGTTACTACTGTAATCACTAGCCAGTCAACACTGAGGTTGTGAGTTCGAACCCCGCTCGTGCGGGTGCACTCGACTCCAATCTTAATTGACTAGGATTGTCAGTTATAGACGAGCGCATCCTAAAAGGTGTACTTGAATAGGTCCTATTTGTATTGTTTTCAATGTACGCCTATCATTTGTCAACTTGTTTTAGTTAGGGATATTATCGGTACCTTTGCATGTAGTTATTCTCTTTTGATTCGATGCCGAATTTTTACATTTTGAGAGTAGCGTAGGAAAGACTGCACGGATTTTCTTTAAAACTCTAAATGGTCTAAATATAGCTACAACAAATTGTAACACGTTAAAAGAAACTGTTGTGTTTTTCAACTGGCACTTTAACCATTCAGTATGATATATAACAAATTGATTAATGTCACTTTGTACCAAATGTCAGTTTCTGAACCGTTCTGTCATCTCCCAAAAGCTATATAGACCTCAACTTTGCCTCGGTCTATATACTATTTGGGAGATGATCGGTTGTTCCATGGATTACCGCATCAGTGGCCCTCGTTGCCAAAAATTATTGCTGAATTATATCTAGCCTAGTTTTAGGTTTCAAACAATTGAAGTCACACGAACAGCTTGAATATTTAAAGTAATGGAGTCACCATTTGCAAAAATATACCAGGTTCTGGCGAGGTTCGAACTCGCGACCTTCTGCGTGTAAAGCAGACGTGATAACCACTACACCACAGAACCGGACACTCTACTTATCTAATATTTTAGAACTTATACTTAAGTTAAATTTCATGTGAAAACCGGTATACAATAGGCACATCATCAAAGTCTCACTTGGGCTTCTCAACTAAGATAACTATAGTCCACACTGGTAAAAATGTAACACTGACACATGGTGAAAAAAGATAAAAAGATAACTGAACGCTTCCCTATTTCAGGAGCCATCATTTACTTCTTTTAGGTCTTAGAAGTGCTTAATATACTTTGCAGGAAGGAGTTGTTAAAAGCTTTATACAATATTCTTAAAAACACGGTAATAAAAGTGAGTATTTTAAAAACTAACCCAATATGCCAATGATCAGTCGGTCAGCCGATAAATAAATGAATAAGCCAAGTGTCATTCATGGTTTCCGTGGTGTAGTGGTTATCACATCCGCTTAACACGCGGAAGGTCCTGAGTTCAATCCTCAGCGGAAGCATTTTTTTTTTTGGCCTGGACAAGGACGGATTTTTTTATGTAGGCACTGACGCGTCCACTTGTACAAATGTGAGAATCTTTTATCGGTAAATTTGCCTTTTCATGAAATAGTCTTCTTAACTTAAAAAAATAACGAAAAGAAAAGAAAAGAAGGCAGAATAAACACTCCATTTGCAAGGCTGTGGGGGGCCTCGGTGGCCGGAGTGGTCTAAGTAGTTACTACTGTAATCACTAGCCAGTCAACACTGAGGTTGTGAGTTCGAACCCCGCTCGTGCGGGTGCACTCGACTCCAATCTTAATTGACTAGGATTGTCAGTTATAGACGAGCGCATCCTAAAAGGTGTACTTGAATAGGTCCTATTTGTATTGTTTTCAATGTACGCCTATCATTTGTCAACTTGTTTTAGTTAGGGATATTATCGGTACCATTGCATGTAGTTATTCTCTTTTGATTCGATGCCGAATTTTTACATTTTGAGAGTAGCGTAGGAAAGACTGCACGGATTTTCTTTAAAACTCTAAATGGTCTAAATATAGCTACAACAAATTGTAACACGTTAAAAGAAACTGTTGTGTTTTTCAACTGGCACTTTAACCATTCAGTATGATATATAACAAATTGATTAATGTCACTTTGTACCAAATGTCAGTTTCTGAACCGTTCTGTCATCTCCCAAAAGCTATATAGACCTCAACTTTGCCTCGGTCTATATACTATTTGGGAGATGATCGGTTGTTCCATGGATTACCGCATCAGTGGCCCTCGTTGCCAAAAATTATTGCTGAATTATATCTAGCCTAGTTTTAGGTTTCAAACAATTGAAGTCACACGAACAGCTTGAATATTTAAAGTAATGGAGTCACCATTTGCAAAAATATACCAGGTTCTGGCGAGGTTCGAACTCGCGACCTTCTGCGTGTAAAGCAGACGTGATAACCACTACACCACAGAACCGGACACTCTACTTATCTAATATTTTAGAACTTATACTTAAGTTAAATTTCATGTGAAAACCGGTATACAATAGGCACATCATCAAAGTCTCACTTGGGCTTCTCAACTAAGATAACTATAGTCCACACTGGTAAAAATGTAACACTGACACATGGTGAAAAAAGATAAAAAGATAACTGAACGCTTCCCTATTTCAGGAGCCATCATTTACTTCTTTTAGGTCTTAGAAGTGCTTAATATACTTTGCAGGAAGGAGTTGTTAAAAGCTTTATACAATATTCTTAAAAACACGGTAATAAAAGTGAGTATTTTAAAAACTAACCCAATATGCCAATGATCAGTCGGTCAGCCGATAAATAAATGAATAAGCCAAGTGTCATTCATGGTTTCCGTGGTGTAGTGGTTATCACATCCGCTTAACACGCGGAAGGTCCTGAGTTCAATCCTCAGCGGAAACATATTTTTTTTTTGGCCTGGACAAGGACGGATTTTTTTATGTAGGCACTGACGCGTCCACTTGTACAAATGTGAGAATCTTTTATCGGTAAATTTGCCTTTTCATGTAATAGTCTTCTTAACTTAAAAAAATAACGAAAAGAAAAGAAAAGAAGGCAGAATAAACACTCCATTTGCAAGGCTGTGGGGGGCCTCGGTGGCCGGAGTGGTCTAAGTAGTTACTACTGTAATCACTAGCCAGTCAACACTGAGGTTGTGAGTTCGAACCCCGCTCGTGCGGGTGCACTCGACTCCAATCTTAATTGACTAGGATTGTCAGTTATAGACGAGCGCATCCTAAAAGGTGTACTTGAATAGGTCCTATTTGTATTGTTTTCAATGTACGCCTATCATTTGTCAACTTGTTTTAGTTAGGGATATTATCGGTACCATTGCATGTAGTTATTCTCTTTTGATTCGATGCCGAATTTTTACATTTTGAGAGTAGCGTAGGAAAGACTGCACGGATTTTCTTTAAAACTCTAAATGGTCTAAATATAGCTACAACAAATTGTAACACGTTAAAAGAAACTGTTGTGTTTTTCAACTGGCACTTTAACCATTCAGTATGATATATAACAAATTGATTAATGTCACTTTGTACCAAATGTCAGTTTCTGAACCGTTCTGTCATCTCCCAAAAGCTATATAGACCTCAACTTTGCCTCGGTCTATATACTATTTGGGAGATGATCGGTTGTTCCATGGATTACCGCATCAGTGGCCCTCGTTGCCAAAAATTATTGCTGAATTATATCTAGCCTAGTTTTAGGTTTCAAACAATTGAAGTCACACGAACAGCTTGAATATTTAAAGTAATGGAGTCACCATTTGCAAAAATATACCAGGTTCTGGCGAGGTTCGAACTCGCGACCTTCTGCGTGTAAAGCAGACGTGATAACCACTACACCACAGAACCGGACACTCTACTTATCTAATATTTTAGAACTTATACTTAAGTTAAATTTCATGTGAAAACCGGTATACAATAGGCACATCATCAAAGTCTCACTTGGGCCTCTCAACTAAGATAACTATAGTCCACACTGGTAAAAATGTAACACTGACACATGGTGAAAAAAGATAAAAAGATAACTGAACGCTTCCCTATTTCAGGAGCCATCATTTACTTCTTTTAGGTCTTAGAAGTGCTTAATATACTTTGCAGGAAGGAGTTGTTAAAAGCTTTATACAATATTCTTAAAAACACGGTAATAAAAGTGAGTATTTTAAAAACTAACCCAATATGCCAATGATCAGTCGGTCAGCCGATAAATAAATGAATAAGCCAAGTGTCAATCATGGTTTCCGTGGTGTAGTGGTTATCACATCCGCTTAACACGGGGAAGGTCCTGAGTTCAATCCTCAGCGGAAACATATTTTTTTTTTGGCCTGGACAAGGACGGATTTTTTTATGTAGGCACTGACGCGTCCACTTGTACAAATGTGAGAATCTTTTATCGGTAAATTTGCCTTTTCATGTAATAGTCTTCTTAACTTAAAAAAATAACGAAAAGAAAAGAAAAGAAGGCAGAATAAACACTCCATTTCCAAGGCTGTGGGGGGCCTCGGTGGCCGGAGTGGTCTAAGTAGTTACTACTGTAATCACTAGCCAGTCAACACTGAGGTTGTGAGTTCGAACCCCGCTCGTGCGGGTGCACTCGACTCCAATCTTAATTGACTAGGATTGTCAGTTATAGACGAGCGCATCCTAAAAGGTGTACTTGAATAGGTCCTATTTGTATTGTTTTCAATGTACGCCTATCATTTGTCAACTTGTTTTAGTTAGGGATATTATCGGTACCATTGCATGTAGTTATTCTCTTTTGATTCGATGCCGAATTTTTACATTTTGAGAGTAGCGTAGGAAAGACTGCACGGATTTTCTTTAAAACTCTAAATGGTCTAAATATAGCTACAACAAATTGTAACACGTTAAAAGAAACTGTTGTGTTTTTCAACTGGCACTTTAACCATTCAGTATGATATATAACAAATTGATTAATGTCACTTTGTACCAAATGTCAGTTTCTGAACCGTTCTGTCATCTCCCAAAAGCTATATAGACCTCAACTTTGCCTCGGTCTATATACTATTTGGGAGATGATCGGTTGTTCCATGGATTACCGCATCAGTGGCCCTCGTTGCCAAAAATTATTGCTGAATTATATCTAGCCTAGTTTTAGGTTTCAAACAATTGAAGTCACACGAACAGCTTGAATATTTAAAGTAATGGAGTCACCATTTGCAAAAATATACCAGGTTCTGGCGAGGTTCGAACTCGCGACCTTCTGCGTGTAAAGCAGACGTGATAACCACTACACCACAGAACCGGACACTCTACTTATCTAATATTTTAGAACTTATACTTAAGTTAAATTTCATGTGAAAACCGGTATACAATAGGCACATCATCAAAGTCTCACTTGGGCCTCTCAACTAAGATAACTATAGTCCACACTGGTAAAAATGTAACACTGACACATGGTGAAAAAAGATAAAAAGATAACTGAACGCTTCCCTATTTCAGGAGCCATCATTTACTTCTTTTAGGTCTTAGAAGTGCTTAATATACTTTGCAGGAAGGAGTTGTTAAAAGCTTTATACAATATTCTTAAAAACACGGTAATAAAAGTGAGTATTTTAAAAACTAACCCAATATGCCAATGATCAGTCGGTCAGCCGATAAATAAATGAATAAGCCAAGTGTCATTCATGGTTTCCGTGGTGTAGTGGTTATCACATCCGCTTAACACGCGGAAGGTCCTGAGTTCAATCCTCAGCGGAAACATTTTTTTTTTTTGGCCTGGACAAGGACGGATTTTTTTATGTAGGCACTGACGCGTCCACTTGTACAAATGTGAGAATCTTTTATCGGTAAATTTGCCTTTTCATGTAATAGTCTTCTTAACTTAAAAAAATAACGAAAAGAAAAGAAAAGAAGGCAGAATAAACACTCCATTTCCAAGGCTGTGGGGGGCCTCGGTGGCCGGAGTGGTCTAAGTAGTTACTACTGTAATCACTAGCCAGTCAACACTGAGGTTGTGAGTTCGAACCCCGCTCGTGCGGGTGCACTCGACTCCAATCTTAATTGACTAGGATTGTCAGTTATAGACGAGCGCATCCTAAAAGGTGTACTTGAATAGGTCCTATTTGTATTGTTTTCAATGTACGCCTATCATTTGTCAACTTGTTTTAGTTAGGGATATTATCGGTACCATTGCATGTAGTTATTCTCTTTTGATTCGATGCCGAATTTTTACATTTTGAGAGTAGCGTAGGAAAGACTGCACGGATTTTCTTTAAAACTCTAAATGGTCTAAATATAGCTACAACAAATTGTAACACGTTAAAAGAAACTGTTGTGTTTTTCAACTGGCACTTTAACCATTCAGTATGATATATAACAAATTGATTAATGTCACTTTGTACCAAATGTCAGTTTCTGAACCGTTCTGTCATCTCCCAAAAGCTATATAGACCTCAACTTTGCCTCGGTCTATATACTATTTGGGAGATGATCGGTTGTTCCATGGATTACCGCATCAGTGGCCCTCGTTGCCAAAAATTATTGCTGAATTATATCTAGCCTAGTTTTAGGTTTCAAACAATTGAAGTCACACGAACAGCTTGAATATTTAAAGTAATGGAGTCACCATTTGCAAAAATATACCAGGTTCTGGCGAGGTTCGAACTCGCGACCTTCTGCGTGTAAAGCAGACGTGATAACCACTACACCACAGAACCGGACACTCTACTTATCTAATATTTTAGAAGTTATACTTAAGTTTAATTTCATGTGAAAACCGGTATACAATAGGCACATCATCAAAGTCTCACTTGGGCTTCTCAACTAAGATAACTATAGTCCACACTGGTAAAAATGTAACACTGACACATGGTGAAAAAAGATAAAAAGATAACTGAACGCTTCCCTATTTCAGGAGCCATCATTTACTTCTTTTAGGTCTTAGAAGTGCTTAATATACTTTGCAGGAAGGAGTTGTTAAAAGCTTTATACAATATTCTTAAAAACACGGTAATAAAAGTGAGTATTTTAAAAACTAACCCAATATGCCAATGATCAGTCGGTCAGCCGATAAATAAATGAATAAGCCAAGTGTCATTCATGGTTTCCGTGGTGTAGTGGTTATCACATCCGCTTAACACGCGGAAGGTCCTGAGTTCAATCCTCAGCGGAAACATATTTTTTTTTTGGCCTGGACAAGGACGGATTTTTTTATGTAGGCACTGACGCGTCCACTTGTACAAATGTGAGAATCTTTTATCGGTAAATTTGCCTTTTCATGTAATAGTCTTCTTAACTTAAAAAAATAACGAAAAGAAAAGAAAAGAAGGCAGAATAAACACTCCATTTCCAAGGCTGTGGGGGGCCTCGGTGGCCGGAGTGGTCTAAGTAGTTACTACTGTAATCACTAGCCAGTCAACACTGAGGTTGTGAGTTCGAACCCCGCTCGTGCGGGTGCACTCGACTCCAATCTTAATTGACTAGGATTGTCAGTTATAGACGAGCGCATCCTAAAAGGTGTACTTGAATAGGTCCTATTTGTATTGTTTTCAATGTACGCCTATCATTTGTCAACTTGTTTTAGTTAGGGATATTATCGGTACCATTGCATGTAGTTATTCTCTTTTGATTCGATGCCGAATTTTTACATTTTGAGAGTAGCGTAGGAAAGACTGCACGGATTTTCTTTAAAACTCTAAATGGTCTAAATATAGCTACAACAAATTGTAACACGTTAAAAGAAACTGTTGTGTTTTTCAACTGGCACTTTAACCATTCAGTATGATATATAACAAATTGATTAATGTCACTTTGTACCAAATGTCAGTTTCTGAACCGTTCTGTCATCTCCCAAAAGCTATATAGACCTCAACTTTGCCTCGGTCTATATACTATTTGGGAGATGATCGGTTGTTCCATGGATTACCGCATCAGTGGCCCTCGTTGCCAAAAATTATTGCTGAATTATATCTAGCCTAGTTTTAGGTTTCAAACAATTGAAGTCACACGAACAGCTTGAATATTTAAAGTAATGGAGTCACCATTTGCAAAAATATACCAGGTTCTGGCGAGGTTGGAACTCGCGACCTTCTGCGTGTAAAGCAGACGTGATAACCACTACACCACAGAACCGGACACTCTACTTATCTAATATTTTAGAACTTATACTTAAGTTAAATTTCATGTGAAAACCGGTATACAATAGGCACATCATCAAAGTCTCACTTGGGCCTCTCAACTAAGATAACTATAGTCCACACTGGTAAAAATGTAACACTGACACATGGTGAAAAAAGATAAAAAGATAACTGAACGCTTCCCTATTTCAGGAGCCATCATTTACTTCTTTTAGGTCTTAGAAGTGCTTAATATACTTTGCAGGAAGGAGTTGTTAAAAGCTTTATACAATATTCTTAAAAACACGGTAATAAAAGTGAGTATTTTAAAAACTAACCCAATATGCCAATGATCAGTCGGTCAGCCGATAAATAAATGAATAAGCCAAGTGTCAATCATGGTTTCCGTGGTGTAGTGGTTATCACATCCGCTTAACACGGGGAAGGTCCTGAGTTCAATCCTCAGCGGAAACATATTTTTTTTTTGGCCTGGACAAGGACGGATTTTTTTATGTAGGCACTGACGCGTCCACTTGTACAAATGTGAGAATCTTTTATCGGTAAATTTGCCTTTTCATGTAATAGTCTTCTTAACTTAAAAAAATAACGAAAAGAAAAGAAAAGAAGGCAGAATAAACACTCCATTTCCAAGGCTGTGGGGGGCCTCGGTGGCCGGAGTGGTCTAAGTAGTTACTACTGTAATCACTAGCCAGTCAACACTGAGGTTGTGAGTTCGAACCCCGCTCGTGCGGGTGCACTCGACTCCAATCTTAATTGACTAGGATTGTCAGTTATAGACGAGCGCATCCTAAAAGGTGTACTTGAATAGGTCCTATTTGTATTGTTTTCAATGTACGCCTATCATTTGTCAACTTGTTTTAGTTAGGGATATTATCGGTACCATTGCATGTAGTTATTCTCTTTTGATTCGATGCCGAATTTTTACATTTTGAGAGTAGCGTAGGAAAGACTGCACGGATTTTCTTTAAAACTCTAAATGGTCTAAATATAGCTACAACAAATTGTAACACGTTAAAAGAAACTGTTGTGTTTTTCAACTGGCACTTTAACCATTCAGTATGATATATAACAAATTGATTAATGTCACTTTGTACCAAATGTCAGTTTCTGAACCGTTCTGTCATCTCCCAAAAGCTATATAGACCTCAACTTTGCCTCGGTCTATATACTATTTGGGAGATGATCGGTTGTTCCATGGATTACCGCATCAGTGGCCCTCGTTGCCAAAAATTATTGCTGAATTATATCTAGCCTAGTTTTAGGTTTCAAACAATTGAAGTCACACGAACAGCTTGAATATTTAAAGTAATGGAGTCACCATTTGCAAAAATATACCAGGTTCTGGCGAGGTTCGAACTCGCGACCTTCTGCGTGTAAAGCAGACGTGATAACCACTACACCACAGAACCGGACACTCTACTTATCTAATATTTTAGAACTTATACTTAAGTTAAATTTCATGTGAAAACCGGTATACAATAGGCACATCATCAAAGTCTCACTTGGGCCTCTCAACTAAGATAACTATAGTCCACACTGGTAAAAATGTAACACTGACACATGGTGAAAAAAGATAAAAAGATAACTGAACGCTTCCCTATTTCAGGAGCCATCATTTACTTCTTTTAGGTCTTAGAAGTGCTTAATATACTTTGCAGGAAGGAGTTGTTAAAAGCTTTATACAATATTCTTAAAAACACGGTAATAAAAGTGAGTATTTTAAAAACTAACCCAATATGCCAATGATCAGTCGGTCAGCCGATAAATAAATGAATAAGCCAAGTGTCATTCATGGTTTCCGTGGTGTAGTGGTTATCACATCCGCTTAACACGCGGAAGGTCCTGAGTTCAATCCTCAGCGGAAACATTTTTTTTTTTTGGCCTGGACAAGGACGGATTTTTTTATGTAGGCACTGACGCGTCCACTTGTACAAATGTGAGAATCTTTTATCGGTAAATTTGCCTTTTCATGTAATAGTCTTCTTAACTTAAAAAAATAACGAAAAGAAAAGAAAAGAAGGCAGAATAAACACTCCATTTCCAAGGCTGTGGGGGGCCTCGGTGGCCGGAGTGGTCTAAGTAGTTACTACTGTAATCACTAGCCAGTCAACACTGAGGTTGTGAGTTCGAACCCCGCTCGTGCGGGTGCACTCGACTCCAATCTTAATTGACTAGGATTGTCAGTTATAGACGAGCGCATCCTAAAAGGTGTACTTGAATAGGTCCTATTTGTATTGTTTTCAATGTACGCCTATCATTTGTCAACTTGTTTTAGTTAGGGATATTATCGGTACCATTGCATGTAGTTATTCTCTTTTGATTCGATGCCGAATTTTTACATTTTGAGAGTAGCGTAGGAAAGACTGCACGGATTTTCTTTAAAACTCTAAATGGTCTAAATATAGCTACAACAAATTGTAACACGTTAAAAGAAACTGTTGTGTTTTTCAACTGGCACTTTAACCATTCAGTATGATATATAACAAATTGATTAATGTCACTTTGTACCAAATGTCAGTTTCTGAACCGTTCTGTCATCTCCCAAAAGCTATATAGACCTCAACTTTGCCTCGGTCTATATACTATTTGGGAGATGATCGGTTGTTCCATGGATTACCGCATCAGTGGCCCTCGTTGCCAAAAATTATTGCTGAATTATATCTAGCCTAGTTTTAGGTTTCAAACAATTGAAGTCACACGAACAGCTTGAATATTTAAAGTAATGGAGTCACCATTTGCAAAAATATACCAGGTTCTGGCGAGGTTCGAACTCGCGACCTTCTGCGTGTAAAGCAGACGTGATAACCACTACACCACAGAACCGGACACTCTACTTATCTAATATTTTAGAAGTTATACTTAAGTTTAATTTCATGTGAAAACCGGTATACAATAGGCACATCATCAAAGTCTCACTTGGGCCTCTCAACTAAGATAACTATAGTCCACACTGGTAAAAATGTAACACTGACACATGGTGAAAAAAGATAAAAAGATAACTGAACGCTTCCCTATTTCAGGAGCCATCATTTACTTCTTTTAGGTCTTAGAAGTGCTTAATATACTTTGCAGGAAGGAGTTGTTAAAAGCTTTATACAATATTCTTAAAAACACGGTAATAAAAGTGAGTATTTTAAAAACTAACCCAATATGCCAATGATCAGTCGGTCAGCCGATAAATAAATGAATAAGCCAAGTGTCATTCATGGTTTCCGTGGTGTAGTGGTTATCACATCCGCTTAACACGCGGAAGGTCCTGAGTTCAATCCTCAGCGGAAACATATTTTTTTTTTGGCCTGGACAAGGACGGATTTTTTTATGTAGGCACTGACGCGTCCACTTGTACAAATGTGAGAATCTTTTATCGGTAAATTTGCCTTTTCATGTAATAGTCTTCTTAACTTAAAAAAATAACGAAAAGAAAAGAAAAGAAGGCAGAATAAACACTCCATTTCCAAGGCTGTGGGGGGCCTCGGTGGCCGGAGTGGTCTAAGTAGTTACTACTGTAATCACTAGCCAGTCAACACTGAGGTTGTGAGTTCGAACCCCGCTCGTGCGGGTGCACTCGACTCCAATCTTAATTGACTAGGATTGTCAGTTATAGACGAGCGCATCCTAAAAGGTGTACTTGAATAGGTCCTATTTGTATTGTTTTCAATGTACGCCTATCATTTGTCAACTTGTTTTAGTTAGGGATATTATCGGTACCATTGCATGTAGTTATTCTCTTTTGATTCGATGCCGAATTTTTACATTTTGAGAGTAGCGTAGGAAAGACTGCACGGATTTTCTTTAAAACTCTAAATGGTCTAAATATAGCTACAACAAATTGTAACACGTTAAAAGAAACTGTTGTGTTTTTCAACTGGCACTTTAACCATTCAGTATGATATATAACAAATTGATTAATGTCACTTTGTACCAAATGTCAGTTTCTGAACCGTTCTGTCATCTCCCAAAAGCTATATAGACCTCAACTTTGCCTCGGTCTATATACTATTTGGGAGATGATCGGTTGTTCCATGGATTACCGCATCAGTGGCCCTCGTTGCCAAAAATTATTGCTGAATTATATCTAGCCTAGTTTTAGGTTTCAAACAATTGAAGTCACACGAACAGCTTGAATATTTAAAGTAATGGAGTCACCATTTGCAAAAATATACCAGGTTCTGGCGAGGTTCGAACTCGCGACCTTCTGCGTGTAAAGCAGACGTGATAACCACTACACCACAGAACCGGACACTCTACTTATCTAATATTTTAGAACTTATACTTAAGTTAAATTTCATGTGAAAACCGGTATACAATAGGCACATCATCAAAGTCTCACTTGGGCCTCTCAACTAAGATAACTATAGTCCACACTGGTAAAAATGTAACACTGACACATGGTGAAAAAAGATAAAAAGATAACTGAACGCTTCCCTATTTCAGGAGCCATCATTTACTTCTTTAAGGTCTTAGAAGTGCTTAATATACTTTGCAGGAAGGAGTTGTTAAAAGCTTTATACAATATTCTTAAAAACACGGTAATAAAAGTGAGTATTTTAAAAACTAACCCAATATGCCAATGATCAGTCGGTCAGCCGATAAATAAATGAATAAGCCAAGTGTCAATCATGGTTTCCGTGGTGTAGTGGTTATCACATCCGCTTAACACGGGGAAGGTCCTGAGTTCAATCCTCAGCGAAAACATATTTTTTTTTTGGCCTGGACAAGGACGGATTTTTTTATGTAGGCACTGACGCGTCCACTTGTACAAATGTGAGAATCTTTTATCGGTAAATTTGCCTTTTCATGTAATAGTCTTCTTAACTTAAAAAAATAACGAAAAGAAAAGAAAAGAAGGCAGAATAAACACTCCATTTCCAAGGCTGTGGGGGGCCTCGGTGGCCGGAGTGGTCTAAGTAGTTACTACTGTAATCACTAGCCAGTCAACACTGAGGTTGTGAGTTCGAACCCCGCTCGTGCGGGTGCACTCGACTCCAATCTTAATTGACTAGGATTGTCAGTTATAGACGAGCGCATCCTAAAAGGTGTACTTGAATAGGTCCTATTTGTATTGTTTTCAATGTACGCCTATCATTTGTCAACTTGTTTTAGTTAGGGATATTATCGGTACCATTGCATGTAGTTATTCTCTTTTGATTCGATGCCGAATTTTTACATTTTGAGAGTAGCGTAGGAAAGACTGCACGGATTTTCTTTAAAACTCTAAATGGTCTAAATATAGCTACAACAAATTGTAACACGTTAAAAGAAACTGTTGTGTTTTTCAACTGGCACTTTAACCATTCAGTATGATATATAACAAATTGATTAATGTCACTTTGTACCAAATGTCAGTTTCTGAACCGTTCTGTCATCTCCCAAAAGCTATATAGACCTCAACTTTGCCTCGGTCTATATACTATTTGGGAGATGATCGGTTGTTCCATGGATTACCGCATCAGTGGCCCTCGTTGCCAAAAATTATTGCTGAATTATATCTAGCCTAGTTTTAGGTTTCAAACAATTGAAGTCACACGAACAGCTTGAATATTTAAAGTAATGGAGTCACCATTTGCAAAAATATACCAGGTTCTGGCGAGGTTCGAACTCGCGACCTTCTGCGTGTAAAGCAGACGTGATAACCACTACACCACAGAACCGGACACTCTACTTATCTAATATTTTAGAACTTATACTTAAGTTAAATTTCATGTGAAAACCGGTATACAATAGGCACATCATCAAAGTCTCACTTGGGCCTCTCAACTAAGATAACTATAGTCCACACTGGTAAAAATGTAACACTGACACATGGTGAAAAAAGATAAAAAGATAACTGAACGCTTCCCTATTTCAGGAGCCATCATTTACTTCTTTTAGGTCTTAGAAGTGCTTAATATACTTTGCAGGAAGGAGTTGTTAAAAGCTTTATACAATATTCTTAAAAACACGGTAATAAAAGTGAGTATTTTAAAAACTAACCCAATATGCCAATGATCAGTCGGTCAGCCGATAAATAAATGAATAAGCCAAGTGTCATTCATGGTTTCCGTGGTGTAGTGGTTATCACATCCGCTTAACACGCGGAAGGTCCTGAGTTCAATCCTCAGCGGAAACATTTTTTTTTTTTGGCCTGGACAAGGACGGATTTTTTTATGTAGGCACTGACGCGTCCACTTGTACAAATGTGAGAATCTTTTATCGGTAAATTTGCCTTTTCATGTAATAGTCTTCTTAACTTAAAAAAATAACGAAAAGAAAAGAAAAGAAGGCAGAATAAACACTCCATTTCCAAGGCTGTGGGGGGCCTCGGTGGCCGGAGTGGTCTAAGTAGTTACTACTGTAATCACTAGCCAGTCAACACTGAGGTTGTGAGTTCGAACCCCGCTCGTGCGGGTGCACTCGACTCCAATCTTAATTGACTAGGATTGTCAGTTATAGACGAGCGCATCCTAAAAGGTGTACTTGAATAGGTCCTATTTGTATTGTTTTCAATGTACGCCTATCATTTGTCAACTTGTTTTAGTTAGGGATATTATCGGTACCATTGCATGTAGTTATTCTCTTTTGATTCGATGCCGAATTTTTACATTTTGAGAGTAGCGTAGGAAAGACTGCACGGATTTTCTTTAAAACTCTAAATGGTCTAAATATAGCTACAACAAATTGTAACACGTTAAAAGAAACTGTTGTGTTTTTCAACTGGCACTTTAACCATTCAGTATGATATATAACAAATTGATTAATGTCACTTTGTACCAAATGTCAGTTTCTGAACCGTTCTGTCATCTCCCAAAAACTATATAGACCTCAACTTTGCCTCGGTCTATATACTATTTGGGAGATGATCGGTTGTTCCATGGATTACCGCATCAGTGGCCCTCGTTGCCAAAAATTATTGCTGAATTATATCTAGCCTAGTTTTAGGTTTCAAACAATTGAAGTCACACGAACAGCTTGAATATTTAAAGTAATGGAGTCACCATTTGCAAAAATATACCAGGTTCTGGCGAGGTTCGAACTCGCGACCTTCTGCGTGTAAAGCAGACGTGATAACCAATACACCACAGAACCGGACACTCTACTTATCTAATATTTTAGAAGTTATACTTAAGTTTAATTTCATGTGAAAACCGGTATACAATAGGCACATCATCAAAGTCTCACTTGGGCCTCTCAACTAAGATAACTATAGTCCACACTGGTAAAAATGTAACACTGACACATGGTGAAAAAAGATAAAAAGATAACTGAACTCTTCCCTATTTCAGGAGCCATCATTTACTTCTTTTAGGTCTTAGAAGTGCTTAATATACTTTGCAGGAAGGAGTTGTTAAAAGCTTTATACAATATTCTTAAAAACACGGTAATAAAAGTGAGTATTTTAAAAACTAACCCAATATGCCAATGATCAGTCGGTCAGCCGATAAATAAATGAATAAGCCAAGTGTCATTCATGGTTTCCGTGGTGTAGTGGTTATCACATCCGCTTAACACGGGGAAGGTCCTGAGTTCAATCCTCAGCGGAAACATTTTTTTTTTTTGGCCTGGACAAGGACGGATTTTTTTATGTAGGCACTGACGCGTCCACTTGTACAAATGTGAGAATCTTTTATCGGTAAATTTGCCTTTTCATGTAATAGTCTTCTTAACTTAAAAAAATAACGAAAAGAAAAGAAAAGAAGGCAGAATAAACACTCCATTTCCAAGGCTGTGGGGGGCCTCGGTGGCCGGAGTGGTCTAAGTAGTTACTACTGTAATCACTAGCCAGTCAACACTGAGGTTGTGAGTTCGAACCCCGCTCGTGCGGGTGCACTCGACTCCAATCTTAATTGACTAGGATTGTCAGTTATAGACGAGCGCATCCTAAAAGGTGTACTTGAATAGGTCCTATTTGTATTGTTTTCAATGTACGCCTATCATTTGTCAACTTGTTTTAGTTAGGGATATTATCGGTACCATTGCATGTAGTTATTCTCTTTTGATTCGATGCCGAATTTTTACATTTTGAGAGTAGCGTAGGAAAGACTGCACGGATTTTCTTTAAAACTCTAAATGGTCTAAATATAGCTACAACAAATTGTAACACGTTAAAAGAAACTGTTGTGTTTTTCAACTGGCACTTTAACCATTCAGTATGATATATAACAAATTGATTAATGTCACTTTGTACCAAATGTCAGTTTCTGAACCGTTCTGTCATCTCCCAAAAGCTATATAGACCTCAACTTTGCCTCGGTCTATATACTATTTGGGAGATGATCGGTTGTTCCATGGATTACCGCATCAGTGGCCCTCGTTGCCAAAAATTATTGCTGAATTATATCTAGCCTAGTTTTAGGTTTCAAACAATTGAAGTCACACGAACAGCTTGAATATTTAAAGTAATGGAGTCACCATTTGCAAAAATATACCAGGTTCTGGCGAGGTTCGAACTCGCGACCTTCTGCGTGTAAAGCAGACGTGATAACCACTACACCACAGAACCGGACACTCTACTTATCTAATATTTTAGAACTTATACTTAAGTTAAATTTCATGTGAAAACCGGTATACAATAGGCACATCATCAAAGTCTCACTTGGGCCTCTCAACTAAGATAACTATAGTCCACACTGGTAAAAATGTAACACTGACACATGGTGAAAAAAGATAAAAAGATAACTGAACGCTTCCCTATTTCAGGAGCCATCATTTACTTCTTTAAGGTCTTAGAAGTGCTTAATATACTTTGCAGGAAGGAGTTGTTAAAAGCTTTATACAATATTCTTAAAAACACGGTAATAAAAGTGAGTATTTTAAAAACTAACCCAATATGCCAATGATCAGTCGGTCAGCCGATAAATAAATGAATAAGCCAAGTGTCAATCATGGTTTCCGTGGTGTAGTGGTTATCACATCCGCTTAACACGGGGAAGGTCCTGAGTTCAATCCTCAGCGAAAACATATTTTTTTTTTGGCCTGGACAAGGACGGATTTTTTTATGTAGGCACTGACGCGTCCACTTGTACAAATGTGAGAATCTTTTATCGGTAAATTTGCCTTTTCATGTAATAGTCTTCTTAACTTAAAAAAATAACGAAAAGAAAAGAAAAGAAGGCAGAATAAACACTCCATTTCCAAGGCTGTGGGGGGCCTCGGTGGCCGGAGTGGTCTAAGTAGTTACTACTGTAATCACTAGCCAGTCAACACTGAGGTTGTGAGTTCGAACCCCGCTCGTGCGGGTGCACTCGACTCCAATCTTAATTGACTAGGATTGTCAGTTATAGACGAGCGCATCCTAAAAGGTGTACTTGAATAGGTCCTATTTGTATTGTTTTCAATGTACGCCTATCATTTGTCAACTTGTTTTAGTTAGGGATATTATCGGTACCATTGCATGTAGTTATTCTCTTTTGATTCGATGCCGAATTTTTACATTTTGAGAGTAGCGTAGGAAAGACTGCACGGATTTTCTTTAAAACTCTAAATGGTCTAAATATAGCTACAACAAATTGTAACACGTTAAAAGAAACTGTTGTGTTTTTCAACTGGCACTTTAACCATTCAGTATGATATATAACAAATTGATTAATGTCACTTTGTACCAAATGTCAGTTTCTGAACCGTTCTGTCATCTCCCAAAAGCTATATAGACCTCAACTTTGCCTCGGTCTATATACTATTTGGGAGATGATCGGTTGTTCCATGGATTACCGCATCAGTGGCCCTCGTTGCCAAAAATTATTGCTGAATTATATCTAGCCTAGTTTTAGGTTTCAAACAATTGAAGTCACACGAACAGCTTGAATATTTAAAGTAATGGAGTCACCATTTGCAAAAATATACCAGGTTCTGGCGAGGTTCGAACTCGCGACCTTCTGCGTGTAAAGCAGACGTGATAACCACTACACCACAGAACCGGACACTCTACTTATCTAATATTTTAGAACTTATACTTAAGTTAAATTTCATGTGAAAACCGGTATACAATAGGCACATCATCAAAGTCTCACTTGGGCTTCTCAACTAAGATAACTATAGTCCACACTGGTAAAAATGTAACACTGACACATGGTGAAAAAAGATAAAAAGATAACTGAACGCTTCCCTATTTCAGGAGCCATCATTTACTTCTTTTAGGTCTTAGAAGTGCTTAATATACTTTGCAGGAAGGAGTTGTTAAAAGCTTTATACAATATTCTTAAAAACACGGTAATAAAAGTGAGTATTTTAAAAACTAACCCAATATGCCAATGATCAGTCGGTCAGCCGATAAATAAATGAATAAGCCAAGTGTCATTCATGGTTTCCGTGGTGTAGTGGTTATCACATCCGCTTAACACGCGGAAGGTCCTGAGTTCAATCCTCAGCGGAAACATTTTTTTTTTTTGGCCTGGACAAGGACGGATTTTTTTATGTAGGCACTGACGCGTCCACTTGTACAAATGTGAGAATCTTTTATCGGTAAATTTGCCTTTTCATGTAATAGTCTTCTTAACTTAAAAAAATAACGAAAAGAAAAGAAAAGAAGGCAGAATAAACACTCCATTTCCAAGGCTGTGGGGGGCCTCGGTGGCCGGAGTGGTCTAAGTAGTTACTACTGTAATCACTAGCCAGTCAACACTGAGGTTGTGAGTTCGAACCCCGCTCGTGCGGGTGCACTCGACTCCAATCTTAATTGACTAGGATTGTCAGTTATAGACGAGCGCATCCTAAAAGGTGTACTTGAATAGGTCCTATTTGTATTGTTTTCAATGTACGCCTATCATTTGTCAACTTGTTTTAGTTAGGGATATTATCGGTACCATTGCATGTAGTTATTCTCTTTTGATTCGATGCCGAATTTTTACATTTTGAGAGTAGCGTAGGAAAGACTGCACGGATTTTCTTTAAAACTCTAAATGGTCTAAATATAGCTACAACAAATTGTAACACGTTAAAAGAAACTGTTGTGTTTTTCAACTGGCACTTTAACCATTCAGTATGATATATAACAAATTGATTAATGTCACTTTGTACCAAATGTCAGTTTCTGAACCGTTCTGTCATCTCCCAAAAACTATATAGACCTCAACTTTGCCTCGGTCTATATACTATTTGGGAGATGATCGGTTGTTCCATGGATTACCGCATCAGTGGCCCTCGTTGCCAAAAATTATTGCTGAATTATATCTAGCCTAGTTTTAGGTTTCAAACAATTGAAGTCACACGAACAGCTTGAATATTTAAAGTAATGGAGTCACCATTTGCAAAAATATACCAGGTTCTGGCGAGGTTCGAACTCGCGACCTTCTGCGTGTAAAGCAGACGTGATAACCAATACACCACAGAACCGGACACTCTACTTATCTAATATTTTAGAAGTTATACTTAAGTTTAATTTCATGTGAAAACCGGTATACAATAGGCACATCATCAAAGTCTCACTTGGGCCTCTCAACTAAGATAACTATAGTCCACACTGGTAAAAATGTAACACTGACACATGGTGAAAAAAGATAAAAAGATAACTGAACTCTTCCCTATTTCAGGAGCCATCATTTACTTCTTTTAGGTCTTAGAAGTGCTTAATATACTTTGCAGGAAGGAGTTGTTAAAAGCTTTATACAATATTCTTAAAAACACGGTAATAAAAGTGAGTATTTTAAAAACTAACCCAATATGCCAATGATCAGTCGGTCAGCCGATAAATAAATGAATAAGCCAAGTGTCATTCATGGTTTCCGTGGTGTAGTGGTTATCACATCCGCTTAACACGCGGAAGGTCCTGAGTTCAATCCTCAGCGGAAACATATTTTTTTTTTGGCCTGGACAAGGACGGATTTTTTTATGTAGGCACTGACGCGTCCACTTGTACAAATGTGAGAATCTTTTATCGGTAAATTTGCCTTTTCATGTAATAGTCTTCTTAACTTAAAAAAATAACGAAAAGAAAAGAAAAGAAGGCAGAATAAACACTCCATTTCCAAGGCTGTGGGGGGCCTCGGTGGCCGGAGTGGTCTAAGTAGTTACTACTGTAATCACTAGCCAGTCAACACTGAGGTTGTGAGTTCGAACCCCGCTCGTGCGGGTGCACTCGACTCCAATCTTAATTGACTAGGATTGTCAGTTATAGACGAGCGCATCCTAAAAGGTGTACTTGAATAGGTCCTATTTGTATTGTTTTCAATGTACGCCTATCATTTGTCAACTTGTTTTAGTTAGGGATATTATCGGTACCATTGCATGTAGTTATTCTCTTTTGATTCGATGCCGAATTTTTACATTTTGAGAGTAGCGTAGGAAAGACTGCACGGATTTTCTTTAAAACTCTAAATGGTCTAAATATAGCTACAACAAATTGTAACACGTTAAAAGAAACTGTTGTGTTTTTCAACTGGCACTTTAACCATTCAGTATGATATATAACAAATTGATTAATGTCACTTTGTACCAAATGTCAGTTTCTGAACCGTTCTGTCATCTCCCAAAAGCTATATAGACCTCAACTTTGCCTCGGTCTATATACTATTTGGGAGATGATCGGTTGTTCCATGGATTACCGCATCAGTGGCCCTCGTTGCCAAAAATTATTGCTGAATTATATCTAGCCTAGTTTTAGGTTTCAAACAATTGAAGTCACACGAACAGCTTGAATATTTAAAGTAATGGAGTCACCATTTGCAAAAATATACCAGGTTCTGGCGAGGTTCGAACTCGCGACCTTCTGCGTGTAAAGCAGACGTGATAACCACTACACCACAGAACCGGACACTCTACTTATCTAATATTTTAGAACTTATACTTAAGTTAAATTTCATGTGAAAACCGGTATACAATAGGCACATCATCAAAGTCTCACTTGGGCTTCTCAACTAAGATAACTATAGTCCACACTGGTAAAAATGTAACACTGACACATGGTGAAAAAAGATAAAAAGATAACTGAACGCTTCCCTATTTCAGGAGCCATCATTTACTTCTTTTAGGTCTTAGAAGTGCTTAATATACTTTGCAGGAAGGAGTTGTTAAAAGCTTTATACAATATTCTTAAAAACACGGTAATAAAAGTGAGTATTTTAAAAACTAACCCAATATGCCAATGATCAGTCGGTCAGCCGATAAATAAATGAATAAGCCAAGTGTCAATCATGGTTTCCGTGGTGTAGTGGTTATCACATCCGCTTAACACGGGGAAGGTCCTGAGTTCAATCCTCAGCGGAAACATATTTTTTTTTTGGCCTGGACAAGGACGGATTTTTTTATGTAGGCACTGACGCGTCCACTTGTACAAATGTGAGAATCTTTTATCGGTAAATTTGCCTTTTCATGTAATAGTCTTCTTAACTTAAAAAAATAACGAAAAGAAAAGAAAAGAAGGCAGAATAAACACTCCATTTCCAAGGCTGTGGGGGGCCTCGGTGGCCGGAGTGGTCTAAGTAGTTACTACTGTAATCACTAGCCAGTCAACACTGAGGTTGTGAGTTCGAACCCCGCTCGTGCGGGTGCACTCGACTCCAATCTTAATTGACTAGGATTGTCAGTTATAGACGAGCGCATCCTAAAAGGTGTACTTGAATAGGTCCTATTTGTATTGTTTTCAATGTACGCCTATCATTTGTCAACTTGTTTTAGTTAGGGATATTATCGGTACCATTGCATGTAGTTATTCTCTTTTGATTCGATGCCGAATTTTTACATTTTGAGAGTAGCGTAGGAAAGACTGCACGGATTTTCTTTAAAACTCTAAATGGTCTAAATATAGCTACAACAAATTGTAACACGTTAAAAGAAACTGTTGTGTTTTTCAACTGGCACTTTAACCATTCAGTATGATATATAACAAATTGATTAATGTCACTTTGTACCAAATGTCAGTTTCTGAACCGTTCTGTCATCTCCCAAAAGCTATATAGACCTCAACTTTGCCTCGGTCTATATACTATTTGGGAGATGATCGGTTGTTCCATGGATTACCGCATCAGTGGCCCTCGTTGCCAAAAATTATTGCTGAATTATATCTAGCCTAGTTTTAGGTTTCAAACAATTGAAGTCACACGAACAGCTTGAATATTTAAAGTAATGGAGTCACCATTTGCAAAAATATACCAGGTTCTGGCGAGGTTGGAACTCGCGACCTTCTGCGTGTAAAGCAGACGTGATAACCACTACACCACAGAACCGGACACTCTACTTATCTAATATTTTAGAACTTATACTTAAGTTAAATTTCATGTGAAAACCGGTATACAATAGGCACATCATCAAAGTCTCACTTGGGCCTCTCAACTAAGATAACTATAGTCCACACTGGTAAAAATGTAACACTGACACATGGTGAAAAAAGATAAAAAGATAACTGAACGCTTCCCTATTTCAGGAGCCATCATTTACTTCTTTTAGGTCTTAGAAGTGCTTAATATACTTTGCAGGAAGGAGTTGTTAAAAGCTTTATACAATATTCTTAAAAACACGGTAATAAAAGTGAGTATTTTAAAAACTAACCCAATATGCCAATGATCAGTCGGTCAGCCGATAAATAAATGAATAAGCCAAGTGTCATTCATGGTTTCCGTGGTGTAGTGGTTATCACATCCGCTTAACACGCGGAAGGTCCTGAGTTCAATCCTCAGCGGAAACATATTTTTTTTTTGGCCTGGACAAGGACGGATTTTTTTATGTAGGCACTGACGCGTCCACTTGTACAAATGTGAGAATCTTTTATCGGTAAATTTGCCTTTTCATGTAATAGTCTTCTTAACTTAAAAAAAATAACGAAAAGAAAAGAAAAGAAGGCAGAATAAACACTCCATTTGCAAGGCTGTGGGGGGCCTCGGTGGCCGGAGTGGTCTAAGTAGTTACTACTGTAATCACTAGCCAGTCAACACTGAGGTTGTGAGTTCGAACCCCGCTCGTGCGGGTGCACTCGACTCCAATCTTAATTGACTAGGATTGTCAGTTATAGACGAGCGCATCCTAAAAGGTGTACTTGAATAGGTCCTATTTGTATTGTTTTCAATGTACGCCTATCATTTGTCAACTTGTTTTAGTTAGGGATATTATCGGTACCATTGCATGTAGTTATTCTCTTTTGATTCGATGCCGAATTTTTACATTTTGAGAGTAGCGTAGGAAAGACTGCACGGATTTTCTTTAAAACTCTAAATGGTCTAAATATAGCTACAACAAATTGTAACACGTTAAAAGAAACTGTTGTGTTTTTCAACTGGCACTTTAACCATTCAGTATGATATATAACAAATTGATTAATGTCACTTTGTACCAAATGTCAGTTTCTGAACCGTTCTGTCATCTCCCAAAAGCTATATAGACCTCAACTTTGCCTCGGTCTATATACTATTTGGGAGATGATCGGTTGTTCCATGGATTACCGCATCAGTGGCCCTCGTTGCCAAAAATTATTGCTGAATTATATCTAGCCTAGTTTTAGGTTTCAAACAATTGAAGTCACACGAACAGCTTGAATATTTAAAGTAATGGAGTCACCATTTGCAAAAATATACCAGGTTCTGGCGAGGTTGGAACTCGCGACCTTCTGCGTGTAAAGCAGACGTGATAACCACTACACCACAGAACCGGACACTCTACTTATCTAATATTTTAGAACTTATACTTAAGTTAAATTTCATGTGAAAACCGGTATACAATAGGCACATCATCAAAGTCTCACTTGGGCCTCTCAACTAAGATAACTATAGTCCACACTGGTAAAAATGTAACACTGACACATGGTGAAAAAAGATAAAAAGATAACTGAACGCTTCCCTATTTCAGGAGCCATCATTTACTTCTTTTAGGTCTTAGAAGTGCTTAATATACTTTGCAGGAAGGAGTTGTTAAAAGCTTTATACAATATTCTTAAAAACACGGTAATAAAAGTGAGTATTTTAAAAACTAACCCAATATGCCAATGATCAGTCGGTCAGCCGATAAATAAATGAATAAGCCAAGTGTCATTCATGGTTTCCGTGGTGTAGTGGTTATCACATCCGCTTAACACGCGGAAGGTCCTGAGTTCAATCCTCAGCGGAAACATATTTTTTTTTTGGCCTGGACAAGGACGGATTTTTTTATGTAGGCACTGACGCGTCCACTTGTACAAATGTGAGAATCTTTTATCGGTAAATTTGCCTTTTCATGTAATAGTCTTCTTAACTTAAAAAAATAACGAAAAGAAAAGAAAAGAAGGCAGAATAAACACTCCATTTCCAAGGCTGTGGGGGGCCTCGGTGGCCGGAGTGGTCTAAGTAGTTACTACTGTAATCACTAGCCAGTCAACACTGAGGTTGTGAGTTCGAACCCCGCTCGTGCGGGTGCACTCGACTCCAATCTTAATTGACTAGGATTGTCAGTTATAGACGAGCGCATCCTAAAAGGTGTACTTGAATAGGTCCTATTTGTATTGTTTTCAATGTACGCCTATCATTTGTCAACTTGTTTTAGTTAGGGATATTATCGGTACCATTGCATGTAGTTATTCTCTTTTGATTCGATGCCGAATTTTTACATTTTGAGAGTAGCGTAGGAAAGACTGCACGGATTTTCTTTAAAACTCTAAATGGTCTAAATATAGCTACAACAAATTGTAACACGTTAAAAGAAACTGTTGTGTTTTTCAACTGGCACTTTAACCATTCAGTATGATATATAACAAATTGATTAATGTCACTTTGTACCAAATGTCAGTTTCTGAACCGTTCTGTCATCTCCCAAAAGCTATATAGACCTCAACTTTGCCTCGGTCTATATACTATTTGGGAGATGATCGGTTGTTCCATGGATTACCGCATCAGTGGCCCTCGTTGCCAAAAATTATTGCTGAATTATATCTAGCCTAGTTTTAGGTTTCAAACAATTGAAGTCACACGAACAGCTTGAATATTTAAAGTAATGGAGTCACCATTTGCAAAAATATACCAGGTTCTGGCGAGGTTGGAACTCGCGACCTTCTGCGTGTAAAGCAGACGTGATAACCACTACACCACAGAACCGGACACTCTACTTATCTAATATTTTAGAACTTATACTTAAGTTAAATTTCATGTGAAAACCGGTATACAATAGGCACATCATCAAAGTCTCACTTGGGCCTCTCAACTAAGATAACTATAGTCCACACTGGTAAAAATGTAACACTGACACATGGTGAAAAAAGATAAAAAGATAACTGAACGCTTCCCTATTTCAGGAGCCATCATTTACTTCTTTTAGGTCTTAGAAGTGCTTAATATACTTTGCAGGAAGGAGTTGTTAAAAGCTTTATACAATATTCTTAAAAACACGGTAATAAAAGTGAGTATTTTAAAAACTAACCCAATATGCCAATGATCAGTCGGTCAGCCGATAAATAAATGAATAAGCCAAGTGTCATTCATGGTTTCCGTGGTGTAGTGGTTATCACATCCGCTTAACACGCGGAAGGTCCTGAGTTCAATCCTCAGCGGAAACATATTTTTTTTTTGGCCTGGACAAGGACGGATTTTTTTATGTAGGCACTGACGCGTCCACTTGTACAAA
The DNA here is from genome assembly GCF_021869535.1 of Mytilus californianus. NCBI lineage: Eukaryota > Metazoa > Mollusca > Bivalvia > Mytilida > Mytilidae > Mytilus > Mytilus californianus. The sequence goes on along the minus strand of NW_026262745.1, from coordinate 81,665,149 downwards.
TGTGAGAATCTTTTATCGGTAAATTTGCCTTTTCATGTAATAGTCTTCTTAACTTAAAAAAAATAACGAAAAGAAAAGAAAAGAAGGCAGAATAAACACTCCATTTGCAAGGCTGTGGGGGGCCTCGGTGGCCGGAGTGGTCTAAGTAGTTACTACTGTAATCACTAGCCAGTCAACACTGAGGTTGTGAGTTCGAACCCCGCTCGTGCGGGTGCACTCGACTCCAATCTTAATTGACTAGGATTGTCAGTTATAGACGAGCGCATCCTAAAAGGTGTACTTGAATAGGTCCTATTTGTATTGTTTTCAATGTACGCCTATCATTTGTCAACTTGTTTTAGTTAGGGATATTATCGGTACCATTGCATGTAGTTATTCTCTTTTGATTCGATGCCGAATTTTTACATTTTGAGAGTAGCGTAGGAAAGACTGCACGGATTTTCTTTAAAACTCTAAATGGTCTAAATATAGCTACAACAAATTGTAACACGTTAAAAGAAACTGTTGTGTTTTTCAACTGGCACTTTAACCATTCAGTATGATATATAACAAATTGATTAATGTCACTTTGTACCAAATGTCAGTTTCTGAACCGTTCTGTCATCTCCCAAAAGCTATATAGACCTCAACTTTGCCTCGGTCTATATACTATTTGGGAGATGATCGGTTGTTCCATGGATTACCGCATCAGTGGCCCTCGTTGCCAAAAATTATTGCTGAATTATATCTAGCCTAGTTTTAGGTTTCAAACAATTGAAGTCACACGAACAGCTTGAATATTTAAAGTAATGGAGTCACCATTTGCAAAAATATACCAGGTTCTGGCGAGGTTGGAACTCGCGACCTTCTGCGTGTAAAGCAGACGTGATAACCACTACACCACAGAACCGGACACTCTACTTATCTAATATTTTAGAACTTATACTTAAGTTAAATTTCATGTGAAAACCGGTATACAATAGGCACATCATCAAAGTCTCACTTGGGCCTCTCAACTAAGATAACTATAGTCCACACTGGTAAAAATGTAACACTGACACATGGTGAAAAAAGATAAAAAGATAACTGAACGCTTCCCTATTTCAGGAGCCATCATTTACTTCTTTTAGGTCTTAGAAGTGCTTAATATACTTTGCAGGAAGGAGTTGTTAAAAGCTTTATACAATATTCTTAAAAACACGGTAATAAAAGTGAGTATTTTAAAAACTAACCCAATATGCCAATGATCAGTCGGTCAGCCGATAAATAAATGAATAAGCCAAGTGTCATTCATGGTTTCCGTGGTGTAGTGGTTATCACATCCGCTTAACACGCGGAAGGTCCTGAGTTCAATCCTCAGCGGAAACATATTTTTTTTTTGGCCTGGACAAGGACGGATTTTTTTATGTAGGCACTGACGCGTCCACTTGTACAAATGTGAGAATCTTTTATCGGTAAATTTGCCTTTTCATGTAATAGTCTTCTTAACTTAAAAAAATAACGAAAAGAAAAGAAAAGAAGGCAGAATAAACACTCCATTTCCAAGGCTGTGGGGGGCCTCGGTGGCCGGAGTGGTCTAAGTAGTTACTACTGTAATCACTAGCCAGTCAACACTGAGGTTGTGAGTTCGAACCCCGCTCGTGCGGGTGCACTCGACTCCAATCTTAATTGACTAGGATTGTCAGTTATAGACGAGCGCATCCTAAAAGGTGTACTTGAATAGGTCCTATTTGTATTGTTTTCAATGTACGCCTATCATTTGTCAACTTGTTTTAGTTAGGGATATTATCGGTACCATTGCATGTAGTTATTCTCTTTTGATTCGATGCCGAATTTTTACATTTTGAGAGTAGCGTAGGAAAGACTGCACGGATTTTCTTTAAAACTCTAAATGGTCTAAATATAGCTACAACAAATTGTAACACGTTAAAAGAAACTGTTGTGTTTTTCAACTGGCACTTTAACCATTCAGTATGATATATAACAAATTGATTAATGTCACTTTGTACCAAATGTCAGTTTCTGAACCGTTCTGTCATCTCCCAAAAGCTATATAGACCTCAACTTTGCCTCGGTCTATATACTATTTGGGAGATGATCGGTTGTTCCATGGATTACCGCATCAGTGGCCCTCGTTGCCAAAAATTATTGCTGAATTATATCTAGCCTAGTTTTAGGTTTCAAACAATTGAAGTCACACGAACAGCTTGAATATTTAAAGTAATGGAGTCACCATTTGCAAAAATATACCAGGTTCTGGCGAGGTTCGAACTCGCGACCTTCTGCGTGTAAAGCAGACGTGATAACCACTACACCACAGAACCGGACACTCTACTTATCTAATATTTTAGAACTTATACTTAAGTTAAATTTCATGTGAAAACCGGTATACAATAGGCACATCATCAAAGTCTCACTTGGGCTTCTCAACTAAGATAACTATAGTCCACACTGGTAAAAATGTAACACTGACACATGGTGAAAAAAGATAAAAAGATAACTGAACGCTTCCCTATTTCAGGAGCCATCATTTACTTCTTTTAGGTCTTAGAAGTGCTTAATATACTTTGCAGGAAGGAGTTGTTAAAAGCTTTATACAATATTCTTAAAAACACGGTAATAAAAGTGAGTATTTTAAAAACTAACCCAATATGCCAATGATCAGTCGGTCAGCCGATAAATAAATGAATAAGCCAAGTGTCAATCATGGTTTCCGTGGTGTAGTGGTTATCACATCCGCTTAACACGGGGAAGGTCCTGAGTTCAATCCTCAGCGGAAACATATTTTTTTTTTGGCCTGGACAAGGACGGATTTTTTTATGTAGGCACTGACGCGTCCACTTGTACAAATGTGAGAATCTTTTATCGGTAAATTTGCCTTTTCATGTAATAGTCTTCTTAACTTAAAAAAATAACGAAAAGAAAAGAAAAGAAGGCAGAATAAACACTCCATTTCCAAGGCTGTGGGGGGCCTCGGTGGCCGGAGTGGTCTAAGTAGTTACTACTGTAATCACTAGCCAGTCAACACTGAGGTTGTGAGTTCGAACCCCGCTCGTGCGGGTGCACTCGACTCCAATCTTAATTGACTAGGATTGTCAGTTATAGACGAGCGCATCCTAAAAGGTGTACTTGAATAGGTCCTATTTGTATTGTTTTCAATGTACGCCTATCATTTGTCAACTTGTTTTAGTTAGGGATATTATCGGTACCATTGCATGTAGTTATTCTCTTTTGATTCGATGCCGAATTTTTACATTTTGAGAGTAGCGTAGGAAAGACTGCACGGATTTTCTTTAAAACTCTAAATGGTCTAAATATAGCTACAACAAATTGTAACACGTTAAAAGAAACTGTTGTGTTTTTCAACTGGCACTTTAACCATTCAGTATGATATATAACAAATTGATTAATGTCACTTTGTACCAAATGTCAGTTTCTGAACCGTTCTGTCATCTCCCAAAAGCTATATAGACCTCAACTTTGCCTCGGTCTATATACTATTTGGGAGATGATCGGTTGTTCCATGGATTACCGCATCAGTGGCCCTCGTTGCCAAAAATTATTGCTGAATTATATCTAGCCTAGTTTTAGGTTTCAAACAATTGAAGTCACACGAACAGCTTGAATATTTAAAGTAATGGAGTCACCATTTGCAAAAATATACCAGGTTCTGGCGAGGTTGGAACTCGCGACCTTCTGCGTGTAAAGCAGACGTGATAACCACTACACCACAGAACCGGACACTCTACTTATCTAATATTTTAGAACTTATACTTAAGTTAAATTTCATGTGAAAACCGGTATACAATAGGCACATCATCAAAGTCTCACTTGGGCCTCTCAACTAAGATAACTATAGTCCACACTGGTAAAAATGTAACACTGACACATGGTGAAAAAAGATAAAAAGATAACTGAACGCTTCCCTATTTCAGGAGCCATCATTTACTTCTTTTAGGTCTTAGAAGTGCTTAATATACTTTGCAGGAAGGAGTTGTTAAAAGCTTTATACAATATTCTTAAAAACACGGTAATAAAAGTGAGTATTTTAAAAACTAACCCAATATGCCAATGATCAGTCGGTCAGCCGATAAATAAATGAATAAGCCAAGTGTCATTCATGGTTTCCGTGGTGTAGTGGTTATCACATCCGCTTAACACGCGGAAGGTCCTGAGTTCAATCCTCAGCGGAAACATATTTTTTTTTTGGCCTGGACAAGGACGGATTTTTTTATGTAGGCACTGACGCGTCCACTTGTACAAATGTGAGAATCTTTTATCGGTAAATTTGCCTTTTCATGTAATAGTCTTCTTAACTTAAAAAAAATAACGAAAAGAAAAGAAAAGAAGGCAGAATAAACACTCCATTTGCAAGGCTGTGGGGGGCCTCGGTGGCCGGAGTGGTCTAAGTAGTTACTACTGTAATCACTAGCCAGTCAACACTGAGGTTGTGAGTTCGAACCCCGCTCGTGCGGGTGCACTCGACTCCAATCTTAATTGACTAGGATTGTCAGTTATAGACGAGCGCATCCTAAAAGGTGTACTTGAATAGGTCCTATTTGTATTGTTTTCAATGTACGCCTATCATTTGTCAACTTGTTTTAGTTAGGGATATTATCGGTACCATTGCATGTAGTTATTCTCTTTTGATTCGATGCCGAATTTTTACATTTTGAGAGTAGCGTAGGAAAGACTGCACGGATTTTCTTTAAAACTCTAAATGGTCTAAATATAGCTACAACAAATTGTAACACGTTAAAAGAAACTGTTGTGTTTTTCAACTGGCACTTTAACCATTCAGTATGATATATAACAAATTGATTAATGTCACTTTGTACCAAATGTCAGTTTCTGAACCGTTCTGTCATCTCCCAAAAGCTATATAGACCTCAACTTTGCCTCGGTCTATATACTATTTGGGAGATGATCGGTTGTTCCATGGATTACCGCATCAGTGGCCCTCGTTGCCAAAAATTATTGCTGAATTATATCTAGCCTAGTTTTAGGTTTCAAACAATTGAAGTCACACGAACAGCTTGAATATTTAAAGTAATGGAGTCACCATTTGCAAAAATATACCAGGTTCTGGCGAGGTTGGAACTCGCGACCTTCTGCGTGTAAAGCAGACGTGATAACCACTACACCACAGAACCGGACACTCTACTTATCTAATATTTTAGAACTTATACTTAAGTTAAATTTCATGTGAAAACCGGTATACAATAGGCACATCATCAAAGTCTCACTTGGGCCTCTCAACTAAGATAACTATAGTCCACACTGGTAAAAATGTAACACTGACACATGGTGAAAAAAGATAAAAAGATAACTGAACGCTTCCCTATTTCAGGAGCCATCATTTACTTCTTTTAGGTCTTAGAAGTGCTTAATATACTTTGCAGGAAGGAGTTGTTAAAAGCTTTATACAATATTCTTAAAAACACGGTAATAAAAGTGAGTATTTTAAAAACTAACCCAATATGCCAATGATCAGTCGGTCAGCCGATAAATAAATGAATAAGCCAAGTGTCATTCATGGTTTCCGTGGTGTAGTGGTTATCACATCCGCTTAACACGCGGAAGGTCCTGAGTTCAATCCTCAGCGGAAACATATTTTTTTTTTGGCCTGGACAAGGACGGATTTTTTTATGTAGGCACTGACGCGTCCACTTGTACAAATGTGAGAATCTTTTATCGGTAAATTTGCCTTTTCATGTAATAGTCTTCTTAACTTAAAAAAATAACGAAAAGAAAAGAAAAGAAGGCAGAATAAACACTCCATTTCCAAGGCTGTGGGGGGCCTCGGTGGCCGGAGTGGTCTAAGTAGTTACTACTGTAATCACTAGCCAGTCAACACTGAGGTTGTGAGTTCGAACCCCGCTCGTGCGGGTGCACTCGACTCCAATCTTAATTGACTAGGATTGTCAGTTATAGACGAGCGCATCCTAAAAGGTGTACTTGAATAGGTCCTATTTGTATTGTTTTCAATGTACGCCTATCATTTGTCAACTTGTTTTAGTTAGGGATATTATCGGTACCATTGCATGTAGTTATTCTCTTTTGATTCGATGCCGAATTTTTACATTTTGAGAGTAGCGTAGGAAAGACTGCACGGATTTTCTTTAAAACTCTAAATGGTCTAAATATAGCTACAACAAATTGTAACACGTTAAAAGAAACTGTTGTGTTTTTCAACTGGCACTTTAACCATTCAGTATGATATATAACAAATTGATTAATGTCACTTTGTACCAAATGTCAGTTTCTGAACCGTTCTGTCATCTCCCAAAAGCTATATAGACCTCAACTTTGCCTCGGTCTATATACTATTTGGGAGATGATCGGTTGTTCCATGGATTACCGCATCAGTGGCCCTCGTTGCCAAAAATTATTGCTGAATTATATCTAGCCTAGTTTTAGGTTTCAAACAATTGAAGTCACACGAACAGCTTGAATATTTAAAGTAATGGAGTCACCATTTGCAAAAATATACCAGGTTCTGGCGAGGTTCGAACTCGCGACCTTCTGCGTGTAAAGCAGACGTGATAACCACTACACCACAGAACCGGACACTCTACTTATCTAATATTTTAGAACTTATACTTAAGTTAAATTTCATGTGAAAACCGGTATACAATAGGCACATCATCAAAGTCTCACTTGGGCTTCTCAACTAAGATAACTATAGTCCACACTGGTAAAAATGTAACACTGACACATGGTGAAAAAAGATAAAAAGATAACTGAACGCTTCCCTATTTCAGGAGCCATCATTTACTTCTTTTAGGTCTTAGAAGTGCTTAATATACTTTGCAGGAAGGAGTTGTTAAAAGCTTTATACAATATTCTTAAAAACACGGTAATAAAAGTGAGTATTTTAAAAACTAACCCAATATGCCAATGATCAGTCGGTCAGCCGATAAATAAATGAATAAGCCAAGTGTCAATCATGGTTTCCGTGGTGTAGTGGTTATCACATCCGCTTAACACGGGGAAGGTCCTGAGTTCAATCCTCAGCGGAAACATATTTTTTTTTTGGCCTGGACAAGGACGGATTTTTTTATGTAGGCACTGACGCGTCCACTTGTACAAATGTGAGAATCTTTTATCGGTAAATTTGCCTTTTCATGTAATAGTCTTCTTAACTTAAAAAAATAACGAAAAGAAAAGAAAAGAAGGCAGAATAAACACTCCATTTCCAAGGCTGTGGGGGGCCTCGGTGGCCGGAGTGGTCTAAGTAGTTACTACTGTAATCACTAGCCAGTCAACACTGAGGTTGTGAGTTCGAACCCCGCTCGTGCGGGTGCACTCGACTCCAATCTTAATTGACTAGGATTGTCAGTTATAGACGAGCGCATCCTAAAAGGTGTACTTGAATAGGTCCTATTTGTATTGTTTTCAATGTACGCCTATCATTTGTCAACTTGTTTTAGTTAGGGATATTATCGGTACCATTGCATGTAGTTATTCTCTTTTGATTCGATGCCGAATTTTTACATTTTGAGAGTAGCGTAGGAAAGACTGCACGGATTTTCTTTAAAACTCTAAATGGTCTAAATATAGCTACAACAAATTGTAACACGTTAAAAGAAACTGTTGTGTTTTTCAACTGGCACTTTAACCATTCAGTATGATATATAACAAATTGATTAATGTCACTTTGTACCAAATGTCAGTTTCTGAACCGTTCTGTCATCTCCCAAAAGCTATATAGACCTCAACTTTGCCTCGGTCTATATACTATTTGGGAGATGATCGGTTGTTCCATGGATTACCGCATCAGTGGCCCTCGTTGCCAAAAATTATTGCTGAATTATATCTAGCCTAGTTTTAGGTTTCAAACAATTGAAGTCACACGAACAGCTTGAATATTTAAAGTAATGGAGTCACCATTTGCAAAAATATACCAGGTTCTGGCGAGGTTGGAACTCGCGACCTTCTGCGTGTAAAGCAGACGTGATAACCACTACACCACAGAACCGGACACTCTACTTATCTAATATTTTAGAACTTATACTTAAGTTAAATTTCATGTGAAAACCGGTATACAATAGGCACATCATCAAAGTCTCACTTGGGCCTCTCAACTAAGATAACTATAGTCCACACTGGTAAAAATGTAACACTGACACATGGTGAAAAAAGATAAAAAGATAACTGAACGCTTCCCTATTTCAGGAGCCATCATTTACTTCTTTTAGGTCTTAGAAGTGCTTAATATACTTTGCAGGAAGGAGTTGTTAAAAGCTTTATACAATATTCTTAAAAACACGGTAATAAAAGTGAGTATTTTAAAAACTAACCCAATATGCCAATGATCAGTCGGTCAGCCGATAAATAAATGAATAAGCCAAGTGTCATTCATGGTTTCCGTGGTGTAGTGGTTATCACATCCGCTTAACACGCGGAAGGTCCTGAGTTCAATCCTCAGCGGAAACATATTTTTTTTTTGGCCTGGACAAGGACGGATTTTTTTATGTAGGCACTGACGCGTCCACTTGTACAAATGTGAGAATCTTTTATCGGTAAATTTGCCTTTTCATGTAATAGTCTTCTTAACTTAAAAAAAATAACGAAAAGAAAAGAAAAGAAGGCAGAATAAACACTCCATTTGCAAGGCTGTGGGGGGCCTCGGTGGCCGGAGTGGTCTAAGTAGTTACTACTGTAATCACTAGCCAGTCAACACTGAGGTTGTGAGTTCGAACCCCGCTCGTGCGGGTGCACTCGACTCCAATCTTAATTGACTAGGATTGTCAGTTATAGACGAGCGCATCCTAAAAGGTGTACTTGAATAGGTCCTATTTGTATTGTTTTCAATGTACGCCTATCATTTGTCAACTTGTTTTAGTTAGGGATATTATCGGTACCATTGCATGTAGTTATTCTCTTTTGATTCGATGCCGAATTTTTACATTTTGAGAGTAGCGTAGGAAAGACTGCACGGATTTTCTTTAAAACTCTAAATGGTCTAAATATAGCTACAACAAATTGTAACACGTTAAAAGAAACTGTTGTGTTTTTCAACTGGCACTTTAACCATTCAGTATGATATATAACAAATTGATTAATGTCACTTTGTACCAAATGTCAGTTTCTGAACCGTTCTGTCATCTCCCAAAAGCTATATAGACCTCAACTTTGCCTCGGTCTATATACTATTTGGGAGATGATCGGTTGTTCCATGGATTACCGCATCAGTGGCCCTCGTTGCCAAAAATTATTGCTGAATTATATCTAGCCTAGTTTTAGGTTTCAAACAATTGAAGTCACACGAACAGCTTGAATATTTAAAGTAATGGAGTCACCATTTGCAAAAATATACCAGGTTCTGGCGAGGTTCGAACTCGCGACCTTCTGCGTGTAAAGCAGACGTGATAACCACTACACCACAGAACCGGACACTCTACTTATCTAATATTTTAGAACTTATACTTAAGTTAAATTTCATGTGAAAACCGGTATACAATAGGCACATCATCAAAGTCTCACTTGGGCTTCTCAACTAAGATAACTATAGTCCACACTGGTAAAAATGTAACACTGACACATGGTGAAAAAAGATAAAAAGATAACTGAACGCTTCCCTATTTCAGGAGCCATCATTTACTTCTTTTAGGTCTTAGAAGTGCTTAATATACTTTGCAGGAAGGAGTTGTTAAAAGCTTTATACAATATTCTTAAAAACACGGTAATAAAAGTGAGTATTTTAAAAACTAACCCAATATGCCAATGATCAGTCGGTTTCCGTGGTGTAGTGGTTATCACATCCGCTTAACACGCGGAAGGTCCTGAGTTCAATCCTCAGCGGAAACATATTTATTTTTTGGCCTGGACGAGGACGGATTTTTTTATGTAGGCACTGACGCGTCCACTTGTACAAATGTGAGAATCTTTTATCGGTAAATTTGTTTTTTAATGTTCAATAAAAAAAACGAAAAGAAAAGAAAAGAAGGCAGAGTAAACACTCCATTTCCAAGGCTGTGGGGGCCTCGGTGGCCGAGTGGTCTAAGTAGTTACTACTGTAATCACTAGCCAGTCAACACTGAGGTTGTGAGTTCGAACCCCGCTGATGCTGGTGCACTCGAATCCAATCTTAATTGACTAGGATTGTCAGTTTTCCTATCGAAGGTTGGTGGTTTTCTCCAGGCTTCCTCCACCAATAAAAACTGGCCGTCACGAAATAGCCCAAAAGCGGTGCTTAAAAGTGGCGTTAAAACACCAAAAAATAAATGAATCAAATCCAAGGCTGTGTACTACGAAATTTCAAAGTGCAATAATATCAAAATAGATAGGAAAATGAATAAAAATAGATATGCCATTTTGTACAGGTACTACGAGATAACAATCATTTTCAACAATGACATTTATTGTTTCATTGCATTTAATGGACAATGGGGCTTGTGTGGCAACTCCGGACAAGATTTTTATAGAAAACCAATAGATTTAATGTAACAGAATTTTCGTTATAATATTTGGAATATTCGGTTTGTCTATGTTAAAAATATTCTATTTTTATCATACACAGAAAATTATATGATAATTATCTTTGGAGAGGTGTCCAAACACAACACAAACAACATTTTCCAAAAGACCAAAAAAGTGAAAAAGTATATTTTAACAAAACGCATTTGACTAGTAGGTCGAACAACTGATGTTCTTAAACCCTGCTGACTGCCATTGGCGATTGCCAAATAAACGGATCACCAGATGTAACAAAATGGATCTTATAATAAGATATTATCAAACAGAAAACAATAAACCTGCCGAAAAGATGGTATATCAAAAATATATTTTTGCTATACGCAAATATTGGTGCAATATTGAATATATGTACACAATCTTCGTCAAACTCAAATGCATTTTTTTATTTTACATATATATGGGTTATATTTAGTTATTTAAACTAGAGAATATTTTTGTTTCTTTCGATTTGTTTTGTTGTAATAATTCAGTAGGGTCAATTGATAAAGCATCAGCAATACTATCATCTATTTCGATGTTATGACTTTGAAATTAGTTTGATTGTTTTCTAATTTTTATGCTCACTTGTGTTTGATAAATCCTCGGAATAACTGCTGTAAGTGACAGCTCTTTCTATGTAGATAAAAATGTGTTTCTTTAAAATGTATTTTAAGATGAAGAATGCCATGTGTTGTAAATCTTTGACCTTCAATTACATGAGCATCTAATAACGACATCGTTGGAGATTTCATAGATGAACTTTATTTAATAAGGGGTTCAAATTTTTCGCTAGACGAAATAATTCTGTTATTTCATTTAATGTTTATATAATGTGTATATTATGAATCCATGATAGATAGAACATTTTGTCTTAATGTTGAAATGCAGAAATTATTTGATTCTAACATAAGTATGTCACAGATTTCCGGTGAAAGGACTGCAGCAATTGCCGTATTTATATATTTTATCACCGAATTCAAATACATTGTTTTTCTCAAATGAGTCTCATTAGATGTATTAATACTTTGAAGTTTAATTTGTCAAAAACATTGTCATAAGGTCTTTCAACGGCACTTAATAAAGCAGCTTAAGTAAACATATCATACGAAACCGAAAGGCCATAGGTTTTAATTTTCAATGATATTAATGAAAAATAAATCTTTTATTTATGTTAAAACGACGTGAAATTTTTCAGTTCACATTGGGTGGCTGCTTGAATTTTAATTATTTCTTGGAAGAATTTAATTGGTTGAAAAATCTTGAGCAACATAGCTGAAATCCTGTTAATATTAAGAAATATAATAATTTCCTGGACTTTCATATGACACAATATTAGCAGACATCATGTTTATGGGGTATTATTCCCTGTCTCTAAATTTAATTTTCTTGGTGGCTTTTTATTGATTCCTTAACACCTATGCATTGGCGATTTATTAACTACAATTTTTTATATAATTTATATGATATTTTAAAACTACAAGTCAGTTTGAAAATGTTTCCAATCTGTAAAACCTTTGTCCATTTTATACTTATTAACAAATAAGTCATTTTTATATTGTTGGTATTTTTTTCACGTAAAAACATTAGGATGTTCATTTTCAAGAAACATTCTATTCTTTGTACAAATATACTTTTTCTATAATCATCCTCAAGATGGCATATAATTTGGAATAATGAAAAGTAAAAATGTGCATGTAGTAAAGTCAAAGAGGTAATGATTAAAAGCTTTGCGTATCTGTTAATTAAAATATCAGAAATAGATCAATTCATCATGATTATTAATTTGAGCAATAAAAAACCCAAACAATTAAAATATCTTTTCCCGATCTATAAGTATCTTTGCATACACCCCTTGGTGCTTTATCATTTGCAGCGTAACTTCATCTCAAAAGGTTTTATTTTTTTTTTTTTTTTTATTAATAGCACCCAGCCTACGACCCTGCTTCAAGATTTAGACCACTGTTATCCTTTATAAACAAACAATTCTGTCGTTTTCATGTTTCCTAAAAAAGAGGTATCTCTGTGAGCGAAACTTTAATGGCAACCAAAGATCATAATGTAAGGAAGGCTGCAAAGTTTGAAATTAATTTTGGATGCTGTGTGAATCAGCGACTGGTTACATTTTACAAATGTCTGTGTACAGAGGGCAACAATTTGATCCAGTATCAGCAGGACAATTGCAGGGTACAACGGTTACATGGACCTTATGAGTGCGTCCAATCTTCTGAATAAAGGCTACCATGTCTTTTGTGATAGCTTCACGACTTATTCAAACCACTACATATATTACGGGTAGCTATCTATTTTCAGTAAAACAAATTAGATGTAGAATGTTCATCTTATATAGGTGTACCGAACGGATGTTTGTTCACTTAATTTGTCGGTATTTCAATATCACTTGTTTCAACTTCGAAACAGTGGTAATGACATTTTTAGTCAGTTTTAGTGTTATAAAAAATTTCCCAAATTGAACAATAAAGGTGAGGCAAAAAATTAAAAAAAATAGAATTGCCAGAAATAAAAGAAATCAGAGAAAATAACAAACCATGGACATGATGAACAAACACTAAAGGTAAAAGAACAATTTCACGTTGAAACGGAAATACTGACCCCGTAAAAAAACTGGGGGTCAACTAGGGCACTATGGAATGGTAAGCTTGCATTTTAAAATACATCAAATGAGTATAAATAAACAGTTCGTTTTAAGTAAATATAATATAATACGTGTATTTCAGTCAAGATATCTGTAGACTGTATTAGCTAGACAAATAAGGCACATGTACGCCGTGCTACTATTATTTTTATTATATATAAGTTATATATGTCAATAGATAGCTTATGCTATATAGGGAAATGTTTAGACATAGATTTTTTCTTTTTTTCAGGATCTCTTAGAAAGAATCGGAATATGACAAACACCATTCGTAACGCGAATCCAACACCTGACAATCCGGTTTACAATGAGGAAAGGCAAAATTTTATGCGCCGCTTTTTGAAATGTCGATGGTAAAAAAACTAGTCCGAATGCTTAGTACATTTTCAGCTCCGGCCGGACACGCTTCGTTAAAGGATACATTAAAAATATGGGAGCCGATGCCATAATGAAAGCTTACGGAGGACAACGAAAAACTCGTAATCCCTGGAAGAAAGTTGTCCTCCATTTATTTCATCGAATTGTACATAATGCCTTTTATCTTGTACCAAAAAAACACGACGGACACACCGGTAAAATCCAGACTTAGATTCATCCAGGAGAATCTTTGTCCGGAATATGAAGACTAGAGAATTTTAATTATCATGTAATTACATTTAAGTCTCTCATTGTCTTAGCATTAATAAAATTGACCAGATCATATTTATCACTCAAAAGTTTTTGGATGCCTCAAATATTGTCCTGTTTTCATATTTTCTATGGTGCACAGTAATTTATTAATTCAACTTAGTATTTGCTTATTTTTAACATCATGTAATGCCGGCCAAAATGTGCATAAATCCAACAATAGGCATTTGGACTAGCTTGAAAAATTTAAAAGGTTGCCATGTGTGTAATTACGTTGACGGTTTTATTGGGTTTTCAATGGCACACGTCTGTGTTGAAGTAATATTTAGCAACGTCATCAACATAACGGCTTTTTGGCTTTTGAAAAATTCTGGCAGCGAAATATTTTTTGTTTCATCAGATTATATAACAACTGATTTGATAAACTAAACTTAAAAGCAACCTTTAACATTCATTTTATTTTATTTCTTGATGCATTAATTAATTTCAATTGTACGTAAAAAAAGATCATAAATAGGCAAAAATCTAAAATTTGTATCTTAAACCTCTTGATGCCAGATTTGAAAAAATCTACGTTATGACGTTGCCAATTAATAAATAATTCACGGAAACCATAGATTTGTTGGAAATTTACATATGGCCTGGGCCGTGATATTCGAATTTATCCTGAGCGTAATTCAAAAACATAAAATTAATGAATATAACGTGGCCCAGGGCTTCCATGAATTATTTCGATTCTAATAGGACAAATAGCGTAATTCAAAAACTGAAGCGATAATTGGTATGCCGTGTGTGTGGCTATTCTTTTTCACCCCCTGTTAAATAAAGCTAAAAATGTCCAATAAATCTATAGCTTGCATGAATTATTTCTTAAATTAACGCTAGAAAAATGTGTTTTTTCTTTTAATTATAAGTCTCAGCATTTGCCATTTTTGATTTGCAATTTTTTTCTCGTAGCTACCGTCAAATCCAGAGTTGACATTTCGTTACTAAGGAGCCGCCATGTTGACTTGCTCAAATCCGCAAATACGCGAATAATGCAAAAGAATAGAAAATAAAACAACCCTCACTCAAAACTCCATTTCTATGCAATATTATCCGAATTTTCATTATTCACGTAATAGAAAAACTTTCAGCTCTATAGTGGTATCATTCGTCATGTTCCGAAATGACGTTTAATTAATGGAATTTCGCGGAATTTTTTTCTGCGTTTGAATTTGTACATATTTTCAAGCTCTAATACATAAATTCTTTTTGTTATGCATCAGAATAACAGTAGGTAGGTTTTTTTCAATTGCAATTTCTTACACAGCGAAATCGGCGTAGCGTTTGCACATATGTTACGATACATGTGGATTTATGTTGGAGGTAAATTGTAACAGCCATTATTATGCATCTCTCTGAGCTTGCGCTAAGTATAGATATATCGAGAATTTTATCACGGTGCTGTGTTTACAAAGCGAAAGAAGGACGGCATATTAGAATAGGTAATTAATAGATAACTGTATTGTATTTGAAGCTTTACGGACGTCCATTGGTAGTTTTACTGTCGCAAATTTATTTTACCTGGCGACCTTACAAGTTGTAAAAGTAAAACCATTATAGGTATATTTGTGTATTTGGTCATAATTCTATCTTCGATTGTTTTTGGGGCCTCGGTGGCCGAGTGGTTTAAGAAGTTACTACTGTAATCACTAGCAAGTCAACACTGAGGTTGTGAGTTCGAACCCCACTCGTGATGGTGCACACGAGTCCAATCTTAATTGACTAGGATTGTCAGTTTTCCTATCGAAGATCGGTGGTTTGCTCCGGGCACACCGGCTTCCTCCACCAATTAAAACTGGTCGCCACGAAATAGCCCAAAATGTGGTGCTTAAAAGTGGTGTTAAAACACCAAAAATCAAAATCGATTGTTGCTGTGAACATGTATTTTAATATTTTATAAACTAATTTTGTTAAAATATATAGCAAATTTCAAGATAAAAAAGTAATTGTGTTTATAAATATAACCATAGAAATAAATAAATATGTGATAATTTTTCTTCCATTGGTACCAAGTCGATTGAAATCCAACCAGAAATAACTTCATAAAATTTATTTAAAATACATAGTTTTTTTTATGTTATATATAGCCAAAAGTTTGACGTGACGAATACTTCTCGAGGCTGTATAAAAGGGGTTTATACCTAATTTCTTCTGAATGGGTAATGAAGGGTCAGTTATAATCGTTTATTCTTTCCATGTTCAAAAACGTTTATTCTTTCCATGTTCAAAAACGTTTGTTCATCTAAGTAACATTTTGATATAACAATGACCTATTAAAAAAGGAGGCGAGTATTGTCAGGAATAATTATCCCACAGCATTATTCTACTGTGCTGTCTCAAGACATGAACCAGGTGAGCAGTAGTCTTTTTTTTGAATAGATTTACATGTTCAAAAACGTTTGTTCATCTAAGTAACATTTTGATATAACAATGACCTATTAAAAAAGGAGGCGAGTATTGTCAGGAATAATTATCCCACAGCATTATTCTACTGTGCTGTCTCAAGACATGAACCAGGTGAGCAGTAGTCTTTTTTTTGAATAGATTTAAGAATTTTTTTCTTGCATTTAATGTTTAGGGGTAATTTCAGTACACTGGTTTAAATGTATTTTAACTCGTATTGACTCGGGACAACTTACTATATGAAGTTTTATATAGAAGTTTGTCTATTATTTTTCGAGCTCTATATGTCATTTTTTTATTTATTGTGTCTATTGATGTAGGGATATACATAGCACTAAATGCAAAACAGTATTGCATATAGTTGTGATCGGAAATAATTTAAGTACCAATACTCCTCGTATTTTTCACCTGCAACACGAAACACACCATATATTATTTTTAAATTGAATATGAGATACATCATTAACCAAAGCAAAAGTTTAAAATAGTTCTAGATTTTAGAAGCCGTAATAACTGCTGCTGAATTTTTGTATATAGATCCAGTAGGGTGTGTCTCCTCTAAGATCTTTCTCTTCTAACGAATGCAAAGAAACTGGGTGTTCATTTCCGATTTCAAAGTTCAATGTAAATAATCGCACAGAGAAATATTATCTACTAGATCCCTTAAATTACAAAAATGAATGTCGAACACGCAGACAACATTGTTTCATCAAGTCATTCTCTATAATTTAGTTATTTATACTGAGGGAAATTCAAATCACTAGAATTACTTCTGATTAATCCGGAAAAGATAATCTTCAAATACAAAACACTATTCCTTCAATAAAACTTCAAGCTGGACACATATGGTGCATGCATGGATAAAAATACCAAATAATATCATGTACCGGTAAGTAAAAAAAAAAATCTGTAAAAGGTCTATAAGAAATCAAATTAACCTGATGCTAAAAGTTGATGAATATTCCCTATTCAAGCACCACTATCTCCTTGAAACCATATTGGAGATAGAAATACAGAACCCGTAACATCTCTCTAAAGGTTAGAATTAAATGGTCATTTCCCTTTTTTTTCATTAAATGATTAAAACTTTATAGTCATACTTGTACACGAGAATGAATAAGCTAAATTTAGATGTTATGAATTAGGCCGTTAACTTTCTGAATTGAATTGTTTCACATTTCTCATAGGCGACTATTCGGTATTGGTTTTTATCATTGTTGAAGGCCGTATGGTTCACTTATCAAGCAAACACCATTTGCATAAAAAGAATTGAAATCAGATTAGAAAATGACAGTTTGTTAGATGCATTGGCAAGTGTGTATTTTATCAAAATGTTAGGGAAGTTCTTTTGAGTTCTATGTTTGAAATGAATCTTTATTTTATACCTTCTTTTGGTATTTACCGAGTTCTTACTTGTGTCAGATGCCAAGTTTCCTAGAAACAGATAAACGTTTATCAAAATTTTCAGCAATGTATCCATCTTTAACGACCGTGCGCTTTAAAGAGTCAGTTCTGAAATTTAATTTTTTGCGGCTGCTGAAGCACCGCCTGATCTAAAACTATGTAGGCCAAATAATTTGGCATCTAGACCAATGAAAGAAAGTGTAGATTTAACAATTTCTCTTGCACTTTTATATGACAATTTTACATTCTTTTTTCTTAATAAAAATTTGTTATATTTCTTAACATATATAATTGATCTGAAAATATACGAAAATTCAAAACGATGTCACATGCTCTTATGTAAGCTTATAAAAAAATTGCAACGGGACAAAATGGTGCAAAATAGTTTTTGCTATAACAACGCTGTTCCTTTTCCTGTAGCAGTCTGTGTTAAATCTATTAAACAGTTTTTATACTACTAGCATCTACTGGTTCTTTCTTCTGTACGAGCGTATAAATTTGCTAACTTTATACTGTAGAAAGCTGTTTCAACTGAGCTAAACTATTTAACTGTCTGCATGAAATGTAAATAAAGGCTTACTTGCCGGTAGAATTGAATCAATTTCTGGATATTTTTGCAACCAGGCCAAAATCTTTGAAACAGTAGTCTTTGTTCTCGAATCAATTACTGAGGACTGTAAATGAGTCTTGAATTCTGAAGTTTGTACAAGGTCACTGCTATTCAAAAAAGGACTGTAAAACTTGTTTTTCTATTGAAAACCTTTTGTCTGTGTGAATGTAAGACGTCTATGTGATGATAGCCCGACTTCAAATCAAATATAAAACCAAAACACCCCGACTTAATATATTGACTAACTGTTTTCAAATCTTCAAACTTAATTCTACTTAAAACTACATGCTCATTGACATGACGTAAACCCAATCTTTACCTTTAACACTGACAGATACCGTTAGCGGATTTATTACATGTGGTTTTTTCGAAACGACCACAGCTGACCCTGAAATAACAAGATCTTCAATAGCTGAATCTATCAATTTTTCATGTTTGAAAGGAGATTTATTTTTTTGTAAAATTATACTATCTGGTTCATTTTTATTGGAATTTATCAATGTTATTATATATTTTCAATGACATCAAGAATAAAATTTGACGCTCCAATATTTTGCCGAAAGTTGAGATTATTGTTATCTACCTTTTACATGAATATTTTTAAACCCCTTTCATACTCACAATAAGAGCTACACACATGTTAAAATTATCATGTCCTGTCAAATGTTACTATGTGGTGCAATACTATTTAAATGGCACCTCTGTATCCAGATTTTTTTGTCCTTAGCTCGTCAATCTCTAGCCCAGTCCCCGATGTTGGCAATGAATAGCATATGTCTCCGGCCTTAGTTTGTCTACTCAGGCCAGCTTGGCCCTAGCTACAACGAAATTGTGTAGAAATAGTAGGAATAATGCTCCCGCCGTTCTTTGACTTGGTGCTTCTGCAGCTTCAGCGGGTCTTTTGCGGCCTTGTTTTTTCTCCGTCTTAGCCAACTTGAAAGATTCCTAACATCTCGACTTTCCGCCCTGTTTTTTCATCCTCTGAATTACTGGCGACATCATCTAAAAGATACTCTTGAACAGTGTTCCAGCCACCCTCCGACTCATCGGCTATCCGGATCAGCTAGTTACGCTTCTTTAGTGTCTCTTCTCTTCCAGAAGCTTCCATCTCTTTTACTATCACCGGCTCGTTGAAAATTGTCTACTATGATAGAATTTAAATCAAATTGTATCTGGTTACTTTTGAAACGGAACGTGGCCTCAACTTTCTTCTCCTAATTAAGCAGACTGTGGGTTTTTTTTTCGTCAAAGTTTCTCTCATGCCGTTCATGTAAGTCTTGAACAAAGATAAATCTGCATAAGTTACTCTTCGTTTGAATGTCTGTCTGGTTCAACTGACTCCTAACTGGCTAGTTCACTGTAAGACTTATCTCTTCCTATACACAAAATGGTCTCCGCCATGGTCGAGAACTTTTCTCGTACACGCACGACTTTTATTACTAACGGACTTTTAATACTAACGAAACTCTATTTTTAGTACATTTACTCGAAAATTTATAGAATTGGTTATTGATAAGCAAAATTATTTTGTAATATTTTAGAAGGAATTTTTAATTCATTAAAAAACATTATCATTATATCAATTTGTGGTAAATTACAACAAATTCAAGTACGATCATTTTTTAATTTCAATTCATGCGAATTTTAAACTAACTTCAAAACTCCCAAACTCTGGATTTTATTGGAAACTTTTGAAAAAAATATGTATGAAAACTTTCACATAATTTTTAAATGATTTTTTTTCACAGTTTGCCATTTAAATATTTGAATGCAAATTTTTCATGCAATTGAATCATTTTCAAAGCTTATCAATAAATTTTGACAGACATTCAAGATACATTAAAGACAATTTTAAATGGTCTAAGTAAGACACACAAGGAAATGAATGTGGATTTTCGTGACATTACAGTAAAACTGAGAGTTTAGAAGAGAACAGAGATTCACAAATATAATTTTATTTTTCGAACAAAAGGATTTGTTTTACTTGTTTAATAAGTATTCTGAGTAACGAAAGGGAAAAAAAAATAGTGTGTTTCATATTTTTCATTGGGTCATTTAGTGAAATTCAATGTCTATTAATAAAATTGGAATAAAATTAACTGTTAAATGTTAGATGAACAGTATTTTTGTACAGATTGTCCATTAATCACAATTATATTCTTGGTAAGATCTATATACATTAATTTAAAATTTCATTATTTTTATCACTTCTTCCAATTTTAAAAAAAAACTATAAAATTATCTTGCAGTTTATACGAAATTTGAAAAATATATAGACTCAATTGATGATACAATAGAATTTGCGTTTAAATTAAAAACAATCAAAAAAGAAAAGCCAAAATGTTTTTTTTATAAAAAGTTGTGTGTTGTAAACTTGATCTGATCCTCAAAAAGTACACAATATTATTTATTATTCATTAGTAGTATTTAGTGTAAAACACTGTAAAATCACATAAATAATAGTTGAGATTATTGTTATCTACCTTTTACATGAATATTTTTAAACCCCTTTCATACTCACAATAAGAGCTACACACATGTTAAAATTATCATGTCCTGTCAAATGTTACTATGTGGTGCAATACTATTTAAATGGCACCTCTGTATCCAGATTTTTTTGTCCTTAGCTCGTCAATCTCTAGCCCAGTCCCCGATGTTGGCAATGAATAGCATATGTCTCCGGCCTTAGTTTGTCTACTCAGGCCAGCTTGGCCCTAGCTACAACGAAATTGTGTAGAAATAGTAGGAATAATGCTCCCGCCGTTCTTTGACTTGGTGCTTCTGCAGCTTCAGCGGGTCTTTTGCGGCCTTGTTTTTTCTCCGTCTTAGCCAACTTGAAAGATTCCTAACATCTCGACTTTCCGCCCTGTTTTTTCATCCTCTGAATTACTGGCGACATCATCTAAAAGATACTCTTGAACAGTGTTCCAGCCACCCTCCGACTCATCGGCTATCCGGATCAGCTAGTTACGCTTCTTTAGTGTCTCTTCTCTTCCAGAAGCTTCCATCTCTTTTACTATCACCGGCTCGTTGAAAATTGTCTACTATGATAGAATTTAAATCAAATTGTATCTGGTTACTTTTGAAACGGAACGTGGCCTCAACTTTCTTCTCCTAATTAAGCAGACTGTGGGTTTTTTTTTCGTCAAAGTTTCTCTCATGCCGTTCATGTAAGTCTTGAACAAAGATAAATCTGCATAAGTTACTCTTCGTTTGAATGTCTGTCTGGTTCAACTGACTCCTAACTGGCTAGTTCACTGTAAGACTTATCTCTTCCTATACACAAAATGGTCTCCGCCATGGTCGAGAACTTTTCTCGTACACGCACGACTTTTATTACTAACGGACTTTTAATACTAACGAAACTCTATTTTTAGTACATTTACTCGAAAATTTATAGAATTGGTTATTGATAAGCAAAATTATTTTGTAATATTTTAGAAGGAATTTTTAATTCATTAAAAAACATTATCATTATATCAATTTGTGGTAAATTACAACAAATTCAAGTACGATCATTTTTTAATTTCAATTCATGCGAATTTTAAACTAACTTCAAAACTCCCAAACTCTGGATTTTATTGGAAACTTTTGAAAAAAATATGTATGAAAACTTTCACATAATTTTTAAATGATTTTTTTTCACAGTTTGCCATTTAAATATTTGAATGCAAATTTTTCATGCAATTGAATCATTTTCAAAGCTTATCAATAAATTTTGACAGACATTCAAGATACATTAAAGACAATTTTAAATGGTCTAAGTAAGACACACAAGGAAATGAATGTGGATTTTCGTGACATTACAGTAAAACTGAGAGTTTAGAAGAGAACAGAGATTCACAAATATAATTTTATTTTTCGAACAAAAGGATTTGTTTTACTTGTTTAATAAGTATTCTGAGTAACGAAAGGGAAAAAAAAATAGTGTGTTTCATATTTTTCATTGGGTCATTTAGTGAAATTCAATGTCTATTAATAAAATTGGAATAAAATTAACTGTTAAATGTTAGATGAACAGTATTTTTGTACAGATTGTCCATTAATCACAATTATATTCTTGGTAAGATCTATATACATTAATTTAAAATTTCATTATTTTTATCACTTCTTCCAATTTTAAAAAAAAACTATAAAATTATCTTGCAGTTTATACGAAATTTGAAAAATATATAGACTCAATTGATGATACAATAGAATTTGCGTTTAAATTAAAAACAATCAAAAAAGAAAAGCCAAAATGTTTTTTTTATAAAAAGTTGTGTGTTGTAAACTTGATCTGATCCTCAAAAAGTACACAATATTATTTATTATTCATTAGTAGTATTTAGTGTAAAA
This sequence comes from Mytilus californianus, assembly GCF_021869535.1. Taxonomy (NCBI): domain Eukaryota; kingdom Metazoa; phylum Mollusca; class Bivalvia; order Mytilida; family Mytilidae; genus Mytilus; species Mytilus californianus. The sequence goes on along the minus strand of NW_026262745.1, from coordinate 81,642,629 downwards.
CACTGTAAAATCACATAAATAATATAAATAGTCTGAATATATACAAAGAGTGCATATTGACTACTCTTTTCAAGCAGCTTTTCAATAGCGCAGTAAGTTTTCTAGTATCTCCATGTATTTGAAATATTTCTACTGAAATTAACTATTTTGTGATATATTCGATTAAATTTTGTAATTATTGGTACTTTTCATTGTTTATTGTACTTTTTGAAATTTTAGCAGAAATACCTAAAATTATCTTAATTGACTAACAAAAATAAATATGAGTACACTTTGGCAATTTCATATCATTTTCCTTGGTTTTTTTTTGGTTTTGTTTGTTCTCTTAGTTAAAAACAATACTGAAAAGTAGAAAGATAATTAAGCTGAAAAGGATTAAATTAATATTCTATAAACACGGGCAATGCTTACAAAAAAAAGACAAAAAGTGGAATAAAGTTGCATTTTTTTTATTTTTTTTTATTATTAAACAACGAATCCAATCTGGTTGTATTAGATGTAAATAACTTAATCAGATAATAAAATCATCAGGGCCAAACTGTCAATTCCATCATAGCAAGCGCGTTTTATGTGTAAAATATTCCCAAGTGACGCTCGAATCCAAAAATTTGAAAAGTACGAAGTGAAGACCCAAACTAACCAAAATTTTGCTAAATACAGCTAAGGTATCAAGGAATAAAAAAAAGTTCAGAAACGATCAGCTTTATACATGTGACAATGATTAATTTATTTACACTGACGGCGATTGTGTTATTCCTGAACTTGACGAAGAAATCATAGGAGATTTAAAAGCCATTTGCAATTTAAAGCGCAACAAAAGTAACGGAGTAGATAGACATTGATAAATATTTTATTGGGTATAAAGATGTGTTTATGCCCAAGGTTAGTTAAGGTTTTCAATGTATTTGCAGTCCGGATCCTACTAGCTGGGCTATTGCTATACTTGTGACTCTATTCAAGAAAGGAAACGAATACGATCCAAATAACTACAGAAGTCTTGTAATTTCGCAAAATTATTTACTTCCGTATTAAATCAACGTTTGATGGACTGATCTTTTGATGTCATAGCTGACGCCCAATTCGGCTTTTGTCCTGGTTTTGGAACTGTAGATGCAATTAGATTTTTAAGTTCCTTTGCAAGTCTTTGTTGTTGTTATGTTGATTACACAAAAGCACTCGTTACTGTTCAAAGGCTATGGTATAAATTGTCAAAAATTGTTATGCAAGGTAAACTTCTAACTATGTATTCTAATTTGTCTACTTGTGTATGTGTTGATTTAATTCTAAATTGCTTCACCAATGAATTGGGCTTGATTATCTCCTATTATTTATATATCCTATACTTTTTTCATTATATGTTATCAATTGTGAAATTAATAAATGAGATGAAAGAATTGAATTTATTCCTACTTGGTCCAAGGTTTTTAAAATTCTATCTAACTTCTATGCTGATGATATGGTTATCTTCTCACAATCTATTTTTGCACGATATAAAGTGGTCATTGAGTGTTAAACATATTAACAAATCTAAAATTGTAGTATTTAGTAAAGATTCACGTTGATGAGAAATAGTATTATGATAATAAAGAAATTGAAGTTGTTGATACTTGGTGTACTTTTAAATTTTAATGGCAAATATAACATGTTACAACAAAAAAAAATAAGGTAGAATGTTTGCTCTTAGAAGAAATATCAAAAGTATGCATAAAAAGTCAAAACTAGGAAAAATTATAATTATTTTTTTATGTATCGGCACGAAAAAATTATAGTCTACAGCAAAAAAAATCACGAACTCTTTTTTTTATATTTGTGGAACATTTCTGTTTTATTTTTTTGCAGTCTTTTTTCCTGTTCATTGGTCAACAAAAAAATCGGACCTATTTTTTTTTCTTAAATTGTTTAAATTGTTTCATTGTTTAATTAATTTTTTGTGTTTAAATGGCAGAAGGGTTGTCGGTTGCTCTAGTTGATGATAATCAAAGGTCCTTTTGGCCAGATAGAACTTTGGCAGATGTGTGTACTTGGTGTTTTCTTAATTAAGGATTGAAATTTGGAGGGAGAAGTCTCAGCACTGAGACATTCAATGCATTTATTAAATATTTTGCCAAAAAAATACTTTGTACTACGGACTAGAAAGAAAACTTATCGTGTCAATGTGAAAAAAGCTTTGAAGAAGGGATTTTCGAATTAAAGTTTGGTGGGGGCTATTATATCCGAATTTAAGACCTCTATTGTATTTGTAAAGAATAATTCTTTCCGGAAGAAATAACATCCAGCGAAAAAATATTGATTGTAAGATTTTTTCACTGTGAGATATTTTCCATTGTCTTGAAATTTTTACAAGAAAGTTTTACAGATAGATATTAAATTGTTTTCAGACAAAGTATTCATTCATATTTAACTATTAAAATATCGAAAATTTCATAAAAATCTAAATCTTTGCAAATACTATTAATAATGGAGTAATTAAATAAAAGCTAAAGTAATGATTAAAAAACCAAACAAACAATTGTAATTGGAAATAATATCACAGATGTTAATAGTAAAATAATATTCTGAACTAATTTTATGGTTCGTTTGAAACAAAAAATTTCTATTTCATAATCACAATATAAAAAAGAAAATAAATATTATGTAAAAATATGTAACAAAACCAGAAATAATTTCACAGATCTTAATCGTATCAATAAGAAAATCAGGCCAGTGAAAAACGTTTTTTCAGATATGAGTACAATTAAAAAAGTAAAGGTAGAAATATTTCTGCCCAGCTAATATTTGACAGTTAGATAGTATTTAAATACTTGTGACATATTTTACGTCTTTTTAATTTTTAATTAAAGTCATCATTTTATATTTAATAAATTAAGAAATAAATTGCTTCGCCGAGCGCAGCTGGATACGACCACAGAGGGGCAACCCTGAACAGTTGGGGGGAAAATGGACACAGTATTCGCGCTTGATACAGGTCTGAATTTTGATTGTAATTAATATTTATGACACATAATAAGATTCTGGCACAGAATAACTAGTCAAAGAACTTAGAATTGGTTATATTTATATTCAATTTTTTGCTTTTGTGCAATACACTATGCTGTTACGAATTGACCCCCACTCCCAAAAAAAAAATTTACCCCCCCATTTTTTTGCTTTTGTGCATTACACTATGCTGTTGCTAATTGACCCCCCCCCCCAAAAACAAAATTTGTTTTACCCCTTCCCCCTTTTTTTGAAGAAATTAACTTTTTAATTTCTGAAATTTGAAATGAGAAAAAATTGTACTCCCCCCCCCCCCTCACAATTTTTTTTCTTACCCCCCCTCCAAATTTTTTTTTCACCTCCCCCTTTTTCCCAAAAAAAAAATTCTTTCCCTCAAGATATGGTCATAATCTCAATTCAAATTTCCAATGGAGTTTGCAACCATAATTACCCATTTAAATACATCATAAAAGTCTTAAAATAGAAAATGACATACATAGTCATTGCTAAAATTGATATTCCTGAATCAGCATTTTTAAATAGTAACTTCTAAAAATAAATTGACAGCTTATTACCTCAAGACAATACAACATTTCTTTATACATAATTTAAAAGCAGTGTAAGGGAGGTAAGCCAAACCTAACACTGTACTTTTTTTTAATTGTCCATTAACCATGAAACCCTTGTTTTCCCCCTTTTTTGCCCCTAATTCCTAAACGGTTTGAGCCATAACCCCCCAAAGCCAATCCTAACTATCCCTTTGTGGTATGGAAACTTGTGGTATAATTTCAGAGAGATCCATACATCGTTCCACAAGTTATTGTCTGGAAACTAGAAAAATGCTTATTTGGGCCACTTTTTGGCCCCTAATTCCTAAACTGTTAGAACTATAACCCCCAAAATCAATCCCAACCTTCCTTTTGTGGTAATAAACCTTGTATTTAAATTTCATAGATTTCTATATACATTTACTAAAGTTATTGTCGGACGACGCTGGCGACAACGAGATACCAATATACGACCGCAAAATTTTTTGCGGTCGTATAAAAATGAAACAATTTCACTTTGAAATTTATTACGGAATATAGTATCCATAAAATGCATAAAATCTCTCATAACTACCTCCCTTTGATTGATAAATTATGCAAATATGTTCTACCTTGGTGATTCCGGAATATAGTATCCATAAAATGCATAAAATCTCTCATAATTACCTCCCTTTGATTGATAAATTATGCAAATATGTTCTACCTTGGTGACACATTTATCATTATGGTCAGATATATATAGATTGTGAGTATCTTATATAGTAGTCACCGACCGTGCGAGGGCTGTATAGCCAGGCAAGGTCGTTAAAAACTTCCATCATCATATAGTAGTCAGTGGGATTGTATTTCACAAGTTTATGTGAAATTTTAACTGGAAAGGATACTTACCATATAAGATGGAGAGAATTTTACTACTCTGGAAAGAATTATACTCCTCCGGAAGAAATCTACCCCTGAAACAAGTTTGAGCTTTCTAAAAAGCTGTGGACTGCTTCGCTCTATCCTAATTTTAAGACAATATGTGTGATTTTGTATTGGAAATGTTGTATTTTTAGATATTGATTGATATAAAATGGCTTGGAATATATATATATATTAAGATGAACTTTTCTGAAATTTTAAACTGGCTGTTTGTTCAGTGTTTAGTTGTCAATGTGTTTTTGTAGAGTGTGGTTTTCTAGTTCTTTCAGCTGGTCATTGACTTGCGATTTTGATTGCTAGTTCTGTATATAATTTATTTAGATATATATGAATGTTTATGCATGTTGCTTAAGAGTAACATAATTTCGAGTGATGAAGACAATAACAATCAAAACCAAGGCATTTACAAATAGACACGACTCTGGAGGTGTGCCTAGATTGGCAGAAGTTATAAAATACAGATAATGCATTTTTGTAAACATTGTATAGGAACATTGTTTAGCAAAACAAATCTTGCATATTGCAGATTAACAAAGCATAAAACACGTATTAACAACTGATATTTCAATATTGAATTTCAGTGTACAATATATGCATAATAAAACGAACATGAATTAATGACAGTTGATCGGAACTGAAATACACATAGTTAATTTTCCGGCATTTGATGTCTTATCTTGAGACGAGAAAAGTCTGTAATTCTTTATCTCATTTAAGCCAATATGTTGCTGTATCTCAGCCGCATCATAAAGCAACCAATCAGAATCTATATGTGATAAGTAATTATTTCAAGATATGTATCAACTGAAACTAATAGCTCCACACCTTGATGCGAAGCAATAACATGTCTGGAAACTAATTACGGTGACAAATCTTCCGCTGGAAAAATTTTCACTGAGGAAGAAATAAACCGTTACATATTCAGATGTTAATTTTAATTAAATGCCTTTTGTGAGAATCCAACTCTGGACTTTGTCAAGCAAGCCTTAGGCATTACTACAAGCTATAGCAACCACCCTTTTCTTCCGAAAAACAGACGCATAAACAAAAACATATAACACAAATTGAAACGGATACATTGACACAGCCTGATAACCAGTTTATAATAAATTCAAGCACTAAACGGCTCTTTTAGTAGGTTGTTTCATTTCTTAATGATTTCATACTAAACTATCTTTGTTACACCACAGTTCTTTGCATTTGCCTAACATTAAAACTGGACATGCTTTTAATTCTTCGTAGTGATGGTAGTACAGCTTTATTATTGGATGTGTAAACAATATGAAAATATTCATTGTCCAATCAAATCTAAGTATTTTATAAACAAACTCTGCCATCTATTGTATTCAGGTGTCAATTCTACTAACACACAAAATTTGCAAGCAAGCCATTTTAAAACAAGAAATTGCACAATAGCTTAATCTTAAAAACCATGAAAACTGAACATTGACCAATGAACCATGAAAATGAGGTCAACGTCAGATGAACCCTGCCAGACAGACATGTACATCTTGGAATCATTCCATACACCAAATAAAGTGGTATTAATACTTAAAGTATTTGAGAAATCAGTCTCCTTGTCTAATAAGGGCTGTTGTCAGAACACTAAGATAAAATAAATATGTGGTATAGCAGTCTCAGCAGAACAGTACACTGTTAGTCTAACAACTTTTTTTTACATATAATAATATTTTAAATAAAATAAATAAAACGTTTTCACTTACGTAATCATTTTATTTCTTATAATTAAAAAGTAAAGACAGAGAATGTTCAATTAAATATCAGGAAAAAACAATAACTTTTTTTTAATTTTGATTCTCAACTAAAATGCACAAATTAAAAGCAATGAAAAAACAGGGTTAAATAGTACATAATTTAATTTATCAGTCGTCCTACTGTCTGTGTCACTCTTAATAGATCTTAATAAAATTGCATATCAAGGCTTTGTGACGTCAAATAAGTTGACCCGCACATATCACCGACGTCAAAATGAATGAATCGACGTTGATAAATTTGATCCGAACATCTTCCGGTTTGCTAGTGAAACAAAAAAATTATATGAGTTGCAGCAAATAATTTTGCAATTAGATTTCTCAAAACGACCATTTAATCAAATAGAACTTCTGTTCGATAAGATTGTGTGGAAGTGTAGTGTAGAGAGTCAAAAGGTAAAAAATGTCCAACAAATTAGAACCAACAACAGCAAATAATTTATTTAAAACAAAGAATTTCTTGATAGAAACGGTTAGGCTTAGAACTAGTCGAAAGCACTAAAAGATTTGTTGTAGAGCACTTAAGTACTAGAGGCAGAAATGAAAAGATATTAAACAGGTTTTTTGTGAAGTTTAGGTAACCAATACATAGTAGGGACCTTCAAATGTTCAGAGGAGGCTTTAAGCTGAGTTGTGGTAATGATATCAATATGATTGTTTACTATTTGACTCACTGTGGAGCACACTGACCTGATTTTGCTAATAAAACCCTCTAGAATTTTCTTGGATAATTCAATAATGCATAAATCGCTCTCCGGTCTGTAAACAAAAATATTCCAAGGCTACAATTCATTGGCATGTACATGTATCTGAAACACAAATCCTACTGAAAAGACTTGCTCCATGTGATCATTTTCAGAAGAAAGGGACGTTTTATGCATAGCAATAGTAAGCGCGCCAATATTTGATTGACATATTTATTTCATGAAAAGCACAATTAAGTTTCATTCATCAGCATTTTCGACCCCGATTTGGACCAACTTGAAAGCTTCAAATTCAAGAATCTAAATACAGCATATCAAAGATCCCCTTGAATTCAATTTTTGTTACATTCAAACAAAGTTTAATTTTGGACCCTTTGGACTTTAATGTAGACCAATTTGAAAACCAGTCCCAAAATCAAAAATGTAAATACAGAGTTAGATTCAGCAAATCAAAGAACCCCAAGAATTCAACCTTTGAAATATGTCATCGCCTATTAATATTACAAATCATATAAAGCCACGCCTTGCTCATTTAATCTGTCACTTCTGTCACTCTCTTCAACATGTTCATGGTTTTCTCTAATAGTTGCGGCCTGTAAATAAACACGACTGACAAATGATCCTGTCTAATTCCGGGGCAGCCATTTTACACTTATCACACACTGTGCAGTGATACGAAAAATGAGGTAATTTGATTGGCTTATCTAGCATCACGAAATATATTGCGACTTTTTCATTGGTTATTCGAAATTTCATTAATTACTTTCAAAGGTCAAAACAATGTTCATTGTCTCCATGGAAAGGGAGGTATGTGATTTCTTCGATAATATACAAATCACTCACACTTTTCACTTGAAAATCTTATTTTTGTCAAATCTTATTTCATACGATTTTTTTTTAAAGTTTGAAGTTTAAGTTTGTAACTGGAACATGATATATGACATCATACTGGTATGTGAAAAAAAATTGATCAACGATTCACGGACTTTTCTATTCAACACAAAGAGAATGTTTACAATAAGAGAAACAAGAGGTTTAACAACTCGTGAGAATTGGATATCGCTTGATATCAATTCTCGTTATTTAATTCAAATAGAAATAATAAACTTGCCAAAGGCTCGTTTATTATTAAATAACTGGATATGAGTTGATATCAAGCAATATCAAATTCTCACTCTTTACGAAACCTATAAACATTTTATTATTCGTTATTTCAATATGTATAACAAAACAAAATAAAATAAAATGATCCACGGGGCTCAGCTTGATACGACCACAGAGGTCGAACCCTGAATAGTTGGGTTAAGTATGGACACTACATTCAAACTTGATACAGCTCTGAATTTGGATTGTGATTAAATATTTGACACATTGTAGGTTTCTGACACCGAATAAATGTGGTCAAAGAACTGAAAATTTTGAAATTTGACTTTTACTTATTACGGTCCAATATCCAAAATCTAAATACACGTTTAGATTCAGCATATCATAGACCCCAAAGAATTTTAATTTTTGATAAAATCAAACAAAGTTTAATTTTGGACCCTTTGGACCTCAATGGACCAATTTGACAACAGGCCCCAAAATCAAAAATCTAAATACAAGGTTAGATTCAGCATATCAAAGAACCCCATATATTCAATTTTTGTTGAAATCGAACAAAGTTTAATTTTGGATCCCAATTTGGACCAACTTCAAAACTGGGCCCAAAATCAAAAATCTTAATCAGTGTTCTCCCCAGGATTTTTGGATAGCACCAGGGTGACGCGTGTGGACTACTTGGTAAAATGATTCGTACAATCGGTAGTGTCGCGTCGCGTCGCTTAGCTATATTTCTAGTAACTGTAGTTTTTATGTCTCCTGTTTTGTTTTAATGCTGTGGTACTGTGTTATGTAGACATTGAAAATTATTGGTAAAAAAAAAGTAAATCAATTAACAGTTTGACATGTATACTTTAATATTTTTTAAAAATAAATAAAACATGATTCATTACAAAATATTCGTCTAAATTTAAAGTTATTAAATCTTTTATAAAATTGATGATCAATAAGAATAAAATATTATTCAAAAGAGAACAAAAATGTTCAATTTAAAAAACTTTCTTATTTCTAGAATGAAAGATGTTGTATTGTGAAAGGATTCCTGTCATAAGGAGATATAAAATTAACAAGAACAAATATTGTTTTATTATTTGAACCAGTTTCTATCTTAAATTTCAATAAAAAGATATTTTTCATAAATTTCAAAACATTTTGCCATAGATTTCATGTAAATATTAACTTTTCTTGTCTTTAGTGATAATTAAACATAGATACAGACTTAATACTGCATTGAAATCTAAATCTTTATTTAATAATTTAAATCCATTTAATAAGAATTCCTAAATCTATAAATTTATCCTAGTTCTATAGATCTATTAGTAACCGTATTCAATGTCAACAACAAAGTCTCCCTATTTTCCCGCCTAAATGACAGGAAGTAGATATAAATAGATTAAACATGTGCTTATGGATAAAATTTGCAAATCACTTCTGTTATTCATTAATTATCATATGGATATTGATATCCAGTTTGAAGGTACAGTCATGCATTTTATTTATAAAATAGAATAGATTGCAGTTAATTGTAAATAATCTTGGATATTCTATGTGAACTAACTGGGTTATGTGATCCGTCCCCTTTGAATCACTTGTTGACAGATACTATGATAGTTTGAAACCGGAATATCATGCAATATAATCTATGTCAAAATTAAAGATAATTTGGCCATGGTTTAATCAGAGACATATATAATACTATTATATAAGTATTGAGAAGTGTATAATGGTCAATTATACGTAATGAGCCAACTTTATAATGTACAAAATGTGTTCCGTCGTGTGTACAACTATCGGGTCAACACGGTTTGTGTACAAAGTATTTGCCGACTTGTCAGGTGGTGAGTGAAGTATCTACGATCATAAAGTTATGATCTCTTAATTAAAACACAAAAGAATCATGTTACAAGTGTTAATTACATCGATTAAATCCAATCAACAAAGGTTAACCTCATAAAGCCATTAAAGGTTGCACTTTGTAAATACAGCTGTTTCTCAAACCACGCCTCTTTTGGGGAGATATTTAATATTCATAGGTACGTTAATTTGTTAACGTACTGGTTCCCATTGATGATCTCTGTGTTTCATCTCATAGAGACATCACTTGGGAATGTAACCAGTATAGATAAGGGTTGCACTAATGACAGGACGATTGCCCGGATAGTGACAGGACGATTGACCGGATGAGATATAAATAGTCATAACTTTTTTGTTATTCGGTAGATTTTTTTAATATTTGTAGACCTTAGAGATATAAAAATATATTTTATGAAAATAAAACAAAATAAATGAAAAATTTTTTTTTGAGCAAATAAAGTTGACCGGACGGATTTCACACTCGCCGATATACGCTATACATATATTCAACTTGTCGACAACAGGTGTTAATATCTCTTTTGTTTTACAATATTTGTCGATGAAATTAAGGAATCTGTGAGAATAATAAATATATAATACGAAAATATAAACTTTATAGTAAACAAAAATGTTTTTCTGCAAAAAAATTGACCGGACGGTATTGACATTCGCCGATGTACGCGTTGATTATATTGAACTGATCAACAAAAAGTGTTTATATTTTTTTTGTTTTACAATATTTTTACATGAAACTAAGAAATCTACGAGATCAATAAATATATGATATGAAAATATAAACTTTATAGTAAAAAACATTGTTTTTCTTCAAAAAAAGTTGACCGGACGGAACTAACATTCGCCGATATATGCTTTAAATATATTGAACTGATCGACACCAGTTTTAATATCTCTTCTTTTTTTACAATATCTGTCCATGAAATTAAGGAATCTTGGAGATTAATAAATATATTATACGAAAATTTAATCTTTATAGTAAAAAAAAAATGTTTTCTGCAAAAAAAGTTGACCGGACGGAATTAACATTCGCCGATATATGCTTTAAATATATTGAACTGATCGACACAAGTGTTAATATCTCTTCTTTTTTTTTTTATAATATCTGTCCATGAAATAAATGAATCTGTGAGATTAATAAATATATTATACGAAAATAAAAACTTTATAGTAAAAACTTTGAGCCCAAAATGTTGATTTGAGTGAGTTCACTAGAAGTACTTATATTTAATTAGATTAATCTAATTTAGACACTTGTCGTAATCACCAATCAAGCCAAATAACATGTCATTAAAGTTTTCACACCTGAGACATCAAATACATTTAATTGAATTACCTTATATAATCAGTTGGCAATTAGAATTTTTTGTTTGTAATAACGATGTAATTTTGAAATTTCCACTTCCACCTCCCCGTTGGTGAGCAGGGGGCAGAATAATTCTGGCAGACGGAAGGGGTCGGCTAATAATTTGTTGCCGCAATTTTTACTATTTGAACAAATATACAATTCCATTTGTTCTAAAGTAATATAAACTATTTACTCTAAAGTTAATATTTTCATATAATATATTTATTAAAAATATTGCAAAAAAAGAAGAGATATTAACACTTGTGTCGATCAGTTCAATATATTTAAAGCAAATATCGGTCGAATGTGAAATCCGTTCGGCCAACTTTTTTGTTGAAGAAAAACATTTTTTTTTACTATAAAGTTTGTATTTTCATATCATATATTTATTGATCTCCAAGATTCCTTAATTTCATGAAAAAATATTATAAAACAAAAAAAATATTAACACTTTTTGTCGATCAGTTGAATATATTTAAAGCATTTATCGGCGAATGTTAATTCTGTCCGGTCAAATTATTTTGAAGAAAAACAATTGTTTTTACTATAAAATTTATATTTTCATATCATATATTTATTGATCTCACATATTTCTTAGTTTCATGTAAAAATATTGTAAAACAAAAAAAATATAAACACTTTGTTTGATCAGTTCAATATAATCAACGCGTACATCGGCGAATGTCAATACCGTCCGGTCAATTTTTTTTTGCAGAAAAACATTTTTGTTTACTATAAAGTTTATATTTTCGTATTATATATTTATTATTCTCACAGATTCCTTAATTTCATCGACAAATATTGTAAAACAAAAGAGATATTAACACCTGTTGTCGACCAGTTGAATGTATGTATAGCGTATATCGGCGAGTGTGAAAACCGTCCGGTCAACTTTATTTGCTCAAAAATATTTTTTTTCATTTAACTTGTTTTATTTTCATAAAATATAGTTTAATATCTCTAAGGTCTACAAATATTAAAAAAATCTACCGAATAACAAAAAAGTTATGACTATTTATATCTCATCCGGTCAATCGTCCTGTCACTATCCGGGCAATCGTCCTGTCATTAGTGCTTCCCTATAGATAAACATGGTAGCGGCTAAATTTTAATTCTTAGGAGGTCCAAAAATGGAGGTAAGGGTAATATAGAATTTTAGTATAAGTTTAAACTCTTAGAAGTTCAGGGCATATAAATGTTGAAAATATGCCGCACAGCCCTATATTTTGACCTTTGAATAAAATAGTAGTGCATATAAACTTTCCGTTCTGGGATATTATTTTTCACGAAACTTCATAGTAAAAGTGTCACAGTTTTAGCCGCAAAGGGAGTTCCTATGGGAAATTGCATTGTCTGTATTTACAGAATTGCAACCTATATAGGGTTAAAAAATAGAACATACAGAATTTCACAAAATCTGGTTTATCTCAGAGATTTTAAAGAATTTAACTCAAATATGAAGTTTTATAAATATTTCATGAAGATTGAGAAAATCCTGGGCCTTAACTATGATGACTCAGCATAAATTCACAGTTTACAGTATGCATGGTTTACTTAAAGCCCTGAATTCAAAATAAATTCATAATATATGCCTATTTGTAATTTAAATTGTTTAGAAGTGCTTATATTTACTCTTCGCAGTAATTGCAACTCATTGATCCTTCCTAAATATTTCTGGTGGGGTGTTTTTGTCCTGTCGATAACCCAAAAGTAAGCCGTAACGCCTAAATGTGCTTTTTTGTGACTGCGGCATAAAAAAGTACAAGCTAGAATTACAAAAAGACCTCAGTAAAACTTACAATAGTGTGTTCTATCCTAAATATGTCGTAAATATTTCACATTGCTAGAAACAGGGAAAAAAATTAGGAAATGTGAGGCCCCAGGGGCAAAAAACAGAGGAAAATGCCTACCCCTGAGTCATAAAACAGATAATTTAACTTGTAAATGCTATGATTTTTTTATTTTAAAGGTCTTTTATAAAGTAAACAATAACTGTGCTAGGAAGTTATGCAAAAATCAGATGTAAGCAGTCATTTCAATCAAACTTTTAGTGAATTTATGCACCAGACTGATATCTTCATAAATACAACTTTTGCAAATATGCCTTTGTTTAAACACTTCTAGGACATATATTAACTAACTTATGTTAGATATATGGTTAGGGATGATACTGTTGTGACAAGAATTCTAAACTGACCATTTGAGGCAAAAATTGTGAACTTTCATTGACAAATAGGCATACAGTAAGATGTGGACTGGAGACACAGGCAGGATTGGATACTTTGTATAATCTTGAATGTTGGAATGCTTAACTACTAAACAAAACATTTATAGTATTCTAAAATGCTTTCAATTTGTTATCAGAATAGTTTCAAACAGGTTTTAGACAGTTCATGTCAGAAAACATGCACATAGGGTAAGCTTGCAATAATTAGAGTCTTGTTTTCAAAATCTTTAAAAAATTGAAACAGGGGTAGGGGTATAAAATGTACTGTAAAAGGAGACTTAGAGTATATGCAGTGATTTCTTTAAGGCTATAATTCTGATAAATAAGTATTGTTGTGAGAAAAAGTGTTTTTAGAGAGTTTTCTATTTGAATAAATGTTTGTATAGGTTGCACTTTGTAAATACAGCTGTTTCTCAAACCACGCCTCTTTTGGGGAGATATTTAATATTCATAGGTATGTTAATTTGTTAACGTACTGGTTCCCATTGATGATCTCTGTGTTTCATCTCATAGAGACATCACTTGGGAATGTAACCAGTATAAATAAACATGGTAGCGGCTAAATTTTAATTCTTAGGAGGTCCAAAAATGGAGGTAAGGGTAGTATAGAATTTTAGTATAAGTTTAAACTCTTAGAAGTTCAGGGCATATAAATGTTGAAAATATGCCGCACAGCCCTATATTTTGACCTTTGAATAAAATAGTAGTGCATATAAACTTTCCGTTCTGGGATATTATTTTTCACGAAACTTCATAGTAAAAGTGTCACAGTTTTAGCCGCAAAGGGAGTTCCTATGGGAAATTGCATTGTCTGTATTTACAGAATTGCAACCTATATAGGGTTAAAAAATAGAACATACAGAATTTCACAAAATCTGGTTTATCTCAGAGATTTTAAAGAATTTAACTCAAATATGAAGTTTTATAAATATTTCATGAAGATTGAGAAAATCCTGGGCCTTAACTATGATGACTCAGCATAAATTCACAGTTTACAGTATGCATGGTTTACTTAAAGCCCTGAATTCAAAATAAATTCATAATATATGCCTATTTGTAATTTAAATTGTTTAGAAGTGCTTATATTTACTCTTCGCAGTAATTGCAACTCATTGATCCTTCCTAAATATTTCTGGTGGGGTGTTTTTGTCCTGTCGATAACCCAAAAGTAAGCCGTAACGCCTAAATGTGCTTTTTTGTGACTGCGGCATAAAAAAGTACAAGCTAGAATTACAAAAAGACCTCAGTAAAACTTACAATAGTGTGTTCTATCCTAAATATGTCGTAAATATTTCACATTGCTAGAAACAGGGAAAAAAATTAGGAAATGTGAGGCCCCAGGGGCAAAAAACAGAGGAAAATGCCTACCCCTGAGTCATAAAACAGATAATTTAACTTGTAAATGCTATGATTTTTTTATTTTAAAGGTCTTTTATAAAGTAAACAATAACTGTGCTAGGAAGTTATGCAAAAATCAGATGTAAGCAGTCATTTCAATCAAACTTTTAGTGAATTTATGCACCAGACTGATATCTTCATAAATACAACTTTTGCAAATATGCCTTTGTTTAAACACTTCTAGGACATATATTAACTAACTTATGTTAGATATATGGTTAGGGATGATACTGTTGTGACAAGAATTCTAAACTGACCATTTGAGGCAAAAATTGTGAACTTTCATTGACAAATAGGCATACAGTAAGATGTGGACTGGAGACACAGGCAGGATTGGATACTTTGTATAATCTTGAATGTTGGAATGCTTAACTACTAAACAAAACATTTATAGTATTCTAAAATGCTTTCAATTTGTTATCAGAATAGTTTCAAACAGGTTTTAGACAGTTCATGTCAGAAAACATGCACATAGGGTAAGCTGGCAATAATTAGAGTCTTGTTTTCAAAATCTTTAAAAAATTGAAACAGGGGTAGGGGTATAAAATGTACTGTAAAAGGAGACTTAGAGTATATGCAGTGATTTCTTTAAGGCTATAATTCTGATAAATAAGTATTGTTGTGAGAAAAAGTGTTTTTAGAGAGTTTTCTATTTGAATAAATGTTTGTATAGGTTGCACTTTGTAAATACAGCTGTTTCTCAAACCACGCCTCTTTTGGGGAGATATTTAATATTCATAGGTATGTTAATTTGTTAACGTACTGGTTCCCATTGATGATCTCTGTGTTTCATCTCATAGAGACATCACTTGGGAATGTAACCAGTATAAATAAACATGGTAGCGACTAAATTTTAATTCTTAGGAGGTCCAAAAATGGAGGTAAGGGTAGTATAGAATTTTAGTATAAGTTTAAACTCTTAGAAGTTCAGGGCATATAAATGTTGAAAATATGCCGCACAGCCCTATATTTTGACCTTTGAATAAAATAGTAGTGCATATAAACTTTCCATTCTGGGATATTATTTTTCACGAAACTTCATAGTAAAAGTGTCACAGTTTTAGCCGCAAAGGGAGTTCCTATGGGAAATTGCATTGTCTGTATTTACAGAATTGCAACCTATAGGTAAATCGATCACGTCGTGTAAACAATCTGAACGGGTCTCACTAATTAGCGACAAGAAGCGTCAAGAAGCGACAAGAAGAATAAATTTAGCGACAAGAAGCGACAAGAAAACTATTTAGCGACAAGAAAACTTTAAAAAAATATTATTAGAATAAATATATTAAAAAAAATATGCATTGACAGCAATAAAGAGATTTTCATTTTTTTATTATATTGATAGATGAAGAAATTAACGAGTCAAGATAACATTTGGAGGTTTGCCTGTGATCTGAACAATTTCTTTCAACAATAATATATTTATTTTATAAATTTTTTAACACTCTCTTTGTCTAAAATATAATAAACTGACTTCATCAAGTTCATGCAAAATGCATATTATACGTGAATCAGTGTCCAGAAAAGATAATGTTACTAAAACGTGAATATTTTATTTGGGTATTGACTTATCAAACGATATGTATGATGTGTACGCATAGTTTAAAGTTGATTCAAGATTGTTCTAAAACACAAGAACATGTAAAAATTAATATCATACTATGACAGGGAAATTTATCAATATCTATCAATATATTTAAAAAAAAAATGAAAATCACTTTACTTTCCGTATATCAAAATAAAAATGTCAATGCATATTTTTTTAATAATATTTTTATTAAGTTTTCTTGTCGCTAAATAGTCTTCTTGTCGCTAAATTTATTCTTCTTGTCGCTAAAATTCTTCTTGTCGCTAATTAGTGAGACCGATCTGAACTGGTTTGAACTGGTCAAATTTCACCTGGAATTTTATACCGCACGGTAAAGATTTAACAAGTCGTTTAAAACTTTACCGATTTTCGATTTTTTTAACTGAAAATTTTAGCACCACGGAGAAATATAATACATCGCGGTAAGAAGAATACCACCACGGTAAAAAATTATACATCGCGGTCCTTTCAGGCCCTGAGGAGAACACTGTTAATACATGTTTGGATTCAGCATATCAAAGAACCCGAAAAAATTCAGTTTTTGTTACAATCAAACAAAGTTTAATCTTGGACCCTTTGGACTCTACCAATTTGAAAACCGGTCCCAAAATCAAAAATGTAAATACACAGTTACATTCAGCATATCAAAGAACCCCAAGAATTATATTTTTCAAAAATCAAACAAAGTTTAATTTTGGACCCTTTGGACATTAATGTGGACCAATTTGAAGACAGGCCCCAAAATTAAAAATCTAAATACATGGTTAGATTATGCATATCAACGCACACCAATAAATCAATTTTTGATGAAATCAAACAAAGTTAAATTTTGGACACTTTAGACCTAATATAGACCAATTCAAAACCAATAAGAGGCTGTCAGAGTGACAGCAAACCGGATTTTCCTGCTGAGGTCGAACCCTGAACAGTTGAGCAAGTATGGACACAACATTTAAGCTTAAAACAGCCATGAATTTGGATTGTGATTGAATATTTGATACAGCATAGGTTTGTGACACAAAATGTATGTGGTCAAAGAACTAAAAAAATTGAAATTGGACATTTACCTATTATGGTCCAATATCCAAAATCTAAGTTCATTGTTAGAATCAGCTTATCAAAGAACCCCAAAACTTCAATTTTTGATAAAATACTTATTAATTAAAACAATTTCTGTTCAACAGGAAATAACTCAAACTTGTTTCCATGAACCAGTAATGCAAATCTAAAATTAGATATGATTTCACCACTAAAAAATTGTTCTCTAAAATTAGATATGATGTTTTCAAATTATTATCAAATATAATTAATAGTTCCCAATATTTTTTCTTCCATTTGTCACAAACTAATATCTTATCTGCAACTTATCAGTCAATGTCAACAACTTTATCTACACAATGTAATGTAATGAAATATATCCTTTAATAAAAATAGATTATTATCTAATGAAAATGACATTTGCAAATCTGGACACCCAAACAGGATCAAGTAAAAATTTAACATTAACACACACAACAAAAATAAAATACCACATAACAACTGTGACATCTACCTTCAAAACACACATGACTTAAAACTAGAATGGTTAAAGTTAAGCCACCAAAATTCAATTTTGATCTGTGTTTTGTGGTAATAAGCATTGTGTATAAGTTTCATAAAATTTGGTTGAGGCAAACTTAAGTTAGAGAACGAAAACCAACTTTGGGACGTACGGACAGACGTACGTACAGAAGGACAAGGGTAAAACTTAATGCTCCCTCCACTACGGCGGGGGCATAACAATAGTTATAAATTTCTGACAACTCCTGACTAATCAATTGAACATAACCAATCATTGATAGACTATCTATACATCTCAGCTATACATAAACTTATAAATTTCTGTTCAAAGGGAAATTACTCATTCAAATAATAAGTAAATTTCTGGTTTCTAAAAGGGTCCAAAATTCAAGAACGAGAAAAGTTTAAGTCGTGAAAATTGAACTTGACCTTCTTTTAGTCACAGGAAACAACATATCAAAATTTGAAAAAATTTCATCGAAGTGTTTTCATGTAAATGAACGGACAATGTATGGCAGCCGCCCGCCCACCGTACATCCCCAAGTCAATAACTGATTTATCCTTCAAAAATCTGGTTAAAAATCCAAATTCTTAATACAGCGTTAGATTCAGCATATTAAAAAACCCCAAGAATTCAAGATTTTGTATTAAATAAACCCCATTGAAATTGGTCAAGAAATAAGCAATTTATACCCAGTGTTACAAATGTATTGTTTATGGCCCCTTTTTCCTAAACGGTTAGAGTCATGACCCCCAAAACCAATCCAAACCTTCCTTTTATGGTATGGAACCTTGTGGTACAATTTCATAGCGATCCATAGACTTATACTCAAGTTATTGTCCAGAAACCAGAAAATCCTAGTTTTTTGGCCCCTTATTCCTAAACAGTTTGGGCCATGACCCCCCAAATCAATCACCAACCTTTCTTTTGAGGTATAGAACTTTGTGGTAAAATTTCATAGATATCCATACACTAATACACAAGTTATTGTCCTGAAACAAGAACAATGCTTGTTTTTGTCCCCTAATTCCAAAACAGCTAGGACAATAACCCCCAAAATCAATCCCAACCTTCCTATTGTGATATGGAACCTTGTGCTACAATTTCAAAGAGATCCATACACTTATACTCAAGTTATTGTCTGGAAACCAAAATGTCTTCTGAAGACAAAGAAAAATGCTTGTTTTTGGCCCCTTTTTGGCACCCAATTCCTAAACGGTTTGGGCCATGACCCCCAAATCAATCACCAACCTTCCTTTTGAGGTATAGAACCTTGTGGTAAAATTTCATAGAGATCCATACACTAATACACAAGTTATTGTCCTGAAACAAGAACAATGCTTGTTTTTGTCCCCTAATTCCAAAACAGCTAGGACAATAACCCCCAAAATCAATCCCAACCTTCCTATTGTGATATGGAACCTAGTGCTACAATTTCATAGAGATCTATACACTTATACTCAAGTTATTGTCTGGAAACCAGAATGTCTTCTGCAGACAAAGAAAAATGCTTGTTTTTGGCCCCTAATTCCTAAACGTTTGGGGCCATGACCCCCCAAATCAATCACCAACCTTCCTTTTGAGGTATAGAACCTTGTGATAAAATTTCATAGAGATCCATACACTAATATACAAGTTATTGCCTGGAAACCAAAATGTCTTCGGACGACAAATGTCTTCTGACGACGACATCGCCATAACATAATACGAATGCAAAAATTTTATGGTCTTATAATCTGCTCATTCCACATTATTCTAGTATCAAAATATTATCATTATATAAAGATTAATACATGGCCTTATCCATATTAACTCAACTATTACCCCTTGACCAATATCAGCCTGAGTTGATATAGAATAGGCCATGTATTCAGTGTGTTTCATATACTTCTGATCTACAAATGTACCCAGGCTGACAACCCTGCATTAACTGACTTTATCGCACCGCCGGTAAATTATTATGTTGTGATTGGTTTAACGCCGTCATGTGGCGACCCCCTATGGATCCGTAGGGGGTTAGTAAATTTCATAGTGGGTTCATGACGTCACGGCTACTGTTAATGGTGACGTCATCTATTGCTGTTTTTGTATTTCATTGTTTATTTTTCTACAAAACGCTGCAGAAAAAGTATCGCGTGCGATAAATTCGTTATACGGTTCACTACTGACCCCCTACAGACCATAGAGGGTGAATAAAATCCATAGGGGATTCGGCCTTCGGCCTCACCCCCTATGGATTTTACTAACCCTCTATGGATCCGTAGGGGGTCAGTAGCGAACCATATAACTTATAATGTGAAGTCATGCCTGGCTGATAAGCACTTGAAAATGTATATTTTATTCTGTTGATTTGAAAAATGCCTTTCATCTTTAGTATCATTGCATATGCAGAACTGGACATGCTCGGTATATGATAAAGAAGCTTCTTTTTATATTACATATATATGCTTAGTATCCAAGAAATAACTATCATTTTTATATTACATATATGTAACAGCAAGTTGCATCATTTTAAAGTAGGTAATCCATGAAATTTAAATTTCTTATTAAATTTCATTTTTCCCTCAATCCAAGAAAAATGGTAAACATAGAATAAATGAATCCAAACTATTCTGAGTTCAAGGTCATCTTCAAGTTCACAAAGAACTAGAATCAGGTGTCTTAGGAATGTCCTCTACGGTAACAATCTTGTCCAAAGATGATGTGTGAGTATTTAATGTCATCAGTTGTGTGTAAACTGGAGAAAGATCAATTTCAAGTCCCACTAATACAAATACTCCAGAAACTGTAAAAAAGTGAAAATAAGCAATAACTCAAATGTTAAAATAAATTATGATTATTTCTTACTAATGACTAAAACAATATATTTTTATAATAACAACACCTATTGCTCTTAATGAAATACCATGAAGACTTTTGAGGAATTTTAGAGCCAATACTGACCCTTTGTGAACCTTTGTTCAACAAGAGTGCACATGCTGAAATGTCTCACCTGCTTTACTTATCATGTCAGATTGAATTTATGTTGAAAGCCTATAATATGAAGTTTTAACTACAAGTTTCAAATAGAATTAACAGTATCAATGATCAATTTCATACATCAAATACAGTTAACCTATTGTTTATATTATTTGATAAACAGACAAAACCATGAAAACTCAACATTGACCAATGAACCATGAAAATAAGATCAAGGTCAGATGAATCCTGCCAGACAGACATATACATTTTACAATCATTCTATACACCAAATATAGTTGACCTAGTGCTTATAGCAAATGAAAAATAGACCAAATCAGAAAAAAATAACATTGACCAATGAATCATGAAAATGAAGTCAAGGTCATATGAAACTTGCCAGTCAGACAAATGGTACACATTACAATCATTCCATACACCAAATATAGTTGACCTATTGCTTATAGTATCTGAGATACGGACTTGACCAGGTAAACTTAACCTTAACCGCGGGTTCATTAAATGTGGTTGAGGTTAGGCGAACCCTGTCTGACGACATGTTCACCTTCCAAGGAACCCATGTACCAAATATAGTTATCCTATTAAGTGAGAAATTCACATGACAAAAACACCATAATTTTTTTACAAGCAGTCGCTGAACCTTGAAAATGTGGTCAAGAACAATTGTATACAAGGAATGAAGCATCCAGGTCTTCTACCTTCTGAAATATAAAGCTTTAAACAAATAGTTTACGCCATCGCCATCACAAGCAAGACAAAAATCATCATTTAGGAGAATCAACTGAAGGTTTCAATCATTTGATTGATTTGTCTTGCTGATCAAAGTTTCTCTCTTTAACAAGATCTACTATAGTTTCTGCAAAAAAATAAATGGGGAATGTGTCCCTGGGACACAGATAATGACCCAGCTTGCATATAACATTATAAAGGGACATAACTCAAGAACGGTAAAAGTGACGCTACCCACTCGTACTTGATCTAAGTTTTGTGGTAATAAGCATTGTGTATAAGTTTCATAACATTTGGTTGAGGCTGGGAACAGTATATCTAACGGGAAATGAATCTGATACGCTTTTCAGTATAAAATTGATAAAATCTCGGACTCCCCGAGACTTCCCGAGATTTACGGATTTTGGTAGCGTCTGACTGAAAAACTATCAGAACTGCTCAACAAATAAACCACATAACTCTAATTGTAAATAAATACAAGTTTTATCATTTAGTAGATATATTTTGTCATATAACATTACCAAAATAAGTTTGATTTATTTGATGTGAAGTGTTTTATAATAGTTTGGGAATTTGTAAATCATCGCGGCAATGGCCGCCATTTTTTTTATTACCTTTTTTGCATTCTGCACAATTCTGTGATGAAATGCTTGCGATTTTAACAAATTTGAATTGACAGAATACAAGTTTGATACACTAGTATCACTATAAAACTAGTTTGAATGACATTTTATTGGTAATATCAGAAATTATTAGGATAATAGCGAGTCCGTTTTTAACACATGTCCGTTTCTGTATCGTATCTTTATTAACTATGGCACGACGATAAAATCGACTACAATCAGGTAGTGTCAAGTCCCGTCAATATATATGTTCCTGGTTGAGGCAAATTTAAGTTAAGAGAACGGAAACGAAAAATTCAGCAATTTTTCCATTTGTAAAGGGACATAACTCTAGAACGGTAAAAGTGACTTTATTCAAATTCGTACTCAATCTGAGTTTTGTGGTAATAAGCATTGTGTATAGGTTTCATAACATTTGGTTGAGGCAAACTAAAATTAGAGCATGGAAACCAATTTCGGGATGTACGTACAGATATACAGATGTAAGATAGGAGTAAAAATAAACTATTCCCAACTAAGTTTGCATTTAATCTGTTCAGTATTTGTAACATAATGCTTACCTTTTTTATAAAAAGAGTTAAAAATATTCAAATAATTCACAGTCTAACTCAAATTGTGACTCTTACCTCAAAGAGCAAAATACATCTAACTAAAACTTTAATCCAAACTTCAACTCAAATATAGCTCAAACTGAAATTTTTACTGAAATAAACATTTGCCTGTTTCCTACAGAATGCAAATTAAACCAAGAGATCAGGTATCTTAAATGAATGTTATAAACAAGAAAATGCGTCCATAAGGCACCATCCCCTCTCACACTTAACTGGGAAATCAGGGTCCAAACTCAGCAAATACATTTTTAAAATTTCACATCATAATGAATATAATACTCTTTTTATTTAAGTCAATGTGCTGTGCTGCTGTATTAATGATAAGCAACTGTATATCAGGTTAAATGTCTATCACCAGCATAATGGAGATTGGAAAAGCACAAAAATTTCCTAAAACATACGTTTTTTTTATCTGTGTATATCAACTTGAGGTTGTGAAATGACATGCAGATGTAAACATCCTTGTCCATTGGTATTCATTGAAAAGTTTTCTGATTTGAAATCATACCATATCTTCTAATTTTTATATTATAACTATGAAAGAGCAGTTTTTACATACCAGAAGTCTTCTCAGCCTGATAAGCACAGTAAATGTTTAGTAATGATAAAATATCATCTTCATTTCCTTGTCCAAACATATCATTAGGCCACACTGATCTACAAAACAAAAATAAATAATGGTTTGATTTTTAGGCATCCTAAAATAAATTATCAGTATGTCTTCACTGACCATTTAATCATTACTTCTCACTATCAAGTTTATTTATTTAAGAGGGGAGAAAACAGATCATGTTAATATTGTCCTGTGAAATAGTCTCTCATCGGACAAAATCTTGTCCTGTGAAATAGTCTCCCATCGGACAAAATATTGTCCTGTGAAATAGTCTCCCATCAGACTCATGAATATCTATTATCATATTTTATCCATCTATGAATTAATATCCATAGAAGGACAATTTTCTGTATGATATTTTGTCTATATATAAACGATATTTCATAAATTTATAATAAATATATTATAAAAGAACAGAGTTCCAATGTCCAATGTCCCCTGCATTGCACATATTTTATCTATCCAAGAGCAATAACTAAAAAAGCAATTTATAAATATCTTAGAGAAATGAAGGCTTCAGAGTAAATGCAATACGATTTCCATTATAATTAATTTTTCCAAGGAGCATAACTCGTTAAAAATATTTGATCAGTACTTATATATGAAAGAGTCAAAGACATTGTTGATATAAACCCATGATATAAGTTTCATAAAATTCTGGCAAGAATTGTACACATGAGAGCCCTAACAATGCAATTTTCCATATAATCAATATTTTTCTCTTTTAAAAATAATTGATCGGCACGAATTATCAAATTCGTCTGAGACATTGATGATATAAACCTATAATACAAATTTCATAAAAATCTGGCAAGAATAGTACACATGAGAGTGCTAACAATGCAATTTTCTATATAATCAATATTTCCAAGGGGCATAACTCTTTTAATATAAATGGGGAATGTGTCCATGGGACACAGATGATGCCCCCGCTTGCATATCATATAAAGTTATTAAGGGACATAACTGAAGAACGGTAAAAGTGACGCTACCCAAATTTGTTATTAATCTGAGTTTTGTAGTAATGAGTATTGTGTATAAGTTTCATAACATTTTGTTGAGGCAAATTTAAGTTAAAAGAACGGAAAAGAAAAATTCAGCAATTTTTCCATTTTAAAGAATCAACTGAAGGTTTCAATCATTTGATTGATTTGTCTTGCTGATCAAAGTTTCTCTCTTTAACAATATCTACTAGTTTCTGCTAAAAAATAAATGGGGAATGTGTCCCTGGGACACAGATAATGCCCCAGCTTGCATATAACGTTTTAAAGGGACATAACTCAAGAACGGTAAAAGTGACCCTACCCAAATTCTTACTTGATCTGAGTTTTGTGGTAATAAGCATTTTGTATAAGTTTCATAACATTTGGTTGAGGCAAATTTAAGTTAAGAGAACGGAAACGAAAAATTCAGCAATTTTTCCATTTGTAAAGGGACATAACTCTAGAACAGTTAAAGTGACGCCACCAAAATTCTTACTTGAACTGTGTTTTGTGGTAATAAGCATTGTGTATAAGTTTCATAACATTTGGTTGAGGCAAACTAAAGTTAGAGAATGGAAAACAACTTTGGGATGTACAGACATATGTACGTACAAACGGAAAAGGGTAAAACTTAATGCCCCCTCCGCTACAGCTGGGGCATAAAAACGAGCATACAGGACTAAGTTTAGTATATATGCATGCATTGGATCAGTAATTTCGATAACATTAAAATTACATGAAACTCGTTTCATATGACTTTAAACTGACCTAATCACAAACTTTAACAAATTGTTGACTCTGCCAAGGACTCCAATGAAGTTTCTTGCCTTAGTAATGCCTCTGCAAATTCATTGAGGCAAGACAAAAATTGAGACTGACGAATTTTGAAGTTGGTATTTTCAAAAAGCAAAAAAAGATTTGAATTTTGAACAGGAGGGATGAGAGAGTGGCTTTTTATATTCTTACATTATTTCAGTCTTAAAATTACTTCTGTATTTCATTCTTATTTTTAATATAGATGTATTACTTTGGTATGCAGTAAGATACAGCTCCTGTCATTTTTAATGGCAGTTTAAGACATACCTGAATGCTCTTACTAATTGCACAGCCTTCACATATTGCTGTCCTGAGATATACTCCAATAAATTCTTCACAGCCTCTTGTTTTGTGACTGGTTTTGATGAATCAATATTAATAGGTGATACTTGTCCGTTCTCCAACTCCTCTAATGCATGATTCAATTGTTCTTTGAGAGAACAGAGCTGTAAAGAAATATCTGCTACCTGAAAGATTAAGCATCTTATTCATAATTATTTTTTTCTATTTAAATTTAAATAAGAAGTACTTCCTTGTATAAGCAGTCACTAAAATTCTTTTAGATTTTTTAATATCTTATTATTTTCTACTTTTTTTTTCATATTTCTCAAGCTTTATCATGACAATGTTTCTATCAAAATCTTCAGAATTGACATAATCGGTATTTATCTGACAAAATATTATTTTTGCTTTGCTATGTTTTATGTTCAGTAATTAAAAATTACTTGGAAAAAATACTTTTGCAGTAAAATTACATACACACAGTTATTCTTTGAATTCTGAACTTAGTGAAGAGAGTGATAACACCTTATGTTTTTGGCTCAAGATCAATTTGATGCCAGTTTGTTCCTGTCTAATATTGCCCCATTACGATGAATTAAACAGCTAAGTAGCTCTTAGGATTTTTTTTTATTTGATATTAATACAATACAAATACTTTATTGTCATATTGTGAAAAAAAAAAAAAAACTGTGAGAGAAAAACAAAACTGTGTAAACAGATCCCTCAACAGTAAGTAGGCTAAAAATCTATCAAATATACAATAAAGAATACCCTGTCCTCTGTTCTAATTCCTGTTTAATAAAGGAACCTTTGCCTTCTACTTCTTCTGGATTTTCTCATTCTCATTGAAATGAAAAAATATCAGACATAATTGTTGATACTTTCAAGTAAAACCAAAAAATGATCCTAACCCTTAAAATGAACCTTACAAGAGGTCATTGCACCTGTACAGTGAATACATGACAAGTCTGACAACTCAGATCAATCTTAAATAAATTTAGACAAAAGACAAATAGGTTCCATTTGAAAGACAACTTGGACCACTTATGAAGGCAACACTGAAAAGTTTGAAAGACTACTAGGACCACTTATCATAACTTGTAGGTAATGTGACTACTAGGACCACTATTTACAAATTGCAGGCGATCTGACTACTAGGACCACTAATTACAACTTGTAGGCGATCTGACTACTAGGACCACTCATTATAATTTGTAGGCGATCTGACTACTAGGACCACTAATTACAACTTGTAGGCGATCTGACTACTAGGACCACTAATTTCAACTTGTAGGCGATCTGACTACTAGGACCACTAATTACAACTTGTAGGCAATCTGACTTCTAGGACCACTAATTACAACTTGTAGGCGATCAGACTTCTAGGACCACTAATTACAACTTGTAGGCGATCAGACTTCTAGGACCACTCATTATAACTTGTAGGCGATCTGACTACTAGGACCACTAATTACAACTTGTAGGCAATCTGACTACTAGGACTTCTTATTACAACATGTAGGCGATCTGACTACTAGGACCACTAATTACAACTTGTAGGCGATCAGACTTCTAGGACCACTCATTATAACTTGTAGGCATTCTGACCACTACGACCACTTATTACAACTTGTAGGCGATCAGACTTCTAGGACCACTCATTATAACTTGTAGGCAATCTGACTACTAGGGCCACTAATTACAACTTGTAGGCGATCTGACTTCTAGGACCACTCATTATAACTTGTAGGCGATCTGACTACTAGGACCACTAATTACAACTTGTAGGCAATCTGACTACTAGGACTTCTCATTATAACTTGTAGGCGATCTGACTACTAGGGCCACTCATTATAACTTGTAGGCAATCTGACTACTAGGACTTCTCATTACAACTTGTAGGCGATCTGACTTCTAGGACCACTCATTATAACTTGTAGGCGATCTGACTACTAGGACCACTAATTACTACTTGTAGGCGATCTGACTACTAGGACTTCTCATTACAACTTGTAGGCGATCTGACTTCTAGGACCACTAATTGTAACTTGTAGGCCATCTGACTACTAGGACCACTAATTACAACTTGTAGCGACCAGACTTCTAGGACCACTTATTACAACTTGTAGGCGATCAGACTTCTAGGACCACTCATTACAACGTGCAGGCCATCTGACTATTAGGACAACTTATTACAACATATAGGCGATCAGACTTCTAGGACCACTCATTATAGCTTGTAGGCGATCTGACTACTAGGACCACTCATTATAACTTGTAGGCGATCTGACTACTAGGACCACTAATTACTACTTGTAGGCGATCTGACTACTTGGACCACTAATTACAACTTGTAGGCGATCTGACTAATAGGACCACTAATTATAACTTGTAGGAGATCTGACTTCTAGGTCAACTCATTACAACTTGTAGGCGATTAGACTTCTAGGACCACTCATTATAACTTGTAGGCAATCTGACTACTAGGACCACTAATTACAACTTGTAGGAGATTAGACTTCTAGGACCACTCATTATAACTTGTAGGCAATCTGACTACTAGGACCATTAATTACAATGGTGATCTGGCTTATGAAACAACAAACATATATAAATGTGTTTTATATTTCCATTGCATTAAAGATGTATTCTTCTGAAGTTTCAGTCTCGTTGAAATCTCGTTCTGGAATTATTTCCCAAACATGTGATACAAGTGGAAAATAGCAATGAATTTAATAAATATCATAATCAAACTTAACTTTGTGAAAAAATTGTGTATTTACAATAAGCAGTTTTTGAGTAATAAATTTTTCAAATTTTATTATCAATCAAGTCAGTCTTTTTAACCAAAATTTTGAGAAATGGGTGAGGGGTACAAGAAATGATTTTACCAGAAACATATACATCCCATATCACTTTTTTCTTTTCAAATTTCTTAGATATGTATTTTTTTCAATCATTTATAACAAAGAAGTTGAAATAATATGCATTCTGTTCTTAAAACAGAGAAAAATCCCAAATTGACAAAATTGACAGCATGGTAAATTTGACACGAAAAAGCATCAAAATATGATAAAACTTTCTTATATTAACACCTACCTATAGTTTTTTTAGATTAAATTTATTCAGATTGGTCCAATTCATCTTTATTGAAAGTATGAAAAAAAGTTTAATTGTGGAACTGTGATTTTTTTCACGATACAAGCCCAAAAATGGGTAAAAATTGATGAAAAATGGGAAAATCATCAAAATTGGGTACTTTCAAAGGGCCGTAGCAAAAAAAGAAGTGCACCACCATATGATTTTTTCTTCACCAATTATTTTTGTACAGTCTTATAAACCCAAAAATCAGGTTAAGAAAAAAAGTTTAATTCTAGAAATTTTTGGCTCCTCAGAGGTGTACATCCTTAAAGATATTGGTTGTTATACTTATTTGATGGATGTATCTGTTCATGTGATTGTGATTTTTAATTAAAGTAATAAATTTAGTTTAGCAACTGGGGGCACTTTCGTGAAAATCATCAGGATGGACATTTTGATCATATACAACTCTAAGTTACCTTTTCAAACACATGTGATACAATCAGTCAAAAAATTAATCTGAATAAAGAAAACTTTAACCACTGACTGTATCTAAATGTTAACTGCAACAAAAGAATCTCCCATACGAAATAAGTAGTAGGATTCCACCTAGACACTAGTAGGAATGTAGTAGGAATCCACCTAGAATCAAAGATTATATATAGAAAGTAGGTGGACATGGAAAATGAACAAAATTCTGACTGGATTTTTTATTTTCTCCACTTGCAAAATCCTACCATCTAGCTGGAATTTTAAAAGTCTGTATGGATTTTTTTCTGTTTTGAAAATCTTAAGTGGGAATTTGGACAGAAAATATGATAAGATTATTCATTTTCCTACTACAAGATTCCTACCAGAATTAATTTATCCCTACTAGAAAATCTTTCTACATGGAATCTTTTTAATTATCTTAAACTTGATTCTTGTTTGCTAATGACACAAATTTTGCTGTGTTAAATGCAAACAAGTTCCAGTTCACAAATTCAAAAGTTGAAGGGTAGAAGAATGAAAAGTTGTGTTGGAACACAATATGCTGCAAGGGTTAAACAACTACAATATTGAAATAGGAGAAAATATGGCTCATGTAGATTGAAGGGAAATTTTATACTTTTAAGATGAAATTTTTTATCTGTTTGCCAATATATTTAGTATTCAGTTAATTCAACAATAGTGCATAATTTTACTTATTAATTTTTCATAATTTTTAATTTCAACTTAGAATCAACATTTTTACCCATCTACATATATGTTTGGATATATCACAGCTTCCTCATACATTTCAAAAGTCAACTTTTTTTAAATGAATATATTCCATATATACAATATTCCTACTAAGAAATTCCTGCTAATTTAAATATTTCGGCTATTTTCCGTGTGGATTCCTACTACTGTCTGACTAGAATATCACTCTTTTCTGGTAGGAATTCATTGCAATATTCCTACTATATTATGTGTACATTCTGTGTGGAATATTTCATACAGGTTAACTCAATTTATCATTAAAATGGAAAAAAATGTTAAAAATGTGAGCACAGACTGTACAAACCTGACAGCCTCCTAGGTATCTTTTAACAAATAGTTATAAGGGTTCAGAGCAGGTTTATTTCTTAATATAATAAATACTTAGAGACAGTAGAAGTTCTTACAATTTGTGGTATGAAGTATTCCTATGATTGAGTTTTCTATACCAAAAATTTATCAATAAGTCCAATCTATCTAATATTACCTGTGGTGAGCCTTCCAAAGACCTAAATATATCCATCACCTTTACATAATTCTCAAACAGCAGTATGAGCTGAAATATTAAACTGTACAATCTCCGACATAAATCTAGTTTCTGAAATGTAACAAATAGTTTATAGTCATAGGATACAAACAAAAAGTGTACATATGAAATCACAGAGAAATAAGGCAGAAAGAAAAGGTAAGAATTTAAAAGTAAGTCTTCAAAGAAAATTTTTAGATACATGGTTTATCAACTGTATGTCATTTGGGAGATCTACAATTCAACTGAAAGCCAGAACAAACTTTCTCTTATGATAGTATATGAGCTTCGTCCGATGAAAATCAACCTTATGCGAATGAATATCAATACATCTGTTAACTTATTTCGGGTTGAAGCTCTCTATAAATAATTTATGCCATCCTCATCGCAAGTGAGACAAAAAACCAACACCTTAAATTGATAACATATGTATGATGAAACCTAAACCAACTAAATAGGGTTAGCCATGCATGCATGGCAAAGGAGGTTAGCTAGTTAATACTGAAATATTAGTGAAAGTAAACTAAACTTTAGCCATGCCCGCATGGCTAATCCTATTTAGGTGGGTTAGTTTTCATCATACATTTCATATCAATTTTCCAAAATTCAAAATTATTCCAGATTCCAATATTTCCTTGTTTTAATTTATTTAACAACAATAAAGGTAAAACAATCATGACAGACAGCAACCCAAGACAAATATTATTGAAATATGTTTCAAGTAAACCACTACAAAGATTTAATAAAAGTAATGCATGCTCACCTGTTCTTCATTAGACACAGCTGTTGAAGTTCCACCATCACCTAAAGACTGTTGTTTTATTGTTGACTTTATCAATTCAAGGCTCTAAAATAGTTAATAATTTAAGCATTGATTTTCAAATGTTTGAATTTGTTTCTAACCATACATAGCTCTCATTTATAACAAATGACTAGAGGCTCTCAAGAGCCTTTTGGAAATCATGTAAAAATAGATTGAAATCATAACAGATACCCTAATAATGATTGAGGCCAAATTTGGTTTAATATTGGCCCTGTTATTTAATCAAAAGCAGCAGACTTTTGTAAAGTTTACAGAAATTACCAATAAATTCATTGAAATTGTAGAAAATGACTTTATAAGGACAATAACTCTAACAAGATGTCAATTGACAATTTTGCTCATGTTGACTTATGTGTAGATCTTCTTTTCTTGATATTTTTGCAGTTTACAGTATATCTCAATCTATAAAGATACATGTATTAAGGTCTTCACCAGCACATCATAAGGAACATTTATGCCATGTTTGGTTTCATTCCATTCAAAGCTCCTCTAGAAGAAGCATTTGTATGTATTTCCCATAGGGTCTTATGTTAAACTAAGTCCCCTGCTGGCGGCCATCTTGGATGATGGTTCCGCTACAAAGTAACAACACTTGGTCAGCACCTCATTAGGAACATTCATGCCATGTTTGGTTTCATTCTATTCAGTGGTTCTGTAGAAGAAAACATTTGTATGTATTTCCCATAGGGTCCTATGTTAAACTTACTCCCAGTGCTGGCAGCCATCTTGGATGACAAATCAGTAACAAAGTAACAACACTTGGTCAGCACCTCAAAAGAAACATTCATACCATGTTTGGTTTCAATCCATTGAGCGGTTTTCTAGAAGAGGACATTTGTATATATTTCCCATAGAGTCCTTTGTTAAACTAAGTCCCCCGTTGGCAGCCATCTTGGTTGATGGATTTGCTACAAAGTAACAACACTTGGTCAGCATCTCATTAGGAACATTCATGTCATGTTTGGTTTCATTCCATTCAGTGGTTCTTCAAAAGAAGACTTTTGTATGTATTTCACATAGGGTCCTTTGTTAAACTAAGTTCCCCGCTGGCAGCCATCTTGGATAATTGATTGGCTAAAAAGTAACAACACTTGGTCAGCCACCAATTAGGAACATTCATGCCATGTTTGGTTTCATTCCATTCAGTGGTTCTCTAAAAGAAAACATTTGTATGTATTTCCCATAGGGTCCTATGTTAAACTAAGTCCCTGCTGGCGGCCATCTTTGATGATTGATCGCCTACAAAGTTACAACACTTGGTCAGTACCTCATAAGGAACATTCATGCCATGTTTTATTTCATTACATTTAGTGGTTCTCTAAAAGAAGACATCTGTATGTATTTCCTGTAGGGTCCTATGTTAAACTAAGTCCCTTTCTGGTGGCCATCTTGGATGATGGATCGGCTTCAAAGTTACAACACTTGGTCAGCACCTAATAAGGAACATTCATGCCATGTTTGGTTTCATTCCATTCAGTGGTTCTCTAAAAGAAGACATTTGTATGTATTGTCCATAGGGTCCTATGCTAAACGAAGTCCCCAGCTGGCGGCCATCTTGGATGATGGATCGGCTTCAAAGTAACAACACTTGGTCAGTAACCTCAAAAGGAACATTCATGCCATGTTTGGTTTCATTCCATTCAGTGGTTCTCTAGAAGAAGTTCAAAATGTAAAAAGTTAACGACGACGACGAAAGACGCCAATTAGTGATGAGAAAGGTTCGCTTGGCCCTCTGGGCCAGGTGAGCTAAAAATGTGTTTTAAAATAACATAAACTGTACCAATTTTACTGCACCAGATGTGCATTACGACAATTAATGTTTCTTCAGTAATGCTTGAGGCCAAAATGTTTGAAAATCCGGAGAAGGAATCAGAGCTTTGCATGAGATGCATTAAGATGCTAACACAAAGTCTTTCAAACCCAATGCTTGGATAAATGACATAATTAATCGTTTCCATCCCTCTTGAACCCCAGTACATATTAAAACATCTGCAAAAGGAGCACATCATCTGCATACTGAAATTGTTGCAAGAATAAAATCAAATATTGTAGAAGGCATTCAGTAAGAAGTATGCATAAAAGGCACTGCAGAAAATTCCTTTTGGGTATAAGGGTACTAATAAACTTCAATGGTTAAAGTTACACAACTTTGGAAAAGAAAATCTAAAATGTCAAAATATCAAAACTTTCAGCAGTCAAAACAACAGTGTAAAGTTTCAAGTAAAATGATCCATATATGCTTCAGCTAGTGCACAACTTGTAAAAATTGCTTTAAACCAGTTTGCACAGAATGTGTCATAAACTATGGAGCATGGTTTATAATGAACATTTGAATATATGGAAATATACAATGGGAAAATGTGAAAAAAATCTTTAAACAGCTCCTTAATGAAAAGTGCACAAACTAAAAAGGTTTGTAGGTCAAAAGATCTTGGTTGAAAACAAAATTTGGTACCATCTTATGAAAATTTTGCTTAAGAATGACTTAGTTGCAAGTATGGAAAATTGGGAAAAAATTCATCTAACAATTTCATAAAGACACGTACACAACTTCAATATGTGTGCAACCTATCTGTGTAGTTTCAAGGATCGGAGTTAAAAACTGAAGAAGAATTTGATTAAACAAACAAGAGGCTCCTATGAGCTCACCTGGAATGTTTTGTGTAGACCTTGCATCAAAGATTATTTTGCTGTTTAAAGTCATATGAAACAAGTTTCTTGTAATTTTAATGTTCAGGATATTATTGAACCAATGCATGCATATATACTAAACTCAGTCCTCTATGCACGTATTTTAAATTTATTACGAATTTATGATGTACTATCAACAAATAATATTTCATTCAGTGATTGTTGATCACAAGCTAATAAAAGAACAGAGTTCCAATGTCTCCCGTGTTGCACATATTTTATCTATCCAAGTTACAAGGGCAATAACTAAAAAAACCTTTTTATTTGTTGTTCTTTAAAACCTTTTTTAAATATCTTAGAGAAATGAAGGCTACAGAGCAAATGCAATGCGATTTACGTTATAATTAATATTTCCAAGGGGCATAACTTGTTAAAAATATTTGATCATCACTTATTTTTGAAAGTGTCAAAGACATTTCTGATATAAATTTCATAAAATTCTGGCAAGAATTGTACACATGAAAGCGCTAACAATGCAATTTTCCATATAATCAATATTTCCAAGGGGCATAACTTTTTTAAAAATAATTGATCGGCACTTATTTTTTAATGTTATCGAGACATTGATGATATAAACCTATAACATAAATAACATAAAAATCTGGCAAGAATTGTACACATGAAAGCACTAACAATGCAATTTTCCATATAATCAATATTTCAAAGGGGCATAATTCTTTTAAAAATAATTGATCGGCACTGATTTTCAAACTCTTCAAAGACTTTGCTGATATAAACCTATGATATAAGTTTCATAAAATTCTGGCAAGGATTGTACACACGAGAGCACTAACAATGTTATTTTACATAGTATTACTGTTTCCAAGAGGCATAACTCTTTTAAAAATAATTGATCGGCACTGATTTCGAACTCTTCAAAGACATTGCTGATATAAACCTATGATAAAAGTTTCATGAAATTCTGGCAAGAATTGTACACACGAGAGCACTAACAATGTTATTTTACATATAATTACTGTTTCCAAGGGGCATAACTCTTTTAAAAATAATTGATCGGCACTGATTTTCGAAACTCGTCCAAGACATTGCTGTTATAAACCTAAGATAAAAGTTTCATAAAAATCTAGAAAGAATTGTACAACAATGCGTTGCACGGGGGACAATTAACTATTGATAAACAATTAACCCAGAGTCGTAGAGCATGTGGTAAATAAGTGAATTGATAGAGCCAGATAAAAAACATTTATATTTTTCATGCGCTCCCATCTGTTAATTAAATAACCTTAACAGTTGTTAATTGATTTGGAGTATTCAATTTGGTCTGTAAGAATGAATAATTACTATTTACCTTCCAGTGACATTTGTTTATATTCTTTTAATACGGCTTTTCCCTTGCACTTGCGCTGTGCAGGTGCTGAAGTTCTAACAAGAGGTCTCGTAGTTAAGGTCATTGCATACGGAAAAATATCGGCGAATTAGTGTAAGGGAAGAAAATAATTCATTGGCAGTACATTTCTGAATATTTTAATAAGATAAAGGATTTCCTTTCACAAAAAAGTCCACGTACACTTGTTTAAAGTAAAACATATTCAACTTTTTTTTTAATTTGAAGTATCATAGGACTGTAATGTATATAAATGCATGTTTAAACATGCCTTTAAAAGATTCTCTGTTTAATTGTTCTTTGATCATGACAGTTGTCAATTATACTGATATTGTATCTAATACTCTTACTAAATCAAAAAGACAAAACTAGCCAGTAAAAATCAAAAAAAGTAAAGACTATTATTCTTGAAAAAATACTCTTAATTAAGATGTTACAAATTTTTTTACAGTTCATTTCTGCATATGTACGCAGACATGAGAACAATTGGGAACTCTGTCAGTGTGTATAGATTTAGTTACTGATTTAGTTGCAAATC
Source organism: Mytilus californianus (assembly GCF_021869535.1). Lineage (NCBI taxonomy): Eukaryota > Metazoa > Mollusca > Bivalvia > Mytilida > Mytilidae > Mytilus > Mytilus californianus. The sequence goes on along the minus strand of NW_026262745.1, from coordinate 81,606,737 downwards.
TGTCTACTTTCTGTTTGAGAAGCCAGTGCCTTAGGAAAGAATTGCACAAATGAGAGCTCTAACAAGAACAAGAACAATTCCAATCTTTCCAAAAATTTAACATCCAAAAAAAGATCCATGAAAATGAGGTCAAGGTCAGATGGTACCTACCAGACAGGCATGTTCACTAACACTCATTCCATACATCAACTATAATTGACCTATTGCTTATTGAAATTGAAAATAGTTCAAAACAGAAAAACTTAACATTGACCAAGAACCATGAAAATGAGGTCAAGGTCAGACGATACCTACCAGACAGACATGTACACCTTACAATCTTTCTATACACTAAATATAGCTGACCTATTGCCATTAGTATTCAAAAAACAGATTAAAACACAAAAACTTACAATTGACCAATGAACCATGAAAATGAGGTCAAGGTCAGATGATATCGGCAAGACCGACATGTACACTTTACAATCCTTCCATACAGCAAATATAGTTGACCTATTGCTTATAGTAATTGAAAAACAGACAAAAACACAAAAACTTAAAATTGACCAATGAACCATGAAAATGAGGTCAAGGTCAGATGAAACCTGCCAGTCTGACATGTACCCCTTACAATCATTCCATACACCACATATAGTTGAACTACTGCTTATAGTATCCGAGAAACAGACCTTATCATGTAACTTTAACCTTGATCACTGATCCATGAAATGAGGTCGAGGTCAGGTGAACCCTGTCTGACAGACATGTATACATTGAAAGGAACCCATATATCAAATATAGTTATCCTAATACTCAACATGACAAATAAATGGAGAATGTGTCTATGGGTCACAGATGCCCCCGCTTGTAAATATGCATGAGTCAACTTCCACAAACAGATGCAGGATTCAAGTAGTTAAGACCGTTTTGTGATTATAAGCATTGTGTATAAGTTTCATAACATTTGGTTGAGGCAAACTAAAGTTAGAGAATGGAAACGACAGATATAGCAATTTTTCCATTTATAAAGGGGCATACCTCAAGACCGGAAAAGCAACACCACTCAATTTCAAACGTTTTTTAGTAATAAGTATTGTGTATAAGTTTCATAACATTTGGTTGAGGCAAACTAAAGTTAGAGAACGGAAACTAAAAATTCAGCAATTTTTATGTTTATAAAGGGACATAACTCATGAACGGTAAAAGTGACGCCACCCAATTTCGAATTTGATCTGTGTTTTGTGGGAATAAGCATTGTTCATAAGTTTTATAACATTTGGTTGAGGCAAACTAAAGTTAGAGAACAGAAACGTAAAATTCAGCAATTTTTATGTTTATAAAGGGGCATAACTCATGAACGGTAAAAGTGATGCCACCCAATTTCGAACTTGATCTGTGTTTTGTGGTAATAAGCATTGTGTATAAATTTTATTACAATTGGTTGAGGCAAACTAAAGTTAGTGAACGGAAAGCAATTTTGGGGAGGTATGCGACAGACAGGACAGACGGGACGGACAAGGGTAAAACTTAATGCCCCCTCCGCTATGGCGGGGGCATGAAAATTTATAATTTTTTTTCAAGCAGTCGCTGAACAATGAAAATGAGGTCAAGGACAATGGACATATGACAGACGGAAACTTCGTAACATAAGGTATCTGCATACAAAGTATGAAGCATCCATACTTCTTCCTTCTGAAATATAAAGCTTTATACCAATAGTTCATGCCACTGCTGGCGTATAGTAATCCCTATGTCTCGCATAATGCAACTTTTGTCGCAGCCGAGACAAAACACTAAATACACCGTTAGATTCAGCATATCAAAGAACCCCAAGAATTCAATATTTTTTTAAATCAAACAAAGTTTAATTTTGGACCCTTTGGGCCTCAATGTGGACCAATTTGAAAGAGGGCCCCAAAATTTAAAAATCTAAAAACATGGTTAGATTCGCCATATCAAAGAACACCAATAATTCAATATTTGATGAAATCACTCAAAGTTTAAATTTGGACCCTTGGATCGATTTAAATATGGGGCCCAAAATCTTAAATCTAAATACATGGTTAGATACAGCATATTAAAGAACCACATGAATTCAAGACATTGAATTAAACCACATTGAAATTGGTCAAGAAATAAGCAATTTATACAATTTACAAATTATAAGAAAAGTATTGTAAAAAAATGAAAAAACAATTCCAAATATTGTTCCTCAATAATGCAAAGTCTTTAAAAAATCTATAAAACTTACCTTAATTATTTTTCAAAATATCTTATAATGAACAGTTTATTTCAAACTAAATTTTTATATAATTTCTTCTCTAAAATTAGGTTTGATGCAATATCTTTTTTCAACTATGACTCTACTTACAATTTCAATTAATTGTGCAATACAGCTCTGAATTTGGATTGTGATTATATATTTGACATAGCATAGTTTCTGAAACAGAGTGAATGTGGTCTTAGTACTTAAATAATTTAAAATTGGACATTTACCAATTATGATCCAATATCCAAATTATAAATACATGGTTGGAATTAGTATATCAAAGAACCCCAAGAATTCAATTTTTGAAGAAATTAAACAAAGTTTAATTTTGGACCCTTTTGACCTCAATGTTGACCAATTTGGTAACAGGACCCAAAATCCAAAATCTAAATTCACTGTTAGATTCAGCATATAAAAGAACCGCATATATTCAATTTTTGTTGAAATCAAACAAAGTTTAATTTTGGACCCCAATTTGGACCAACTTGAAAACTGTGCACAAAATCAAAAATTTAATTATATGCTTAGATTCAGCATATCAAAGAACCCCAAGAATTCATTTTTTTACAATTCAAACTAAGTTTAATTTTGGATACTTTGGGCCTTAATGTGGACCAGTTTGAAAAAAATATTGAAATTGGTCAAGAAATAAGCAATGTAAACAAAGTATTACAAAATAAAATTGAGAATGGAAAAAAGTATTGTTTTTGGGCCCTTTTTTCCTAAACTGTTAGGGTCATAATCCCTAAAATAAATCCCAACCTTCCTTTTATGGTATAACACCTTGTGGCACAATTAAATAGCAATACATAGACTTTTACTCAAGTTATTGTCCTGAAACCAGAAAATCCTAGTTTTTTGGCTCCTAATTCCTAAACGGTTTGGGCCATGACTCCCAAAATCAATCTCAACCTTCCTTTTGAAGTATGGAACCTTGTAAAATTTCATAGAGATCCATACTCTTATACAGAAGTTATTGTCCCGAAACAAAAAAATCCTAGTTTTTTGGCTCCTAATTCCTAAACGGTTTGGGCCATGACTCCCAAAATCAATCTCAACCTTCCTTTTGAAGTATGGAGCCTTGTAAAATTTCATAGAGATCCATACTCTTATACAGAAGTTATTGTCCTGAAACAAGAAAAATGCTTGTTTTTGGCCCCTAATTACTAAACAGCTATGACAATAACCCCCAAAATCAATCCCAACCTTCCTATTTTGGTATGGAACCTTGTGCTATAATTTCATAGAGATCCACACACTTATACTCAAGTTATTGTCTGCAAACCAGAAAAATGCTTGTTTTTGGCCCCTACTTACAAAACAGCTATGACAACCCCCAAAATCAATCTCAATCTTCCTATTGTGGTATGGAACCTTGTGCTAAAATTTCATAGAGATCCATACACTAATACTAAAGTTATTGTCTGCGAACCAAAATGTCTTTGGACAATGACGCAGACATCGCCATAACATAAGCCTGTAATTCAGTGGTTGTCGTTTGTTGCTGTATATCATATTTGTTTTTCATTCATTATTTTGTACATAAATCAAGCCGTTAGTTTTCCCATTTGTATTGTTTAACATTTGTCATTTCAGGGCCTTTTATAGCTGACTTTGCAGTATGGGTTTTACTCATTGTTGAAGGCTGTACGGCGACTTATAGTTGTTAATTTCTGTGTCATTTGGTCTCTTGTGGAGAGATGACTCTCATTGGCAATCATACCACATCTTCTTATTTTTATAATACGAAAATACGAAGGGAAAAATTTTGCGGTCGTATAAAAATTGGTAAAAATTATCTTTCAAGAGCAATAACTCTTATAATGGATCAATTGACAATGTTGGTCATGTTGACTAATTTGTAGGTTTACTTTGCTGAACATTTTTGCTGATTGAAGTTTCTGTCTATCTATCATAGTTTCTGGAAAAAACCTTAACAATTTAATAAATATAGTCTTTCAAGGGCAATAACTCCTATATTGGATCAATTGACGAATATGGTTCTTCATCTTTCGGTAGATCTTACTTTGCTAAACATTTTTGATGTTTTGAAATTTAATCTTTTCTACAATAGTTTTCAAGATAACAACCAAACTAGAGGCTCTCAAGAGCCTGTGTCGCTCACCTGTATTTACTGATGCTTTGGAAATCATGTAAACTAAGGTTAAAATCATAATTAATAGTATTAGATATTAGATATTATAATGATATCTAAGATATTAACAAAAAACTGCAAAATTTCTGTAAAATTACTAACTCAGGGGCAGCAACCCAACAACGGGTTGTCGGATTCGTCTGAAAATTTCAGGGCAGATAAATCTAAATCTGATGAACATTTTTGCCACCTGTCAGATTTGCTCTAAATGCTTTAGTTTCAGAGATATAAACCAATAAATTGCTTCGCTGAACGCAGCTGGATACGACAGCAGATGTCCAACCCTGAAAAGTTGGGGCCAAAATGGACACAATATTCACGCTTGATACAGGTCTGAATTTGGATTGTAACTAAATTTTTTACACAAAATAGGTTTCTGACACAGAATAACTGTAGTCAAAGAACTTCAAATTGGTTATATGATTTGAATTTATAATCAATTTTTTGCTTTTGTGCAATACACTATGCTGTTGCAAATTGACCCCCCCCCCCCAAATAATTTTACCCCGGTTTTTTGCTTTTGTGCAATACACTATGGTCAGTATCTCAATTCAAATTTCTAATGGAGTTTGCAACCATAATTACCCATTTAAATACATCATAAAAGTTTTAAAATATAAAATTTACATACATAGTCATGGCTAAAATTAATATTAATTAAAAGTAACTGCTAAAAATAAATTTACAGCTAATCACCTCAAGACAATCATCATTTCTTAATACATAATTTACAAGCAGTGTAAGGGAGGTAATCAAACAGTGTTCTTTTAATTGATTTGCATTACCTCCCTTACACTGCTTTTAAATTGTCTCAATCGTCCTTTAACCAGAAAAACCCTTGTTTTTCCCCTTTTTTGCCCCTAATTACTATTTGGTTTGAGCCATAACCCCCCAAAGTCAATCCTAACCATCCCTTTGTAGTATGGAAACTTGTGGTATAATTTTAGAGAGATTCATACACTTTAACACAAGTTATTGTCTGGAAACTACAAAAATGCTTATTTGGGCCCCTTTTTGGCCCCTAATTCCTAAACAGTTGGGACCATAACCCCCAAAATCAATCCCAACCTTCCTTTAGTGGTTATAAACCTTGTGTCAAAATTTTATTGATTTCTATTTACTTATACTAAAGTTATTATCCGGAAACCATCTGTCTTCGGACGACGCTGACGACGTCGATGACAACATGATACCAATATACGACCAAAAATTTTTTAATTTTTGCGGTCGTATAAAAACTGCATTTTACCCCTATGTTCTATTTTTAACCATGTCGGCCATGATGGTTGGAAGGGGGGGTCATCGGACAAATTTTTTAAACTAGATACCCTAATAATGATTAAGGCCAAGTATGGTTAAATTTGTCTCAGTAGTTTCAGAGAAGAAGATTTTTGTAAAAGATTACAAAAATTTACGAAAAATTGTTAAAAATTGACCATAAAGGGCAATTTCTCCTAAAGGGATCGACTGACAATTTTGGTCATGGACGACTTATTTGTAGATCTTACTTTGCAGAACAGTATTGCTGTTTACAGTTTATCTCTATCTATAATAATATTCAAGATAATAACCAAAAACTGCAAAATTTCCTTAAAATTACCAATTCAGGGGCAGCAATCCAACAACGGGTTGTCAGATTTGTCAGATAGATCTTGACCTGATAATCAGTTTTACCCTATGTCAGATTTACTCTCAATGCTTTGGTTTCAGAGATATAAGCCAAAATCTACATTTTACCCCTATGTTCTATTTTTAGCCATGGCGGCCATCTTGGTTGGTTGGTTGGGGGGGGGGGGGTCATCGAACACATTTTTAAAACTAGATACCCTAATGATGATTGTGGCCAAGTTTGGTTAGATTTGGCCCAGTGGTTTCAGAGGAGAAGAGTTTTTTAAAAGTTAACGACGACTGACGACGGATGACGGATGCCAAGTGATGAGAAAAGCTTACTTGGCCCTTCGGGCCATGTGAGCTGAAAATGAGAAATTTCGTAAAAATTATTATTTCAGGGGCAAAATGGGTTGTCGAATCCGACTGGAAATTTCCTCACTTTTAGATTTTGACCTTCTGATCATTTTTACCCTGTAAGTTTTGCTGTAACTGTTTTAATTTTTTAGATATAACCCAGAAACTGCATTTTACCCTTATGTTTTTTCCATGGCGTTGTCAGTTTATTTTCAACTTATGAGTTTGAATGTCCATTTGATATCTTTCACCTATCTTTTATTTTTAACCATGGTGGCCATGTTTGTTTACTGACCAGAATTAAAAACAAAAATTTTAAACTAGATTCCATAAGGATCATTCATTCCAAATTTAGTTGAAACTAGCTCCAACGGACACCAAGTAATAGCAAGAGCTGGCTATGTGAGCTTAATACTGGTACCATGTTTTGAATATTCTCCTGAAAATTACAAAGTTCCTAAGTCTGGATGCAAGAGGTTCCTAAGAGCCCGAATTGCTCACTTGTCAAAAATTTAGATAATTGGCAGACTCAAAAATTAGGTAAAAAATCGTCTTGAGCAATTACTACTTTAAAGGGTCAGCCAATGGTTTGTTTTTTGGATTCTTATAGATCTTGTATACCTAACAGTTTTCTCCCCAGAAATTTTGGATAGCATCACATTTGGCGTAAAAAAATAAACTGTATTTTTTTCAATGTCATTTGTTGTGATGCAGCGATGGATGCTCTATTTCCTTTATGATATATATGTTTATATTGTTCAATTCATACCTGAGAATACAATTAAACTATAACCATGATAACAGTTGTTTCAGTTTATGTTTTCTATATTCATTTATAGTTACAGTATTATTTTTTTCCTCTTGGGCCAAATAAAAATATATGTGTGGTTCCAGTTACCCTATCTACCCAACTAAATGAATGATAGTGCAACCTGTAAATATACAATACTACTATCTAGTAAAAAAAAAGAACTGTTTTTTATTTAAAAAGGGAAGAGAAAGTATGACATATAGTAATAAAATTTCAATTAAAAAACTTTTTTCTTTATCATGGCTGTGAAATTCATTGTTTCATGGTATTCAATGAATTAGTCCCAGTTGTTTCTTTATATCAAAATGATGTATATTTTTAACAAAGTTAAGCTACTTTAATCAGTATATTGAAACAATACATTTTCAAAAAGGTTACATTTAGTAAGGAGATCTAACAAATAGTCTGTTAATGCTTGTAGAATGCGTAGTTTTCTCTTTTGGGATCATTTTTTCTGTCTACTGTGCCATTTGTGCATCTGTAGTTATTATCGTAAAAATGCGGATTTTTGTCATATATGGTCCAGTTCCAATCCGTATTTTACATAAATATTTCAATGGCGGCCGAAGCAAAATTAACGAAAATAAACAATGTTTGACAAGATATTGGGATTGAATATGACGCTTTTAATGCATAAAATGGATGAAACATTAACTAATGCCAATTATGATCACTTATCAAACTTATTTAGCTCAAAATAAAAATGTTTAAGATACGCTCTCAATGAACAAGTAGTACCAGAAGGGAAAGAAAGTAATTTTTTGGAAAATTGTAAAAATATACAACCAAACCTCTTTTCTAAAGAGGTAAATCGTTTGTATCTATGAACTTCCATTAGGTGTCAGACCACCAATTACTCCCTCCAATTTAGAACGTATGTAAAAGTACTCTGACACAAAATAGTGCTTTTGATGTCATTGGTTACTTAAACTAACCAACAAATTTGCAGAAATGAAACTTTTGGTGAAAGAGAATTATATTTAGACCATTTTGAGCCAAAATTCACTTGTCTATGAGTTTGCATTAAAAATTCAGGATTAATGCGCTACATGGTGTACTTAAATTTAAGATTTCCTGAAAACCAGGGGTTATTTTTGGAGTAGTTATTTTCCCAAATGCAATTCTTTCTTAGATTTTAAACATGGATTGAAAATTGGCATGTGGAAAGGTGATACATGTACAATTCAGAATATACCTGGTTTCTATGAAGTTAAACTTAAGGTAAAATATTTAGAAAGCTGTGAAAATTGCAAAATTTGGTTGAACAGATAGGGATTTTTTTTTTTGGTGGTCTGACACCTTTAAAGCGAAATGCGGTGAAACCCCAAAATCAGAAAACAATTGATTTTTTTGTCTTAACTGATCATTTGAAATGATAGTAGCCACATTTCAATCTTTTTTTATGCAAATAGTCACATATTGCAAATTTAGAGCCTTAAACCTGAATTTGTGCTATTTTTAGCTTTTCCCACCCTGACAATATGCTTTCATATAAAAAAATGTCCTAAATTGTTATAAATGCACAGTAAGTTGTTTCTGTGGTGTTAAACATTAATACATAGGATTTTTACTACCAAAAAAAAATTGTCATCATGAAGATTTAATGAAATTATTTGTTTTTTACACCTTATATCATTGCGTATTACCATGTATTTGGCAGCTAACATAGCCTGATGTAAATACTGCATAAACTCACAAAAATCCCATTTATTATTTCAAATGAAAGTTTTATATCTTCAATTTTATTAACTGATAGTAAATAAAAACAGGTAAATGACCATGACTGCACTTTTGATCAATTAATAGTCCCATTACTGACACCAGGTGAAAAAGGGGGGGGGGGGGGGTCAATATTCCTTGACTCTTCAATACCTTGGATTTTTTTACTAAACTCATTGTAAAAATTGTGGAAAGTCTTTAAAGCACTAGAACAAACAAGGAAAAATCAACAAACAATGATCTTGATATTGAAAGTTTATGTTCCTGTAGTCCAAAATGAAATTTTCAAGTATTTTCTATCAAAGTCATACATTACAGCCAGTTTAAATTGAGCTGTGAAATTTGTAATATAAGTCACATTATGCTCAGATAGGATGTTTTTAACTACAAATTGACTAAGGATTAAGAATAAAGCAAAACAAAAGATTTCTGAGCAACTTTTGAGTCTCTTTAGGTGTCAGACCACCAATTACTCCCTCCAATTTAGAACGTATGTAAAAGTAGCCCTACTCTGACACAAAATAGTGCTTTTGATGTCATTGGTTACTTAAACTAACCAACAAATTTGCAGAAATGAAACTTTTGGTGAAAGGGAATTATATTTAGACCATTTTGAGCCAAAATTCACTTGTCTATGAGTTTGCATTAAAAATTCAGGATTAATGCGCTACAAAGTATACTAATTTAAGATTTCCTGAAAACCAGGGGTTATTTTTGAAGTAGTTATTTTCCCAAATGCAATTCTTTCTTAGAAGATTTTAAACATTGGTTGAAAATTTGCATGTAGAAAGGTGATACATGTACAATTCAGAATATACCTGGTTTCTATGAAGTTAAACTAAATTAAGGTAAAATATTTAGAAAGCTGTGAAAATTGCAAAATTTGGTTGAACAGATAGGGATTTTTAATTGGTGGTCTGACACCATTATGCAAACATAAATTTCGGAATTGTTTTATGATTTTCTGATTACATTTTCTCCATGTCGAAATTTGTGATTGGACCACGTGGTATAAGTCATGTCACAAGTGTCAGCTTGGGGTATTCGTATCCAAACAGATATCACCCAAAGGGCAATTAACACCTATTTAATCACTCTAAATTGCCTCTATTGTCCGACTTGAAGGGATTACAATTAAAGGTGATATAATTTTTATGATCACAAGCGGTAATTAGGTGAAAGTTCAAAATTTAGGACATTGTTTTGCGATATATTAGGCCAGAGAACACAGTTATTTCTTAGAACATACTCACCCTTTCTCATCCAATGAAAAGTCAGTTTTTTTCCTTCTAATTTTCATAGTACATGGCTTTCCATGCACTATAAAATGCTATACATGATGATGAATGACTTTTCATTGTAGATTAATTATGAAAGTGAACTCTTAAAAACTGCTCTAATGAGGTGTACAATCCCCCATGGCAATTTCCAAAGGAAAAGAGCAAAAAAAAAAAATCATGAGTACTGTTATTTGCCTAATTATTATAAATGAAATCAGGAGAACATTGTAAATGGTATTTAATGGTGAATATATAGACCCCCCCCCCCCCCAAAAAAAAAGAAAAGAAATGAAAAGGGGGCAAAGGTGTGGGTAAAATATATTTAGTATTTAATCTAATTTTTAAACAAGACCTGAAAACCAATGTTTAAGAATCAATGGCTGTCGATAAAAATCAAAATTGATTGATGAAGTTTTTTCATTATCAAAAATTTTATACAATTAAAGAAAAGAATATTTATATAACATTGTGTTCTTTTTAAAATGAAGGAATTCCAAAAATATAAGATTAAATTGTACCTGATGCAGAAGAAATATCCATTTTTGAATAATTTATCCTTTTTTGTTATCACAAAACTATTTCATTGCTCCTTCATTCCATTAATTGAAATGACCATTTAAATGATTTACATCCGCTTTACTAACCAAGGCAATATTTAAAGTGAGCTAATATCAAAATTTAATTATTACAATGAGAGGTTAATTTTATTATGTCACTCGACGGTGTGAATATGTTCTAAATTGGTCAGACAATACTTGGTCATGTTTTATGAAGATTTAAAACCCTCGGCTACGCCTTGGGCTTTAAAGGGAAAATTCGCGATTTTTTACTTTTCATCTTATTATGTTCATAATACCATAAAAAACATATTTACCAAGTTTTATCTGGATAAGAACACTAATAAAGAAGAAAATTGGGAATTAATAATTTAATTTATTCCAACTTCCTGACTTATGTGACGTAGTTTAAGTCTTTTTGCATGCCGGGAGTGAATAAATCTCATTATAAGTCTTGTTCGTTAATCATCTAATAACGCGATTTAAAGCGCATCGACGACTTTTGGCGTAGCTATTAACCAACTAATAATTAAGAAAGTAAAGTGATCAGCCGTGCAACTTTCAAAATTAAAATGTACGATTTATATTTAAAGGATTTATGATATGATTATAGTAATAAAAGTAAATCATACAATAGAATATATTTTTATGAATTTTTTTTCCGACGGATATTTTGAACAAACATATATAACTGATTTTGTTTTACAAATGCATGTTTGTATTCTCACCTGAAGACTTTTACTTCAGTCTAGCAAACATTTCCCACAAGTACTGTGAAAATACAATGTGTATTGTACTGTGACACTTAGTGACTACCTGTTGAATGCGTGGTTAAATTCAAGGTAATTAAAAGATTAGCATTCTGTAATTCTATTCTTTTGATCTTCACTCAGTGAATTTTAGCCAACACGGTTCACCGTTACAGGTGTGAACAACATTTCGTATGAATGATAAAAACATTAATTATTTGGGGAGGAATATGGTGGCAAAATACCTGAATCGCCGTTATATACATGTATATCTTTTATATTTTGCTTAATTTTAAAATAGAAAGGTGAGTATTTGTTGTAACATCGAAATTCTGAATTACTTTCAATTAAATAATTTTATAAATAAAAATGGCCCACGAAAATGAGCGTATAAACCATACACTGTACTTGCTTTTTCAAATTATCATGGGTATTAACCTTGAATATTTCAATGTTTAGAGAAAATTATCGCGGTTACATGATTAATATAGCTTGGTCCGTCCACAGCGATCTGCATTTACCTAATCGGGAATGCCCTTATTAAAATATTTAAAATCTCACAACGTATACATACTTTAGCTATTTGACCAACGATGTTTAAAAAAATAACAGAATCAATCTAACGTCAACTTTCCTTTTTTGAATGGAGACACATCGGCGGAATCAATTTTCAATGTGCTTTATATCTTGTACCTTTGCAAGACTTATCATTCATTCCTAAACCCACTATATACCAGAGACATATATGTCAGTCTTAACTGACAAGAAGAATGTAGGACAGAAAGTCACAGGACAAAAAGTCACAATTCAGTTTTAAATTTATTTTTCTTTGAACAAGAAAACACTAATTTTAAGAATTTTTTTTTTTGTTTTTTTCTTGAACTATTATATATAAAGCAACTTTGTTATTAACTTTTATTCAATAAATATCAATAATGATCAAATAATTGTTATGGAAACAAATGTCAAAGTGGATTAGTACTTAAATGGCTTCATGGTGCCAAGGAATTATACTTTGCATGATTAAAATTTAATAAATTTTCATTTATCAAGGCTTATGAACAATTTCCTAAACCTAAAAATGGATATATGTAATAAAAAGAAAATATTTCAAGATCTTTCTCTTATATATTCAAACAATTGTCAACAAATTATTTGTGACTTTTTGTCCTATCAAATTTGTGACTTTATATCCTGTGACTTTTTGTCCTGTGACTTTCTGTCCGTTTACCGACAAGAATACACCTAAAGCGGACAAGCAGTATATTCTTTAAGTTTCTGTGATTTAATACCAAGAAAGAAAAAAATCCCGAAATTAATTTGATACTTTGATACTCAATATTTTTCCTGGAAAATATTCACATCCTCGTTTGGTCTGAAAATAAGATAAGAATTTGGTATAAAGAACATGCAGGAGTGTGAATGTCATAAAACCTTGTTTTATCAGAAACCATTATAAATGTGAACCTGTATACGTAAGACCTCATGGGATGTCACCTAACCACATACATGTAATATACAAGTAGCTCTGTTATACCCGGAAATGTCAAGGTAAATCACTACCGATACAGAATGTACCAATGCAAAGAAAATTCTGATGATTGTGAAGCATGACCATTCATGATTTTAGAGGAGTCTTAGGTGGAAATTGCCGGTACGATTTAAATTCTGACAGATTTTTTCTCTCAATTTAAATCACTGAACTTAAAAAAAGAAACCTACGCCCAAGATCAGAGTTCTTCATGTAAATTCATAAATACAACGTTCTTATTTTGTAACTTTCGATATTCTTACCTCTAACCACCGCCCCCTCCCAACATGGGAACAGTATATCTAACATTACAATGTTTGTGTACCTGCCCAAATCAAAAAAAAAAAAGAAGAAAAAAGAAAGAGATGAACGGTAATTCACATCAGATTCAAATATTCATATGGTTGATTGTCGTTAACTAGAGATGTATAGTTACATGTCTCTGCGTTAACTTATAAGAATGACAGGAAAGTATATACTTGAAATAGATTTATGATGAATAATATGCAACTGCAGCACCCCTTTTTATCAAAGTGTACATGCATGTATTTTAATGACTGTCCGTTATTTCGATTAAGAATGACAATTGTACGTGAAATTCTATAGTTGCCAGATATGCGACTTTTCGTATTTATATTTTCTCTTATATTACACTCACTTAATATTTTATGCATAAGTGCAATATTAGGAATGGTTTATCCCCCTCCCTTTTAATCTAACTAAATAAATTAATCAACCCTCTAGCTGACCAGACGTTAATACATCTACTATCAGTCTATTCGGAGTGAAGTTTATTTCTTCAAATAAGCTTTTTGGGGATCATTAGTGTACGTCCAGTGGCATATACCGGGGTATATTACATGCAAGTCGGAACAGGAAAATTGACATGAGGTACTACCGGTATAATATAATAGAACCATGTTCACATTATTACATTATTATACATAATACACAACCATTGTGATGATGACGACTTTCTTAAACTGTTCAAAATAATCTAATTGAAATAAAAATCTGTGATTTTACTAAGTGCATAACTTCGATGAACTAAAGCAAGTTAGATATCGACCTGTATTTAAATCAGATTGGTTTTGGATGTTTCTCTCGTATATTCAATATACATGTATATATTCTAAATTGCGACTATCTATAGTTCCATAACCTTCTATCTAGGCGTATAATCCAATGATCGACAAGTGCGAACATTTTGTTAAATCAATATTTGTACGTTTCAAAATGTCCATAATTATTGACAACGAGTAATTACTTACATTTTCCCCAATTTACGTTTGGAAAATATGTAAATATATTTTTATTTTATCAAATCTTTTTTTGGAATTATTTAGATTTTCATAAATATTCTTTACACCATAAATGTTATTTATAAACAAGCGTATGAGTTTAGTCATATATATAATGGCTATTATATCTATGGTTAAGTAAAGACTATCATATCACTATCGGACACGCAAGACAAAGATGTATATTCACCTGATAGTTTCAAAATGGAAGGTTACAAGTTATCGGCCGTGTACACTTTTCAATACCCTCAGAAGTGAATTACGGCTACGTTAGGTTACTGCTTGTTTTGGTCCTTTGTGGTTTGTAGATATATCGTGGTTTCTATTCAGGGTTGATGTCAAAATGGCCGCACGCGGAGAAGTGATACTCTAAATTTAAAATCGATGGTGATCTCTTATCTAGCAGAATTAAACTTTAATATTTACGAATTTGTGGTTTTTTATACATAATCAACATAATATCAATTTTTCATTTTTTTCCGAAGTTTCCCTTTAAATCTTCATAAAACATGACCAAGTATTGTCTAACCTATAAGTAGTGCATTTCTTTTAGACAATAAAGTCAAATTAAATCATTTGACTAATCGAATACTTTTAATTAAACATGTCAGGTAGCTGAATCGATATGACAACGAGTAATGAGACATGCTCACCTCCACTATTAACTGGAGATATTTTCACCATCTTACACTTGCTTGAGCATCAACCGGACGACTGGGATCTCTCAGCACGGAAAGGAAATTACAAACTTGTAATAAGATGGAAGAAATCCAAAAATGTGGAGCATGTCGAGACACCAACCATAACAACAAAGACTCGGAAAAGGTCATCGAAAGCCAGGGCTGACAGAAACAAACGCCGCCTTGAAGCATTCATAGCTAGAAAATCCATGCCAACAATTAATGAGATAGGAGATGCCGCTCACAAAGAAGACCTAGAAAATTACCCCGACGCCATTAACACCATCAACAACGGTGAGCTGGTAGACACTACAGCTCAATCCCCAGAGGAATCGAACGCAAAGGAACAGCCGGCAGAAACTTCCCTCGAAGACAGAAACCTACCTATACGAAACCTAAAGATCCCGCCTGCTTAACAGGTGCCGAGGGTCGACTTACGACCACTGCAGGATTGGAAAAAACAACAACACCACGAATACATAGACCCAGGGTAGATAAAGTAACTTTAGATTTACCTCAAAAGACCTATATTTTAGAGGTAAAAGAAGAATAGATTTTCATTCTAGTCTATTCAGACCAACTGGCTCCTTATAAACGAATAGAGAAGAAAAAAGACCCGGTCTTCTACAAAGAAATATTGAGGAGTCACGAACATTGGCTTGATGTAAGAGACAAAAGGAACTTCTTGTTTACTGAAGAAAGAAAAAAAGACATAGAAGAAGTAGTAAAGAAATTTGGATATAAGTTAACAGAATAAAGGCGATAATAAGCCCAAACCCCCCGTAAATACCCTTTGTTATCTTTGTGTTAACGGGGCGAGATAAGCCCACCCCTTTTCTTGTCCTGGAAAAAATTTTAAAAAAATAAAGTCAAATTAAATTCATTTGGCTAATCGAATACTTTTAGTTAAACATGTCGAGATTAGGTGAATCGTTATGACAGCGAGCAATGAGTCATGTTCACCTTCACTTTTGACTGGAGATATCTTTACCATTGTACACTTACTTGAACATCAAACCGCCAACTGGGACCTCTCAGCAAGGAATGGAGAATACAAGCTAGTAATAAGATGGAATAAAATGCTTCGCTGGGGCGCAGCTTGATACGACCGCAGAGGTCGAACCCTGAACAGTTGGGGCAAGTATGGACACAACATTCAAGCTTGATACAGCTCTGAATTTGGATTGTTATTAAATATTTGACACAGCATAGGTTTCTGACACAGAAAGAATGTGGTCTAAGAACTTCAATTTTTTTAATTTACCTATTATGGTCCAATGTCCAAAATCAAAATACATGGTTAGATTCAGCATATCAAAGAACCCCATATATTCAATTTTTGTTAAAATCAAACAAAGTTTAATTTTGGACCCCAACTTGGACAAACTTGAAAACTGGGCCCATAATCAAAAATCTAAACACATGTTTAGATTCAGCATATCAAAGAACCCCAAGAATTCAATTTTTGCTAAAATCAAACTAAGTTTAATTTTGGACCCTTTGGACCTTAATGTAGACCAATTTAAAAAACGGGACTTAAAATTAAAAATCTAAATACACAGTTAGATTTGGAATATCAAAGAACCCCAATAATTCAATTTTTGATGAAATCAAACAAAGTTTAATTTTGGACCCTTTTGACCTCAATATGAACCAATTTGATAGCGGGGCCCACAAATAAAAAATCTAAATTCATGGTTAGATTCAGCATATCAAAGAACCCCATATATTCAATTTTTGTTGAAATCAAAAAAAGTTTAATTTTGGACCCCAACTTGGACCAACTTGAAAACTGGGCCCATAATCAAAAATCTAAACACATGTTTAGATTCAGCATATCAAAGAACCCCAAGAATTCAATTTTTGTTAAAATCAAACTAAGTTTAATTTTGGACCCTTTGGACCTCAATGAAGACCAATTTAAAAAACGGGACCCAAATTAAAAATCTAAAAACACGGTTAGATTTGGCATATCAAAGAACCCCAATAATTCAATTTTCGATGAAATCAAACAAAGTTTAATTTTGGACCCTTTTGACCTCAATATGAACCAATTTGATAGCGGGGCCTACAAATAAAAAATCTAAATGCATGGTTAGATTCAGCATATCAAAGAACCTCATATATTCAATTTTTGTTGAAATCAAACAAAGTTTAATTTTGGACCCCAATTTGGACCAACTTGAAAACTGGGCCCATAATCAAAAATCTAAATACATGTTTAGATTCAGCATATCAAAGAACCCCATATATTCAATTTTTGTTGAAATCAAACAAAGTTTAAATACTGGACCCTATCTTGGACCAACTTGAAAACTGGGCCCATAATCAAAAATCTAAACACATGTTTAGATTCAGCAAATCAAAGAACCCCAAGAATTCAATTTTTGTCAAAATCAAACTAAGTTTAATTTTGGACCCTTTGGACCTCAATGTAAACCAATTTAAAAAACAGGACCCAAAATTAAAAACCTAAATACACGGTTAGATTTGGAATATCAAAGAACCCCAATAATTCAATTTTAGATGAAATCAAACAAAGTTTAATTTTGGACCCTTTTGACCTCAATATGAACCAATTAGATAACGGGGTCCACAAATAAAAAATCTAAATACATGGTTAGATTCAGCATATCAAAGAACCCCATATATTCAATTTTTGTTGAAATCAAACAAAGTTTAATTTTGGACCCCAATTTGGACCAACTTGAAAACTGGGCCAAAAATCAAAAATCTAAATACATGTTTAGATTCAGCATATCAAAGAACCTCATATATTCAATTTTTGCTAAAATCAAACAAAGTTTAATTTTGGACCCTTTGGACATTAATGTAGACCAATTTGAAAACTGGACCCAAAATTAAAAATCTAAATACACTGTTAGATTCGGCATAACAAATAAATAAATGTGATCAAAGATTTTACAAATCTAATGCGCCATACTGTGCAATTAAAGATTACTTCTTGAAATTTTTCAATATTTGAAATTTGAAAAAAAAATAATATTTGAAGAATAATTCTTTTTAATTTCTGAAATCTGAAATGAGAAAAAATTGGCCCCCCACAATTTCTTTTTATTCCCCCCCCCCTTTTTCCCCCAAAAAAATTCTTTCCCTCAAGATATGGTCATAATCTTAATTCAAATTTCCAATGGAGTTGGCAACCATAATTACCCATTTAAATTTACCATAGTGCTAACTTAATCTATTTTATAATAGAATTAATAAAAATATAGTGTCAAATCTTTCATATGGATTTTTTTGTAAAAAAAAAAGATGAAAACATTTGCAGATATTTTTACTGGTCTTCCTTTATAAATATGCATTTCTTTAAACATAATTTAAAAGCAGTGTAAGGGAAGTAACCAAAACGTTGTATTTGGATTACCTCCCTTACACTGTTTTAGATTATCTTTATTGTTCATTAACCATTACTTTATACATAATTTAAAAGCAGTGTAAGGGAGATAATTTCAATGATGTATTTGATTTATCTCCCTTACACTGCTTTAAATTATGTTTTGTACTAAAGTATTTGTCCATTAACCAGGACAACCTTGTTTTTCCCCCTTTTTTGCCCCTAATTCCTAAACGGTTTGAGCCATACCCCCCAAAGCAAATCCTAACCATCCCTTTGTGGTATGGAAACTTGTAGTATAATTTCAGAGAGATCCATACACCTTTCCACAGTTATTGTCTGGAAACTAGAAAATGCTCATTTTTGGCCCCTTTTTGGCCCCTAATTCCTTAACTGTTGGTACCATAACCCCCAAAATCAATCCCAACCTTCCTTTTGTGGTATTTAACCTTATGGTCAAATTTCAAAAAGATCCATTCACTTAAACTAAAGTTAGAGTGCGAAAACCAATATGTATTCGGACGACGACGACGGACGACGACGACGACGCCGACGACGACGACGCCAACGTCATACCAATATACGACCACAAAATTTTTTTGCGGTCGTATAAAAAGTCCAGACAACATGAAGAGCAGACCGAGTCACCTACATTACAAAAGACACAGAAAGGTCATCAAAAGCTAGAACAGACAGGACTAAACGCCGTCTAGAAGCTTTTATAGCTAAGAAGGCCACTCCATCGACAACTGAGAACGGAGAACCCGCTCAAAAAAAATGTCTAGAAAATTACCCAGATGTAGATACAACCAACAACACCGAAGAGAACGGAGAATATACCGCTCAACATACAGAGGAAATGACTACACAGGAACAACCGTTAGTCACAGTACTCAATGACGACAGAAAACTATCCTGTACACCACACAAGGATCCCGCCTGCACAACAGGTGCCGAGGGTCAACTTTCAGCAAGTTATGCAGTAATGGTAACATCTGAACAAACTACACGATACAGGATAGGAAAGATAACTCTCGATCTACCACAAAAGACCTTCCTATTCGAGGTTGAAAAGGAAAACAGTTTTATCCTTGTTTATTCAGATAAGCTGGATCCTTACAAACTGATCGAGAAAGAAAAAGAAACAACTTTCTACAACGCCATCAAAAGAAGTCATGACCACTGGCTAGACGTACGAGACAAGAGGAATTTTTTGTATTCAGAAGAATGTAAGCTGAACATTGAAGAAGTGGCTAAAAAGAACAATTTCAAACTGAGAAAATTAAATAAAATAAAGGCTATATGAGCCCAAACCTGTTAAATACCCTATATTGTTATATCTTTGTGTTAACGGGGCAAGATAAGCCCACCCCTTTTCTTGCCCCCCCCCCAAAAAAAAAAAAAAATTAAGTCAAATTAAAAAAATCGCACCTGCTCTATCTCAAAAAGATTTTTACAGTGTAGTTTATTGACAATTTTATGTTAAGGGGTCTAAAATTCAGTTTGACAGCTTCAGACATACTAGTTTTGACCTTTTTTAACTGGACCAAATCACTACTTAACATAAAGATTCAGCAACCAAATTTTTTTAACATGTAATTTCATCCCCTTACTTAATATTTCATGCATAAAATATAAAGAAATAAATTTGGAAAGTGTATGAAAAAAATTGCAAGTTATACACTGTCCACACTAGGGATTGTATTTGTAGACAACGAAAATCTAAGGACGATAACTGTGTCCTTGGACCAGAGACAAGTAAAATAGCATCCTCAAAATAATTATAGCGTCGCGGAAATTATTATAGCATCACAGGAAAAAAAATTAGCGTCTCTGTACCGCGACGCTAAAACGGTCTTGGGAGAACACTGCCCATCATTTTGCTATTAGCAGTTTCTACCTGAGACTACTATAACACATATGTGTTATAGTAGTCTCAGTTTCTACATGCATAATATATTTTTCAAGATTAGAGGCAAATACTAAAAAAATAGTAAAAAATCATCTATAAAGGATATTAACTTCTATAAAGAGTCATTTGATAGCTGTCACTATTGGCATTTTTGTAGATTTTGTACAGCTGATCATTTTGCTGTTTTCATTTTCTATTTATCTATTATATTTTTTCAAAAAATAGACAAAAACTCTTAAATTAGTCAAAAAGCATCATTTAAGGGCAACAACTCTTATTTAGAGTCATCCAATAATTTCATACATAGAAGAATTTTTATAGGTTTTGCATTGCTGATCAATATTGCTGTTAACAGTTTCTACCTATCTTTCATTAATTTCAAGATGATAGGCATAAACTTGAAAATTAGTCAAAAATCATCATTCAAAAGCAATACCTCCTATAAGGAGTCATCCAATGGGATTCAGATATATTGGAACTTTTTGGAGATCATTTTTTCCCCTTTACAGTTTCTTCCAACTTTTATAGTTTTCAAGGTTATAGGCAAAAACTTGCAAATTAGAAAAATAGTTTTTTAGATATAAGATAATCATTTTTTAGCCAGGCGTCTATGTTTGTTAATTGACTAGGGAAAAAAACATAAATGCTCAATATTGCTATATAAAGATTTTGTCTATCTATTATAATTTTAAGATAATAGGCAAACATGAATAAAATAAACTGCTTCGCTGAGCGCAGCTGGATACGCCCGCAGAGGTCCAACACTGAACAGTTGGGGCAAAAATGGACACAATATTCAAGCTTGATACAGGTCTGAATTTGGATTGTAATTAAATATTTGACATATTATAGGTTTCTGAATAAATGTAGTCAAAGAACTTAAAATTGGTTATATGAATTGAATTTATATTCAATTAAAGATTTCTTGCTGTTGTGCAATACACTGTGCTGTTGCGCAATATTTAGAAAATCTGTTGTCAGACTATAAACAAATAAAGTTCAATTTCTTCTCAATGTCATATTTGAAATTTATGAAAATCAATAGGGAGATTACATCAATAGCTATATATAATTCAGCAAAGTTTCATGAGAACTGCTGAAAGCATTTTTGAGTTATTGTCCAAAAACTGGAAAATCCCCCCTTTTTTAATGAATAAAACCCCACAACTCAGAAATGTAAAATCTAAAATTTATAAAATTCTAAAGGGAGCTTACATCAACAGATATAAACAATTCACCAAAGTTTCATGAGAACTGCTTAAAGCATTTTTTAGTTATTGTCCGAAAACTGGAAAATCCCCCTTTTTTTATGAATAAAACCCTGTAACTCGGAAACGTTAAATCTAAAATTTATAAAAATCCAAAAGGGAGCTCATGTAAATAGATATAAACAATTCACCAAAATTTCTTGCAAGTTGGTGAAAGCATTCTTGAGTCATTGTCAGAAAACTGGAAAATCCCCCCTTTTTTAATGATTAAAACCCCAAAACTCTGAAACGGTAAATCTGAAATTTATCAAAAAGGAAAGGTAGCTCACGTCAATAGATATAAACAATTCACCAAAGTTTCATGCATATTGGTTAAAGCTTTTTTGAGTTAATGTTCGACATGTTGACGACGGACGGACGGACAGACGGACAGACTGACAGACAGACGGTCAACAGTATACCATAATACGTCCCTTAAACGGGCGTATAAAAATTGGCAAAATTCAGTGTTTAAGGACAATATAACTTCTATAAGAATTGATTTGACAGTTTTGATGTCAATAGACATTAGGTAGATCTCATCATTTTGAGCATTTCTGCTCTTTTTTCAGATTTTCCCTATAAAAAATGTTTTTCAAGATAATAGACAAACATTGCAATTTACCCTATCTTCTATTTTTAGCCATGTTGGCCATGTTTGTCTGCAGGAGAGGTCATCAGAAACATTTCTTAACAAAATACCCGACTGATTATGGCCAAGTTTGGTTAAAGGAGAAGGGTCGGTAAGGGCCAATTTTGGCCTAAAATTTAGAGTACATCTGATGAAATTTTTTTGACATTTTTTAAACTTTAGTGTCTACTTCAGTCGATTCAATTAGTTTTTGTAAAAGATTTGAACTGATTTGGTCATTAAAGATGCTCAAATTCAAGCTTAAAGTCAAATGACAGTAAATGGGCTATGTCACAGATTTTCTTAAAAATTTTGCATACACCTTTCGCTCGTAGATGAATCAAAACTAGAGGCTCTAAAGAGACTGTATCGCTCACCTTGGTCTATGTGCATATTAAACAATGGACACAGATGGATTCATGACAAAATTGTGTTTTGGTGATGGTGATGTGTTTGTAGATCTTACTTGACTGAACATTCTTGCTCCTTACTATTATCTCTATCTATAATGAACTTGGCCCAGTAGTTACAGTGGAAAATATTTTGTAAAAATTTACAAAAATTTACAAAATTTATGAAAATTGTAAAAAATTGACTATAAAGGGCAATAACTCCTTAAGGGGTAAATTGACAATTTTGGTCATGTTGACTTATTTGTAGATCTAACTTTGCTGTACATTATTGCTGTTTACAGTTTATCTCTATCTATAATAATATTCAAGATAATAACCAAAAGCTGCAAAATTTTCTTAAAATTACCAATTCAGGGGCAGCAACCCAACAACATGTTGCCTGATTGGTCTGAAAATTTCAGGGCAGATAGATCTTGACCTAATGAACAATTTTATACCATCAGATTTGCTCTAAATGCTTTGGTTTCAGAGATATGAGCCAAAAAACTGCATTTTACCCTATGTATTATTTTTTTGCCATGTCGGCCATCTTGGTTTGTGGGCAGGGTCATCGGACACATTTTTTAAACTAGATACCCTAATGATGATTGTGGACAATTTTGGTTAAATTTGTCTTAGTAGTTTCAGAGGAGAAGATTTTTGTAAAAGATTACAAAAATTTACGAAAAATGGTTAAAAATTGACTATAAAGGGCAATAACTCCTTAAGGGGTCAACTGACCATTTTGGTCAAGTTGTCTTATTTGTAGATCATACTTTGCTGAACATTATTGCTGTTTACAGTTTATCTCTATCTATAATAATATTCAAGATAATAACCAAAAACGGCAAAATGCCCTTAAAATTACCAATTCAGGGGCAGCAACCCAACAGCGGGTTGTCCGATTCATCTGAAAATTTCAGGGCAGATAGATCTTGACCTGATAAACAATTTTACCCCATGTCAGATTTGCTCTAAATGCTTTGGTTTCAGAGATATAAGCCAAAATCTACATTTTACCCCTATGTTCTATTTTTAGCCATGGCGGCCATCTTGGTTGGTTGGCGGGGTCATCGGACACATTTTTTAAACTAGATACCCCAATGATGATTGTGGCCAAGTTTGGTCAAATTTGGCCCAGTAGTTTCAGAGGAGAAGATTTTTGTAAAAGTTTACGGACGACGGACGCAAAGTGATGAGAAAAGCTCACTTGACCTTTCAGGTCAGGTGAGCTAAAAAATAATGCCTTTATCTTTTTTATTTTCTGAAATATTACTAATTGAATTCTTTCAAAATAGGTAAACATTTGTATAGAAAGCACATAAAATCGGCGAAAAACATTCTTAAATTTGTCTTAAAATCATCAAATTTCCAATTTTTTAATGCATATATTTTTCTTAATCAAAGTGCTGGATAGCACCTGTGGAAAGTTTGCAACGATAGATGTGTAATATTTCAAATAGGTTGTAAATGTGTATATTGGGTGTTTAACTTTTTTCCCACTTTAAAAAAAAATTACTTAATACAAGAAATGATTGTAACATGATGCTGTTACGAAGTCTCCAAAACAAAGCTCCCATAATTAGTCATTCCCAGGAAGGGGGTGGGAGTGATCTCAGGGGATTCGCCTTTTATTTCATTTGATTTGTTTTATTGTCCCATACAAGAATATGTTTTTCTTTGATTTTATGTGCTTCCTTTACAAATGTTCACCTACTTTGAAAGAATTCAATCAGTAATATTTCAGAAAATAAAAGAGATAAAGGCATTATTTTTTTTCGATTCTCAGATATAGTTCAAAGAGCCAAAGTTGTGTGCAAAATTATTCCAAAATCTGTGACATAGTCCATTTACTGTTCCTTGACCTTAAATAAGAAAAATCTATCAATTTTGCCATAAAACAGTCACTTTTCAGATGGTTTTTGTCTAAAATGTAAGTGGCAGCATTCCTGTTCAGTCTCAACTTTTATATATGTTATGTATTATCATCAAATACAAAATACATTTAAATGTTAAGACTGAACACAAGTGCGGCCACTTCCATTTAAGGATGTATTCTTCTGAGGTTTCAGTCACGTTGAAATCTCGTTCTGGAATTATTTCCAAAATATGTGATATAAGTGGAAAATATCAATGAATTTAAAAAATATTATAATCAAACTTAACTCTGTGAAAAAATTGTGTATTTACAATAAGTAGTATTTGAGTAATAAAATTTTCAAATTTTATGACCAATCACGTCAGTCTCATTAGCCAAAATGTTGAGAAAATGGGTGAGGGGTACAAGAAATGATTTTACCAGATACATGTACATCCCATATCAATGTTTTCTTTTCAAATTTCTTAGATATGTATTTTTTAAATCATTTATAACAAAGAAGTTGAAATAATATGCTTTTTGTTCTAAAAAAAGAGAAAAATCCCAAATTTACAAAATTGACAACATGGTAAATTTGACACGAAAAAGCAACAAAATTTTATAAATCTTTCTTATATTAACACCTAACCATAGTTTTTTTTAAGTTAAATTTATTCAGATTGGTCCACTTCATCTTTAGTGAAAGTATGAAAAAAAGTTCAATTGTGAAACTGTGATTTTTTTCATGATAATAGCCCAAAAATGGGTAAAAATTGATGAAAAATGGGAAAATCATCAAAATTGGGTACTTTCAAATGGCTGTAGCAAAAAAAGAAGTGCACCACCATATGATTTTTTCTTCACCAATTATCTTTTTACAGTCATATAAACCCAAAAATCAGGTTAAGAAAAAAAGTTTAATTCTAGAAATTGTTGGCTCCTCAGAGGTGTACATCCTTAAGACAAAAATTTGTAAGGGTTCCGCGGAACCCAGTGTCTCACCTGCTTTTGCTGTTAATCGCAGGCTCAACAAAAATGAGGAAAAAAATTAATAAAAATATTCCTCTCTATACTATCTTTTGATTGTAAGTAGCTTCTGTCCAAGTTTGGTAAAAATCCAGGATAGTTTATGAATCTCATAAATGTTTTAAAAACTTAAACTGCAGACTGTATGTAATGTTAACTGGAAGAAAAACTAAGTCCATTTATAAGTAAAATACGGAAAAAATGGAACAAAATTTTAACAAAATTTCCTTCTAGATACTAGCTTTTAATCATAAACAAGCTTCTGTCCAAGTTTGGTACAAATCCAGGATAGTTTAAGAAAGTTGTTAAAATTTTAAAAACTTTAACCACAGCCTAGTGAATGAAATGTTAACTGGCAGAAAAACTGAGTCCATTTATAAGTAAAATACAGAAAAAATGGAATTTTTTTTTTCAAAAATTTACTTCCAGATACTATCTTATGATCATAAACAAGCTTCTTTCCAAGTTTGGTAAAAATCCAGGATAGTTTAAGAAAGTTATTAAAATTTCTAAAACTTTAACCACAGAGTGAATGTAATGTTTCCTGGCAGAAAAACTAAGTCAATTTATAAGTAAAATACGGAAAAAATGGAATTTTTTTTTTACAAAATTTACTTTTGAATATTATCTCATGATCATAAACAAGCTTCTGTCCAAGTTTGGTAGAAATCCAGGATAGTTTAAGAAAGTTATTAAAATTTCAAAAACTTTAACCACAGAGTGAATATTTGTGGACGCCGCCGACGACGACAACAACGACGACGAGTCGCTATGTCTCGCTTTTTTGACAAAAGTCGAAAGCTCGACAAAAATCGTCTAAAAATTAGGACAAATGCTAAAATTGTGAAGATTTCAGTAATTTTAAATGAATAAATGATGCTGGTACCTGATGCATGTGCATTGTATTGTCAAAAAACAGCCCATATTCTACTTTCCAATAAATAGATAAAAGTTTACATTTTAAACAATTTGTAAAAATGCTATATTTTGGGGCCAAAAAAGGGTCTTACCTGGCTTACTCCTTTGGCTCAGTAGTTTCAGGGGAGTTGATCTTTGAAAAAGTCAATGGACAACAGACAACGAACGACGATAGATGACAATTTGAAAATCAATTTTCCATGGTCCCCTACCATGGAAAATTGAACCCCCTGTTCAAAATATAATGATGAAGTAAAAATATTTTTATTTCTACAAAATACTTATTAAATTCATTATAATTATATAAAGTAGTTTGATTAGCTATGACAATTTGAAAATCTGAGGTCTATAGATGGGAAGATTCAATTTTCCATGGTAGAGGGTTCAAAATACCATGGCTAAAATATCTGTTCTAACATGTTTTATTTCTACCAAATACTTGTAAAAAGATGATTACTATATAAAGTAGTTGAAATAGCTATGATATCTGAAGGGCCAGTGTTGCTCATCTAGCCTGGATCTCTGTGCATTTTCAACATTGAAGACTAAAATATAATTTGTGACTAAGATCTCTTATTAATCGATCTTGTATTGCTGATAATGTTTGCTGTTTACAGTTTCACTTTATCTTCAATAGTTTTTGAACAACATATAAAAAAGATAACAATCTTCATTTATGGGCAATAACTCCTAAAAGGAGTCGACTGATAAATTCCAGCTGAGGTATTTGTAGATCCTGTCTTACCTATCATTTATGTAGTTTTTCTTTTATCTAATATAGTTTTTGCATAATATGCCAAAAACATGGGTTAAAAAAAATCATTGCAGGGCAATAACCCCTATAAGTAATCAGCGGACAGTTTATGCCATGTTACAGACAAAACCATTAAAAAAACATAACATTGACCAATGAACCATGAAAATGAGGTCAAGGTTAGATAAAACCTACCAGACAGAGATGTAGACCTTGCAATCATTCCATATACCAAATATAGTTGACCTATTGCTTACAGTATCTGAGATAGGGACTTGACAGTGAAAACTTCACCTTGATCACAGATTCATGAAATGAGGAGGTCAGGTGAATCCTGTATGACTGATATGCAGACCTTGCAAGGAATCCATACAACAAATATAGTTATTCTATTACTCATAATAAGTGAGTATAGAAATTCACATGACAAAATAAATGGGGAATGTTTCCATGGGACTCACTTGCATATCATATAAAGTTATAAAGGGACATAACTGAAGAACGGTAAAAGTGATGCTTCTCAAATTTGTATTTGATCTGAGTTTTGTGGTAATAAGTATTGTGTATAAGTTTCATAACATTTGGTAGAGGTAAACTTAAGTTGGAGAACAGAAACGAAAAATTCAGCAATTTATTCATTTGTAAACGGGCATAACTCATGAACAGTTGAAGTGACACCACCAAAATTCAAACTTGATCTGTATTTTGTGGTTATAAGCATTGTGTATAAGTTTCATTAAATTTGGTTGAGGCAAACTAAAGTTAGAGAATGTAAACGAAAAATTCAGCAATTTTTCCATTTGTAAAGGAGCATAACTCATGAACGGTTTAAGTGACGACACCAATATTCAAACTTGATCTGTGTTTTGTGGTAATAAGCATTGTGTATAAGTTTCATAACATTTGGTGGAGGCAAACTAAAGTTAGAGAACGGAAACCAACTTTGGGACGTACGGATGGACAAGGGTAAAACTTAATGCCCCCTTGCTACGGCAGGGGCATAAAAACTGTAATTTTTTTTCAAGCAGTCGCTGAACAATGAAAAATGAGGTCAAGGACAATGGACATATGACAGACTGAAACTTTTAAACATAAGGCATCTGCATACAAGATATGAAGCGTCCAGGTCTTCTAACTTCTGAAATATAAAGCTTTATACAAATAGTTTATGCAGTTGCCGTCATTGCGGATAGTAATCACTATGTCTCGAACTCAGTCCCAGGTGATGCAAAAACTATAGGAGTGAGCAAGATAAACCATGTACCCAGGATACATAATTTCACCCTAAAATGACAAAGTTCAACATCCTGACATTTGTGGATGTTTGAAAAAAAAAATCAAAATCCTTACAAATTAGGAACAACCTCAGATAATTGTATACCTGTTCTGCTTGGTCTTTCCTGAGACAATATGTATCTATGCATTCCTGTATTTCGAGCAGATTAAATTTATGTTTCTCTAATACTCTGCTTCCTGTCAACTGTGGAAAAAAAACAACACTATCATAAATATCAATTGGTAACAATGGGATTGAGTGAGTCCAAAAAGTACAAATATAGGTATCACTTTTTCTATTCATCCTTTTAATGAATTTAGAAATCTTTCAAATAACATGTATACATACATAATGCTCTTCTGTATTTTAAAAGTTATGGTGTATTTATTCTTGAGATAACTTCTCTTATGTGTGCCTCATCATTCTCTCAATTTTAAGCCAGTTTGTGTCCTAAAATTTTAATAAGATGCACACCACCTATTCTTGGCCCTCATACCTATCCATGTTAAAATTTTCACTTCTAAACCTTTTATGGGGGTCGGGATCAATATACCGTTATTTATACATCAGACCGTACTGGTTACTGAAACTTTGTATACTCCAAACTTGGTACTTCATATCAGAGAAACAGAAAATATATGCCCTTAATTTTGGAATTCATTCATACATTTTTGTATTATTCAAAATTATCAGTCAAACTGTGTTCTACAAGGATCACCAGTCCTTCACCTTTCATTTGATATCTAAATAACCAAAATATATTCTACATAGTTTGATATTTATACCTATGTGTAGGAACTATTTTGCTTTAAATATGTACTACTTTCTAGTATGTTCTTTTTGACCAGGCTCGTTTGGTGGTGTTACATCTTACAAAGTCTATCTGAGTTAATTTTGCAAAGAATTCTGATCAAGCTGGTGCTAGGGGCCGTCTTAAACTTGTAGTGAGGTGAGAGTTTATTTGCTCCATGTTGAAGGCCTCTCTGTGACTTTGAGAGGAAAAACAGCAATAAAAGCACTGTTCCTTTGCTTTTTGTGTGTTTTTTTTTTTTGCTGTGCATGTACTGATTTTGTGTCATGGATAGATACCCCATATCATTTGTTTTCTATAATATGTAATATATACAAACTAGATGTACTATGAGCTATTGTTGACTAATTATACACATGCTCGATAAATTAGAGGTCCTAAGGAGCCTGAATCGCTCACCTGGAGAACAGCCTAATTTGTCACAGTAGCCACCTGGTGTGCTATCTAATCAGCACAAAAATATGACTTTTTTTAATGAATTACTCTTTTATCATTCTGATGAAGTTTAACAAGATTTTACATTGAAGTTTCAGAGGAGAAGAAATTTGAAATAGGACCAACCAGAATCAAGAATTGCCTCTGGAACAGGAAGCCATGTTTTTCATCTGATAGGAATGAAATAAGTTTTTTTAATAGATACTCTTCCATACATTATTCCTGCAAAGTTTGGTTACTTTCATCTGTTTCAAAGGGAATGATGAAAATGTGATTTCCCATAGTTTTGCTTGAAACTTATGTGCCACTGTATCCACCAGGTATGTCGTATAATTAGCATGAAATGATGATGTTTAGTAGAGGGTATCCCAATCACCTATCCTATAAAGTTTGAGAAATTTGGCATCGTATTGTCAGAGGAAAAGTTATTTGAAATTTCGACCAATCAGAATCAAGAATTGTCTCTGGTTGCCATGTTTTTAAATCGATTGGACAAAGTGAGGATTTTTATATACACCCTTCAATACATTAACCCTGCAAAATTTAGTTAATATTTGCCTTCTGGTTTAAGAAAAGATGATAAAAAAATTATTTCCCAAAGGCTTCAAAGGAAACCTACATTGTATGAGCCCTTTTAGCCATTGTGGATGCCACCTGATCAGCACAAAATGAGGATTTTATTAAGAAGGCCTTCCAGTCATCATTCCTAGAAAGATTAGGCATTCAGACGATAAGAAATCTGAAATTTCGATCCATCAGAATCCAAAAATTGTCTCTGACGGCCATGTTTTTACTCCGATTGAGAAGAAATGAGGAATGTATAAAGATATGCTCCCATATAAAATCTAAAATATTAAAAATGCTCCCCTACCATCAAAACTGAAATTGACAAATCAATTTTATTTCTAAGGGGTCTAATTCCAGTAAAAATAGTCTATCCTTGCTAATTTTTCAAAGTTGTCTTAGGTGACGCTGGTGTAAACCTTTTAACATACATTTAATCAAACTCTGATAAAAAAGGACTTGGTTCTCTAATTCATAATTTTTGCCCTACAAATATGCAAAATTTTAAAATGTTAATGTTGTGAAAATTTGGTGAAAACATATACTGTGGATTCATTAATATTCGTTGGATACCAATTTTCGTGGATTTCGTGGGTACAAAAGAACCACGAATTTAAATATTCAACGAATTACAAATTTTCTAAAGGAACGAATGCAGACTTTGCCAAAACCACGAAATTATATATCCACGAATATGCATGTTTTCCTCAAACCACGAAAATTGGTACCCACGATTAATGAATCCACAGTATATCAAAATGTCCAATTGTTTCAGTTAAAAAAGATTTCACCAGTTGCATCATAGTGAGGTATTTGTAACGTCATAAATGTAGGTGTATTTTGATAAAACCTGATTTTTTTTGCACAATTTGGAAAAATTTATGACAGTTTTCGAAAAAAATAAACAGTTGGGTCACCCTCGCCCACAAATATTTTTGCTGAAATATTCTTTAAATATCATATTCTTTACTTTTCAAAATTTCAATGGGCGAGAAGTGGCGCTACATATGAATCATGGAAAATGGTTGAAAAAGGTGACAAATTTCTAGAAAAACGGACTAAAATGAAATCTATTTCTATTCTAGGCTCTAACATATTTATAAATATGAAGCAGATATACAATTTTACTTATTATGCTTTAAATAAACAGCTGCGCCATGAGCGCATGATTTGCCTGTCACGTTTTCAAAGAATAAAGTTCAACAACTTCTCAATGTCATATCCTAAATTTATAAAAAACTAAAGGGATGCTATCTTAATAGATATAAATCAGTCACCACAGTTTAATGAAAACTACTCAAAGCACTTTAAGGATATTGTCCGAAAACTGGAAAACCCCCTTTCTTTATGAATGAAACCCTGTAACTAGTAAACGTAAAATCTGAAATTAATAAAAATTGAAAATGACCTTATGTCAATAGATATAAACAATTTACCAAAGTTTCATGAAAACTTCTGAAAGCATTTTTGTGTTATTGTCCGAAAACTGGAAAATCCCCCCTTTTTAATGAATAAAACCCCATAAATAATAAACCTAAAATCTGAAATTTATAAAAATTGAAAGGGAGCTAAGTCAATAGATAAAAACAATTCAACAAAGTTTAAGGAAAACTGCTCAAAGCATTTTTGAGTTATTGTCCGAAAACAGGAAAATCCCCCTTTTTGTAAAGAATAAAACCCCATAACTCAAAAACATAAAATCTAAAATTTATAAAAATCAAAATGGAGCTCATGTCAATATATATAAACAATTCACCAAAGTTTGTTTTTGAGTTATTTTCAGAAAACAGGAAAATCCCCCTTTTTGTAAAGAATAAAACCCCATAACTCAAAAACATAAAATCTAAAATTTATAAAAATCAAAAGGGAGCTCATGTCAATATATATAAACAATTCACCAAAGTTTGTTTTTGAGTTATTTTCCGAAAACTGGAAAATCCCCCTTTTTGTTACGAATAAAACCCCAAAATTCAGAAACGTCAAATCTGAAATTTATAAAAAATGAAAGGGAGCTCACGTCAATATATATATAAACAATTCACCAAAGTTTCATGCAAATTGGTTAAAGCATTTTCGAGTTAATGTCCGACATGTTGTTGACGGACAGACAGACGGACGGATAGACGGACGGATGGACAGACAGACGGACGGACAGACAGACAAAGGTATACCATAATATGTCCAGTAAACGGGCGTATAAAAAGTACAAATTTTGCAACACATACACATTATCTACTAAAAAAAAACACCTTTACAGGGCCTTTATTTGGGTTACTCAGTGGCTCTACTCATTTAGGCATGAGAGTACTTTCAATGTTGATTTTCCATATGATTTACCTTTACAAGGGGCACAGAGGAGGGAAAACATTCTGCACACAGCACCCAGATTGTCTTAAATTATCCATGCAATTCGTGGTGTGAATATCACTTGGACATTTGAAAAAGAGAGGCAAAAGATACCATAGGGACATTCAAGCTCACAAGTCGAAAAAATAACTGACATTGCCATGGCTAAAAAAGAAAAGTCGAAAAATAACTGACAATGCCATGGCTAAAAAAGAAAACAAGAGTGCACACGCTGAAATGTCTCCCCTTCTTTACTAACCATTGATTTTATGTTGAAAGTCCTAAATATAAAGCTTTACTACAAGTAACACATAAACTTAACATGATCCAAGAAAATGAGGTCAAGGTCAGATAAACCAAACGAGAAATACATGTTCACCTTACAATCATTCAATAAACCAAACATAGTTGACCTATTGCTTATAGTTTCTAAGAAACAGTCTTAACCAAGAAAACTTAACATTGACCAATGAACCATGAAAATGAGGTCAAGGTCAGATGAACCATGCCAGACAGACATGTAAACCTTACAATCAATTTATCCATTAAATATAGTTGACCTTAATTGCTTATAGTATATAAGAAACAAACTTAACCATGAAAACTTAACATTGACCAATGAACCATGAAAATGAGGTCAAGGTCAGATGATACCTGCCAGACAGACATATACACCTTACAATCCTTCCATACAACAAATATAGTTGATCTTTTGCTTATAGTTGAAGAAAAACATACCAAAACACAATAAAATGCTCCGCTGTGCGCAGTTTGATACGACCGCAGAGGTCGAACCCTGAACAGTTGGGGCAAGTATGGACACAACATTCAAGCTTGATACAGCACTGAATTTGGATTGTGATTAAATATTTGACACAGCTTAGGTTTCTGACACAGAATGAATGTGGTCTAAGAACTTAAATTTTTTTAATTTACCTATTCAAACCATATCATTATTATTTGCTTTTATATATAAATCAGAAATAACCAATTTAAAATGGAAAATTTTAAAGAAAAAAAAAATCCTTCCCCTAAATTTTTTGAACACCCTTATGATTCATCACCCCCAAACTCAATCCCAGCCTTCCCTTTGTGGTATGGTACCTTGCAGTACAATTTCAGAGAGATCCATACATTTGAACACAAGTTATTGTCTGGAAACTAGAAAAATGCTTGTTTTTAGGCCCCTTTTTGGCCCCAAATTCCCAAACGTTTAGGGCAATTACCCCCAAACTCAAACCCAACTTTCCCTTTGTGATATGGAACCTTGTAGTACAATTTCATAAAGATCCATACACATACACACAATTATTGTCCTGAAACTAGAAAAATGCTTGTTTTTTACCCTTTTTGGCCCCTAATTCCTAAAATTTTGAGGCAATTACCCCCAAAATCAATCCCAGCCTTCCCTTTGTGGTATGGTACCTTGCAGTACAATTTCAGAGAGATCCATACACTTGAACACAAGTTATTGTCTGGAAACTAGAAAAATGTGTTTTTTGGCCCCTTTTTGGCCCCTTATTCCTAAACATTTTGGGCAATTACCCCCAAACTCAATTCCAGCTTTCCCTTTGTGATATGAAACCTTGTAGTTCAATTTCAGAAAGATCCATACACTTACACACAAGTTATTATCATGAAACTAGAAAAATGCTTGTTTTTTACCCCTTTTTTGGTCCCTAATTCCTAAATTTTGAGGCAATTACCCACAAAATCAATCCCAGCATTCCCTTTGTGATATGGAACCTTGTGGTACAATGTCAGAGAGATCCACACACTAACACACAAGTTATGTCTGGAAGTTACAAAAATGCTTATTATTGGCCCCTTTTTGGCCCCTAATTCCTGAACTGTTGGTACCATAACCCCCAAAATCAATCCCAACCTTCCTTTTGTGGTATTGAACCTTATGGTAAAATTTCATGGAGATCCATTCACTTAAACTAAAGTTAGAGTGCGAAAACCAATGTGTCTTCGGACGACGACGACGACACCAACGTCATACCAATATACCACCAAAAAAATTTTAATTTTTGCGGTCGTATAAAAACTTAACACTGAGAAATGAACCGTGAAAATGAGGTCAAGGACAAATAAAACCTGCGAGACTGACATGTACATTATAAAATATTTCCATACACCAAATATAGTTGACCTATTGCATATAGTATTAGGAAAAAAGACCAAAACTCAAAAACTTAACTTTGACCACTGAACCATGAAAATGAGGTCAAGGTCAGATGACACCTACCAGTTGGACATGTACACCTTACAAGTATTCCATATACCAAATATACTAGACCTACTGCTTATAGTATCTGATATATGGACTTGACCACCAAAACTTAACCTAGTTCACTGGTCCATGAAATGAGGTCGAGGTCAAATGAAAATTGTCTGACGGGCATGAGGACCTTGCAAGGTACGCACATACTAAATATAGTTACCCTATTACTCATAATAAGAAAGAAATTAACATTACAAACAAGAGTGCACACGCTGAAATGTCTCGCCTTCTTTATTAATCATTGATATTATGTTGATAGTCCTAAATATAAAGCTTTATTACAACTGTCACATAAACTTAACATTAACCAAGAAAACTAAACATTGACCAATGAACCATGAAAAAGAGGTCAAGGTCAGATGAACCATGCCAGGCAGGCATGTACAGCTAACAATTCTTCCATACAACAAATATAGTTGCCCTATTGCTTATAGTTTAAGAAAAACAGACCAAAACACAAAAACTTAACACTGAGCAATGAACTGTGAAAATGAGGTCAAGGTCAAGTAAAACCTGTGCGACTGACATATAGATCATAAAATATTTCCATACACCAAATATAGTTGACCTATTGCATAGAGTATTAGAAAAAAGGACCAAAACTCAAAATCTTAACTTTGACCACTGAACCATGAAAATGAGGTCAAGGTCAAATGACACCTGCCAGCTAGACATGTACACCTTACAATCATTCCATTCACCAAATATAGTAGACCTATTGCATACAGTATAAGAATAAAATGCTCCGCAGGGCGCAGCTTGATACGACCACAGAGGTTGAACCCTGAACAGTTGGGCAAGTATGGACACAACATTCAAGCTTGATACAGCTTTGCATTCGGATTGTGATTAAATATTTGACACAGCATAGGTTTCTAACACAGAATGAATGTGGTCTAAGAACTTAAAAATTTTAAATTGGACATTCACCTATTATGGTCCAATATCCAAAATCTAAATACATGGTTAGATTCAGCATATCAAAGAACCCCAAGAATTCAATTTTTGATGAAATCAAACAAAGTTTAATTTTGGACCCTTTTGACCTCAATGTGGACAAAGTTGATAACGGGGCCCAAAAATCAAAAATCTAAATACATGGTTAGATTCAGCATATCAAAGAACCCCATATATTCAATTTTTGTTGAAATCAAACAAAGTTTAATTTTGGACCCCCATTTGGACCAACTTGAAAACTGGACCCATAATCAAAAATCTAAATACATGTTTAGATTCAGCATATCAAAGAACCCTAAGAATTCAATTTTTGTTAAAATCAAACTAAGTTTAATTTTGGACCCTTTGGACCTTAATGTAGACCAATTTGAAAACGGAACCAAAAATTAAGAATCTAAATACACGGTTAGATTCAGCATATCAAAGAACCCCAATAATTCAATTTTTGATGAAATCAAACAAAGTTTAATTTTGGACCCTTTGGACCTCAATGTGGACCAATTTAAAAACGGGGCCCAAAATCCAAAAACTAAATACACGGTTAGATTCAGCATATTAAAGAACCCCAAGAATTCAAGAATAAAACCCCATTGAAATTGGTCAAGAAATAAGCAATTTATACGAAGTATCTTCTTTTGCACAATACTGTGCAATTAAATATTTCTTGCTATTGCGCAATACTGTACAATTGACAATTTCTTGCTATTGCGCAATATAGTGCTATTGGATATTTCTTGCTATTGCGCAATACTGTGCAATTGAAGATTTCTTGCTATTGTGCAATACTGTGCAATTGAAGATTTCTTGTTATTGTGCAATACTGTGCAATTGAAAATTTCTTGCTATTGCACAATACTTATTATATAATAATTTACACTTCCTGTTTGGTGTGTATCTCCTACCATATCATTATTATTTGCTTTTAAATATAAATCAGAAATAACCAACTTAAAATGGAAAATTTTAAAAGAAAAAAAAAATGAAAAAAAAAAAAATCCCCCCCCAAAATTTTTTGAACCCCCTTATGATTCATCACCCCCAAACTCAATCCCAGCCTTCCCTTTGTGGTATGGTACCTTGCAGTACAATTTCAGAGAGATCCATACACTTGAACACAAGTTATTGTCTGGAAACTAGAAAAATGTGTTTTTTGGCCCCATTTTGGCCCCAAATTCCTAAACGTTTAAGGCAATTACCCCCAAACTCAAACCCAGCTTTCCCTTTGAGATATGGAACCTTGTAGTACAATTTCAGAAAGATCCATACACTTACACACAAGTTATTGTCCTGAAACTAGAAAAATGCTTGTTTTTTGCCCCTTTTTGACCCCTAATTTCTAAAATATTGAGGCAATTACCCCCATCATCAATCCCAGCCTTCCCTTTGTGGTATGGTACCTTGCAGTACAATTTCAGAGAGATCCATACACTTGAACACAAGTCATTGTCTGGAAACTAGAAAAATGCTTATTTTTGGCCCCTTTTTGGCCCCCAATTCCTAAACGTTTCGGCAATTACCCCCAAACTCAATTCCAGCTTTCCCTTTGTGATATGGAATCTTGTAGCACAATTTCAGAAAGATCCATACACTTACACACAAGTTATTGTCATGAAACTAGAAAAATGGTTGTTTTTTGCCCCTTTTTTGGCCCCTAATTCCTAAAATTTTGAGGCAATTACCCCCAAAATCAATCCCAGCATTCCTTTTGTGATATGGAACCTTGTGGTACAATGTCAGAGAGATCCATACACTAACACACAAGTTAAGTCTGGAAGTTACAAAAATGCTTATTTTTGGCCCCTTTTTGGCCCCTAATTCCTTTACTGTTGGTACCATAACCCCCAAAATCAATCCCAACCTTCCTTTTGTGGTATTGAACCTTGTGGTAAAATTTCATAGAGATCCATTCACTTAAACTAAAGTTAAAGTGCGAAAACCAATGTGTCTTCGAACGACGCCGGACGACGATGACGACGACGACGCCAACGTCATACCAATATACGACCACAAAAATTTTTTTGCGGTCGTATAAAAACACACCAAAACACAAAAACTTAACTATAACCACTGAACCATGAAAATGAGGTCAAGGTCAGATGACACCTGCCAGTTGGACATGTACACCTTACAGTCCTTCCATACACCGAATATACTTGACCTATTGCTTATAGTATCTGAGATATGGACTTGACCACCAAAACTTAACCTTGTTCACTGATCCATGAAATGAGGTCGAGGTCAAGTGAATACTGTCTGACGGGCATGAGGACCTTGCAAGGTACGCACATACCAAATATAGTTATCCTACTACTTATAATAAGAGAGAATTTTTTTTTCAAGTAGTCACTGAACCATGAAAATGAGGTCAAGGACATTGGACATGTGACTGAGGGAAACTTCGTAACATGAGGCATCCATATACAAAGTATGAAGCATCCAGGTCTTCCACCTTCTAAAATATAAAGCTTTTAAGAAGTAAGCTAACGCCGCCGCCGCCGGATCACTATCCCTATGTCGAGCTTTCTGCGACAAAAGTCGCAGGCTCAACAAAAATGTTGACTTTTTTTTCAAGTACCGGTAGTCACTGAACTATGAAAATGAGGTCCAGGACAATGAACATATGACAGACGGAAACTTCGTAACATAAGGCATATATATACAAAGTATAAAGCATCCAGGTCTTCTAGCTTCTAAAATATAAAGCTTTTAAGAATTTAGCTAACGCCTCCGCCGCCGGATCACTATCCCTATGTTGAGCTTTCTGCGAAAAAAGTCGCAGGCTCGACAAAAACCAACAGACAAACAAAAGTACACTAAACACAACATTGAAAACTAAAGACTGAGCAACACTAACCCCATCGAAAACAGGGGGTGATCTCAGGTACTCCAGAAGAGTAAGCAGACCCTGCTCCACATGAGGCACCCGCCGTGTTGCTCATGTAAGTACAAAAAAGGTGATAAGTTTAATTCGGTAGGTCACATTCCAGGAAAAGAAAACGTGATTGTGGTTACAACAGGTGGAACATATCTGTCGTTTATTCCATAATGGTCAAACAAATGATGGTGTGTGTTAAATTTTCGAAGGGATACCTTTTGGAACTTTTGGTTTAATAGCTTCCTTGTAAGTAGCAACCCTCTATCAAGGAAATCATGATAGGAAATGCAAGCTCTGGAATATAGTAGCAACTGGGAGATATATTCTCCTTATGCAGGAGCATAGAAATGGAGAGATCAAAATTAGGAAGCATAAATCATCTCTTTTGTCATAAAGTTTTGTTTTCAACCGAACTTAATTGTCAATTTCTAGATGTAAGTCAAGATATGAGGCAGACTTAATTGTATCTGTTTTGTCCTTTGTTTTGAAAGTGATAAGCAAAAAAAAAAATAATTCTGTGGCAATAAAAAAGGGGGGGGGGGGGTGTAATTATACTTGTACCCTTTGATCCCCCTGGCTCCTACACCAGTGAATATTGGTTGTTGTCGAAAACTTCAGTTGACTTCAGTTGACTACCAGATGTCTGGTAACATTGTGTTGTTTGGTTGCATCTCATTGAAAAATACCCCATATCCCATTACTCATACAGATGAATATTTATCACATTAAGAAATCAAGTGTTTGTACATAAACAAAAAAGATGTGGCTGACAATCTTGTAAAATTGATGCTTAATTTCATAATAAATTAGAGCAATTTTTAAAAGTTTTCTAGTTTAAAAGAAATAAAGGCCTCCAAAGTTGTAAACTTACTGTTTCACTGTCACAGAAGAAGAATGGACATTCCATGTGGAGAAACGTCATATCTAATACCTGTCGTTTGGAAGTTAAGGATCATATACAATTCTTAATGGAATGAAGGGATATTGTGTATTTATTTATTAACAAAAATAAAAGCAAAGGAACAAAGTCAAAATGAATTCTCCAACCTGAAACAAATGCCCACACCTAACTGACTTAAATTTACTATTAATAGTTCAATATTAAATTAGTCAGGTATCCTTCCACCTGAATGAATTTTCTCCATTAACCAATTCTAATCAATGAACCATGAGGTCAAGGTCAGATGAACTCTACCAAAAGGACTCTACACCTTACAATCATTCCATACATCAAAAATAGTTGACCTATTGCTCATAGTATCTAAGAAACCTAAAATGCTAAATATTAAAGCATGGTATCTAATTAATTCATATTTTGATATACAAACTCCAAAGCTTGAAAGTCTAATGATCATATTTTTCACCTTCCTGTTATATTGACAAAAGGATATTTAACTGTGTCGCTATGTGTTTTAAAGAATCTGTCTTGGCAATATAATAACAAGCTTCCTTTGTCATGGTATCCAAACGACGTCTTAGTTCCTAAAATAAAGAAAGACATGAATGTAACTGATTACTGACTCCTTTTGACAAGGTGTCCAAATATAAGGATCAGTTGTTATATTATAAAGACCATTTTACCAAATCAATTAGAAAGTCATGACTGTCATGATTGGCTATCAATAATAAAGCAGATGTATATCTCTCAGAGGCCTTTGAGCAGGAAAAATCACTACACAATTCATTAAATAATTAATTTCTCTGAAGGTTGAATAGAAATATTCTTACATTATTATAGATAAGAAATATTCTTACATTATTTATATTATATGTAAGCCTCAGATCTATGTCCTTTCCTCAGATCTGTGTCCTATTCTAAAATAAATGGGGAATGTATCCATGGGACACAGATGATGCCCGTGCTTTCATATAACGTTATTTAGATACATAACTCAAGAACGGTAATAATCATTGTGTATAAGTTTCATAACATTTAGTCGAGGCAAACTTAAGTTAGAGAACAGAAATGAAAAATTCAGCAATTTTTCCATCGTAAAGGGGCATAACTCTAGAAAGGTAAAAGTGACGTCACCCAAATTCAAACTTGATCTGTGTTTTGTGGTAATAAGCTTTGTGTATAAGTTTCATAATATTTGCATGAGGCAAACTTTAGAGAACGGAAACAAAAAATTCAGCAACTTTTCCATTTGTAAAGGGGCATAACTCTAGAACTGTAAAAGTGACGCCACCCAAATTCAAACTTGATCTGTGTTTAGAGGTAATAAGCCTTGTGTATAAGTTTCATAACATTTAGTTCAGGCAAACTAATGTTACAGAACAGAAACCAATTTCGGGACGTACGGATGTACGTACAGACAAGGGTAAAACTTAATGCCCCCTCCGCGTAAAAAATGTAACAAAAATACCAAACTCCAAGGCAAACTCAATAAAATGCTCCGCTGGGCGCAGCTTGATACGACCGCAGAGGTTGAACCCTGAACAGTTGGGGCAAGTATGGACACAACATTCAAGCTTGATACAGCACTGAATTTGGATTGTGATTAAATATTTAACACAGCATAGGTTTCTGACACAGAATGAATGTGGTCTAAGAACTTAAAAAATTTAAATTTACCGATTCAAACCATATCATCATTATTTGCTTTTATATATAAATCAGAAATAGCCAATATAAAATGGAAAATTTTAAAGAAAAAAAAAGGAACCCCCCCCCCAATTTTTTGAACCCCCTTATGATTCATCACCCCCAAACTCAATCCCAGCCTTCCCTTTGTGGTATGGTACCTTGCAGTACAATTTCAGAGAGATCCATACACTTGAACACAAGTTATTGTCTGGAAACTAGAAAAATACTTGTTTTTTGGCCCCTTTTTGGCCCCAAATTCCTAAACGTTTAAGGCAATTACCCCCAAACTCAAACCAAGCTTTCCCTTTGTGATATGGAACCTTGTAGTACAATTTCATAAAGATCCATACACTTACAAGTTATTGTCCTGAAACTAGAAAAAATGCTTGTTTTTTGCCCCTTTGTGGCCCCTAATTCCTAAAATTTTGAGGAAATTACCCCCAAAATCAATCCCAGCCTTCCCTTTGTGGTATGGTACCTTGCAGTACAATTTCAGAGAGATCCATACACTTGAACACAAGTTATTGTCTGGAAACTAGAAAAATGCTTATTTTTGGCCCCTTATTCCTAAACGTTTTGGGCAATTACCCCCAAACTCAATTCCAGCTTTCCCTTTGTGATATTGAACCTTGTAGTACAATTTCAGAAAGATCCATACACTTACACACAAGTTATTGTCATGAAACTAGAAAAATGCTTGTTTTTTGTCCCTTTTTTGGCCCCTAATTCCTTAAATTTTGAGGTAATTCCCTTTGAGATATGGAACCTTGTGGTACAATGTCAGAGAGATCCAAACACTAACACACAAGTTATTGTCTGGAAGTTACAAAAATGCTTATTTTTGGCCCCTTACTCTTAACTGTTGGTACCATAACCCCCAAAATCAATCCCAACCTTCTTTTGTTGTATTGAACCTTATGGTAAAATTTCATAGAGATCCATTCACTTAAACTAAAGTTAGAGTGCGAAAACCAATGTGTCTTCGGACGACGAGGACGCCGGACGACATCGACGATGCCAAAGTCATACCAATATACGACTGCAAAATTTTTTTGTGGTCGTATAAAAATAGATCAATCATTCAAGACTTTCAAAATCAGGTTAATTTTATTGTTAAATGATTAACAGGTTAATATAATCTAGATACTTATTTGTAGGTAACTTGAGATGTCACTAAAACATCATAAAAATAGTTTTTTTTAAACATAACATAGATAGGAACCTAGGGTTTACCAAAAGGTATATTTTTCATACATTAACATCTTCATAAATATATTTTGTAGTAAAATATCTTTTTGGATAAAGCTCATAAAAGAGCCTACTTTGGCAGTTTTTGCACTAAGTTCAAGAAGTTTGACTGTTTGAAGCCTTAATGCAAATATTTAAGACACCATTCAAAACTAAATTACTCATGGCTGTCAGACTAATGTCTTATCAACATCTGCAGGATGTCATTTGGTAGATTTATAATAATTTTTGATTTTTTGAAGTTCAAGGTCAAAAAGTCACGCCTTATCATACTTTCGACTTTCACGATGAAAACTTTAATAATTACACTGATTTCACTAAATTCATTTACACAATTATATTGTAATAGTATGATGAGTATTGACATAAAACTAACCTTGTATAGTTTAGGAAAGATATGAGTTGTATTAAGCGTTAGCAGGGCAGAAGACTCAGACATGACCTTAGCAACATGTGACTTCCATGTTTCTTCAACTTCATCTGTCTGAATGGTCAGGTACATGAAGTTTGAGTGAATCTGTGAAAACCCTGGTGATGTTGCACTGGAACTTAACTCCACCTGTTCCATGTCACTGTCTGAGCTAACTATACTGTGTCTGTAAAGTAAATAGAACCATATAAACAATGAAAGTCAACATTTTCTCACCTGGTATTCTTTTAGAGACTTCTAGCTCACTGTATAAATGGCTCAAGAACACAGTTATTTCGTAGTGCATTTCTTTTAGACATTTAAATGCAAATTAAACAAGAATATGTCCACAGTACACGGATGCCCCACTTGCACTATCATTTTCTATGTTTCAGTGGACTGTGAAATTGGGGTAAAAACTCTATTTTGGTATTTATACAAACAATATTGTCTTTGTAGTTGTGTATGGTGTGAATTTTTGTGCTGTGTTAATTGTTGTCCCATAATGTAAACATACTTTTGAAGGTTTTTATTGGTGCCCGTACGAAATAAGTAGTAGGATTCCACCTAGACACTAGTAGGAATGTAGTAGGAATCCACCTAGAATCAAAGATTATATATAGAAAGTAGGTGGACATGGAAAATGAACAAAATTCTGACTGGATTTTTTATTTTCTCCACTTGCAAAATCCTACCATCTAGCTGGAATTCTAAAAGTCTGGATTTTTTTCTGTTTTGAAAATCTTAAGTGGGAATTTGGACAGAAAATATGATAAGATTATTCATTTTCCTACTACAAGATTCCTACCAGAATTAATTTATTCCTACTAGAAAATCTTTCTACATGGAATCTTTTTAATTATCTTAAACTTGATTCTTGTTTGCTAATGACACAAATTTTGCTGTGTTAAATGCAAACAAGTTCCAGTTCACAAATTCAAAAGTTGAAGGGTAGAAGAATGAAAAGTTGTGTTGGAACACAATATGCTGCAAGGGTTAAACAACTACAATATTGAAATAGGAGAAAATATGGCTCATGTAGATTGAAGGTAAATTTTATACTTTTAAGATGAAATTTTTTATCTGTTTGCCAATATATTTAGTATTCAGTTAATTCAACAATAGTGCATAATTTTACTTATTAATTTTTCATAATTTTTAATTTCAACTTAGAATCAACATTTTTATCCATCTACATATATGTTTGGATATATCACAGCTTCCTCATACATTTCAAAAGTCAACTTTTTTTAAATGAATATATTCCATGCATTTCCTTTGTTTTTTGTTGTTGAGATTCAAACTTAAATGATTGACCCAGTTGTGTATTTGTGAATATACACTTACATTTTGTATATTTTTAGATTCCTACTAGAAAATATTTTTTTCTATGTGGAATTTTGAAAAATTCCTAGCAGGTTTTCTAGTAGGAATTTTATTTTCCCGCCAAATTATTCCTGCTAATTTAAATATTCCTGGTAGGAATATACAATATTCCTACTAAGAAATTCCTGCTAATTTAAATATTTCGGCTATTAATTTCCGTGTGGATTCCTACTACTGTCTGACTAGAATATCACTCTTTTCTGGTAGGAATTCAATGCAATATTCCTACTATATTCCGTGTACATTCTGTGTGGAATATTTCATACAGGTGGTGTTTTATTATCTGTAAATGTCTCCTGGTATGTAAATATGCATATTTTTTTTTTATTCTGTTTGTATGGTAATGAATCAAATCCTTGTAGATCAAATGTTTTCTTAGTTCTGATGTAACTCTCTTGAAAGCCAAGCTCAAATATAATATCACAATCCACAAAGTCCCCAATGGTGAGTTTTAAGTTAAAAGTAAATTGTAAAAAATTTAGTCAAAATTTTATAAACTCACCATCAGTGAAATTGAGCATTGTAGATCTAAACCAACTCCCAAATAATTTAATGTTAGCATAAGTGTGAAAGGGGGTATCTGTGT
Source organism: Mytilus californianus (assembly GCF_021869535.1). Lineage (NCBI taxonomy): Eukaryota > Metazoa > Mollusca > Bivalvia > Mytilida > Mytilidae > Mytilus > Mytilus californianus. Next base: position 81,561,878 of record NW_026262745.1, on the reverse strand, counting down.
GTAAACCAAAACATAGTCCCAATAAATCATACTGGCTCAAAGCAGACAGAACTTTCAAATGAATAATATTTATTAATAAAATAAATTCAATAACAAAATATTTTGGCCCTTGAGAAACACTCAGCATAATTAAGAATTTAGGAGTTCCTGCCAAGCAAGTCAAATTGCAACCTGTAGTGTGAGGAAGAACCTGCCTGCCCGACAATACGCCAGCCGGGAATGTGAAGCGAGGGGTCTCCACGAAGGGGATTAGACTAGGCGTCTCATCTGCAGCCGGGGTGTGCAAGGTCTGCATGGGGGATAGCCCATGTGGTGCTATTACAAGTAGCAAGTAGCAGGGTCTATCAATCTGGTGCTGGAATAAATTTGATAAAATTTTCCCCGAAATGCTTGGGGATGAATGAAATTTTAGAAATGACCAGAGATCAAATTCCATCAAGGTCCAAAAACTCAGATGGTTACAGATGAGTACCCCCAAGGATTTTGGATAATTATAACTTTCAATAATGTCATGAGAATAAAAAAAAAAATATTAAAAAAAAAAAAAAAGATAATATACATGTACATGTACACAACAAGACATACTATTTACAATATAGTGTAAAAGAGATGCCATAAAAAAATGATATTCAAAGTTCTAACATGAGAAAGCTATAAAAAGATATTCAGTGATTCAATGATGAGATTACTATAAAAATTATTATCAGTAATTCAATGATGAGAATGCTATAAAATGGTATTCAATATCAAAGTTCTAACATTAGAATGCTATAAAATAATTATCAGTAATTTAATGATGAGATTGCTATAAAAATTATTATCAGTAATTCAATGATGAGAATGCTATAAAATTGGTATTCAATATCAAAGTTTTTGAACTGAGAACTACTAGCTAGCTAGATTGATTCATATAGATTTGAACATCATGAGAGATGCATTCAGTTAAATTGTAATTCAGAGAGCAAGAAACTGTCTGTATGGCAATATGCCAGTTTGGGAATGTGGAGCGAGGGGTCTCCAAAAGGGGGTGAGACTTGGTGTCTCATCTGTAGCTGTTAGTGTGTAAGGTCTGTTAGGGATAGCCCAATGTGCTAGTAGATTTAAGCCAAGGTCTATCATAACTGGTACTGAAATACAGGCATGATAATGCTATAAAACTATATTTAATACTCAAATATGATAAATTTTTCTAAAAAGATTTTTGAATAAAATGCCACTGTTCAGTTATGCAGTTAATAAATAATTCTTTCTCATGCCTGAAGCTCCCATCATTGAATACATGTTACATTCAGTTATATATTTAATAATTCTTTTGATGTGTTTGTCTAAAGTTCAAAGTACACAGCTATAAACAACTGTTAGATTCTGGGGTGGTATTGACTGTTTGTTTGTACTGCTGTCTCCAATGTGAACATTTGGTGTGTAAATATATAAAAAGTTGAAATGCATTTATACTCTACAGTAAACATCACTGTATTCCAAAAAATAAATAACTTTAACATAGTAAATTTCAACAGTAAATTCTCCACTGTGTATAAAGCAATAATATCTATGTTCATACTGTCACTGCTATTGTAATAAAATGCTCCGCAGGGCACAGCTTGATACAACCGCAGAGGTCGAAACCCTGAACAGTTGGGGCAAGTATGGACACAACATTCAAGCTTGATACAGCTCTGAATTTGGATTGTGATTAAATATTTGACACAGCATAGGTTTCTGACACAGAATGAATGTGGTCTAAGAACTTAAAAATTTTAAATTGGACATTCACCTATTATGGTCCAATATCCAAAATCTAAAAACATGGTTAGATTCAGCATATCAAAGACCCCAAGAATTCAATTTTTGATGAAATCAAACAAAGTTTAATTTTGGACCCTTTTGACCTCAATGTGGACAAAGTTGATAACGGGGCCCAAAAATCAAAAATCTAAATACATGGTTAGATTCAGCATATCAAAGAACCCCATATATTCAATTTTTGTTGAAATCAAACAAAGTTTAATTTTGGACCCCGATTTGGACCAACTTGAAAACTGGGCCCATAATCAAAAATCTAAATACATGTTTAGATTCGGCATATCAAAGAACCCTAAAAATTCAATTTTTGTTAAAATCAAACTAAGTTTAATTTTGGACCCTTTGGACCTTAATGTAGACCAATTTGAAAACGGAACCAAAAATTAAGAATCTAAATACACTGTTAGATTCGGTATATCAAAGAACCCCAATAATTCAATTTTTGATGAAATCAAACAAAGTTAAATTTTGGACCCTTTGGACCTCAATGTGGACCAATTTGAAAATGGGGCCCAAAATCCAAAAACTTAATACACGGTTAGATTCAGCATATTAAAGACCCCAAGAATTCAAGAATAAAACCCCATTGAAATTGATCAAGAAATAAGCAATTTATACGAAGTATCTTCTTTTGCACAATACTGTGCAATTGAATATTTCTTGCTATTGCGCAATACTGTACAATTGACAATTTCTTGCTATTGCGCAATATTGTGCTATTGAATATTTCTTGCTATTGCGCAATACTGTGCAATTGAAGATTTCTTGCTATTGCGCAATACTGTGCAATTGAAGATTTCTTGCTATTGTGCAATACTGTGCAATTGAAAATTTCTTGCTATTGCACAATACTTATTATATAATAATTTACACATCCTGTTTGGTGTGTATCTCCTACCATATCATTATAATTTGCTTTTAAATATTAATCAGAAATAACCAACTTAAAATGGAAAATTTTAAAAGAAAAAAAAAAGGAAAAAAAGAAAAAAAAAGAAAAAAAAAAAATCCCCCCCCCCCAAATTCTTTGAACCCCCTTATAATTCATCACCCCCAAACTCAATCCCAGCCTTCCCTTTGTGGTATGGTACCTTGCAGTACAATTTCAGAGAGATCCATACACTTGAACACAAGTTATTGTCTGGAAACTAGAAAAATGCTTATTTTTGGCCCCTTTTTGGCCCCCAATTCCTAAACGTTTCAGGCAATTACCCCCAAACTCAATTCCAGCATTTCCCTTTGTGATATGGAACCTTGTAGTACAATTTCAGAAATATCCAAACACTTACACACAAGTTATTGTCATGAAACTAGAAAAATGCTTGTTTTTTGCCCCTTTTTTGGCCCCTAATTCTTACAATTTTGAGGCAATTACCCCCAAAATCAATTACAGCCTTCCCTTTGTGATATGGAACCTTGTGGTACAATGTCAGAGAGATCCATACACTTACACACAAGTTATTGTCTGGAAGTTACAAAAATGCTTATTTTTGGCCCCTTTTTGGCCCCTAATTCCTTAACTGTTGGTACCATAACCCCCAAAATCAATCCCAACCTTCCTTTCGTGGTATTGAACCTTATGGTAAAATTTCATGGAGATCCATTCACTTAAACTAAAGTTAGAGTGCGAAAACCAATGTGTCTTCGGACGACGACGACGTCGACGCCAACGTCATACCAATATACGACCAAAAAATTTTTTATTTTTGCGGTCGTATAAAATCATGGTTAGATTCAGCATATCAAAGAACCCCAAGTTTAATTTTGGACCCTTTTGACCTCAATGTGGACAAAGTTGATAATGGGGCCCAAAAATCAAAAATCTAAATACATGGTTAGATTCAGCATATCAAAGAACCCCATATATTCAATTTTTATTGAAATCAAACAAATTAATTTTGGACCCCGATTTGGACCAACTTGAAAACTGGGCCCATAATCAAAAATCTAAATACATGTTTAGATTCAGCATATCAAAGAACCCTAAGAATTCAATTTTTGTTAAAATCAAACTAAGTTTAATTTTGGACTCTTTGGACCTTAATGTAGACCAATTTGAAAATGGAACCAAAAATTAAGAATCTAAATACACGGTTAGATTCGGCATATCAAAGAACCCCAATAATTCAATTTTTGATGAAATCAAACAAAGTTTAATTTTGGACCCTTTGGACCTCAATGTGGACCAATTTAAAAACGGGGCCCAAAATCCAAAAACTTAATACACGGTTAGAATCAGCATATTAAAGAACACCAAGAATTCAAGAATAAAAACCCCATTGAAATTGGTCAAGAAATAAGCAATTTATACGAAGTATCTTCTTTTGCACAATACTGTGCAATTAAATATTTCTTGCTATTGCGCAATACTGTACAATTTACAATTTCTTGCTATTGCGCAATATTGTGCTATTGGATATTTCTTGCTATTGCGCAATACTGTGCAATTGAAGATTTCTTGCTATTGCGCAAGACTGTGCAATTGAAGATTTCTTGTTATTGTGCAATACTGTGCAATTGAAAATTTCTTGCTATTGCACAATACTTCTTATATAATAATTTACACATCCTGTTTGGTGTGTATCTCCTACCATATCATTATGATTTGCTTTTAAATATAAAACAGAAATAACCAACTTAAAATGGAAAAATTTAAAAGAAAAAAAAAAGGGAAAAAAGAAAAAAAATGAAAAAAAAAAAAAATCCCCCACCCCAAATTTTTTAAACCCCCTTATGATTCATCACCCCCAAACTCAATCCAAGCCTTCCCTTTGTGGTATGGTACCTTGCAGTACAATTTCAGAGAGATCCATACACTTGAACACAAGTTATTGTCTAGAAACTAGAAAAATGCTTATTTTTGACCCCTTTTTCGCCCCTTATTCCTAAACGTTTTGGGCAATTACCCCCAAACTCAATTCCAGCATTTCCCTTTGTGATATGGAACCTTGTAGTACAATTTCAGAAAGATCCATACACTTACACACAAGTTATTATCATGAAACTAGAAAAATGCTTGTTTTTTGCCCCTTTTTTGGCCCCTAATTCCTAATATTTTGAGGCAATTACCCCCAAAATCAATCCCAGCATTCCCTATGTGATATGGAACCTTGTGAAACAATGTCAGAGAGATCCATACACTAACACACAAGTTATGTCTGGAAGTTACAAAAATGCTTATTTTTGGCCCCTAATTCCTTAACTGTTGGTACCATAACCCCCAAAAACAATCCCAACCTTCCTTTTGTGGTATTGAACCTTATGGTAAAATTTCATAGAGATCCATTCACTTAAACTAAAGTTAGAGTGCGAAAACCAATGTGTCTTCGGACGACGACGACGCCAACGTCATACCAATATACGACCGCAAAAATTTTTTGCGGTCGTATAAAAAGTGGTAAAAACACCTGTCTTAAACATAATACAATCTCTATAATATCTTTAAAGTAATAGGCAAACTGTATGGTTCCTTGGTCATGTTGGTTCATGTGGTTTGCCATATTTTAAATGCAAAGTAGTCTATTTAAAAAGTGTATGTTGTCAGATTCTAAGGATTCAAGTATGCTTGAAATAGCAACGTCCCAAGTAAGTTTACAATTTGGTTTGAAATCAAATACTTCTGGACTCGTTTGGCACTGATGGGGCTGTAGTGCTGCCTCGTAGTCAATATGCTAGACCGGGTATCCTACATGTTCTGTTTGAATAGTTGGAGAAAAAATGTCCACACAGTTAACAAATCTGAACATACTCTTGGGTCCATGTGGAAATACAGAGGTTCTAGTATCAAAATATGGTAGTCATGTCTGTTGTAATCCTGTTTACACATGAGAAATTCTGAATTTGATAAATGTGAGACTAGTTGCTGATTGTGCTTTAAACCACAGATGAAAGATGAAATATTGTTCAAGATCATCCAACTGGTGATACTATGATTAGCATACTGCCAATGTCCATGAGAATATATAGGTATGACTGAGCTCCAGTTGAACAAAAGTAAAGTTGAATAATATGGTCTGGAAATAATTGTTCGTCCCATTGACATATAATTCTAGCTGTAGCCACATCTTAGGTAAAATGAAGAACTTGATAGTGTCTTATGTCTTTGATTGTGAATCTGATGAACCTAATGTGCATTACAGGAGGTGCAATCTGTCTCCATTTCCTCCGTGTTTAGATATGCAAATAAAGAAAAGAAGAAAGGTGTCAGTAATAGTCGATATCAAATGCTTATGTTAAACTATAAATATATATAAATTTATATGTAAAACAAGCAAAGTTACTGTTTATCATTTAGAATCATTTGAAATCTGTTATAAGGAATTAGTTGGGTGAAATTAAAAAGGATCTGGAGTTTAAAATTTATACTATAAACCAGAGCTCATTAGTTCAGGGGGAAAAAATAAGTTAAAAATATATATAAAACATTGCATTATTTTGGTCTCAAATCATAAGAAAGAAATCTAAGATCTGCATGTTTAAATTTGGTAAGAAACCTTTAATGACCTATTGAAGTCTTATATACTAAGAAAGTAAGTGATATGCAGTGGCGGATCCAGAAATTTTCATAAGAGGGGCCCACTGACTGCCTAAGAGGGGGCCCGCTCCAGTCATGCTTCAGTGATTCCCTATATAATCAACCAAATTTTTCACACAAAAGGGGGGGGGGGCCTGTGCCTCTGGGTCCCCCCCCCCCCCTAAATCTGCCTCTGATATGAGTAAACTTTTTTTACCCTGTATCATAGGAAGATAAGAAAACCCCAATAAGTCTGAGCACCTGACAAAAATTTTAACTTGACATGACTACATCCTTTAATAACACCATGGAAGTATTATATTGACTCATTTTACTTCGATGATTACACTAATTGTCAACAAGTGTCATTTCTCAACTTCTGAATCAGTAATGTATATTAATTGAGATGCACAAGGTGTGTAAAATGTATTTAAAATCTCCATATTATATACTTGATGCAAGGACTAGGAGTAATAATATATTCAACATGTATAAAATATACTATTCTATGTGATTGTCAGAATTCTAAATTGAAAGAAAAAATAAAAAAAAAATGTTAAAATTACTTCACTCATTATGGCAGCTAGGGCCCTTGAATTTCTTTATCTTAGTTGTCTTTAGATCATGAAACTATTTAATAATTATTCTGCATAGGTGGGGTAGCTTACTATGTTATGAGGACAACAAACAAAAATTTTATAAGAGAGAGAGACAAATAAAAAAAAAAAACCACTTTTATTCCTATAAAGATGATGAAAAGAATCCTACTTAAGTATTTCATGAGGCTGTTTTCTGAATAAGCATGTAAGATATGTATTTATAAAAGAAAGATGAATTAGATTATTTCTTTTATATAAACCAGTGAAATCTAGTCTCTAGTTTGCCTTAAGTTTATAATTTTCGAAGAAAATCCCCACATCTGTATATAAGAAATAAAAGTTCAATACAAAATACTTGCCTAGAACAGTTGTATAGGAGGTATGGCCAGTGCATAAGCACTCGATGGAATGATGGAAATCTCTGTAAGGTCACAAATACATATGGATCTGATGATGTCAGGTTCTGCTCTTTCACACAATACTCTCCGACACAGTTAACAATGTTATAAACTCCAGAAGTATAATACACACAATGCAATGCTGCATTATATAAGTCATCCAAATTCGAATATATCCGAAAAAGAAATGTGTAAATGTACTACACAAGTTTTTAAACATTGAAAACTCAGCTGTGCATAGGTTAATAATTAAATCAGATGGTAAAAACAAAACAAAGTTACATTTACAAAGCATTGCAAATCAGTATGGTAGCAGTTCAGTAATGCAGCCACATTGTGACAATGTTCAAGTTTAAGTCCAGTTGTAAAGTTGAAATAATAATAAATTGAATTCTAGCACTGTAAAACTGTCAAGTTGTACTTAGTTTGACTGCTTTGAACCAAGAAACTGATTGCACAAAGACCGTGCATATGGCTTAACACACAGATTTTGGGTACATCAATCATCTAGTGGGAGGAGACTGACAGTTTATTGCGTAAACCCCTTCGGAACACCGGATGTTATTCGGAATACATCTGTTCTTTCTATGACCACTTTTCATATACATGCGCAATAGCTTATTAATTGACCTGTTGAATAAGCATTAGCATCTTAAAGTTGCTATAGAGATATGTTACATATGATGCGAAATTTATTATGATGCAAGCTACTTTAATAAGCATTTGAATACTTCCTTGCACGCAATTACAAGCTGCTAATATTTACCTACATATATGCGTACTTATTTTAATTAGAGTCGAACGTTGAAACCAGCTGTGTTTAGATATGAGATAAGATTTCATGTAAACAATGCGATTTATATTCGGAACGAGAATCGTTAAAACTAAAATCTATAAAAGAAGTATTACTAGCATTTCATTTAAGATTTTGAGTCTAGGGAAGATGTACTTGATGTACAAAGCAGGCTAATTCATTTTTTTATACTGAAATTAAAAAGAAGTCTTTCTTGCACTTTATTAAAATTTTACTTCTAGAATAGACCAAGGACGTATTTAATCTATTATACGTCCTTGAATGGATGTAAAAAACGAGAATTTTTCGAAAAAAAATATTGTTTATTAAAAATAACGTTTAAATTAATTATGAAAGTACATTGCAAATTGAAATACAGTTATTTTCTTTGTTTAAATATTGCAACATTATTTCCTTTTTAAAAAACAAGGAGGTCATATAACCTCCTTGATTAAAATAACAAATCAGATTGTTATAGGTATATCTGGATCCTTTTTCGTTATTAGAATGTGAATAAATAGATATTGAATATGAAAAAAAAACTAAAACTGAAATCTAAATCTAAAATATATTTAAAAAAGAATACATTTGACAATGCAGATGAAAGAAATAATACTTCAAGCAATGAAATAACGAATTAAATGTGCCGCTTTAATTATGATCGATAACCTTAAAATTAATCATGCATGCAATTTCAGCAGACTTAACAGGGTCAGCGATAAGATATCAAATAGATATAAGAAGATGTGGTATGAGTGCCAATGAGACTAACTCTCCATCCAAGTCAAATGTCTATTTTAATATAGACACTGAGTGATGACAGATGCAGGCAGAGATAAGAAAAAATTATTTCTATTTACAGTTATCTGGGCCAGGGAACAGATTATCTAACCTGTAGTAATTAAGGCTCTTCAAAATGTTCCTCAAAATAAAAAAAAAAAAAATTATTATTTCTTGAAAACGATCAGATGATGAATTTTCGGTTTTAATAAATTAAATACGAAAATGTAAAATAGTGTAAGGAGATTTTGAAAGACGACAGGATAATTGATACTTAGGTTTTATGCATTTAAAATAGTTTTTAGGAAATTTTGAAGTTTGTTTTATTTATGTTATATTTTTATAATTTTGACCACAAGTAGCAGAGCTTTGTGTGACCATTGTGATAATGTAAACGCGTTATCTAATTAATTAAAAGCTCTTGGTCAACTGTTCTCATAACTGTGTAAACTAAACTTTCTCTGAAGTCTTATATAACAGCTACGGTGTATGGGTTGTAAGTGTTTCTTTGTGATGTTAAAGTTGCGTTGCAAAAACAAATCGGTTGTTGTACTAATTAATTAGATTACAAGACAGTAAGTGAGTATAATGTTTGTTTAAAATAAAATATTATTGGTATTAAGTTGCTTTGTTGTTTGCATTTACGATTTCTTTCACTTTAACATAGAAGCAGCAAGAAACATGACATTGTATGACATATATAATTGAGGAATTAGTTTCTTTAGTAGCGACAAATTTGAGTTAAAAAAAAAATTCAATATTGGAAATCAATGATTTTTTTCATTTAAAACTGCTTCAATATAAAAATCAGAAGATGTGGTATGAATTTCAATGACACAACTCCCTTTCAAGACACAATGTGGTACAATTAAGCAAAATTTTACAGGTTACATTTTTTCTTTCAATACAAGCCATCTCAGTGATCAGTAGGCTATACAGTGCCCCCAAATGACTAGTATAAAACTATCCAGAACGAGAGAAAAAGGATAGGTCAATATAAGAAACCTACAAGGCAACTTCAGTTCCATTTCAATATTTAGATTATTCTAATGGATTTGTCAAATGTCAGAGGGAATATCTGTTTTTAATTGGGTTGGAATACCAATGAGACAACTCTCCATCAAGACACAGTGTAGTCAAAGTAAGCAATTATAGGTTATAATACAGCCTTCAACACAAAGGCTTGGCTCACATTGAACTGCATCCTACTAGGGGCCCCAAGACACTGTTATAAAACAATTCAAACAGGAAAAATCAAATCTAATTTAACTTCAAATCAGAAACAAAAAGCAAATATGAACTGCACCAAAAAAACCCACTAAACAACATGCTTCTGACTTGGGACATGTGCTTATGAATACACCTGTTTTAAAAGAATTTACATACATACCATAAGACAGTAGTGTAACTTTACCAAGTAAAAGACACCCTTTAAAAGTTAATGAAAAAACGTGTTCAAATAAAAAATGGAACACATTACAACAGTTCATAAATGTGGCCTTTAAACAAACTAATGTTTAGAAATGGTTATTCATGCAGTGATAATTTCAGGTTTTATTATGTTAGTTGTTTTGTTGTTTTCAATTTAGTTTGTTTATTTATAAGTACAAGGTGTAAGCTGTTTTGTCTAGGCTGTAAATAGCTTTCTTAATGAATTGGTTTTGGTCATCAAGGTGAAGAGAATACAGTGCAATTCAAATTATATATATTTACAATTAAACTTGCAAGCCTTTTTTCATGACCCACAATTTAAAATATAAGAAAACATCAAAATAAAAAGGGACATTCAAAAAATATCTTCAAATCGAGTTAAAGGTTTTAAAAAGTTTTTGTTTTTAACAAAAGAGGTTTGTCATCTAAAACTTTTATAAGAGCACAAAGCACACAACTTAAAATTGCCAATGTTTACTACCCTAAGCATCACAAAAACCTTGCAGAGCAGGTGTAAGGATCTGAATAACGAACAATATCAAGCCATTGTTCAAATAACCATGAACATATCTCAAATTCCAATAAAAATTAACAGCTATTAAGTTTCAAGTATTGCATTTCTTTTTTTAAGCACAAATAATCATTAATTGAATAAATTTCTTCACATTTGTATTTGAACATAAGCCAAGAAACTAACTCTTATCTAAAAAAAACAATTATCTAATATTTAATGCCAAACAAGCATTTGGGTTTACGATTGCATTTCTTTTTTTAAAGAAAGCAACTTGTATATACTTATTAAAGTGTAATTATTTTTATGAGACTGAAATTATTCTGCCTTTCATCACACACAGTGAATAATTGTAATATGTATCAGATTAAGAATAGATTAGTATGTCCCCTGGTGAGATTGCAGTGTAACTTCAAAGTGTCAAATTCCAGAGAAATTAATCTCAAGATGTTGCAAGTGGTCTTTGTATATGTTAATTAAATGTATCCAAGATGTCAGCATGTTTACTGGAAAGATTAATTATCAAAGTTGGCTGGAAATATTGTTTGTATAAACATTACTTATATTACATATAAGCATGGAAGTATTATATTGACAGGAACTCCAACGAAAAATTAGCACATTCCCATCCCACTGATTTCTTTGAGAAAATAAAAGGTTCCGACTCAGTTTGTCAAGCACGTGCTAACTCCTTTGTGGGGTATCTGTGATGCCGCCTTCGACTGTTCCGTTTACTGAAGCTGATCCTATCACGTGATTTGTTATCGAATGTCTTATCTACCTACCAATGTAAATAAACACGGATACTCCCGTGGTTATTTGTGGATCGCCACATGAATGATGACACCTTTTCCCGTTCAATTAATGAAGGTGAAAGCTGAAAAGATCTAAAAAATCGGTCCATATTTAGCAGAATGACATAAGAAAATTAATTGCTTTCGGAAAAAAGTCAAGATTATTTTTCGTTTTGTTTAATATGTTTTAATCATTGGAACTTGGAAATCGGGAAATATCTGTTTATAAAAATTACATGTACCTGAAGTAGGGTGTTTGCATAAAATAATGTGATGCGCGTGTAGTGTGGAGAATGGCGAAGGCTGACTCAAATTTTAAGTTAAAGGTTGTGAATTTTTATCGAGTGTTACAAAAATATTTATAGTTTTCTCTATCGTCTCAATTAATGTAGAAGAATGTATTTTAATATAACAAATCTATGGTTTCCATGAATTATTTCTTAAATCAAACGTATTTATCGAATTTTTTTTAAAGAATAGCTCAACTTCAAATATGTCTTGATGCATTTAAAGAACGATCATTATGATGGGTCCTAAGCAGTATAATATTTTTTTGTTCTTTAAAAGATTTTATCATGAACCAAATTAGAATTATTTGTGTGTGAAAATGCTTAAAAGTTCTAAAACATCTTACAACGTATGTTAAACAATTCATGTTTTTGTTTCTTGTTGAAATACATGAAATATTTGCCATTGGACTTTCAGTAAACAGTTAATCAAAATATTTGTCAAAGTTAGCAGTAAACATCAATTATAGATGCAGATTGCAACTTTTTTTTCCTTGCACAAGACATTTATTGTTATTCAAGCCAATATCAAAATAAGGAGATATGGTATTATTGCCCATGTGCTACTTTATTATGCCAAAATATGATATTTTTCCGATCAAAGCCCTTAAACACACCCCCAAACCCCGAATCAAATACAGGGAACCAAATTTTGAATCAAAATTTTTGCTGAAAATTCATGAAATATTTTGGCATTTTTTACATTCAGTATACACTTAATTGAATTATCTGTCAAAGTTAGCAGTTATCTTCATGTATATAAGCATGTTCGGCCAGCGGACCTCTCATGAATAAAAATCTTACGATTAAAATTGATTGTAACTAAAACTGAAATGTTCATTCATGACTTGCGAGTATTTTAACCCTTCATTTTTTTTGTGAAAACACCCCCAAAATTCAAAGTTGATTTGTATTTTGTGGTAATAAGCATTGTGTATAAGTTTCATAACATTTGGTTGAGGCAAACTAAAGTTAGAGAACGGAAAAGAAAAATTCAGCAATTTTTCCATTTGTAAAGGAGCATAACTGTAGAACAGTTAAAGTGACGCCACCAAAAATTCAAACTTGATCTGTGTTTTGTGGTAATAAGATTGTGTATAAGTTTCATAACATTTAGTTGAGGCAAACTTAAGTTAGAGAACGGAAACCAACAGACGGACAAGGGTCAAACTTAATACCCCCTCCGCTACGGTGGGGGCATAAAAAAGGTGTCATATGAAAGGAAACAGGTACAACAACATTGTAAAGTGCTTTCTATACAGATTCAGTGAACTCTTTATGATGGACTTCAACTTATATGTACATAGCTCCTTACATTTCACTTCCTTCAAACAGGTCGTTAGACCAGGACCGTAAATACAACACATTTTGCACATTTTTTCTGTGATAAATATAGGAAGATGTGGTATGAGTGCCAATGAGACAACTCTCCATCCAAGTTACAATTTATAAAAGTAAACCATTATAGGTCAAGGTACGGCCTTCAACACGGAGCAATTGCTCACACCGAACAGCAAGCTATAAAGGGCCCCAAAAAATTACTAGTGTAAAACCATTCAAACAGAAAAACGAACGGTCAAATCTATATAAAAACGAGAAACGAGAAACACGTATGAACTACATAAACAGACGACAACTACTGTAATCAGATTCCTGACTTAGGACAGGTGCAAACATTTGCAGCGGGATTAAACGTTTTAATGGTACCAAACCTTCTCCCTTTTCTGAAACAATAGTATAACATCACAACATAGAAAAATAATCTACTTTTTTCTAGATTCAGGGTTCACAAATGATTATAGAAACTTGAATTAAACATAGAAACACAAATATCAAAACATGAAAACCTGTCAGATAGAAAGTCAGCTTGCATAATAAACTGCTTCGCTGAGCTCAGCTGGATATAATAATAATAATAATAATAAATTCTTTATTTAAAGAGGGTAAACTCAGTTAGTTACAATAAACTAATCTTCCCTGAGGCCCTCACATACAAATTACAATACAATCAAAAAACAGATATTTACACATAGTTAATTTACAGTCAATTAGTTCAATGTAATATTACTAACATGATAAGATATAAGGCTATTCAAGATGTACATGTAGTCAAAAAATCAAATACAAATATAAATAAAAGAATATACAAATACATTGTAGAAAACATAATCTTATCAGGACTGTGTTAAGTACTTCTTGATATTTTGTTTAAAAGTATAAGTGTTTTGAGCTTTACACATTTTGTTTGGTAGTCCATTCCATAACACTGATCCAGAATAAACAAAAGATTTCTTAAATAGCTCAGCTTTTGGCTTAGGAACTATCAGATTACCTTGAGTGACGCCTCTCAGGGAGTAAGGATTATTATCTGATTTCAGTTTAAACTTTTGAACTAGGTACATTGGTGCTTCCATACGCATACATTTATATAGAAGTAAATATTTGTGGTATTTTATTCTATTGTCAACTGTCATCCACCCAAGTTCTTTAAATAAGGGGGCTGAGGGGGATAAAGGAACTGCATCTAGAATTAATCTTGCTGCCCTTTTTTGGAGTTTTAAAATTCTTGCTATCCCTTCATTTTTACATTCACCCCAAATAATACAGCAGTAGTCAATCAGGGGCAGAATATACCCATTGTAATATGTTTTCCTTGCATTTATATCTAAAAATTTCTTTATTTTAGAAAGGAGGTATATTCTGGATGATATATTAGCACAAACTTGGTCAATTTGATTTCTCCAGTTAAGTGTGCTGTCAATTTTAACACCTAATAATTTTTCACATGAAGAATTTTGTAATACTTTTGAATCTATTATTAAGTTTGGTTGATAAGTCTGAATTGATAGTTTCTGCTTTGTTCCAGTAACCAAACATTTTGTTTTATTTGCATTAATGAACATGTTATTCATTTTGCACCACTCTTCAACCCTGTATAAATCTTCTTGAACATCATCATGTATATTTTCTATGTTTTTCCCTGATTTATGAAGAGTGGTGTCATCAGCATATAGGTCTGTTTCACAATTTTCAATGGGAAGGTCGTTTATAAATAGCACAAACAATAGAGGACCAAGTATAGAACCTTGGGGGACACCAAATTTTACATGTTGTTGTTTTGAGTAAACATTACAAATGTTTACCTGCTGTTTTCTATTATTCAGGTATGACTTGAAAAAACTAACAGTAGCCTCACTAAATCCATAAATTTCAAGCTTTAAACAAAGAATGTCATGATCTACCAAATCAAAAGCTTTTTTAAAATCTAATAAAATTGCTAGGTTTAAATTACCATCATTCATTTCTTGCAACCATTTGTCAATGATATTAATAAGTGCAGTTTGACAAGAATGCTGCGGCCTGAAACCAGATTGTGTAGGGTGTAAAAGTTTTAAGTTTAGATAAGTATTTGTACATGTTATTAGAAACATGCCTTTCTATTAATTTTGATAAAGTTGGAAGAACAGATATAGGTCTGTAATTTGTTGCTAAAAGCTTGTCACCATCCTTGAAAACTGGTGTTACCTTAGCATTCTTCAGTAAAGAAGGATATATACCAGTATCTATCATTCTGTTAAATATGTATGTGAGAGGTGATGCAATAACAGGGGCGCTTAATCTTAGGATTTTTGGTCCTATATTATCCATACCAGATGCTTTGTTTATATCAAGTTTTGTTAACTCATTAAATAGCTCATTCATGATCACTGGTGGTATAGAAAATTTATCATGTTTATGTAATTTATTTTTAACAAATTTACCAAGATTACTGAAATCTGCTTTGTTTACAGGTGTATAACTTCCTTGTTCTCTTAATTTTTCAGCACAGGAAGTGAAAAAGTTATTAAAAGTTTCTGCTATTGATTTTTTACTTTTAGTTGTATTGTTATCTTCTGTGGCTAATTCATATGGTGTATTTTTAACTTTTGGGTTCAGACTGTGAAGACATTTCCATAAAGTTTTAGGGTCATTGGAGTCTTTTACCATATTTTTATAATAATTCTTTTTTGAGCTATCTATGATATGTTTAGTTTTATTTCTCCAAAATCTATACTCACTCCATAAACCAAGTGCATTATATTTATCTCTCATATTCCTAGCGTAAATGATTTCACTGTTATACCATTCAGGCTGTCTGTCCCTTTTTACTCTCTTTTTAACAACAGGAGCATGTTTATCTAAAGCTTTGTTCAACATATCATAAAACAATTGTAGACAGTCAGAGGGGTTTTCTTCAAATTCAATTTTATGAAAAGGTGTAGTTTGCAGATCTAATAAAAATTCATCCTGGTTGAAATTTTTGAAATTTCTATAAGTAATTGTACTGTGTGTATTCTTTTTTCCTATATTTGCTTCTTTCCTTGTTAAACAGATAGGATAATGGTCACTAATTGCATATCTACACACATGTGATTCATGTACCATAATTGGATTATTGACATAAATATGATCAATCAATGTACTAGAATCTTTTGTTACCCTTGTGGCATCTACAATCAGTTGTTGAAAATTGTACGATTCTAAAACATTCAGCCATTTTTGAGGAGGTTTGTTTGGTGCTTTAAAATTAAAATTAAAATCACCCATAATTGTTATATCTGAATTCATGGTCATTGCCACTCTTATTTCTTTTTCAAAATCATCAACCCAATCTATCAGTGACTTTGGTGGCCTATACACAAAACATAATAAAAAGGATTTTTTGTAATCTGGTTTAATTTCAACCCACATTGTTTCAATACCCCCTATTTCGATGTTGTAAGATATGCCCGCAGAGGTCCAACCCTGAACAGTTGGGGCAAAAATGGACACAATATTCAAGCTTGATACAGGTCTGAATTTGGATTGTAATTAAATATTTGACATATTATAGGTTTCTGAATAAATGTAGTCAAAGAACTTGAAATTGGTTATATGAATAGAATTTATATTCAATTAAAGATTTCTTGCTGTTGTGCAATACTTAGTAAATCTGTTGTCAGACTATAAACAAACAATAACTTCTCAATGTTATATCAGAAATTTATAAAAAACTAAAGGGAGGTTATCTTAATAGATATAAATCAGTCATCAAAGTTTAATGAAAACTGCACTAAGCACTTTAAGGATATTGTACAAAAACTTGAAAATCAACCCTTTTTTTATCAATAAAATCTTATAACTGGGAAATGTAAAATCTTAAATTTATAAAAATCAAAAGGGAGCTTACAACAATAGATATAAACAATTTACCAAAGTTTCATAAAAAATGCTGAAAGCATTTTTGAGTTATTGTCCGAAATCTGGAAAATCCCCCTTTTTGTAATGAATAAAACCCCATAAATCGGAAAAATATAGTCTAAAATTTAAAAAAATCAAAAGGGAGCTCATGTCGATAGAAATAAACAATTCACCAAAGTTTCTTGCAAATTGGTGAAATTGTTTTTGAGTTATTGTCCAAAAACTGGAAAATCCCCCCCTATTTTAATGAATAAAACCCCACAACTCGGAAATGTAAAATCTAAAATTTATAAAATTCTAAAGGGAGCTTACATCAATACTGAATATAAACAATTCATCAAAGTTTCATATAAAATGCTGAAAGCATTTTTGAGTTATTGTCCTAAAACTGGAAAATCCTCATTTTTGTAACGAATAAAACCCCATAAATTGGAAACATATGGTCTAAAATTTATAAAAATCAAAAGGGAGCTAATGTCGATAGAAATAAAGAATTCACCAAAGTTTCTTGCAAATAGGTGAAAATTGTTTTTGAGTTATTGTCCACAAACTGGAAAATCCCCGCTTTTTTAATGAATAAAACCCCAAAACTGGGAAACCGTAAATCCGAAATTTATAAAGAAACGAAAGGGAGCTCACGTCAATAGATATAAACAATTCACCAAAGTTTCATGCATATTGAATAAAGCGTTTTTGAGTTAATGTTTTCGACATGTTGACGACCGACGGAGGGACAGACGGACGGACGAACGGACAGACGGAGAGAGGTATACCATAATACGTCCTGTAAACGGGTGTAATTGTATAAAAATGGAAATATTTTCTTTTATCTGGGATAACAAACCAGATAAAGTTAAAAGAGAAACTTTATCCAAACCACACTGTTCAGAAGGTCTAAAAATGATAAATATTGAAAACTACATAAAAGGTTTAAAATTAACCTGGATAAGAAGAATAAATAGAAATAATTCAAAACTTGTGAAACTATTCCTCTTTTCAGAAAAGGAGTAGGTCCAGTAAGGGCCGATTTTGGCCTCAAATTTGAGGTTCATCTGATGAAAGATTTTGGACACTTTTTAAACACTTAAGTGTCTATTTCAGTCGATTCAATTAGTTAATGTGAAAGATTTGAACTGATTTAGTCATTTCAGATGCTCAAATTCAAGCTTAAATATGAAAAATCTATCAAATATGCCATAATATGTCACTTTTCAGATGGTTTTTGTCAAAAACGAAAGTGGCCGCATCCGTGTTCACTCTCAACCTTTATATATGTTATGTATTATCATCAAATACAACTTACATTTCAATATAAAGAATGAACACAAATGCGGCCACTTCCATTTAAGACAGAAACCGTCTAAAATTTAACTCAAATGCTACAGTTGTGAAGATTTCAGTAATTTAGCATGAATTAATGATGTTAGTACCCGATATATGTGCATTGTATTGTCAAAAAAAGCCCAAATTTATGTAGCAGAAGTATTCTATTTTTCAGTAAATAGCTAAAAGTTTACATTTTAACAATTTTGTAAAACTGCTATATTTTGGGGCCAAAAAGGGGTCTTACTGGACCTACTCCTTTGAATTTTTTGGAAATGCAATTTCTTGGCCCTTATAAAAAGCTGAAAAATCCATTTTGGAAAGAAGTATTTGATGCTTGGAATGATCTTCAAAATTTACAAGATAATTCTCAAATTAACACATGCAATATATGGAAGAATGATGAAATAAAGATTGGTAATCAATCAGTTTTATATAAAGATTGGACTAAAAAAGTGGTTTGGCTGATTAATAATAATATAAAATTTAATGACTTGTTAGATGAATGTGGAAATTTCATGACTTTTGATAACTTTAAAAATGTATACAGTATCAAAACAATTTCCTTACATATCAAGGCTTAATTTCTGCAATAAAAAGTATTTAAAAGAATATAATACATGTCCCTTTGACTTAGTGAGAGAAAACGGCCCAGTTTTGCCCTCAGTTATAATTTTTTTTTTAAATCCCAGAGAGGTTCAAAAGATATGTATAATATTTTAAATAGTTAAAAGTCAAACCTTAAACAGAAATGTGAACAAA
Organism: Mytilus californianus; assembly: GCF_021869535.1. Taxonomy (NCBI): domain Eukaryota; kingdom Metazoa; phylum Mollusca; class Bivalvia; order Mytilida; family Mytilidae; genus Mytilus; species Mytilus californianus. The sequence goes on along the minus strand of NW_026262745.1, from coordinate 81,542,664 downwards.
AATGGTCCTTAATTCTCAATACAAACTACAATTGGAAAAATATCCATATATTGCCCTTTTATATTACCAAGAATTCAAAATTGCAGTGGTTTCAATACAGAATAGTACATTGAATTTTAGGCACGAATGAACTTCTCTTTAAAATAAAAGTTAAAGATACAAATAAGTGTAGTTTTGGGTGCTGAGGGGTTGAAACAATAGAACATATATTCTGGACTTGTCTGTATATATCAAAATTATGGGAAGACCTTAACTCCTGGATATTTGAAAAGATAGAAAGAGAACTAACTTTAAATATTGATTTGGTTTTATTTGGCATTCTAATAAAAATTGATAAAAATGACATAAGAAACTTAATAATTCTGTTAACAAAATTCTATATTTATAGAAGCAAATTATCATTGGAACAAACCAATATGATTGCACTAAAAAATTATTTAAAAGAAAACTTATTAATAGTAAAAATATATTTTATAAAAATAAAAGACTCAGTAGGGCAAAAAAATGGTCAAAGTCCCATAGCTCCCATAACGAGAGGCTGTCGAGTGACAGCAAACCGGATTTTCCTGCAGAGGTCGAACCCTGAACAGTTGAGCAAGTATGGACACAATATTTAAGCTTAAACAGCTCTGAATTTTACCCTTCCGGAGCACCTGAGATCATCCCCAGTTTTTGGTGGGGTTCGTGTTGCTTAGTCTTTAGTTTTCTATGTTGTGTCATCTGTACTATTATTTGTCTGTTTGTCTATTTATTTTTGGCCATGGCGTTGTCAGTTTGTTTTCGATCTATGAGTTTGACTGTCCCTCTGGTATCTTTCGTCCCTCTTTTAGATTGTGATGAATATTTATAACAGATTATTATCTAATTAATAATGAAAATGATATTTGCAAATCAGAACCCCAAACAGGATCATGTAAAAATTAAACATTAACACACACAACAATAAAATGCTCCGCAGGGCGCAGCTTGATACGACCACAGAGGTCGAACCCTGAACAGTTGGGGCAAGTATGGACACAACATTCAAGCTTGATACAGCTTTGCATTTGGATTGTGATTAAATATTTGACACAGCATAGGTTTCTGACACAGAATGAATGTGGTCTAAGAACTTAAAAATTTTAAATTGGACATTCACCTATTATGGTCCAATATCCAAAATCTAAATACATGGTTAAATTCAGCATATCAAAGAACCCCAAGAATTCAATTTTTGATGAAATCAAACCAAGTTTAATTTTGGACCCTTTTGACCTCAATGTGGACAAAGTTGATAACGCGGCCCAAAAATCAAAAATCTAAATACATGGTTAGATTCAGCATATCAAAGAACCCCACATATTCAATTTTTGTTGAAATCAAACAAAGTTTAATTTTGGACCCCGATTTGGACCAACTTGAAAACTAGGCCCATAATCAAAAATCTAAATACATGTTTAGATTCAGCATATCAAAGAACCCTAAGAATTCAATTTTTGTTAAAATCAAACTAAGTTTAATTTTGGACCCCTATGGACCTTAATGTAGACCAATTTGAAAACGGAACCAAAAATTAAGAATCTAAATACATGGTTAGATTCGGCATATCAAAGAACCCCATATATTCAATTTTTGTTGAAATCAAACAAAGTTTAATTTTGGACCCCGATTTGGACCAACTTGAAAACTGGGCCCATAATCAAAAATCTAAATACATGTTTAGATTCAGCATATCAAAGAACCCTAAGAATTCAATTTTTGTTAAAGTCAAACAAAGTTTAATTTTGGACCCTTTGGACCTCAATGTGGACCAATTTAAAAACGGGGCCCAAAATCCAAAAACTTAATACACGGTTAGAATCAGCATATTAAAGAAACCCAAGAATTCAAGAATAAAACCCCATTGAAATTGGTCAAGAAATAAGCAATTTATACGAAGTATCTTCTTTTGCACAATACTGTGCAATTAAATATTTCTTGCTATTGCGCAATACTGAACAATTGACAATTTCTTGCTATTGCGCAATATTGTGCTATTGGATATTTCTTGCTATTGCGCAATACTGTGCAATTGACGATTTCTTGCTATTGCGCAATACTGTGCAATTGAAGATTTCTTGCTATTGTGCAATACTGCACAATTGAAAATTTCTTGCTATTGCACAATACTTATTATATAATAAGTTACACATCCTGTTTGGTGTGTATCTCCTACCATATCATTATTATTTGCTTTTAAATATAAATCAGAAATAACCAACTTAAAATGGAAAATTTTAAAAGAAAAAAAAAAGGAAAAAAAAAAAATCCCCCCCCCCCCAATTTTTTGAACCCCCTTATGATTCATCACCCCCAAACGCAATCCCAGCCTTCCCTTTGTGGAATGGTACCTTGCAGTACAATTTCAGAGAGATCCATACACTTGAACACAAGTTATTGTCTGGAAACTAGAAAAATGTGTTTTTTGGCTCCTTTTTGGCCCCAAATTCCTAAACGTTTAGGGCAATTACCCCCAAACTCAAACCCAGCTTTCCCTTTGTGATATGGAACCTTGTAGTACAATTTCAGAAAGATCCATACACTTACACACAAGTTATTGTCCTGAAACTAGAAAAATGCTTGTTTTTTGCCCTTTTTGGCCCCTAATTCCTAAAATATTGAGACAATTACCCCCAAAATCAATCCCAGCATTCCTTTTGTGATATGGAACCTTGTGGTACAATGTCAGAGAGATCCATACACTAACACACAAGTTATGTCTGGAAGTTACAAAAATGCTTATTTTTGGCCCCTTTTTGGCCCCTAATTCCTTTACTGTTGGTACCATAACCCCCAAAATCAATCCCAACCTTCCTTTTGTGGTATTGAACCTTGTGGTAAAATTTCATAGAGATCCATTCACTTAAACTAAAGTTAGAGTGCGAAAACCAATGTGTCTTCGGACAACGCCGGACGACGCCAGACGACGACGACGACGACGACGACGACGCCAACGTCATACCAATATACGACCACAAAAATTTGTTTGCGGTCGTATAAAAATAAAATACCACATAACAACTGTGACATCTACCTTCATAACACACATGACTTAAAAAAAAATAGTTAGAAAGAAATTTGATGTTATCATTACTGGTTCGTGGAATAAGTTTGAGTTATTTCCCTTTGAACAGAAATATGGGTTAACATAGTACTCTAACAGATATGATTTCAACTAAAAATAGTTCTCTAAAATTAGATATGATGTAACACATTGTATATCTATTTTCAAATTATAATCTAATATATTAAATAGTTCCAAATATGTTTTCTTTCATTTGTCACAAACTAATATAGATCTGCAACTTATCTATCAACTTTATCTACACAATGTAATTTAATGAAATATATCCTTTAATAAAAATAGATTATTATCTAATTAAAAAAAAAATTATATATATAGCATTCAGAAAATTAGTTTATACAGAATAACAAACAAACCTACCACAAAATTCTTCAAACAATTTACCAAAGAAAAGAAAAAATAATCCAAAATGTCATTTATCATTTATACCATGTCTTTTAAAAATCTTTAAAAAAATGAGTTATTTCCCTTTGTACAGAATTGGATTAATTCATCAAAAATTGAATTCTTTGGAAAGGGCTATAAATGAACAACGAGAAAAGCTAAAATCATGAAAATTGAACTTGACCTTCAGAATAATTAATCTTACCAAGCATGAAATTGTATGTCAAATTATCTCTTGAGTATTAATGGCAAATGGACAAACAGACTAACAAATGGACAGAGACCATTAGAATCCCCCGAGCCGTGCAGCAGGGGATTATAATACTGTTTATATTCCATTTAAGATTTGTAATGTGGAAGTGTTGAGTGACCATTTCTAGCTGGTATAATTTTGCAGTGGTAATACAGACATTCTCATGTATTGATAAAATATAATAAAATGCTCCGCTGGGCGCAGCTTGATACGACCACAGAGGTCGAACCCTGAACAGTTGGGGCAAGTATGGACACAACATTCAGGCTTGATACAGCACTGAATTTGGATTGTGATAAAATATTTGACACAGCATAGGTTTCTGACACAGAATGAATGTGGTCTAAGAACTTAAAAAATTTTAATTTACCTATTCAAACCATATCATTTTTATTTGCTTTTATATACAAATCAGAAATAACCAATTTAAAATGGAAAATTTTAAAGGAAAAAAAAAGGAAAAAAAGGAAAAAAAAATCCCTCCCCCAAATTTTTTGAACCCCCTTATGATTCATCACCCCCAAACTCAATCCCAGCCTTCCCTTTCAGAGAGATCCATACACTTGAACACAAGTTATTGTCTGGAAACTAGAAAAATGCTTGTTTTTAGGCCCCTTTTTGGCCCCAAATTCCTAAACGTTTAGGGCAATTACCCCCAAACTCAAACCAAGCTTTCCCTTTGTGATATGGAACCTTGTAGTACAATTTCATAAAGATCCATACACTTACACACAAGTTATTGTCTGAAACTAGAAAAATGCTTGTTTTTTGCCCCTTTTTTGCTCCTAATTCCTAAAATTTTTAAGCAATTATCCCCAAAATCAATCCCAGCCTTCCCTTTGTGGTATGGTACCTTGCAGTACAATTTCAGAGAGATCCATACACTTAAACACAATTTATTGTCTGGAAACTTGAAAAATGCTTATTGTTGGCCCCTTATTCCTAAACGTTTTGGGCAATTACCCCCAAACTCAATTCCAGCTTTCCCTTTGTGATATGGAACCTCTTAGTACAATTTCAGAAAGATCCATACACTTAGACACAAGTTATTTTCATGAAACTAGAAAAATGCTTGTTTTTTGCCCCTTTTTTGGCCCCTAAGTCCTAAAATTTTGAGGCAATTACCCCCAAAATCAATCCCAGCATTCCCTTTGTGATATGGAACCTTGTGGTACAATGTCAGAGAGATCCATACACTAACACACAAGTTATGTCTGGAAGTTACAAAAATGCTTATTTTTGGCCCTGAATTCCTTAACTGTTAGTACCATAACCCCCAAAATCAATCCCAACCTTCCTTTTGTGGCATTGAACCTTATGGTAAAATTTCATAGAGATCCATTCACTTAAACTAAAGTTAGAGTGCGAAAACCAATGTGTCTTCGGACGACAACAACGACGCCATCGTCATACCAATAAACGACAGCAAATTTTTTTTGCGGTCGTATAAAAACACTTCAAAGATACCATGCTTATAATTTTTACACCAGACACATTTTTCATCTACATAAGACTCATCAGTGACACGCTTATCAAAAGATTTGGAAGGCCAAATAAAATACTAAGTTGATGTGCATTAAAAACCTAAAAATTTCAAAAAGTTGTGCCAAATAAGGCTAAGGAATTCTATACCCCAGGGTAGAAAAACCTTGGTGTTTCGAATAATTCAACATTTTATAAACAGTAAATTTACAGAAAAATGAACATTATTCTGGAAAACACATTCCACAATTTATATAGTTTGTTTGATTATTTTCACAATCAATTTATGTGATCCTGATCTAGGAGTATTATTCATGTTTAAACCATAAAATCAAAATATCGTTATCATCGTTACCTGTTCCCTTTCTCACACATATCTCAAATTGAACTGTAAGGTCATTACAGAACTGAGGAACATTTAAGGACAAACGTCATCTTGGACACAATTTGTGGCTATTCACAGAGTGAGTTACATTATAACTTTGTATTTGATGCCTTCAAACCCCTCATCATATATTTGTACTCTTTTATCTGTGATATACTGGAAATTTCACTTTTATATTACAACTTGATTTTGCGGTCAATGGACTGTGCTATTACTTATATTTGACATTTCTTACATTATAACATTAATTCAACACATTGTAAAATTGTATTTCATTTTGTATTTTCAGCTTTTTACCATTTGTTAGATCGGTTTAGGAATAAAGTATCAGCACCTCATAGTCTTTTTTGCCTGAGCCCAATCATCAGTTAAACTTAACGGTCAGGCCATTACAAACATATCAATGATATTTCATGTCAATACGAAATGTCCACCAGCAGTCGCATCAACCCAGTGTTTGTGAAATCTCATCCAATAAACTCATCATAGATACCAGGATTGAAATTTTTTATTTGCGCCAGACGCAGATACCAGGCTAACAATATTTTATGCCAGACACTAGTTTCATCTACATAAGACTCATCAGTGACACTTAATTCAAAACAGTTGGAAGGCCAACCAATACCAAAGTTGAAGTGCTAAATATACATGGAATTGGTTCTGCAACAGGCTTCTATCATGTGAGGGTTTCTAGTTATTTAATAAATATTTCATGATCATATGAGTTCAAAAATAAAGAACTTGACATAAACTTACGTAGAACAAGAGGACACACTTGATCGTCTGCTCTCCTCGAGTCTTGGTGATTTGATTGTAATGGAAGTAACCAATGGTAACTTGGGCATCCCATCTTCTTCTGGTGGCTGAATGAATAATATATAGTTATATACATGTGTTAATAAAAACATATTACATTTTTATATTCTATGGAATGTTAGCTCATGCTATACAAAAAAGCTAAATCTCCAATTTTTGTGAAATAACTGCATGCATCATCTTTTATAGTTAAAGTAATTCTTCCTTTGGTCCTTGAAAAAACATAAACAAAAGAATACAAACAGAATGTATCTATCATAGCAGATATCATTTACAAAAAGACATCCAAGCATTCAAGTACATGTAATAATTCAAACTTCATCAATTGTGCAATCATAATACCTATCTTCTAATAGAGATCTTTGTAACATAAATGGAGAATGTGTCCATGGTACACAGATGATGCCCCCTCTCGCATAAAACATTATAAAGGAGCATTACTCAAGAACGGTAAAAGTGACGCCACCCATATTTGAACTTGATCTGTGTTTTGTGGTAATAAGCATTGTGTAATAGTTTTATAACATATGGTAGAGACAAACTAAAGTTAGAGAACTGAAACTAATTTTGGGAGGTACGTATTTGAACTTGATATCAGAAGAAAGTTCACAATGTTAAACCAAGCTAATAAAAACTTTGATTGGGTTTCTGACGTAAATAAAATAATTTACAGAACAGAACAGAAAATAACTGGCACTGACAATTTAAAGAATAACTCTCTATGGATTCGTAGGGGGTCAATGGCAAACCATATAACTTGTAATATTATATCTGTGAAAAGTTACCCTTACACAAATATATTGTAAGTGTGCTTACAGTTGTCTATTATGTTACGTTCAAAGCTACCTTCAGAACAAAAAAAATCACAGCTAATTAATTATATAGTGTTTTTAAATTTAAAGAAAAGTCTTTTATTTTGAGATAAAGTTGCAAATTATTAAATATATTTCTTTTGAAAAAAACATTCTATTTGCATATCAAGAACATAATTGCTACATGTATTAAAATACCTTAACATTAATTAATTCTGAGAGCTGCACCCTATCTGCCTTGGTTTTTTTGTGTTTGTTTTAAGACTAGCTAGACTAACTTGTAATTGAATAAACTGTTAACACAGAGATATGTCTCACCTATTTGTTATTTTGATAATGCAAATGTTGAAATTAAAACAGTAATCCTTTAACATGTAAGTTATGCAAATATTCAAAGTCAATGAACCATGACTGAAGGTACAGGGCTAAACAATCTCCATGGAAATGAGAGTAGCCAATGCTAATACAACTGCAAACCAAATACCATTGACTTTTCATAAGTCGTTCCCTTAAACAAACCTCAGACACAAACATTAAGTTGTAAATTATGTAAAAGTTTCAAAGTCAGTGAACCATAATTAGGGGTTGGGGTTATATAATCTCCATGGAAATGAAACTTCATACCAAATATCATTGACTTAACATTAGTGGTTCATCTTAAACTGACCTAATCACAAACTTATACATGTAAACTACGCAAAAGTTTCAAAGTCAATAGACCATGACTGAGGGGTAAGGACCAAATATTCTCCATGGAAATGAGATGTGCTAATGCTTATACAACTACATACCAATTATCATTGACCTACCACTAACGGTTCCCCTTAAACTGACCTAATCACAAACTAATACATGAAAACTAAGCAAAAGTTTCAAAGTCAATAGACCATGACTGAGGGGGCAGGGCCAAATAATCTCCATGGAAATGAGATATGCCAATGCTTATACAACTGCACACCAAATATCATTGACCTACCACTAGTGGTTCCCAATAAACTGACCTAATCACAAACTAATACATGTAAACTAAGAAAAGTTTCAAAGTCAATAGTCCTTGACTGAGGGGGCAGGGCCAAATAATCTCCATGGTAATGAGATGTGCCAATGCTAATACAACTGCATACCAAATATCATTGACCTACCACTAGTGGTTCACCATGAACTAGACCTAATCACAAACTGATACATTGTTGACCCCGCCACCGTCGCCACCGACACCGGAAACAGCATACCTATGTCTCGCTTTTTGACTCTGTCAAGTGAGACAATAAACTGTTGACATAAAGATGTGTCTCGTCTGTGTGTAATTTTGATAGTAAAATGGCAATACTTTAACATGTAAACTATGCAAAACATCGGAAGCCAATGAACAATTACAGTAGGGGCAAGTCAAGTACGTTCAATGGAAGTGACATATGCTAGTGCTATTTCAATTGCATACAAATATATCTACCAATGATAATCTTCTTTAAGTTTTATTTATCACTTTAGCCTAAGTAAAAGCTTTTCAATTAGCCAATAACAAAATCAGGTTACCAACCTCATTTTCGTTTTATAACGTTTTTTTTTGACAAAATTTGGAAATTGGAACTTGTAGTTATTTGCGGTGTAATATTTCATAAAAAGTCTATATCTCACAAAAATTGTTTGTTTTGTTAACCTGATTTTTTGTAGAAGTTATATTATTGATATCATTATCTTCTGTAGGACAAATCTATATGAAATATGTTGCTATAAACATTTTCCCACCTTTTTAATGATAAAATATCTATAAATAAATCCAGTATTGTAAAAAATTGACCAATATTTTTCTCTTAGAGAATTTATTAAAATATTCGCAATTGCTTTGGAATACATTGCAGAAAATCTGAAGGCAACAAATTCCAGACAGTGTTTTTTTTCTGTTGGATTGCTGTATACGTATACCCCTCATTCCATTTTATTCATATAAAAAAGAAGCCCATTCCATCAACACATCTGCTTTTCATAGAGAGTAACCACCTCCTCGAAGGTATTTGTTTGTTTGCTTTTTGTGTATATTTCTTCCTTTTTCTTTTTCATTTTTCCTTGATTACTTCTTTTTTATGTGTGTATATATAGCAGGTTTTTTTTATCCTAAAAGGGAAACAAACAAAATATTTTTCCAATTGAGGAACACTTCAACTTTTTGGAAAATATACCTTTCAAAACAAATGTCATTCTACTTCATCTGATCAAAGGGGAATAACTCTCAGAAAACATCTCCAATTTGCAAAGTCACGACGTCATAAACCGTCTACGGCATTATACTGTTGCACTTGAATTTAGGCATAAATAATAGAGGTATTTGTCTTAAAACTGACCTAACCACAAACTTTAACATGCAAACTATGTAAAGCTTTTAAAGTCAATAAAGACCATGACTGAGAGCAGGACCAAATACTTTCAATGAAAATGAGATATGCTAATGCTATTAAAACTACATACCAATATCATTGAATTACCATTAGTGGTTTCCCTTAAACTGACCTAATCACAAACTTCAACATGTAAACTATGATGAATACCCATATCCTTTGTTTTTCTATTATGCTAAGTTTCTAATTAAAAGGCAATGACTGAGGGGGCAGGCCTAAATAATCTCCATGGAAATGAGATGATCTAATAACTATAAAACTAAATACCAATATCATTGAATTACCATTAGTGGTTTCACTCAAACTGTCCTAATCACAAACTTCAACATGTAAACTATGCTAAGTTTCTAATTAAATAGACCATGACCAAGGGGGCAGGCCCAAATAATCTCCTTGGAAATGAGATGTGCAAATTTTTTTCAACTGCATACCAAATACCATAGAAATACCATTAGTGGTTCCCCTTAAACTGACATCATCACAATTTGTTGATGCTGCTGCCTACACAGGAAACTGAAGGCCTATGTCTCATCTTTGTGACTTTCTTGAGGCGAGACAAAAATTTAAGTAGACAAACCAGGTCCGAGTAATTTTGGTTTCAGCCACAGACAGAAACTTATAAAAAATAATATATACCATTAAAACGTTTAAACCCGCTGCAATTGTTTGCACCTGTCCTAAGTCAGGAATCTGATGTTCAGTAGTTGCCGTTTGTTGATGTGGTTCATAAGTGTTTCTCGTTTCTCGTTTTTTATACAGATTAGACCGTTGGTTTTCCCGTTTGAATAGTTTTACACTAGTAATTTTTGGGGCCCTTTATAGCTTGCAAGAGAATAGGTTTACAGGCATGTAAGGTTGCTTGGAAATTTTTTAACAAAATTTATAAAAGCAACCTTAGATAAAACATTTAATTTTAAAGAACCATTGTGAGCACGCTCATGTACCCCCAGCCCCCACATTGTCACTGGGCAAACAAAATCTCACCAGATTCAGAGACTAACACCTACAAAAGTCAACTGATAAACATTTGTTGTGGATATGCACATCTACATATTATGTCTAAATTAACAAGAAAGTTTCAACTTTGTTGTGTGGGGAAAGTTGCATGGGGTATAAAAATAGAATTATCCACTCGAATGAGAATAGGTTCACAGACATGTAAGATTGCTTGGAGGTTTTTTTTTGCAAAATATCCCCTGCCAAAGTAACTGATTAAGATTAGCTCGGATATTTTCTCCAGTATAATATAAGTTCATACATAGTCAGCTGTACATTAACATTAACCAAATACATACTCCTATTAATAACTTTATCTCAAATTCTATAATTCATTTGGAGGAATTCTATTACTACCTCAGTATCAGCTATTTTCTCTTCATGCAGGCTTATACTATCACTAGGTGATATTGGGGACTCAGCTAGACTCATGGCTCCAAGTAACTTCAAGTCAGGAACACTACCAAATTGTGTATGCCCACTACTTCCTGTAGGTGTCAACATTTGTAAAGAGTGTCGTCTGCTGTCAGGCAAAGTGAAGAAATCATTATCCTGAAATCACAATACTTTAATTTATCATTTTTGACTGAAGTTCAGATTGGTGTTAAGCAGTTTGTATCTCAAGGAAGGCATTCTGACTAACTATTTTTTCATGAATTGTGATGTGTTGATCAAAGATTATTTGATTATATCAGATTGTCCAATTTAACACAGACTAATTCCATAAGCAATAAGATCATTTAATATTAATCCAGTCAATCTGTTATCTTTAGTCAGTGATTTACTGTTCCCACATGTTTAAAGGGGAGATATTTTTAATTGTCTCTGATTTCAGAGACATACACATAAACATTGAAACAGTTTACATAAACATAATAAATTTGAAACAGTTTACATAAACATTGAAACAGTTTATGTAATATAAATATGTGCCAATCAGAGTTAGAAAGATTTCTTAGCTAAATGTATCTGCAGACCCCAAAAAAAAAAATTTGAACTATTTGAAGCCTGTGTTGCTCACCATGACTATATCTACTGTCAACAAATGGCAGTTCTCAAACCCCTTTTTAAAACTATACACCTTATCGCTATTCCTGCTTGACCCGAGAATCTGCCTCGCTTGAACTTTTGACGTCATACAACAATCACTTTTCCATTGTGGCGTCAGATATTTTCTATTATGACGTCAAAATTTAAGGGAACTTTTGTGATGTCCAGTAATGGCGGACAAATAGCGATAAGGTGTATTAATAACACTCAGAGCAAAGTTTTAATTTAAATCAAATCTTATTTCAGTTTTGACTGTGGTTTCAGGAGAAGGTAATGTTGAACATGGGATGCACCTGTGTAACATTACAATCAAAATTAAATGTAGATTGTATTTTGCATGACTCCAATTTAGATAAAAATTGACATTTCTGTTGATGTGGCTTGCTAGGAAATTAATTAAAACCACTCTTAAAGTTAGTCTTCTAGTATTTGTACACTTTTAAATCCTTAAACAGTTGGTTTTCAATAACATTTCGCCTCATTGCTAATGCTAGGTGAAAAAATACAGTCCTATTTTGACCGAAGCGATATGAACATTCCATATGGGAGTTATTTCCCCTTATGCATTTGTTATTAGTGATATGCATTTCTATCTTGTAAACCATAAGTGATAGATACCTAAGGATCTTTTGATTTGAGGTCCTTGATCCAAAAAAAAGAAAATTTAGGGGCCAGCTGAAGGACGCCTCCGGGTGCGGGAATTTCTCGCTGCATTGAAGACCTGTTGGTGGCCTTCTGCTGTTGTCTGTTCTGTGGTCGGGTTGTTGTCTCATTGACACGTTCCCCATTTCCATTCTCAATTTTAAGGTCAGAGGTCAAGGTCATATTTTAAATGTTGATTTTGGCTTATTTTCACTTCTTTTCAAAAACCGTATAAGATATCGACAAGATATTTTTACTAAATTGTAAGTTGCGACATGTCGTAACACATAAATTTTGGTTGAAATGGTACGCCAACATTAAATTGGAGTTTTCTCCCCTCTTATGTTAAAAATTAGGCGTAAAGTGATATAACTCATTAACCATATATAATTAAGACCTATGGTCTTTTGATTTGAAGCCCTCGGTTTATGACCTTGAAATTGAGCTAAAGGTCATAGGTAAATTTGACGTTCTAGATTTTGACCTTTGCTTTTTCCTCGTTAGTATACGTGATAAAGCCATAGGACTTTTTGCATTACGTTGCAAGCCACTTGACCATGGAAAAGCCAACCGGAAGTGACCTTGTGTAAACCGGAAGTAGCTATTTTTTGTACTTATTTAATGTAAAAGTATATTAAACCATATATTTTTGGAATCAGTATCAAGTAAACTATCAAATAAAACCGGAAGTGACATCTTTCAAACCGGAAGTAACAATTTATCTCCCTTATTTTGAAAAAAATGTATAGAAATCATGTATTTTTGGAATCAGTGTACAATAAACTATCATTAAACGCTGAATATGATATTTTACACCAAATTTTAATAGTTCTATTTCAAAATAGATCTTTATGAGTGGAAAGACCTTCAATTGTTCTCTGAACAATTGGTTTTTAATTATTATTTATTTTTTTTTTCTTCTTCCGCCACTTTTATTTCTTGCGTATAAATTTTGTTTCGCAAGATGTCGCTTAGATGTTTGGTATATGATATCGAACAGTTTATGCGCCTTTGAAATTTACCCTGCTTAACCGAATACTTTTCTTTGTAGGAGTTATCTCCCCGAACACTGTTTTCCTTGTGACTGTATCTCCTCAGTAACCGTAAAATAAAACGACAAATATATTTTACCAAATTGCTTGTTATATCCTCAGAATGTTTTGTCCAATTTTGACCGAAGCGATACGATAACTCCATATGAGAGTTATTTCCCCTTTTGTATTTTAAAAAAGGAATATATAAATGTATAGCATGAATGGTCAGTGATAGATACCTAAGGTATATTGATTTGAGGTCTTTGGTTCATTCAAATGAAATTGAGGCCAAGGTCAAAGGTCAAGGTCATATTCTAAATTTTGACTTTTCCTTGTTATTTGATTTCCTCTGTCACTTTTAAAGATATATATAAAAGAACTAGTGCAAAATGTTTGCCTAATTGTGATTGAGATATGATACATTTGGTCTGAAACAATCCAATGACATCTTATAGGAGTTATTGTCCCTGAAATGGTTAAATTTAAGGGTAATTGATTACTCCTCCTATTTGGTACATGATAAAGCCATAGGGTCTTTTGCAAAATGTTGGGTGACATATGACCTTGAAAACTATCAACCGGAAGTGACCTTAAGTAAACCGGAAGTAGCCATTTTTGCACTTATTTCATGAAAAAAATACATGGAAACTATATTTTTTTAAATACCAATACAGAAACCTATCATTTGAGACCGGAAGTGACCTTGATTTAACCGGAAGTACCTAATATCTTCCTTCTTACAGGCAAACATATATAGAAACCATATATTTTTGGAATCAGTGTGAATAAAGCTATCATATTAGAATGAATATGACATTATTTAAACCGGAAGTAGCAAATTATCTCCCTTATTTCAGGCAAAAATATAAAGAACCCATATATTTATTGAATCACCATGAAAAAATCTATGCTTGGGCGCCAATAATACCTTTGAGTAAGCCGGAAGTAGCTTCTTATCAATCATTTAGAAAATTGATGTGGAAAGACCTTCAATTGTTCTCTGATCAATTGGTTTTTAATTTTTTTAAATATTTGTTTTTGAAAAAGCTCTCATGGCAATATAGCCTTTTAAAGCTGATAAGGCATAGAAAAAGAGTCTCTCTATCAACATGATCAACTTAAGTTTCTTAAAAAAACATACTGAACTATTAGTTCGGTCAAGAAAGACAACTCGTACTCAAAAAAGGGAGGTAACTCAATGTTCTTATAAAGGGAAACGAGTTTATCAGTATTTCCGAGGAACATGTTGATTTTTGCACGCCAACTTGTACATAAATAATTAAATATCGGATCACAACAGGTTTTGAATGTTTGATGATCGATATCCACGCTTTAATCCAATAGTATAATAATTTGTAACTTAATAGGAAACCGAGTTTAGAATCAAATTAGAATTATTAGGGTTTTAATATAATAATTTTAATTAGTTTTTATTATACATTTTTATATATGCGTATCTATTGAAAAAAATTCTTTCTTAATCTTTGAATATTTTTCTAAACATGCAAATTCTGTTAAGAAAAATAGAAGTATTTGATTTTATAAGACAAAAGAAAAAAAAAACAGAGAAAAGAAAAAAAAAAAGAAATCTGCCCACCTAAAATACTGAATTTTGCCATGTCTGGTTGAATGACTATATATATTTTGATTCTCATACAGACAATGCATTACATCGGTACAGAGAAAAATTATAAACTCATATTAACTCAATTTAACTATTAACGAACTTAGTGAAATGTTTGATTCTTTTTTCATCTTTGAACTTCAAGATGGCGAAATGCATCTAAGTTTAAAATAGAGAACGATTTAAAACAAAATTGATTTCACTTCTTCAATACATGTGGTATACATAACTTTAGCCACTAATAATAAATAAAAAGTATTATGTAATCAAATTTGGTTAAATATCTATTTCAAATTTATGATCTTTTATATGTAAAGGTAGTAAGATAAACATAAATAATTTAACAGAATTAACACCTTTATGTTATTGCTTCGAAAATGATGATGTCCTACTGATTTTATGGCCATCATACTCATACTTATATTCCTTAGTTTTAAGAAGACACATTTAACCAATTAATTGTATGGTGTGTTATAACTTTGGATATCAAAATAAAGGTAAATACAGAAAAGCGTTATGGACGCATCAAAATCATTAAAGAAGTGATATTGTCAATGTTAGACATGAATCCCAAAGTTTTTCATTTGGAAAAGTTTTTTTTCTAATTTCATTTTACATTTTAGCAGATATAATAAGTACAAGTTGATCCGAAAGACTGTGTCATGACTAAACAATTGCAGAGATTGTTTAAACACTCATTTTTTTTAGTTAGGCTAAATTCCTTTATAGAAGTTAAGCGGAACTTAACCTTTTTTCGCTTATATTTCAATATCTCAACATCTCGGGTAACTTTTCCCGTTTGTGCATCCAGATAGTACCACCGTATCCTATAACTATTTTCTTGACTTAAAACACTCAGTATGTCCACATTCTATGACAACCACTAGCTCGTAGTCTTTATTCAATACCGTTTCAATTCAACTCTTTTTCTAACCTTCAGCGCACCCATCGCACATTCTTTGAAAGATCATGTTAAGCGTTTAGTGATGCTATTGATTTATTCAGTCGGTTGTCCATTGAATTAATACAAGCTTCCCATGAAGGGTTGAGACATAAAAAAGAATGAACAATTTTAGTGTGAATGCGCCTTGAAATACAAATGAGAAATTTTTTACATTCTACTGCAAAGTTTTCGGCATCTTAAGGTGCAAACGATTAATTTTATATCATGCGCGGATATGATTGACGGTTTTGCTTGGCGTCGAGTGACAAATAGTTCATGCATATTCGGAACGAGAACAAATCAGCAATAATTCAATAAGCATGATAAGAGGAACGACTAGGAAGAATACGATGAAGAACAGAAATTTCGAATGCAACTCGAAAATGAATTTTTTGCCATCAAACCCCTGAAAGAGTTGTTGCAAGGGTATATATATATATATGTGCTAACGTAAAGGAGATGTGGCATCGGACGTGGCTGCGTGTTTATACATTCAGCACAATGAAGCGAATATAAATAAGAAGATGTGGTATGAGTGCCAATGAGACAACTCTATAACCAAGTTAAAATTTGTAAAATAAAAAATTATAGGTCAAAGTATGGCCTTCAACATGGAGCCTTGGCTTACACTGAACAGCAAGCTATAAAGAATACCCATTTACTGCCAGATGGAAGAAGTCCATATATGTTATACTCCATTGCTTGGGATAATTTTTATACTGGATATGATAAATTAACTAGCCACACACTGGCACAAAAGTCTTGTCCATGCAAAATCATGATTTGTAGAATATTTGTCATACAATAATGGAATTTTCCAATGTACTTTAAAGCAATAGCTTTAAACATTAGCTTGGTTAAAAAAAGGGACATGTCGGTGAAAAGAGAACCATAATTATTTCTAATGGGATTGCATATGGTCTCAGTTGAAAATAAAACGTCAACCTAACATAATAATAAAAAACATTTGGTCAATAAAAAAAAATCAAACATCATGTCAGTTTCACAGTTTCAACATTTTTGTCGAATTAAGAGTTTTTTTAAAATATGATTTGTCCGTTCCTAAAGCAAGACATTTGTTTTTACTATGGCCTCTTAAAAAAAGATGGACTTATAAGTCTACTTAGACTTTAAATTGATAATGAGGAATACGTGTGTGTATCTTTTATTTGACCATAGATGTATAAACATCTATGATTTGACACAGTAGATGTAAACCTCCATGCATGTTGTGAGACTTTATGATTTCGGTCGTTGTGTAATCAAGTAACAATCCATTATGCGATTTATTTTAATTAAAACTTTTCAAAATATGTTACAGTTTCGAGTATTTTTTATTTATTTTCATATTCGTTTTAATTAATCATTTTATAATTATGTTTATTTCTAAAGGAATATATGTAACGGATCTCCGTGAACTATGACAAAGTATTAAGTAAACACGGGGTATTTTCCAAATACATGTAGCTAACTTAGCCAAATCAAAAACTCGTCAAAGATAAAACTCTGAAAGATTTCAACTTGAAATGATAAGAAAAGTGTGAGAAATTAATAATATATATACGGTCAGATTACACGCATCACTCCCTGTGGAGAACAGTCTTAATTAGCTACTTGAATCACACAAATCAATGTTGGTATCCCGGGGTGTGTAGGTTTATGCAGTACATGTAGTTGAAAAAGTTAATTCGTAAATATTTTTGTTAAAAACATATTTTAAACTTTATCATAGTATTGGGAAGTTTATGTGTTTTTCAGGGAAGATATTATTGTTAGTTAGCTTATGGTTATGGAAAAATTATGGAATAATAATTAATAGTATTGAAATTTTAAAAATTAAAAAAAATCATGTCATTTGTTGTGTTAAAAATATAGCTGGTGCAACCAAAGAACCTAATCCAATTGATGTTTTATATGGTTACGATATATGGAATAACGATGAAGATTCTTCTTTTATGTCATAAATCCGAAGGATTTTAATTTCCACATGCATCCGCTACAATAACACCAGTCTAACCTAATAATAATACGTGTGTATTTTGTCAAAGATTTTCTTTGAAACTTTTAGCAAATTTATTTTTGTCATAATAATGAAAAATATATTAAGATTGTTAATTGTTGGAAGTTCACTTTTCAACATAATGATTCCATTGTATACTTCATCCTCTCTAATGATTGAAAAGTGGAAAACACAAAAAAAAAAACAAAAACATATACCTTGTGTATTGCAAGTATTGCTACTTTAATGTAGAGTAAACATGTATACATTCACAATTATATTGTTTATCAAAGTCTTAAGGGATATAATCATACCGATTCATAAAAGTATAAGTGTTTGCCGATGACTTCTTAACCAAGCATGTAAAATTCTCTATTCCATGACAAATTAAAGAATTTTCAATTTTCAACCATAAAAAGACGGGAGAATTACAAAAGTTAATTTTTAGGCAAAAATATCATTTTATTTCCCTGTCTTTGGAGATTATAACAATATCGACGACAAAATAAGAAAATAACGAATACTATTTGTTATTGAAACAAATAGATGTCAGGGGTTCGCAAAACAATGCCTTCTCTGTATACATTAAACGGGCTACTTCGCTATTTATGGTAGCAAATTTTAAATCAAAAGTGACGGATGTTTAAAATATCTTATTTTCATAAAATTTACATCATTACACAGTTTAAACCTTTAATAAACTTTATTTAACGGCGCGAAGAAGATATTCAAAAGTTAATATAAAGTAATACGGGTATAAAAACTATTTGCCCATACAAATCTATAGTAAAATTAATCGCCGTCTGTGGACAATTACTAGCGCATGCGCATTAAAGACCGAACGAATTCTTGTACATGAATACAAAAAGGGTAAAAATATTCATTTTAAGGCAATAACTCGAATAATGGGTCATTTGACGATTTCTGCAAATTTGGCTTATATTGTTCTGGTCATTTTTACTGTTCAAAAGGAGTAGGTTCAATAAGGCCCTAATATGTCCACCTATTTCTAGCTATTTCAAATCAGGATTTATTGACCATTATCATAAGAAATCATAGTTAACACAATAACAAGATAGGAAATAGGTCTCTTTGTGGAAAATTTACATGTCAGCTTTCTTTTCATGACTTCACAAATGCAAAACAACTTTAAACTTTCCTCGAAATTCATGAAAACAGGCCATTACTTCCATTGGTTTTTAGGACCGGAAACCTGCAGTTTCAATAAATGTTTTCAAGATAATAGGCAAAAATGAAGAAAAATAAATATGGATAGTGTCCACATGTGGACACAGTTGATGCCCCCGCTTGCATATCATATAGTTATAAAGGGACATAACTGAAGAACAGTAAAAGTGACGCTACCCAAATTTGAACTTGATCTGAGTTTTGTGGTAATAAGCATTGTGTGTAAGTCTCATAAAATTTGGTTGAGGCTAACTTAAGTAGAGAACAGAAACTAAAAATTCAGCAATTTTTCTATTTGTAAACACGCATAACTCTAGAACGGTTGTGTATAAGTTTTATAACATTTGGTTGAGACAAACTAAAGTTAGAGAACGGAAACAAAAAATTCAGCAATTTTTATGTTTATAAAGGGACATAACTCAAGAATGGTAAAAGTGTTGTCACCAAATTTCGTACTTAATCTGTATTATGTAGTAATAAGCATTTTGTACAAGTTTCATAACATTTGGTTGAGGCAAACTAAAGTTAGAAGACGGAAACAAAAAATTTGTACTTGATCTTAGTTTTGTTGTAATGAATATTGTGTATAGGTTTCATAATGTTTGGTTGGGGCAAACTTAAGTTACAGAATGGAAACTAAAAATTTTGCAATCTTTCGATTTATAAAGGGGCATAACTCAATAATGGTTAAAGTGACACTACCCAAATTCAACTTGATCTGTGTTTTATCAGTGGAAGTCAAAATTAAACATTGCATTGTATAAAGCATTGATTGTAGTTGATTCAACTATAATCATGGACAAAGGAAGATAACTCCAATTCTAATAAAATGCTCCGCCGGGCGCAGCTTGATACGACCGCAGAGGTCGAACCCTGAATAGTTGGGGCAAGTATGGACACAACATTCAAGCTTGATACAGCACTTAATTTGGATTGTGATTAAATATTTGACACAGCATAGGTTTCTGACACAGAATGAATGTGGTCTAAGAACACCTATTCAAACAATATCATTATTATTTGCTTTTATATATAAATCAGAAATAACCAATCTAAAATGGAAAATTTTAAAGAAAAAAAAGGAAAAAAAAATCCCCCCCAAAATTTTTGAACCCCCTTATGATTCATCACCCCAATCTCAATCCCAGCCTTCCCTTTGTGGTATGGTACCTTGCAGTACAATTTCAGAGAGATCCATACACTTGAACACAAGTTATTGTCTGGAAACTAGAAAAATGCTTGTTTTTTGGCCCCTTTTTGGCCCCAAATTCCTAAACATTTAGGGCAATTACCCCCAAACTCAAACCCAGCTTTCCCTTTGTGATATGGAACCTTGAAGTACAATTTCATAAAGATCCATAGACTTACACACAAGTTATTGTCATGAAACTAGAAAAATGCTTGTTTTTTGCCCCTTTTTTGGCCCCTAATTCCTAAACGTTTTGGGCAATTACCCCCAAACTCAATTCCAGCTTTCCCTTTGTGATATGGAACCTTGTAGTACAATTTCAGAAAGATCCATACACTTACACACAAGTTATTGTCATGAAACTAGAAAAATGCTTGTTTTTTGCCCCTTTTTTTGCCCCTAATTCCTAAAATTTGGAGGCAATTACCCCCAAATCAATCCCAGCATTCCCTTTGTGATATGGGACCATGTGGTACAATGTCAGAGAGATCCATACACTAACACACAAGTTATGTCTGGAAGTTACAAAAATGCTTATTTTTGGCCCCTTTTTGGCCCCTAATTCCTTAACTGTTGGTACCATAACCCCTAAAATCAATCCCAACCTTCCTTTTGTGGTATTGAACCTTGTGGTAAAATTTTATAGAGATCCATTCACTTAAACTAAAGTTAGAGTGCGAAAACCAATGTGTCTTCGGACAACGACGCCAACGTCATACCAATATACGACCACAAAAATTTTTTTGCGGTCGTATAAAAAAGGATAAATCTGAAACAGCATCACACAGTATAGAATGTTCATATGAAGACTGATAACAATAGAGGGCATGCATCGACAAGAGATATCTTTTAACATTATGCTAGTTATAATAACATTTTACACATATGATTTGAAAGTTTATTTTGTTTCCTAGGCCTAAACTTTGTTTAAATCCAGGCAATTTTGTCAAATTTCATCAAATCTCTACTTTTGGCCTATTTGGGTTGTACATTAAAACACTTTATAAGAAAATCTGCACAAAAATATTACTATTTCACTTTCTTATGTGTCTTTTCATTAACTTGAAACATTTTCTATTTTCAAACTATGGACTTATTATTTGGGTCCAAATATGGCCCATACCAAACTTACTCCTTTTCTCTTTATCTATTATACTTTACAAGATAACAACCAAAAAAATTGAAATTTGCAATAATTAGACATTTAAGGGATAACAACTCTTTAATTTTCTTATTTTTCTGAAAATTGCATAGAAAAATAGAAATTGACCTGATGATCATTTTAATCCAGGCCAGTTTTGCTTTTACTTGTTTTAGCTTTTGTCTTAAAGGCCAGAAACTGTGAAATTCAAAAAATAAAATCACATTCCAGAGGCAATCACTCAAACATCTGATTTTTATGAAAGGTTTACAGGAGATAGACCTTGACCTGCTGTTCATTATTCCCTGGTCATTTTTGCTCTTATTGGATTAGCATTTGAGATATAAGCCAAAAACTGCATTTTACCCCTATGTTCTTAGCTACAATGGCCATGTTTGTTTATGGATCAAATCACCTGATACAATTTTTATACTAGACTCCATAAGGAATATTCTGGTACAGTTTGATATTATATTGCCCGCAGTGGTTTCAGAGGATGCGATGTTTTTAAAAGTTTTGATGACAGACAACAACAGAGGCCAAGTGATGACAAAATCTTACAGGGCCATTTAGAACACTCACTGCTGAGCTTAAAACTTGTTAATTGTCACAGTCTCAGTTTCTCAACTCACCAGTGACATTTTACATCTGTCATAGATCATACATGTTAACACATGTCAAACTGATATTATTACAGGTTTTGTCTCACGTTCCTGGCTTTTACACCTTCTACTAGATGTGAGTATTGTATGATGTGACAGACATAGCATGCATAGCAGAATATGAACATTGGTATACTTTAATATCATATCCCCCTTCCATTGGTATACTTCAATATCATACCCCCTTCCATTGGTATATTTCAATATCATACACCCACATGCACATTTATATAAAAGTAAAGTGTAAGTCATAAATATAAAAAAGAAGATGTGGTATGATTGCAAATGAGACAACTCTTCACAAGAGACCAAATGACACAGAAATTAACAACTATAGGTCACCGTACGGCCTTCAACAATGAGCAATGATTCAATATAAGAATAAGAAGATGTGGTATGATTGCCAATGAGACAACTCTCCACAAGAGATCAAATGCTGTCAGCATAAAAGTGTAATATTGACTGTAAAAAGTGAGTCAGAGTGTGCACATCTAAATTGACTTTGTGCCAAAATTTAGAGAACTAATCATAGAGATATCTTTCCTGTATAGTCATTCAGGATTCTATTCAAGCTAATAACAATCAAATGTGCAATTCTACAATTAACACCATTTTCTGTTTGGAATGCTTTATTCAACTAACTGACGTATAATCAATGAACTGTTTTCAGACTTTCGGTCTTTGAAGTTTTAGATCTAAAGGCTTATATTCAGTGTAAATTAATGAATAATAAAGTGCTGCGTCATGAGCGCATGATACGCTTTGTTGCCCTTTTAGCTCATCTTTATACATTAAATGAATTTATAATATCCACTAGAAATACTGGGAGCATTTCTCAAATAGACCCCCCCTCCCGAAAAAAAATAAATGGGGAATGTGCCCATGGGACACAGATGATGCCCCAGCTTGCATATCATATAAAGTTATAAAGGGACATAACTGAAGAACAGTAAAAGTGATGCTACCCAAACTTGTTATTGATCTGAGTTTTGTAGTAATAAGTATTGTGTATAAGTTTTATAACATTTGGTTGAGGCAAACTTAAGTTTGAGAACGGAAACAAAAAATTCAGCAATTTTTCCATTTGTAAAGGGGCATAACTCTAGTACAGTAAAAGTGACACCACCAAAAATCACACTTGATCTGTATTTTGTGGTAATAAGCATTGTGTATAATTTTCATAACATTCATTTTAGGCAAACTTAAGTTAGAGAACAGAAACGAAAAATTCAGCAATTTTTCCTTTTGTAAAGGGGCATAACTCTAGAACAGTTAAAGTGACACCACCAAAATTCAAACTTGATCTGTATTTTGTGGTAATAAGCATTGTGTATAAGTTTCATAACATTTGGTTGAGGCAAACTAAAGTTAGAGAACGAAAACGAAAAATTCAGCAATTTTTCCTTTTGTAAAGGGGCATAACTCTAGAACAGTAAAAGTGACACCACCAAAATTCAATCTTGATCTGTGTTTTGTGGTAATAAGCATTGTGTATAAGTTTCATAACATTTGGTTGAGGCAAACTTAAGTTAGAGAAGGGAAACGAAAAATTCAGCAATTTTTCCATTTGTAAAGGGGCATAACTCTAGACCGTTTAAATTGACACCACCAAAATTCAAACTTGATCTGTATTTTGTGGTAATAAGCATTGTGTATAAGTTTCATAACATTTTGTAGAGGCAAACTAAAGTTAGAGAACGGAAACCAACTTTGGGACGTACAGACGGACAAGGTTAAAACTTAATGCCCCCTCCGCTACAGCGGGGGCATAAAAAAGACATGCACACATAGTGGTACCCATTAGCACAAAACATGATTAATTAGGCACTATTAAGGCCACCTCAAGTTTAACTAAGTTTGTGGCCACGATTATTGAACAAATTAAATTCCATAACTGTTCAAAATTGTGACAAATGGACAGTTTTAGATGTTCAGCAAATAAAGTTCCATAAATCTGCAATGTCAAATCAGAAATATATAAAAAAACAAAAGGGAGCTTATTTCAATAGATATAAACAAGTCACCAGAGTTTCATGAAAACTGCTCACAGCATTTTCGAGTTATTGTCTGAAAACTGGAACCCCCCCTTTTTTATGAATAAAGTCGCAATACTTCAAAATGTAAAATCAGAAATTAAAAAAAATCGAAATGGAACTTATGTCAATATATATAAACAATTCACCATATTTAAGTGAAAATTGCTCAAAGCATTTTCGAGTTATAGTCCGAAAACTGGAAAATCCCAAATATTTTTATGAATAAAATCCAATAACTCGGAAACGTAAAATCTAAAATTTATATAAAATTGAAAGGGAGCTTACGTCTACAGATATAAACAATTTATCAAAGTTTCATGAAAATTAGTGAAAGCGCTCTTGAGTTATTAACCGAAGTGTTCATGACAGACACACCAGTATACCATAATACGTCCAGTAAACGGGCATATAAATATGGAACATGACTAAACCAAACTACTGTAGATTCATTTATTTTCAGGGGTATCAATTTTCGTCGATTGATAAAAAAAAGAAAATGCGATTTCGAGGATATTTGATTTTGTGGTTTTGTAAAATGTCTGCATCTAAACTGTAGAAAATTTATACTTAGTTGAATATCTAAACTCGAGGTTCACCTTTATCCATGAAATCCACAAAAATTAGTATCCAAAGATAAATAATGAATCCACAGTATATCTCTCTCCCCCAACAAATTATGTTATCAGTTTAGATAATTTACGAGATAATATTCTATGAACATTGTAATTTAGGACTATCCTTCATATATTTGAAACTAAAAATTGGAAATGTTCAGAGATGGGTTCAATTACATTAAGCAATTCAAATTTTCAATATTGTCAGCACCACCTTCAATTTCATTACATTCTAATAACACGGAATTTTCAAGATGCAATTGATTGATTTCAATAATATTATTCAGGAATTTAAAAGCAATTACACAAGTTCTTTCTGTATATCATCATTATGTATGTAAATGTATAATAGGAAATGTAAAGTGGTCACCAAAACAATAAGTCAATAGAATGTGTCAATTTCATTGTATCCAACCTTTTTGAAATTGAGAGTAAAATAAATATATTAGAATTTGATTTTATCATCATCATAGTTTTAAATATTTTGTCACTCAGCCTGATTCTTTCAGGACAAATCTCAAAATGATTCATGCTGATGCAGCTCAAATTCAAGATATTTCCTAGCAAGACGAGCACAATCAGCAGATAAATAAGAATGAACAAGTTACAAAAGGCTAATACAATTTTTTAGATTTACCAATTTCTTTTAGGGGGGAATGTATTAACACTAGAAATGGAGGGGTAATAAGACGTCTTAATCATCTGTGTTTGTACCTTTTTATCGATTTTTTTTTCTCAAACAGATATGTTTTTCGTTTACTTTTTCTTTAGTTGTTTGTTTATTTCCTTGTGTTAGAAAAGTATGACCGCTTCCACCTGAATGTTTTTCATTCATAATAGGCATCGAAAAGTGTAGAGAGTGAAACTTAGTAAAATTAAAACATATAAGAACACAAATAATATATTTCCAATGGTTTCTCAGATATTTTCAAAATGATCCTTAAAATGTCAAGCTTTACATATGTATGGTTATTAATTTGTTGTTGAAGATCTTTTCTATTCATTGTAGATGGAGTGCAATCTGGAATGCCCCACGTCTCTTTTTTCTATATTTGAATAATGAGCATCCTTACAATTAAATCTTTCTCTTTTGAGATTATTTTGTTTTATTGGACTTCTTGAATATACTTTTTTGAGAAAAATACTCAAAAGGGTAATTTGTTGAATAAGACCTATTGTAAGCGCCTGAAATTCAAAACATAGTAGTTTCGCCATTCTTATTCAAATCATAATAATGTCATTGGTTATAACGAAGGTGATAAGTTCTGCAATGCTATTTTAGATTTCACTATGAGGCCGTCAACATATCAGAATCAACAAATTTTACCAAAAACGTTATTAAGCATACAATTTAATACTATATTGTTTGTTATTGTTTTACTTGTACATGTCTTCATATTTATTTACTATACCATTTAATGTTGGGTGCGAATAAGGCCCTTATCGTACTTACCATTCAAAGCTTAACATACTGGATTGGCATAATCTTTTGTGGGAGACCGTCCATATGTTGACATATAAATGTCTTTTTGTTTTATGATTAAGTATATCTATGTTTATACTTGTTTTACAATTCTTGTAGACAACATACAACTAAGAATAATCTTAAAATGCCAACAGTAAGTATTTTCGTCTTTTGAATTTATAATTTTCTTTATTTCTCTTTCTCTCATATAGCATGCATAGTATAAATAATCCCTCAAAACAAATATTAGAAGTTTGTTGCTGATTTTTTTCATTGTTTTAAGTAATATCTGAATTCATTTTTTGCTATTAAGATAATTTTTTACATGTATTCAGAACTATTCTATATATTATAGCTAGACTTGGGAGGTTCAAAAACTAGAAATATTGTAATGACATGTCCATTGTAGAAGACCGTAGGTTGAACTTTAGAAGTAAATTGTTTTGTTTGTTGTTTTATTGGGTTGCTGTCTAAGTTAGTTGTAAATACTTCACATCTCCTTTAAAATCATTCATAGCAATTAAGCATTGCTTAAAATATGTTAGCATACATGTTTAATTTGCTTTATCGTCTGAGAGTAGTTTTTTATTCTTCTTATATTCCCCCATTTTATTTTGGTCTTCTGTTTTTCAACGTCTGCTATCTTGGATAGAGCTAGGGAGAGCTAAACAACGTCCAACCCAACCCAAACCCTTCCCTTAAAGATCTTGGGGTGTGTGTGTGTGTGGGGGGGGGACACTTATTATGAAATGAGTGGAAGGGATGAGCTGCTGGAATAGGTCACTATTTTAAGCTTCATAATATTTAATGAGGACGAGAAATATAGGTGAAATATAAGAAGACAAGGTTGATGATTGAATCCGAGACTAATCAGATGTCGATATTTTTTTAAAGATGCAATTAAAATCAAAAACTATTTATCTCCACATGAAATAGCATAACAATGATAGCTATATGCTAGTTGGGTCAAAGCATAATAACATTTTTGTGCAGTTATGCTTACAGTATTCACTGTATCGAGTATATAATTAATAAAACACTAAAATCACAAATGACCTAGATTTCACTTTTCAAATCCTGACGTTCAATATACACATGAATACTCCTCCCACTGACTGCATATTTTGACCCTTATTCTTAATGTGTATGCTCCGCCCACTGATCGCATAACCTGATGATCTATTGATTTTCCATGTAGCGCATAGATGATGTGTTCTTATGCTTTCTAAAGATGGAGCCTGGTAAAAGACAATTTGTTGACACAACTGATGAAGAAATCAAACAAAAACGTTTAAAATGAGTGCTGATCAAACGAAAAAAGAACAGAGTTCCAATGTCCCATGCGTTGCACATATCTTATCTATCCAAGGGGAATAACTAAAAAAAAACAACTTTTTTTTGTTCTTTAAAACAATTTATAAATATCTTAGAGAATTGAAGGCTTCAGAGCAAATGCAATGGGATTTCTGTTATAATTAATTTTTCCAAGGGGCATAACTTGTTAAAAATATTTGATCAGCTCTTATTTTCAAAAGTGTCAAAGAAATCGCTGATATAAACCTATGATATAAGTTTCTTAAAATTCTGGCAAGAATTGTACACATGAGAGCAGTAACAATGCAATTTTCCATAAAATCAATATTTCCAAGGTACATAACTCTTTAAAAAATAATTGATCGGCACCAATTTTCAAATTTGTCTGAGACATTGATGATATAAACCTATAATTTAAATTTCATAAAAATCTGGCAAGAATTGTACACATGAGAGTGCTTAAACAATGCAATTTTCGATATAATCATATTTCCAAGGGGCATAACTCTTTTAATTGATCGACAATGAGTTTCTACCTCATCAAAAACATTGATGATATAAACCTATAATATAAATTTCATAAAAATCTGGCAAGAATTGTACACATGAGACGGCTAACGATACAATTTTCCATATAATCAATATTTCCAAGGGCATAACTCTTTTAAAAATATTTGATCGGCACTGATTTTCCAACTTGTCCAAGACATTGCTGATATAAACCTATGATATAAGTTTCATAAAAATCTGGCAGGAACTGTACATTTGAGAGCGCTAACAAGACCGGATGAACGCATGGTATTTCTATGTTCCCTGCAATGCGTTGTGCGGGGGACGATAAAGCAGAATATAGCAGCTGCTACTTTTATCCCGCAGTATTTAAAAGAAAAGAAAATGGATCTAGGATTCGAACATAATGACACATTAAAACTAGATGTAACGTTCGGCTATTTCTATATGGATGTGGGTAAAGCTGATTGAAATCATTTTAAAATAAATTCACTGCAGTGCTTGAGATCTTCATTGAATAGATATTTAAAGGCTCCACGGTACAATAAAAAATCTGACATTGTGAAAAATGAAATAAAATTAAGAATGGAAATGAGGGAATATGTCAAAGAGACAACAACCCAACCAAAGAGCAGACAACAGCCGAAGGCCACCAATGGGTTTCAAATTTCAGAGCGGCAATGGCAGAACTAAAACGCATGGGTTTAGGAGACGTTCAGCATTATCTGTCTATTGACGAAGGTGACAGAAGGAAACTATATATCAATATCAATATATCTATCACCAAGTATACCATTTGGACTTCAAATTAAAGTTCAATTCAATATTCGCAAAGCATCACGGAACCTTCTAAAGAATTAGCTTTAACTGTTGGTGAAAAAATTATCCAATATTTGTGCTTTACTGAAAATATGCCACAAATGACAAAATTGACGTTTTCTGTGAAAAAAAGACTTGAAGACAGGGCTTAAATAGGTTGTTAAAACTTTGGATGAGCTGACAAAAAACCATCACAGCAGTGACAAAGAAAAAACTTCAGGAATAATGCCAGAAAATTCTGGTGTCGAATATTGTCCCGTGTCCTCCTCTGAAAATTATATAAATAAATTAAATCCGTCGTTTGAAAAACTATTGCAAAGACCGAAAGATCAGTTCTGCGAGGAGGACCCTACACGGTATTATAACATCCCTGTGGGCGAAAAAATGCTAGGCAATTTCATAACATACTTGAACAAGAAGTGCAACTTGTCTGAAATCTACACAAACCATTCTATTCGAGCTACCGGGGCAACTGTTTCAGCTAAAAACTTATATTGTAATGTACAGATAATGGCTGTTGCTGGACATAAATCAGTAGCATCACTTTCTTTGTTCCAGCAGGTTGATAATGATGATAAGATATGTATGGGACAGACGTTAACAGAAAGCATCCCAAAACCTCCTAAAGAATTAGCTTCAACTGTTGGTGAAAAATCATCCAATATTCATGCTTTACCGAGCACCAGCTCTACAGTGCCTCTAAAACTTTGCTAATTGGCCCTTCATCTACATTACTTCCTCTATGGAATATTTCTACAGCAGGAAGCACCGCTGTCATGAGTACAAAACGTAGTTGTATTACTTATCAAGTTAGACAAAATACTATATATACATCTGCAAAGGAATACAAAGCTCCGCCTTTGCCATTTAGCAGACCCCCCACTGTGCACTTCCTTTAAGCCAAAGCATCCGAGTTCAACCCTACAAGGAAACAGTACACAAACATTTAATGAATCATTGCAAGGCGTCAATCTAAACGAACTAATCAATGATTTTTCTGAAACTTCCGTAAACACAGATTGTACTACACACTGCCCACAAGTTTTTAACAACTGTTCCTTTACTATTGTTTTTAAGAACACTGACTCCATATGTGAGTGGGACATCCATGTACTATGGACACATTCTTGTTATTCATTATTTAGATTTTAAACATTATTTTACATCTTTTATACATTTTAATTTTGTATGATATATTACACAGAAGTATATTAAATATATTTCATGTGAATTCCTCTCAATGATTAACGCCCTGGGTTGCATCTTGCATGTAGATGTCAACCAGTGGAATTTTCCACACACAGACCGGTTGAAAGGTCAACTTGTCTTCTCATCTAGGGCAATACACTAAGGTCATCACGAGGCGGTGTGTTCCTTGGTTTGTTCTTTTGATAGCACATATGAATTAAGTCAACAGGTTATAACACAATTGCTGGTTGGCTACAGGCAGATGTTTTGTAAGACATTTTCTTTTTTGGGGCAATTTCATTGGGTTGTGTACGAGGAACATAGTTATTTAGCAGATGGCCTGGCAGCCAGTAGAATCCAAGTTTACAACTGCATAACCGCAAAATATTTTCCTTAACAGTTCAAGGGGCAAATTCCTTTTACCAAAAGGATAAATAAAGCTGACAAATTGTTGACAGGTCTTTGTAAAACTAGATCAATTACGTCAGAAAGTTGTAAAAGTCTAACGATTTTAAAGGGTTTTCTGTTCATGAAATTGAATTAGAAAGGGTAATGACTCCAATAAGGAGTTAACAGGCAATTTTGGCCATGTTTGACTTATTTAAAGATCTAATGTTTTGGTAATCATTTTTGCTATTAAGTTTCTCTCTATCTATTGTAGTTTTCAAGATAATAGGCAAAAATGAAGAAAAATAAATGTGGATAGTGTCCACATGTGGACACAGATGATGCCCCCTCTTGCATACCATATAGTTATAAAGGGACATAACTGAAGAACGGTAAAAGTGACGCTACCCAAATTTGAACTTGATCTGCGTTTTGTGGTAATAAGCATTGTGTGTAAGTCTCATAACATTTGGTTGAGGCTAATTTAAGTAAAGAACAGAAACTAAAAATTCAGCAATTTTTCTATTTGTAAACATGCATAACTCTAGAACGGTTGTGTATAAGTTTTATAACATTTGGTTGAGACAAACTAAAGTTAGAGAACGGAAACAAAAAAAAATCAGCAATTTTTATGTTTATAAATGGACATAACTCAAGAATGGTAAAAGTGTCACCACCAAATTTCGTACCGTACTTAATCTGTATTATGTAGAAAATAAGCATTGTGTATAAGTTTCATAACATTTGGTTGAGGCAAACTAAAGTTAGAAAACGGAAACAAAAAAATTGTACGTGATCTTAGTTTTGTGGTAATGAATATTGTGTATAGGTTTCATAATGTTTGGTTTGGGCAAACTTAAGTTACAGAATGGAAACTAAAAATTTGCAATCTTTTGATTTATAAAGGGGCATAACTCAATAATGGTTAAAGTGACACTACCCAAATTCAACTTGATCTGTGTTTTATCAGTGGAAGTCAAAATTAAACATTGCATTGTATAGAGCATTGATTGTAGTTGATTTAACTATAATCATGGACAAAGGAAAATAACTCCAATTTTAAAAATTACTTGATATTAAGAAGAAAATAAAATTTTTTGCAATTTTTCCATTTATAAAGGGGCATAACTCTAGAACGGTTAAAGTGATGCCACCAAAATTCAAACTTGATCTGTGTTTTGTGGTAATAAGCATTGTGTATAAGTTTCATAACATTTGGTTGAGGCAAACTTAAGTTAGAGAACAGAAACTAAAAATTTTGCAATTTTTCCATTTATAAAGGGGCATAACTCTAGAACGGTTAAAGTGACGCCACCAAAATTCAAACTTGGTCTGTGTTTTGTGGTAATAAGCATTGTGTATAAGTTTCATAACATTTGGTTGAGGCAAACTCAAGTTAGAGAACGGAAACCAATTTTGGGACGTACGGACGGACGTACATACGGACGTACGTACAGACGGACAAGGGTAAAACTTAATGCTACGGCGGGGGCATAAAAATGGTAAAATTTGTCATTTAAGGGCAATAATTCTTATAAGAGGTCATTGAGACAGTTTTGATGTAAATAGTAGGGATGTCAACGAGTACTCGAGTATTAGAGAATCGCTCGGTAGTACCAAGTATCGAATACCAAAACGATATTCGACTAATCGGTTTCCTGTTAGAATATTGCTGTCTTCTTTATATAAAATTGTTCTTCTTTAGAACCTCTTTCAGATAATTAAATATTCATCACTGATTAATCATACTAGTAAATAAAATACATTTTGTTTCGAATGCTTGTGCTAAATTGTTATTAAAAAAATGCGTGGGCTATATCAGGCTTATACTTTAAACTTAACATGTCTTAGCCATTCTATCACATCGGTACCGTCAGAGCAAATATTTTCGTCTGCAAGACTGTAATTTACAAAGTTGCAAAACTGACTGTCCCCAACAATAGTTGACAAGAAAATGTTTCCAAAATAAATTTGTTGCATCCTCTAGTGACCCTCAGTGAATAGTTAAACTTCTAATCCTTATGCCTTTGTAAACATTAAATGTGTTTTCTTAACGATTACCAAATACTTTTGTTTGATCTGGTTTTTCCTTGTTATGCTTTTTAAATAGGTGTTCATTAAATTAATATATTGTTTTTTTGCTTAATTAGTACTTGTATGTAATGAGCTATTAATTATGGTGTGTAATTCCTTGTCTCAGATATTTATGTAGATGGTTTTTCGCACGTTGAACAACAAACCACATAATGTAAAGTTATATTTTTGTGTTTCCATGTTGTAGATATATTCCCTAGCGAGTACTCGAGTATCGCTCGATAAAACCAACGATTACTAGATTATTAATTGTTCACCGAGTTGACATCCCTAGTAAATAGACATCATTTTGGAAAGAATTCTGCTCAAACCGGTGCTAGGGGCCATCTTAAACTTGCAGTGAGGTGAGAGATTTTTTCACCTTTCATTTGATACATTAATTACTAAAATATATTCTACATAGTTTCATATTTACACCTATGCATAAGGACTATTTTTTAAAAAATATGTACTACCGGTACTTTCCAGTATGTTCTTTTTTGACCTGGACCGATTTGGTGGTGTTACTGTACATCTTACAAAGTCTATTCGAATCATTTTGCAAAGAATTCCCCTCAAACCGTTGCTAGGCTAGGGGCCATCTTCAACTTGTAGTGAGGTGAGATTTTTTTTGGCTCCGTGTTGAAATCCTCACTGTGACTTTGAGATGAAGAACAGCAATAAAAGCGCTGTTCCTTTGCTTTTGGTGTGTTTATTGCTGTGCATGTACTGATTTTGTGTCATGGATGGATATACCCCATATCCTTAGTTTTTTTATTATATAAACAGAGTTTGTCTTTCGTGCTGTGTGGAGGCCCTAGAAAGTTTCCCCGTGCTTGATATGTATTCTCTTCTGTATTTTTAAAGTTATGGTGTATTTATTCTTGAGATAACTTCTCTTATGTGTGCAACATCATTCTCTCAATTTTAAGCCAGTTTGTGTACTAAAACTTTAACAAGACACACACCACCTATTCTTAGCCCTCATTCCTATCCACATTAAATTTTTTACTTCCAAATATTTTAGTAGGGGAGAGATCAATATACCATTATTTATACATCAGACCGTACTGGTTACCGGAACTTTGGATACACCAAACCAGGTACTTCATATCTGAGAAACAGGCAATATATGCCCTCAATTTAAGAATTCATTCATACATTTTTGTATTATTCAAAATTATCAGTCCATATATGGTCTACAAGGATCACCAGTCCTTCACCTTTCACTTGATACCTTAATTACTAAAATATATTCTACATAGTTTTATATTTACACCTATGCATAGGAACTATTTTGCTTTAAATATGTACTACTTTTCAGTATGATCTTTTTTGTTCTTTTCTTACAGAGTCTATTTGAATAATTTTGCAAAGAATTCCACTCAAACTGGTGCTAGGGCCCATCTTAAACTTGCAGTGAGGTGAGATTTATTTTGGCTCTGTGTTGATGACCATCTCAACATTCTAAACTTTCCTGCCACTGTCATCTTTTCTTTATCAACAGCAGTTTTCAAGATAATCGTCAAAACTTGCATTATACCCCTATGTTCTATTTTTAGCCATGTTGGCTATATTTGTGTGCAGGGGGTATATAATCAGACTCATTCTCTTAAACTAGTTACCCCAAATGATGATTGTGGCCAAGTTTGGAATCAATTGGTCCAATAGTTTCAGAGAAGAATATTTTTGTGAATGTTAACTGATGGAAGAAGGAAGCCAAGTGATCAGAATAGCTCAGTTGACCTGTTCACAGACACATTCCCCCCCCCCCCCCCCCTTAATTGAATTAGGAAATTTGCCTGAAATAAACTTTAAATAAGAATGTGTCCATAGTACACAGATGCCCCACTCGCACTATCATTTTCTATGTTCAATGGACCGTGAAATTGGGGTCAAAACTCTAATTTGGCATTAAAATTAGAAAGATCATACCATAGGGAACATGTGTACTAAGTTTCAAGTTGATTGGACTTCAACTTCATCAAAAACTACCTTGACCAAAAACTTTAACCTGAAGCGGGACAGATGGACAGAAGGCATAAAAAAATCAGTGCACATCTTTCTAGTGGCGAAAAACAGGCATATCGAGTTACGTAGATGAAAAAGAATAAGTATATTAATAATAATTATATATATAATGTCAATTTCATAAATTCAAGGATTATAGCTAGAAAACGACCTTAAACACGATTCGTGATTTCCCATGTATATAAATTCAAACAGATTTATTAATTTTTATCTATGTTTTTCTTTCAAAAAACTCATAACGTATAGTCATCTATAAAAGGCCCCACATGAAAAATATTAAACAATTCAATTCAGAAAACTAATCATGTATACATGATTAAGGATAACTATTATTTCAATATTTCATATCACGAAAACTAAATTAAGGTAAGATCCACATTTTCAAAATAAACTGTTGACATAGAGATGTCTCGCTTTTTGTAATTTGAAAGTAAAACGCAAATGTTAAAATAAAAATGGCAATATTTCAACATGTCAACTATGTAAAACATTCAAAGTCAATGAACCATGACTGCAGGTGCAGGGCCAAATAATCTCCATGAAAATTGGAAATGTCAATGCTTATACAACGGCATACCAACTATCATTGAGTTAATATTAGAATAAAATGAAATACAGTGATCTAATCGTAAACTACGCAAAATATTCGAAGTCAATAGACCATGACTGAGGTAAATGAGATGAGCGAATGCTAATACATCTGCATACCAAATTTCATTGACCTACAAAGAATGGCTCCCCTTTAACTGACCTAATCAAGAACTAATTCATGTAAACTAAGCAAAAGTTTCAAAGTCAATAGATCATGACTGAGGGGGCGGCCAAATAATCTCCATGGAAATGAGAAGTGCCAATGCTAATACAACTGCATACCAACAACAAGTGGTTCCCCATAAACTGCCCTAATCACAAACTTATACATTATTGAAGCTTCCACAGCCGGAAATAGGACACCTAAGTCTGGCTTTTTCAACTTCATCAAAGCGAGACAAAAAATATTGTACATATCAATTGCACAAATAAGATTTATCACAGTCAAAAATACGGACCAATTAAAGTATGGTAGTTAAAGAAGAAAGGTGAGGGGGGAAGGAAGTAATGATTAACTTTAGGGGGGAAGTAGGTAATGATTAACTTTAGGGGGGAAGGAGGTAATGATTAACTTTTTTCTTGGATGACTGCATTGTAGAATTCTATTGCTACTTTTGATATAAATAAATCTTTGTCATAGAAATTGATATATTTTACCAAGGAATCTGTTGACACATGCTTTCTTTCTTTCCAATTTTGGCATTAAAGACAGAAATCCTATATATTATTAACTTAATGACTGACTGAATATTTTATTTACATACAATAAAATTAAGGAATAAAAGTACTGTAGTTAAAGAGTTGCCACCGTTAATTGGCGATTTGACTGTTGCAAATGCAGTTTTGCTGGTGACGGGTATCGGAGCCAGTAAAATAGATATTTGCTACTGTCCAATCAAAATTGACTGCGGCATCTCTTTAACTACAGTACTGTTATTCCTATTCGAATGCATTACAACAAGAAATTGTACATTAGAGCTTGTCAAAATGTATAAATGTACGATAAAATAAAATTCCATGAAAATTCATGAATGATTTTGGCGCTTAAACATCATGGCGAAACATGACGTCATACAAATGAAAACATTCAAGGTTATTTCGTTATTTGTACGATTCAAATTTGGATAAAAACTCATTGAAATGGAGTTTTTGAGGCAACTTATGTTTCATTTTAGATTATATTGTATTAATCAAACATTTGTGAATTCCAGCAATTAAAACATGTCAATTGTGGATTTGACTGTAAATTTTATCCATTGAAAAAGTTTATTACATAAAGATTTCATTAGAATAATCAATAGTAGGATGTTATATGTGCAAACAGAGACTGGAAATAGAGATAGTTTAGTACTAAGCAGTATGTATTAGTCTTCTTACCTTGCTGATGGAATCCTTTAGAGAAAAGAAAACAAGGTTAATTCATTAGCTAAGCAGTAACATGCTACATCATAGTTTTTATAGTTTCATTTTATATCAAACCAGAATAAATTGCTTTGCCAAGCGCAGCTGGATACAACCGCAAAGGTCCAACCCTGAACAGTTGGGGCAAAAATGGACACAATATTCGCGCTTGATACAGGTCTGAATTTGGATTGTAATTAAATATTTGACACATAATAGGTTTCTGACACAGATTAACTGTAGTCAAAGAACTTAGAATTGTTTATATGTTTTGAATTTATATTCAATTTTTTGCTTTTGTGCAATACACTATGCTGTTGCAAATTGACCCCCCCCCCCCAAAAAAAAAAAATTTTCATCTAAATTTCTGAAATCTGAAATGAGAAATTTGTCCACCCCCTCACAATTTCTTTTTTACCCCCCCCCCCCCCTTTCCCCAATTTTTTTTTCACCTCCCCCCCCCCCTCTTTTTCCAAAAAAAAAAATTCTTTCCCTCAAAATAATCTCAATTCAAATTTCCAATGGAGTTTGCAACCATAATTGACATACATTATCATGGCTAAAATTAATATTCCTTAATCAGCATTTTTAAATAGTAACTTCTAAAAATAAATTGACAGCTAATCATCTCAAGACAATACAACATTTCTTTATACATAATTTCAAAGCAGTGTAAGGGAGGTATTCCAAACATAACATTGTACTTTTTTTTAATTATCCATTAACCAGGAAACCCTTGTTTTTCCCCCTTTTTTGCCCCTAATTCCTAAACGGTTTGAGCCATAACCCCCCCCAAAGCCAATCCTAACCATCCCTTTGTGGTATGGAAACTTGTGGTATAATTTCAGAGAGATCCATACACCGTTCCACAAGTTATTGTCTGGAAACAAGAAAAATGCTTATTTGGGCCCCTTTCTGGCCCCTTATTCCTAACTTGTTAGGACTATAACCCCCAAAATCAATCCCAACCTTCCTTTTGTGGTTATAAACCTTGTGTTTAAATTTCATAGATTACTATTTACATTTACTAAAGTTATTGTCTGGAAACCAAATGTCTTCGGACAACGCTGACGATGATGACGACAACGTGATACCAATATACGACCGCAAAATTTTTTGCGGTTGTATAAAAACTGTGTTTCCAAGATCACAAAGTCACAACCCAAATTTCCAATATGTATGTTTGTCCATGCTTTGCTATGGGAAACAAAAAAAAACACAATTCAGATCAAACAAGGAAATATAGAGTGTGCAGGGGCATGACATTTTACACTTAATCCATTTTGGATATGGACTGATTGATATTTTAATCTGGGAAACATGATTTATTTCTAAGTTGTAATTAGCTTTGAACTAATTTAGTAACTGTGAGTACTCAGTACTTTGTGTCTATAGTTTTTTGTTAGTTAATTGTATTTTGTGCTATAGTAAAGCCTATTTCAACTGATACTCACAGTTTATTCTTATGTTGTGCTGTGACAACTGTCCCAGGTTGGGCAGGGTTTGGCGTTTGCAAAGATGTTTAACCCTGCCACATTTTTGTATGGGCCTTTCCCAAGTCAGGAGCCTATAAATCTGTAGTTGTTGTTAGTTGCTGTCTATCATATTTGTTTTTTGCTTATTGTTTTGTACATATGTCTGGCTGTTGGTTTTCTCATTTGAATTGTTTTACATTTTAAGGCCTTTAATAGCTTACTATATGGCATGGGTTTTGCTCAACTAATTGTTAACTATTGTGTTTTCTATTATTTTGTTTATATTATTTTCAGGTACATGTTACTTGGTGGGTTTTGTTTATAGATTAGTAAAGACATTAGATTAGACAATAGATTTTATAATAGAAGCCATAATTAATCAACTAACAGTGGTAGCAGAGCTAATAAAGATGGCAACAGCACCTAGTTACAAGAACCCACCAGGTTTGACCAAAGATAAAAGTTATCAACAATGGAAAAATGAGGTAAAAATGTGGCAACTTGTGACTGATCTGGACAAGAAGAAGAGAGGTTTGGCTTTAGCTTTGTCTTTACAAGGAAAACCAAGGGAAGTAGCCCTAGAAGTAGATCCCAGTGATTTAAATGTTGATGAAGGAGTAGATAAGCTAATAACTGAGTTGGACAAGCTTTTTCAGAAGGATAAAATAGATCAGGCTTATGCTGCTTATACTGTATTTGATCAGTTCCACAGAGGAGAGGATGTAAGCATGTCTGATTATATCATTGAATTTGAGCAGAGATATAATAAATGTAAGAAATATGATATGGGACTTCCAGACGCAATTCTAGCTTTTAAACTTCTTGACAATGCTGGATTAAGTCAAAGTTATCGTCAGCTGGCATTAACTGCATGTTCTGACCTTAAATTCGACACAATGAAATCTGCTTTGAATAGGATATTTGCATCAAAATCTCAAAATGTTCCTGGAGAACGAGACTCTGTTGTAACTGTTAAAGAAGAATCAGCTTTTGTCAGTGATGGCTATTATCAGAGAGGTTGAAGTTCAAGAAGAAATTTTCCTCGTAATCGAGCTGATAGATCTACCAACTTTAGTAGACTTAAGACTAAAATGAATCCAGTCTTTAATGGTAATGTCTCAAGATGTAAAATATGTGATTCCAAATTTCATTGGGTCAAGGATTGTCCTCACAAGCAGCTTGATGTAAATTTAACAGAACATGAGAGTGATGAATTAAATGAAACTGTAAATATAACATTATTTACCTCAGCACAAGAATTTAAGCCTCTAACAGTGTTTGTCGCAGAAGCCTACAATGCCGCAGTTATTGATACTGCATGTTCTAAGACAGTATGTGGTTCTAAATGGTTGTATGAATTTGTAGAATCACTTGATCCAGGGCTTGATCAAATTACTTGTTTTGAAAGTCATGTACCATTCAAGTTTGGTGATGGACAAACAGTATACTCATATCAGAAAGTGAAAATCCCAGCACTAATTGGGTCAGTTAAGTGCTCAATTGAAACAGAAGTAGTGGATTGTGAAATACCGTTATTGTTAAGTAAAACCTCTCTGAAGCGAGCAAGCACTATCCTTGATCTCAGCAATGACCAGGTTACCATGTTTGGACAGTTAGTGGATGTGAACCTAACTTCAACTGGTCATTACTGTATCAACATTAAAGACAAGCAATATACAAACAGAAACAAAAATGAGAGTGAGGAGGTTTTGTGCATTGATACAAAATTATCTTTTAAGAAGAAAAGGGAGATTCTATTGAAGTTGCACAAGCAGTTTGGACATGCATCATCAGATAAACTTTTATCCCTTTTGCAAAGTGCTGGTGATGTTGATTCTGAAACAAAGACAATTCTTAAAGATATCTGCTCAAAGTGTTTAATTTGCCACAAGTTCAAACATCCAAAAGCCAAACCAGTTGTTGCCTTTTCACATGCAAATGATTTCAATCAAATTGTGGCAATGGACCTTCATGAAATTGACCATAACTTTTATTATCTACATATTATTGACTTATTCAGCAGATTGAGTGCAGCTGCTATCATCAGAAGAAAGGATTCTAAAGTTATTGTAGACAAGTTCATGCAGATATGGGTTGGTGTTTATGGTGCACCTGAAGTTGGTGTTTATACAGATAATGGAGGAGAATTTAATTCACAGATATTTAGAGACATGGCAGAAAATTTGAATATGTCAGTAAAAACAACAGCAGGATACAGTCCATGGTCCAATGGAGTAGTTGAAAGACACAATGCAACTCTAACAGAAACCATCAATAAAATG
This sequence comes from Mytilus californianus, assembly GCF_021869535.1. NCBI lineage: Eukaryota > Metazoa > Mollusca > Bivalvia > Mytilida > Mytilidae > Mytilus > Mytilus californianus. The sequence continues at coordinate 81,502,379 of NW_026262745.1, read as the reverse complement.
AGAGAGAGCTCTAATCTTTCATGGGAGACTGCCGTCAGTTGGGCAGTTCATGCTAAGAACAGTTTGTTGAACGTGTATGGCTATAGTCCATATCAAATAGTTTTTGGAAGGAACCCAAACATGCCATCATCTATAGTTAACAAGCCTCCTGCATTAGAAGGTACAACCATTAGTAACGTTATGGGAAAACATCTAGTTGGCTTACACGAAGCTAGAAAAGCATTTATTGCGGCAGAGAAAGTTAGAAGGGCATTACGCAAGCAAATCCGGCCTTCAGGAGAAAAATTCAAAAATGGTGACAAAGTTTTCTTCCTTCGAGACAATCAGTGGAAAGGACCTGGCTGGGTAATAGGTCAAGATAATGTAGTTGTTTTTGTAAGATATGGAGGTACATATGTGCGCGTACATGAAAGTAGAATAAAAAGAGACATTGATGTTGAAAGAAAACAAAAGATTACTCATAAGCATACAGCAAAGTCAACTCATGTGCGTAAGTCGCAAGCTGCAACCTATAACAACAACAACAACACTGAACCAGATCATGACCTAGTATACTATGAGAGTGATGATGAAGAGCCTCTTCACAATGATACTGACAATGATGAAAACCAAGAAAATGTTGAAGGATCTGCAGACGAGAGTGCTGCTGATAGTGCTGATCAAGATGATAGTCATGCTGGTAGCCAGAATGGTAGTTTGAATGGTGAAGATAGTCCTGAATCTGATGAGAGAGACAGCCTTGATTTGGATCAGGCAGAGAATGATATACATGAGGAAAGTATGGAACATAATGCTGAGTCACAGGCAAATGATTGTATGAAATTAAAGAAGGATCAGATGGTGAATTTTAAAATTACTGGTGAAAATGACACAAGAGAAGCAATAATTTTAGGCAGGGCAGGAAAGGCTACAACTGATAAGAAGAGCTGGTACAATATAGAATACAATCAGCCAGAAAATATTAGGGGTGAACAGATTTCAATTGATCTAAGAACAGTCAATGATTTAAAAGTTGTAAACCAGTCAGATGACGAGAATGAAGATGTACTTTTAAGTGATATTGATTTTACCGAGGCTAAAGAGGCAGAACTGGATAACTGGAGAAAGCACAATGTGTATGAAGAAGTTAAAGACAATGGTCAAAACTGTATCTCCACAAGGTGGGTTTACACTATGAAAGAATTGGAAAACGAATTTCATAGAAAAGCTAGATTGGTAGCAAAAGGTTTTGAAGAAGACAGCATAGATGAGATACCAAAGAATTCTCGAACATGTGAAAAGCAGTCTCTACGACTGATTTTATCAATTATTGCTAATAAAAGATGGTCAATTAATTCAGTGGATATTAAAACTGCTTTCCTGCAAGGAGAGAAAATGCAAAGAGAAGTCTACTTGAGACCTCCTAAAGAAGCTAAAGCAAATGGTAAAGTCTGGCGCCTAAACAAATGTGTATATGGTCTTGCTGATGCATCCTTAAAGTGGTACGAAAAAGTTAAAACAACATTGCTAGATTGTGGAGGAACAGTGTCAAAGATTGATTCAGCAGTATTTTATTGGTATAATGAAAAAGGTTTGACTGGTGTCCTAGCAGTTCATGTAGATGACTTTCTTTGGGCAGGATCCAGTTCCTTTGAGGAAAGTGTTGTATCCAGAATTAGGGATATGTTCAAGGTAGGGAAAGAATCCTGTGAGTCTTTCAAATATTTGGGTCTTGATCTCAGCCAAGAAAATGAAACTATTGTTCTCAGCCAGAAAGACTATGTCAAAATGTTGAAGACTGTTTTAATAGATAAAGACAGAGTTAAAACGTCTCCTCTTTCATCATCAGAGCAGACTCTATTGAGGTCAAAAATAGGACAATTATTATGGTTAGGAAGACAAACACGTCCAGACATTGCATTTGATGTTGCTGCCATTTCATCAAAAATTAAGACTAGCACTATTGAAGATCTAAAGAAAGTCAATAAGATAATAAGGAAGGTGCAAAATGATCCTGTTTCACTGCAATTCCAGAATCTTGGACATAATGTGAAATTTATGTTGTTCAGTGATGCTTCATTTGGAAATCTTCCAGATGGTGGAAGTCAAGGTGGTTATGTTGTCTTTTTGATGGGCGATGATGGTAAAGTGAATCCCATCACTTGGCAGTCTAAGAAATTGAGAAGGGTTGTTCGTAGTACTTTGGCAAGTGAAGCCTTGGCCTTAGCTGATGGTGTGGATTGTGTAATATCTTTAGCAGCTCTGTTTAAGGAATTAATGCATAATGAGCACGAATTGAAGCATACTCCAGTAACTTGTTTTGTTGACAACAAAAACCTTTATCATGCAATATACTCTGATAAACCTGTTGGAGAGAAGAGATTGAGGGTGGAGATCAATGCAATAAAGCAATTGCTTCAAGATGGAGAGCTTAAAGAAATTAAATGGATTCAGACTAATGAACAAATCGCCAATGTTCTTACAAAGCATGGTGCTTCTGGACAAGACATCTTACGTTGTTTTGAAAAAGGACATTTGAATTCAAGCCTTTTGTAATTGGTGTAACTGACAATAAAAAAAAGGAGAAGAAAGATCAGATAAATACTACTTGATATTATCACATTTCAATTGCCTTTATTTTCGTTATTATTTGGACATTAACATTTCTAATGAAAAGAGAAAAGGATTAGATTGTTAACTATTGTGTTTTCTATTATTTTGTTTATATTATTTTCAGGTACATGTTACTTGGTGGGTTTTGTTTATAGATTAGTAAAGACATTAGATTAGACAATAGATTTTATATTGAAGCCATAATTAATCAACTAACACCAATAGTTGCTTACTTCTTAGTTATTTGGTCTCTGGTGGATAGTTGTCTCATTGGCAATCATACCACATCTTTAATCTTTATATTAAATTTATCTGAAAGTGTCAAAGAAATACAGTCCATGGGCTAAAGAGGAGTTGCAGATAAATCATTGTCTACAAACTTTTGTAGGAAGTGCAAGGTCTGTGTTTGGGGTAAAGAAAATATAATAACGCCATGCAAGAAAGATTCTGTGAAAGTTTCTTAGAAACTTACCATTATATATACAAAACGACTCCCATTTGTGGTCAAGTCAACGTTTTGCCAAAAAAAATTATTTCATTATATAGGAAATATTCTGTGAAAATTTTGTTAAAATCCAGTAAGTGGTTTAAGGTAGAGTGATAAATAAAAGATACCTACCATCTTTCGTAAATACAGTAAAGTCTATGTTTTTCTTCAACAAAACACCTCACCCTCCCCAAATCTTTAAAAAAAAATAAAAAAATAGAAGGAACAAGACCTGTGCCTGTATTGCTTGTTTGCTAATTAGGATTTTAAAATGCACACACTATAGTTAAAGAAAAAGAGAGGCAAAAGATACCAAAGGGACGTTTAAACTCATGAGACGAAATAAACTGACAACACCATGGCTAAAAAAGAAAACGACAAACAACATGTACACAAAACACAACATAGAAAACTAAAGACTTTTTGTGTTGCTGATCATTTTTGCAGTTTATGCTTTTAACCTAGCTCCTTTAATTCTTTAATTTTCAGCATGACAACCAAAAATTGCAAAAAAGTTATTATTTCAAGGGCAAGAACTCAAAAATCACGGGTAGTAACCTCGTCATATCGAAAAGCGTTTAGTACAGTGATTTTGTCATAGTTTGGTTAAGATGAACATGGTTGTGTTAAGTGTTTTTGTTGACAAACAGTTCCAAAATATAAACATTCGAATAGTTTGTTAAAGGAACTAATGACAACAAATTCAAGCTGGTAAGTATCTTTGTTTATAGCTAATATGTTATCACATCAAAATTTGTATCATATAGTTATCAATTTGACACAGAATATGCTTGCGTATGTCAAAATTTAAAAGTTGTGATTCGTTTCTAATGCACAAAGAAAAGTGGTTTGCTTACTGTCTGCTACATCACATATTTTGTTATGATATAAAACTGCCGTCAATTTTCCCGAAAAACAGCCCCTAGTGCACACAATTTGAGATTACAGAATATTCGGTGTCATGGTTTGGTTCATTCGTGTCATGTTTTATTTCATGTTGAACATGGTTCAGTTATGTGATTCTATTCGTGAATGAAGGAAGAGTAACGATCAAAATAAACAGACATTATATATATTGAAATACTCTTTTTTAAATAGTTTAATTTGGAATACAAAAGACATATATACGCACATTAAATGTAGTATTAAATATATTATTAAGTACATGCGGTCTGATTGCCAATGAGATAACTATCCACCCGAGACCAAAATGACGTAGATGTAAGCAACTATATGTCGTCGTATGGCCTTCAACAATGAACAAAATCCATACCTTTTAGCCAGCTATAAAAGGCTCCGACAAAATTATATGTATAAATAATTTAAATGAGAAAACCAATGTATTATACAATATTACAAAAACATAATCATTTTTATTCGTTCGTAATAATAATTGATAAAAGTGGACATTAAATCGGCTTCATTCTAATTCGGAATTGTGATTTTTCATATATTTGAATTCTGAACTTGTTTATATTTTTTTTTTTTTTTATGTTTACTAATAGTTTGTAAAACAAATAAGTTTTAACTGTTGTCCACGTCACGCGTTAACTATTTGTTTCGTGGATGGTTGAAGACTTATTGTGTCTTCTTGATATCGTTTGTTTAGTTTTGTAGTTGGGATACTATAGCATGGGCGTATAACCCCATATCTCCTTTTATTCCTCATAGACTGGTTCAAAATAAAACAACAGATATATAGTTTAGTAGAAAAAAAAAGAAGAACAAAAATTACTTTTTGACAAGCTGATACGTTTTGCAACTTTACAAATTGAACAAGTGATGCCGCTCACGATATCATCGACAGAGTCAATCATGGACAAATAATCTATGTGAAACAGAAGCAGCGCTTTCTGTTTTTTTGTAATTATTATCTCAAAAGATAGTTTAAAAGAGCAGAGACTATTTAAATTATAAAAGCAAAATAACAAAAATACGGGACTTCGAGGTAAATTCTAAACGGAAAGTCCCTAATCAAATGGCAAAATCAAAAACTGAAACACATCAAACGAACAGATAACAATTGTCATATTCCTGACTTGGTACAGACATTTTTTTCTGTAGAAAATGGTGGATTAAACCTGGTTTTATAGCCAGCTTCACCTCTCATATGTATGACAGTCGCATAAAATTCCATTATATTGACGACGATGTGTGAACAAAACAAACAGACATAATAGTTAAAAATGTAAAAAAAATAAAGGTACAGCAGGCAACATTGTGTTATAATCTTAGTCACTATAAAAACAAAACAAATATTTCAACAAAGAAAAACAAAAAGGCATATAGACAAAGCACATAAGCAAAAACGAAAGACAATACTAAAATTTACCATAGCACAATAACACAATGACGGGATGTATAAGTACCGAGCCACGTCAAATGGATTGGGCCAAACATAGACTAAACAGTTAAAGTAATAATTTACAAAGACAAAAAAAAAGAGTACCATAACACGTCATTAAGATGACAAACAACGTCAGTTCTTAGAATCTATACTTAAAGACCATCGTTTATTATTTGTGAAGTTGAAAAGGAATATTTACCCACAAGGTCTTCCGATGAACTTTTTTGGAAAAAGGACGAGACGTTCTTTGACATACCACTGGCTCATCAACTTTCTGCTCAGACACTGGTGACGGTTTACAAAGTCTGAGTAGCATCTGCAAGCTCTTGAATATCGAATGAGTTGGGAAATGTATATCCCATATGCAGGAGAAGTTGGTATATTGCTACTAAGGTTGGCGAAACTGATAATTTCAAAATTAAAATCGTCTTGTTTGTCATAAATCCTGGTACTAAGATGACCGCGTTTGTCAAATTTGAGGTTTAAGTCTAAAAATGAGGCAGAGGAAGCCGTGTCTGTTGTTTCATTAATTTCTAGTTCTGAGGGATATATTTATGGAATTCAATCAGAAAAGTCTGGATTGTTAATGGAAAGAACAATATATATGAATGTGAAATTAAATGATATGGCTTCTTTGATCTTCTTGTTTTTTACAAATGTCTGAAGGAACTCCGACTAAATGAAGATAAGAAGACGTCGCTGCCGCACAGTTCGCTCTCATAGAAATACCGATAATTTGGTGACAAAGTCTACCTCCAAATTCAACAAATATGTTGTCAATAAGAAACTCCAGCATACTGGTCACTTGTTCCTCTGTGTAGCATGTTTTAGTTTTTTGTTCACTATTAACAAAATATGCCGTATGGTATCCAAAAGTAATAAACGTATAGCGTGCGCTACCATTTTTATGTTGAAAAGCATTGTAGATTTAAATTATTTCTTTTAGACGATTTTTCAATTACACATAGGGAATGGTGGTACACAGGGTTGAAAAATTAAACGTTTTGATAGAACTAATTTCAGAGAAAGATCGAGATTTACATTTATTCAGAAGTTCTTTAAGAGTTTTTTTTTAAATCCATATATGGTTAATAAACAGTTACACGGTATTTCTGAAAACCCTCTTTCATTAAAGAAAGAATCTTTGTCAATCTAATGGACAATTCTTTCGTCGAACATGCAGATGAGCTGGCAATGTACGGCTGTTTGTATGGAATTTTGTGAAGCTTAGGTATCCAATACAAACAAGGTAAGTCCTCCGATTTGCTGCTCAAAGTAATGTTCATTGAAGCTATTAAGGACTTATGAATCACCAAAATCTCATCCTTGTCAAATGATGTTTTTGTATGTGGGATTACATGAGTGCTTATTTATTCCTAAATCTTTTACAAGACACTCGTAGTAGTACGATTTGCATACAAAGACAAGTCACGAGTAGTTAAATTGTTTAATGTACGTTTTGCCAATTACAGCATCTGATTTTGGTTTAAAAGGCTTTTTTTCTTTTTAGTCAGTTGGTAAATTGTGTAACCTCGTTTAATTACAAGCGTGTTTAAACAAACTATCAATATTGAGCTGAAACAAATATATATTAATTTGGATCTAAACCATGACAAACTTGATCAAAACCATGACGAATTTCTAGACACTTAACCGAACCATGTCATAACTTAACCAAACCATAGCAATTTCGATAGTTTGCTTATTCTGCGTTAGTTTCTTGAAAACAACAATTCCAATGTAGATCGTTTGACTAACAATGCAAATTCAAACATCTTATTTGCTTTTTATTTGCTCGTTTGAATAGAACTGAGGCAATTGTTCGGGGAAGTAACTTAACACAACCATGTTCATCTTAACCAAACAATGACAAAATCACTGTACTAAACGCTTCTCGATATGACGAGGTTACTACCCGTGAAAATGGATTGTCAAAATATCAGAGTAGATAAATCTTGTCATGCTGATAACTCTGCAGTTTTCACTTTTAACCTACTCAGCCCGTACGAAATAAGTAGTAGGATTCCACCTAGACACTAGTAGGAATGTAGTAGGAATCCACCTAGAATCAAAGATTATATATAGAAAGTAGGTGGACATGGAAAATGAACAAAATTCTGACTGGATTTTTTATTTTCTCCACTTGCAAAATCCTACCATCTAGCTGGAATTTTAAAAGTCTGTATGGATTTTTTTCTGTTTTGAAAATCTTAAGTGGGAATTTGGACAGAAAATATGATAAGATTATTCATTTTCCTACTACAAGATTCCTACCAGAATTAATTTATTCCTACTAGAAAATCTTTCTACATGGAATCTTTTTAATTATCTTAAACTTGATTCTTGTTTGCTAATGACACAAATTTTGCTGTGTTAAATGCAAACAAGTTCCAGTTCACAAATTCAAAAGTTGAAGGGTAGAAGAATGAAAAGTTGTGTTGGAACACAATATGCTGCAAGGGTTGAACAACTACAATATTGAAATAGGAGAAAATATGGCTCATGTAGATTGAAGGGAAATTTTATACTTTTAAGATGAAATTTTTTATCTGTTTGCCAATATATTTAGTATTCAGTTAATTCAACAATAGTGCATAATTTTACTTATTAATTTTTCATAATTTTTAATTTCAACTTAGAATCAACATTTTTACCCATCTACATATATGTTTGGATATATCACAGCTTCCTCATACATTTCAAAAGTCAACTTTTTTTAAATGAATATATTCCATGCATTTCCTTTGTTTTTTGTTGTTGAGATTCAAACTTAAATGATTGACCCAGTTGTGTATTTGTGAATATACACTTACATTTTGTATATTTTTAGATTCCTACTAGAAAATATTTTTTTCTATGTGGAATTTTGAAAAATTCCTGCCAGGTTTTCTAGTAGGAATTTTATTTTCCCGCCAAATTATTCCTGCTAATTTAAATATTCCTGGTAGGAATATACAATATTCCTACTAAGAAATTCCTGCTAATTTAAATATTTCGGCTATTTTCCGTGTGGATTCCTACTACTGTCTGACTAGAATATCACTCTTTTCTGGTAGGAATTAAATGCAATATTCCTACTATATTTTGTGTACATTCTGTGTGGAATATTTCATACAGGTGATCCTTAATTTTTCTTGATACATGTAACAGCAAAAATTGCAAAAAACATTATTTCAGGGGCAATAGTTTCAAAAAAGGTTGACAGATCTGAATACCAGTATCAGGTAGATACATCTTGTGCTGAACCTTTTTGCAATTTACACTTTTAACCTAGCTCCTATATTTTTCATGAAAACAGCCAATAAAATGCTCTGCTGGGGTGCAGCTTGATACGACCGTAGAGGTCGAACCCTGAACAGTTGGGGCAAGTATGGACACAACATTCAAGCTTGATACAGCACTGAATTTGGATTGTAATTAAATATTTGACACAGCATAGGTTTCTGACACAGAATGAATGTGGTCTAAGAACTTAAAAATTTTTAATTTATCTATTCAAACCATATCATTATTATTTGCTTTTATATATAAATCAGAAATAACCTATTTAAAATGGAAAATTTTAAAGAAAAAAAAGGAAAAAAAAAATCCCCCCCACAAATTTTTTTGAACCCCCTTATGATTCATCACCCCAAACTCAATCCCAGCCTTCCCTTTGTGGTATGGAACCATAGATTTTTAATGCATGATAATTAACACATTCAAACTGTTGTCATGGTCATAGTTATTGTATAAATTTCAATTTAAGCCTTGAAAGGAAGTATAGAACCCTCAAATAATTTTCAAATTATTATTTTTTTATTTGTCCTAAGACATTTAAAATCATTTAATTACCATCCTTTTATGATTATTTGTTCAATTTATATTTTATTTATATTCTTTTAAAAATTTACATTATTTAAAGGAAAGTAACTTAAAACAGGATAACTCAAGGGAAGTAACCCAACATTCATTTTAAATACACAAAGTTTTATTACACAACCACAGTTAGCCTGAGGTAAAAATCGTTGATTACCAGTATGTTTGACACCCAAGGTGACAAGTGAAGCCATATAATTATGCATGTTAATTGATTTACAGGTAAAATATAACTTCAGGTAATGTCAGTTACACCAGATATGTTGGGCTGAAATTTTTCATTCATGAAATATTTCATACACGGGATTTTTTTGTCTTCAACAGGAGGTTGGGAGGAGACCCCTGAAAACGGGATTATTGTACTCCCGTCGGGAGGTTCACATGTATGACTCACTGTACAATTTCAGAGAGATCCATACACTTGAACACAAGTTATTGTCTGGAAACTAGAAAAATGCTTGTTTTTTTGCCCCTTTTTGGCCCCAAATTCCTAAACATTTAGGGCAATTACCCCCAAACTCAAACCCAACTTTCCCTTTGTGATATGGAACCTTGCAGTACAATTTCATAAAGATCCATACACTAACACACAAGTTATTGTCCTGAAACTAGAAAAATGCTTGTTTTTTTGCCCCTTTATGGCCCCTAATTCCTCAAATTTCTAGGGAATTACCCCCAAACTCAATCCCAGCCTTCCCTTTGTGGTATGGTACCTTGCAGTACAATTTCAGAGAGATCTATACACTTGAACACAAGTTATTGTCTGGAAACTAGAAAAATGCTTATTTTTGGCCCCTTCTTGGCCCCTTATTCCTAAACATTGTGGGCAATTACCCCCAAAATCAATTCCAGTTTTCCCTTTGTGATATGGAACCTTGTAGTACAATTTCATAAAGATCCATATACTTACACACAAGTTATTGTCATGAAACTAGAAAAATGCTTGTTTTTTGCCCCTTTTTGGCCCCTAATTCCTAAAATTTAGAGGCAATTACCCCCAAAATCAACTCCAGCATTCCCTTTGTGATATGGAACCTTGTGGTACAATGTCAGAGAGATCCATACACTTACACACAATTTATTGTCATGAAACTAGAAAAATGCTTGTTTTTTGCCCCTTTTTTGCCCCTAATTCCTAAAATTTGGAAGCAATTACCCCCAAAATCAATCCCAGCATTCCCTTTGTGATATGGAACCTTGTGGTACAATGTCAGAGAGATCCATACACTAACACACAAGTTATGTCTAGAAGTTACAAAAATGCTTATTTTTGGCCCCTAATTCCTTAACTGTTGGTACCATAACCCCCAAAATCAATCCCCACCTTCCTTTTGTGGTATTGAACCTTATGGTAAAATTTCATAGAGATCCATTCACTTAAACTAAAGTTAGAGTGCGAAAACCAATGTGTCTTCGGACAACGGATGACGCCGGACAACGACGACGATGACGCGAACGTCATACCAATATACGACCACAAAATTTTTTTGCGGTCGTATATAAACTGCAAAATGATTTTTTTCAGGTCATCAGATGATTAATCTTAATTTGATGAACCTTTTTGCAATTTACACTTTTAACCTAGCTCCTATAGGTTTCATGATAACAGTAAACAGCTGCTAAAAATTGGAGAGAAAAAAATGGATATTTCAGGGGCAATAACTCCAAAACAAGTCAATAGATTTTTCTCCAATTCCAATTTTCAGGGTGGAATTATCTTGTCATACTCATATTTACAATATGCACTTTTAAACTAGTTTCTATACTTTTAGAAATAATGGCAAGGAAATGCCAAAAATTTCAACATTTTAGGGGCAACTACTACAAAACAGGTGGACAGATTTTTCCAAAAATTTCAGGGTAGATATAACTTGCTGATCATTTGCACCTGTGTCAGTTTTTCACTACTTGCTATAGTTTCAGAGATATTAGCCATAACTGTACTTTGTTCCCTATGTTCTATTTTTAGACATGGCATCCATGTTGGTTGAACAACCTTGACGAAAATCACAAGCTTTATAGTTAACATCCTATAGATGAAACAGACAATCTTTGGTTTAAATCCATTGAGCAGTTTTAGAGGAGAAAATTTTGAAAGTATAGTTTACTGATGATGGACAACGGATAGTTGGAGGACGGACACAAAAGTGATGGGGCTAAAAAACTGGACTGAACTTGCCCTCCTTTTTCACATAATATAAAAGATTCATTATGCCCAAATATGATATAAATTATATGAAGATATAGTTCTAATTCATTCTCCTAGAGATAAAGTAATTATAATAACAGACATCAATAAATTCCAGGATTCTATTTCAGTCACGTTTAATTGTTTTCATCATTCTGAATGCTGCCATTTTATTAGTTAGGACTATACTGCCTGTTAAAAGTTTACACATCAATAAATTCTGTCATCTGTTTCCAAGGAACCAAAATGACACCCAGCTTTATGATTTTATCATCTTTGAAAACTGATATTGTTCGAGGACCATATTTTCTATGCAAAATAATATTACAGATTCAAATAGAAAACTGACATGTCGGCAGAACATCACTTGCATATTTTTGTATGAGGCACAGATTCAAATAATCTATTCTGATGCAAACAATACATTGTTCATGGGGTGTAATTTTTTGGTAAATTTTGTTACCAGGAATAATTTCAGAATACACAGTTCTCTCTAGATTAGATATAAAGAATTTTAATTTCTTAATTTTTTAATTAATTAAAAAAATCAAACATGTATAGGTAATTTATTCTACTATGACTTTTTGTATTTCTGAACTTTTATGTATGAATTAGTGCAGTTATTTACTTTATACAATTACATAACAAAATAAACAGATTATATTTGTAAGGAAAAGCAAGTGAAGGACAAGGGTGATAATAAAGCAATAAATGTGTTAAATATAAATAATCAAGTTAGGAATGAATCAACACAAGCTTAAGCTTATTACAAGTAAGATTGATACAAACTTAGAAAGTTAACAATTTCTTTAGAATTATGGATTTAATTGTTTGCAGTTTGAGGCATTTCTTTACATTCTTTGAGAATTAGTTTCACAATCTTTTGCTTTTTCTTTTGGTACTTCAGCATGTTTCTATCTTTCCATATTAAAATTTCCTTGTTAATAAGCTCATATTTATAACTACATTTAAAGTCATTATTGATTCATTTACAACACCTCAATAGAGTTCTCAGATTTTTGATCAATTTACTTTAACAAAACTCATTCTGTTTAGTATATTATCATCAAAAATATTTACCCATACAATATTCTCTGTGTACAATTTCAAATTAAAGCTGTCCTCATATCGGGACTGATACAATAATTGCATTTTGCTGTGAAATTATGTATTGAGACAATGACATTTTGAGATTTTATTGCTTTCAGCCATTGATTTAACACAAATAACTATCATAGAAGTCAAGGTAATGGTCAGAGTGACCTGATTTTGATTTTTGACACATCCCAATCCCATGATGCTTCTGCATACAAAGTTTTGTCAATCTGAGTGCTACTGTACAAAACAAAATCAGACAATGTTTGAGCTTTTGATTTTGCTACTTGATAAGCAGTCAGGGGAATTACTAAAATAAGTGATTTATAAAATCACTTATTTAAGTAGCAAATTCGAAATTTTGTCACAAATTGTAATTTTGTAGTTTTACCAAAATTTTAAACACATAGGTTTAGATCATATCTTATTATTAGTAAAATTGAAAAAAAAGAACCTTTTGCTTCTTTTAAGTAGCAAGGTTTATGCCTTTGATGCAATCATTTAGCTGTAAATTCTATTTTTGTTGAAAAAATGCTATAATGAAGGCTTAGTAGTGTAGTAAAACATTGTCTAATTTGTGTTCGGTGCATAACTTTTGTACCATAATACTTTGATTGACAAAACTTTGTACGCAGAAACATTAATCTGTTAGGTCACTTTGACCTTTGACCCTTATGATAGTAAAACCTTGTCTAATTTTTGACCTTTTGTACTGTAAACACACTATGTGTGTTCAATTACAGGAACAGCAAATATTTGCCTTGACCTATAGCACTTTGATCCAAAATATGATGTTAATGGTGATACATAATTCCTATCCTTTGTGGGAACAGGTGATGGATGTTACAGAGCTCATGACGATATTTGCTACATATTTGCGTAAAATAAACAGTTGAAACAGTTGACACAGAGATATGTGTCGCCTGTCGACAGAAAATTTAGAAAAAGACAATCTGATGGATAGCTACATTGTTAATTAATTCAAAGCTGTTGGACCATGACATTGAGGGCTGGGCGTCAAAATTATCTTCAAATTTAGAGTACTGATAGTAATGCAACTTTATAGAAAACATCATTGATCTATCACAAGTAGTTCCTATCAAACTGACTTAAGCAGAAAACTTAACATTGAAAATTGCTAAGTAATTTAAAGTCACTGGACTATGACCTAGGGGACAGGGCCTCGAAATAGTTGTCAAACTGATATGTACTGATAGTAATGCAACTTTATACAAAATATCATTGATCAATACCAATACTGTAAACAGGGAAATTTGAAATTGGACATTTACCTATTATGGTCCAATATCCAAAATCTAAGTACATTGTTAGAATCATCTTATCAAAGAACCCCAAAAATTCAATTTTTGATGAAATACTTATTAATTAAAACAATTTCTGTTCAAAGGGAAATAACTCAAACTTGATTCAATGAACCAGTAATGCAAATCTAAAATTAGATATGATTTCACCACTAAAAAATTGTTCTCTAAAATTAGATATGATGTTTTCAATTATAATCAAATATAATTAATAGTTCCCAATATTTTTTCTTTCATTTGTCACAAACTAATATCTTATCTGCAACTTATCTATCAATGTCAACAACACATAATCACATAATAAGTAAATTTCTGGTTTCTAAAAGGGTCCAAAATTCAAGAATGAGAAAAGCTAAAGTCGTGAAAATTGATCTTGACCTTCATTTAGTCACAGGAAACAACATATCAAAATTTGAAAAAATTTCATCAAAGCTTTTTCATGTAAATGAACGAACCCGCCCGACCGCCCGCCATACATCCCCAAATCCATTACCGATTTTTTTCCTTCAAAAATCTGGTTAAAAACTGTAAAATTTCCTTAAAATTACCAATTCAGAGCAGCAACCCAACAACGGGTTGTCTGATTCGTCTGATAATTTCAGGGCAGATAGATCTCAACCTGATGAACATTTTTACCCCATGTCAGATTTGCTCTAAATGCTTTAAATTCAGATATATAAGCCAAAAACTGCATTTTACCCCTATGTTCTATTTTTAGCCATGGCGGCCATGTTGGTTGGCAGGCGGGTCATCGGACACATTTTTTAAAGAAGTTACCCTAATGATGATTGTGGCCAAGTTTGGTTAAATTTGTCTCAGTAGTTTCAGAGGAGAAGATTTTGTAAAAGATTACAAAAATTTACAAAAATTGTTAAAAATTGACTTTAAAGGGCAATAACTCCTTAAGGGGACATTTGACAATTTTGGTCATGCTAACTAATTTGTAGATCTTACTTTGCTGAACATTATTGCTGTTAACAGTTTATCTCTCTCTATAATAATATTCAAGATAATAACCAATAAACTGTTATCACAGAGATATGTCTCGCCTTTTTGTAATTTTGATAATGCAAATGTTGAAATTAAAATAGCAATACTTTAACATGTAAGTTATGCAAATATTCAAAGTCGATGAACCATGACTGAAGGTACATGGCTAAACAATCTCCATGGAATGAGATGTGCCAATGCTAATACAACTGCATACCAAATACCATTGACTTATTATAAGTCGTTCCCTTTAAACAAACCTAAACACAAACATTAACTTGTAAACTATGTAAAAGTTTCAAAGTCAATGAACCATGATCAGAGGTGGGGCTATATAATCTCCATGGAAACGATACTTGCAAATGCCAATAAATTTGCATACCAAATATCATTGACTTAACATTAGCAGTTCATCTTAAACTGATCTAATCACAAACTTATACATGTAAACTAAGCAAAAGTTTCAAAGTAAATAGACCATGACTGAGGGAGCGGGGCCAAATATTCTCTATGGAAATGAGATGTGCTAATGCTTATACAACTGAACACCAATTAACATTGGCCTACCACTAATGGTTCCCCTTGAACTGAACTAATCACAAACTAATACATGTTAACTATGAAAAGTTTCAAAGTCAATAGACCTTGACTGAGGGGGCGGGGCCAAAGAATCTCCATGGTAATGAGATGTGCCAATGTTAATACAACTGCATACCAAATATCATTGACCTACCACTAGTGGTTCACCATGAACTAGACCTAATCACAAACTAATACATTGTTGACGCCGTCGCCGCTGACGCCGGAAACAGCATACCTATGTTTCGCTTTTTGACTCCGTCAAGGCGAGACAAAAACTGCAAAATTTCCTTAAAATTACCAATTCAGGGGCAGCAACTCAACAACGAGTTGTCTGATTCGTCTGAAAATTTCAGGGCAGATAGATCTCAACCTTAAGAACATTTTTACCCCAAGGTCAGATTTACTGTAAATGCTTTAGTTTCAGAGATATATGCAAAAAACTGCATTTTACCCTTAAGTTCTATTTTTAGCCATGGCAGCCATGTAGGCTGATGGGCGTGGTCGTCCGACACATATTTTAAACTAAATACCCCAATGATGTTTGTGGCCAACTTTGGTTAAATTTGGCCCAGTAGAGGAAAAGATTTTTGTAAAAGTTAATGACGATGGAAGCCAAGTAATGAGAAAAGCTGACTTGGCTGAGCTAAAAGTGCTTGTTTTAGACCCTTTTTGGCCCCTAATTCCTGAACAGTTAGGGCAATTACCCCCAAAATGAATCCCAACCTTATACTTGTGGTATTGAACCTTGTGGTACAATTTCAGAGCAATGGAAATACTTCTACACAAGTTATTGTCCTGAAACTAGAAAAATGCTTGTTTTGGGCCCCTTTTTGGCCCCTAATTCCTAAACGGTTGGGACCATCACCTCAAAAAACAATCCCAACCTTCCTTTTGTGGTATTGAACCTTTAGGTTAAACTTCATAGAGATCCATACACTTAAAAACTAAATAATCCGGAAACCATATGTCTTCGGACGACAACGTGATAGCAATATAAGACCCCAAAATTTTTTTTGCAGTCGTATAAAAATTGCTTATTTGCTACAACTCAAGACTATCAAGCTGCAGACCAAATCATTCCCTTCAATAGGAGCCATGAAAAGTTTGACGAGAATGTTCCTTGTACAATAAGGTGTTGTAAATTTCTAACTATCATCAAACAGGAAGTGACTCTACTACAGATGTAATAAAATGCTCCGCTGGGCGCAGCTTGATACGACCGCAGAGGTTGAACCCTGAACAGTTGGGGCAAGTATGAACACAACATTCAAGCTTGATACAGCACTGAATTTGGATAGTGATTAAATATTTGACACAGCATAGGTTTCTGACACAGAATGAATGTGGTCTAAGAATTTAAAAATTTTCAATTTACCTATTCAAACCATATCATTATTATTTGCTTTTATATATAAATCAAAAATAACCAATTTAAAACGGAAAATTTTAAAGAATAAAAAAGGAAAAAAAGGGAAAAAAAATCCCTCCCCCAAATTTTTTGAACCCCCTTATGATTCATCACCCCCAAAATCAATCCCAGCCTTCCCTTTGTGGTATGGTACCTTGCAGTACAATTTCAGAGAGATCCATATACTTGAACACAAGTTATTGTCTGGAAACTTGAAAAATGCTTGTTTTTAGGCCCCTTTTTGGCCCCAAATTCCTAAATGTTTTGGGCAATTACCCCCAAACTCAAACCCAGCTTTCCCTTTGTGATATGGAACCTTGTGGTACAATTTCATAAAGATCCATACACTTACACACAAGTTATTGTCCTGAAACTAAAAAAATGCTTGTTTTTTGCCACTTTTTGGCCCCTAATTCCTAAAATTTTGAGGCAATTACCCCCAAAATCAATCCCAGCCTTCCCTTTATTGTATGGTACCTTGCAGTACAATTTCAGGGAGATCCATATACTTGAACACAAGTTATTGTCTGGAAACTAAAAAAATGCTTATTTTTGGCCCCTTATTCCTAAACGTTTTGGGCAATTACCCCCACACTCAATTCCAGCTTTCCCTTTGTGATATGGAACCTTGTAGTACAATTTCAGAAAGATCCATACACTTACACACAAGTTATTGTCATGAAACTAGAAAAATGCTTGTTTTTTGCCCCTTTTTTGGCCCCTAATTCCTAAAATTTTCATGCAATTACCCCCAAAATCAATCCCAGCATTCCCTTTGTGATATGGAACCTTGTGGTACAATGTCAGAGAGATCCATACACTAACACACATTTTATGTCTGGAAGTAACAAAAATGCTTATTTTTGGCCCTTAATTCCTTAACTGTTGGTACCATAACCCCCAAAATCAATCCCAACCTTCCTTTTGTGGTATTGAACCTTATGGTAAAATTTCATAGAGATCCATTCACTTAAACTAAAGTTAGAATGAGAAAACCAATGTGTCTTCGGACAACGACGACGACACCGACGTCATACCAATATACGACCATAAAATTTTTTGGCGGTCGTATAAAAATTGCTTACTTGCTACAACTCAACATTATCAAGCTGCAGACCAAATATTAAATCATTCCTTTTGTATAGAAACCAGGAAAACTATACCTGCTTTTGCCGAGGCAAAAAAGAGTGAAATTAGGATTTTCTGTCCTTATTTCACTCTTTAAGACAAGACAAGAGATCTGCCCTAATATCAATCTTTTTTTAAATATTAGAGCCCATATAGACAAACTAGACTGGTTTTCTTCTTCAAATAATGGCATATTACTGTTACATTTTAGCTGCACTTTCAAAAAATCCCTAATGGACCTTGAGATAAGGAACTCAGATGACGTAATTAAAAAAAAATATTAGTCCGCCATACAACTGTGGATGCTGTGATTTTAAAAATGGACATAATTAAACAATAAGAACTGTTTTATAGAGCTGGTGTGATGAGAAAAGAAATATGTAGATTAGACCTTAAATAAATTATTAGAAAGGACAAATTTTTTATTGAATTTTATGATCAGAATTTTGGGATTATTTCACGAGGAGAGTGACATTTTTCACCATCTTTCGGGGTCCGGCAATATGTGAATAAAATAACAGTAATCTCACTTGCCACCCTGAAAATTCAACCAGACATGTATAAATGTTTCAGCTTTGATATGAGCCATCATACATATTCAAGTAAACGATATGGACTGAGCATTACCATTATCGTCTATGGAAAATTAATAAAGAATCTTGACCCAAATTGTGAAATTTAATTTCAAAGGTGATGGAGTATTTCATGGTTCAATGATCACAATTTATGATGATAGCTGCTGAAATTAAGGTCAATTACACTCTTTAAGTGCTATTTAATTAAAAATAAATGGGGAATGTGTCCATGGGACACAGATGATGCCCCCGCTTGCATGTAATGTTATAAAGGGACATAACTCTAGAATGGTAAAAGTGGCACTACCTAAATGTGAACTTGTTCATTATCACTGAACTAGTATATATATTTGTTTAGGGGCCAGCTGAAGGACGCCTCCGGGTGCGGGAATTTCTCGCTGCATTGAAGACCTGTTGGTGGCCTTCTGCTGTTGTCTGTTCTGTGGTCGGGTTGTTGTCTCGTTGACACATTCCCCATTTCCATTCTCAATTTTATTGATCTGAGTTTTGTGGTAATAAGCATTGTGTATAAGTTTCAGAACATTTGGTTGAGGCAAACTTAAGTTACGTGAACAAAAACAAATAAAATGCTCCGCAGGGCGCAGCTTGATACGACCGCAGAGGTCGAACCCTGAACAGTTGGGGCAAGTATGGACACAACATTCAAGCTTGATACAGCTCTGAATTTGGATTGTGATTAAATATTTGACACAGCATAGGTTTCTGACACAGAATGAATGTGGTCTAAGAACTTAAAAATTTTAAATTGGACATTCACCTATTATGGTCCAATATCCAAAATCTAAAAACATGGTTAGATTCAGCATATCAAAGACCCCAAGAATTCAATTTTTGATGAAATCAAACAAAGTTTAATTTTGGACCCTTTTGACCTCAATGTGGACAAAGTTGATAACGGGGCCCAAAAATCAAAAATCTAAATACATGGTTAGATTCAGCATATCAAAGAACCCCATATATTCAATTTTTGTTGAAATCAAACAAAGTTTAATTTTGGACCCCGATTTGGACCAACTTGAAAACTGGGCCCATAATCAAAAATCTAAATACATGTTTAGATTCAGCATATCAAAGAACCCTAAAAATTCAATTTTTGTTAAAATCAAACTAAGTTTAATTTTGGACCCTTTGGACCTTAATGTAGACCAATTTGAAAACGGAACCAAAAATTAAGAATCTAAGTACACTGTTAGATTCGGTATATCAAAGAACCCCAATAATTCAATTTTTGATGAAATCAAACAAAGTTAAATTTTGGACCCTTTGGACCTCAATGTGGACAAATTTAAAAACGGGGCCAAAAATCCAAAAACTTAATACACGGTTAGATTCAGCATATTAAAGACCCCAAGAATTCAAGAATAAAACCCCATTGAAATTGATCAAGAAATAAGCAATTTATACGAAGTATCTTCTTTTGCACAATACTGTGCAATTGAATATTTCTTGCTATTGCGCAATACTGTACAATTAACAATTTCTTGCTATTGCGCAATATTGTGCTATTGAATATTTCTTGCTATTGCGCAATACTGTGCAATTGAAGATTTCTTGCTATTGCGCAATACTGTGCAATTGAAGATTTCTTGCTATTGTGCAATACTGTGCAATTGAAAATTTCTTGCTATTGCACAATACTTATAATATAATAATTTACACATCCTGTTTGGTGTGTATCTCCTACCATATTATTATAATTTGCTTTTAAATATTAATCAGAAATAACCAACTTAAAATGGAAAATTTTAAAAGAAAAAAAAAAGGAAAAAAAGAAAAAAAAAGAAAAAAAAAAAATCCCCCCCCCAAATTCTTTGAACCCCCTTATAATTCATCACCCCCAAACTCAATCCCAGCCTTCCCTTTGTGGTATGGTACCTTGCAGTACAATTTCAGAGAGATCCATACACTTGAACACAAGTTATTGTCTGGAAACTAGAAAAATGCTTATTTTTGGCCCCTTTTTGGCCCCCAATTCCTAAACGTTTCAGGCAATTACCCCCAAACTCAATTCCAGCTTTCCCTTTGTGATATGGAACCTTGTAGTACAATTTCAGAAATATCCAAACACTTACACACAAGTTATTGTCATGAAACTAGAAAAATGCTTGTTTTTTGCCCCTTTTTTGGCCCCTTATTCCTACAATTTTGAGGCAATTACCCCCAAAATCAATTACAGCCTTCCCGTTGTGATATGGAACCTTGTGGTACAATGTCAGAGAGATCCATACACTTACTCACAAGTTATTGTCTGGAAGTTACAAAAATGCTTATTTTTGGCCCCTTTTTGGCCCCTAATTCCTTAACTGTTAGTACCATAACCCCCAAAATCAATCCCAACCTTCCTTTCGTGGTATTGAACCTTATGGTAAAATTTCATGGAGATCCATTCACTTAAACTAAAGTTAGAGTGCGAAAACCAATGTGTCTTCGGACGACGACGACAACAATGACGACGACGACGACGCCAACGTCATACCAATATACGACCAAAAAATTTTTAATTTTTGCGGTCGTATAAAAATTCGGCATTTTTATATTTGTTAAGGAGCATAACTCTAGAACGGTTAAAGTGACGCCACCAAAATTCAAACTTGATCTGTGTTTTGTGGTAATAAGCATTGTGTATAAGTTTCATAATAAATTTGATTGAGGCATACTAAAGTTAGAGAACTGAAACCAATTTTGGGACGTACTGACAGACGTAATGACGGACGTAAGTACAGACGGACAAGGGTAAAACTTAATGCCCCCCTCCGCTACGTCGGGGGAATAACAATACAAAATGGCTTCACATACTTTTGATTTTTATAAAAAATATCAAAATTTTATGCTTTTAAACAGTGAAGAGAACCTCGGGAAATTAACAACCAAAGAAAAATATGTGTAGCTTCAAACCAATGCACCACACATATTTTGCATGGCACAAACTATACTAACTGCATGCTGAATCTAAAATTGTGGTTTGTCATGATTTTATATTTATATTTAAGAAACTTACGTGGAAGTATATGCCTTGCACTTTTTACCTCCACATTAATCATTTCAGCAAAAACGAGTTTTTAACACAAGTAAAAAATGAAAATGGGAGAAAAGCCCACCCTCACACCCCCGAGACACTGAAACAAACATGGAAGCATGTTTATGCAAGTTTATAAGCTCATGGACAAAAATTATGTGTTGTTTTGACCAGTCTTTACTATTATTTACAGTGCAAGGGGAGTAACTCTTGATGGTTTCATTTCACTGTGTCAGAAAATTGGGACATTAAATCAAATGAAGTAAATATGCTTAAAGAACTAAATGAAAGTGAAACATAGAGACAAATAAATGAACAAAATACAGTAATTATTAAAATAAGACAACAAAAACAAAATAAAGAATAACAGAATGAAAATAATTGCAAATATGACATCAAGTTACAAAGTCAAACTGTAAATGTTGTAATATTCATTTTACATGGTTTTATTTTGTTTAAAATTTTATTTTATTGTTTGTCTTTTCTAATGAATGCATGTATTGTGGATGGATGCACGCATGCATTGGGAGATACGAAATGGTCTTTTTGTATGACACAAAGTTTATTTCAGTGTCTTGGACCATTATCCCATTTTCATAATTGTTTATTAAAATGAAACAAACTTTTTAATATAAAAAACACAACTAACTCAAAACATGCTCATACATTCCTGAAAAAGTGTTTGTTTTAATATATGATAAGATATTTATTAATCACTGTAAATAAAGAAATAACTAAATATGCAGTAGCTTCCTAAAAGGCTGAAAAAAAAGCAAATTGAGTAACCTATTAATACAAATGCCCTTTCCTCGATCTTGATATCTATATCATTAACGGAAAGCTTAATACTAAAATATATGATAAAAGAGATGATTTTTCATTTCCTATCGTTAATTATCCATTTTTAGATGGTGACGTTCCCTTGTCACCATCTTAAGGTGTTTATATATCTCAACTTGTACGATTCGCTCGTGTATGTAACAATGTTTTAGATTTTAACGAGAGAAATTTATGTATTACTGAAAAATTATTACACCAGGGTTTTCGATATCACAAACTAGTCAAAACATTTACTAAATTTTATCATCGGTATAAGGACATCATTCGTAAATATAGCTCAACATGCAGACTTCTTATACGTTCAGGTATTTCACATCCAATTTTTTATGGAAATATTCTTTATAAAGCACAAAAATGTCAGTATTCACCTCTGAAACTAACAAAACCTTTAAATAGACTTATTAAGAAGGGATATAGTTACGATACTGTTGTCAGGTCATTAAAGATTGCATATTTTGGCGTTAATATTGATTCACTTATAAGGTCTTTGCATCGGCACTAAACACATTTATTTAAAAACCAGTTGTTGGCATGACACGGGTTATGTTCTTCTCATATATGTTATGATGGTATGATACTAAACCCCTAACGGGAAGGATTGTGCCTGATATTCATATGATGCAGACATAATCTTTCAATCAGTTTAATTGAAGTCTGGAGCTGGCATGTCAGTTAACTGCTAGTAGTCTGTTGTTATTTATGTATTATTGTCATTTTGTTTATTTTTATTGGTTACATCTTCTGACATCAGACTCGGACTTCTCTTGAACTGAATTTTAATGTGCGTATTGTTATGCGTTTACTTTTCTACATTGGCTAGAGGTATAGGGGGAGGGTTGAGATCTCATAAACATGTTTAACCCCGCCGCATTTTTGCGCCTGTCCCAAGTCAGGAGCCTCTAGCCTTTGTTAGTCTTGTATTATTTTTAATTTTAGTTTCTTGTGTACAATTTGGAGTTTAGTATGGCGTTCATTATCACTGAACTAGTATATATATTTGTTTAGGGGCCAGCTGAAGGACCCCTCTGGGTGCGGGAATTTCTCGCTGCATTGAAGACCTGTTGGTGGCCTTCTGCTGTTGTCTGTTCTGTGGTCGGGTTGTTGTCTCTTTGACACATTCCCCATTTCCATTCTCAATTTTAAATGTTAATCTGGCCAAAAACTACAACCTGGCTGTGGAACGAATTCTTTAGGACTTGCATTCTGACATAGCTTAGGTTCTAACTGATGTTTTTTATATCTGCTTAGCCTTTTTCGCACTCTCTTGTTTAACAAGAAATTGATAGCCTGTTTTTTACGAGCCTGTAACCTGTTTAATTTGACTCTTAAACTTTTTTGATATGCACAATCATATATTTTATGTTTACGTATTTTTTTCAGAGCCACTACAGCACGAGACTTTTTACCTAGACCACAGCCTACAGCTTTTAGAGTCTTAGCCAATGCAACATCCCTTTTATTATTGACTTTCAAGACTGCTGCAGATGCACGGCCTATGGCATTGTGTGAAAAATTCTTATTTTTAGGTAGGTATGTAGAAATTGTTCTATTGACGGACTCATACTTGTTAGTATTGCTGAAAAATTGCATCTGATTTAAAGCGGTCTAACAATGATTCTATTAATAATTTGTCTATCTTGTTTGGTTTCAAAGACCCATTTTGTAAACCATGACTGTTAAGATTAATAGATTTGTTCCACCAGCTAGTTTTTTTACCACCATTACATAGTGTTGTGCTCCATCTACATGTATCACTGCAATTACCACTATAACAATTCATGACAGACTTAACAATACGGGGCAAACGTTTTGAAATTTGTTGTCAGTCACCATTATATTTTGCAAATAATGATTTCATTATACCGTGTGACCGTAATTTTAAATCATTGGCAAACGCTATTTAAATATCATTCCTTTGGGCCTTTGTAGCTCCAGGGAACATACCGACACTAAATTTTGCTCTGAGTACTTCACAGAACTGACTTGGACCCCTGTGTATAGTATCTGCAAGTCTATTTACTGACCATAAAGGGTCAAATATTTCTTGCATTGCTTCTTGTAAACCTTGTACACTTTTTGCATCCCCATCAGTAGTACAATAGTCCACAAGTAAATCAAGTTTGGCCATTTTTTTACCTATTTCATACCCAAGATCCTTCTCACTCAAAGGATCATACCTATTAGTATTTGCTGTGCAGTACTCATGATTAGGACATTCAACATCATAACCTTTACCGCGTAACCATGCACCAACCCAGCATAGTTTGTTTATTAAGTGAAAACCAATGATATCATGATTGTCAGTTTCATTTTCACAGGCAAAACCAATTGCTTGTGATGCATTTTGTCCCATTTTATGCCTACTTTTTATATGCACACTCTGATAGGTACCATCCATTTGTAATTTTACAGGACTATTTTTATTTAAACCTAAGGTTTGATTTCTCCTTCTGAAATTCTCAACCACTTGTTCGGTTTCATTTTCAGCAAGCTTTACAACCTTGTCACAAACATTATTTGTTATTCTCTGCATTGTCCATTTTGACATAGGAGGAATACATGAACTAGTCAAAAGTAGTCGCGCGCTATCATTACCAATATTACAGTTAATCACGCCAGTCTGAAACCCATAGTTAATTGTAGCACTCTTGCGGCCAGGACGTCCTGTGTTAATTTCTCTAAACAGTTTATATTTTTCTGAAATAAATTTACACTTGGTACATTTCATTTCCCAAATCCAACCGAGACCCCATTGAGTCTCTTGTACCAGTTCAAACTGTGGAACATCACAATTTGGACTTTTATGTAAATGACAAATTATAAGATTACTAATCATTAAGATGTTAAGATCTCTATCTACTGTTCTATTTTCAGTACTTTTCTCCTCTAGATATTCATCTAGATAATCATCAGACAATTTATGGGGTCTTAGTAGTTTGACCGTAGTAGCGCAATTTTCAGTTTGTGGGGCTACATAAGATTTTTTATCGTAACTCTCTTATGAGTACAACTTGAATTCCTTTCCAGTAAGTCGGGTTAACCAGACAGATTCTGTGGTGGTTTTAGGTGTCAAATCTGTAGTGGAATAAGAAAATTCAAGTTTACCGGTAGGTGGTGCAGGTGAAACTTGCACAGATGAATTTTTTAAAACCTGTGTAGATGGAGCTGTAGATGGAGCAATACTATTAATAACACCACAACCTTGATCTGTTGCTAAGGATTCAAAACGCAATAAATGTGCTTGGTTACCAACATTATATTGGTTTCTTTTCCTTTTCCCTTTCATTTTTCAAAAAATATACACTCTGTTATGTTTGTATAATTCTAGATTATGACATCATAAAGACATGACGTCACAATGTTATTTTCACAAAAAAAAAACTCCATTTTCCCCAATTTGAACACACACACAAAAACAACTCTAAAATGGTTATTACTTGATGGATTTTAAAACTAAAACCTGTTTTAGAAAGGTCTGTGAATGATCTTAACAGTTATACAAAAATAAAAATGTTCTTTTCCTTCAATGAAAGAAACAAATAACAAAAACATTATTTTCTGAGTGAAAAAATCCTTAAATCTACCTGATTAAGAGTAAAAAACACAAGATTTTCATGATTTATCATCTAAACATGATGATTTTTATAAAGTCAGTAAGGTAATAAAGGTTTATGAAAGGCACTTTCAGCTATGAAAGGTATAATCAATGTTTAAATTGTGAATTGATAACATATGGATTTTGTGCTTTTTTTCCATTAAAAGATATAAGGAACAGTAATAAGCATGCTTACTTTAATATATCAACAAGAGTGCACACGCTGAAATGTCTCGCCTTCCGTCTTCCGTGAAAATGAGGTCAAGGTCAAATAAAACCTGTGGGACCGACATAAAGATCATAAAATATTTCCATATACCAAATATAGTTGACCTATTGCATATAGTATTAGAAAAAAAGACCAAAAATAAAAAACTTAACTTTGACCACTGAACCATGAAAATGAGGTCAAGGTCAGTTGAAACCTGCCAGCTAGACATGTACACCTTACAATCATTTCATACACCAAATATAGTAGACCTTATTGCATACAGTATAAGAAAAACAGACCAAAACACAAAAACTTAACTATAACCACTGAACCATGAAAATGGGTTCAAGGTCAGATGACACCTGCCAGTTGGACATGTACACCTTACAGTCCTCCCATACACCGAATATACTAGACCTATTGCTTATAGTATCTGAGATATGGACTTGACAAAATACCAAAACATTATTTTCATTTTAGCTCTAAGTTCTATTTTAGTCATGGACAGACAAGAAAATAATACACAATCTAAAATCTATATACCTTAAGGATCATTCT
Source organism: Mytilus californianus (assembly GCF_021869535.1). Taxonomy (NCBI): domain Eukaryota; kingdom Metazoa; phylum Mollusca; class Bivalvia; order Mytilida; family Mytilidae; genus Mytilus; species Mytilus californianus. The sequence continues at coordinate 81,475,566 of NW_026262745.1, read as the reverse complement.
TTTTAAGGTTGTTTTAACTTGGTTCAGGGGTTTCAGAGGTGAAAATCTTTGACATAGATATGCAAATATTGAGTTACTCAATTTTACCCCTGATATTTACTTTTGAATGATTGGAAATATATATGTTATAGTGAATTTGTATAATCAGAGATTTTGTAAAATCCCTGGAATAATTAGTGATTTTGTAAAATCACTTACTGAGTTTCAGTGATTTTGTATAATCCCTGAAATTGTTAGGGATTTTATAAAATCACTGAAAATATTGCTAGGGATTTTGTAAAATCCCTGATTACAAGTTTAAACTTGATATTAGAAATGTGTTTTTCTTAATATAAATAGACCAATGATTTTTAAATATATTTTTTTAATGAACACTACTGGTTAAAACTATTGTACAGTGATTAGTTTGGGTGACATCTACTGTTACATACTGTGGATTCATTTATTTTCGTGGATTGAGAATAACTAGATAGAATACAAGCTAAAGGTCTTCGCATAGTACTAGGGGCTCACAAATCGACCCGCTAGAAACAATACTAGCTGAGTCAGGCGAAATGCCATTACAACTAAGAAGAGACCACCTTTCACTTAAATATTATGCTCGTACTAGAATACAACAAATCAAGCCAATCAATTAGTAGATGACTGTATTGAATATCAAATTTATAATCATAAATGAAATGACCATAATATGTTAATCTAATGTTACTTTGACTATATAAAGAGAGATAACTCTATATTATGTTTCTAACATTACTCACTTCCTGTAGGAGTGAGACCTCTTCCTATTAAGAGACTTTCCGATTGAATTTTCCTCGGAGTTCAGTATTTTTGTGATTTTACTTTTTAATGGTCATTTTGTGTAACATGTGCTAATAGTTATTAAAGCATTAAAACTTACTGATGTCCTTCTGAATGCATTAACAAATGGTAGCAGAGCGTGGTTGAAAAGAAAAGACATCAGAGTGTATAATAATAGAGTTTAAAGTGGAGAGAAAATACAAAGGTGGACAAAATGTCAACAAAAATAAATCCCCCCAATTACAATGCAAAACTGAAAACATATGAACTTTACAAGCAAGAACTTTTGGCCTGGAAAGAAATAACTGATTTAGATAAGAAAAAACAGGGTGTTGTAATAGCCTTATCCCTACCTGGAGATGATGAATCAAAAATTAGAGAAAAAGTGTTTGATCAGATAAGTTTAGATGATTTAAAGGAAGACACTGGTTTGACCACACTAATTACATTTATGGACAAACATCTTGCAAAAGATGACTTAGCCGACAGTCTTGCAAAATTTGAAGATTTTGAAGATTTTCAAAGGGGCCCTTATCAATCGATTCAAGATTATGTAGAAACATTTGATGCTAAGTATCGAAAAATTGAAAAGAAAAATATGAAGTTGCCCTCTGAAATATTGGCATTTAAACTGCTGAGAACAGCCAAAATTACCAAAGAAGAAAAAAATGTTAGTTCTTACAGGCATGAATTATGAAAACAAACCAACATTGTATGACGAAGCAAAGAGATCTCTAAAAAAATTTAAGGGTGAAATGTGTGATTCAGACAAAATTTCTACCTCAATAGGTAGCATTAAACTTGAACCTGCATTTTTGGCTGAGAATGAAGAAGCCCTCCTGGTAGCAGGGTATTCTAGAAATAGACAAAAACCATTTCATTATAATGGTAAGGGAGATTTTTCAAGAGGTAGAGGCAACTTTTATAGTAGAGGATTTAATAAAAGTCAACGGGGTGGACAAACAAATTGGACAAGGGGTGGCAGCTCTACAGTAAAGAAGAGTATAAATCCGAAAGGTGCAGACGGGACATTATTGATGTGTTTCTTGTGGATCTTTCCGACATATGATGGCAAACTGTCCACATAGCTGGGAGAATATGCAGGAGAGAGTAAATATAGCAGAGGAAGAGGAAGTAGTTATGTTTACAGGAAATGTGTGTGAGGATATCACTCGTCTTGGGATGGATGCACGAAACTGTGCTGTTCTTGATAGTGCATGTAGTAGCACTGTATGTGGACAATTATGGATGAGGAGTTATGTTGACTCTTTAAGTGGAACAGATAAAGCGAAGATTTTTAAGGAGGATGGCAACAAGGTATTTAAATTTGGAGGTGGAACACGTTTAAAGTCAATTGGAGAGTATAGTCTGCCAGCAGTTATCGCAGGTAAAGATGTCACAATAAGAACTGATGTTGTAGATTCGGACATACCACTTTTATTGTCTCGAACAGCTATGAAAAAGGCAGGTGTGAAAATGGACCTGGAAAATGATACTGCAGAGATATTTGGTCAACATATATCATTGAATTTAACTTCATCAGGCCACTACTGCATTCCAATAGATAAAACTGAAGAAATTCCAGTCACAGATGTATGTGCTGTGAGACTTGAAGAATTAGATTCGAAAAAGAGATATGCAACCTTACTTAAGTTGCACAGACAATTTGCACACCCACCAATGAAGCGTTTAGTTGCACTTTTGAAAGATGCTGGAGTATGGAAAGAGGAATATGAACAAGAAATGTTGACTATAGAGGAACAATGTGAAATTTGTAAGCGATATGCAAAAACACCACCAAGACCAGTAGTGTCCCTACCTATGGCATCTCAATTCAATGAAAAAGTGGCAATGGACCTAAAACAGTGGAATGGACGGTGGATTTTGCACATGATTGACATGTGGTCACGGTACACTGTATCTGTTTTTATTGATAGTAAGAAGACTACAGGCGTTATTGAGAAAATGATGACTAATTGGATTGGAATATTTGGTGTTATGGGAACTATATTAACAGATAATGGTGGTGAATTTAGCTCAGATGAAATGAGAGAGGTTGCATCAATACTGAATGTTAAAGTTTATACCACAGCTGGTGAAAGTCCTTTCCAAAATGGACTATGTGAGAGAGTCCATGCAATTACTGATACAATGCTTATGAAGCTAGAGGCTGATTATAGACAGGTGAATGATCAGAGCTTACTTTGTTGGGTAAATATGGCAAGAAATGCTTTACAGATGTGGAATGGATTCAGTAGTCATCAACTTGTTTTTGGACTCAATCCTAACCTTCCTAACATTTTGAAAGACACTTTACTTTGCCCGCTTTAGAAGGAAGAACTTCAAGTGAAAAATTTGCAAAACATTTGAATATTTTACACGATTCCCGAAAAGCTTACATTCAATCAGAGTCAGATGAACGCATTAGACGAGCACTGCGTGGCAAAATAAGAGCATCAGAGCAGATATTTGATCACGGTGACAGGGTTTTTTATAAGCGAGAGGGAAAAGATCGCCGGCTAGGACCGGGAAAGGTAGTTTTCCAGGATGGAAAAGTAATTTTGTTCGACATGGAGGAGTCTTTGTGAGAGTTTCTCCAAACAGATTAACTAAAACTAAAGATATTAATTTTCGGGAACAAAATGACAATATTGAAATTTCTGATACAAATGAAACAGGCAATCATGAAACCAAATATAAAATGAAAATAATGAAGTTTCCCGTGTAGAAAAGAAAAATTGTTTTTTCCGTTTTATTTTCAACATCAAAAGAAAGAATTCCTCAGATGGAGAACATTCAGGCAAAAACAATCCCTAATCTAAAAGAAAATGACAAAATTCAGTACAAACTGCCTAATTCAAACACATTGACTAAAGCTACTGTACTAAGTAAAGCAGGAAAAGCAACAGGGAAAAATAAACATTGGTATAATGTTCAAGATGATGTTGATGAAGATGAGAAAGGTGTAGATTTAGATAAAGTTGAGCCGAAAAGGTCACAGGTGACAGTGATGAGAATGAAATTGGTGTAAATATGACAAACAGTTCCCTTTTGAATGATGAGGAAATTGCTAAACAAACAGAACTTTCAAAACTCCATAATTTTGACACTTATGAAGAATGTGATGACATAGGTCAGAATGCTCTTTCTACAAGATGGGTTATTACAACCAAAGATAATCAAACAAAAGCAAGACTTGTTGTGCGAGGTTTTGAAGAAGAATTAACCATGCAGAGAGACAGTCCAACAGTAGGAAAAGGAATGATTAAAATATTCCTTTCAATTACTGCTAGCATGAATTGGATCGTTAAAACAACCGATATAAAGTCAGCTTTTCTTCAAGGGAAGATATTAGATAGAGATGTTTTTCTGAAGCCCCCACCAGAAAGCAATTCTAAGAAAGGAAAAATATGGAGATTAAAGCACTGTTTGTATGGACTTAAAGATGGAGCAAGACAATTCTATTTAAGTGTAAGGGAAGAGCTTTTAAGTTTGGGATGTAAATAATGTAGTTTGGACCCTGCAGTGTTTGTCAAACATACTGACCAACGTTTAAGTGGAATAATTTGTTGTCATGTAGATGACTTTCTTCATTCTGGAGATGAAAAATTTGAGGAAGTTATGAGAAAACTGCGGACAAGTTTTGTTGCTGGAAAAATTGAAGAGAAAGATTTTTCATATGTAGGATTTCAAATTCATCAGAACAAAAATGGCATAATTCTGGATCATTCTACATATATGGAGAAAATAGATAACACAACTATAGAACCGTCAAGAGCCGCTATGAAACAAGATGTCCTTAATACAAGTGAGCAAACCTTGTACAGGAAGTTAATTGGCCAAATAAATTGGGTTGTTCACGTTTCAAGACCTGATATGGCTTTTGAAATGATAGACATGAGTACTAAACTTAAAGAAGGGACAGTGGCACATTTGATAAGAGCAATCAAAGCAAGTAATAGACTTAAGGAAATCAAATCAATAATTTCATTTCCAAAAATGAATAAAGATATAAAAGAATGGAAAATTATCGTTTTAACAGACGCCTCTCTGGGAAATATTAGTAATGGAACTGGAAGTACAGAATCTCATGTAATTTGGATAGTTGATAATGAAAGTAATAGCTGTCCTATAACTTGGCAAGCAAACAAAATCAAACGTGTAGTAAGATCTACAACTGCAGCAGAAGCCTTAAGCTTACAAGATGGGTTAGAGTCTAGTTTTTATCACCGTCGAATAATTGAAGACATTTTAGGATTAAAACATCAAACTATACCAATTGAAGCTTACATTGACAATAAAAGTGTACTTGAAGCTGTTTATTCAACTAAACTTGTAGATGACAAGCGTTTAAGAATTGACATTGCAGCAATAGCTGAGTCATTAGTGTCGAAAGAAGTAGATAATATTAAATGGTGTTCAGGAGATAAACAATTAGCAAATTGCATGACAATGTTTGGAGCTTCATCTTATGAACTTTTGCAATTTATTCAAACAGGAAAAATGTTGAAGGACTTTGTTTAAATAGTGAAATAATTAATAACATTTTATCATTTTATGTTTGTTACATGGGGCAGAATAATCCCCTAGATCTGAGGGTAGTCTAACCCTGTGACGATCTTGTACTTTTAATTTAACAACTTTTATGTTTTCATATGGGGCAGAATAATCCCCTAAGATCTGAGGGTAGTCTAAACCCTGTGAAGATCTTGTAATTGTATAAAACAAAAGAAAGTAGAGGGAATGTTAATCTAATGTTACTTTGACTATATAAAGAGAGATAACTCTTTATTATGTTTCTAACATTACTCACTTCCTGTAGGAGTGAGACCTCTTCCTGTTAATGGTCATTTTGTGTAACATGTGCTAATAGTTATTAAAGCATTAAAACTTACTGATGTCCTTCTGAATGTATTAACATATGGATTCAGAGTTCAAAATCTAATTAAAGATAACGACCTAGAAAAAATAAATTTGGTAACTAAAAATATTCAAGATCCACCACCATCGATTGTAGGCCAAGCAATAACATCCAGTAACATAAAAGACAGCATCAGTAAAAAAGTAAATCCGCATATCATAAAGTAAAAGCTTTAGAGTACATTGACAATGCTTATAAAAATCATTTAAAAATATACACCGATGGCTCAAAAGACCCAGCCTCGGGTAAAACTGGTTACGCCTTTCTTATACCATCAAAGTTGATTGCAAGTTATAAACAAACGTCAGACATTCTTTCCATGTACACCACAGAGATGACGGCCATTTATCAATCATTAAAGTGGTTATTTTTCAACCAACAGTCAGGGCAAAAAGTTGTTATTCTCACTGATTCATATAGTGCAATCCAATCTATACAAAATGATGTATCAAGTAGACCCGATATCCTAAAATCAATTCAAACAGAAAAATATAGAAGTCACCATAGAATGGATACCAGCACACGTTGATCTTAGGTAATGAACAGGTTGACAAACTAGCAAAACTAGCGCTAAGTAACGATAAAATTGGTCTTAACATGAGTTTTAGTGCAAACAAATTCATTGCAATAACAACAGCATTATATAAGAAAAAGTGGCAAGCTAGATGGGATAACACATGCTCCTTAGCGAGTTGTTCGATAAATAATACAGTAAATAAAAAACCTACTTTTTATCAAGGTAATCGATATCATGCAAAAACATTAACTAGACTTAGGTTGGGTACTACTTTACTACCTGGTCAACTAGGACAGTACATCCGCAACGTATCTCAAATATGCAATACATGCGGCATTAAAGAGGATATAGAACACGTACTAGTTACCTGTATTAATCACTCACAAGCCAGACAAAATTTAAAATTAAATTTAGATAAGGTTCAAATACAAAATATTAATACCAAAATATTACTAGATCCTCCTAAAGACAAACAACAATATGTCTGGTCGTGCTTAGTTCAATATATAACAGAAATTGATTACCATAAATTTATATAAGTAACAAAAAAGGTAATATAAATAAGCTCCTCTAAAATAACTAAACTATACTGCAAGAGTTACCGATTAGTGTCTCAGAAATGGAGTCAGGTCGTAACCCGCAGTAATAAAACAACTTCTACAAGAATACCAACAGTACTAAAGAAAACATCGTTAAAACTACACTGCAAGAGTTACCCGGGTTAGTGACTCAGAAATCGGCAGTACAGCAGGCTCTTCAAGATGACTTAAAAAAAAAAAGAATAAAAAAATAAATAAATGTGGATAGTGTATTTAGATTCTTAATTTTTGGTTCTGTTTTCAAATTGGTCTAGATTTTGGATATTGGACCATAATAGGTGAATGTCCAATTTAAAATTTTTAAGTTCTTAGACCACATTCATTCTGTGTCAGTAACCTATGCTGTGTCAAATATTTAATCACAATCCAAATTCAGAGCTGTATCAAGCTTGAATGTTGTGTCCATACTTGCCCCAACTATTCAGGGTTCGACCTCTGTGGTCGTATCAAGCTGTGCCCTGCGGAGCATTTTATTCTATTTGTAAACACGCATAACTCTAGAATGGTTGTGTATAAGTTTTATAACATTTGGTTGAGACAAACTAAAGTTAGAGAACGGAAACGAAAGATTCAGCAATTTTTATGTTTATAAAGGGACATAACTCAAAAATGGTAAAAGTGTCACCACCAAATTTCGTATTTAATCTGTATTATGTAGTAATAAGGATTGTGTATAATTTTCTTAACATTTAGTTGAGGCAAACTAAAGTTAGAAAAATTTGTACTTGATCTTAGTTTTGTGGTAATGAATATTGTGTATAGGTTTCATAATGTTTGGTTGGGGCAAACTTAAGTTACAAAATGGAAACTAAAAATTTTGCAATCTTTCGATTTATAAAGGGGCATAACTCAATAATGGTTAAAGTGACACTACCCAAATTTTTATACAACCGCAAAAATTAAAAATTTTTTGGTCGTATATTGGTATGACGTAGGCGTCATCGTCGTCGTTGTCGTCCGAAGACACATTGGTTTTCGCACTCTAACTTTAGTTTAAGTGAATGGATCTCCATGAAATTTTACCATAAGGTTCAATACCACAAAAGGAAGGTTGGGATTGATTTTGGGGGTTATGGTACCAACAGTTAAGGAATTAGGGGCCAAAAAGGGGCCAAAAATAAGCATGTTTGTAACTTCCAGACATAACTTGTGTGTTAGTGTATGGATCTCTCTGACATTGTACCACAAGGTTCCATATCACAAAGGGAATGCTGGGATTGATTTTGGGGGTAATGATAATAATTTGTGTGTAAGTGTATGGATCTTTCTGAAATTGAACTACAAGGTTCCATATCACAAAGGGAAAGCTGGAATTGAGTTTGGGGGTAATTGCCCAAAACGTTTAGGAATAAGGGGCCAAAAAATAGCATTTTTCTAGTTTCCAGACAATTACTTGTGTTCAAGTGTATGGATCTCTCTGAAATTGTACTGCAAGGTACCATACCACAAAGGGAAGGCTGGGAGTGATTTTGGGGGTAATTGCCTCAAAATTTTAGGAATTAGGGGCCAAAAATAGGAAAAAAACAAGCATTTTTCTAGTTTCAGGACAATAACTTGTGTGTAAGTGTATGGATCTTTATGAAATTGTACTACAAGGTTCCATATCACAAGATGAAAGCTGGGTTTGAGTTTGGGGGTAATTGCTTTAAACGTTTAGGAATTGGGGCCAAAAAGGGGCCTAAAAACAAGCTTTTTTCTAGTTTCCAGACAATAACTTGTGTTCAAGTGTATGGATCTCTCTGAAATTGTACTGCAAGGTACCATACCACAAAGGGAAGGCTGGGATTGAGTTTGGGGGTGATGAATCATAAGGGGGTTCAAAAAATTTGGGGGGGGGGGGGTTTCATTTTTTTTTCTTTTTTTCCTTTTTTTTTTCTTTAAAATTTTCCATTTTAAGTTGGTTATTTCTGATTTATATTTAAAAGCAAATAATAATGATATGATAGGAGATACACACCAAACAGAATGTGTAAATTATTATATAATAAGTATTGTGCAATAGCAAGAAATTTTCAATTGCACAGTATTGCACAATAGCAAGAAATCTTCAATTGCACAGTATTGCGCAATAGCAAGAAATCTTCAATTGCACAGTATTGCGCAATAGCAAGAAATTTCCAATAGCACAATATTGCGCAATAACAAGAAATTGTCAATTGTACAGTATTGCGCAATAGCAAGAAATATTCAATTGCACAGTATTGTGCAAAAGAAGATACTTGTATAAATTGCTTATTTCTTGACCAATTTCAATGGGGTTTTATTCTTGAATTCTTGGGGTTCTTTAATATGTTGAATCTAACCGTGTATTAAGTTTTTGGATTTTGGGCCCAGTTTTTAAATTGGTCCACACTGAGGTCCAAAGGGCCCAAAATTAAACTTTGTTTGATTTCATCAAAAATTGAATTATTGGGGTTCTTTGATATGCCGAATCTAACCGTGTATTTAGATTCTTAATTTTTGGTTCTGTTTTCAAATTGGTCTAGATTTTGGATATTGGACCATAATAGGTGAATGTCCAATTTAAAATTTTTAAGTTCTTAGACCACATTCATTCTGTGTCAGTAACCTATGCTGTGTCAAATATTTAATCACAATCCAAATTCAGAGCTGTATCAAGCTTGAATGTTGTGTCCATACTTGCCCCAACTGTTCAGGGTTCGACCTCTGTGGTCGTATCAAGCTGCGCCCTGCGGAGCATTTTATTCTATTTGTAAACACGCATAACTCTAGAATGGTTGTGTATAAGTTTTATAACATTTGTTTGAGACAAACTAAAGTTAGAGAACGGAAACGAAAGATTCAGCAATTTTTATGTTTATAAAGGGACATAACTCAAAAATGGTAAAAGTGTCACCACCAAATTTCGTACTTAATCTGTATTATGTAGTAATAAGGATTGTGTATAATTTTCTTAACATTTAGTTGAGGCAAACTAAAGTTAGAAAACGGAAACAAAAAATTTGTATTTGATCTTAGTTTTGTGGTAATGAATATTGTGTATAGGTTTCATAATGTTTGGTTGGGGCAAACTTAAGTTACAAAATGGAAACTAAAAATTTTGCAATCTTTCGATTTATAAAGGGCATAACTCAATAATGGTTAAAGTGACACTACCCAAATTCAACTTGATCTGTGTTTTTTCAGTGGAAGTTAAAATTAAACATTGCATTGTATAAAGCATTGATTGTAGTTGATTCAACTATAATCATGGACAAAGAAAGATAAGTAGAGGTCGAATCCTGAACAGTTGGGGCAAGTATGGACACAACATTCAAGCTTGATACAGCTCTGAATTTGGATTGTGATTAAATATTTGACACAGCATAGGTTTCTGACAGAGAATGAATGTGGTCTAAGAACTTAAAATTTTTTAATTTACCTATTATGGTCAAATATCCAAAATCTAAATATATGGTTAGATTCGGCATATCAAAGAATCCAAAGAATTCAATTTTTGACGAAATCAAACAAAGTTTAATTTTGGACCCTTTTGACCTCAATGTGGACCAATTTGATAACGGGGCCCAAAAATCAAAATACATGGTTAGATTCAGCATATCAAAGAACCCCATATATTCAATTTTTGTTAAAAATCAAACAAAGTTTAATTTTGGACCCCAACTTGGACCAACTTGAAAACTGAGCCCATAATCAAAAATCTAAACACATGTTTAGATTCAGCATATCAAAGAACCCCAAGAATTCAATTTTTGTTAAAATCAAACTAAGTTTAATTTTGGACCCTTTGGACCTTAATGTAGACCAATTTAAAAAACGGGACCCAAAATTAAAAATCTAAATACACAGTTAGATTTGGCATATCAAAGAACCCCAATAATTCAATTTTTGATGAAATCAAACAAAGTTTAATTCTGGACCCTTTTGACCTCAATATGAACCAATTTGATAGCGGGGCCCACAAATAAAAAATTTAAATACATGGTTAGATTCAGCATATCAAAGAACCCCATATATTCATTTTTTGTTGAAATCAAACAAAGTTTAATTTTGGACCACAATTTGGACCAACTTGAAAACTGGGCCCAAAATCAAAAATCTAAATACATGTTTAGATTCAGCATATCAAAGAGCCCCATATATTCAATGTTTGTTAAAAGCAAACTAAGTTTAATTTTGGACCCTTTGGACCTTAATGTAGACCAATTTGAAAACTGGACCCAAAATTAAAAAACTAAATACACGGTCAGATTCGGCATACAAATAAATAAATGTGGTCAAAGATTTTACAAATCTAATGCGCCATACTGTGCAATTAAAGATTACTTCTTGAAATTTTTCAATATTTGAAATTTGAAAAAAAAATAATATTTGAAGAATAATTCTTTTTAATTTCTGAAATCTGAAATGAGAAAAAAATTGACCCCCCCCCCCCTTTTTCCCGAAAAAAATTCTTCCCCTAGAGATATGGTCATAATCTCAATTCAAATTTCCAATGGAATTTGCAACCATAATTACCCATTTAAATTTACCATAGTGCTAACTTAATCTATTTGAAAATATAATTTAAAATATGGTGTCAAATCTTTCATATGGATTTTTTTGTAAAAAAAAAAAGATGCAACATTTGCAGATATTTTTACTGGTCTTCCTTTATAAATATGCATTTCTTTAAACATAATTTAAAAGCAGCAGAAGGGAAGTAATCAAAATGTTGTATTTGGATTACCTCCCTTACACTGTTTTAAATTGTCTTAATTGTTCATTAACCATTACTTTATACATAATTTAAAAGCAGTGTAAGGGAGGTAATTCAAATGATGTATTTGATTTTTCTCCCTTACACTGCTTTAAATTATGTTGTGTACTAAAGTATTTGTCCATTAACCAGGACAACCATGTTTTCCCCCTTTTTTGCCCCTAATTCCTAAACAGTTTGAGCCATAACCCCCCAAAGCAAATCCTAACAATCCCTTTGTGGTATGGAAACTTGTGGTATAATTTCAGAGAGATCAATACATTGTTCCACAAGTTATGTCTGGAAACTAGAAAATGCTTATTTTTGGCCCCTAATACCTTAACTGTTGGTACCATAACCCCCAAAATCAATCCCAATCTTCCTTTTGTGGTATTTAACCTTATGGTAAAATTTCATAGAGATCCATTTACTTAAACTAAAGTTATAGTGCGAAAACCAATGTGTCTTCGGAGGACGACGACGATGCCAACGTCATACCAATATACGACCATAAAAATTTTGCAATTTTCCCATTTATAAAGGAGCATAACTCTAAACGGTTAAAGTGACATCACCAAAATTCAAACTTTATCTGTGTTTTGTGGTAATAAGCATTGTGTATGTTTCATAACATTTGATTGAGGCAAATTTAATTTAGAGAACGGAAACTAAAAATTTTGCAATTTTTCCATTTATAAAGGAGCATTACTCTAGAACGGTTAAAGTGATGCAACCAAAATTCAAATTTGATCTGTTTTTTGTGGTAATAAGCATTGTGTATAAGTTTCATAACATTTGGTTGAGGCAAAATTAAATTAGAGATTGGAAACTAAAAATTTTGCAATTTTTCCATTTATAAAAGGGCATAACTCTAGAACATTTAAAGTGACACCACCAAAATTTAAAACTTGATCTGTGTTTTGTGGTAATTAGCATTCTGTATAAGTTTCATAACATTTGGTTGAGGCAAACTCAAGTTAGAGAACGGAAACTAAAAATTTGGCAATTTTTCCATTTATAAAGGGGCATAACTCTGGAACGGTTAAAGTGACGCCACCAAAATTCAAATTTGATCTGTGTTTTGTGGTAATAAGCATTGTGTATTAGTTTCATAACATTTGGTTGAGGCAAACTTAAGTTAGAGAACGGAAACTAAAAATTTTGCAATTTTTCCATTTATAAAGGAGCATAACTCTAGAACAGTTAAAGTGATGCCACCAAAATTCAAACTTGATCTGTGTTTTGTGGTAATAAGCATTGTGTATAAGTTTCATAACATTTGGTTGAGGCAAACTGTAATTAGAGATTGGAAACTAAAAATTTTGCAATTTTTCCATTTATAAAAGGGCATAACTCTAGAACATTTAAAGTGACACCACCAAAATTTAAAACTTGATCTGAGTTTTGTGGTAATTAGCATTGTGTATAAGTTTCATAACATTTGGTAGAGGCAAACTCAAGTTAGAGAACGGAAACTAAAAATTTAGCAATTTTTCCATTTATAAAGGAGCATAACTCTAGAACGGTTAAAGTGATGCCACCAAAATTCAAACTTGATCTGTGTTTTGTGGTAATAAGCATTGTGTATTAGTTTCATAACATTTGGTTGAGGCAAACTGTAATTAGAGATTGGAAACTAAAAATTTTGCAATTTTTCCATTTATAAAAGGGCATAACTCTAGACCATTTAAAGTGACGCCACCAAAATTTAAAACTTGATCTGTTTTTTGTGGTAATAAGCATTGTGTATAAGTTTCATAACATTTGGTTGAGGCAAACTTAAGTTAGAGAACGGAAACTAAAAATTTTGCAATTTTTCCATTTATAAAGGGGCATAACTCTGGAACGGTTAAAGTGACGCCACCAAAATTCAAATTTGATCTGTGTTTTGTGGTAATAAGCATTGTGTATAAGTTTCATAACATTTGGTTGAGGCAAACTTAAGTTAGAGAACGGAAACTAAAAATTTTGCAATTTTTCCATTTATAAAGGAGCATAACTCTAGAACAGTTGAAGTGATGCAACCAAAATTCAAACACGATCTGTGTTTTGTGGTAATAAGCATTGTGTATAACTTTCATAACATTTGGTTGAGGCAAACTTAAAATAGAGATCGGAAAACTCTAGAACAGTTAAAGTGACGCCACCAAAATTTAAAACTTGATCTGTGTTTTGTGGTAATTAGCATTGTGTATAAGTTTCATAACATTTGGTTGAGGCAAACTCAAGTTAGAGAACGGAAACTAAAAATTTTGCAATTTTTCCATTTATAAAGGAGCATAACTCTAGAACAGTTAAAGTGATGCCACCAAAATTCAAACTTGATCTGTGTTTTGTGGTAATAAGCATTGTGTATAAGTTTCATAACATTTGGTTGAGGCAAACTGTAATTAGAGATTGGAAACTAAAAATTTTGCAAATTTTTCCATTTATAAAAGGGCATAACTCTAGAACATTTAAAGTGATGCCACCAAAATTCAAACTTGATCTGTGTTTTGTGGTAATTAGCATTGTGTATAAGTTTCATAACATTTGGTTGAGGCAAACTCAAGTTAGAGAACGGAAACTAAAAATTTAGCAATTTTTCCATTTATAAAGGAGCATAACTCTAGAACGGTTAAAGTGATGCCACCAAAATTCAAACTTGATCTGTGTTTTGTGGTAATAAGCATTGTGTATAAGTTTCATAACATTTGGTTGAGGCAAACTGTAATTAGAGATTGGAAACTAAAAATTTTGCAATTTTTCCATTTATAAAAGGGCATAACTCTAGAACATTTAAAGTGACACCACCAAAATTTAAAACTTGATCTTTGTTTTGTGGTAATAAGCATTGTGTATAAGTTTCATAACATTTGGTTGAGGCAAACTCAAGTTAGAGAACGGAAACTAAAAATTTGGCAAATTTTCCATTTATAAAGGAGCATAACTCTAGAATGGTTAAAGTGATGCCACCAAAATTCAAACTTGATCTGTGTTTTGTGGTAATAAGCATTGTGTATAAGTTTCATAACATTTGGTTGAGGCAAACTTAAGTTAGAGAACGGAAACTAAAAATTTTGCAATTTTTCCATTTATAAAAGGGCATAACTCTAGAACATTTAAAGTGACGCCACCAAAATTTAAAACTTGATCTGAGTTTTGTGGTAATTAGCATTGTGTATAAGTTTCATAACATTTGGTTGAGGCAAACTCAAGTTAGAGAACGGAAACTAAAAATTTAGCAATTTTTCCATTTATAAAGGAGCATAACTCTAGAACGGTTAAAGTGATGCCACCAAAATTCAAACTTGATCTGTGTTTTGTGGTAATAAGCATTGTGTATTAGTTTCATAACATTTGGTTGAGGCAAACTATAATTAGAGATTGGAAACTAAAAATTTTGCAATTTTTCCATTTATAAAAGGGCATAACTCTAGAACATTTAAAGTGAAGCCACCAAAATTTAAAACTTGATCTGTGTTTTGTGGTAATAAGCATTGTGTATAAGTTTCATAACATTTGGTTGAGGCAAACTTAAGTTAGAGAACGGAAACTAAAAATTTAGCAATTTTTCCATTTATAAAGGGGCATAACTCTGGGACGGTTAAAGTGACGCCACCAAAATTCAAATTTGATCTGTGTTTTGTGGTAATAAGCATTGTGTATAAGTTTCATAACATTTGGTTGAGGCAAACTTAAGTTAGAGAACAGAAACTAAAAATTTTGCAATTTTTCCATTTATAAAGGAGCATAACTCTAGAACAGTTGAAGTGATGCCACCAAAATTCAAACACGATCTGTGTTTTGTGGTAATAAGCATTGTGTATAAGTTTCATAACATTTGGTTGAGGCAAACTTAAAACAGAGATCGGAAACTAAAAATTTTGCAATTTTTCCATTTATAAAAGGGCATAACTCTAGAACATTTAAAGTGACGCCACCAAAATTTAAAACTTGATCTGTGTTTTGTGGTAATTAGCATTGTGTATAAGTTTCATAACATTTGGTTGAGGCAAACTCAAGTTAGAGAACGGAAACTAAAAATTTGGCAATTTTTCCATTTATAAAGGAGCATAACTCTAGAATGGTTAAAGTGATGCCACCAAAATTCAAACTTGATCTGTGTTTTGTGGTAATAAGCATTGTGTATAAGTTTCATAACATTTGGTTGAGGCAAACTGTAATTAGAGATTGGAAACTAAAAATTTTGCAATTTTTCCATTTATAAAAGGGCATAACTCTAGAACATTTAAAGTGACGCCACCAAAATTTAAAACTTGATCTGAGTTTTGTGGTAATTAGCATTGTGTATAAGTTTCATAACATTTGGTTGAGGCAAACTCAAGTTAGAGCACAGAAACTAAAAATTTAGCAATTTTTCCATTTATAAAGGAGCATAACTCTAGAACGGTTAAAGTGATGCCACCAAAATTCAAACTTGATCTGTGTTTTGTGGTAATAAGCATTGTGTATTAGTTTCATAAAATTTGGTTGAGGCAACCTAAATTAGAGATCGGAAACTAGAAATTTTGCAATTTTTCCATTTATAAAAGGGCATAACTCTAAAACAGTTAAAGTGATGCCACCAAATTTAAAACTTGATCTGTGTTTTGTGGTAATTAGCATTGTGTTTAAGTTTCATAACATTTGGTTGAGGCAAACTCAAGTTAGAGAACGGAAACCAATTTTGGGACGTATGTACAGACAGACAAGGGTAAAACTTAATGCCCCCACCGCAACAGCGGGGGCATAAAAATAGCTAAATTATACTGCAAGAGTTACCAATTATTGACTCAGAAATGGAGTCAGGTTGTAACCGGCAGTAGTAAAACAATTTCTACAAGAATACCAGCAGTACTAAGAAAACATCGTTAAGAATACCCGAACTACACTGCAAGAGTTACCCGGCTTAGTGACTCAGAAATGGAGTCAGGCCGTAACCGGCAGTACAGCAAGCTCTTCAAGACCACTAAAAAAAAAGAATAAAAAAATAAAAAATAAATAAATAAATAAATGAAAATAAGTATATAAAAAGCTAACAAAAAATAAATAAATGAATATATATATATCTAAGAACAAATATTAAGAAAAAAAAAAAAAAAAAAAAAATTTCGGTTAAAATATATGTTATGTTAAACCAATTAAACTATTGAAACTATGCTAACTAAACAGTAACTCACGATAACCTTTGTTTTTTTTTTTGGTTTTTTTTTTCCAAATTTGCGGCACCCAAATTATTTTTGTGTCTACACTTTTGGACCTTATATAAATTTTTCTTATCATTAAGCTGCAAGTCAAATCTAAGACTTAAAAAATGGTACTTCACAAGATCTGGTTTGCGCTAACACAGTTTTAATTAGCGTGGGGCATTGTCTTCCTGCAAACAGCGTTCCAGTGTACTAGCACTATAAAGTCCTGCAACTATGGTAGGCTAGCACAAAGCAGTCAAAATTATACATACAACCTTTGGTTTTTTTTATTTATTTCCTTTTATTTACTTATCTTTGTTTTGTACATACAAAACCTTTTACTAATTATTTTTGCAAAACTCACAAACACATATTTAGGCCTATTTCGGTTTATACAAAATATTTGGCAACTAAATTCACATACACAATTTGGCATATCAAATTTATCCACTGTTTACTTAGCTGCTGGTGTACCAGGACAATGTTGCTGCCGCTCACTGCCGTTTGCTTGACCTAGTTTTCCTCCTGTCCCTACTTTTGGTGGCTCCATTTAATTATTTTTTATTTATTCACTTTTTTTTTTCTTTGGTTTTCTTAAAATAATTTCATTTTTATATTTTTTTTTTTTTTTATTTAATATTAGTTCTATTTTATTTTCATCAATTAATTTTATTCATCAATTTATTTATTTATTAGTTATTCTATCCTTTAAATTTTTACTCACTTTTACTTTTTATTCATAATAGGTTTTTTTTTTTCTTATTTGTCGTTCTAAATTATGTCAATTACCTTATTGTAAAAATTAAATTATTTAAATGCCCAAAAAGGCGCAAGCCAGGGCCGACCGTGTGAGGGCTGTATAGCCAGTCAAGGTCGTTAAAAACTTCCATCATCATCTGTCACATACTGTGGATTCATTTATTTTCGTGGATTGAGAATAACTTGCATTTTCGAGGATATTTGATTTCCTTGTTTTGCCAAAGTCTGCATTCAAGTCTATAGAAAACATGTAATTCGTTGAATATTTAAATTTGTGGTTCACCTGTACCTACGAAATCCATGAAAATTGGTAACCCAAGAATTATAATGAATGCATCGTAATTGCCCTGCTTTTCGACAGGCACCTATTTTGTTAACATCTATCCTTTCCAGAACATCCACATTTAATAAAACCTTGTCCATCACAAATGGAAAACAGTTTAACTGCTTGTCCAAAAAATATGAAATTGTCAATAGATACAGCTGATGGACTCAAAAACAGGAAATCAGTGGGTTTAAACTGGTTTCTTGTGTATGACCCTAACAAAAAATGCCATGTTTGATAGCAAGACTTTCCATGAACAATTTCTATTATATGTCTTGTGTCACCCTTCCCATGACTAACAACTGTGATAGGAATAGCAACATCACATCCAATGTCTATTTCTTCTAAAACTCTATTAGACCAACTTAACATACGATTGGCTTGTTTTTCCATTGATTGAGAAGCGTTTGCACGTTCATTTTGAATGACCGTTTCCGCATCATTACTTTTGACGGAAACTCTTCTGTTATGACCAATTTTCCACATAAAACATGTACATTTATTTTACAAGTAGAACACGAAGTTGCATTCACTCACTTAGTAGTAATATGAAAGGATAAGTTAACCCCAAACTTGTTGAGTGTAACTGCTGTAGGCTTTTTTATAAGACTTTTTAAATCAAAAAGAATTAATTATTTTTAAAAACTCCCTGAAATTTAATTAGGGAATCTGTAAAAAAGATCTTAATTATTTCAGGGATTTTATAAAATCACTAATCAGTTCAGTGATTATAAAAAATCCCTGAAATATCCCTGATTTTACAAATTCACTGTAACATATATTATACACTAAACAATGTGAAACATTCAAAAGAAGATAACTAAGCATAATCACTTTACCAATATTAAACTTAATCATTTTTACTATGTCAAGTATCTCTCTCTCTACTATAATTTTCAAGATACAGTACTTGCAACCTTAGGCGTTACTACAGTCAACAGTCATGGATCAGTCACCGATCAGTCAAGTTCACGTCAACTCATATCAACAATTCGTCAGACTTATAGTGAAAATCTTTGACTGATCGGACGGATTGATCTTTCTGACGATTTGAACTCTTCTGCATCACATGTTGAACTCATACAAATTACGGAATCTTAGTTTCATTTCATTTAATTAAAATGGTGTCACAGAAAAATATGAATCATTCAAATACCGAAGCCTGACATTTTATTATTAATCATTCAGTTATTAGCACTAAAATTTTGCGTTTGTTAGACGAGAACAGAAATATTCAGATAAAACTAAAATTTAAATCTTATTAAAGAATTGGAATTGTCGTTAATATATAGGCATTTTTTCAAACCAGATGAGTGTTAAAAACGGTGTTTATTGCGATTGTTGAATGTACTAAATTTTTCAAAAAATGCTCTAAAAAAATCAATTGATCAAATATTTCAAATTTTGGTGAATTCTTTTCAATAAAATAAAGAAATATGCAAGTGGGACACTCTAAAAAATTAAAACAAAATATAAAGTTTAAGAATCTTTTACCTTTTATTCTTCAAATTTTATAAAAAAAATAACTTATCCAGAGGCATTTGAAATAAATGATTGCAAAAAGTAAAATAACAAAAATACCAAACTGCAAGGAAAATCCAAAACGTAAAGTCCCCCAACAAATGGCAAAATCAAAATCAAAAGCTCAAACACATCAAACTAATGGAAAACAACCGTCACACCCCTGATCAGGCACAGGCATTTCCCTATGTAGAAAACGGTGGATCAAACCTGGCCCCACATCCAACCAAACCTCT
Organism: Mytilus californianus; assembly: GCF_021869535.1. Lineage (NCBI taxonomy): Eukaryota > Metazoa > Mollusca > Bivalvia > Mytilida > Mytilidae > Mytilus > Mytilus californianus. The sequence goes on along the minus strand of NW_026262745.1, from coordinate 81,456,017 downwards.
CACCTGTATGACAGTCGCGTAAAATTCGATTATATTGACAACAATGTGTGAGCAAAACAGACAGACAGACATAATAGGTAACAAGAGGCTGTCAGAGTGACAGCAAACCGGATTTCCTGCAGATGTCGAACCCTGAACAGTTTATCAAGTATTGACACTACATTTAAAGCTTAAAACAGCTCTGAATTTGGATTATGATTGAATATTTGACACAGCATAGGTTTGTGACACAAAAAAAATTAATTTTGGACCCTAATTTGAACCAACTTGAAAACTGGGCCCAAAAATCCAATATTTAAAGACAGGTTTAGATTCAGCATTTGAAAGAACCCTATATATATATTCAATTTATGTTGAAATGAAACACAGTTTAATGTTATCCAAATACTTATTATTTTCTGTTCAAAGGGAAATAACTCAAACTGAATAAATGATATAAAAATAGTTCTCTAAAATTAGATATGATGTTATATCTATTTTCAAATTAAAATCAAAAATCTAAATACCACTTAGATTCAGCATATCAAAGAACAACAAGAATTCAATTTTTTTTTTTTAAATAAAAAAAATTGTATTTTGGACCCTTTGGACCCTTTGGACCTAAATGTGGACCAATTTGAAGACAGGCCTCAAAATTTAAAAAAAAAACAACAAGAGACCAAAGGACAAAGAAATTAATTTTTAATTTCTGTTCAAAGGGAAATTACTCAAATTCATATAATAAAAATAAATTTTGCTACTTAAAATTCTAAAACTCAACAACGAGAACAGATGAAATCGTGAAAATTGAACTTGACCTTCATTTAGTCACAGGAAACAATATCTAAATTTGAAAATATTTCGTCAAAGCATTTTCATGTTAATGAACGGACACTGTTTGGTAGCCGCTCGACCATTGCGCTAACAATGCAATTCTCCATTTAGTTAATGTTTCCAAGGGGCATAACTCTTTTTAAAATAATTAATAGGCACTGATTTTTAAACTCGTCCAAGTCATTGCTGATATAAACCTATGATATAAGTTTCATAAAAATCTGGCAAGAATTGTACACATGAGAGCGCTAACGATGCAATTTTCCATATAATGTTTCCAAGGGGCATAACTCTTCTAAAAAATATTGATTGGCACTGATTTTTGAACTTGTTCAAGACATTGTTAATATAAACCTATGATATAAGTTTCATAAAAATCTGGCAGGAATTGTACAAATGAGAGCGTTAACGATGCAATTTTCCATATAATTAATGTTTCCAAGGGGCATAACTCTTTCAAAAATAATTGATCGGCACTGATTTTCGAACTCGTCCAAGACATTGATGATAGAAACCTATGATATAAGTTTCATAAAAATCTGGCAAGAATTGTACACATGAGAGCGCTAACAATGCAATTTTCCATATAATTAATGTTTCCAAGGGGCATAACTCTTTCAAAAATAATTGATCGGCACTGATTTTCGAACTTGTCCAAGACATTGCTGATAGAAACCTATGATATAAGTTTCATTAAAATCTGGCAAGAATTGTACATGTGAGAGCTCTAACAAGACGGGACGGCTATAGTCAAAGCATATAAGCAAAAATGAAAGACAAGAATACAAAAAATGACCATAGCACAATAAAACAATGGCGGGATGTATAAATGCTGAGCCAAGCCAAAAGGATATTACCAAAAATGGACTAAACAGTAAAGGTTAAAAATAAACAAAGACAAATAAAAAGAACACTCTAACACTTAATTAAGATGATAAGAGACATCAGTACCTAGAATCTATACTTCAAGACCATCATGTATTATTTGTGATACTGAATATTTATCAACAAGGTCTTGGTATCTTTTGATGAACTTTTTTAGAAAAAGGACGAGACGTTCTTTGACATAACCCTGGTTTATCAGCTTTCTGCTTTGACACTGCTGACGTTTTATAAAGTCTGAGTAGCAGCTCTTGAATACCAAATGAGTTGAGAAATGTATATCCCATATGCAGGGGAAGTTGGTATATTGCTACTTCACTAGGTGGGGGAAATTCATAATTTCAAAATTAAAATCGTTTTGTTTGTCATAGATTCTGGTACTGAGATGACCACTTGTGTCAAATTCGAGGTACAAGTCTAAAAATGCAAACAACAATGCATATTGTTCATAAAAAGAAGAAATATTGGCAATTTTAAACAATGACAACAACCTTTTAGTATCTTTTCTCTGATATTTATCATATTTTATGAAAAAAAACATCCAGATGTACAAAAAGTACTAATATCCAATGGCAGTTCATGATTTCCATTAAAATAAAGAAATAATTTATTCATATACAACAAACACAAAACTTTAAGCATCTTTATCCTTATATTATTCACATTTCATCAAAAAATAAATGTGGATAGTGTCCACATATGGACACAGATGATGCCCCCGCTTGCATATCTTATAGTTATAAAGGGACATAACTGAAGAACAGTAAAAGTGACGCTACCAAAATTTGAACTTGATCTGAGTTTTTTGGTAATAAGCATTGTGTGTAAGTCTCATAACATTTGGTTGAGGCTAACTTAAGAAGAGAACAGAAACTAAAAATTCAGCAATTTTTCTATTTGTAAAAACGGTTGTGTATATTAGTTTTATAACATTTGATTGAGACAAATTAAAGTTAGAGAAAGGAAACGAAAAATTCAGCAATTTTTATGTTTATAAAGGGACATAACTCAAGAATGGTAAAAGTGTTGCCACCAAATTTCGTACTTAATCTGTATTATGTAGTAATGAGCATTGTGTATAAGTTTCATAACATTTGGTTCAACTTCAGAGGCAAACTAAAGTTAGAAAACGGAAACAAAAAATTTGTACTTGATCTTAGTTTTGTGGTAATGAATATTGTGTATAGGTTTCATAATGTTTGGTTGGGGCAAACTTAAGTTACAGAATGGAAACTAAAAATTTTGCAATCTTTCGATTTATAAAGGGGCATAACTCAATAATGGTTAAAGTGACACTACCCAAATTCAACTTGATCTGTGTTTTATCAGTGGAAGTCAAAATTAAACATTGCATTGTATAAAGCATTGATTGTAGTTGATTCAACTACAATCATGGACAAAGGAAATTTGTAAAGGGGCATAACTCTAGAACAATAAAAGTGACGCCACCAAAATTCAAACTTGATCTGTGTTTTGTGGTAATAAGAATTGTGTATAAGTTTCATAACATTTGGTTGAGGAAAACTAAAGTTAGAGAACGGAATCGATAAATTCAGCAATTTTCCATTTGTAAAGGGGCATAACTCTAGAACGGTAAAAGTGACGCCACCAAAATTTAAAGTTGATCTGTGTTTTGTGGTAATAAGCATTGTGTATAAGTTTCATAACATTTGGTTGAGGCAAACTAAAGTTAGAGAACAGAAACCAATTTTGGGACGTACGTACAGACGGACAAGGGTAAAACTTAATGCCCCCTCCACTATGGCGGGGGCATAAAAAAAACTTATCCAGAGGCATTTAAAATGACTGATTGCAAATAACATTGCATTTAATTGGATAAAGAGAAGAAAAATGGCATTTTTAAACATCGAGAACAATTTTAACATCTTTTCACTTATATTCATCATAAATTATGAAAAACAATCCATCCTGATGTACAAAACGAACTAAATTCAATGGCAGTTTATGATTTCCATCAAAATAAAGAAATAATTGCACTCTTTGTCAAAACACACACAAGTTTAGGCATCATTATCCTTAGATTATTCAAATTTTATAAAAATAACTCATCCGTAGGCATTTGAAATGACTGATTTCAATTAAAAGTGCATCAATTTTTATGAAAAGAAGAAATATTGGCTTTTTAAACAATGTGAACAAAATTGTTGTGAGTTATCTCATATACTGTATTTATCATATTTTATGAAAAACAACCAATCCTGATGTAAAGAAAAGGTCTAATAAAATGCTTCGCCAAGCACAGCCTGATACGACCGCAGAGATCGAACCCTGAACAGTTGGGGCAAGTTTAGACACAATATTCCAGCTTGATACTGTCTGAATTTGGATTGTGATCAAATTTTTGACATAACATAGGTTTCTGACACAAAAAAATGTGGTCAAAGACCTTAAAAATTTGGCCCCTCTATTATGTGTGCATCGGTGTGCATCAGTGTGAAAAAAATGTATGTGACAAACAGGAAGTAGGTAAGTGATGGATCAGAAAAAGGTTTTCTTGAGAAATATATATGTGACAAAAATGATTTATGGATGGATGAAAATATCTCCTTTTGAGCAGGGGTATGAAAAGAGTTATCTAAGGGTTATAACTATGCAAACTTTCAATTTCAGTTTATTAGCATAAATTGCCTGGATGATGAATTCAACCTTTTTGTGACAGAATATAAGTTCCCCCATAATATTTGTTCCAAAGAACTTTTATCATATAACTAAAGTTCCATTGGGAACTTTCCTTATATAATATTTTATCCAATGCTATAAGAAAATTTCCTTCACAAAGGATAAAATATTACATAAGGAAAGTTCCCAATGGAACTTTTGTTATATGCTAAAAGTTCTTTTGAATAAATATTATGGACAATGTTTTATATAATAAAAGTTCCAAGAATATTTGTTATATTATAAAAGTTCCAGGAGAATTTGTTATATTATAAAAAGTTCCAGGAATATTTTTTATATCTAAAAGTTCTAGGAATATTTGCTATATTATAAAAGTTTCAGGCATATTGGAATATTGGCTATATTATAAATGTTTCAGGAATAGTTATCATGGTTATTAGATATTTAAAGTTCTAGAAATATTTATTATATCTTCAAAGTTCTAGGAATATATACCACAATATCCAAAATAATTTCTAGCTACAAATGTATGGAAGTAAATTTCCAATAATAAAGTACAGGCATTTTCGTCTGAAATTTGTGGCTAACTTCATGCTTGACTAAAGTATAAAATAAACTTTCTTCATTGATACAGACTAACGGACCATTTAGTTAAGTAAGTCACAGTGGAGCATGCAGTAATAAAATATTAAAAATATATATTCTTACCTTCTTTAGAATAAGAGCCATCGTTTAAATATGTACAATTTTTGTTGTATTCCTCAGACTCCATTCTTTGTTTGTACTACATGTGCAGGTAAATGCCATGTGAGGTGAACATTAATTAAGATGTAATCAGGTGTTAAAAATCAAATAACACTCTATCTTTAAAGGAACAAATATTATGAAACCATATGATGTTTTAGTTCCAGGTGAATATCTTATGAAGGTGGAAATAGTATTATGTAATGTTTGTTCCCAAGAACTTTTATTATCCATAGTTTTGTTCCAGGGGGAACAAGTATCATGCGGAACAAATATATGTTCACAGTTTACAATGAGCATAAAATAGGCACTTATTCTTTGGTTATAACAGTTTGTGTCATCAAAATACTTAGTGCCTGCTGTGTCCATAATTCATTGAACCATGAAATAAGGATCAAAACCATAATTTGTCATATTTCGAAAATTCACATCATTATAAACATGTATGCATGAAGATGTGAAAACAACTTCACAGTTAACTACCTTAAACCAAACCTTAACCTTAGAATGGACAGATTTCAGACCATATCACATTTCGATGTTTCAAAAAACTTTTAAATCAGGGTCAAAACCTTAATTTTGCTTAATTTCAGAAAGTTCAAGTCATAATGAACATATGTATCAAGTTTCATGTTAATGTAACTTCAGCTTCACATCTAACTTCCTTAAACCAAATCTTTAAGCTAACAGATGTACAGACAGACTGGAATACACAATGTCACCCTTATTATTGTGGGTCAAGCATTTTAATAAAATGCTTTGCTGAGCGCAGCCTGATACGACCCCAGTGGTCGAACCCTGAACAGTTGGGGCAAATTTGGACACAATATTCAAGCTTGATACTATCTGAATTTGGATTGTGATCAAATTTTTGACATAATATGGGTTTCTGACACAAAATAAATGTGGTCAAAGATCTTACAAATCTAATGGGCAATACTGTGCAATTGAAGATTTCTTCTTGAAACTTTTCAAAAATTTGAAATTTTGAAAATAAAAAAAAAAAAATACGAACCCTTTTAAAAAAAATTGCCCCCAAACTTTTTGAAACACCCTTTTAGCATTAACCATCAAACTCAATTGCAGTCTTTCCTTTGTAGTATGGAACCTTGTAGTACAATTTTAGAGAGATCCATACACTTAATCACAAGTTACTGTCTGGAAACTAGAAAAATGATTTTTTTAACCATAAAAGCCCATTTAAATACATCATAAAAGTTTTAAAATAGAAAATGACATCATAGTCATGGCAAAAATTAAAAAACCTTTATTAAACATTTTTAAAATAGTAACTTCTAAAAATAAATTGACAGCTAATCACCTAAAGACAATACATTTCTTTATAAATAATTTACAAGCAGTGTAAGGGAGGTAATTTGACAATATGTGTTTGAATTATGTTTTGTACTTAAGTAATTGTCCATTAACCTGGAAACCCTTGTTTTTCCCCCTTTTTTGCCCCTAATTCCTAAACAGTTTGAGCCATAACCCCCCAAAGCAAATTCTTACCATCCCTTTGTGATTGTAACTTGTGGTATAATTTCAGAGAGATCCATACACCATTTCACAAGTTATTGTCTGGAAACTAGAAAAATGCTTATTTGGGCCCCATTTTGGCCCCTAATTCCTGAACTGTTAGGACCATAACCCTCAAAATCAATACCAACCTTCCTTTTGTGGTCATAAACCTTATGGTAAAATTTCATAGAAATCCATACACTTAAACAAAAGTTATTGTCCGGAAACCAATGTGTCTTCGGACGACGACAAGGACAACGACGTGATACCAATATAAAAAGAAGCATCAATCATAAATCAGATAACATGGGATTATTTTGATAATAACAATGTGTATTTGACAAACCACACAAGGAATCAATATTGCCACTTTTCAAATGGTTTAACCCATACAATTACATTTTTTTCCAATTCATTTATATGTTAATATATTAATAAACCCTTTTTCTCCAATCAAGTCCACATGCTAAAGTGCAATTATTCCAATTTGGCACCTGTTTTCATATTAACAACATGCCTTTTTAAATTCTTAATGTAACACTTATCTTTGTGATCAGGTACTACTGGCATAAAATTACATTTATCAATGAAACATGAAAATAAGGTAAGAATCAGGTCAACCCTTGGTCAACCCTGTCAGATGGACATTTACTAATTCTACAGAACAGATACTATTGATGTATTACTCAGAACTTGATGTTAATTATTGAAGCATAAAAATGAGGTCAAGATGTTTGACATACAAGTACATATTACAATGATTCTAAAGACAACTTTCGTATTCATGCATTTCCTCGTACAATTCTCATATCACAATGCTTAGGTCACAGTAAGAGTCAATTGGTCAATGACATTATTTACCTCATTCATTAAGAAGAACTGGAAACTAGTCTATAGACCATATATATTTGAAATAATTAGGGAATGTGTCCATGAGACACAGATGATGCCCCCACTTGCATATAATGTTATAAAGGGACATTATTCAAGAACGGTAAAGTGACGCTACCCAAATTTGTAATTGATCTGAGTTTTGTGGTAATAAGCATTGTGTATAAGTTTCATAACATTTGGTTGAGGCAAACTTAAGTTAGAGAACAGAAACGAAAAATTCAGCAATTTTTCCATTTGTAAAGGGCATTACTCTAGAATGATAAAAGTGACATCACCAAAATTCTAACTTGATCTGTGTATTGTGGTAACAAGCATTGTGTATAAGTTTCATAACATTTGGTTGAGGCAAACTAAAGTTAGAGAACAGAAACGAAAAATTCAGAAAGTTTCCATTTGTAAAGGGCATAACTCTAGAACGATAAAAGTGAGGCCACCAAAATTCAAATTTGATCTGTGTTTTGTGGTAATAAGCATTATGTATAAGTTTCATAACATTTGGTTGAGGAAAACTAAAGTTAGAGAACGGAAACGAAAAATTCAGCAATTTTTCCATTTGTAAAGGGCATAACTCTAGAACGGTAAAAGTGATGCCACCAAAATTCAAACCTGATTTGTGTTTAGTGATAATAAGCATTGTGCATAAGATTCATAACATTTGGTTGAGGCAAATTAGAGTTAAGAGAACGGAAACCAATTTTGGGACTTACGGACGGATGTACAGACGGACATGGGTAAAACTTAATGCCCCCTTCGCTACAGAAGGGGCTTAAGAAAAGATTGTGTAATGTTCAACTTATCTAGTTTTGTTTATGCAATCATTCTAATCACAGTTCAGTTGGAAACTTCAGACTAATAATGAATTATCATGCTCTGTAATAACCAGATGCATCCAGCTCTACTACCCTCTGTAATAACCAGATTCATCCAGCTCTACTACCCTCTGTAATAACCAGATTCATCCAGCTCTACTACCCTCTGTAATAACCAGATTCATACAGCTCTACTACCCTCTGGAATAACCAGATTCATCCAGCTCTACTACCCTCTGTAATAACCAGATTCATACAGCTCTACTACCCTCTGAAATAACAATATTCATCCTGTTCTTCTTCACTCTGAAATGTACAGATTCATCCAGCTCTACTACCTTCTGAAATAACCAGTTTCATCCAGCTCTACTACCCTCTGCAATAACCAGATTCATACAGCTCTACTACCCTCTGAAATAACCAGATTCATCCAGCTCTACTACCCTCTGCAATAACCAAATTCATACAGCTCTACTACCCTCTGAAATAACAATATTCATCCTGTTCTTCCCTCTGAAATGTACAGATTCATCCAGCTCTACTACCCTCTGAAATAATCAGATTTACCCAACTGTTGAAGCCTTCCCCACCAGAATAGCATCCCTAATTCTAACATTCTCATTGCTGCAACATACTTTGCTCTATGATACAAAAATAATTAGCATGACTACAATGGCAAATATCATACTTTCTAGAAAACATAAAATTTGTTTTGACCAAGTAATAATTTATCATGTAAACTCTAAAAGATCTTAATCCTTACCATACGGGAGCCGTAACATTACGGCCTCCACCCAAAATACTGTTTTTTTGGCTCCAATTGCCAAATTTACTTTTAGAGGTCAAATGTATGATATGTATTTCGAAATTGAAGCATGTTTCCTCAAACTTATGTTATTTATTGTCAGGTTTAAGGTGTAGTTTGACCCTAAATACTAAATAAAAATTGAAATCTGATAAAACTGTTTTTTCTGGAGCGGTGGGCTTCCCTTCGGTGTCTGGGACACGCAGTACAGAAGCCAAAAACTTTCAAAAATAGGATAAACCCACAGGCATATAACTACTGATCGTGTTTATTATTGAAATACGCTTGGGGAACGACTACTTCCTGTTGCAGGTACAGGTGAAACCAAAAAATCGAGAAAAATCTGAATATTCCAATTTTTGGTGAAATGACCTTCTTTAGACTACCATACTCAGATCAGGTTCACTCTGAACTAAGCACTTATGGGGTCAATGTGTTCACTGGGTCCACTCTACATGCAGACTACAATGAGATACATCCATCAGCATCCCTTCTGTCTTCCAGGTCAAGAAATAGAGCGAAAAATCAAAATTGTTGCTTTTTGCAACTTAAAACCAACTTTGGGGCAGCATCACACCCACCCACCTTGTCCTGTGATCCCCTATCTTAACTTTATTGACATCAATATGCATCAGCAGCAGAGTATAAGCTCATTTGTATATAATTTGCATATTTTTGCAAATGAACTAAAATTAGACATTTTCTGAAAACAGTTCAGCATGCGGAGAGTAAAATATGTTCTACAATTTTCAAATGAAGAATAAGAGATAAAATTCAAACCTCGGAATCATTGAGCTCATTGTCCAGAAAATCAAAGCCTTTGATTGTCAGATTAATATCATTGACATTTGGGTCATTGTCACCTGCAAATATAACAAAACACCTCTGTAATGATTCTACTTTGCTTTTATTAAGTCTGGTTGTGTATCATGAATTATCAAAGCTTAAGTATGTCTATAGTTATATCCACATCCTTTTTTCTCTGGTGGATAGTTGTCTCATTGGCAATCTGTCATTAAATGGAAGTTCTATCATAATATAAGATCTAAATGGAAGAAATATTCTATACATTTTTTCCACTGGAACAACTTATGGAATAAAGGGTGTATAACATTTGTTCCAGCAGGAACAGATATTATGGCATTGTTTATTGACTAAGTTTCCAGCAGAACTTTTATTTTGGCAGAACAAATAAAGGTTCACATATCATACTGCATCTCCTTATTTTTATAACTACAACAACTGGCAAAATAAAGCAGAAAAGTTGGGAAAGGATTAAACTTAAAATATCTTTTTAGAATTTTAAAAGTCACAAGTACAGAATAAACTTATTCAAAATCTGGAAAATAGGAAAAAATTCTCATACAATTCCATAATAGCAGGTGCACAACTTCAACGTGTTTGCAATCTTTCTGTGCAAATTTGTAGAACTTGGTTGAAAACTGTATGAGTTCAATTATCGGTATACAAATTATGTATCCACTTTTCAATGAACACCCGCACTGTGCACCATGCCACCTGACAACCACATACAAACAGGCCAAAACTTGTAATTACAGCAAAAAAGAAAATTCCACAAATGAAGGAAGCTGTTGGAAATCCTGGATGATTTGATTAGACAGCCAAGAAAAGTGAATTAACAAAGGAAGGACAACTTCTAAGCATAAGCAGGTCAAAGACAGATGAACAATGCCAATAGAAATGTAGACCCTTGCAGTTGTTCCAGAAACCAAATATAGTTGACCTTTTGCTTATACATGTAGTGTCTAACATACAAGCATAACCACAAAAACTAAACACTGGCCAATGAACCACGAATATGAGGTCAATGACAACTATTAACCCATAGACCAAATGACATAGCTATAGATTGAAGCAACTATAGGTCAGCTAATGACCTTCAAAAATTACAAAAAGAGTGCACACACTGAAATGTATTGCCTGCTTTACTAACCATGATTGATGTTATGTTAAAAGTCCTAAAGATAAAGTTTTACTACAAGTATCACATAATCTCAACATTATCAAAGATCCATGAAAATGAGGTCAAGGTCATATAAACCAAGCCAGACAGACATGTACACCTTCCAATCATTACATACACCAAATGTAGTTGACCTTATGCTTATAGGATACAAGAAACAGACAAAACCATGAAAACTGAATATTGACCAATGAAACATGAAAATGAGATCAAGGTCAGATGAACCCTGTTAGACAGACATATACACCTTACAGTCTTTGGTTTTTTATGTTGTGTTTTGTGTACTGTTGTTTGTTAGTCTTTTTCTTTTTAGCCATGGCATTGTCAGTTTATTTTCAACTTTTGAGTTAGAATGTCCCTTTAGTATCCTTCGCCTCTCTTTTACGATCATTCCATGCATCAATTAAAGTTGACCATATTGCTCGTAGTATTTAAGAAACAGACTTAACCAGGAAAACTTAATATTGACCAATGAACCATGAAAACAAGGCCGAGGTCAGACGAACCCTGCCAGACAGACATGTACATCTTGCAATCATTCCATACACCAAAAAAAGTTGACTTATTGCTTATAGTATCTTGGAAGAGAACCTAACTACTGAAACTTAACATTGATCAATGAACCACAAAAATTGTTCCTTGATTCATGTGAGGCTGACTTTATACAGGATCTTGTTAGGAAGAATCAAAAGAAGCTAGCATTAATTATCCTTTAACTTCACGTTCTGCTATATAGATGATGTCCTATTATTTAACAATTCAAAGTTTGGTGGCTATGTTGAACGCAACTACCCCATGGAACTTGAAATAAAGGATACAACAGATACAGTTAAGTCTGTCTCTAGAAATTAACAATGAGGGTCTGTTGAGAACAAAACTTTACCACAAAAGAGACGATTTCAGTTTCCCAATTCTGAACTTTCCATTTCTATATAGCAACATTCCAGCAACGCCTGCATATCGAGTATATATCTCCCAGTTGATACAATATTCTAGAGCTTGCATTTCTTATCATGATTTCCTTGATAGAGGGTTGCTGCTTACACAGAAGCTATTGAACCATTAATTCCAAGTGGTGAAGTTGAGATCATCCCTTTGAAAATTTTACTGACACCATCACAAGTTGGTTGAAAGTTATGGAATATCTGTTTCACAGATGACAACGGATGTGTTCCAATTCTCTTAACCACAATCCCATCCTCTTTTTCTTGAACGTGACTTAGCAAATTAGACTTATCACAGAGTATGTACTTACATGAGCAACATGTCCTGTTGCTCAGTCTATATTTTTCGATGTTGTGTTTTGTGTACTGTTGTGTTTTTTTTACCATTGCATTGTCAGTTTGTTTTTTCGACTTATAAGTTTTGAATATCCCTTTGGTATCTTTTGCCACACTTTTAATACTATGTGATGGCAGTAGCTCTAAATGATCTCTGGTCCAGGTGATCTAAATAGGAAAATGAGAATGTTACCCTCTGACGGACGGTCACTGACCCTTATTATTTAGTACAATACTTTAACATTTCATGACAAAACCTACTTGATCCAGCATCTGGTAGTGATGTTTCTTCGCCACTAGACACAACACTCTGTTGATGGTCCAAAGTATCACTCGACTGGCTAAATATTACCTGAAAAATCATAATTAATCAGAGAATATATTCTGAAATCAAATTCTCCATCCCATAATTCATATCTTAACTACCCGGTATTTAGAGTTATGAAGCATTCTAGTGTATCTTGGCTACACTTTGGTCACTTTATAAAACCAATAATTGGATATTATTTTGTGAACATATTCTTGACATACTTTCATTTCATGAAATCTTCTTTAGTCATGATTTCATCTTAAAGATTTTGTGTATTGTGTGTCCAAAATTTGAGAAAATCTCGTTTTCCCAGTTCCTAAAATGCCTGATGATTTCAAGCATGCATTCTAAAAATAGAATGCTTTGATTAAGGAAAGATTTTATTTTACAAAATAGTTCATTTTGAACCAAACAGACAGCCAAGGATGGGAAGCAAAAGCTATTTCATTTTGATTACAATTTGCTTTAAAATGGTTAAACATTGTTAAACATGGGATAGCAATTATAAATCTATGCTTTAACCTGTCAATTTAAACCTTTTCTGTCCATTCCAAAAGCTTAGATAATTACAATAACAATTCTATGTATGTTACATTGTTACAAAGCAGATAAGATGAAATCAGGTAATGCATAATATCACCTATTGCATGGACACAAGGAATACCTCTGTACATGAAGTTCTCTTCTCAAAACTTATTATAGCATGTTAGGTAACTGTGAAATAAAAGCTTATCAGAAGTTTATAATGAGCTGTTTAATAATATGTACATATATCCACTTGTTTTATTTATCAATTTTATTTTGTGGAGAAATTTACAAACCTCTTTTAACTTAAACAAGAGGCTGTCAGAGTGACAGCAAACCGGATTTTCCTGCAGAGGTCGAACCCTGAACAGTTGAGCAAGTATGGACACTACATTTAAGCTTAAAACTGCTCTGAATTTGGATTGTGGTTGAATATTTGACACAGCATAGGTTTGTGACACAAAATGAATGTGGTCAAAGAACTGAAATATTTGAAATTGGACATTTACCTATTATGGTCCAATATCCAAAATCTAAGTACATTGTCAGAATCAGCATATCAAAGAACTCGATGAAATCAAACAAAAGTTTAATTTAGGACCCTTTGGACCACAATGTGGACCAATTTGATAAAGGAGCTCACAATCCAAAATCTCTCAATACATGGTAAGATTCAGCATTTCAAGGAACCACATAAATTCAATTTTTGTGAATCAAACAAAGTTTAATTTTGGACCCTGATTTGGACCAACTTGAAAACTGGGCCCAAAAATCTAATAATTAAATACAGGTTTAGATTCAGCATTTGAAAGAACCCTATATATATCTAATTTAAGTTGAAATGAAACACAATTTAATTTTATCCATATATTTTCTGTGCAAAGGAAAATAACTCAAACTGGATATATAGATATGATTATAATCAATAAACCAGTGAAGTGATGACTAAGTTCTATAAAATTTAATATGATGTAATTTTTCAAATTATAATCAATAATATAATAACAACAACCAGTGATGACTAAGTTCTCTAAAATTAGATATGATTTAACACTCAAACATTGTTAAAATCAGCATATCAAAGAACCCAAGAATTCAATTTTTGATTATACAAAAGTTTAATTTAGGACCCTTTGTACCTCGATGTGGTATTATCTAACTAATAATGAAAATAAATACAGGTTTAGATTCGACATTTCAAAGAACCCTATATATCTTCAATTTATGTTGAAATCAAACACAGTTTAATTTTGGATCCCGATTTGGACCAACTTGAAAACTGGGCCCAAAATCAGAAATCTAAATATATGTTTATTAATAGACAATATAAGGTAAGTTTTGAAAGGAGTCAGTTCACCTAATCAAAAAAATATATATAGCATTCAGAAAATTAGTTTTTACAGAATAACAAACAACTTACAATTTACCAAAGAAAAGAAAAAAAAATTCAATTAATTCGGTGTCAATTGTTTTTTCTTAAAACAAAAAACCAACATAAATAAGACTTTTAACTGGTGGTTTAGCTGTTAAACACTAACTATATATAATAGGAACAAGAATGCACATGTTGTTGTGCTAAGCATACCCCAACTCCTTATTCAAAGGATCTGAAAAGTGCACACACATTACAACTCATCACTGTCAAGCTTTTGACTAAATTTGAAATCAATCTGTTCAGTTGTTTTAAAAAAAAAATTTTGTTGGACAAATGACCATGGCAAGACAGCCAAAACAGAATAAAGAACTAACAGACAGAACTGGAGGCTCTAAAGAGCCTGCGTCGCTCACCTTGGTCTATGTGCATATATATCAAACAAAGGACACTCTCCAACATTGTAGACGAGAATAGACTTCATGACTAAATTCTCTATTTTGTTGATCTTGTATTACTGATCTTTTAGTCTGATTAGTTTCTCTCTATTTTCTTTTGTTTTTGCTCAAAACACAAAAGAGGGTAAAAAAAATCCTCATTTAAGGGCAATCAGTCCTATGAAGAGTGACAGTCTACTATCTATATCGGCAAAATTTGACTTTTTAATGGATCTTGCCTTGCTGATCATTTTTGTGATTTAAAGTGTTTATTTATCTAAAAAATTGACTATAAAGGACAATAACTCCTTAAGGGGTCAATTGACCATTTTGGTCATGTTGACTTATTTGTAGATCTTACTTTGCTGAACATTATTGCTGTTTACAGTTTATCTCTATCTAAAATAATATTCAAGATAATAACCAATAAACAGCTGCGCCATGAGCGCATGTTACGCCCGTCGTCTTGTGTGTGAATTTTGATGCAATAAGCATAAATAGTTTCTGACATACGGCGTGACATGCGAAAACCCCCCTTTTTTTTTACAAAAAACTCAATATCTCTAAAATAAAATTTTGAATCAAAACCAAAAAGTATACAGATCTTTAGATTAATATAACTAAGAAGTGTGTAAAATTTTAAGCAATAATCATAAATCGTTTTTGAGATACGGGCGCGACATGTGAAAACCCCCCCTTTAAAAAAAAATTTAAAAAATCAATATCTCAAAAATAAAATTTTGAATCAAAACCAAAAAGTATACAGATCTTTAGATTAATATAACTAAGAAGTGTGTCAAATTTTAAGCAATAATCATAAATCGTTTTTGAGATACGGCGCGACATGTGAAAAACCCCTCCCCCTTTTTTTACAAAATACTCAATAACTCAAAATAAAATTTTGAATCATCACCAAAAAGTATACAGATATTAAGGTTAATATAACTAAGAAGTGTATAAAGTTTTAAGCAATAATCATAAACTGTTTTTGAGATACGGTGCGACATGTGAAAAACCCCTCCCCCTTTTTTAACAAAATACTCAATATCTCTAAAATAAAATTTTGAATCATCACCAAAAAGTATACAGATCTTAAGATTAATATAACTAAGAAGTGTGTAAAGTTTTAAGCAATAATCATAAATTGTTTTTGAGATACGGCGCGACATGTGAAAAAAAACACACACCTGTTTTAGTTACTAAGTCCCGTAACTCAAAAAGTTTTAATCTTATTTTCACCAAAAAGTATACAGATCGTTTGACCATCATAAGAAACAACTATGTTAAGTTTCATGAAATTTGGATAAGTCATTCTCAAGTTACAGTGCGACATGTTTACGCAGGACAGACAGACAGACAGACAGACAGACAGACGGACGGACAGACAGACGGACAGACAGACGGACGGACGCCGGACATTTGTATACCATAATACGTCCCGTCAAAAATTTGACAGGCGTATAAAAACTGCAAAATTTCCTTAAAATTACCAATTCAGGGGCAGCAACCAACTATGAGTTGTCTGATTTGTCTAAAAATTGCAGGGCAGATAGATCTTAAGCTGATGAACATTTTTATCCATGTCCGATTAGCTCTAAATACTTTAGATTCAGAGATATCAGCCAAAATCTGCATTTTACCCCTATGTTCTATTTTTAGCCATGTTGGCCATCTTGGTTGGCGGGCCGGGTCATCGGACACATTTTTTAAACTAGATACCCTAATGATGATTGTGACCAAGTTTAGTTAAATTTGTCTCAGTAGTTTCAGAGGAGAAGATTTTTGTAAAAGATTACAAAAATTTACAAAAAATTGTTAAAAATTGACGGTAAAGGGGAATAACTCCATAAAGGGTCAATTGACCATTTTGGTCATGTTGACTTATTTGTAGATCTTACTTTGCTTTACATTATTGCTGTTTACAGTTTATCTCTATCTATAATAATAATCAAGATAATAAACAATAAAATGCTTCGCTGAGCGCAGCTGGATACGACTGCAGAGGTCCAACCCTGAACATTTGGGGCAAAAATGGACACAATATTCGCACATGATACAGGTCTGAATTTGGATTGTAAATAAATATTTGACACATAATAGGTTTCTGACACCGAATAACTGTAGTCAAAGAAGTTAGAATTGGTTATATGATTTGTATTTATATTCAATTTTTTGCTTTTGTGCAATACACTATGCTGTTGCGAAATTGACCCCCCCCCCCCCCCAAAAAAAAATTTACCCCCCCTTTTTTTGCTTTGGGAATACACCGTGCTGTTGCCTATTGACCCCCCCCCCCCCTAAAAAAAAAAAAATGTTTACCCCCTCCCCCTTTTTTGGCAAAAAGAAATAATATTTGAAGAAATTTTCTTTTAAATTTCTGAAATCTGAAATGAAAAAAAAATCGCCCCCACAATTTCTTTTTTACCCCCCTCCCCCCTCTAAATTTTTTTTTAACCTTCCCCCCTTTTCCAAACAAAAAATTCTTTCCCTCAAGATATGGTCATAATCTCAATTCAAATTTCCAATGGAGTTTGCAACCATAATTACCAATTTAAATACATCATAAAAGTCTAAGAATAGAAAAAAAAAAATCCCCCCCCCCCAAATTTTTTGAACCCCCTTATGATTCATCACCCCCAAACTCAATCCCAGCCTTCCCTTTGTGGTATGGTACCTTGCAGTACAATTTCAGAGAGATCCATACACTTGAACACAAGTTATTGTCTGGAAACTAGAAAAATGCTTGTTTTTTGGCCCCTTTTTGTAACCCGGATTTGTTTTTTTCTCAATCGATTTATGAATTTCGAACAGCGGTATACTACTGTTGCCTTTATTTGGCCCAAAATTCCTAAATGTTTAGGGCAATTACCCCCAAACTCAAACCCAGCTTTCCCTTTGTGATATGGAACCTTGTAGTACAATTTCATAAAGATCCATACACTTACACACAAGTTATTGACCTGAAACTAGAAAAATGCTTGTTTTTTGCCCCTTTTTGGCCCCTAATTCCTAAAATTTTGAAGCAATTACCCCCAAAATCCATCCCAGCCTTCCCTTTGTGGTATGGTACCTTGCAGTACAATTTCAGAGATCCATACACTTGAACACAAGTTATTGTCTGGAAACTAGAAAAATGCTTATTTTTGGCCCCTTATTCCTAAACGGTTTGGGCAATTACCCCCAAACTCAATTCCAGCTTTCCCTTTGTGATATGGAACCTTGTAGTACAATTTTAGAAAGATCCATACACTTACACACAAGTTATTGTCATGAAACTAGAAAAATGCTTGTTTTTTGCACCTTTTTTGGCCCCTAATTCCTAAAATTGTGAGGCAATTACCCCCAAAATCAATCCCAGCATTCCGTTTGTGATATGGAACCTTGTGGTTCAATGTCAGAGAGATCCATACACTAACACACAAGTTATTGTCTGGAAGTTACAAAAATACTTATTTTTGGCCCCTTATTCCTTAACTGTTGGTACCATAACCCCCAAAATCAATCCCAACCTTCCTTTTGTGGTATTGAAACTTGAAAATTTCATAGAGACCCATTCACTTAAACTAAAGTTATTGTGCGAAAACCAATGTGTCTTCGGATGACGACGATGACAACGACCACGCCAACGTCATACCAATATACGACTGCAAAAATTTTTTTGCGGTCTAATAAAAACTGCAAAACTTCCTTAAAATTACCAATTCAGGGGCAGCAACCCAACAACGGGTTGTCTGATTTGTCTGAAAATTTCAGGGCAGATAGATCTTGACCTTATGAACAATTTTATCCCATGTCAGATTTGCTCTTAATGCTTTGGTTTCAGAGATATAAGCCAAAATCTACATTTTCACCCTTTGTTCTATTTTTAGCCATGGCGGCCATCTTGTTTGGCAGTCCGGGTCATCGGACACATTTTTTAAACTAGATACCCCAATGATGATTGTGGCCAAGTTTGGTTAAATTTGGCCCAGTAGTTTCAGAGGAGAAGATTTTTGTAAAAGTTACAGACAGACGACGGACGCCAAGTGATGAGAAAAGCTCACTTGGCCAGGTGAGCTAAAAATGAGGCAATATAGCCCCTTCTATAAGGAGTAATACCACCATTGTTTTTCCCTTATTAGTATTTGTTAAATTGGCACTTTTCAAAAAATTGTGCAGAATTTATTTTTGTTTCAAACAAAGAAATACTTGGCATGAGTAAAGTTTTATCCTGTCCAGTTCTACATACAAAATTTCACATAACATTTCATTGCATATAAGATAATAACCATCACTGGAAGTTAACCAATCAAATTTCAGCCCTTTTCTTCCTGTTTACAAGCTTTAGTAACCATGTAACCTCAAGTTTCCAAAATATTTTATAGAAACACAAAATAAATTAAATGTGGATAGTGTCCACATGTGGACACAGATGATGCCCCCGCTTGCATATCATATAATTATAAAGGGACATAACTGAAGAACGGTAAAAGTGACGCTACCCAAATTTGAAATTGATCTGAGTTTTGTGGTAATAAGCATTGTGTGTAAGTCTCATAATATATATACCAAAATATTACTAGATCCTCCTAAAGACAAACAACAATATGTCTGGTCTGCTAAGTTCAATATATAACAGCATAAATTTATATAAGTAACAAATAAATTGCTTCGCTGAGCGCAGCCTGATACGACCGCAGAGGTCGAATCCGGAACAGTTGGGGCAAATTTGGACACAATATTCAAACTTGATACTGTCTGAATTTGGATTGTGATCAAATTTTGGACATAATATAGGTTTCTGACACAAAACTAGAGGCTCTAAAGAGCCTGTGTCGCTCACCTTGGTCTAAGTGCATATTAAACAAAGGACACAGATGGATTCATGACAAAATTGTGTTTTGGTGATGGTGATGTGTTTGTAGATCTTACTTTACTGAACATTCTTTCTCCTTACTATTATCTCTCTCTATAATGAACTTGGCCCGGTAGTTACAGTGGAAAATATATTGTAAAAATTTACAAAAATTTACAAAATTTACGAAAATTGTAAAAAATTGACTATAAAGGGCAATAACTCCTTAAGGGGTCAATTGATAATTTTGGTCATGTTGACTTATTTGTAGATCTAACTTTGCTGTACATTATTGCTGTTTACAGTTTATCTCTATCTATAATAATATTCAAGATAATAACCAAAAACGGCAAAATTTTCTTAAAATGACCAATTCAGGGGCAGCAACCCAACAACCTGTTGCCTGATTGGTCTGAAAATTTGAAGGCAAATAGATCTTGACCTAATGAACAATTTTATCCCCATCAGATTTGCTCTTAATGCTTTGGTTTCAGAGATATGAGCCAATAAAATGCTTCGCTGGGGCGCAGCTTGATACGACCGCAGAGGTCGAACCCTGAACAGTTGGGGCAAGTATGGACACAACATTCAAGCTTGATACAGCTCTGAATTTGGATTGTTATTAAATATTTGACACAGCATAGGTTTCTGACACAGAAAGAATGTGGTCTAAGAACTTGAATTTTTTTAATTTACCTATTATGGTCCAATGTCCGAAATCAAAATACATGGTTAGATTCAGCATATCAAAGAACTACATATATTCAATTTTTGTTAAAATCAAACAAAGTTTAATTTTGGACCCCAACTTGGACAAACTTGAAAACTGGGCCCATAATCAAAAATCTAAACACATGTTTAGATTCAGCATATCAAAGAACCCCAAGAATTCAATTTTTGCTAAAATCAAACTAAGTTTAATTTTGGACCCTTTGGACCTTAATGTAGACCAATTTAAAAAACGGGACTTGAAATTAAAAATCTAAATACACGGTTAGTTTGGAATATCAAAAAACCCCAATAATTCAATTTTTGATGAAATCAAACAAAGTTTAATTTTGGACCCTTTTGACCTCAATATGAACCAATTTGATAGCGGGGCCCACAAATAAAAAATCTAAGTTCATGGTTAGATTCAGCATATCAAAGAACCCCATATATTCAATTTTTGTTGAAATAAAAAAAAGTATAATTTTGGACCCCAACTTGGACCAACTTGAAAACTGGGCCCATAATCAAAAATCTAAACACATGTTTAGATTCAGCATATCAAAGAACCCCAAGAATTCAATTTTTGTTAAAATCAAACTAAGTTTAATTTTGGACCCTTTGGACCTCAATGAAGACCAATTTAAAAAACGGGACCCAAATTCAAAATCTAAAAACACGGTTAGATTTGGCATATCACAGAACCCCAATAATTCAATTTTCGATGAAATCAAACAAAGTTTAATTTTGGACCCTTTTGACCTCAATATGAACCAATTTGATAGCGGGGCCTACAAATAAAAAATCTAAATACATGGTTAGATTCAGCATATCAAAGAACCTCATATATTCAATTTTTGTTGAAATCAGACAAAGTTTAATTTTGGTCCCCAATTTGGACCAACTTGAAAACTGGGCCCATAATCAAAAATCTAAATACATGTTTAGATTCAGCATATCAAAGAACCCCATATATTCAATTTTTGTTGAAATCAAACAAAGTTTAAATACTGGACCCTATCTTGGACCAACTTGAAAACTGGGCCCATAATCAAAAATCTAAACACATGTTTAGATTCAGCAAATCAAAGAACCCCAAGAATTCAATTTTTGTTAAAATCAAACTAAGTTTAATTTGGACCCTTTGGACCTCAATGTAGACCAATTTAAAAAACAGGACCCAAAATTAAAAACCTAAATACACGTTTAGATTTGGAATATCAAAGAACCCCAATAATTCAATTTTAGATGAAATCAAACAAAGTTTAATTTTGGACCCTTTTGACCTCAATATGAACCAATTAGATAACGGGGTCCACAAATAAAAAATCTAAATACATGGTTAGATTCAGCATATCAAAGAACCCCATATATTCAATTTTTGTTGAAATCAAACAAAGTTTAATTTTGGACCCCAATTTGGACCAACTTGAAAACTGGGCCAAAAATCAAAAATCTAAATACATGTTTAGATTCAGCATATCAAAGAACCTCATATATTCAATTTTTGCTAAAATCAAACAAAGTTTAATTTTGGACCCTTTGGACATTAATGTAGACCAATTTGAAAACTGGACCCAAAATTAAAAATCTAAATACACTGTTAGATTCGGCATAACAAATAAATAAATGTGATCAAAGATTTTACAAATCTAATGCGCCATACTGTGCAATTAAAGATTACTTCTTGAAATTTTTCAATATTTGAAATTTGAAAAAAAAATAATATTTGAAGAATAATTCTTTTTAATTTCTGAAATCTGAAATGAGAAAAAATTGGCCCCCCACAATTTCTTTTTATCCCCCCCCCCCTTTTTCCCCCAAAAAAATTCTTTCCCTCAAGATATGGTCATAATCTCAATTCAAATTTCCAATGGAGTTGGCAACCATAATTACCCATTTAAATTTACCATAGTGCTAACTTAATCTATTTTATAATAGAATTAATAAAAATATAGTGTCAAATCTTTCATATGGATTTTTTTGTAAAAAAAAAAGATGAAAACATTTGCAGATATTTTTACTGGTCTTCCTTTATAAATATGCATTTCTTTAAACATAATTTAAAAGCAGTGTAAGGGAAGTAACCAAAACGTTGTATTTGGATTACCTCCCTTACACTGTTTTAGATTATCTTTATTGTTCATTAACCATTACTTTATACATAATTTAAAAGCAGTGTAAGGGAGATAATTTCAATGATGTATTTGATTTATCTCCCTTACACTGCTTTAAATTATGTTTTGTACTAAAGTATTTGTCCATTAACCAGGACAACCTTGTTTTTCCCCCTTTTTTGCCCCTAATTCCTAAACGGTTTGAGCCATAACCCCCCAAAGCAAATCCTAACCATCCCTTTGTGGTATGGAAACTTGTAGTATAATTTCAGAGAGATCCATACACCTTTCCACAGTTATTGTCTGGAAACTAGAAAATGCTCCTTTTTGGCCCCTTTTTGGCCCCTAATTCCTTAACTGTTGGTACCATAACCCCCAAAATCGATCCCAACCTTCCTTTTGTGGTATTTAACCTTATGGTCAAATTTCAAAAAGATCCATTCACTTAAACTAAAGTTAGAGTGCGAAAACCAATATGTATTCGGACGACGACGACGCCGGACGACGACGACGCCGGACGACGACGACGCCAACGTCATACCAATATACGACCACAAAATTTTTTTGCGGTCGTATAAAAACTGCATTTTACCCTATGTATTATTTTTTAGCCATGTCGGCCATCTTGGTTCGCGGGCGGGGTCATCGGACACATTTTTTAAACTAGATACCCTAATGACGATTGGGGACAAGTTTGGTTAAATTTGTCTTAGTAGTTTCAGAGGAGAAGATTTTTGTAAAGGATTACAAAAATTTACGAAAAATGGTTAAAAACTGACTATAAAGGGCAATAACTCCTTAAGGGGTCAACTGCCCATTTTGGTCAAGTTGACTTATTTGTAGATCTTACTTTGCTGAACATTATTGCTGTTTACAGTTTATCTCTATCTATAATAATATTCAAGATAATAACCAAAAACGGCAAAATTTCCTTAAAATTACCAATTCAGGGGCAGCAACCCAACAACGGGTTGTCCGATTCATCTGAAAATTTCAGGGCAGATAGATCTTGACCTAATAAACAATTTTACCCCATGTCAGATTTGCTCTAAATGCTTTGGTTTCAGAGATATAAGCCAAATTCTACATTTTACCCCTATGTTCTATTTTTAGCCATGGCGGCCATCTTGGTTGGTTGGCCGGGTCACCGGACAAATTTTTTAAACTAGATACCCCAATGATGATTGTGGCAAAGTTTGGTCAAATTTGGCCCAGTAGTTTCAGAGGAGAAGATTTTTGTAAAAGTTAACGACGACAGACGACGACGGACGACGGCGGACGACAGACGCCAAGTGATGAGAAAAGCTCACTTGGCCATTTGGGCCAGGTGAGCTAAAAAATGTGGTCAAAGATCTTACCAATCTATTGTGCAATACTGTGCAATTGAAACTTTTCAAAAATTCGAAATTTGAAAAATTTTGAAAAAAAAATATGAATCCCTTAAAAAAATTGGAAAAAAAAAATCCCCCCCTTGGAGCAATAACTGAAAAAGTCAATCCCAGCCTTTCCTTTGTAGTATGGAACCTTGTAGTACAATTTCAAAGAGATCCATATACTTAAACACAAGATATTGTCTGGAAACTAGAAAAATGCTTGTTTTTGGCCCCTTTTTGGCCCTTAATTCCTACACTGTTGGCCCCATAACCCCTTAAATAAATCCCAACCTTCTACTTGTGGTATTAAACATTGTGGTACAATTTCAGAGCAATCAAAATACTTATACACAATTAATTATCCTGAAACTAGAAAAATGCTTGTTTTGGGCCCCTTTTGGGCCCCTAATTCCTAAACGGTTGGGACCATCATCCCCAAAATCATTCCCAACTTTCCTTTTGTGGTATTAAACCGTCTTAAAATATTTCATAGAGATCCATTCATTTAAACTAAAGTTATTGTCCGGAAACCAAATGTGTCTTCGGACGAAGATGTAGACGACGAAGACAACATCATACCATTATACGATCCCAACAAATTTTTTTGCGGTAGTATAAAAAGGTAATATAAATAAGCTCCTCTAAAATAACTAAACTATACTGCAAGAGTTACCAATTAGTGACTCAGAAATAGAGTCAGGTCGTAACCGGTAGTAATTAAACAACTTCTACAAAAATACCAGCAGTACTAAAGAAAAGATCGTTAAGAAGACCAACTACACTGCAAGAGTTACCCAGGTTAGTGACTCAGAAATGGAGTCAGGGCGTAATCGGCAGTATAGCAGGCTCTTCAAGACGACTTAAAAAAAAAAAGAATAAAAAAAATAAATAAATATGGATAGTGTCCACATGTGGACACAGATGATGCCACCGCTTGCATATCATATAGTTATAAAGGGACATAACTGAAGAACGGTAAAAGGGACGCTACCCAAATTTGAACTTGATCTGAGTTTTGTGGTAATAAGCATTGTGTGTAAGTCTCATAACATTTGGTTGGGGCTAACTTAAGTGAGAACAGAAACTAAAAATTCAGCAATTTTTCTATTTGTAAACACGCATAACTCTATAAGGGTTGTGTATAAGTTTTATAACATTTGATAGAGACAAACTAAACAGAGAACGGAAACGAAAAATTCAGCAATTTTTATGTTTATAAATGGACATAACTCAAGAATGGTAAAAGTGTCGCCACTAAATTTCGTACTTAATCTGTATTATGTACTAATAAGCATTGTGTATAAGTTTCATAACATTTGGTTGAGGCAAACTAAAGTTAGAAAACTGAAACAAAAAATTTGTACTTGATCTTAGTTTTGTGGTAATGAATATTGTGTATAGGTTTCATAATGTTTAGTTGGGGCAAACTTAAGTTACAGAATGGAAACTAAAAATTTTGCAATCTTTCGATTTATAAAGGGGCATAACTCAATAATGATTCAAGTGACACTACCCAAATTCAACTTGATCCGTGTTTTATCAGTGGAAGTCAAAATTAAACATTGCATTGTATAAAGCATTGATTGTAGTTGATTCAACTATAATCATGGACAAAGGAAGATAACTCCAATTTTAAAAATAATTGATATTTAGAAGAATTTAGCAATTTTTCCATTGATAAAGGAGCATAACTCTAGAACGGTTGAAGTGACGCCACCAAAATTCAAACTTGATCTATGTTTTGTGGTAATAAGCATTGTGTATAAGTTTCATAACATTTGGTTGAGGCAATCTTAAGTTAGAGAAAGGAAACTAAAAATTTTGCAATTTTTCCGTTTCTAAAGGGGTATAACTCTAGAACAGTTAAAGTGATGCCACAAAAATTCAAACTGGATCTGTGTTTTGTGGTAATAAGCATTGTGTATAAGTTTCATAACATTTGGTTGAGGCAAACTTAAGTTAGAGAAAGGAAACTAAAAATTTTGCAATTTTTCCATTTATAAAGGGGCATAACTCTAGAACGTTTATAGTGATGCCACCAAAATTCAAACTTGATCTGTGTTTTGTGGTAATAAGCATTGTGTATAAGTTTCATAACATTTGGTTGAGGCAAACTCAAGTTAGAGAACAGAAACCAATTTTGGGGTGTACGTACGTACAGACAGACAAGGGTAAAACTTAATGCCCCCACCGCTATGGCGGGGGCATAAAAAGAATGGTGCTTTGAAACACCCAAGATATATCTTTATGACTCAGAAATGTTTTACTGCAATGAAATGTATGATTAATTTCATACAACTGTCAAATTCAAGGGAATATTTTTTTCAACCCTTTTTCGTATGAAACAGGATGTGACGTACTATGATTTGGTGGTATTATACCTATAAGAGTGGGTATAAATACATAGGATAACAGGAACAAAAGCAAATGCAATTAAAATGATAACAACAACCTAAATCTAAACAAACACAGCCTTATGATACAGTATTACAATTATCCAACTGAAATTCATTACTCTGAAAGATGATTATAATAAAATGCTCCGCTGGGCGCAGCTTGATACGACCGCAGAGGTCAAACCCTGAACAGATGGGGCAAGTATGGACACAACATTCAAGCTTGATACAGCACTGAATTTGGATTCTGATAAAATATTTGACACAGCATAGGTTTCTGACACAGAATGAATGTGGTCTAAGAACTTAAAAATTTTTAATTTACCTATTCAAACCATATCATTATTATTTGCTTTTATATATAAATCAGAAATAACTGATTTAAAATGCAAAATTATAAAGAAAAAAAAAAATCCCTCCCCCAAATTTTTTGAACCCCCTTATGATTCATCACCCCCAAACTCAATCCCAGCCTTCCCTTTGTGGTATGGTACCTTGCAGTACAATTTCAGAGAGATCCATACACTTGAACACAAGTTATAGTCTGGAAACTAGAAAAATGCTTGTTTTTAGGCCCCTTTTTGGCCCTAAATTCCTAAACGTTTAGGGCAATTACCCCCAAACGCAGCTTTCCCTTTGTGATATGGAACCTTGTAGTACAATTTCATAAAGATCTGTACACTTACACACAAGTTATTGTCCTGAAACTAGAAAAAATGCTTGTTTTTTGCTCCTTTTTGGCCCCTAATTCCTGAAATTTTGAGGCAATTACCCCCAAAATCAATCCCAGCCCTCCCTTTGTGGTATGGTACCTTGCAGTACAATTTCAGAGAGATCCTTACACTTGAAAACACGTTATTGTCTGGAAACTAGAACTAGAGGCTCTCAAGAGCCTGTGTCTGTGTCGCTCACCTGTATTTACTGATGCTTTGGAAATCATGTAAAATACGGCTAAAATCATAATTAATAGTATTAGATATCAGATGTTATAATGATATCTAAGATAATAACAAAAAACTGCAAAATTTTTGTAAAATTACTTACTCAGGGGCAGCAACCCAACAACGGGTTGACGGATTGGTCTGAAAATTTCAGGGCAGATAAATCTAAATCTGATGAACATTTTTGCCACCTTTCAGATTTGCTCTAAATGCTTTAGTTTCAGAGATATAAGCCAAAATCTACATTTTACCCCTATGTTCTATTTTTAGCCATGGTGGCCATCTTGGTTGGTTGGCGGGGTCATCGGACACATTTTTAAACTAGATACCCTAATGATGATTGTGGCCAAGTTTGGTTAAATTTGGCCCAGTGGTTTCAGAGGAGAAGATTTTTGTAAAAAGCTAACGACGGACAACGACGACGACGACGGACACCGGACGACGGACGCCAAGTGATGAGAAAAGCTCACTTGGCCCTTTGGGTCAGGTGAGCTAAAAATGCTTATTTTTGGACCCTTTGCGGCCCTAAATTCCTAAACGTTTTGGGCAATTACTCCCAAACTCAATTCCAGCTTTTCCTTTGTGATATGGAACCTTGTAGTATAATTTCAGAAAGATCCATACACTTACACACAAGTTATTATCATGAAACTAGAAAAATGCTTTTTTTTTGCCCCTTTTTTGGCCCCTAATTCCCAAAATTTTGAGGCAATTACCCCCAAAATCAATCGCAACATTCCCTTTGTGATATGGAACCTTGTGGTACAATGTCAGAGAGATCCATACACTAACACACAAGTTATATCTGGAAGTTACAAAAATGCTTATTTTTGGCCCCTTATTCCTTAACTGTTGGTACCATAACCCCAAAAACAATCCCAACCTTCCTTTTGTGGTATTGAACCTTATGGTAAAGTTTCATAGAGATCCATTCACTTTAACTATGTTAGAGTGCGAAAACCAATGTGTCTTCTGACGACGATGACACCAACGTCATACCAATATACGACCGCAAAATTTTTTGGCGGTCGTATAAAAATTGCAGGATCACAAATATTCCTTGCTGTTTTTTTATTGTTTGCACAAATATCATTAGTTATTATTCATCTGATTACAGATCATGGTGGCTATACTATTTAGTCACTTATTACCTGCACTCTTTTGCCACTAATTCAGGCAATATTTACCATTTATTCATTGCACTTATTTGTCACTTATCCACTGCACTCTTCAGACACTTTTTTGCTGCACTGTTTTGCAACTTATTCACAGTTTTCTTTTGCCACTAATTCACTGCACTCTTTATCCACTTATTCACTGCACTATTGTGTTACTTATTCACTGCACCCTTTATCCTCTTATTTGCTGCACCCTTTAGTCACTTATTCACTGCACTCTTTTGTTACTTTACTTATTCACTGCACTCTTATGTTACTTATTCACTGCACTCTTTTGTTACTTATTCACTGCACTCTTTTGTTACTTATTCATTGCACTCTTATGTTACTTATTCACTGCACTCTTTTGTTACTTATTCACAGCACTCTTTTGTTACTTATTCACTGCACTCTTATGTTATATATTCACTGCACTATTGTGTTACTTATTAACTGCACTCTTTATCCACTTATTTGCTGCACCCTTTAGTCACCTATTCAATGCACTTTTATGTTACTTATTCACTGCACTCTTTTGTTACTTATTCATTGCACTCTTTTGATACTTATTCACTGCACTCCTATGTTACTTATTCACAGCACTCTTATGTTACTTATTCACTGCACTCTTATGTTTCTTATTCACAGCAGTCTTATGTTACTTATTCACTGCACTCTTATGTTACTTATTCACTGCACTCTTATGTTACTTATTCACAGCACTCTTATGTTACTTATTCACTGCACTCTTGTGTTACTTAATCACTGCACTCTTGTGTGACTAATTCAAGACACTCTCATGTGACTTATTCACTGCACTCTTATGTTACTTATTCACTGCACTCCTATGTTACTTCTTCACTGCACTCTTGTATTACTTATAGACTCACTCTTGTGTTACTTATAGACTGCACTCTAGTGTTACTTATTCACTGCACTCTTGTGTTACTTATAGACTGCACTCTTGTGTTACTTATTCACTGCACTCTTGTGTTACTTATTCACTCCACTTTTTTGTGACTTATTCACTGCACTCTTGTGTTACTTATTCATTGTACTCTTGTGTTACTTATAGACTGTACTCTTATGTTACTTATAGACTGTACTCTTGTGTTACTTATACACTGCAATATTGTGTTACTTATTCACACCACTTTTTTGTGACTTATTCACTGCACTCTTATGTTACTTATTCACTGAACTCTTGTGCTACTTATAGAATGCACTCTTGTATTACTTATTCACAGCACTCTTATGTAACTTATTCACTGCACTCTTATGTTACTTATTCACTGCACTCTTGTGTCACTTATTCACTGCACTCTTGTGCTACTTATACACTGCACTCTTATGTTACTTATTCACTGCACTCTTATGTTACTTATTCACTGCACTCTTATGTTACTTATTCACAGCACTCTTATGTTACTTATTCACAGCACTCTTGTGTTACTTATTCACTGCACTCGTGTGTTACTTATTCACTGCACTCTTGTGTTTCTTATTCACTGCACTCTTGTGTTACTTATAGACTGCACTCTTGTATAACTTATTCACTGCACTTTTTTGTTACTTATTCACTGCACTCTTGTGTTACTTATAGACTGCACTCTTGTATTACTTATTCACTGTACTTTTTTGTTACTTATTCACTGCACTCTTATGTTACTTATTCACTGCACTCTTATGTTACTTATACACTGCACTCTTATGTTACTTATACACTGCACTCTTATGATACTTATTCACTGCACTCTTATGTTATTTATTCACAGCACTCTTATGTTACTTATTCACAGCACTATTGTGTAACTTATTCACTGCACTCTTGTGTTACTTATAGACTGCACTCTTGTATTACTTATTCACTGCACTTTTTTGTTACTTATTCACTGCACTCTTATGTTACTTATTCACTGCACTCTTATGTTACTTATTCACTGCACTTTTATGTTACTTATTCACTGCACCCTTATGTTACTTATTCACAACACTCTTATTTTACTTATTCACTGCACTCTTGTGTTACTTATAGACTGCACTCTTGTATTACTTATTTACTGCACTTTTTTGTTACTTATTCATTGCACTCTAGTGTTACTTATTCACTGTACTCTTGTGTTACTTATACACTGCACTCTTGTATTACTTATTCACTGCACTTTTTTGTTACTTATGCACTGCACTCTTTCAACACTCATTCACTTCATTTTTTCACCACTCATTCGCTGCACTCTTTCACCACTTGAAATTATAAATTTTCCTCACTTTAGCAGCAGTATTCAAACTTCACTTGTGTATTGAGTATACATTTCTTAACTCATACGTTATTCAAGAGCTTGCAGCTGCTACTCAGACTTTGTAAAACGTCATCAGTGTCTGAGCAAAAAATTAATGAGCCATGGTTTTTGTCAAAGAATATCTTGTCCTTTTTCTCAAAAAAGTTCATCGCAAAGTACCAAGACCTAATAGATAAATATTCAGTGTCTACTTCACAAATAATACAAGATGGTCTTGAGTTATAGATTCTAGGTGCTGAAGTTGTGAATTCTTTTTTTTTATTTTAGTTTTCCTGTTTTTTGTCTTCATGCTACTATGTTTCTTTTGGTCATATGACTTTTGATGTGACTCAGTATTAATGCATCCTTCCATAAGGTTTTTGAATTCTTAACTTTGGGCATTCCTGGCCTTGCGGTCCTAAAACTTTCGAGGATGATTTTGTACGACAAAATCTTTTTTTGTTGTTGACGTCATTGTCAAATTACGTCACTGTTGAGTCTTTTGTTAACAAAACGTGCGTTTGGGGAACAAAATTTTAATCCTGGTGTCTTTGATGAGTTTATTACTATCTACTACATTTTTTTGTTGGCGCCTTTGTTAGATTAATTTGTATGTTTGTTTGAATTTTTTAGTCAGTTGTATGTCTGTGATATATGTTTACACAGTTTTGGCTGCTGGATCCCAATTATTGTCAAATAACCTATTATGTCTGTTTGGGTTCCTTACCAGATTTTGTCAATAAAATGGAACTATAAACAACTGTCTTACAAGTAAGTGTCTTCCGAAAATGCCTGTACTAAGTCAGGAATATGGCAGCTGTTTTTCACTTGTTCTGTTGATTGAAAGCGTTTGATTTTGTCTGTTTTTAACTTCACCTTTTTAAATTTGCCTTGGAGTTTGGTATTTTTGTTATACTTTTTTATTTGCAACACTCTTCAGCCACTCAATCACTAAACTGTTTTGCCACTTATTCATTGTTTCCTTTCACAACTCATTCACTGCAAGCTATTGCCACAATCTAAATACAATACAGATTCTGTGTCTGTTCTGGTAATTACATAAGCCAATAAAATTTCAGCCTTCAAATTTTCGATGGTGTGTATCGCAGACCTGCCAACTTTTGAAAATCTCCATGGGGGATTTAGTGCGCGACCAGATTTTTAAGGGTTACAATTTTTGCGATGTTTCTGTGTGCACTGTTTTTTACTCTTGAAATAGTCTCATATTTCTTCTTTTTTCTTTTGGTATACTGATGATGAGCTAATAAGCCTTGATTTCTTTTATTTGCAAGATTCTTGTACTTATTAATTGGCAATATAACTTAATAGATAAAAATGGCCTAAAAAAAATAAAGGATACAAAGTGAAGACCCCCCTTTTCCCCCTTCAAAGACCTTCTTATCTTTGCACCATGACTCAAAGGACCTAAACCTAATTGTCCTAAAGTTAGAAGGATGAAGACAGATTTTGAGTTAGTCTATCAGTATTAATGAGAAAATGGATAAAATTTGAGAAAATGGATAAAATTTGAGTTATCTTTCTTTGTGCTCAGATGTGCTCTTACCGGCGGAGGCTTATAAACAGTGGAAGTGAATACAAAATGGCATCGATTTTAAATCAGAACTGAACAGAAACACGTCTGATTTCAAAAAATTTAACGGATTTCAAGATAAACGATGTTTTCTAATGAGTTCATTACAGTTTTCGACTTTCAGTTAATTACGATTTTGTCATGAAACTACGGTAAACGTTGCAAATTGTGATCGTATGATAAAATGATTAAAATTAAATGCTGACTGACAGATTCTGTTAACAAATTAATTAATTTTGGGGATTGTTATGACCCATCAGATAAGCAGATTACCTGTAACAACAAATTATGACACCTGTTGTGACCGTTGATTAGCACAGGGTCGTAAACTTGTCATGAATATGTCGCCAAGTAAAATTATAGATTTATAGAAATTGATCAGAAAAACTTCAAAATCGGTAACCAATAATTTTTTCGGGTAGATTTTGACTTGTTTTATGATCCCGATATCGGGATTCGGGTTGAGGCATGAAAATCGGGATGATACCGCCAAAATTGGGATAGTTGGCAGGTCTGGTATCATTACGACAAAACCAAAGGATCCCTAAAGGTTTTTTACAACAGAGTAGAATTGAGCATTGTCAGATCCTTAGGATCTGTATTTCAATCAGATTGGCTTTTGCCACTTATTCACTGCTCTCTTTTGTTGCTCATTAGCTGCACTCTTCAACAACTCATTACCATGGTAACACAAAAGTTTCTTTGGTCTGCTATCAATTTGACAGATTTCATGTGATCTCACATAATATCTGTAAATCAATTATAAACATGGAAACGTGTTCAATCTTATCTGAACTTTTAACTCTTCTTTTCAATATACTGTATAACACATAAAATAAATATCTACTTTCGCAAAATATGAAAAAATCTAATGAATGTTAATCATTTTCTAGATAATTTATGGGCAAATGAATTCTAGTTTGATATGTTTTGCATAACATTTACAGACTATGCTTAGATAAATGGTAATTAAAATGTTGACTTTTTTGCATCAACCAAAAGATACATACAAATTACAGTTGCAGTGTTTCCTCTGTAAATACAAAATAGTTACAGTTTTGAGCTTAGCTAAATGAAGCACCAGGTTTTACCGTGGAATTCAGGAAGGTAATCTACCTTTACCAAAGATTTCCTTGGTAATCATTGTATCCTACCATGAAAGCATAAAAAATATAGTCACATTAAAGTTTAATATATTGTTTTAAAATCTTTATTAATAATGTATCAGTATCCAGGCCTAGGTTTTTTTCAATTGCAGCATAATAGCAGTTATCTATGTGCATACACATTTTTTATATTATCCAGCTTTACTGGTTATAAATGAATCTTTTGTTAAAGGTATTGGAGATCTCAGGTTCTCACAAAACTTATTATTGAAACCTGATAATGAATTAATGTCAAAGGAATCCTGGCAGATGGCTAAGAACACAAGAAATATAATTGACCTACATATTTATAGTAGGGTAACTGAGAATCTGAAAAATCTGAACCTTTATCAATGAACCATGAAAATTAGGTCAAGGTTAGTGAACCATGTAAGAAATGCATACATTCCTTACAATCATTCCATATAGCATTATAGTTGACCTAAGACTACAGTAACTGAAGAAATTACCTTGTCATGAAAACTTTTCTTTGAACATGTACAGTGAACCATGAAATGTGCCTCAAATAAAGGTGAAATTAAATACTGTGGATTCATTATTATTCGTAGGATACCAATTTTCATGGATTCAGTGAAGCACCAATTTAGATGTTCACGAATTGCAAATTTTCTGTAAAGTTGTAAACAGCTTTTGGCAAAACCATGAAATCAAATATCCACGAAAAACGCAAGTTTTCCTCAATCCACTGAAATTGGTACCCAAAAAAATAAATGAATCCACAGTATGTCAGATGAACATGTACACTTTATAAGAAATCTATACACCAAATATGCCTTACCTAAAGCTTAAAGAGACTTCTACGACATCTTAGTGGTATAACAATAAAGTTTTCCTCTCCAAATAAACTGCTTCGCTGAGCACAGCTAGATACGCCCGCAGAGGTCCAACCCTGAATAGTTGGGGCAAAAATGGACACAATATTCAAGCTTGATTCAGGTCTGAATTTGGATTGTAATTAAATATTTGACATATTAAAGGTTTCTGAATAAATGTAGTCAAAGAACTTGAAATTGGTTATATGAATTGAATTTATATTCAATTAAAGATTTCTTGCTGTTGTGCAATACTTAGTATATCTGTTGTCAGACTGTTCAATTAATTCTCAATGTCATATCAGAAATTTATGAAAATAAAAAGGGAGCTTACATCAATAGATATAAACAATTCACCAAAGTTTCATGAGAATTGGTGACAGCATTTTTGAGCTATTGTCCAAAAACTGGAAAATCACCCCTATTTTTAATGAATACAAGAGTGCACAGGCTGAAATGTCTCGCCTTCTTTACTAATCATTGATATTATGTTGATAGTCCTAAATATAAAGCTTTATTACAACTGTCACATAAACTTAACATTAACCAAGTAAACTAAACATTGACCAATGAACCATGAAAATGAGGTCAAGGTCAGATGAACCATGCTAGGCAGGCATGTACAGCTAACAATTCTTCCATACAACAAATATAGTTGACCTATTGCTTATAGTTTAAGAAAAACAGACCAAAACACAAAAACTTAACACTGAGCAATGAACCTTGAAAATGAGGTCAAGGTCAAATAAAACCTGCGTGACTGCCAAATAGATCATAAAATATTTCCATACACCAAATATAGTTGAACTATTGCATATAGTATTAGAAAAAAAGACCAAAACTCAAAAAACTTAACTTTGACCACTGAACCATGAAAATGAGGTCAAGGTCAGATGACACCTGCCCGCTAGACATGTACACCTTACAATCATTCCATACACCAAATATAGTAGACCTATGGCATACAGTATAAGAAAAACAGACCAAAACACAAAAACTGAACTATAACCACTGAACCATGAAAATGAGGTCAAGGTCAGATGACACCTGCCAGTTGGACATGTACACCTTACAGTCCTTCCATACACCGAATATACAAGACCTATTGCTTATAGTATCTGAGATATGGACGACCACCAAAACTTAACCTTGTTCACTGATCCATAAAATGAGGTCGAGGTCAAGTGAAAACTGTCTGACGGGCATGAGGACCTTGCAAGGTACGCACATACCAAATATAGTTGAACTATTGCATATAGTATTAGAAAAAAAGACCAAAACTCAAAAACTTAACTTTGACCACTGAACCATGAAAATGAGGTCAAGGTCAGATGACACCTGCCCGCTAGACATGTACACCTTACAATCATTCCATACACCAAATAAAGTAGACCTATGGCATACAGTATAAGAAAAACAGACCAAAACACAAAAACTTAACTATAACCACTGAACCATGAAAATGAGGTCAAGGTCAGATAACACCTGCCAGTTGGACATGTACACCTTACAGTCCTTCCATACACCGAATATACAAGACCTATTGCTTATAGTATCTGAGATATGGACTTGACCACCAAAACTTAACCTTGTTCACTGATCCATGAAATGAGGTCGAGGTCAAGTGAAAACTGTCTGACGGGCATGAGGACCTTGCAAGGTACGCACATACCAAATATAGTTATCCTATTACTTATAATAAGAGAGAATCTAACATTACAAAAAATCTGAACTTTTTTTTCAAGTAGTCACTGAACCATGAAAATGAGGTCAAGGACATTGGACATGTGACTGACGGAAACTTTGTAACATGAGGCATCCATATACAAAGTATGAAGCATCCAGACCTTCCACCTTCTAAAATATAAAGCTTTTAAGAAGTTAGCTAACGCCGCCGCCGCCGCCGCCGCCGCCGCCGCCGCCAGATCACTATCCCTATGTCAAGCTTTCTGCGACAAAAGTCGCAGGCTCGACAAAAACCCCAGAACTCAGAAATGTAAAATGTAAAATTTATAAAATTCTAAAGGGAGCTCATGTCAATAGATATAAACAATTCACCAAAGTTTTATGCAAATTGGTTAAAGCATTTTTGAGTTAATGTCCGACATGTTGACGACGGACGGACAGACGGACAGACGGACAACGGTATACCATAATACGTCCTGTAAACGGGTGTATAAAAAAGGAAATTATGATAATCAAATTTCTACGACCCTATATTTTACAAATTACACTCAAATACTGCTACATGTAACTATGATTTTGCCATTGGTAGTGTTGATCTTAAATCAATTGGGATCTCCCTTCCCTTATATGTACAATATGTCCAAACCTTGTTCAAATTCCATGTGAGGTCCTTGAGTTATCATGATGATCATAGGGAAACCTGCTTTCTGCACTTAATTTGTTTTTTCAATAACTATGGCCTTTATATACTAATGTCAAAATTGATAGGTATCATCTGCTCACTAAATGTGACCATATATTAGTCTTTTAAGTCTTAGATACACAATTTATTTTATTAGTTGTTATTGGCTTTGAATTAGCTGTTAGTTACTGCGAGTACTCTCAGATCTGTACTTTGTGTGTGTTTTTTGTTGTGAGGGATGCAACACCACTGACCCAGGTTAGGGAAGGGTTGAGGGCTCACAAACATGTTTAACCCTGCCACATCCTGTATGTGACTGTCCCAAGTCAGGAGCCTGTAGTTCAGTGGTTGTTGTTGGTTCATGTCTGTCATATTTGTTTTTTCGTAATTGTTTTGTTATAAATTAGGCAGCTAGTTTTACTCAATTGAATTGTTTC
Organism: Mytilus californianus; assembly: GCF_021869535.1. Classification (NCBI taxonomy): domain Eukaryota; kingdom Metazoa; phylum Mollusca; class Bivalvia; order Mytilida; family Mytilidae; genus Mytilus; species Mytilus californianus. Next base: position 81,418,825 of record NW_026262745.1, on the reverse strand, counting down.
ATATTATTCATGTCTGGGCCTTTTATAGTCGACTATAAGGCATAGGTTTTTTCTCATTGCTTCTCATTGTCACAGTTGCCTATAATTGCTTACATCTACTTCATTTGAACTTTGGTGGATAGTTGTTTCATTGGCAATCATACCACATCTCCTTATTTTTATATAAATGCAAGATGGTTAAAATATGACCCTTAACTAGGAAGCAATTATCTTAAAATTAATGGAGTTCTCAATTTAAAGGGGACCATAGATGCATGTTTTGTTGCAATCCCATATAAGGTTCCCCTAGCCATAATCAAAAATAAAATTGAGAATGGAAATGGGGAATGTGTCAAAGAGACAACAACCCGACCATAGAGCAGACAACAGCCGAAGGCCACCAATGGGTCTTCAATGCAGAGAGAAACTCCCGCACCCGAAGGCGTCCTTCAGCTGGCCCCTAAACAAACCACTTTTCTGGGTTTTTTTTCAGTCTATTTTTAGTAACTATGACTTTGACCTTAAAATGTATAGGGATCTTCCATCCATTTATATGTGACAATATACTGAAGTATGGTTCCATTCCCATATAACATACCTGTCAACTTCTGAAAGTGAAAAAGCAGGTCATGACCTGCATTGGGTAAAAAAATTTCAGGTCATAATGTGAACAAAACTTTTTTCAGCTGAATTTTACATAAGTTTTTCATATTTACTTTATAAGAGTAAAGTAATTAAAATTCATTGTATAATTTATCAAAATATGGAACAAATAAAGGCATACTTTTGGCACATTGTTGCAACATACTATTAGGTTGAATGTTTTAGTAATTCATCAAATAACTAATTCAAACCTCTTCTTGTATTATGACAATTTTATTATATACATTTAGTTCAGAAGTTTCATATTGTTGAGTTTTGATACAGTTGAGGGTTTCTATTTAGATAGTTATAGTTAAGAGTTGTTCCCCTTATATAGGTTTTTTAGAGATCCACGACAGTTTTAATTCATACAGGACCAGCCTGAGGGATGTAAAAATTGTTATGTCATTTATGAATACATGTACTGGTTGAGAATATATTCTTATAAATGGATAGTGTTTTCCCTTGATTCCAAGGTGCTCCTATTACAGGAGCAATATACAGGAGAATAAGAAGAAATGCATTTTTGTCCTGTCAGTTTTTGCACATGGATTGAAGAGGGATTTAGGCATATTTTTACGTTTTAAGTCGTTTAATTCAGGTTTGGGATTACTATTATGAACAATTTAGCATTTAGAGATTAGTATTGTTTGAAAATGAATTTACTTATGCACTTGTCATAGATTATTGAATTTTTGCCTACACCGATTTTAAGACTTTCTTGGCTATTTCCTTTGAAGTTTGACACCTCTGTATGCAAAAATTAATGAGACAATTAGCAGATTAGTGACTTTCACAGCAATGGAGTGACAAACTTTTGTTTGGCAGTTGTTGAACAATCTTGAACAGTAAATTTAGTTCAAACTGAACGTCAAATTTTAAAGTATTTCAAGGAAAAATTTTCAAATAAGAACCCAAGTCTCATGGAACTAGAATATGGGTGAAAACGGGTCTGATACTGAAATCCCAGGTTATTTGATGACCGTTATGGGTCATTTACAAATCTCAGATTAGCTAGTAATATCACAGGTCACACCTACAAAATACGGGTCAGTTGACAGATATGATTAGTTTTAAGTTATGATCTGGAAATGGCTTTTCTGCCCTAATTTTAGTATATATTTAGCAATTTTGACCTTGACCTTAGAATACTGACCTCAAAATCATAATTTACGCTATATATCCATTAAGGTAGCAATAAAATATAAGAGTTTTTGAGACAGATTGAGGGATTGATGGCAGACGGGTAAAAATAAAATTAGATAGTATATATCTCATAAAAAGCAACTTCGAAATATTTTAGTGAAAAAACAAAGATTTTACTCACATACCAACAAAATTGTTTACCCAAGTTTCTCTTGGCTCATCATACATATACTTATTTTGTTCTTGTATGTGCTCAATATTCCTTACTCTCAAATATGTACATGATGTATTTGAAAATTAAGTGCTTAAATCAGAGTTAATAATTAAAAATAATTATATCTTCTAAACATGTGCCTTCCAACAACATTTTGTTAACTATGAGTATTTAGTTACAAATGTGATCATCTCCTCTAACAATATTTGTCTCTACTAACAAAAATATAACTTACAGATGGACTCTTTGGTAATTTCTTCTGTCCATAACATGTCAATAAGTCTGCAAGCCTTTCTCTTGCTCTGGTCTTAAAAATATAATAACCATGTAACAGAAACTATTCATATATTTCTCACAAATAGTTGTAAAAAAAAAAATATGTGTTGAAATGAAAATTATGCAGGGAAAAACGCACTTCCACAGTAATTTTCGAATGTTTTATGTGGAAGGAATAAAAACATCCAACAAGAATATTTCATTATCAGCTTTGTTTCTTCATTATAAGAATAACAGAATAACAGAAAACAGCAGGTAAACATTTGTAATGTTTACTCTGAACAACAAAATGTAAAATTTGGTGTCCCCCAAGGTTCTATACTTGGTCCTCTATTGTTTGTGCTATTTATAAACGACCTTCCCTTATGCATTGAAAATTGTGAAACAGACCTATATGCTGATGACACCACTCTTCATAAATCAAGGAAAAACATAGAAAATATACATGATGATGTTCAAGAAGATTTATACAGGGTTGAAGAGTGGTGCAAAATGAATAACATGTTCATTAATGCAAATAAAACAAAATGTTTGGTTACTGGAACAATGCAGAAACTATCAATTCAGACTTATCAACCAAACTTAATAATAGATTCAAAAGTATTACAAAATTCTTCATGTGAAAAGTTATTAGGTGTTAAAATTGACAGCACACTTAACTGGAGAAATCAAATTGACCAAGTTTGTGCTAATATATCATCCAGAATATACCTTCTTTCTAAAATAAAGAAATTTTTAGATATAAATGCAAGGAAAACATATTACAATGGGTATATTCTGCCCCTGATTGACTACTGCTGTATTATTTGGGGTGAATGTAAAAATGAAGGGATAGCAAGAATTTTAAAACTCCAAAAAAGGGCAGCAAGATTAATTCTAGATGCAGTTCCTTTATCCCCCTCAGCCCCCTTATTTAAAGAACTTGGGTGGATGACAGTTGACAATAGAATAAAATACCACAAATATTTACTTCTATATAAATGTATGCGTATGGAAGCACCAATGTACCTAGTTCAAAAGTTTAAACTGAAATCAGATAATAATCCTTACTCCCTGAGAGGCGTCACTCAAGGTAATCTGATAGTTCCTAAGCCAAAAGCTGAGCTATTTAAGAAATCTATTGTTTATTCTGGATCAGTGTTATGGAATGGACTACCACACAAAATGCGTAAAGCTCAAAACACTTATACTTTTAAACAAAGTATCAAGAAGTACTTAACACAGTCCTGATAAGATTATGTTTTCTACAATGTATTTGTATATTCTTTTATTTTTATTTGTATTTGATTTTTTGACTACATGTACATCTTGAACAGCCTTATATCTTATCATGTTAGTAATATTACATTGAACTAATTGACTGTAAATTAACTATGTGTAAATATCTGTTTTTGATTGTATTGTAATTTGTATGTGAGGGCCTCAGGGAAGATTAGTTTATTGTAACTAACTGAGTTTACCCTCTTTAAATAAAGAATTTATTATTATTATTATTATTATTATTATGAAATGATTTCAATGTTAGAGATGCTCATCTAGATATTTGAGAAAAATAAAGTATGCAGAAGTACATGAATCATTAATCAATATTTTAATTATACAAAATTATAAATAATGAATGAGAAATTTTCCTATCAAAGAATTTCCATTCATTACACCTGTACTGAGTTCGATTCAGAAGTAACTAATCTTCAATCCTCCAAGGAAAAGATTGAATGTAAAACAATGTTTGGTGTTCAAAATGTAACCTTTACTTCATTTATTTAATATTAATGGTGAATACAATATGGGAAGAACACAAACGAGTAATACAAACTGCTGTAGTAAAAAAATAATTAATCTAAAACTGGGGGTAACTAAAAACATGTAAAATTTGAATGTATATGTAACTGAAAGAGTATATGCAGGATACTTTCACAGGATACATACATCAAGTCCAATATTCTGCATGTTTTTTTTCAGGTGCTTTTGAAGTGGTTATACAAGTCTGGCTTCTTAATTTGCAACATATTAACATAATGGGCCACAAAAGTGCCAACAAGTTTTAGAAAGATATCAAAGGAACTAATTAAGACTAAATGAAAAGTGTAAAAAGATATAAAAGATAAATTGGTCCTGTTAAAATGTTTCCGGGCGAAAACACATATTACTAGTATAAAAAGTCCATGGTTACAGAATTTACTAGTATTTTTTGTCCGTTGTCAGTAATTCATGTCCCCTGACTAATTTTCCTAGGAATTCACGTCCATGTTATTACTATTCCTACATAAAAACTTCCATGTCCTTTATTTTACGATGAAAATTTGTAATCAAAGAAATCATTTACATGTAAACAATGGAATTTTTAATTGTTATGTTTTAATATTGTTTAACAGTTGTGCATTAATCATTTAATAAAATTTATGTACCCAGACTAATTTTCCTAGAAATTCATGTCCATGTCATTAATATTCCTAGGTGATCATAAATTTTCTAGAAAAGCAAGCCCTTTTCCTAGGAAAATAAGTGCCAGGTATATTTTACTAGCTATAGACTTATTTTCGTAGGAAAATTTATCCTGGGACTTAATTCCTAGTGAAATTATGGTCATGGACTTGAATACCTAGGAAAAAAAGTCTGGCGGACAAATTTTACTACACGACAAAATTTACTCTTACAAAGACACAGTAAAAATAGTGGTCGTCTTGAACAATTCATTTTTAAAATATTATTCATCATGGATGTGTTACACTTAAAAATAAAGTTAGAGATGTAACTGGATAATTCCTCTTTTTTTCCTTCTATCTGTTACTTAATGTTATATGTCTTTTGATCTGCTCTATATAAAATGTCTAATATTTCCAACTATAATGTATTTATTATAATTATGATATTTCATATCTTACATGTATTATTAAAATTTTTAAATGATCTAATAATTAAATTGATTTATTGCATTGAAAATACATTTATTTGTTTTATTGTGTTTTAAATGTACAGTCCATTATTTACTGTTTGCAATTTAAATCTTTACATAACCATATGTTTAAACATACAAAAGAATATGCTTTGAAGCGCCTTGTGGACTTTGGTCATATATAAAAACGTGTTTCTTCTCAATTTTCATTCCACGACAATTTTTCATCAAGATAGTACAACCCACCCTCCCTCCCTTTAATAAACAAAATTGCTGCTGTTTTAGTTTATTTTTCAGATTGCATGGTGAACAGATCCAAATGTATTGAATGTTCCGATTAGATTGTCATGTATTATCAAAAATCTCAGAAGTTTCAACATTCATCAGCAGATGCAATGAAAACCGAAAACTCAAGGAATTTGCAGTAATAAATGAAGAAAATTCGTGAGGGTTCCGCGGAACCCAGTGTCTCGCCTACTTTTGCTGTTAATCGCTGGCTCAACAAAAATGAGGAAAAAAATTAATAAAAATATTCCTCTCTATACTATCTTTTGATTGTAAGTAGCTTCTGTCCAAGTTTGGTAAAAATCCAGGATAGTTTATGAATCTAATAAATGTTTTAAAAACTTAAACTGCAGACTGTATATAATGTAACTGGAAGAAAAACTAAGTCCATTTATAAGTAAATTACGGAAAAAATGGAACAAAATTTTAACAAAATTTCCTTCTAGATACTAGCTTTTAATCATAAACAAGCTTCTGTCCAAGTTTGGTACAAATCCAGGATAGTTTAAGAAAGTAGTTAAAATTTTAAAAACTTTAACCACAGAGTGAATGTTATGTTAACTGGCAGAAAAACTAAGTCCATTTATAAGTAAAATACGGAAAAAATGGAATTTTTTTTTTACAAAATTTACTTCTGGATACTATCTTATGATCATAAACAAGATTCTTTCCAAGTTTGGTAGAAATCCAGGATAGTTTAAGAAAGTAATTAAAATTTCAAAAACTTTAACCACAGAGTGAATGTAATGTTTCCTGGCAGAAAAACTAAGTCCATTTATAAGTAAAATACGGAAAAAATGGAATTTTTTTTTACAAAATTTACTTTTGAATATTATCTTATGATCATAAACAAGCTTCTGTCCAAGTTTGGTAGAAATTCAGGATAGTTTAAGAAAGTTATTAAAATTTTAAAAACTTTAACCACAGAGTGAATATTTGTGAACGCCGCCGCCGACGACAACGACGACGACGGAATGTAGGATCGCTATGTCTCTCTTTTTCGACAAAAGTCGAAGGCTCGACAAAAAATATGTCTATCGTCATGGCATTAGTTTAAAATGGAAAGTGCGTTGGATGTCATTATCAACATGATTCAATTGGCAGTGATTTATTCAAATATTGTTCATTGAGCTGTTATGGATCTGCCCAGCAGCTAGAAATTGTTTTGCATTCACTGTTGGTTTTCCCTTCAGTGATCAATTGTCATCAAGTTTTAACTTGTTGGCCAGTTTGTTGAGGTTCCTTGTTTTTTGGTTTATATTGTTGAATAAATGCCATGACAAATAATCGGCCAAATTTCAAATTTTCAATTTGTTTGTTGTATATATTATTCTTATGAAGTAAGGAAACAAAACAAATCTGTAGTAGTATATTCATTGCGCACATTGAATATGCAATAAACTGAATGTATGTCATGGATATGTTTTAATTGTTCGAAATTTAAAAATAAATAAAGAACAGTATACCCCTCCTTCTGAGTGGGGATATAATAAAGTGTACAATAAAGTGATAGGTTGTTTGCTGCAATTAACATGTAGAAAAGAATGGTCTACCATCTTCAGTCACAAGAGAGTTTGTTTTTGTTTGATTTAATTATTTATAAACCTGAGAAGCTTGTGGTCTTTTCCAGTTAGATTCAATATCAATGTGACTGGACCCTTTTCTGGCAGGAGACAAAGGAGGAACTGATCCCTCAGGAACTGTTTCTTGAAGGTTGACATATTTCTGTCCAATTATTGGAACATTAGCAAGATCAACAGTGAAATCCAATGTCCTTCCTAAAATAAAAGTTAATATGCCAAACATTTTGTATATAATTATTTCACATTTTGACGCTGAGGATATTTTAAGTTTAGCTGTACAAACTGGATTCTCCAAGAAAGAAACATTCAACAAATGAACTTTTATCTTGGACAAAAGAAAAGATATGAAGGGGAAAATCAGAAACAAGAAGTAAAAGAAAGACAGAAAAAATCATGACAAAAGAAATAAATTGCTTTACCGAGCGCAGCTGGATACGACCGCAGAGGTCCAACCCTGAACAGTTGGGGCAAAAATGGACACAATATTCGCGCTTGATACAGGTCTGAATTTGGATTGTAATTAAATATTTGACACATAAAAGGTTTCTGACACTGAATAACTGTAGTCAAAGAACTGAGAATTGGTTATATGATTTGAATTTATATTCAATTTTTTGCTTTTGTGCAATACACTTTGCTGTTGCGAATTGACCCCCCCCTCCTCCCCCCCACAAAAAAAAATAAAAAATTTACCCCCCCCCCCCCCCTTTTTTTCTTTGCTTTTGTGCAATACACTATGCTGTTGCGTATTAACCCCACACACACACACACTTTTTTTTTGCAAAAAAAATAATAATTTTTCTTTTTAATTTCTGAAATCTGAAATGAGAAAAAATTGACCCCCCCCCCCCCCTTTTTTTCCCCTAAAAAATTCTTTCCCTCAAGATATGGTCATAATCTCAATTCAAATTTCCAATGGAGTTTGCAACCATAATTACCCATTTAAATTTACCATAGTGCTAACTTAATCTATTTTATAATAGAATTTAAAATATGGTGTCAAATCTTTCATATGGATTTTTTTGTAAAAAAAAAAATTGCAAAATTTGCAGATATTTTTACTGGCCTTCCTTTATAAATATGCATTTCTTTAAACATAATTTAAAAGCAGTGTAAGGGAGGTAATCAAAACGTTGTATTTGGATTACCTCCCTTACACTGCTTTTAAATTGTCTTAAATGTTCATTAACCATTACTTTATACATAATTCAAAAGCAGTGTAAGGGAGGTTATTCAAATGATGTATTTGAATTACCTCCCTTACACTGCTTTAAATTATGTTTTGTACTAAAGTATTTGTCCATTAACCAGGACACCCTTGTTTTCCCCCTTTTTTGCCCCTAATTCCTAAACGGTTTGAGCCATAACCCCCCAAAGCAAATCCTAACCATCCCTTTGTGGTATGGAAACTTGTGGTATAATTTCAGAGAGATCCATACACCATTCCACAAGTTATTGCCTTGAAACTAGAAAAATGCTTATTTTTGGCCCCTTTTTGGCCCCTAATTCTTAACTGTTGGTAGCATAACCCCCAAAATCAATACCAACCTTCCTTTTGTGGTATTGAACCTTATGGTAAAATTTCATAGAGATCCATTCACTTAAACTAAAGTTATTGTGCGAAAACCAATGTGTCTCTGGACGCCGACAACGACGCCAACGTCATACCAATATACGACCGCAAATCAAATTTTTGCAGTCGTATAAAAATAAACTGTTGACACAGAGATATGTCTCGCATTTTGTACGTTTGATAGTATAATGCAAATGTTGAAATTTAAATGGCAATATTTAAACATGTAAACTATTGTGATCTATAGTTGTTAACTTCTATGTCCTTTGGTCTCTGGTGGAGATTTGTCTCATTGGCAATCAAAACACATCTTCTTATTTTTATATATGCAAATCATTCAAAGTTAATGAACCATGACTGAAGGGACAGGACCAAATAATCACTATGGAAATGAGATGTGCTAATGATAATACATCTGTATACAAAATATAATTGACCTACCACTAATGGTTCCCCTTGAACTGACCTAATCACAAACTAATACATGTAGTCACTGATGAGTCTTTTGTAGACGAAACGCGCGTCTGGCGTATATACAAAATTTAGTCCTGGTATCTATGATGAGTTTATATACATGTAAACTAAGCAAAAAATCAAAGTCAATAGACCATGACTGAGGGGTAGGACTAATAATCTCCATGGAAATGAGATGTGCCAATGCTTATATAACTGCATACCAAATATCATTGATCTGCCCCTAAAGGTTCCCCTTAAATTGACCTAATCACAAACTAATACATATAAACTAAGCAAAAGTTTCAAAGTCAATAGACCATGACTGAGGGGGCGGGGCCAAATAATCTCCATGGAAATGAGATGTACCAATGATTATACAGCTGCATACCAAATATCATTGACCTACAACTAGTGGTTTCCCATAAACTGACCTAATCACAAACTGATACCTTATTGACGCTGCTGCTGCTGCTGACCGCGGAAACAGCATGCCTTTTTCGACTTCATCAACAGGAGACAACAACCATAATAAAATGCTTCGCTGGGCGCAGCTTGATACGACCGCAGAGGTCGAACCCTGAACAGTTGGGGCAAGTATAGACACAACATTCAAGCTTGATACAGCTCTGAATTTGGATTGTGATTAAATATTTGACACAGCATAGGTTTCTGACACAGAAAGAATGTGGTCTAAGAACTTGAATTTTTTTAATTTACCTATTATGGTCCAATGTCCAAAATCAAAATACATGGTTAGATTCAGCATATCAAAGAACCCCATATATTCAATTTTTGTTGAAATCAAACAAAGTTTAATTTTGGACCCCAACTTGGACAAACTTGAAAACTGGTCCCATAATCAAAAATCTAAACACATGTTTAGATTCAGCATATCAAAGTACCCCAAGAATTCAATTTTTGTTAAAATCAAACTAAGTTTAATTTTGGACCCTTTGGACCTTAATGTAGACCAATTTAAAAAACGGGACCCAAAATTAAAAATCTAAATACACGGTTAGATTTGGCATATCAAAGAACCCCAATAATTCAATTTTTGATGAAATCACAAAGTTTAATTTTGGACCCTTTTGACCTCAATATGAACCAATTTGATAGCAGGCACACAAAATAAAAAATCTAAATACATGGTAAGATTCAGCATATCAAAGAACCCCATATATTCAATTTTTGTTGAAATCAAACAAAGTTTAATTTTGGACCCCAATTTGGACCAATTTGAAAACTGGGCCAAAAATCTAAAATCTAAATACATGTTTAGATTCAGCATATCAAAGAACCCCATATATTCAATTTTTGTTGAAATCAAACAAAGTTTAATTTTGGACCCCAACTTGGACCAACTTGAAAACTGGTCCCATAATCAAAAATCTAAACACATGTTTAGATTCAACATATCAAAGAACCCCAAAAATTCAATTTTTGTTAAAATCAAACTAAGTTTAATTTTGGACCCTTTGGACCTTAATGTAGACCAATTTAAAAACGGGACCCAAAATTAAAAATCTAAATACACGGTTAGATTTGGCATATCAAAGAACCCCAATAATTAAATTTTTAATGAAATCAAACAAAGTTTAATTTTGGACCCTTTTGACCTCAATATGAACCAATTTGATAGCGGGCCCACAAATAAAAAATCTAAATACATGGTAAGATTCAGCATATCAAAGAACCCCATATATTCAATTTTTGTTGAAATCAAACAAAGTTTAATTTTGGACCCCAATTTGGACCAACTTGAAAACTGGGCCAAAAATCTAAAATCTAAATACATGTTTAGATTCAGCATATCAAAGAACCCCATATATTCAATTTTTGTTGAAATCAAACAAAGTTTAATTTTGGACCCCAACTTGGACCAACTTGAAACCTGGGCCCATAATCAAAAATCTAAACACATGTTTAGATTCAGCATATCAAAGAACCCCAAGAATTCAATTTTTGTTAAAATCAAACTAAGTTTAATTTTGGACCCTTTGGACCTTAATGTAGACCAATTTAAAAACGGGACCCAAAATTAAAAATCTAAATACACGGTTAGATTTGGCATATCAAAGAACCCCAATAATTCAATTTTTGATGAAATCAAACAAAGTTTAATTTTGGACCCTTTTGACCTCAATATGAACCAATTTGATAGGGGGTCCACAAATAAAAAATCTAAATACATGGTTAGATTCAGCATATCAAAGAACCCCAAGAATTCAATTTTTGATGAAATCAAACAAAGTTTAATTTTGGACCCTTTTGACCTCAATGTGGACAAAGTTGATAACGGGGCCCAAAAATCAAAAATCTAAATACATGGTTAGATTCAGCATATCAAAGAACCCCATATATTAAATTTTTGTTGAAATCAAATAAAGTTTAATTTTGGACCCCGATTTGGACCAACTTGAAAACTGGGCCCATAATCAAAAATCTAAATACATGTTTAGATTCAGCATATCAAAGTACCCTAAAAATTCAATTTTTGTTAAAATCAAACTAAGTTTAATTTTGGACCCTTTTGACCTTAATGTAGACCAATTTGAAAACGGAACCAAAAATTAAGAATCTAAATACACGGTTAGATTCGGCATATCAAAGAACCCCAATAATTCAATTTTTGATGAAATCAAACAAAGTTAAATTTTGGACCCTTTGGACCTCAATGTGGACCAATTTAAAAACGGGGCCCAAAATCCAAAAACTTAATACACGGTTAGATTCAGCATATTAAAGAACCCCAAGAATTCAAGAATAAAACCCCATTGAAATTGATCAAGAAATAAGCAATTTATACGAAGTATCTTCTTTTGCACAATACTGTGCAATTGAATATTTCTTACTATTGTGCAATACTGTACAATTGACAATTTCTTGCTATTGCGCAATATTGTGCTATTGGATATTTCTTGCTATTGCGCAATACTGTGCAATTGAAGATTTCTTGCTATTGTGCAATACTGTGCAATTGAAGATTTCTTGCAATTGTGCAATACTGTGCAATTGAAAATTTCTTGCTATTGCACAATACTTATTATATAATAATTTACACATCCTGTTTGGTGTGTATCTCCTACCATATCATTATTATTTGCTTTAAAATATTAATCAGAAATAACCAACTTAAAATGGAAAATTTTAAAAGAAAAAAAAAAGGAAAAAAAGAAAAAAAAAGAAAAAAAAAAATCCCCCCCCCCAAATTTTTTGAACCCCCTTATGATTCATCACCCCCAAACTCAATCCAAGCCTTCCCTTTGTGGTATGGTACCTTGCAGTACAATTTCAGAGGGATCCATACACTTGAACACAAGTTATTGTCTGGAAACTAGAAAAATGCTTATTTTTGGCCCCTTTTTGGCCCCCAATTCCTAAACTTTAGGGCTATTACCCCCAAACTCAATTCCAGCTTTCCCTTTGTGATATGGAACCTTGTAGTACAATTTCAGAAATATCCAAACACTTACACACAAGTTATTGTCATGAAACTAGAAAAATGCTTGTTTTTTGCCCCTTTTTTGGCCCCTAATTCCTAAAATTTTGAGGCAATTACCCCCAAAATCAATTACAGCCTTCCCTTTGTGATATGGAACCTTGTGGTACAATGTCAGAGAGATCCATACACTTACACACAAGTTATTGTCTGGAAGTTACAAAAATGCTTATTTTTGGCCCCTTTTTGGCCCCTAATTCCTTAACTGTTGGTACCATAACCCCCAAAATCAATCCCCACCTTCCTTTCGTGGTATTGAACCTTATGGTAAAATTTCATGGAGATCCATTCACTTAAACTAAAGTTAGAGTGCGAAAACCAATGTGTCTTCGGACGACGACGACGACGACGACGACGACGCCAACGTCATACCAATATACGACCAAAAAATTTTCAATTTTTGCGGTCGTATAAAAACAGTCCACAGAAAACTAATATTGAGCATCACAACCCCAAAAATTTGGGGATTGAAGAGCCAGGTGTTCCTGATGATAAGTAATTTCTGCTTCACTAATGGCACTCATAGTGTTCTCAAGACACATTTAAATCCTGTAATAAGTTTCATTCTATGATCATAAAAAAGGACATGATTGTAACTCCATGAATGGAACATATCAATGGTCATCTGTGACTTAGTAATCTCAGGTTCTTTGGAAGTGTAAGAAGTTCCTGCTAAACTAAAGGCACCTATCATGTTGTTAATGAAAACTAAAAATTTGTTGATGTGTATTCAGTGTTATCATAGATAAGTAAAGAAGAATGAGATTGTTTATGCTACTGCAAATAAACATCATTGTCACACATATTACACATTTGTCAACTAAGTCATGGTGGTGTCTATGAAATTTTTAATGAGGTGACTACAAATTAATAATTGAGGACATTTGTAAGCAGAACCATTTCATTAAGGATAATTTTCAGAGGAAACTCAGCTCCTGGAATATATTAACAACTGGGAGATAAACACGCTATGTGCAGGAGATAGTTGAATGTTACTCCATAACTAGAGGTGCCTAGCAGGAGATAGTTGAATGTTACTCCATAACTAGAGGTGCCTAGGAGCATAGAATTACTAACTTGAATGCTTAGTCGATTTATATATAAAACACCAACCAGTATATTTAAATAATCAATGTGTAGTTTGTTAGGTTTCAGTTCTTCATTGGTTAAAATTCAACTATTATGTCAAATTTTACTGCTTTCCTCTGAATTTGACATTGTGATGTCATGAAACAAGAGGCTCTAAAGAGCCTGTGTCAATCACCTAGGTCTATGTGCAATATCAACAATGGGCAGTGTCCAACATTGTAAACTTGAATAGAATTTATGACAAAAATCTTTTTGTTGATCTTGTATTGCAGATCATTTTTTTCTGTTTACAGTTTCTCTCTCTAACTTCTTTAGTTTTTGCCCAAAACAAAAAGTAAAAAAAAATCATTTAAGGGCAACCATTCCTATATAAGATCTACTAACAATTTTGTCAAAATTTATCTTATTTGTAGATCTTTTCTGACTGATCATTTTTGCTATTGAAAGAGTCTATCTATTTTTTTTTTTTTATAGTTTTCAAGATAATAAGGAAAAACGCAAAAAAATTGATAAAATCATCATTAAAGAGTAAGAACTCTAATAAGGAGTGGACTTGCAATAACATCCATGTTGACTTATTTGTAGATCCTCTCTTGCTGACCATTTTTGCTATTCAAAGTGTCTATCTGTTTATTATAGTTTTCAAAGTTAATAGGCAAAAACACTAAAAGTTGTTAAAAATCCTCATTAAAGAGCAATAACTTCAATAAGGAACCCACTGACATTTAAGGCCATTAGTCTTGTTCAAAGATTTTGTCTTGCTGATCAATTTTGCTATTTAAAGTTTCTTTCTATCTATTATAGTTTGTAAGATATTAGGCAAAAACACAAACTAGTGTCAAAAAGAGGTTGTCAGAGTGACAGCAAACCAGATTTTCCTGCAGAGGTCGCACCCTGAACAGTTGAGCAAGTATGGACACTACATTTAAGCTTAAAACTGCTCTGAATTTGGATTGTGGTTGAATATTTGACACAGCATAGGTTTGTGACACAAAATGAGTGTGGTCAAAGAACTGAAATATTTGAAATTGGATATTTACCTATTATAGTCCAATATCCAAAATCTAAGTACATTGTCAGAATCAGCATATTAAAGAACTCCAAAAATTCAATTTTTGATGAAATCATACAAAAGTTTAATTTAGGACCCTTTGGACCACAATGTGGACCAATTTGATAAAGGAGCTCACAATCCAAAATCTCTCAATACATGGTAAAATTCAGCATTTCAAGGAACCACATAAATTCAATTTTTGTGAATCAAACAAAGTTTAATTTTGGACTCTGATTTGGACCAACTTGAAAACTGGGCCCAAAAATCTAATATTTAAATACAGGTTTAGATTCAGCATTTGAAAGAACCCTATATATATCTAATGTAAGTTAAAATGAAACACAATTTAATTTTATCCATATATTTTCTGTGCAAAGGGAAATAACTCAAACTGGATAAATAGATATGATTATAATCAATAAACCAGTGAAGTGATGACTAAGTTCTATAAAATTAGATATGATGTAATTTTTCAAATTATAATCAATAATATAATAACAACAACCAGGGATGACTAAGTTCTCTAAAATTAGATATGATTTAACACTCAAAATTGTTAAAATCAGCATATCAAAGAACCCAAGAATTCAATTGTTGATTAAACAAAAGTTTAATTAAGGACCCTTTGTACCTCAATGTGGTATTATCTTACTAATAATGAAAATAAATACAGGTTTAGATTCAGCATTTCAAAGAACCCTATATATCTTCAATTTATGTTGAAATCAAACACAGTTTAATTTTGGACCCCGATTTGGACCAACTTGAAAACTGGGCCCAAAATCAGAAATCTAAATATATGTTTATTAATAGACAATATAAGCTAAGTTTTGAAAGGAGTTCACCTAATCAAAAAAATATATATAGCATTCAGAAAATTAGTTTTTACAGAATCACAAACAATTTACAATTTACCAAAGAAAAGAAAAAAAAAATCAAAAATCTTATTTATCATCTTTAATACAATGTCTTTTAAAAATCAATAAAACTTATCTGTAATTATCTTCAAAATGTCTAATAATGAACAGTAAATTTCTAACTATATTTACTCCTATATAGCTTTTAATCATCAACACTTAGAAAACAGAAAATTTTCAAATAAATCTGTCACTCAAGATAAGACATTAACCATATGTTTAGTAAACTGATAACAGGACATATAAACAGGTGAAAATTATCTTTAAAGACTTAGTGTAATCAAACTTTATGTATATAATTAACAATTTCTGTTCAAAGGAAAATAACTCAATCACAAAAAAATACCACTTATGGATATTAAAAAGGGCGATAACTCACAAACGAGAAAAGCTAAAATCAGGAAAATTGAACTTAAACTTCATTTAGTCGCAGGAAACAACATATCTAAATTTGAAAAAATTTTGTCAAAGGGTTTTCCTGTTATTGAAGAGACACTGTTTGGCAGACACCCGTCCGCCCGCCCGTCTGCCCGCCCACCGTACATCCCCAAAACGATAACCGATTTTTTTTACTTCGAAAATCCGGTTAAAAAATGGTAAAAATTGTCTGACATTAAAGGGCAAAACCTCCAATAGACAGTTGCATGCGATTATACCGAAATAAACTTATTCGTAGATCTTGTCTTGGTTAACATTTCTGCTATATAAAGTTTCTCTTTATCTATTATATTTTTCAAGATAATAAACAAAACTGAAAAAAATGGTAAAATTTGTCTTTTAAGGGCAATAACTCCTATAAGTAGTCGTCTGATGGTTTTGTAAATAGACAAGATGTAGATCGAAAAATTCTGAAAATTTACTCTATTTATAGCTGTTTACAAGATAAAAGACAAAACTTGCATTTTACCCCCTAGTCAGACATTTGTTTCCTATCCTGATTCTTAGTCCTATGACCATCAGACACTATAATAGTAAATCCCAATATCATCACAAATGACTCATACACATTTTCTTCTTTTCTTCAAAAGAAAAAAAAAATGCTTTTCAATTATTTGTGCTCAAACTGATTTCTTTAAAATATGTAACAATTTTAATCAACAAACCAGGTAATTCTTTCTTCACAAAGATTTCTGTCTCCGCAAATGAAGTATGAGAGACATAGGTGCTCATTTCACCAATTCCTAGATTTGGTGGGGCTGCAGCAAGAGTTGACGATCGTGTCACTGCCAATTTTAGAATCTTCAAAGCATCTTTCCAATGGGAAGTCTGAAAAAACAACAACAAAAAACATTTGTCTCCTTGAGTATTTTCTCGATAAACCAGTGAATATTTTGATGCCATTGAAAATAAACCTTTGTCTAAACTGGAACTGTGTGCATAGTATATTCACATAATCCTAGAAGCAAAATTCATAAGACATTTTTGAGCTATTTCATTAATTACTGAAATGTAAGATCTTCAGTCCTTTCAAAAACTATGAGTTTTACTCACAATAAGATGCAAGTAACCCCCTTTTCTTGTTAGTACCATTACAGTCCAGTAGTAATGGTTATAAAAGCAATACAGAGGAATAGGGAGAAAGTTATTTCTTTCAATTATAAACACTTCCCGATTCCTAATAAACTATGATTATACTGTTAACCGGAAGTCATATCAAAGATGGTAAAAGGACAAGCTTCACTTTTGGCAA
The DNA here is from genome assembly GCF_021869535.1 of Mytilus californianus. Lineage (NCBI taxonomy): Eukaryota > Metazoa > Mollusca > Bivalvia > Mytilida > Mytilidae > Mytilus > Mytilus californianus. The sequence goes on along the minus strand of NW_026262745.1, from coordinate 81,401,526 downwards.
ATATTGCCTTGAATTTCAACTTTATCATAAACAAGCATTCTGTGAGTATTGCATGGAAATACATAGTCCCCTGCCGGTTAAAAATTCATTGCATTGGAACAAAATTCTAACTTGATCTATAACTTGTCATGGTGTAAACTATATAACAAATATCAAGTCAATATCTTCAAGCATGACGAAAAAAAGTGTTAAAAAACTGATTATTTAAGTGAATTTTTTAAGTCCAAGGACCATAACTCTGCACAAAATCATTAGACCGGAACAAAATTCGAACATGATCGGTAACTTGTCATAATAAAACTATATACCAATTTAGTTAGTCCAATCTACCTATAGAATCACATGAGTGAACAGATGATCACATGATGCAAATCAGAACGAGGTTGATCCTTTGTTATGCAAAGTTAGACTTTCTTTCAGGAGACAAAAATTCAAAATTTCATATATGTTAGTGTTTGGATAGTCAGGAATTTTTCGTAGTTTGAAAGTTTTACTATAGTGATGTTATTAGTAATATTCATTTGACATGAACTTACGTTTGTAAACAAATTTCTTTGTTAAATGTGTTTGCGCTGATAGAGAGGGCACGTGCGTTTAGGAAATTCCGAACAATGGCAGAGGAATTTATTATTTTGGATCCAGTGGTGGAAAATTGCAATGTTTTCCAAGACCAGGCAATAGTGGTGAAGGATGATGGTTCTCTTCAGTTGATTCATACTGGAGCTCCATCATCTTCACAGTCCACCCGTTAAAATTCTGTTCCGAAATGAGCGACAGTTGAGAAAAACAAAAAGGGGGTGGAGCCTAACAATGTACCTTTTAATGCAAGTGTTGAAGTTAATCAACAGCGACCGGATTTGTTAGCTCAATACAATGAGCAATTGATAAACAACCAAAAGCTTTACTTTGAACAACAAAAAGCTATCAATGAACTAACCAAATCGGTAATTGAAATAAAAAACGCGGTTCTTCAGAAAACAGCTGATCCGATTGCGCCGATGCAGTTGAGAATAACAAACAATAAACGGGGCAAATCTCCAAATACATTCTATGATAGTGTTTCGGAGGAGGAATCGGAACGTGATTATGAATCTTCTCAGGAGGAAGAGGAGGATATGCCGAAGGAACCACCGGAAAAAAGGATGAAAGTTACGACGAAAATGTCAAAAATGGAGAAAATGAAAAAAGTTGAGAACTTTTTGTCTAAGAAACAAAAGTTAGGATCGCCGGTACACAAGGAGATTGCAAAAATCGTTAATCAAGGGGCGGAGTCTGCCATGGATCATAAAAATAAAGAAGTTCACAAATTAGTGGACAAATATGTTCGACCAGAGAACTGTGAATTTCTCTAGGTTCCAAAGGTGAACAAAGTGCTGTGGAGTTCGAAGGAAACATCTAAACGTCTGAAAGATAATGACAGATCCCTGCAAAGAACCCAGGGGTATCTAGTTAAAGGGATGGTACCTGTTGTTCAGCTGATGGAAAAGTCTTTGAAAAGCTCGTCGGAAGAATCGGAAGAGACGTTTGAACTATCCCTGGACTCCTTAAATTTGCTGTTGTATGCACATAGAGATTTGTCTAGTCAAAGGAGGAAGTTGTTAACGCCAGCTTTAGACAAAAAATATTTAGCTCTGAGCCACGAAGATGAGAAAATTTCGCCGAACTATTTATTTGGGGACAGAGAAAATCTGGAACAACGGATGAAAGAAATAGACGATAGTACGAAATTGGGCAATAAAATGAAGGTTAAAAGTGCATGGAACAGGGATAAGGCACATGTACCTGAAGTTAAGGATACTTATTCTCGTCATGATAATTTTAAGTCTGATAATGGAAGTTTCAAAGGGAAAAGTGGATTTAAAAACAATTTTTTAGCCAAGAAGGCCCAGATACTACGAGAACAGAAGAAACCCTTCAGCAAGAAAGGGAAGGGGAATCTGGGCCATTAGAAATGGACACACATAGTAATAGTAATGTAAGTACATTATTAAATCTTAATTGTCTGCATAATACTACTGACAACTTTGTTGCTGGAAAAATAGCTCAGTATAGTGAAACATGGAAAACAATTACAAGTGATAGGAACCTCTTGAATATTGTATGTCAAGGTTATCACTTGGAATTTGAATGTGAACCATGTAGTAAATGTTCACGAAAAGAAATTAAATTTAATGAAAGTGAACAAATAGTTATCGACAATTTGTTAACAAAATTTTTACACAAAAAGGTTATTGAACCTGTAATTCATCAGTGTGGGGAAGTATTATCTAGTATTTTTATTAGGCCCAAAGCTGATGGTTCATTTAGATTAATATTAAATTTAAGTAATCTAAATGAGCATTTGGAATATAAACATTTCAAGATGGAAACTTTCAAGTCAGCATTATACATTATTGTGAAAAATAAAAATTTCTTTGCAAAGTTGGATATTAAAGATGCATATTACAGTTTAGGAATAAAAAAGGAAGATAGAAAATTTTTGAGATTTACATGGAAAGGTCAATTATATCAGTTTACAGCTATGCCTAATGGTTTATCACCAGCTCCTCGTATTTTCACAAAGTTGTTAAAACCTGTGTTATCTTCTTTAAGGAAAGAAGGATATGTTAATTGTGCGTATATTGATGACATTTTATTGGTAGGGGATACTTATGAGGAATGCCTAAATAATGTCCAAGAAACAATGAAATTGTTTGATAGCCTTGGATTTACTATACATAAAGAAAAATCAGTTGTTGTGCCTGCTCAAAACATTGAATTTTTAGGATTCAGTATAGACCCTGTGAGCATGGTAGTGAACCTAGCACCCAAGAAAGTTGCAAATATTGTGGAATTATGCAGAACTTTGTTAAGGAAATGTTTTATTACTATACGTGAATTTGCACAGTTAATAGGAAAGTTGGTTGCCAGTGAACATGGTGTTTTATATGCACCAGTTTTTTACAAAACTTTAGAAATACAAAAGGATGTTGAATTGAAATTGAATAAAGGAAATTTTGATGCTAGGATTATATTATCAAATGAGAGTAAACAATGTATAAACTGGTGGGTTGAAAACATTCATGATAGTTATAAACCTATTTGTTTTTAAACCACCAGATAGAAAAATTGAATCTGACAGTAGTATGTTAGGATATGGAGCACTTGATGTAACAAATAATCTTACATTATCAGGTGTTTGGAGTTTAAGTGAACGTAATAAACACATAAATTTTTTGGAACTGAAAGCAGCTTTTCTTGCATGAAAAGCCTTTTGTGACAGAACTCCTAATGAACATGTACAATTATTTCTTGATAATACAACTGCCATTAAGTATTTGAATAAAATGGGAGGAAGAAAAGAGGAGTTAAATAATTTAGCTAAAGAGATATGGTTGTGGTGTATACATAGACAAATTTGGCTTAGTGTTTTTCATATACCAGGGAAGTTAAATATAAAAGCAGATGCGTTAAGCAGACACAAGTCTAATTCAGATATGGAATGGATGATCATTGATAGTATTTTTGAGTGTATAATGAATAAACTTGGTCCATGTGACATTGATTTATTTGCATCAAAACATAACAATAGATTAGAACAATATGTATCCTCTGGCCCAGATGTGAATGCTTTGGCTGTTAATGCATTCTCTTTAACTTGGAATACATTTTATGCTTATATATTCCCTCCTTTCAGTGTGATCAGTAAAGTGTTACAGAAAATTTGTCAGGAAAAAACAACCGCATTAGTTATAGCACCTTTATTTTCGACACGGCCTTGGTTTCCTCAGCTACTACAAATGATTTGCGATCAACCATATATTTTGCCAAAAGTGGAAAGGATTCTGACGAATCCCAAAACAAATCAAACTCATCCTTTGAAAAACATGAGATTGGCGGCTTTCAAGATCTCCGGAATAAGATGTGTGAGGGAGGAGTATCAGCAGAGGCTGCCGACATCATCATCAATTCATGGAGAGATTCTACCAAAAAACAGTATGGGACATATATAAAAAAATGGCTGCTTTTTTGTGACAAAGAAAAAACGGATCGATTTGATCCATCTGTAAATAGTGTATTAAAGTTTTTGTTAGAATTGCATCTGAACAGCCTAGGATATAGTGCTGTTAATACTGCTAAATCAGCAGTATCTAGTTTTGTTTACCTTATTACTAATGTGCAAATTGGAAAACATTTTCATGATAAAACAATTTATGAAGGGAATATTTAACAAAAAACCGGTTTTACCTAGGTATAATTGTACCTGGAATGTGGAAATTGTGTTAAGTCTGTTAAAGACTTGGAAACCAGTGAAAGATATTACATTAAAAAACTTAACATTTAAATTGGCCATGTTATTAGCTTTGACAACAGGTCAAAGAATGCAGAGTATTTTCTTAATAGATATTAGAAATTTGGAACTTGATACGTACTCAGTTAAAATAAGATATGGAGACTTGCTTAAGCAAACTAGACCTGGATATCAGTTACCAGAGATATTTATAGAAGCATTTAAGCCAGATTTTAGGATTTGTGTGGTTCATACATTACATGAATATTTAGAATGCACAAATAAGTTGAGATTTAATAATACTCAATTGTTTTTGAGTTTCCAAAAACCGTATAAACCTGTAAAAAAGGGTACCATTGCTAAGTGGATTAAACAAGTTTTAATTTTGGCTGGAATAGATATGACAATCTTCACACCTCATAGTACTAGAGGAGCTGCTACTTCCTATGTTAGTGGACCAATTCCAATAGCTACGATTCTTCGCACAGCTGGATGGAGGAAAGATAGTGTGTTTAGAAAATTTTATCAAAGACCAATTACTAATGACAGCTCCTTCAGTAAAAGAAATCTTATTGGCCAAGGGGAAATAAGATAGTTTTGTGTATATGGATGTATATAATTTCCGAAATTAAGAATTAGTAGTGTTTTCAAGTAGTGAAAATATGTAGTGTTTATAGTATAACTGTTGCTACTTAACAAAGAATTTGACTGAAAGTGCAGAACTGAACTCTAAAGACTCATGTGATTCTATAGGTAGATTGGACTTTCTAAATTAACAAATTAAACAAAACTTACCTAAGTTGTAGTTTGATATTAATTTGGTAAGGTCCAATCTACCAGAATCACATGCCCGCCGGGTTGTGATTTGTGCCCACCCTCATTATGGAAGTTTCAGTTCCTGACTTTCTCCACTCTGAAGTCTGATTTGCATCATGTGATCATCTGTTCACTCATGTGATTCTGGTAGATTGGACCTTACCAAATTAATATCAAACTACAACTTAGGTAAGTTTTGTTTAATTTGTTAATTTTAAATCAATATCTTCAAGCATGACGAAAAAAAGTGCGGAAAACTTATAATTTGAGGGAATTTTCTATCATCAGACCAGAACAAAATTCAAACTTGATCTGTAACTTGTCATGTTAAAACAATACACCAAATATCAAATCAATCTCTTCAAGCATTAAGAAACTAGAACGGTAAAAGTGACGCCACCAAAATTGAAACTTGATCTGTGCTTTGTGGTAATAAGCATTGTGTATAAGTTTCATAACATTTGGTTGAGGCAAACTTAAGTTAGAGAACGGAAACTAAAAATTTTGCAATTTTTCCATTTGTAAAGGGGCATAACTCTAGAACGGTAAAAGTGATGCCACCAAATTTCAAACTTGGTCTGTGTTTTAAGGTAATAAGCATTGTGTATAAGTTTCATAACATTTGGTTAAGGCAAACTAAAGTTAGAGAACGGAAACGAAAAATTTAGCAATTTTTCCATTTGTAAAGGGGCATAACTCTAGAACGGTAAAAGTGACGCCACCAAAATTCAAACTTGATCTGTGTTTTGTGGTAATTAGCATTGTGTATAAGTTTCATATTATTTGGTTGAGGCATACTAAAGTTAGAGAACGGAAACCAATTATGGGATGTACGGACAAGGGTAAAACTTAATGCCCCCTCCACTACAGCGGGGGCATAGTAAAAAGTAAAGGTAATGCCACATAATTAACAGCGCCTGGTGATGATTCATAGCCTGACCTGTTTAGGTCCTTCATGGACCTTTTTCAGAGGCAGAATGATGGATTGATAGTGGCACTCTATCTATATAGTGTCTTAAAATGTTATCTGTTACCGGATAATTATCCGTTATCTTTGTCGGATAATTTTTATCAGTTTAGTTAATCATCCTGTGCAATTTTTTAATCAGTTATGGTAAACTTCTTTTAACTGATTTGTATGTTACAGTAAACATCTAACCTACATTTGGGCCCCTATCATGATATATCTCAATCAAACATGTAGTCATGTAGACTTGATGTTTTGGCTTATGATTTGCAAATATATCAAGTCTTTTAAATGAAAGCATTATTTCATCCTTCAACTTCATTCAACTGATTTTGAATGTTACGGTTAACTTTAAAGTCATATGAAACTTACAATTTAAAAAAAAAGTTAAATATGTTTTATATACTTGAGAGGCTAAGTTCTACTATAAAACAAGAATACATGAACTTTCTTGTAAAAGAAAATCCTTTATATTATCAAAATCTTCATAAATGTACTGCCATTGAATTATTGTCTTCCAGTACTCTAATTCTCTGATATTTTTCCATATGCAGTGACATTAACTACAAGACCTTTCGTTTGAATGTCGGCTACCGCACAGTAAATGTAAACAAACGTGCACTGGAAGGTAAATAGTAATAACTGATTCTTGAAGAACAAATTCAACACACCCAATCATGTAACAACTGTTAAGAAAAAGTTCTATTAACAAATGGGAACACATGGAAAATATAAAAAAGTATATCGTGGCTCTATCAATTCATTTATTTTTCACGTGCTGAACATGCTCTGTGTTGATTGTTTATCAATGTCACAATCTGGTAAACTTTTGCAACATACTCGAAAGTTAATTAGCTTGCAATCAAGTATCACTGAATGAAATATTTTTTCTGATAATACGTTACAGGTTCATAATAAATGTAAAAAACGTGCATATGGACTTAGTTCAGTATATATGCTTGCATTGGCTCAATAATTTTGATATCATAAAAATTATAAGAAAGTCGTTTCATATGACTTTAAACCTGATGATAAATGATAAATAAGGTTAATATCTAACCAACATTTTGGCATCTATTGTGACTTCAATTAAGTTATCTTACATGGTAGTCATGTAGTCTTGATGTTTGGCTTATGATTTGGTGAAATATCAAGTCTTTGAAATGAAAACATTATTTTAGCCTTCAATCCTCCCTTTAATGTTTAGGGTAAGTGTCAATGTAAGTTTATGAATAAAGTGTTATAAGTTCATACATCATAATTAGATATAAGAAGATGTGGTATGAGTGCCAATGAGACAACTCTCCATCCAAGTCAAAATTTATAAAGGTAAACCATTACAGGTCACAGTACGGTCTTCAACACAGAGCCTTGGCTCACACCGAACAGTAAGCTATAAAGGGCCCCCAAAATTACTAGTGTAAAACCATTCAAACGGGAAAACCAACGGTCTAATCTATATAAAAAACGAGAAACGAGAAACACTTATGAACCACATCAACCAACGAAAACTACTGAACATCAGATTCCTGACTTAGGACTGGTGCAAACAAATGCAGCGGGTTTAAATGTTTTAATGGTACCAAACCTTCACCCTTTTTCTGAAACAATAGTGTAACATCACAACATAGAAAGACACACTATAAAATATCAACTGAAATAGCTTAACTCAATCAAAGGACATATTAACACCATTGAACATACACTGAACAAATAAATTTGACCTATGATACAATATAAATACAAAATAAATAAACTAAGGGAAGAATAATAAAAGTAACATGTTATATTGGTATGAAATGTTAAACTATCAAAGAAAAACAATCTGCTAGAACAAAAATATCAGCCGTTTGCAATAACTTTAAACACAGGTAAATGAAAATAATTTTGTTGTTACGTATACAGTTCCAATAGAGAAAGGAAATATTTTTACAAAATAAATAATTTTGATGTTCATAGTACGAAGTGAAAATTTATAGTAATACCAGACACTTATAAAAGCTGGTATATAGACCAGATATAACCCTGAATAACATTAAATAACAAAAAAGCAATACAATTACATGTAGTATCAACAGGTCAAATAAACAAGAAAGTACGATTTGAGAGTACTCGCAGTTACTGACAGCTAGTTAAAAGCCAAAACAATTAATAATAAAAAAATCCTGCATCAGAGACATGTTTGTATTCCAGGTCATCATGTTCCGTTAATCCCCTGGCTTACACTTAGAGCTCTTATGTCAGTGGAAAAGATTATATGAGTAATAGAGAGAAAATACTGACATAGAGGTATCTAAACACAATACCTCTTTCGTTAGTTGAAGCCATATTATTTGTGTATCAGTGGAAAACTTCATCAACTTTTCCTTTTGTCTGAATCTTTTGACTTGATTGTTTTTCTTCTATTTCATATTTATGTAAAAAGCAGCCTTATTTATCATGACAAAACCTATAATTTCAAGTTTCCTAATAATGCACCAACTTCACAGTCTAGAACACCCTCGTTTTAATGAGGATATAATTAAAAATGTGCCTCGCCAAGAGCAGCTGGATACAACCACAGAGGTCCAACCCTGAACAGTTTGGGCAAAAGGGACACAATATTCAAGCTTGATACAGGTCTGAATTTGAATTGTAATAAAAAATTTGACACATTATAGGTTTCTGACACAGAATAAAAGTAGTCAAAGAACTTGAAATTGGTTATATGATTTGAATTTATATTCAATTGAAGATTTCTTGCTGTTGTGCAATACACTTTGCTGTTGCGCAATACTTAGTAAATCTGTTTTCAGACTATATACAAAGAATTAGCAAAATAAATTGTGACCCGCTAGGACCACCACCCCCAAAAACAATTCCCAACCTTCCTTTTGTGGTGTTGAACCTTTTGGTTAAATTTCATAGAGATCCATACACTTAAACTAAAGTTATTGTCTAGAAACCAAATGTCTTTGGATGACGATGACAAAGTGATAGCAATATACAAACGCAATTTTTTTGCGGTCGTATAAAAAGAAGAAAACAATTTATAACACATGAAATAAAAAAAATCCAATCTATAAAATTTTGTTTTTAATGATACATACCCCCACATGACGACACACTGTGTAGAAAAGCTCTAGGTTAAGGATGGTACATGGCTGGTTCAGTTCAATATAATGAACCATACAATGTATGATTTGGAACACAGATTTCTGGTAGGATGAAGGACCTTTCTCAAGTACCTTTAATTCAATATAGAAGAAATTCACTAATATTGAAAAAACTGTTTAGAATATGTTTGTATCTACAGGTAAATACATATCAAAACTGTTTTAGACTGTTGTATATTTTTTTTGCCATTGCATTCCACAATTGTTCTTTCAAAATGAATGGCATCAGCGAATTAGTTACAAACAGTAGAAACGCTATCAATTTTATAATTGTGGCAAGGAGTTCATTTTTATCATATATGTTTTGACCTTAAATCAAATCACCTTTATATGGTAATTTCAAATAGGGGGTATTTGATAATCAATCACAAGGTTTTACTCAATGTCAATTTCAATTTGTAAACAAATTAATAGCAATGATTCTAATGGATTCCTATCATTTTTAATGCTCCATGCACATTTGTAAGACAGTGGGTATAACAAAAACAAACTTGGTATACCCTTTTATATGAACTAAGGTTTGTTGACGACTTTTTCAATGTTTTTCTTTAATATAATACATGGAATATTTGCCATCAGACATCAACACAAAAATCAATGGACCAATTCCTGTATGTAAATTCGTCTACAATATGTAAGATTTTCCATTGTTTTTTTCTAAAAATAGTCTAGGACAGCAATTTTAATGTTATGCAAATAAATTACTTCAGGAAAATTCCACTACGATTTAATCCTGTGACTGAGTGAAACAAATTCAGAGGAAAGTCATGCACTGTTAATAATGAAACTCCTTGTCAAAAACTAGAATGGCCATGATGAAATTCAAACTTTCACAGGGTTTTCTAAAAAAAATATGGTGATCAATTCTGGGTAGTACAAGGAGTAGCCAGACAGGGTATCGGTTGACACAGTATATGTGTGCTTAATTGATTTAGAACCGTTCAAACATTGATTTTCAAATTTTGAAATATTCTTCTTTCAGGTGACAGTTGTTCAGAACAGATTAAATTGAAAGAATTTGTACATGTGGCATATTGCTTTGTCTTTTTTTCAATGTGAAGCACTTTTGGGGGAACACAACTTTCCAAAAATGAAAGTTGTTGTACAATGTGACGTCACTGAGTGGAAGTTGTAATACAACCTGGCTCCTCCCCTTGACCATCTTTATGATTTATAGTACAGATATTTTCATAGGAAAACAAATGAAACCATGACACAAGATAAAAGTGTGCGTTGTGTGTACAGTGTAAAACATATCCTTTTGTATAATAATTTTTACAAATAGTTAACACAAAAAGTAAATGTCTGATATCTGTTGTAAATGCAACTATTGACTTAAGGGCATATGATCCAGTTTTGATCCCACAGTGACATTTAAAAGAAAATTTGCATACAAGCTATTTTCACCTAGTAAATTCAAATATATAATAAAAAATATACTTTCATGTGCTACTTTTAGAAATAAATAGACATTCATATTTAGACTTTTACTCAAAATATTAATTTTTGTTACATTTCTATTTCTGTTGACAGACACAGTTAAGTTTTTTTGTTTCAAAAGATAAACACAAGCGTTATTTTTGTGAAAATATTTGGAATATCTTCTTTACATAAGTATGCTTTAAATTTGTGCATCAATTCTTTGGAAATAATTCCTTTTTATTAAATTTTCAGGACTTTAGAAAATAAAAGCAGAATCTAAAAGTAGACATACAAAATATGTCCATGTGGATTTAACTTGGCATTTAGTTTGTGTTATGCTTGGTCTGCACCCATCTGTAGGAATGGTGACAGTCATAGATGAAGCCAGTTAACAGTGTCCCACATTGATCAAATACAATTCTGAATGCCATCCTGGTCATTATAACAAGTTGACTATTATTGTTTTTCATGGCCTCAAGTGTATAACAGCAATATTGTTAACTAATAATTATGAATGAAATAAACTAACCATTTTATGTCAGATTTCAGAACACTGAGTTAACATCTAATTTGTAAAACCATAAACAAATAAAAGGATAAGGTATGAGACAATATTTCACCATACACCAATGATGAGAAGCTAGCAACTAGAGGTCACAGTATGGCCTCCATGTTTGTTACAGTGACCAGCATTGTATTTCTATTTGCCACCAATACCATACTTTCTGGTACATTTGTACCTACCTCTACTAAGAATGACAGGAGAGTCAAACTAGTATATGAATACACATCCAACAGGTATTTAACAACACATTTTGTCCACTGGAAACTGTCTTTCCCAAACGTACCATGGCTGTAGAGTGACATGACTGTCCCAAGGTTATCTAATTTATCTGATTTTTGTGAACAAACCTGCAATGTAAAAGGACCAAAATCTACCATTTTCATTAAATGGAAAAGCTTAAGGGTCTCAAGCTTTTATACTCTACTAAAAGAAACCAGTGAAATTGAAGGAATGTGAATTGGATTATTAAGTTTATTTTCAATGGATAAAAGTACATGTAGTTGTTATTATTGTTAAAAAAAAGTAAGTGAACTAAATTTGTCACATTCAATTGGTTCATTTTGTTTGTCACAGACTCAATTTTTTAAGTTTTTAACCTAATTAAATTTTCAATCAAGAACATTGCGGTGTGATGTTGTTTGCAACTACTGTTGGTTTTATCTTTGTCTTTAAACTGGGGATCCTTTTTCACTTACAGAATAAAATTTGTGACTAATATCCTTGTATTGCTGATAATTTTTTTCTATACGGTTTCTCTCTATCTAAAATAGTCTTTGCCCAAAATACCAAAAATAGTTAAAAATCGTCATTCAACAGCTCTTCTCTAAGAAGTGGACTTTAAATTTTGGCTTAATTTGCCTATTTGTAGATTTTATCTTGTTGATCATTTTTTATGTTAACAGTTTCTCTTTATCTTCTATAGTTTTTACCCAACACATAAATAAAATGTTAAAATCATTTTAAGCAATAACTCCTGAAAATTTCAGCATTCATGACTTATATGTATACATATTCTCCTGCTGATCTTTTGAGGTTTATAATTTTTTAATTATCCACAATGGTTTTGGTAAAAAATAGTTAAAATTTATAATTTAGAGGCAATAACTAAGGTTTTATATGATGATTTCGGCCATGTGGATACATTTGTAGATCTTGTCCTCATGATCATTTTTGCTATCTAAAGTTTATCTTTATTTATCATAGTTTTCAAGATAATAGCAAATATAAAAAAATCTTTTAAGAGCAATAACTTCTATTTGCACTCAATAGACCATTTTGTCCATGTTTACAAATGCTTACATCTTGTCCTGCTGATAATTATACCTATCTAAGATTCTCTTTATCTTTTCTAGTTTTCAAGATAATAAGCAAAGAAGCAAAAAAATGGTAAAAATTATCATTTTGTGGAAATAACTCATATAATGAGTCAACGATTGATTTCAGCCTTGTTGACTTATTTGCAGATCTTGTCTTTCTGATAATTTTGCCAGTATAAAGTTTCTCCTCTTTCTATTATAGTTTCCAAGATAATAGATAAAAATGTAAAAAATTGGTAAAAATTGTCATTAAGGACAATAACTGCTATTTGGAGTCAACCGCAATTAAGGCCAAGCTGAAAAATATGTGGAAATTGTCCCGCTGATAATTTTTGCTATTCAAAGTTTCTCTTGATCTATTATAAAATTCAAGACAATAAGTAATAAAATGCTTTGATGAGCACAGCCTGATACGACCGCAGAGGTGGAACCCTGAACAGTTGGTACAAATTTGGACACAATATTCAAGCTTGATACTGTCTGAATTTGGATTGTGATCAAATTTTTGACATAATATAGATTTCTGACACAAAATAAATGTGGTCAAAGATCTTACAAATCTATTGTGCAATTGAAGATTTCTTCTTGAAACTTTTCAAAAATTCAAAATTTTGAAAAAAAAATATGAATCCTCTAAAAATATTGGAAACCCCACCCCACCCCCCCCAACTTTTTGAAACCCCCCTTGGAGCAATAACCCCAAAACTCGATCCCAGCCTTTCCTTTGAAGTATGGAACCTTGTAGTACAATTTCAGAGAGATCCATACACTTAATCACAAGTTATTGTCTGGAAATTAGAAAAATGCTTGTTTTTGGCCCTTTTTTGGCCCCTAATTCCTACATATTTGGGCAATTAACCCCAAACTCAATCCTAGCCTTCCCTTTGTGATATGGAACCTTGTGGTACAATATCAGAGAGATCCATACACTTACACACAAGTTATTGTCTGGAAACTAGAAAAATGCTTGTTTTTGGCCCCTTTTTGGCCCTTAATTCCTAAACAGTTGGCCCCATAACCCCTATTATAAATCCCAACCTTCTACTTGTGGTATTAAACATTGTCGTACAATTTCAGAGCAATCGAAATACTAATACACAAGTTATTATCCTGAAACTAGAAAAATGCTTGTTTTGGGCCCCTTTTGGGCCCCTAATTCCTAAACGGTTGGGACCATCATCCCCAAAATCAATCCCAACCTTCCTTTTGTGGTATTGAACCTTCTTAAAAAATTTCATAGAGATCCATTCACTTAAACTAAAGTAATTGTCCGGAAACCAATGTGTCTTCGGACGACGACGACGACGATGACGCAGACGATGACGACATCATACCATTATACGATCCCAAAAAATTATTTGCGGTCATATAAAAATTTAGTAAAAATTGTCATTCAAATAACTCTTATAAGGAGACGTCTGACAGTTTTGGTGCAAATGGACAGTAGGTAGATTAATCCAAAAATGTCTGCCAATGTCAGATTTCTTTTTCTATGGCAGTTTTCAAGTTAACAGATAACACTTGCGCATGTGTGAACTATGAAAGAGGTTTATTTGAGTAGTGAAAATTTTTGATCGAAATATTGATAATTTTTGTAAAAATTAACATCTGACAGACGACAATACCAAGTAATGAGAATTACTCTCACAAGACTGCTTGGGTCAGGTGAGCTAAATAGTATTATTTAAGTCGAATGTTTTCATAGAAATCAACGTATTATGGTTCCAGATTGAGATATTTTTTCATGCAGAGGAACTGGCATTCTCCAAATATGGCCCATTTTTAAATAGAATATGATTATATAATTTGGAGATAACTGTTTAGTATTTTAAGATTAACCTATGTAAAACACCAGGGCCTGGTTGTTCAAAAGACTGGATAAAGTTTTCCACTGGATACATTATGGACTTTATCCGCCTCACTGAAATTTGCAGCCCTTTTCCCCCTTTTTTGTTGTGGGTGTGTCCATTTTGCAATTTGGCAGGAAGTACTAAGAGTTAAGCTTACCTAGTGGATAACTTTATCCAGTATTTTGAACAACTGTGCCCAGGCCTTTTAGGCTGTGTATGCTTTAGAGTGGAATACATTTGACGAAGATTTTTTGGGTAAGAAAAGTTTATCATTGAAGATATCTCATACCAATAAATTCTGGAATTTAAAATGGTGGCTTCCTTAAGTTACAGATGGGTAGATTATAGAAATTTATGCTGGTCATTATCCAATCAATTGAATTATAATTGTATAGAGTTATATCCCCTGCATAGTCAAACCAATATGGCTTCTTGATTAAACTTTGAGTACAATCTTACTAACTTGTGCTATATGATCTGCTGCATCTCGACAACTTGGAGTAAGGCATTCATAATTTTGTACCAGTAAAGGCAACAGAGCAATAACATTCACTGGAAATCCTAGAAAGCAGAAAAATTATTATTCTCTTTATCTAGAGTATTAGAAAGATATTCGAGAATATAAATATTATAATCATCAAACACAAGAGATCATATCCAACTACTTGTTGGATGTGTAATATGTAATATTATCATATTTAGTAAATACCAGTATGATAATAGCATTAAATTTGCGTATCACATGCCTTTTAGAACGTTATCGCATGGCAATTCATCTTCACTTGGGTAATTCCGGAAAATATACCTCAAGGTACGCTTAATGAAAAAAAAGTAACAAAGTAGGAAAGACAATAATTAGGAAACAGGAAAATATATTATGAAAAATGTAAAAAAAATAATATAATAAATGCACCTTTTTTTTTTACAGTATGCTTTACTTTACTTTAGTATGCTTTATAAAAGTGCTGCAAAGTTCAACTTGAACTATTTCAACACTTTAGGTCTGTCTAAAATGTTTTAATACATTTTGTCATTTCAAAAACATCAGTGTGAAATTAAGCATTCGTTCATTTAAGCATTCTATGGTTACATATTTCTTATATATATAAATATAGATTCATCGAGTGTGATACTATATTTCTTCACTCAGTTCAATTTCAAATTTTAACTTGAGGTTTGCCAAGCTTTTCAAATATTGAAAATTTAACTGACAAGAGTGGAAAAATATTGTATAGCACAAGATTCGGTGGTGGAATCTGTTTCTCTAATGATTTTTAGACTTTATGTATACAAAATTTTTCACTGATCATCAAATAGTGTGTTCTTTATATGTGACGTCATCAGGCATGGTCGCCTTTTTTCTTGACTTCACAATTAGGAAATTCAGAAGACCTCACGAAAATTTGACGTCATAATTGATTTTTGATCAATGAAGAACTGAGATTAAACAAACTAAATTATAAAAAATAATCATTCTGTCAGGAAAAGTATAAATCGGATAAGAAAAAGAAAACAAAATATATTCAACTGCCTTTGTTGTTGTCTTGCAGTACAAATTGGGTAATCAATAGGATAATAACCCCTTTTGTTGTATTCTGCCACAAACACTTTTAAAATGGACATTATTACCAGTTATATAAAACAACATATTTGCAGTTTGTATTTTTTTTTAAGAAGTGACAGGGGTGCTAAATTTCATCGTTTAATTCTGTAAGCAGGTTCAGACAAGAATCATACATAAACCTAACCTAAACTGTCTGTTGGATCCACAACAGGGGCAGATATAGACACAGTAAGTCTGGACACCAAATACCAAGTGCCTTCAAATGTCACTGTTGATGTAAAACCCTGTAAAAAAACAAGAGTTTAATTCATTACAGCTTTTTAGTTTTCCATTTTTTTTCTGAGACAAAATTACAAAGAGCACAAATATTGTTTGGTTCCATGTTTATAATCATTATCATTGTTCTTCATTTTATTTTCAGAAAGTGTCATTCTATAATTACCGGTATATGAATTCAAAAATTATAAAAAATCTAAAGTTCAAATTCCTTCAGACAAAGTTGACCTTAGACAGATTTGGCTATTACTCTTTGGTCCCAAAATTGGTCATATAGCTCTTTATTAGTGTTGTTCGGTATTAACATAGCTGGCTTTCAAAATTTTCTGCTTTGAGCATACCTGATGATGATAGATCTAGAAAAGTGCTTCAGATGTATCAAATTGATATCATCAAACATGTTATTTCATTTTACTTGTAAAAGTATTATTTATTTTTCAAATACAATTTTCATAATAAAAAAATCGTTTATTGTAATTGACCTCATATTGTTTCCACAAATTATCATAATGTAAATCAAAACCAGATCCTTTCTTTTCACACAGTAAGCTATGCTTAATTGACAACTTAATACCTTGAAGGAATAACACCACTAATACATAGCCCCATTGCTTTCTATTTTAAATTCTGCAACTTCGAGAATTAATAGCTATTTTTGTGTTAAATTCAAATAAAGTGATAGCCATTATATGTCAAAACTATACCTTATCCTGATTTGTGCCAAAAAAATCGACATAATTTTAATTGCACTAGAACACACCCGCAAAATCGCAGGCATTTAGAGCGTGGTTAAAAGTATGTAAACTGTTGTAGGATGAATTTTTGTAAAAGATTTTATGACTGGAGAATTTCAGGAAAGGTATCAAAAGTATCTTAAACATGAACTGATGTCAATATAACATTTTGAATTTTTCACCAGTTCAAAATATTGGATATAAATCTAAAGAAGGTCAACGCAAAGGTCAACTATTTGTAGTAACATGAACGCACAATTTTTAGAAGGCGAGTTGCTTTGTCACTATGCTTTTTGTTTCGGTGTGCAGAAGACAGAATAAAGTTATGTTAACCTTTTCAATGTCATTTATTCGAAACGGATTCCACTAATGAAATCAGATTATTATGTGATATTTGCAAATAAGATTGGAATTATGAATAGAGCCATAATAAAATACTCAATAAACAATGCGATTTGTGCACAAAACCGTCATATTTTACTGAAATCGGGAAATGGCGTCAGACTTAATGAGGTGTTGACTTTTGGAACGCAAATTAATTCTAATATGGGGTGCTTATTAGGTCATATGAATAGAGCCATAAAAAAATACTCAATAAACCACAACCACTATAAATCGACGACGTCACAATGCGATTTATGCACAAAAACGCCATATTTTACTGAAATGGCGTCAAGAGTTTTCAGTCTGAAACTTTACCATATTAGAATCAAAATAATACATGCATTCCATAGATTTGTTTTCATTTTGACATGGCCTGGGTCATTATATTCATTAATTTCATCCCTTGCTTATGGTCGCGATAAAATTCCAATATAACAACCAGGCTAAATTTTCAAAAAAATCTATGGCTTGCATGAATTATTTCTTAAATAAAACATGATTATATACTGGTTTCAAGGGTCCCAAGAGATCGGATTTTTATTGCTTCCAGGGACCGAAGGAATGTTTGATACCGGTTCCTGTAGCTCAGGTACCCAAAACATTAAAATTCCAATATAACAGCCCAGGCCATGTGAAAATTTTCAAAATATATGGCTTGCATGAGTTATTTCTTAAATAAAATACGATTATGTATAGGTTCCAGGGGTCCCAAGAAATTGTATTTTTTTCGATTCCAGGGATCGATGGAATGTTCGTTACCGGTTCCTGTAGCTCAGGTACCCAAAACATGTATGTAATCAAGTTACGCTCGTAGAGCCATCATGAAATACTCACTATAACTCGACAACGTCACAATGTGATTTGTGCACAAAAACGTCATATTTTACTGAAATGGCGTCAGACTTTTCAGTGGGAAACTTTACTATATCCATAGATTTGTTTTCATTTTCACATGACCTGGGTCGTTATATTCGTTAAAAACATTGTATGTAATCAAGTTAGGAATTAAGGGTTGTTTGTAAATTTACCAAAATTCTGTGTAATTTTAAACAGAACTAAACGGACTAAACGGAAGTCTTGTCTATGACTTAAAAGTCCGTCCGATGACGGAAACAATATCCGGACGCCTTTATTTTCGTTTTCCTCCCAAAATAACCTAACCGGAATAATCATAAGCGAGGATGACAAATGCGACTATGCATGGTACCTATAGGACACAGAGGCATGGATGACAAATGCGACTATGCATGGTACCTATAGGACACAGAGGCATGATGATTAATTTATTGTGGAAGGAACAGAAGCGACACACAAAATGAGGTCTTCTCATTTAATAGTATAGATATTAGAGCTCACTGGTTCCTGGTAGTTGGGTAGTACAAAAACAGGTACTTCTGATCAGAGCAACAGGGCAAATATGCCCTCCTATCTTAATTTCATATATTTTTTTATTATTCAAAAGAAACTTTAAACAAGGGTTATACAGTGATCCCAAGTCATTAAGCTTTCATTTGATACCAAGATTACCCAAATATTTTACTTATTGACAAAGTAACAACTATGCATAAGAACTAGTTTGATTAAAATATGTACTACTTTCTTGCATGTTCTTTCTGACCTGGTTCTATACCTGTAACAAACTATAGGATCAAAGGAGTAGAATAGCTCACCCTGGACCCTATAAAAAATTATGACCAAGTATGATTTTTTCTGTTTAGTTTCACATATATCTATTTTAGTTTTCTAGTTAATACTAAAAAATCCAATAAACTGTTGACGCAAAGATATGTCTCGCCTGTCTGCAGAAAATTCAAAACAAATGTGTCCATAGTACAAGGATGCCCCACTCGCACTATCATTTTCTATGTTCAGTGGACTGTGAAATTGGGGTCATTTCTAATTTTACATTAAAATTAGAAAGATCATATCATAGGGAACATGTGTACTAAGTTTCAAGTTGATTGGACTTCAACTTCATCAAAAACTACCTTGACCAAAAACTTTAACCTGAAGTGGGATGAACGGACAAACGGACGGACGGACGAAAGAACGGACACACAGACCGAATAAACATAATGCCCCTCTACTATCATAGGTGGGGCATAAAAAGATAATTCGTTGGACAACATTGCTAATTTATTCAAAATTGCTGGACCATGACCTAGAGGGCAGGGCCTCTAAATAGACATAAAACTAATGTGTACTGATAGTCATGCAACTTTATAGAAAATATCATTGATCTATCAAAAGTAGTTCCTATCAAACTGACTTAAGCAAAAAACTTAACATTGAAAATTACTAATTAATTCAAAGTCACTTGACCGTGAACTAGGTAGCGGTGCCTTGAAATAGTTGCAAAACATATATGTACTGATAGTGATGCAACTTTATAGAAAATATCATTGATCTATCACAAGTAGTTCCTATCAAACTAACTTAAGCAGAAAACTTAACATAGACAAGAGGCTATCAGAATAGCATATCAAAGAACCCCAAGAATTCAATTTATATGAAATACTACTTTCTGTTGAAAGGGAAATAACTCAAAATTCATATAATAACTCAAATTCATATAATAACATCAACCAGTGATGACTAATCTCTATAAAATTAGATATGATGTAATCACTTAAACATTGTTAGAATCAGCATATCAAAAAACCCCAAGAATTAAAATTTTGATGAAATTAAAGAAAAGTTTATTTTAGGACCCTTATGGACCTCAATGTGGTATTATTTAATTAATAATTAAAATAAATACAGGTTTAGATACAACAGTTCAAAGAACCCTATATACAAATGTGTTTTCAATTTATGTTGAAATCAAACAGTTTAATTTTGGACCCCAATTATGACCAACTTGAAAACTGGGCCCAAAATAAGTTTTTTCAGAATAACAAACAAACCTACCACAAAATTCTTTAAACAATTCACCAAAGAAAAGAAAAAAAAATCAAAAATTTTATTTATCATTAACACAATGTCTTTTTAAAAATCTATAAAACTTATCTGTAATTATCTTCAAAATGTCTAATAATGAACAGTAAATTTCTAACTTTATTTATACAGTCCTATATAGCTTATATACCTCAATGTGGTATTATTTATTTATGGTATGATACTAAACCCCTAACGGGAAGGATTGTGCCTGATATTCATATGATGAAGACATAATCTTTCAATCAGTTTAATTGAAGTCTGGAGCTGGCATGTCAGTTAACTGCTAGTAGTCTGTTGTTATTTATGTATTATTGTCATTTTGTTTATTTTCTTTGGTTACATCTTCTGACATCAGACTCGGACTTCTCTTGAACTGAATTTTAATGTGCGTATTGTTATGCGTTTACTTTTCTACATTGGCTAGAGGTATTGGGGGAGGGTTGAGATCTCATAAACATGTTTAACCCCACCGCATTTTTGCTCCTGTCCCAAGTCAGGAGCCTCTAGCCTTTGTTAGTCTTGTATTATTTTTAATTTTAGTTTCTTGTGTACAATTTGGAGTTTAGTATGGCGTTCATTATCACTGAACTAGTATATATATTTGTTTAGGGGCCAGCTGAAGGACGCCTTCGGGTGCGGGAATTTCTCGCTGCATTGAAGACCTGTTGGTGGCCTTCTGCTGTTGTCTGTTCTGTGGTCGGGTTGTTGTCTCTTTGACACATTCCCCATTTCCATTCTCAATTTTAATTTTATAATCATCAACACTTGGGAAAAAGAAAATTTTCAAATAAATCTATCAATCAAATCATAAGACATATACCAGATGCTCTGTTATCTATCAACAGATGAAAATTAGTCATGTTAGTGTAATCAAACTATATATATATAATTAACCATTTCTGTTCAAAGAGAAATAACTCAATCACATAATAGTACCATTTTTGATTATTAAAAAGGGCGATAACTCAACAATGAAAAAAGCTAAAATCGTGAAAATTGAACTTGACCTTCATTTAGTCACAGGAAACAACATATCTTAATTTGAAAAAAATTCATCAAAGCGTTTTCATGCTATTGAAGAGACACTGTTTGGCAGCCGCCCGTCCGCCCTCCGTACATCCACAAATCAATAACCTATATTTCCTTCGAAAATCGGGTTAAAAATTAATAAATTTTTAATAAATTCAAAGTCACTTGACCATTACCTAAGGGGCAGGGCCTTGAAATAGTCATCAAACTGATGTACTGACAGCAATCCAACAAAATATCATTAATCAGGTTTAAGGTAAATTCAACATTTTAAAATAAAATCTAAGAAAAATGGCAATTCTGGAGGGACATGCTTCCCTTCTATGTCTGGCCCATGCAATACTGTGGTATGGCACTTCCAAAAACAACATTAATCGCAGGAATAAAGCTACTGACCATATTTATGATTCAAATACACTTCAGAAACTACTGCTTCCAGTTGAATCTCCAGGTGAAGCCAAAAATTAATGAAAATTGGAAGAGTCTTGATTTTTGTTTTAATGGACTGCCTTACTCAGAATAATTTATATAACCTAAGCACTGATGTGGTTTGTGTGATCACACAGGTTCATTCTCTATGCAGACTACAATAACTTCAGTCAGCCTGGCTCTTGCAGGAGGATGCAGTCCCGATATTTGGACACCCCATTAGTCTGACACCCCAATATTCTGACACCCTAATAGTTTGACACACAATTAGTTCAACATTGGAATATATTCTAAAAAAGGTATTTTTTTGTTATACATGTATTAGAAAGCCAAATAAAAAATGTCATTCAATAATAAGATTGATTGATTGATTGATTGATATTTAACACCATTTTCAACACTATTGTGCTATTTCTTGGCGGTCAGTTTTTATTGGTGGAGGAAACCGGAGTCCCCGGAGAGAACCACTGACCTACGGTAGGAAAAATGACAATCTAGTCAATTAATCAATAATAAGAGGAGGACCCAATCTTTGTGGGAACAGGCGATGCAAGTTATCAACACAGGTTGGTGTATATGTGCTAAATCTGTTAGATGTGTACTGATTGATACTTTCGGCTGACATGTTTTATTTATTAGTTGTAATTGGCTTTGAAATAGCTTTCAGTAACTGTGAGTACTTTTATTTTGGTGCTTTGTGTCTATTGTTTTGATGTTAGTGGTTTTTGTTCTTTTTACCGATCTTTTGTTCTTCTTACCAATCTTTTGATTTAAGCCAATTGCAACTGATTTTTACAGTTTGTTCTTATGTTGTGCTGTCACACCACTATCCCCGGTGAGGGAGAGGGTTGAGCGCTCACACACATGTTTAAAGTTTAAACCCACCACATTCTTTATGTATAAAGATAAGAAGATGTGGCATGATTGACAAAGAGACAACTCCCTACTAGAGACCAAATGACATAGAACTTAAAAACTATAAGTCACCATACAGCCTCCTGACTTGGGACAGGCACATACAGAATGTGGCAGGGTTAAACATGTTTGCTGGCACCTAACCCTCCCCCTAACCTGGGACAGTGGTGTAACAGTACGACATAAGAACAAGCTATAAAAATCAGATTATGTGCCTGTCCCAAGTCAGGAGCCTGTAGTACAGTGGTTGTCATTCATGTCTGTCATATCTGTTTTTGTAAATTGTTTTGTTATAAACTAGGCTGTTAGTTTTCTCATTTGAATTGTTTCACATTCTTCATGTATCTGCCTTTTATAGCTGCCTATACAGTATGAGTTTTTTTCATTGTTGAAGGCTGTATAGACCTTATTTTGGTGCTTGATGTCTATTGATTTATGTTAGTTATTTTTGTCCCCTGTACCGAATTTTTGAGTTAAGCCAATTGCTACTGATTTTTATAGTTTGTTTTTATGATGTACTGTTAATCTTGTTTTGCTGATAATTTTTTTTGTATTCATTTTCTTTTTATGTTCTTTAGTTTTTGCCCCCAAAACTCATATAAAGAGTCTACTATTGATTTCTGCACATTTGACTAATTTGTAGATCATGTCTAACTCTTGCTGATCATTTTTGCTATTTACAGTGTCTTTCTATCTTTTATAGTTTCCATATAATTGGCAAAAACATAAAATATTGGTAAAAATCGTCATTAAAGAGCAGGAACTCCAATAAGGAGTCTACTGACAATATTGGCTATGTTGACTTATTTGTAGATCTAGTCTTGCTGATCATTTTTGCATATTTATGTTTCGATTCATCTATTATAGTTTTTCAGATATTAGGCAAAAACTCCTAAAATTGGTAAAAATTGTCATTATAGGGTAACAACTTCAATACAGGGTAGTCAGATGATTACAACAGTGCAAAACTTAATTGTAATTCTTGTCTTGCTGATCATTTTTGCTAATTCAAGTTTCTAACTATCTATTATAGTTTTTCAGATATATGGCAAAAACGCAATAGATTGATAAAAATCGCCATTAAAGGGCAATAACTTCAATAAGGAATCGTCTGATGATTTCAAACTTTGGACATACTTGTAGATCTTGCCTTTCTGATCATTTTTGCATTTCAAAGTTTCTCTTTATTTATTATAATTTTCAAGATAATAGGCAAAGATGGGAAAAAAAGGAAAATTCACCATTTAAGGGCAATAACTCCTATAAGAAGTTCTCTGACAGTTTGGATATAAATGAACAATAATTAGATCTCATCATTCTAAACATTACTGACAAGTCAGATTTCCTCTTTTCATAGCGGTTTTCAAGATACTAGACCAAACTTGCATTTAACCCCTATGTTCTATTTTTAGCTATGTCGGCCATGCTGGTTGGTAGGCTGGGTCATTGGACACAATTTTCAAACTAGAAACCCTAATGAAGATTGTGGCCAAGTTTAGTTTAATTTGGTCCAATAGTTTCAGAGAAGAAGATTTTTGTAAAAGTTACCGACGACAGACGATGATGATGACGACGGACTGCAGATGCTCAGTGATGAGAAAAGCTTGCTTGGCCCTTTGGGCCAGGTGAGCTTAAAAAGAACAAGAAGAATTCAGTGTTAAACAATATAGTTTCCCTCTCCAGAATAAGATATTAATGGCTTCTGTTTAGGTTTTCTCTGGCAACCTGTGCGATGTACTTAAGATTTGTGGTCAAGAACTCAAGTCCAGATTATTTCCCTATACAAACGCATCATTTGTGTCCTGTTTTTGTGCTTGTCTCAAATGAGCAAGAGGGCGTGTAGTGGGTTTAAACAAACAACTTTGGTATTTGCAACTTCTAGGTCAAGGAAACGACATTTAGAAGAAAAAGACTGGTCAACTTGGAGTGGAGATAATATAATAGAAAAACAAAGGATATGGGGTATTCATCCATGACACAAAATCAGTACATGCACAGCAAAGTCACAGAGAACCTTCAACACAGAGCAAAAGAAACTCTCACCTCACTGCAAGTTTAAGACGTCCCCTACCACCAGTTTGAGCAGAATTCTTTGCAAAATGATTCGGATAGACTTTGTAAGATGTATCACCACCAAATCAGGCCCAGTAAATAAAGAACATACTGGAAAGTAGTACATATTGAAAACAAAATAGTTCCTACGCATAGGTGTAAATATCAAACTATGTAGAATATATTTTAGTTATTGAGGTATCAAATGAAAGGTAAAGGATTGATGATCCTTGTAGAACACATATTGACTAATAATTTTGAATAATACAAACATGTATGAATGAATTCTAAAATTGAGGGCAAATATTGCCCGTTTCTCAGATATGAAGTACCTGGTTTAGTGTATCCAAAGTTCCAGTAACCAATACGGCCTGATGTATAAATAACGGTATATTGATCCCGCCCCCCATAAAATGTTTGGAAGTGAAAAATTTAACATGGATAGGAATGAGGACCAAGAATAGGTGGTGTGCGTTTAATCAAAATTTTAGTACACAAACTGGTTAAAATTTAGAGAATGATGAGGCACACATATTAAGAGAAGTTATCTCAAGAATAAATACACCATAACTTTAAAAATGCAGAAGATCATACATATAAATGTGCCTATAAATCGCAGAACGTTATAAAAATGCATAAAAAGTATTGTGTTTGTTAAATTTCTGTAGGCATACAATCTTTCATTTTATTCCTGTGTCATTACCCTAGTGTTCTTACAGAATTTCTTTCACAGTGTGTTTGCTTATGCTGTTCAACCTATTAAAATTTTGACCCATAATCGATTATTTGGTAAGCAGAAAGAACAGAACACTGATACATTATTATTTTGTTCATAAGAATTTGCTTTCTAATGAATATGCAATTGAAAAATCTAAATCACTGCTGTCAGAGACACTCCTAGTCATTCTTTAATGATTGATAGATTTTTGTTAAAGTCCAGTGGCAACAAAGTCCATTCTGACAGCAAATGTCATCCTTTTATATTGATTGATTGATTGTTGGTTGCTTAACGTCCAGTGGCAAATATTTCATGCATATTCAGGACGAGAACAAGTTTACAATAAATACAATAGGTAGGTTCTGTAATATATTAAGGGATTAAGGTCGGAGAAATTTAGACTGCCACGGGAAATGAGGGTATATTGGATAGGGACAGAAATTTAGCCTTGCAACAGGTCACCTACGGACCCCTCAAAGAGTTGTTGCAAGGGTTCTTAACGTGCAAAGAGCGTGGCACTATCTTTACACGAGGCATCGGATTTAACGTCCCCATTCTGACCGGACGTGGCTGCAAATTTGTACATCCCGCACAGCCAAACGGACGCCCCACTTTAGCACAGGTTTTACTGCCGGTCGGAGGAAGACCAATGGTGACCATACTTCTATTCCCCAGTCACCCTTGGGGGTTCCTTTTATATTGAGTTTCAACCTTAATAAAGTATTCATTAAAGAACCAAATATTATAGATTGTACAATTTTACTGTGGATATTTTGTCTTTCATTTTCAAGTATTCCATCTTTAAATTCAAGTTTAGTGTAGATAAATGGAAACCAACATGCTTGTTGAAATAAATTTCTTTTCATTGTAAATGAAATCTTTTCATTTTTTACCATTTCAGAGAGTTTTCTATTATATTAATGGAGTTTGTCTCTCGTGCTGTGTGGAGGCCGTAGAAAGTTTCTCTGTGTAAATTTGAGGGATATGTTTTTATGGTTTTTTAATGTTATGGCATATTTATTCATGAGATAACTTCTCTGATGTGTGCTACATCATTCTCAATTTAAGGACAGTTTGTGTAATAAAATTTTAATAAGACCCCTATTGCTTTCTTCATTTAATTTTTTACTTTCAAACATTTATGGAGGCCGGGGTCAATTTTCCTTTATTTACACATCAGACTGTACTGGTTACTGGAACTTTGGATACACCAAACTAGGTACTTCATATCTGAGAAACAGGCAATATATGCCCTCAATTTTAGAATTCATTTATACACTTTTGTTTTATTCAAAATTATCAGTCAAAAGGTGTTCTACAAGGATCACCAGTCTTTCACCTTTCATTTGACACCTAAATTACCAAAACATATTCTACATAGTTTGATATTTAATTAAATATGTACTACTTTCCAGTATGTTCTTTTTAACTGGGCCCGAGTTGGTGGTATCACATCTTACATAGTCTTGCCAAATTATTTGCCCTATACATACGTTATTTCCTGCCTAGATATCTAACATATATCTGGATGTGCCCCATGGTTGTCTAAATGGGGTTTTTTTTGGCACACTTCAGTGTGATTGTCAGTTAATATTACTCTATTACTTTGTTCTTCAATTCACAGTTGTGGCATGATTTTCAGTTTGCAAAGAATTCTGCTCAAACCAGTACTAGAGGCCGTGTTGAAGCCTTAACTGTGACTTCGAGATGAAGAACAGCAATAAAAGTGCTGTTCCCTTGCTTTTTGTGCTTTTTGCTGTGCATATACTGATTTTGTGTCATGGATTGATACCCCATATCCTTTCCTTTCTTTTCTATTATTGTGATCTAGACATTTTCTTTTACAATGAAAGACTGCTATTCAAATTCCCTTTTTTTGTGGAGTGTTTTTTTTTGTAAAAAGTAAAATAACAAAAATATCGAACTCCAAGGAAAATTCAAAACGGAAAGTCCCTTATCAAATGGCAAAATCAAAAGCTCAAACACATCAAACGAATGGAAAACAACTGTCATATTCCAGACTTGGTACAGGCATTTCCTTATGTAGAAAATGCTGGATTAAACCTGGTTTTATAGCTAGCTAAACCTCTCACTTGTATGACAGTCGCATAAAATTCCTTTATATTGACAACAATGTGTGAACAAAACAAACAGACATAATAGGTGAAAATGTCAAAATTACAGGTACAGCAGTAAACATTGTGTTATAATCTTAATCACTATAAAAACAAACAAATATGTCAACAAAGAAAAACAAAATGGCATATAGACAAAGCACATAAGCAAAAATGAAAGACAAGTATACAAAAAATGACCATAGCACAATTACACAATAACGGGATGTATAAGTACAGAGCCACGCCAAAAGGATATTACCAAAAAAGGACTAAACAGTAAAGGTTAATAATTTACAAAGACAAATAAAAGAACATTATAACACATAATTAGGATGATAAACAATGTCAGTACCTAGAATCTATACTTCAAGACCATCATGTATTATTTGTGAAGTTGATATGGAATATTTATCAACAAGGTCTTGTTATCTTCTGATGAACTTTTTCAGAACGTTCTTTGACATAACCCTGGTTCATCAACTTTCTGCTCAGACACTGGTGACGTTTTATAAAATCTGTGTAGCAGCTGCAAGCTCTTGAATACCGAATGAGTTGGGAAATGTATATCCCATATGCAATTGAAGTTAGTATATTGCTACTAAGCTGGGGGAAATTGATAATTTCAAAATTAAAATCGTCTGGTTTGTCATAGATTCTGGTACTGAGATGACCACTTATGTCAAATTCGAGGTGTAAGTCTAAAAATGAGGCGGAGGAAGCCATGTCTGTTGTTTCTTTAATTTCTAGTTCTGGAGGATATATTAAAGAAACACAATCAGAAAAGTTTGGATTGTTAATGGAAAGAACATCAACAATATATCTGAATGTGAATTTAAATGATCTGGCTTCTTTGATCTTCTTGTTTTTGACAAGTGTCTGAACTCAAATGAAAGGTCGGCAAGAGGAGGCGCACAGTTCATTCCCATAGGAATGCCGACAATTTGTTGAAAAAGTCTTCCTCCAAATTCAACAAATATTTTGTCAATAAGAAACTCCAGCATACTGATCACTTGCATGTTCCTCTGTGTAGCATGTTTTACCTTTTTGTTCACTATTAACAAAATATGCCGTATGGTATCCCAAAGTAATAAATTTATAGCGTATGCTACCATTTTTATATTCAAAAGTGGATTATTCCTTTTAGACAATTTTTCAATTTCACATGGGGAATGGTGGTATACAGGGTTGAAAAATCAAAAGTTTTGATAGAATTAATTGCAGAGAAAGATTGAGATTTAAAATTATCCAGAAGTTCTTTAGAGATTTTTTAGAATCCACATATGGTTAATACCACTACACGAGTAAAAGTTTCTCAGTATTTCTGAAGACCCTCTTTCACTGCGGAAAGAATTTTTGTCAATCTAATGGACAATTCCTTTGTAGAACATGCAGATGAGCAGGCAATGTACCGTTGTTTGTACGTCACAAT
The DNA here is from genome assembly GCF_021869535.1 of Mytilus californianus. Classification (NCBI taxonomy): domain Eukaryota; kingdom Metazoa; phylum Mollusca; class Bivalvia; order Mytilida; family Mytilidae; genus Mytilus; species Mytilus californianus. Next base: position 81,372,578 of record NW_026262745.1, on the reverse strand, counting down.
TTGAATTAGTTAACGTTGTCGATTACCTAATATATATAGGATCATAACATATCTTGCATACCAGGTGGGAAGTGCTGTCTTTTCCATTTCTTTAAACTCAAAAGAGAGTGTAATCACTAGTTCAAATATCATGTCCATCGCCTCTATGAAGTAAATTTTTCAATTGCGACTTTAGCACTTATACACCAACCTATCTTAAATACATGCAACAACTGTTCCCACGAGTAATAATAATTATAATAATAATAATAAATTCTTTATTTAAAGAGGGTAAACTCAGTTAGTTACAATAAACTAATCTTCCCTGAGGCCCTCACATACAAATTACAATACATTGTTTTTTTTGTACAATCAAAAACAGATATTTACACATAGTTAATTTACAGTCAAGTAGTTCAATGTAATATCATTAACATGATAAGATATAAAGCTGTTCAAGATGTACATGTAGTCAAAAAAATCAAATAAAAATTTTAAAAAATATACAAATATAAAAAATATAACAAAAACTACTTCTTTTTTTTTTTTAAATATTTAGATATCAGACTGATGGAGTGTCAGACTATCAGGGTGTTGGACCAATGGGGTGTCAAACTAATGGGTTGTAGATCCAACAGGTTGTCAGATTAGCAGGTGACCCCCATGCAGACCAAGAAATAGGATGAACAATTATCAATATTTATGTTTTTTGTACCAGATGGCTAACTTTAGGACTGCAATAAAGTGATACTCCTATTCATCAGCAATCATATCACATTACCTTATATTTTATTCTAATTTAATTCTGGACAATACAATCATTTTGTATGAATATGCACATATGATCCAGAATACTCCTTGGGTATGAACAAATACTCCTTGGGTACAAATGATGCCCAATTTATTTTGCAGATATGGCAATTTCCATGAAATCCCTAAAAACATTTCAATAAACTGTTAACACAGAGATATGTCTCGCCTATTTGTACTTTTGATAATGCAAATGTTGAAATTAAAATAGCAATACTTTAACATGTAAGTTATGCAAATATTCAAAGTCAATGAACCATGACTGAAGGTACATGGCAAAACAATCTTCATGGAAATGAGATGTGCCAGTGCTAATACAACTGCATACCAAATACCATAGACTTATCATAAGTTGTTCCCTTTCAACAAACCTAAACACAAACATTGACTTGTAAACTATGTAAAAGTTTCAAAATCAATGAACCATGATGAGGGGGTGGGGTTATATAATCCATGGAAACGAGACTTGCAATTGCCAATACATTTGCATACCAAATATCATTGACTTAACATTAGCGGTTCATCTTAAACTGATCTAATCACAAACTAATACATGTAAACTAAGCAAAAGTTTCAAAGTCAATAGACCATGACTGAGGGGGCAGGACCAAATATTCTCCATGGAAATGAGATGTGCTAATGCTTATACAACTGCATACAAATTATCATTGACCTACCACTAACGGTTTTCCTTGAACTGACCTAATCACAAACTAATACATGAAAACAAAGCAAAAGTTTCAAAGTCAATAGACCATGAATGAGGGGGCGGGGCCAAATAATCTCCATGGAAATGAGATGTGCCAATGCTTATACAACTGCATACCAAATATCATTGACCTACCACTAGTGGTTCCCCATAAACTGACCTAATCACAAACTAATACTGTATAGCGGGTTATTTTAGCGGGTGTAAAATTTCGCGATTTAGGGGCAACAAAGTATACGAAAAAATTTGGCAGTTTTCATTTTGGCGGAATCTTAAATCCCAATTAAATATTTTGGCGGAATCTGAAATGGTTGCAGTTAAAAAGTTGTAAAAATTGACAAACACGTGTCTATTGTTATGGTTAAATGATTGTTTTACCTGCACGACGTCTCATTTATTGATTATATTTTGATACAGTTAATCAATAGAATACCGGTACTTAGATATTTGTCACAGGTGTACAAACTTCTTGTAAATGTTACGGTTGATTAGTTATGAAATTGACCTTTGATGTTCTAATTAGGTTATAAAGTTATTAATAGTAACTTGCAAAGCTTATATAATTTGACACTAATTAAAAAGGGTAAATACTTGACAGAGTACCTTACACTCTTATATTATTTAACACTAATTAACTAATTAACACTTGACAGCGATTTCATAAATTATATGTGAATAATGCCCTATGGCATTTGTGTTGTTTAAACTATCATTAACAGTTATTGACCCGTCGACCGGAAAACATAGATTGTTTACAAAACGCTTTAGCTATTAGAAAATACCAAATGTATGCATAAATTTTCGCGGAATTTATTTTCGCGATTTTCCTTCATCCGCCAAAATAAGCGAAAATAAACACCCCGCAAAAAAAATACATGCTATACGGTACATGTAAATGAAGCAAAGTTTCAAAGTCAATAGACCTTGACTGAGGGGGCGGGGCCAAATAATCTCCATGGTAATGAGATGTGCCAATGCTAATACAACTGCATACCAAATATCATTGACCTACCACTAGTGGTTCACCATGAACTAGACGTAATCACAAACTAATACATTGTTGACGCCGCCACCACCGGAAACAGCATACCTATGTCTCGCTTTTTGACTCCGTCAAGGCGAGACAATAAAAAATTAGCTGTTGAACTTATCATATATATATACTTAAGATTCTTTGAAAGATGCATCGAAATTCAGCCACTAGTTGAAGAGAAGTTATGAAAACAAAGTGTATAAAGAATTACAAACATACAAACAAAACAGCACAAGCACATTCATTGGAGGCATAAAAAGATATCTAGATAAAAAAACATCCACAAACCTTTAACAGTAACGTCTGAACACCAGGGAAGTTGTTCCACTTCAGCTGTTGCTCTATCTTTTCTAATCTTTCACGGCAATCTGGTCTCTCTGGTTGTAAATGTTTCAGTATCTTATAAAAATAAATAAAAACTTTACATGTAGCAATTATTAGTAAACTAGAAAACCTATAAGCTCCATGCAGCATACATGATTAATTCACTTCAACTTCCATATTGTCCAAAATTACTTAAATAAAATAAGGAGATATGGTAAGATTGCCAATGTGACAACTAATCAATAAATGAAGCTTATGTAAGCAACTAAAGGTCACCATAAGGCCTTCAACAATGAGTAACCCATACCATATAGTCATCCTTAAAACGCGACAACATAAATACTAAATGTGAAACAATTCAAATGAGAAAACCAATACAGGGCCGTAAATTATGTGGAGGCAGCTGCCTCCATTTGATGGCAAACCAAAGATTTATAACAATATCAAAAGCAAGAGAGAAAAAAACCACAAATAAAAAAAAATACATGTGGATTTGTGGAAGCTCATGTCCAATCTTAATAAAAGACAGTTGTTTTATTTTATAGAGCAAGTACCATAGCTAATAAGAATAAAATAATGATCAACAAACCTCTAACATCAGGACCTGGTTGTTCATCTCTTGGTTAAATTTTAACCAAGGGTTAAATATCATAACCTTTGTTTAAAATTTAACCCTAAGTTACTTTCTGTTGTTCATCCAGTGGTTAAATTTAGCCCTTTGTTAATCTTTTGTTAAATGATTCAGTTTTTACCTTGCTTCAGACCTCTGTTATAAATTTAACCAAGGAGCATTGTTATTGCACGATTGGAAAGGTCACTAAAAGTTTGGTTAAACATTTTCTTCGTTTTCATTGGCCATTAGAATCTAAAAACTGATTATTTAGTTTTACAGTCCTTCCCCCTTTTTGCATCGAGGTTTACTCTCATATTTGAATCTAATAGTAACAATCAAATCAACATCTTTTTATCCAGTTATATTGTATGTCAATAAACAAATTCATGCAGCAATATTTAACTATAATTTAGTTTTCTATAATGAAGTACCATTCAAGGATCAACACTTCTTTTCAAACAAAAGGTGCTCTCCTTCTGGTACGCATTGTTGATGTACTATTTAATGAATTTAGACTCTGAAAAGTGTATCTTTTTTGCAAGTAGTCATATTTATTGACCAAACAGTTTTTCTAGGACCCAAGCAAAGTGCTGATAATTCTTTATTTTGATAAAAAATAAACAAGCATTGAAAATTTAACCATGAGTTACTTAACCAAGGGTTAAAAAGAAGTTGAACAACAGAATTTTAACCCTTGGTTCCTCTGTTAAAAGATATAACGTGTTAAATTAACCAAGGGTTATATTTAACCAAGAGATGAACAACTGGGTCCTGAAATTCAACTATAGTAGAGCAAATGCAGCAGCTGAAACTGTAAAACTGCCATTTCAGGATAAACATTATTATCTAACTTGTTAATCACACATTCTAACATCTAAAATAAATTGCTTCGCCGAGCGCAGCTGGATACGACCGCAGAGGTCCAATCCTGAACAGTTGGGGTAAAAATGGACACAATATTCGCGCTTGATACAGGATGAATTTGGATTTTAATTCAATATTTGACATATAATAGGTTTCTGATACAGAATAACTGTAGTCAAAGAACTTAGAATTGGTTATATGATTTGAATTTATATTCAATTTTTTGCGTTTGTGCAATATACTATGCTGTTGCGAATTGACCTGCCCCCCCCTTTTTTTTCAAAAAAAAAAATAATAACTCAAGGCTCTCAAGAGCCTGTGTCACTCACCTGATTCTACTTTGGTTTTGGAAATCATGTTAAAATAGATTAAAATCATAACAGATACCCTTATAATGAGTAAGGCCAAATTTGGTTTAATATTGGCCCTGTAATTTAATAAAAAAAATCCTGGTGGCCATCTTGAACAGTGAATCAGCAACAAAGTAGCAACACTTCATCAGCACCTCATAAGAAACATTTATGCCATGTTTGGTTTCATTCCATTCAGTGCACCTCTAGAAGAAGCATTTGTATGTATTTCCAATAGAATCTTATGTTAAAGAAGTCCCCCTGCTGGCGGCCATCCTGGAAGAAGGATCAGCTTCAAAGTAACAACACTTAGTCAGCACCTCATAAGGAACATTCATGCCATGTTTGGTTTCATTCCATTCAGTGCACCTCTAGAAGAAGCATTTGTATGTATTTCCAATAGGGTCTTATGTTAAAGGAAGTCCCCCCGCTGGTGGTCATCGTGGAAGAAGGATCAGCTTCAAAGTAACAACACTTAGTCAACACCTCATAAGGAACATTCATGCCATGTTTGGTTTCAATCCATTCAGTGGTTCTCTAAAAGAAGACATTTGTATGTATTGTCCATAGGGTCCTTTGTTAAACACTGTCCCCAGCTGGTGGCCATCTTGGATGATGGATCGGCTTCAAAGTAACAACACTTGGTCAGCACCTCATAAGGAACATTCATGCCATGTTTGATTTCATTCCATTTAGTGGTTCTCTAGAAGAAGTTCAAAATGTAAAAAGTTAACGACGATAACGACGACGACGGACGACAGACGACGGACGCCAAGTGATTAGAAAAGCTCACTTGGCCCTATCGGGCCATGTGAGCCAAAAATTTGAAGGATTTTCTTTTTGATTTCTGAAATCTTGCGGAGAAAAAATTGTCCCCTCCCACCCCCCATCACCAATTTATTTTTACCCCCCACCACCAATTTTTTTTTGCGGTCGTATAAAAAAGAAATTTATGAGACAGCATCAAAGAACAACCACTAAAGTACAGACTCTTGACTTGGGATAGGCACATATAGGAGGCAGTGTTAAACATAATTTTGAGTGTTCGACCCTCCCCTCACCTGAAACAGTTATGTAATAGCACAACATAAGAACAAACTGTAAAAATCAGGTGGAAATGGCTTGTCTCATAAGATTGGCATGAAGCACAAAACCTTGTTTTGCAATAAAGTTCATTGACAGTTTTTATGAATTCAATGGGCTCCAATTGAAATCCCTTTAATAGCAGATATGTCACAGTACTGTTACATAACACTTCACTGCGATGATATTTTTACATTAAAAAAAGAAGAATCATCTACTGCAGAAATTCACCCCAGTAAACTGACTTTAAATGAATGTAATTTAAACAGTAAAATTTGATTTGGATATTTCTAAACTTAAATTTACAAGAGATTTAAAATCAAGAGGCTGTCAGAGTGACAGCAAACCAGATTTTCCTGCAGAGGTCAAACCCTGAACAGTTGAGCAAGTATGGGCACAACATTTAAGCTTAAAACAGCTCTGAATTTGGATTGTGATTGAATATTTGACACAGCATAGGTTTGTGACACAAAATGAATGTGGTCAAAGAACTGAAAAATTTGAAATTAGACATTTACCTATTATGGTCCAATATCCAAAATCTAAGTTCATTGTTAGAATCAGCTTATCAAAGAACCCCACGAATTCAATTTTTATGAAATCAAACAAAAGTTTAATTTAAGACCCTTTGGACCTCAATGTGGACCAATTTGATAAAGGAGCCCAAAATCCAAACTCTCTAAATACATGGTTAGATTCAGCATTTCAAAGAACCCCATAAATTCAATTTTTGTTGAAATCAAACAAAGTTTAATTTTGGACCCTGATTTGGACCAACTTGAAAACTGGGCCCAAAAATCCAAAATTTAAAAACAGGTTTAGATTCAGCATATGAAAGAACCCTATATATATTCGTTGAAATGAAACACAGTTTAATTTTGGACCCAGATTTACACCAAGTTGAAAACTGGGCCCAAAATTAAAAAAAATACATGTTTATTAATAGACAATATAAGCTTAGTTTTTAAAGGAGTTCACTTCATCAAAAAAAAAATATATATATAGCATTCAGAAAATTAGTTTATACAGAATAAAAAAAAACCTACCACAAAATTCTTCAAACAATTTATCAAAGAAGAGAAAAAAAAATCAAAAATATCATTTATCATTAATACAATGTCTTTTAAAAATCTATAAAACTTATCTGTAATTATCTTCAAAATGTCTAATAATGAAAAGTAAATTTCAAACTATATTTATACAGTCCTACAGAGCTTATCATCAACAGCACTTAGGAAACAGAAAATTTTAAAATAAATCTGTCACTCCAATTTTAATTGTGTGATTGATATTTACCACATGCTTTGTTATCTGGATAACAGGTGAAAATTATTTAAAAACACTTAGTGTAATCAAACTTTATATATATAATTAATAGTTCTCAATATTTTTTCTTTCATTTGTCACAAACTAATATAGATCTGCAACTTATCTATCAATGTCAACAACTTTATCTACACAATGTAATGTAATGAAATATATCCTTTAATAAAAATAGATTATTACCTAATGAAAATGATATTTGCAAATCTGGACCCCTAAACAGGATCAAGTTAAAATTAAACATTAACACACACACAACAAAAATAAAATACCACATAACAACTGTGACATCTACCTTCAAAACATGCATGACTTATAAAAAATAGTTATAAAGAAATTTTTGATAAATCCTGACTAAAATCAATTGAACAGATACAATCATAGATAGACTATCTATACTTATACTTATTAATTACACCATTTCTGTTCAAAGGGAAATAACTCAATCATATAATAAGTATCATTTTTGGCTATTGAAAGGTCTACAACTCTACAACGAGAAAAGCTAAAATCGTGAAAATTGAACTTGACTTTCATTTAGTCACAGAAAACAACATATCTAAATTTGAAAACATTTCGTCAAAGCGCTTTCATGTTAATGAACAGACACTGTTTACATTGTAAAGAGAAATAGTTTTACTTTGGATTTGATATTTAGATTTTATACTTTGTACCTTAATTATTATTATTTGGCATTGTTTACTAATTGATTGTTATCATCATTCATCAAAATTGTTATCGTTTATTAAATTATGAAAACCTTCCTTGCGTTTTAGCTATGCCTATCAGAACATTAAGTCTAGCGATAGACTGGCCCCCTGTCCCTTGGTTCAAGTACATACGAGTTAGCTCCCCCTTATCTAACAGTGCTCTGGACCTTGGTGACAGATACAATTCATAGGGTCATGACCCTTGAAAGCCAGATGAGACAGTTGATTGAATTGATCAACTCTCAAACAATTGTAATGACTGAATAAGATTGATACGGTCATGACCTTTGAAAACCAGATGAGAAAGTTGATTGAATTGATCAACTCTTAAACGATTACAACTTAATCAACTCTAAGAATAAAGGGTTGATTGAATAGATTAAGTGAATTGAATACATATGATAGTACTTTCCTACAATAATTGATTGATCCTACAGCAGCATACAATTGAATCCAATTGACTTAACAATAGATGATAAAAGTCTATCCAATCGATTGTCAAATACTGTATCAGTGTAGGAAAGTTGTCTCATTGGCATTCTTATCACATCTCCTTTTTTATATGAATGAAAGTAATGATTTTCCAAACCAGAAAAAGTTAACAACTGAACTACATATAAATGGATAACACAAATGCCTAATCTTTATTAAATAAATGTTTCAAAAAGAGATTTGGCTGACAATCAACTCTTTATCTTATTTGTTCTTCAATGATGTTAAGCAATCATCAATCAATCAATCCTTTATAATGAAAAAGCCTGAAAAAACTCCAAAGAGTTATTCCCCCTGGTTTACTTACCTTATCAAGCAGTCTTACAGCTAGAATAAATTCATATTCATAATCAGATTCCAACATGGAAACAGCTATCCAGAACATTTGTGATACAATAGTCAATTTATCCTCATTTCCAGACGGGTCCATATTTTTCAAAGACTGAGCACTCCTTGATCGTGTCATACTTGTACGTAATCTACTTTCTACATCTGTACTACTCCTTAATCTCAGATCATCTGAAAAACAGAATAAGCCCATATGAAAATAGGTTTTCTGGTACCAAGTGAGAAAACTGGAATCCTAAATAGAAATGTCAATATTTTTTCATGTTCTTTGATAAATTTGATTTAATTTTTTAACAGATACAAAATGATCTTGCAGCATATTATCGTTATTTTCTAAAATTTTGCTCTGATCTTTTTTTGTGATAATTTTTCATTATCCAACTTCTCAAGTGATATTTTGTCAGTCCTGTCGCCCTACTATGAGATGTAGCTGAGAAACATCCTCTCATTTGATAAACCATTGATAATCTATAGTAAAGATGCTTTACACAAGCTATATCTCAATTAAAGTACTGCTGTAGTGTTTATACAAATGATCCTTAAATCTGATGGCTTACAAAATTATAATAGAGATCTCACCTCACCTGTAGTTCCTATGTTCAGAGTCAAATATTTCATGCATGTTCAAGACGAAAAACAATTATTGTGGATTTATCTATTTTCATAGGCAAAAATTTTCTTGGAATCAGGAAAACAAGTGTACCCGTGAATATTCAATTTCATTGTCTTGCCAAAGTCTGCATACAAAGCTTATAGAAAATGTTTACTACATTGTCGATTGATCATTTAAATTCATCGGATCCTATATCCAGGAAATCTGTGAAAATTGGTATACCAGGAACAATCAGGAACCCAATGTCAGAGGACAAGTAAAATTATGTTGCTCACCTGCATCTATTTGCATTTTCAACAATGGTCACTGTCCAACATTAAAGACTAGAATATAATTCATGACTACAATCTCTTTTTAGAGATCTTCTATTGCTGATCATTGTGTTTTCAGTTTCTCTCCATCTACTGCAGTTTGTTTTGCCCAAAATACAATAAATAGGTGAAAATCGCCATTTACAGGCAATTACTTTTTAAGAAGTGGACTTTTTTGCTTTTATGCTTTGTTCACCTATTTGTAGATCTTGTCTTTCTGATATTGTTTATTGTTTACATTTTCTCTTCTGTTTTTTTTTTGCCCAACACATAAAAGGGTAAAAATAGTCGTTTAATGGCAATAAGGCCTATATTAAGAAGTTGAATGACAATTTGGGCTATGTTGATATATTTGCAGATCTAAGTAAACTGATCTTGTATTGCAGATAATTTTTGATGTCTACAATTTTTTTTTATCTACTACAGCTTTTCCAAATATGCTTAAGATGGGTGAAAATCATCATTAAATTGCAACTGACTATTTCTGCAATCTTAATAAATTTGTAGATCTTGTATTATTTATCGTTTTTTTCTGTTTACATTTTTTTGTCTACTATGCCAAAATGAAAGCAGATGTGAGAGTGCTTCAAAGCAATTACTGCCAGTGAATGTTTAGTGATTTATACTAGATTCAACCTTATATAAAAATATTACACCATGTCCAGTGGACAAGAGATTATATTGATCAAATAAAGAAAAGACTATTGATGATTGATTTTAACTACCTCAATATCATAAGGAGAAGTGACTTTGATACTGATAGGAAGAAGTGGTGAGACTTAAACAAAGTGCTTGTTCGTTCATTGCACTATAATGTTTGTTTTTTATCTTACCACTTGTATCCTATTTTCTTAATTCTTTTTGTATTGTTCAAATCCAATTTTATATCATGTCTCAGAATACCATATCAGTAACAGTTGTCTCAGTTTTTGCCCTAAATTAACATTTATATTTATATACAATTACATGTTTCCACTTGTCAGAAACTACCAAAAATAAACTGTTGACACAAAGATATGTCTCGCCTATCCTAATCTGATCTAATCCCGAATATGACTGCTATACCGAGAGTGAATTTACATTGCTATACGACGTGTTTTTGTTATGGTTTCGGTTTAATAATGTGTTATATCGTATCGTTTGTTGTCCAAATAATTATAAAATTGCCGTACAATACCATCATTGTCATATTCCCGAATATGACTATTATACTGAATGTGAATTTACATTGCTGTGCTGTGTGTCTCGGTGTTTTGTACATCCAACATTAATGGATTTATTTTGTTGTTTCTGTTATGGTTTAGGTTGGATAATCTGTTATGTCTTATCGTTTGTAGTCAAAATAATTATGAAAATGCCTTTCAATACCATTATTGTCATGAAAATTGTTTGGACCAATATTGTGAAAATAATTGTATAAAGTTCCAGATTGCATGTTAGTTACGTAAGCGCGTTACTGTTTTTGAAATCCTGTAGTGTTTTTTGTTGATGGAGAATATGTTCGTTGTTGTTCTGTGGTTTGTATGTTGTGTCGACTATAATATTATTTGTTTGTGCGTTTCTCTGTTATGAATGTTCTTACTTGTGTTTGTGCTGTATTTCTGTCACGTAGTGTTTTAGCGATATTTTTAAACATTGTCATAAAGCGGGAGGTTTGGCATGCCATGAAACCAGGTTCAACCCACCAATTTATCTTAGAATGTCCTGTACCAAGTCAGGAATATGGCAGTTGTTATCAAATAGTTCGTTTCTATGTGTGTTGGCATTTGTTTTTGTTGCACTTCGGTGTTCCTGTTGTTCCTTTGTTTTCCTCTTATAGTTGATGTGTTTCCCTCGATTTTGGTTTGTAACCCGGATTTGTTTTCTCTAAATCGATTTATGACTTTTGAACACCGGTATACTACTGTTGCCTTTATCTATCGGCATAAAATTCAGAAAAAGACAATCTGATGGACAGCAACATTGCTTATTAATTCAGTCATTGGACCATGATCTAGTGGGCAGGGCCTCAAAATAGTAGTCAAACTGATATGTACTGATAGTAATGCGACTTCATACAAAATATCATTGATCTATCACAAGTAGATCCTACCAAACTGGCTTAAGGTATAGAACCACTAATTCAGGCCCGGTCGGAAAGAACATACAAGAAAGTAGTACATATTTTAAACAAAATAGTTCCTACGCATAGCTGTATCTTTGTCAATAGTGGAAATATTTGGGTAGTTTTAGTATCAAATGAAAGCTTGGGGACTTGGGACCACTGTAGAACCCTTGTTGAAAGTTTTATTTGAATAATAAAGAAGTATATGAAATTTTTATAGGAGGGCTCATTTGGCCTGTTGTTCAGATCAGAAGTTCCTGTTTTTGTACTATCAAACTTCCGGGAACCAGTACGCTCTAATTTGCAATTAAAGGTATGTTGATTTTTTCAGCACAAGTCAGGATAAGGTACAGTTTTGACATGAAATAACTGCCACTTTATTTGAACTTAAGACAAAGAAGCCATTAATGCTTGAAATTGCAGAAATTAACATAGAAAGCAATGGGGCTATGAATTAGTGGTTTTATACCTTTTACTGACCGGCATGTGAAATTCTATTTTTAAAAATCATACCCTTTACAGTGAAAATTGGTCACATTTTTTGTCAGAAATCATGTTACATTATTTTTTTTATGTAACAATTATGTGAGTGTCAAATTACAACCCTCAAAATGCTACAATAAGGTATTTTAGCCTTTTTTGGTCATTTAGCATGCACACATTTAAGATTTTACCTGAAATTTTAATTTTTGGATTATCTAACACTGAAACCAATGAGACTTGTATATCATGACTAGTTTTCAGTATAAATATTGTTTTTGGTCAAATTATCTAGTGAGTGTTCATGTTTTATTGTGTTTCTTAGTGAATTATTTATTTCAAGGAAAATTGGTGTGTACTTATATAGGAATTCCAAAATCTCACTTGAAATGCATTTTATAACCATTTTAGCAAGTTGTCTAGCTTGGAGATACATAAATTGCTCTTGTTGATCCATGTTTATACATAAAAGTATGGTTTTTTACCAAAACACTCTCCTTTTCCAACATGTAGAAAAAAGGGGGGACAAAATTATCAATTATATTTTATGTTTGGACCACTGTATTTATATTCAAGGAAGAATCTCTGATAAAATTAGGACATATAGTTAAGAACACTGTTATTTGAGTAGATATTAACAAATCAGAACTGGTAAAAATTGAAAAAGTGTCATATCTGTCACTATTAGTATCCATATGTAGTTTTCTTTGTTTAACGCATATGCTACTACCAGTCCAATTTGAGCTTGAATTCAGTGATATAGTGTTTTGACAAAAGCTTGATGTGTTTTTCTATGCTAGAAATAGATCATAGAAGGAAATTAAGTCAAGCAGAAGTCAATATAACAAGTTTGGTGCTGTTATAGGTATAGAACCACTAATTCAGGCCCGGTCGGAAAGAACATACAAGAAAGTAGTACATATTTTAAACAAAATAGTTCCTACGCATAGCTGTATCTTTGTCAATAGTGGAAATATTTGGGTAGTTTTAGTATCAAATGAAAGCTTGGGGACTTGGGACCACTGTAGAACCCTTGTTGAAAGTTTTATTTGAATAATAAAGAAGTATATGAAATTTTTATAGGAGGGCTCATTTGGCCTGTTGTTCAGATCAGAAGTTCCTGTTTTTGTACTATCAAACTTCCGGGAACCAGTACGCTCTAATTTGCAATTAAAGGTATGTTGATTTTTTCAGCACAAGTCAGGATAAGGTACAGTTTTGACATGAAATAACTGCCACTTTATTTGAACTTAAGACAAAGAAGCCATTAATGCTTGAAATTGCAGAAATTAACATAGAAAGCAATGGGGCTATGAATTAGTGGTTTTATACCTTAAGCAGAAATCTTAACAGTTGTTGACGCAGAAGCCGTCACTGGAAAAGCAATCCCTATGTCTCAGGCGAGACAAAAATGTACCAACTAAATATCTAGTACTGTTGCATATCTACATATGAAAAATAACAACAAATCTAACTTTTAACTTGTTGTAAGCTAACACATTTCATAATATACATTTCTATTTTTGAACGAAAGTTTAAATCCTGAATTATAGACCAGTTAATTCTTCAAACTAATACCTTCAAACTAATTCTGTATTAGACCTGTTTTTCTGTATAAGATCTGCATTAATGACCAGTTCTCAATACACATTGAATGGTAATAAATGGAAATTTATAATGTACTTTAAGTCATTGGTCAATAATAAGTAATTCCCACATACAAAACATCTGAATTTGGAACAAGACCAATACCAGGGTTGACCTTCTTAGCTGCATGCTATTGATTTCAAACTATTGACAAACAGGAAGTTGTTGCACAGCAGATACACAAATTGTTAACACACTACAAGTCAACACTATGAAGCTCCAAACCAAATATAAAATAATTTGCTCTATAGAAGCCAAGAAAAATTTCATGAAAAATTTCCATGCACATTGAAAGTTTTAAAATTTCAAACTATCGACATACAGGAAGTATCTGCACAGCAGATGTTAAAATAGCTTACAGACAGGGACTCAATATTATCAAGCTGCACAGACCAATTTAAAATCATTCCCTTCATAAAAGCCATGAAAACTGACGAAAGTTTTCTACCCAAGGTCTATTGGATGGATGGAAAGACTGATGGACAGATTGACAGACAAATGTACAGATGGATTGAATGAATGACAGACAGAGAGATGGACAAAATGAAAGACGAAGTTGCACCGTTACTAGACCTACTTTTGCCATAGGAGGACACAGGTAAAAACATTTACTACAAATTTTATACTGCTTTGATAGTGTCAGGCATATGATGTACAATATTCCAAACTAGCCTTTAAATATTTTGACATACTCAGAAATGTCTTGATTTAAAAGTCGGGTAAATTTTGTCAAAAAAGTAGCAAACACCAATGCTAATAACACTGATTACCATAACTTTTTTTAATAGGGTCAGTTACTCAGTGTCAATATTTTCACTGTGAGATTTCAAGTTAATCACAAGGTTGATCAGGTCTAATAATTGTGAACTAATATTTACATGGTTTCATTCTATGGGCAGGACCAGTTACTGAGTAACTTGTACTTCGTGAATGTTGTTGAACGTCTTGTCTTGGTCCTAAGACTGACAACCTCTTGTTAGCAGATTCATTGCTTTGGTCCTTCAGAAGATTAGGTGTTGATTTGAAAATTTCTTTCATGATGTCAAATGACCTTATTTCAAGGTCAAGGTTATCAACTGCAGCTTCCAATGTCAACATAATTTCTGTAACATATCCCTGTGAAGAAAAAAAATCAAAACACCTTTTTGCACTGGCACTGTTGGTTGGAATACTTAACCTACCTGTAGCTTGAAAATACTAATTCTGTATACTTGTAAAAGTCTGGATCTTGGAATACTTTGAAAAATCATTTAAAATTGGAAAATAGTTCTAAAAAAGGCATATATTTCACACATCTTAGAAAGGTGGAAATACCTAATCACAATGAGTTTTTGAACCTTCAGTTTGGGCAACTCTAAATAAGAAATTGGACAAACACAATAGGTCTCCCTTATTTCAGTTTGGCTGACTTATTAAATATATATGATCTGAGCAAAGTTTCTAAACATTGTTTAGGGTTTTAAGGGAGACTTCATAATGGTATCATAGTATTAAACTTTCTCATAAAGTTATTTTCAAAATTTTAATGGGTAAATATAACTAGAGGCTCTAAAGAGCCTGTGTCGTTCACCTTGGTCTATGTAAAATTGAGAATGGAAATGGGGAATGTGTCAAAGAGACAACAACCCGACCAAAGAGCAGAAAACAGCCAGAGGCCACCAATGGGTCTTCAACACAGCGAGAAAATCCCGCACCCAGAGGCTGGGTTCAGCTGGCCCCTTAACAAAAATGTGTGCATATTCAATAAAGGACTCTCTCCAACATTGTAGACGAGAATAGAATTCATGACAACAATCTCTATTTTGTTGATCTTGTATTACTGATCTTTTAGTCTGTTAAGTTTCTCTCTATCTTCTTTAATTTTTGCTCAAAACACAAAAGAGGGTAAAAAAAATCCTCATTTAAGGGCAATCACTCCTATAAAGAGTGACAGTCTACTAACTATATCGGCAAAATTTGACTTGTTAGTAAATCTTGCCTTGCTGATAATTTTTGGGATTAAAAGTGTCTATTTATCCATTATAATTTTTATCATATAAGGCAAAACTAAAAAAAAATGGTAAAAATCATCATTAAAGGCCAATAACTCCAATAAGGAGTTGTCAGACGATTTCCTCCATATTGTCTTAATTGTAGATCTTGTCTTGCTGATCATTTTTGTTTATTTAAGTTTCTATCTATCTATTATAATTTACATATTTAAGATATAAGGCAAAAACTCAAAAAATTGGTAAAAATCATCATCAAAGGGCAATAAGTCTAATAAGGAGTTGACTGACGATTTCAACCATGTGTAGACTTATTTGTAGAACTTGTCTTACTGATCATTTGTGAAATTTAAAGTTTCTCTCTATCTATTATAGTTTTCAAGATAATAGGCAAAATTGAAAAAAAAATGGTAAAATTTGTCATTTAAGGGCAATAACTCATATTAGAAGTCGTCTGACAGTTTTGACGTATATGGTCAATTGGTAGAGCTCAACATTCTGAACATTTGTGCTCGTGTCAGATTTTCTCTATTTATAACGGTTTACAAAATAATAGACAAAACTTGCATTTTAACCCTATGTTCTATTTTTAGCCATGTCGGCCATCTTGGTTGGCAGGCGGGGTCATTGTACACTTTTGTTAAAACTAGATATCCCAATGATGATTGTGGCCAAGTTTGGTTAAATTTGGCCCAGTAGAAGATTTTTGTAAAAGTTAACAGACGACGACGGAGGACAAGTGATGAGAAAAGCTTACTTGGCCCATTCGGCCAGGTGAGCTAAAAATAGAAATTAACAAGTATAGGTCACCGTATTGTATAGAGTATTCAAGGGAAGGTGCTTTTCTGTAATGATTTCTTTGAAGAAGAGCAGCTGCTTACAAGGAAGCTATTAACTGAACCAAGGGTTTCAAATGGTAAAGTTAAAGTCATCCCTTAAATATTTTTAAAGATGCCACCATGATCTGGTTTATTGTTGTAAAAAATCTGTGTTACAAATGTCCAGGAATAAGTTTCATTAGTTGTATCGACAATCCTGTTCTCTTTTTAATGACTGTGACATTAACCAATGTGACTTATCACCAACTTTGTACATGCAATGAGTACATGACAGGTGGCACCAGTAGAGAAGACATTTCTTATCTTTCCAAAGCACATGAGTTCACCCTGGTTTATTTTGTGGTGGTTGTGCTGCTCAATCTTTATTTTCTGTGTATTTTTTGGTGTATTTGCTCGTTTTTTGTCCTTTTTCTTTATGGAGATGCTATTGTCTGTTTTTACACAACTTATGGTTTATGATGTCCCTCTTGGTACAAATGTATCTTTTCCCGTTTTTAGTGTGAAGTTAATCAGAAAGTAGAAGATCAAAATCATTTAACCATTACTGGCCTTTTAGGAAGTTATATTTACATTTATTTGTTGATGTTTGTATTCTAAATACATCTTAACAGCTTATTATTTTAGATAATAAGAACTAGAGGCTCTAAAGAGTCTGTGTTGCTAACCTGCATCTTAAACAATGGGCACTTTTTAGTAAAATTCATCATTAACGGGGAACAACTCTATTAAGAGTTAACTGACAATTTCAGTCATGTTGACATATTTGTAGATCTTATCCTGCTGATAATTTTTCTATAGTTTCTACTTATCTATATTATAATTTTCAAGATAATAGTAAAAAAATACAAAATAAAATGCTCGCTGAGCGCAGCCTGATACCACCGCAGAGGTTGAACCCTGAACAGTTGGGGCAAATTTGGACACAATATTCAAGCTTGACACTTTGAATTTGGGTTGTGATCAAATTTTTGACATAATATAAGTTTCTGACACAAAATAAATGTGGTCAAAGATCTTAATAAATTGCTTTGCCGAGCGCAGATGGATACAACCGCAGAGGTCCAACCCTGAACAGTTGGGGCAAAAATAGACACAATATCAGCGCTTGATACAGGTCTGAATTTGGATTGTAATTAAATATTTGACACAGAATAACTGTAGTCAAAGAACTTAGAATTGGTTATATGATTTAAGTTTATATTCAATTTTTTGCTTTTGTGCAATACACTTTGCAGTTGCGAATTACCCCCCCTCCCCCCACAAAAAATAAATGTGGATAGTGTCCACATGTGGACACAGATGATGCTCCCTCTTGCATATCATATGGTTAGAAAGGGACATAACTGAAGAACGGTAAAAGTGACACTACCCAAATTTGAACTTGATCTGAGTTTTGTGGTAATAAGCATTGTGTGTAAGTCTCATAACATTTGGTTGAGGCTAACTTAAGTAGAGAACAGAAACTAAAAATTCAGCAATTTTTCCATTTATAAAGCGGCATAACTCTAGAACGGTTAAAGTGATGCCACCAAAATTTAAACTTGATCTGTTTTTTGTGGTAATAAGTATTGTGTATAAGTTTCATAACATTTGGTAGAGGCAAACTTTAGTTAGAGAACGGAAACTAAAAATTTTGCAATTTTTCCATTTATAAAGGGGCATAAATCTAGAACGGTTAAAGTGATGCCACCAAAATTCAAACTTGATCTGTGTTTTGTGGTAATAAGCATTGTGTATAAGTTTTATAACATTTGGCTGAGGCAAACTCAAGTTAGAGAACGGAAACCAATTGTGAGACGGACAAGGGTAAAACTTAATGCCCCCACCGCTACAGCGGGAGAATAAAAAAAAAAAAAATTACCACCCTTTTTTTTTGCTTTTGTGCAATACACTATGCTGTTGCGTATTGACCTCCCCCCCCCCCCCCTTTTTTTTGCAAAAAAAATAATATTTGAAGAATTTTTCTTTTTAATTTCTGAAATCTGAAATGATAAAAAATTGACCCCCCACAATTTCTTTTCATCTCCCCCTATTTTCCCCCCAAAAAATTCTTTGCCTCAAGATATGGTCATAATCTCAATTCAAATTTCCAATGGAGTTTGTAACCATAATTACCCGTCTAAATACATCATAAAAGTCTTAAAATAGAAAATGACATACATAATCATGGCTAAAATTAATATTCCTTCATAGAAACTTCTAAAAATAAATTGACAGCTAATCATCTCAAGACAATACAACATTTCTTTATACATAATTTAAAAGTAGTGTAAGGGAAGTAATCAAAATGTTGTGTTTGGATTACCTTCCTTACACTGCTTTTAAATTGTCTTAAGTAATTGTCCATTAACCAGGAAACCCTTGTTTTTCCCCCTTTTTTGCCCCTAATTCCTAAACGGTTTGAGCCATAACCCCCCAAAGCAAATCCTAACCATCCCTTTGTGGTATGGAAACTTGTTGTATAATTTCAGAGAGATCCATACACCGTTCCACAAGTTATTGTCTGGAAACTAGAAAAATGCTTATTTGGGCCCCTTTTGGCCTAAACTGTTAGGACCATAACCCCCAAAATCAATCCCAACCTTCCTTTTGTGGTTATAAACCTTGTGTTCAAATTTCATAGATTTCTTTTTACTAATACTAAAGTTATTGTCCGGAAACCAACTGTCTTCGGACAACGCTGACGACGACGTGATACCAATATACGACCGCAAAAAATAAAAATATATTACTAAATACTGTCAGTGTGCAATGGAAGATTTCTTCTTGAAACTTTTCAAAAATTTGAAATTTGAAAAATTTTGAAAAAAAAAATATGAACCCCTTAACAAGAGTGCACACGCTGAAATGTCTCGCCTTCTTTACTAATCATTGATATTATGTTGATAGTCCTAAATATAAAGCTTTATTACAACTGTCACATAAACTTAACATTAACCAAGAAAACTAAACATTGACCAATGAACCATGAAAATGAGGTCAAGGTCAGATGAACCATGCCAGGCAGACATGTACAGTTTAACAATTCTCCATATAACAAATATAGTTGACCTATTGCTTATAGTTTAAGAAAAACAGACCAAAACACAAAAACTTAACACTGAGCAATGAACCGTGAAAATGAGGTCAAGGTCATATAAAACCTGCACGACTGACATATAGATCATAAAATATTTCCATACACCAAATATAGTTGACCTATTGCATATAGTATTAGAAAAAAAGGCCAAAACTCAAAAACTTAACTTTGACCACTGAACCATGAAAACGAGGTCAAGGTCAGATGACACCTGCCAGCTAGACATGTACACCTTACAATCATTCCCTACACCAAATATAGTAGACCTATTGCATACAGTATAAGAAAAACAGACCAAAACACAAAAACTTAACTATAACCACTGAACCATGAAAATGAGGTCAAGGTCAAATGACACCTGCCAGTTGGACATGTACACCTTACAGTCCTTCCATACACCGAATATACTAGACCTATTGCTTATAGTATCTGAGATATGGACTTGACCACCAAAACTTAACCTTGTTCACTGATCCATGAAATGAGGTCGAGGTCAAGTGAAAACTGTCTGACGGGCATGAGGACCTTGCAAGGTACGCACATACCAAATATAGTTATCCTGCTACTTATAATAAGAGAGAATTTAACATTACAAAAAATGTTAACTTTTTTTTCAAGTAGTCACTGAACCATGAAAATGAGGTCAAGGACATTGGACATGTGACCGACGGAAACTTCGTAACATGAGGCATCCATATACAAAGTATGAAGCATCCAGGTCTTCCACCTTCTAAAATATAAAGCTTTTAAGAAGTTAGCTAACGCCGCCGCCGCCGCCGCAGCCGGATCACTATCCCTATTTCGAGCTTTCTGCGACAAAAGTCGCAGGCTCAACAAAAATTGGAAAAAAAATCCTTGTAGATCTTGTCTTGTTGATCATTTTTGCTTTTATTGTTTCTATCTATTTTTCTATTATAGTTTTTAAGATATTAGGCAATAACGCAAACAATTGGTAAATATTTTCATTAAAGGGCAATAACTGTAGGAGTCGTCTAACAATTTTGGTCATGTGGACTTTTTTGTAGATCTTGTCTTGCTGATCATTTTTGCTTCAAAGAAGTCGTCTGACAGTTTTGACCTAAAATAACAAGAGGTAGAGCTCAACATTCTTAACATTTAACACCTACATTTCGCCCAGCAGTTTCAGAGGAGAAGATTTTTGTAAAAGTTAATGACGGATGAAGACGAAACGCCAAGTGATGAGAAAAGCTCACTTGGCCCTGTGGGCAAGGTGAGCTAAAACTGAGACAAATCAATAGATCAAATGCTTTCAAGGATTGATTTTAGTCTGCACAGCAGAAATCAATGGAAAAAGTATATTTCATTGGATAATAAATTCCATAGTTTGATGAACCCTAAAATATATGAAAATATATATCAAACAAATAATCATATCAAGGAAAATAACTGATGAATGAATTTGTGCATACCTGCATATCATCTCCCTGTTCAGCTACAGTCTCTACAAGACGTGATAGAATGTCAGCCAACATCTGTGTTGAAGGTCGGATTTTCAATGCTCTTAATATCTACAAATATTGTATACAACTGACAAATCATGCAATTGACTACCTGTACACACATAATTTAAATCTGTGAACAACTGATCATAAAAACATCCTATTTGTGTTTTTTTTTCCATTTAATTTCGAATTGCTTCATATCATCAACTGAAAATATCTCCTCTCCTCACAAAATTCTTACACTTTTGAAAAATTACAAAATTTTGAAACAAGACTACTGTTGGATAATTTTGGCATAGTTAGGTTACATTTATTCTTGTTTTCAGAGAAGATTTTTAAGTATACTCGAAGGTAGGGGTCACCAAACATGAATTTAATTGATTGTTATGACAAACATATTGGTTGGATTGTAGGGGTCACCAGACATGGTTCTTATAGATAGTTTTGACAAACTCATTGGTTAGATAGTAGGGGTCACCAGACATGATTCTTATTGATAGTTATGACCAACATATTGGTTGGAAGGTAGGGGTCACCAGACATGATTCTTATTGATAGTTATGAAAAACTCATTGGTTGGAAGGTAGGGGTCAGCAGACATGATTCTTATTGATAGTTATGACAAACACATTGGCTGGAAGGTAGGGGTCACCAGACATGATTCTTATTGATAGTTATGACAAACACATTGGCTGGAAGGTAGGGGTCACCAGACTTGATTCTTATTGATAGTTATGACAAACTCATTGGTTGGAAGGTAGGGTTCACCAGACATGATTCTTATTGATAGTTATGACAAACACATTGGCTGGAAGGTAGGGCTCACCAGACATGATTCTTATTGATAGTTATGACAAACTCATTGGTTGGAAGGTAGGGTTCACCAGACATGATTCTTATTGATAGTTATGACAAACTCATTGGTTAGATGGTAGGGCTCACCAGACATGATTCTTATTGATAGTTATGACCAACATATTGGTTGGAAGGTAGGGGTCACCAGATATGATTCTTATTGATAGTTATGACACACATATTGGTTGGAAGGTAGGGGTCACCAGACATGATTCTTATTGATAGTTATGACCAAAATATTGGTTGGAAGGTAGGGGTCACCAGACATGATTCTTATTGATAGTTATGACAAACACATTGGTTGGAAGGTAGGGGTCACCAGACATGATTCTTAGTGATAGTTATGACACACATATTGGTTGGATGGTAGGGGTCACCAGACATGAATTTTATTGAAAGTTATGACCAACATATTGGTTGGAAGGTAAGGGTCTCCAGACATGATTCTTATTGATAGTATGACAAACACATTGGTTGGAAGGTAGGGGTCATCAGACATGATTCTTATTGATAGTTATGCCAAACTCATTGGTTGGAAGGTAGGGGTCAGCAGACATGATTCTTATTGATAGTTATGACAAACTCATTGGTTAGATGGTAGGGGTCACCAGACATGAATTTAATTGATAGTTATGACCAACATATTGGTTGGAAGGTAGGGGTCACCAGACATGATTCTTATTGATAGTTATAACAAACACATTGGTTGGAAGTTAGGGGTCACCAGACATGATTCTTATTGATAGTTATGACAAACTCATTGGTTGGAAGGTAGGGGTCACCAGACTTGATTCTTATTGATAGTTATGACCAACATATTGGTTGGATGGTAGGGCTCACCAGACATGGTTCTTATTGATAGTTATGACACACACATTGGTTGGAAGGTAGGGGTCACAAGACATGGTTCTTATTGATAGTTATGACACACACATTGGTTGGAAGTTAGGGGTCACCAGACAAGATTCTTATTGATAGTAGTGACAAACATTTGTTTGGATGGTAGGGGTCACCAGACATGGTACTTATTGATAGTCATGACACACACATTGGTTGGAAGGTAGGGGGGTCACCAGACATGGTTCTTATTGATAGTTATGACACACTCATTGGCTGGAAGGTAGGGGTCACCAGACATGGTTCTTATTGATAGTTATGACAAACTCATTAATTGATGGTAGGGGTCAACAGGCATGGTTCTTATTGATAGTTATGACACACACATTGGTTGGAAGGTAAGGGTCACCAGACATCATTCTTATTGATAGTTATGACCAACATATTGGTTAGATGGTAGGGGTCACCATATATGGTTCTTATTGATAGTTATGACCAACATATTGGTTGGAAGGTAGGGGTCACCAGACATGGTTCTTATTAATAATTATGACAAACTCATTGGTTGGCAGGTAGGGCTCACCAGACATGATTCTTATTGATAGTTATGACCAACATATTGGTTGGATGGTAGGGGTCACCAGACATGGTTATTATTGATAGTTATGACCAACATATTGGTTGGAAGGTAGGGGTCACCAGACATGATTTTTATTGATAGTTACGACAAACACATTGGTTGGAAGGTAGGGGTCACCAGACATGATTCTTATTGATAGTTATGACACACACATTGGTCGGAAGTTAGGGGTCACCAGACATGATTCTTATTGATAGTTATGACACACACATTGGTTGGAAGGTAGGGGTCACCAGACATGATTCTTATTGATAGTTATGACCAACATATTGGATGGATGGTAGGGCTCACCAGATATTACTCTTATTGATAGTTATATCAAACATTTGTTTGGATGGTAGGGGTCACCAGACATGATTATTATTGATAGGTATGACACACACATTAGTTGGAAGGTAGGGGTCATCAGGCAAGATTCATATTGATAGTTATCACAAACATTTGTTTGGAAGGTAGGGCTTACCAGACATGGTTCTTATTGATAGTTATGACAAACTCATTGGTTGGAGATACAGGTCACCAGACATGATTCTTATAGATAGTTTTGACAAACTCATTGGTTAGATGGTAGGGGTCACCATATATGGTTCTTATTGATAGTTATGACCAACATATTGGTTGGAAGGTAGGGGTCACCAGACATGGTTCTTATTGATAATTATGACAAACTCATTGGTTGGCAGGTAGGGCTCACCAGACATGATTCTTATTGATAGTTTTGACCAACATATTGGTTGGATGGTAGGGGTCACCAGACATGGTTATTATTGATAGTTATGACCAACATATTGGTTGGAAGGTAGGGGTCACCAGACATGATTCTTATTGATAGTTACGACAAACACATTGGTTGGAAGGTAGGGGTCACCAGACATGATTCTTATTGATAGTTATGACAAACACATTGGTTGGAAGATAGGGGTCACCAGACATCATTCTTATTGATAGTTATGACCAACATATTGGTTGGAAGGTAGGGGTCACCAGACATGGTTCTTATTGATAATTACGACAAACTCATTGCTTGGCAGGTAGGGCTCACCAGACATGATTCTTATTGATAGTTATGACCAACATATTGGTTGGATGGTAGGGGTCACCAGACATGGTTATTATTGATAGTTATGACCAACATATTGGTTGGAAGGTAGGGGTCACCAGACATGATTCTTATTGATAGTTACGACAAACACATTGGTTGGAAGGTAGGGGTCACCAGACATGATTCTTATTGATAGTTATGACAAACACATTGGTTGGAAGGTAGGGGTCACCAGACATCATTCTTATTGATAGTTATGACCAACATATTGGTTGGATGGTAGGGCTCTCCAGACATGATTCTTATTGATAGTTATGACCAACACATTGGTTGGAAGGTAGGGGTCACCAGACATGATTCTTATAGATAGTTATGACCAACATATTGGTTGGATGGTAGGGGTCACCAGACATGGTTATTATTGATAGTTATGACCAACATATTGGTTGGAAGGTAGGGGTCACCAGACATGATTCTTATTGAAAGTTACGACAAACACATTGGTTGGAAGGTATGGGTCACCAGACATGATTCTTATTGATAGTTATGACAAACACATTGGTTGGAAGGTAGGGGTCACCAGACATCATTCTTATTGATAGTTATGACCAACATTTGTTTGGATGGTAGGGGTCACAAGACATGATTATTATTGATAGTTATGACACACACATTGGTTGGAAGGTAGGGGTCACCAGGCAAGATTCTTATTGATAGTTATCACAAAAATTTGTTCGGATGGTAGGGCTCACCAGACATGGTTCTTATTGATAGTTATGACAAACTCATTGGTTGGAGATACAGGTCACCAGACATGATTCTTATAGATAGTTTTGACAAACTCATTGGTTAGATGGTAGGGCTCACCAGACATGGTTCTTATTGATAGTTATGACAAAAATTTGTTTGGATGGTAGGGGTCACCAGACATGATTCTTATTGATATTTATGACACACACATTGGTTGGAAGGCAGGGGTCACCAGACATGGTTCTTATTGAAAGTTATGACAAACTCATTGATCAGATGGTAGTGGTCACCAGACATGGTTCTTGTTGATAGTTATGACAAACTCATTGGTTCGAAGGTAAGTGTCACCAGACATGATTCTTATTGATAGTTATGACAAAAATTTGTTTGGATTGTAGGGGTCACCATACATGGTTCTTATTGATAGTTATGACAAACTCATTGGTTAGATGGTAGGGGTCACCATATATGGTTCTTATTGATAGTTATAACCAACATATTGGTTGGAAGGTAGGGGTCACCAGACATGGTTCTTATTGATAATTATGACAAACTCATTGGTTGGCAGGTAGGGCTCACCAGACATGATTCTTATTGATAGTTTTGACCAACATATTGGTTGGATGGTAGGGGTCACCAGACATGGTTATTATTGATAGTTATGACCAACATATTGGTTGGAAGGTAGGGGTCACCAGACATGATTCTTATTGATAGTTACGACAAACACATTGGTTGGAAGGTAGGGGTCACCAGACATGATTCTTATTGATAGTTATGACAAACACATTGGTTGGAAGATAGGGGTCACCAGACATCATTCTTATTGATAGTTATGACCAACATATTGGTTGGAAGGTAGGGGTCACCAGACATGGTTCTTATTGATAATTACGACAAACTCATTGCTTGGCAGGTAGGGCTCACCAGACATGATTCTTATTGATAGTTATGACCAACATATTGGTTGGATGGTAGGGGTCACCAGACATGGTTATTATTGATAGTTATGACCAACATATTGGTTGGAAGGTAGGGGTCACCAGACATGATTCTTATTGATAGTTACGACAAACACATTGGTTGGAAGGTAGGGGTCACCAGACATGATTCTTATTGATAGTTATGACAAACACATTGGTTGGAAGGTAGGGGTCACCAGACATCATTCTTATTGATAGTTATGACCAACATATTGGTTGGATGGTAGGGCTCTCCAGACATGATTCTTATTGATAGTTATGACCAACACATTGGTTGGAAGGTAGGGGTCACCAGACATGATTCTTATTGATAGTTATGACCAACATATTGGTTGGATGGTAGGGGTCACCAGACATGGTTATTATTGATAGTTATGACCAACATATTGGTTGGAAGGTAGGGGTCACCAGACATGATTCTTATTGAAAGTTACGACAAACACATTGGTTGGAAGGTATGGGTCACCAGACATGATTCTTATTGATAGTTATGACAAACACATTGGTTGGAAGGTAGGGGTCACCAGACATCATTCTTATTGATAGTTATGACCAACATATTGGTTGGATGGTAGGGCTCACCAGACATGATTCTTTTTGATAGTTATGACCAACACATTGGTTGGAAGGTAGGGGTCACCAGACATGATTCTTATTGATAGTTATGACCAACATATTGGTTGGATGGTAGGGCTCACCAGACATGAATCTTATTGATAGTTATGACAAACATTTGTTTGGATGGTAGGGGGTCACCAGACATGATTATTATTGATAGTTATGACACACACATTGGTTAGAAGGTTGGGGTCACCAGACATGATTCTTATTGATAGTTATGACAAACACATTGGTTGGATGGTAGGGGTCACCAGACATGATTCTTATTGATAGTTATGACAAACACATTGGTTAGATTGTAGGGGTCACCAGACATGATTCTTATTGAAAGTTATGACAAACATATTGGTTAGATGGTAGGCTCACCAGATATATAAATTCTGAGAGAAGAACAAAGAACAAAGTAATAATTTCCCCCCACACTGCTTAACTAAGAAAGTGATTAAATTACTAGGCTAGCCTGGTATCTTTGATAAGTATTTACAACCACTGGGTGGATGCCACTGCTGGTGAATGTTTCTTTCATGAGGATTTCACAAGCCCAGTAGTCAGTACTTTTGTGATGACATAAAGTATCACTGATAGGTTAATTTTCTGTAAATTGAATATTTATAAAATGTTGAATCATTTGAAACCCTTAGGGTTTTCTACCCCCAAGGAATAGTTTGCCTTTGCATACCCGTCTGGTATACAAAATTATCAGCCTGGTATCTTATCTTTGATGACTTATTTTGCTGTATTTGGCACAACTTTTTTGATACTTTTCGGTTTTTAATTTTCTTCAACTTTGTATTTGATGTGGCCTTCTAACTGCTTGGATTTGTGTGCCACTGATGAGTATTTTGTAGAAGAAAGCCCTGAATTGGCTGAAATAAAGTATTATCAGCAATACTTTTAAAAAGGAAGAAATTTTGGATCACATTGGCCTTGTGGGTTCAGACTTGAATAACATTGGCCTTGCGGGTTCAGACTTGGATCACATTGGCCTAGTGGGTTCAGACTTAGATCAAATTGGCCTAGTGGGTTCAGACTTGGAACAATTAGGCCTAGTGGGTTTCAGACATGGAACACATTGGCCTAGTGGGTTCAGACTTGGATCACTTTAGCCTTGTGGGTTCAGGCTTGAATAACATTGGCCTTGTGTGTTCAGACTTGGATAACATTGGCCTTGCGGGTTCAGACTTGGATTAAATTGGCCTAGTGGGTTCAGACTTGTATAACATTGGCCTTGCGGGTTCAGACTTTGTATAACATTGGCCTTGCAGGTTCAGACTTGGATTACATTGGTCTAGTGGGTTGAGACTTATATAACATTGACCTGGTGTGTTTAGACTTATATCATGTTGACCTGGTGGGTTTAGATTTATATCACATTGACCTGGTGGGTTTAGATTTATATCACATTGACCTGGTGGGTTTAGACTTATATCACATTGACCTGGTGGGTTTAGATTTATATCACATTGACCTGGTGGGTTCTGTACTTCTGAAAACTCAAAAAGGGAAAAGGGCAAAAGTGATAACAAACAGATAACAAACCTGAAATGACCTGCCAGCATAATGTCTAGATGAACAAGACAAGGCAACTTGCAGTGCCACCTGTGACCATCTCTGTTCTACAAAAGCTTTAGGAGATAACTCCTGAAAGTATTTGATGACAAGTTTAAGGAAATATTCCACCTGTACTGCACTCTGAGTATTTAGCGTACGAGGAGTAATGTCTTCACAACTCCAAAGTGGGCGACCTCGTCTGAAAATAAAAACCAAACTACTGGTTCAATTATTATTTTCCCCTAAGATAAGTTGAAAGTTTATATATATTTTTTCCTCAATATATCTTTTACCTTATTTCTATAATGCATATGGTCCATAAACACTGATAACTATGGCACAGTGAATGGCCAGGTATTCATTACTTACTTACTTCGTTGTTTCAATCTAACAAGAAATGCCTTCAAAATATCTTTTTGAAACAATTTGTTTTTATATGAAATATTAAGCAAAAATGTGTATTTGAAATTTACTTTTGGCCATATATTGTATATGTTATTGTATTATCTCGAATTTGTCTTGTTTTTGTATGTGTATGATATGTATATATCTATCTAATTATTGTGTTGATTTTGTCCATTATGGGTCCTCTATTTGAAATAAATGTTATCTTATCTGTATGACTGATGTATTGATAAGTGTAACTAAAAGCAATCAGTAGACTTATAAACAATGGAAAGACAACCTTTAAACAATACCAAACCACTACAAATACCTCATATAATTTTTCTTAAATGACTGAATATCTATCTCTGAATCTCTGAAGTTGACTGACTCGTCTTAAAGGATTTGCATTTAGCAAAACTATGGCATAAAAAGGGAGCATTAGCATACTATGGAATGCTTTATTTAGACAGGGTTGACCTGCTATTCTTACACCCCATTAGCCTGACACTCCAATTTGTCTGACACCCCATTAGTCCGAAAAAGGTTGTAACTAAAAATCTACTTCATAAATGATAGATGTGGCATTTGAACTAGTGAAAACTCTCTTCTCTGAGTATAAAAAATGGACAGGACAGCACTTCCCATCTGGTATATAAGAAATACCATAATCCTATTAATATAAAGCAATCAACAACCTTGCAATATTTTGGTTTACTAAATTAGTAATACTAATTCAAAGTGTGACCTAGCTATTTCATGGACCTGCATCGATGCATGCAATATTAATTGATTGAGTCAACATGTATACTGAAGCATAACTGATCATTCCCTTACATTGAAGTGACAAAATTTGTCCTTGTAAAGTTTTATTTGTCTATTATAGTTTTCAAGATAACAGACAAAATTGCAAAACATGGTAAATCATACATGTGACAGGGCTTTGGACTGAAACAGTTATACAGACTTTTTTTCTAAACACCTTCCCATATTGAGCTGATTTTTAGTATGTGAGTCTACTACGGTAAGTTACAGATTGAGTTTATGTTTGGTTCCGCTCCTTTAGATTTTTACCAAAATTATGGGCGTTGCACTTTGAAAATTTCCACTTCTAAAAATGGCTTCAATTTTTTTGAGAGCAGGGCCATTCGTGTCAATTTGACCAAACATTTATTTATTTTATATTCAAATATGTTAGCACTAATTTACTGCAGCAAAATGTTAACTGGACACTTGTACTACTTCTACTAAGGGGTATTTAACAACCTTGACTTTATTTGAACTTTGGTGCATAGTTGTCTCATTAGCAATCATACCATATCTCCTTATTCTTTATTAACTACCCACGACATACTCCCACTTTTTTTTCGTTCTTTAAAACTTTTTCTTAATATCTTAGAGAAATGAAGGCTTCAGAGCAAATGCAGTGTGATTTCCATTATAATTAATATTTACAAGGGGCATAACTCGTTAAAAATATTTGATCAGCTCTTATTTTCGAAAGTGTGAAAGACATTGCTGATATAAACCTATTATATAAGTTTCAAAAAATTCTGACAATAATTGTACACATGAGAGCTCTGACAATGCAATTTTCCATATAATCAATATTTCCAAGGGGCATAACTCTTTTAAAAATAATTTATCGCCACTGATTTTTGAACTCGTCAAAGACATTGATGATATAAACCTATAATATGAATTTCATAAAAATCTGGCAAGAATTGTACACATTAGAGCGCTTATAAGGTAATTTTCCATATAATTAATAATTCCAAGGGGCATAACTCTTTTAAAAATTATTGATAGGCATTGATTTGGAACTCATCAAAGACATTGCTAATATAAACCTATGATTTAAGTTTCATAAAATTCTGGCAAGAATTGTACACATGAGAGCCCTAAAAATGTAATTTTCCATATAACAAATGTTTCAAAGAGACATAACTCCTTTAAAAATAATTGATCAGCACTGATTTTCGAATTTGTCAAAGACATTGCTGATATAAACCTATAATATAAGTTTCATAAAAATCTGGCAAGAATTGTACACATGAAAGCGCTAACGATGCAGTTTTCCATATATTTAATGTTTCTAAGGGGCATAACTCTTTTAAAAATAATTGATCGGCACTGATTTTCAAACTTGTCCAAGACATTGCTGATATAAATCTATGATTTAAGTTTCATAAAAATCTGGCAAGAATTGTACATGTGAGAGCGCTAACAAGACCGGATGGATGGACGGATGGACGGAGTCCTGGTATTTCTATGTCCCCATCAATGCGTTGCGCGGGGGGCAATAAAGAGCTGTGACATGATGCCCTCTTTAGCTCGTCTTTATGCTTTAAATGAATTGATATGATTAACTAGAAATACTGTGAGCTACCTCAAGTTTAACTAAGTTTGTGGCCTTGATTTTTAAAAGAATAGAATTCTTTAACTGTTCAAAGTGTGAAAAACATACAGTTTTCGACTATTTTTCAACAAATACAGTTCCATAACTGCGCAATTTCATATCAGTAATTTAAAAAATTAAAAGGGAGCTTATTTCAATAAATATAAACAAGTCACCAAAGTTTAATTAAAACTGCTTGAAGCGTTTTTGAGTTATGGTCTGAAAACTGGAAAATCACCCCTTTTATATGAATAAAGTCACAAAAATCCAATATGTGAAATCAGAAATTTTCAAAAATCGAAAGGGAACTTATGTCCGTATATATAAACACTTCATTAAAGTTTCATGAAAATTGCTCAAAGCATATTTGTGTTATAGTCAGAAAACTGGATAATCCCCCATTTTTTTATGAAAATAAAATCCTATAAAATCCTATAACAACAAAATCCCACAACTCGGAAACGTAAAATCTAAAATTTATAAAAATTGAAATGGAGCTTACGTCAATAGATATAAACAATTCACCAAAGTTTCATGAAAATTGGTGAAAGCTTTTTGAGTAACTGTCCAAAATGTTGACGACAGACGGACGGACAGATGGGCGGACGGATGGACAATGGTATACCATAATACGTCCTGTTAATAGACGTATAAAAAGTGTTCTGACAGTTTTGATGTAAACTGACAGTAGGTAAATCTCAAAAGTTTTGCTCTGTCAGATTTTCTATACCTGTAGGGGTTATCAAGATAATAAACTGAAATAGCATTTTCCCCTCATGTTCTATTTTTAGCCATGTCGGACATGTTGGATGGCAGGCGGGCTAATCACACACAAATCTTTTAACCTAGATACCCAAATGAGGATTATGGCAAAGTTTGGTTCCAATTGGCAGTCAAAATAATGATGTTCGGTGTGAGCCAAGGCACTGTGTTGAAGACCTTACTTTGACCTATAATGGTTTACTTTTATAAATTTTGACTTGGATGGAGAGTTGTCTCATTGGCACTCATACCACATCTTCTTATATCTATATAAGTTTTAGAGGAGAAATTTTGTATAAAAATTAATGGGCAACTACAGACGAGCAATGCCAAGTGATAGGACAGGCTCATTTGACCCTTCGGGTGACTACTATATTTACAATATTAACAACTCTACCTTATTTCCATAAAATCAAGTATGGCTTTAGCAACTTCCTCAACAGTTTGTAACAATTCTGGATCAGTGGGTTGTTCTATAGGTGTGGTCACATCAGGCACCACAGTTTGACTGCTGTCAACACTGATCATTGACCTCAACATCACCTCTTCTCCCTGGCTTTCTGCTGTAATATTATTACAGATATTTTACTTTAACAATTATAATATTTCATATTCTAAAATTCATGTGACAGTTACAGTAATGGATTTATGCACAAAACTTTTTCCCGTCACTTTACTTCTCTTTGATCTTACTTCTAAGTGCTGCATGCTGAGCTGAGAAGTAGCAAATATCAATTTTAAAGTATTTGATAAGATTTAAGTGTGGATCAAAAGCCTTAAAAAAAGAGTAGGAATAAAATGTAATGTGGGGTATATGTCAATGAGAGACAGCAACCAAGCTAACACAAAAAAAAAAACAAACAGTCAACAAAGTGTCTTCATAGTCGTATGTCACGCTCTAAATAGCCCATGATCTGGAAAATTTGTGAATAATCAAGACTATCAAAGATCTTTCATCAACATCACATGCTTGACTTAAATGTGTTCATTGAAGCATTTTAAACATGAAAAAGAAGGACATTTTTTAATGTTATGAAGTCAAAATAATGCATAATATGGTCTTCTTTTTCATGAAAACAAAGAAAGTGCTTTTTGCAGTTTTCCATCCGCATTTCCTTTGAGGAAACATTGTGAGCAGCCAAGAAACAATAAAATAATTTTAGAGAAACTTTAGTCTAGTTATCTAAATAATCACACAAATATAAAGTTGTTTCTTGGGTGCCAATAATACTTTTACAATCCAAAGAATACTGAAAAATTGATAAAAAAAAAACAAGGAAAATCAAGAAATTCTATAAAATACAATCTTTTTTTTTTTTAGAAACTTGTTTTATAGTGAATCAGTTTTTATTTTCAAAACACCTTCAATGTATATACATGTGAACCTCCCGACAGGAGTACAATAATCCTGTTTTCAGGGGACTCCTCCCGACCTCCCGTTGAAGAGAAAAAAATCCTGTGTATGAAATATTTCATGAATGAATAAAATGCTCCGCTGGGGCGCAGCTTGATACTACCGCAGAGGTCGAACCCTGAACAGTTGGGGCAAGTATGGATACAACATTCAAGCTTGATACAGCACTGAATTTGGATTGTAATTAAATATTTGACACAGCATAGGTTTCTCAAACAGAATGAAAGTGGTCTAAGAACTTAAAAATTTTTAATTTACCTATTCAAACCATATCATTATTATTTGCTTTTATATATAAATCAGAAATAACCAATTTAAAATGGAAAATTTTAAAGAAAAAAAAGGAAAAAAAAATCCCCCCCAATTTTTTGAACCCCCTTATGATTCATCACCCCCAAACTCAATCCCAGCTTTCCCTTTGTGGTATGGTACCTTGCAGTACAATTTCAGAGAGATCCATACACTTGAACACAAGTTATTGTCTGGAAACTAGAAAAATGCTTGTTTTTTGGCCCCTTTTTGGCCCCAAATTCCTAAACGTTTAGGGCAATTACCCCCAAACTCAAACCCAGCTTTCCCTTTGTGATATGTAACCTTGCAGTACAATTTCATAAAGATCCATACACTTACACACAAGTTATTGTCCTGAAACTAGAAAAATGCTTGTTTTTTTGCCCTTTTATGGCCCCTAATTACTAAAATTTTGAGGGAATTACCCCAAAAATCAATCCCAGCCTTCCTTTTGTGGTATGGTACCTTGCAGTACAATTTCAGAGAGATCCATACATTTGAACACATGTTATTGTCTGGAAACTAGAAAAATGCTAATTTTGGCCCCTTTTTGGCCCTTTATTCCTAAACTTTTGGGCAATTACCCCCAAACTCAATTCCAGCTTTCCCTTTGAGATATGGAACCTTGTAGTACAATTTCATAAAGATCCATACACTTACACACAAGTTATTGTCATGAAACTAGAAAAATGCCTGTTTTTTGCCCCTTTTTGGCCCCTAATTCCTAAAATTTGGAGGCAATTACCCCCAAAATCAATCCCAGCATTCCCTTTGTGATATGGAACCTTGTGGTACAATGTCAGAGATCCATACACTTACACACAAGTTATGTCTGGAAGTTACAAAAATGCTTATTTTTGGCCCCTTTTTGGCCCCTAATTCCTTAACTGTGGGTACCATAACCCCCAAAATCAATCCCCACCTTCCTTTTGTGGTATTGAACCTTATGGTAAAATTTCATTGAGATACATTTACTTAAACTAAAGTTAGAGTGCGAAAACTAATGTGTTTTCGGACGATGACTACGACGCCGGATGACGACAACGAGGACGCCAACGTCATACCAATATACGACCACAAAAATTTTTTTGCGGTCGTATAAAAATTTCAGCCCAACATATCTGGTGTAACTGACATTACCTGAAGTTATATTTTACCTGTAAATCAATTAACATGCATAATTATATGGCTTCACTTGTCAGCTTGGGTGTCAAACATACTGGTAATCAACTATTTTTACCTCAGGCTAATTGCCATTGTGTAATAAAAACTTTGTGTATTTAAATAATTGAAATGAATTTTTGGGTTACTTCCCTTGATTTATCCTGTTTTAAGTTACTTTCCTTTAAATAATGTAAATTTTTAAAAGAATATAAATAAAATATAAATTGAACAAATGATCATAAAAGGATGGTAATTAAATGATTTTAAATGTTTTAAGACAAATAAAAAAATAATAATTTGAAAATTATTTGAGGGTTCTATACTTCCTTTCAAGGCTTAAATTGAAATTTATATAATAACTATGACCCTTGTAATATCTTTGAAAATGCTTTTTAACATGCAAAAAAAACCTCTTTGCAGATAGTTAAACAAATGTTCTGATTGCAGTGATTGTTCTAAGGAATAATGATAAAAAAGATGTAAATTAAAGAATTTAAAGAACATACTAAAAAAAAAAAAGAATGTTAGATTGAACATGTTGAATAAAGATAGAGAAAATTTATAAGTACAAGGGTACTATAAATATAATACATTCAGATGGAAAGTTGAAGAAAAAACACTTTAAAAGACAATTTCTACAGCACACGGTTACATTTACGACAAAATTTATGTCGATTAAAAACCTCCTGATCTGAGTCCTAATCTCCTGACCAAAATTTCCCAATCTCCTGATCTGAGTTTCACAGTCCATCACATGTATGAATGTACCTTAGTAAAGTTAGGACAAATTTAAGAATATGCATGATATTTTTTTAATTTGCACTAATATTTGGGCAAATTGGACCTCTTTGACAGTGCCCCTACTTCTTTAAATTGGTAGCTCAGCAGTAAAATATATGGCAAATCGTTCTCAATAGAAACTTTAAACCTATAAGTAATGCAATGTGCTTGGAATTCAGAATCATATGTTTTATTGTGATTTATACCATTTTCTTTTCAACACTGGGTAGTTCCTTGAATTTTTTTAAGCATGCTGTTACCTGTACAAAAGGTGTTTAATAGAGATATTTTTTGAACAGGACAATATTTTCTAATTATAGTTAATAATTGAGACTTTTAGAAAAATTGTTGTAAGACCAGAAAGAATGAAATTAGACTAATCAAAGGAAAATCTTGACAGCAAGGATTTTCCTAGCATTTTTAGGGTCAAATATTCTGACTCATTTCAAATTGCAAATACCCAACTTTGTTTGCACAATTTTGCCTTTTCCCAATCAAATTTCAACTTCCTTTTACAAGAGACTACAATACCAAACAGAGACTATCAATCCTGTTTTCCAAAGTTTCAGTCTTCTGCACACAAATTAAAAACATATGTTTTCAACTCTCCAGATGTCAGTGAAAACTTCCCTGTATTTTTTTTAAATTTTATAATCATGAGCTCTCAGAAGATTATCTCCTGATAAGAGCAGTCAAATCTCGAAATTTTGAGGAGAAAAATCTCTCTTTCTGATTATTATTATACTGTAAAGTAGAGTCAGCGTATCTGTAAAATTACTTCATTATTTTACTAGCTCAATGCTCCCTGGATATCTCTGTCTGCTGCTTTCAGAGTCAGTGTATCATTTATATTACTTCATTATTTTACTAACCTAATGCTCACTGGTAATCTCTGTCTCTGCTTTCAGTGTCAGTGTTTCTGTAATATTACTTCATTATTTTACTAATCTAATGCTCCCTGGAAATCTCTGTCTTCTGCTTTCAGTGTCAGTGTTTCTGTAATATTACTTCATTATTTAACTAACCTAATGCTTCCTGGAAATCTCTGTCTTCGCTTTCAGTGTCAGTGTTTCAGTAATATTACTTCATTATTTTACTAACCTAATGCTCACTGGTTATCTCTGTCTTCGCTTTCAGTGTCAGTGTTTCAGTAATATTACTTCATTATTTTACTAACCTAATGCTCACTGGTAATCTCTGTCTTCTGCTTTCAGTGTCAGTGTTTCTGTAATATTACTTCATTATTTTACTAAATTAATGCTCCCTGGAAATCTCTGTCTGCTGCTTTCAGAGTCAGTGTTTCAGTAATATTACTTCATTATTTTACTAACCTAATGCTCCCTGGAAATCTCTGTCTTCTGCTTTCAGAGTCAGTGTTTCAGTAATATTACTTCATTATTTTACTAACCTAATGCTCACTGGTAATCTCTGTCTTCTGCTTTCAGTGTCAGTGTTTCAGTAATATTACTTCATTATTTTACTAATCTTATGCTCACTGGAAATCTCTGTCTTTGCTTTCAGAGTCAGTGTTTCAGTAATATTACTTCATTATTTTACTAACCTAATGCTCACTGGAAATCTCTGTCTTTGCTTTCAGTGTCAGTGTTTCAGTAATATTACTTCATCATTTTACTAACCTAATGCTCACTGGTAATCTCTGTTTTCTGCTTTCAGTGTCAGTGTTTCTGTAATATTACTTCATTATTTTACTAATCTAATGCTCCCTGGAAATCTCTGTCTGCTGCTTTCAGAGTCAGTGTTTCAGTAATATTACTTAATTATTTTACTAACCTAATGCTCCCTGGAAATCTCTGTCTTCTGCTTTCAGAGTCAGTGTTTCAGTAATATTACTTCATTATTTTACTAACCTAATGCTCACTGAATATCTCTATCTTCTGCTTTCAGAGTCAGTGTTTTCTGCTTTCAGTGTCAGTGTTTCTGTAATATTACTTCATTATTTTACTAATCTAATGCTCCCTGGAAATCTCTGTCTTCTGCTTTCAGAGTCAGTGTTTCAGTAATATTACTTAATTATTTTACTAACTTATGCTCCATGGAAATCTCTGTCTTCAACTTTCAGAGTCAGTGTTTCAGTAATATTACTTCATTATTTTACTAACCTAATGCTCACTGAATATCTCTGTCTTCTGTTTTCAGAGTCAGTGTTTTCTGCTTTCAGAGTCAGTGTTTCAGTAATATTACTTAATTATTTTACTAACTTATGCTCCCTGGAAATCTCTGTCTTCTGCTTTCAGAGTCAGTGTTTCAGTAATATTACTTCATTATTTAACTAACCTAATGCTTCCTGGAAATCTCTGTCTTCGCTTTCAGTGTCAGTGTTTCACTAATATTACTTCATTATTTTACTAACCTAATGCTCACTGGTAATCTCTGTCTTCTGCTTTCAGTGTCAGTGTTTCTGTAATATTACTTCATTATTTTACTAATCTAATGCTCCCTGGAAATCTCTGTCTGCTGCTTTCAGAGTCAGTGTTTCAGTAATATTACTTGATTATTTTACTAACCTAATGCTCCCTGGAAATCTCTGTCTTCTGCTTTCAGAGTCAGTGTTTCAGTAATATTACTTCATTATTTTACTAACCTAATGCTCACTGAATATCTCTATCTTCTGCTTTCAGAGTCAGTGTTTTCTGCTTTCAGTGTCAGTGTTTCTGTAATATTACTTCATTATTTTACTAATCTAATGCTCCCTGGAAATCTCTGTCTGCTACTTTCAGAGTCAGTGTTTCAGTAATATTACTTAATTATTTTACTAACTTATGCTCCCTGGAAATCTCTGTTTTCAACTTTCAGAGTCAGTGTTTCAGTAATATTACTTCATTATTTTACTAACCTAATGCTCACTGAATATCTCTGTCTTCTGCTTTCAGAGTCAGTGTTTCAGTAATATTACTTCAATATTTTACTAACCTAATGCTCACTGAATATCTCTGTCTTCTGCTTTCAGAGTCAGTGTTTTCTGCTTTCAGTGTCAGTGTTTCAGTAATATTAGTTAATTATTTTACTAACTTATGCTCCCTGGAAATCTCTGTCTTCTGCTTTCAGAGTCAGTGTTTCAGTAATATTACTTCATTATTTAACTAACCTAATGCTCACTGAATATCTCTGTCTTCTGCTTTCAGAGTCAGTGTTTTCTGCTTTCGGTGTCAGTATTTCAGTAATATTACTTCATTATTTTACTAACCCAATGCTCCCTGGATATCTCTGTCTTTTGTTTTCAGAGTCAGTGTATCATTCATATTACTTCATTATTTTACTAACCCAATGCTCCCTTGAAATCTCTGTCTTCTGCTTTCAGTGTCAGTGTTTCTGTAATATTACTTCATTATTTTACTAACCTAATGCTTCCTGGAAATCTCTGTTTTCTGCTCTCAGAGTCAGTGTTTCTGTAATATTACTTCATTATTTTACTAACCTAATGCTCCCTGGAAATCTCTGTCTTCTGCTTTCAGAGTCAGTGTTTCAGTAATATTACTTCATTATTTTACTAACCTAATGCTCCCTGGAAATCTCTGCCTTCTGCTTTCAGTGTTAGTGTTTCTGTAATATAACTTCATTATTTCACTTACCTAATGCTCCCTGGAAATCTCTGTCTTCTGCTTTCAGAGACAAGTGTTTCAGAAATATTACTTCATTATTTTACTAACCTAATGCTCACTGGATATCTCTGTCTTCTGCTTTCAGAGTCAGTGTTTCAGTAATATTACTTCATTATTTTACTAACCTAATGCTCCCTGGAAATCTCTGCCTTCTGCTTTCAGTGTTAGTGTTTCTGTAATATAACTTCATTATTTCACTTACCTAATGCTCCCTGGAAATCTCTGTCTTCTGCTTTCAGAGACAGTGTTTCAGTAATATTACTTCATTATTTTACTAACCTAATGCTCCCTGGAAATCTCTGTCTTCTGCCGTCAGAGTCAGTGTTTCACTAATAGTAATATTACTTTTATTTCTCTTACCTAATGCTCACTGAATATCTCTGTCTTCTGCTTTCAGAGTCAGTGTTTTCTGCGTTCAGTGTCAGTGTTTCTGTATTATTACTTAATTATTTTACTAACTTATGCTCCCTGGAAATCTCTGTCTTCTGCTTTCAGAGTCAGTGTTTCAGTAATATTACTTTATTAATTTTACTAACCTAATGCTCACTGGATATCTGTCTTCTGCTGACAGAGTCAATGTTTCAGTAATATTACTTCATTATTTTACTAACCTAATGCTCACTGGTAATCTCTGTCTTTGCTTTCAGTGTCAGTGTTTCTGTAATATTACTTCATTATTTTACTTATCTAATGCTCCCTGGAAATCTCTGTCAGCTGCTTTCAGAGTCAGTGTTTCAGTAATATTACTTTATTATTTTACTAACCTAATGCTCCCTGGAAATCTCTGTTTTCTGCTCTCAGAGTCAGTTTTTCAGTAATATTTCTTCATTATTTTGCTAACCTAATGCTCACTGAATATCTCCGTCTTCTGCTTTCAGAGTCAGTGTTTTCTGCTTTCAGTGTCAGTGTTTCAGTAATATTACTTCATTATTTTACTAACCCAATGCTCCCTGGAAATCTCTGTCTTCTGCTTTCAGTGTCAGTGTTTCTGTAATATTACTTCATTATTTTACTAACCTAATGCTCACTGGAAATCTCTGTCTTCTGCTTTCAGAGTCAGTGTTTCAGTAATATTACTTCATTATTTTACTTACCCAATGCTCCATGAATATCTCTGTCTTCTGCTTTCAGAGTCAGTGTTTCACTGATAGTAATATTACTTTTATTTCTCTAACCTAATGCTAACTGGATATCTCTGTCTTCTGCTTTCAGAGTCAGTGTTTCAGTAATATTACTTCATTATTTTACTAACCTAATGCTCACTGGAAATCTCTGTCTTCTGCTTTCAGTGTTAGTGTTTCTGTAATATAACTTCATTATTTCACTTACCTAATGCTCCCTGGAAATCTCTGTCTTCTGCTTTCAGAGACAGTGTTTCAGTAATATTACTTCATTATTTTACTAACCTAATGCTCCCTGGAAATCTCTGTCTTCTGCCGTCAGAGTCAGTGTTTCACTAATAGTAATATTACTTTTATTTCTCTTACCTAATGCTCACTGGATATCTCTGTCTTATGCTTTCAGAGTCAGTGTTTCAGTAATATTACTTCATTATTTTACTAACCTAATGCTCACTGGATATCTCTGTCTTCTGCTTTCAGAGTCAGTGTTTCAGTAATATTACTTCATTATTTTACTAACCCAATGCTCCCTGGAAATCTCTGTCTTCTGCTTTCAGTGTCAGTGTTTCAGTAATATTAATTCATTATTTTACTAACCTTATGCTCCCTGGAAATCTCTGTCT
Source organism: Mytilus californianus (assembly GCF_021869535.1). Taxonomy (NCBI): domain Eukaryota; kingdom Metazoa; phylum Mollusca; class Bivalvia; order Mytilida; family Mytilidae; genus Mytilus; species Mytilus californianus. The sequence continues at coordinate 81,331,580 of NW_026262745.1, read as the reverse complement.
TCTGCTTTCAGTGTCAGTGTATCTGGAATATTACTTCATTATTTTACTAACCCATTGCCCAATGAAAATCACTGTCTTCTGCTTTCAGAGTCAGTGTTTCAGTAATATTACTTCATTATTTTACTAACATAATGCTCACAGGATATCTCTGTCTTCTGCTTTCAGAGTCAGTGTTTCAGTAATATTACTTCATTTTTTTACTAACCCAATGCTCCCTGGAAATCTCTGTCTTCTGCTTTCAGTGTCAAGTGTTTCAGTAATATAACTTCATTATTTTACTAACCCAATGCTCCCTGGAAATCTCTGTCTTCTGCTTTCAGTGTCAGTGTTTCAGTAATATTACTTCATTATTTTACTAACCCAATGCTCCCTGGAAATCTCTGTCTTCTGCTTTCAGTGTCAGTGTATCTGGAATATTACTTCATTATTTTACTAACCCAATGCTCAATGAATATCACTGTCTTCTGCTTTCAGAGTAAGTGTTTCAGTAATATTACTTCATTATTTTACTAACCTAATTCTCACAGGATATCTCTGTCTTCTGCTTTCAGAGTCAGTGTTTCAGTAATATTACTTCATTTTTTACTAACCTAATGCTCCCTGGAAATCTCTGTCTTCTGCTTTCAGTGTCAGTGTTTCAGTAATATAACTTCATTATTTTACTAACCCAATGCTCCCTGGAAGTCTCTGTCTGCTGATTTCAGACACAGTGTTTCAGTAATATTACTTCATTTTTTTACTAACCCAATGCTCCCTGGAAATCTCTGTTTTCTGCTTTCAGTGTCAGTGTTTCTGTAATATTACTTCATTATTTTACTATCCCAATGCTCCCTGGAAATCTCTGTCTTCTGCTTTCAGTGTCAGTGTTTCAGTAATATTACTTCATTATTTTACTAACCTAATGCTCCCTGGAAATCTTGGTCTTCTGCTTTCACTGTCAGTGTATTTGGAATTATACTTCATTATTTTACTAACCCAATGCTCCATGAATATCTCTGTCTTCTGCTATCAGTGTCAGTGTATCTGTAATATTACTTCTGTACTGTAATAAAGTTCTTGCAACATTCTCGTTATCTTGGGCTGCTAGTAACATAAGATTCTCTAACAGTTTCTTACAGTGTTCATACACTAAAGCTCTCATGTGATCTAGACCTAAAATTACAAACAATTTAAATGACACCAGGTGTGCATCATTGAGACAGCAAAGTATAACAGACATCTAAGGGTCAACATATTCTTTTCAACCTTAAAAAGTTTCCATACCAAAAGTCGTGCTATAAATTATCTTTTCAAATAGAATTCATAGAAACCATTAACACGTTATAAGTCGTCAAACATCATTTTTTGACGTCTTTCACTACTAACTTGGTAACAGATTGGCTAATACACCAAAATTAAAGTCTTGACAGTATGATTATTTTACATCATTGAAATTAGTACAGTTAACTCTTGTTGTCTCGATTGGTTGACTCGAAATTTCATATGAGTTAAAATTTCCCGTCGACCCAAACTTTGTTTCATACAAATATATGTATTTTGACTCCTGATGAGTCGAAATTGGACGAGTCGGAATTTCGGTTATGTCGAACCGAAGTTTTATGATCCCAAGGTTAACAAAAGCATATGAATTGCTTTGGTTCTGTCGAAGTAATACACATATGTAAAAACATGACCTCCAGGATTTAATTGGCTTGACCAGTTTATCTGACAACACATACCTGTAATTAAATTTCCAGACATTGACAACTGTTTTGATTTATGACATTCTTTTCCTGAGAGTGTTTACCTAAGATTTTCTTTGATCACCATAATAAACAAGCATTCTGTGAGTATTGCATGGCAATATGGCAATACATAGTCCCCTACCGGTTACAAATTCATTGTAATGGAACGAAATTCTAATTTGATCTATAACTTGTCATGGTGTAAACTACATAAAAATATCAAGTCAAAATCTTCAAGCATGACGAAAAAAAACTGTTGAAAACTGATTATTTAAGTGTCCAAAGACCATAACTCTGCACAAAATTATCAGACTGGAACAAAATTCCAACTTGATCTGTAACTTGTCATGATAAACTATATACTAATTATCAAATCAATATCTTCAAAAATGACAAACAAACCTACCACTAAATTCTTCAAACAATTTACCAAAGAAAAGGAAAAAAATCCAAAATGTCATTTTGTCTTTTAAAAGTCTTTTAAAAAATGAGTTATTTCCCTTTGAACAGAAATCTACTAATTAATAAGTATTTCATCAAAAATTTAATTGTAGGGAAAGGGCTTTAACTGAACAAAGAGAAAAGCTAAAATCGTGAAAATTTAACTTGACCTGTAACTTGTCATGATAAATCAATAAAACAAATATCAAATCAATATCTTCAAGCACTAAGAAAAAAAGTCTGGAAAACTGATTTGCTGGACTGACAGATGGACAGACAGACAGACAGACAGACAGACAGATGGACGGAGTGCAAACCTAAAGTCCACTTCGACTTCGTCGGTAGGGGACTAATAATTACCGATACATTGTTATAGATAATGAAAAAAATATTTAAAAAGTTTTATGATCTATTAACCATAATTAATGAGCTTGCTTGTGCATAAAGTGAGAGTCAGTGAACAACTGAAAACTACTCAATAGGCATCTTTAATCACTTGTAATCTTTTGTGGGAAAAGATCGAGATAAAAAAAGAAAATGAAAAGCAATCTAATTTTTCTAAAATCTGAGAAATTATTTACTTGTGTTACATAAGATTTGTTTTCTTTTCTTTCAACATGCCTTTGGATCAATGTCCAAAATTATTCTCTTGGCCAAAAACTATCCGAAATATTGTTACTGTACAAAGAAATAATAAAGAGACAAAAAAAAAACATAATTTTATTAAAATTATAAAACACAATAACATACAGATACATCAATTTCAGACCAGAATATCTATCCTGACCCATACATATGGAGTTATTTTAGCCTTACCAAGCTAAGTGAGAGTTGTGTTCCTTTGTCTGTCAAACATCCGGTATTAGTTTGAGTTGAACTACGGGTGTCTTGAAATATTTCTCTGGTCCGACTGACTTCGAGATAACGAGACTGAGTCGACTGTATATGTATCAATAACATATAATTTTCTAAGAAAAATCATTGGATTTGAAATTTGAGATTTGATGATTTTAAGAAAGTTTTTAGCCAATTTCATGTTCTTTTTTTTTTACAAATGTTCACCTATTTTGAAAGAAATTCAATCAGTAATGTTTCAGAAAATAAAACAGATAATAAATGCATTTTTTTTTCAACTTTAAGTTATAGTTCAACAAGTCAAAGTTGATTTAACTAGATGTGTCTGAAGGACACGAATGGCCCTGCTCACAAGAAAAGCTTGAAGCCATTTTTAAGAGTGGAAATTTTATAATGAAAAGTCTGTATAACTGTTATTTTCACAAAATTTTCAAGGTCCAAAGCCCCGTAATTTCTGCAAAAATCAGCAAAGCTGAATCAAACATTAACTCAATCTGCAACTCATCATTGTAGACTCACATTTACTAATAAATTGCTTCGCCGAGCACGGCTGGATACGACCGCAGAGGTCCAACCCTTAACAGTTGGGGCAAAAATGGACACAATATTCGCGCTTGATACAGGTCTGAATTTGGATTGGAATTAAATATTTGACACATAATAGGTTTCTGACACAGAATAACTGTAGTCAAAGAACTTAGAATTGGTTATATGATTTGAATTTGTATTCAATTTATTTTTTGCTTTTGTGCAATACACTTTGCTGTTGCGTATTGACCCCCAGGGACCCCCACTTTTTTTTTTGCAAAAAAAATATTTGAAGAATTTTTCTTTTTAATTTCTGAAATCTGAAATGAGAAAAAATTGACCCCCCACAATTTCTTTTAATGACGACGACGACGTGATACCAATTTACGACCGCAAAATCTTTTGAGGTCGTATAAAAATCAGCTCAATATGCAAAAGCATTCAGAAAAAAAGTCTGTATAACTGTTATTTTCATGAAATTTTCAAAGTCCAAAGCCCGTAATTTTGGAAAAATTCAGCAGAGTGGAACCAAATGTCAACTTGATCTGTAACTCACCATAATAGATTCACATAATACAAATCAGCTCAATATGTGAAGGTGTTTAGAAAAAAAGTCTGTATAACTGTTATTTTCACGAAATTTTCAGTCCAAAGCCCTATCACATGTATGATTTACCATTTTTTTGCAATTTTGTCTGTTATTTTGAAAACTATAATAGATAAATAAAACTTTACAAGGAAAAATTTTGTCACTTCTACGAAAGGGAATTCTCAGTTATAAATGCGTCAAAAGGCATTTATAAACTAGAGGCTCTAAAGAGCCTGTGTCGCTCACCTTGGTCTATGTGCATATTAAACAAAGGACACAGATGGATTCATGACAAAATTGTGTTTTGGTGATGGTGATGTGTTTGTAGATCTTACTTTACTGAACATTCTTGCTCCTTACTATTATCTCTATCTATAATGAACTTGGCCCGGTAGTTACAGTGGAAAATATTTGGTTAAAAATTGACTATAAAGGGCAATAACTCCTTAAAGGGTCAATTGACAATTTTGGTCATGTTGACTTATTTGTAGATCTAACTTTGCTGTACATTATTGCTGTTTATAGTTTATCTCTATCTATAATAATATTCAAGATAATAACCAAAAGCTGCAAAATTTTCTTAAAATTACCAATTCAGGGGCAGCAACCCAACAACGTGTTGCCTGATTGGTCTGACAATTTCAGGGCAGATAGATCTTGACCTGATAAACAATTTTACCCCCGTGTCAGATTTGCTCGTAATGCTTTGGTTTCAGAGATATAAGCCAAAATCTACATTTTACCCCTATGTTCTATTTTTAGACATGGCGGCCATCTTGGTTGGTTGGCCGGGTCACCGGACACATTTTTTAAACTAGATATCCCAAGGATGATTGTCGCCAAGTTTGGTCAAATTTGGCCCAGTAGTTTCAGAGGAGAAGATTTTTGTAAAAGTTAACGACGACGGACGCAGGACGACAGACGACGACGGAAGCCAAGTGATGAGAAAAGCTCACTTGGCTCTTTGGGCCAGGTGAGCTAAAAACTAGAGGCTCTAAAGAGCCTGTATCGCTCACCTTGGTCTATGTGCATATTAAACAAAGGACACAGATGGATTCATGACAAAATTGTGTTTTGGTGATGGTGATGTGTTTGTAGATCTTACTTTACTGAACATTCTTGCTGCTTACAATTATCTCCATCTATAATGAACTTGGCCCAGTAGTTACAGTGGAAAATATTTTGTAAAAATTTACAAAAATTTATGAAAATTGTAAAAAATTGACTATAAAGGGCAATAACTCCTTAAGGGGTCAATTGACAATTTTGGTCATGTTGACTTATTTGTAGATCATACTTTGCTGTACATTATTGCTGTTTACAGTTTATCTCTATCTATTATAATATTCAAGATAATAACCAAAAGCTGCAAAATTTTCTTAAAATTACCAATTCAGGGGCAGCAACCCAACAACGTGTTGCCTGATTGGTCTGAAAATTTCAGGACATAGATCTTGACCTAATGAACAATTTTATCCTCATCAGATTTGCTCTAAATGCTTTGGTTTCAGAGATATCAGCCAAAAACTGCATTTTACCCTATGAACTATTTTTTAGCCATGTCGGCCATCTTGGTTCGCGGGCGGGGTCATCGGACACATTTTTTAAACAAGATACCCTAATGATGATTGTTGACAAGTTTGGTTAAATTTGTTTAAGTAGTTTCAGAGGAGAAGATTGTTGTAAAAGATTACAAAAATTTACGAAAAATGGTTAAAAATTGACTATAAAGGGCAATAACTCCTTAAGGGGTCGACTGACCATTTTGGTCAAGATGACTTATTTGTAGATCTTACTTTGCTGAACATTATTGCTGTTTACAGTCTATCTCTATCTATAATAATATTCAAGATAATAACCAAAAACGGCAAAATTTCCTTAAAATTACAAATTCAGGGGCAGCAACCCAACAACGGGTTGTCAGATTCATCTGAAAATTTCAGGGCAGATAGATCTTGACCTGATAAACAATTATACCCCATGTCAGATTTGCTCTAAATGCTTTGGTTTCAGAGATATAAGCCAAAATCTACATTTTACCCCTATGTTCTATTTTTAGCCATGGCGGCCATCTTGATTGGTTGGCCGGGTCAACCGGACATATTTTAAACTAGATACCCTAATGATGATTGTGGACAAGTTTGGTCAAATTTAGCCCAGTTGTTTCAGAGGAGAAGATTTTTGTAAAAGTTTACAGACGACGGACGCAGGACGCTGGATGCAGGACACAGGACGCAGGACGACGGATGATGGACGCCAAGTGATGAGAAAAGCTCACTTGGCCCTTTGGGCCAGGTGAGCTAAAAAGTCTGTATCAATGTTCGTTGCTGCATGACAGAAATGAAGGAATTATGGACAAGGGTGAAATGATGTGGCATCGACTACTAAGTGCCAAGGCCATAAAAATTTCACCAAAACTGTGACATAACCCATTTACTGTACCTTGACCATAAAACTATGTAAAGAAATCACAAGCTGTGTGTGATTTTACTTGCAAAAACCAACACAGAAAATCCAATCTGTGTTTTAGTTTCAAAAGCTTTTTATATTCACTTCTTATTTAATAGTATATAAAGTACTATGAAATATTATCAATTCATCTAAAACAAAAATATGTGTCCATACACCATGCCCACTCGCTCTATCATGTTTCCCTGCTTAGTGAATCATGGTATCTGGATTAAAACTTAAAGTGGTATATATTTTTCAAAGTTTACATCACAATGAACACATGAACTAAGTTTCAGATTGCTGATACAACAACTTCATGGTAAACTTATATAAACCAAAACTTTAACCTGCTATGGAGTGGAACAACAGATCAACAGACTGGAAAATATATTGGTAACCTACTATAGTAGGTAAGGCATAAAAAAATAGGTGGTTCAAAGAAGCATGTATTGCTTATTTAGCTATTGTTGTGTGCCTCTTATATTATGAACCAATTATTTATACTCCCCTTTTGTACATGGATCTGACAGTTGGTACTTATATTGTTCTATAGATATAGCTAAGGTCAGTGTAAAAAGGACATGTACTGATTCTAAATCATAAAATGGTTAAATTGAGTTCATAGTTTTAGATTTATCTGAAAACTGACTTATAAGACACATTCTTTGATTATAGCATCAATGTTTCTTTTTCATATGACTAAAATGATAACAGATCTTTTTCAAGGACTTTCTGCACATTATTCTTGCAATAAAATTTGACCCATTTTGGCCAAGTAAATGCAGATAAAAAGATGAAAATAAAATTTCCAATGAGGTTCACATAGAGCCTCTGTGGCAGCACTGCTACACAATCTGAGGAATTTCCAAATCATTTTTCCTATTTCCCTTTTAGAGTAAAAGAATAATTTTTTAATACATTGTAAAAGACTTTTAAATTGGGTACTTTATTTGGCCTGTCTCTGGATTAAAGTGGCACAGTATTTCAGTAGGTAAGATAAAAATGTAAAATTTTCAGAAAAGTGCATTACAGCAAGTGATGTTAAATAGCACCACATTGGTCATTTGGAAATGGGTCTTACAACTTACCTAAAAATATAAGATGTAACATCAATGGAAGATGTGCAGACCAGTCAATCTCCAAACCATCCAACACCAAATCTGTCAGAAACATCACTGCCATGTTACTTCTGCAAACATTTTTAATAAATCATTGGATATATTTCATCATCAACAATCAAGCACCCTCAGTAAGAAGTTTTGAAAAAAAGAATCTTTAAGGTAGATCAGGTTTCTTCCACCATCTTGGATTGCTTAGCAATTCTAATATAACGTTCTTCAAACACTTTGAGTACACACCCGAGGTAAAATTCTAATATATTCATATGTTAGCTGATAGTAAACGTCATGATTTGTTTGGGCTGTTCTAATTCTACTCCCACGTCGTATGTTTTTTATAAATGATTTACCTCTCGTCAGATGGTGTAAATGACGTCATTGAAAGATGACGTAAGAATGTTAGGATTTTACGGGAAAATGCACGAATGGGAAACTGAGTCCTCAAAACATGAAAACATAAACAAACGATGGTAAAAATTTGTATAATGTCCATGTCTTCTAATATGAAAGTAAGATAGTCAATTAAATTCATCCAAATCTGTCTTAGTATGTTATTGTATATGGTTTAAGAATGTCACTTATTCAATTTTCTTCATCGTTTACGTCAATATTAATAGTGTGTTCAATTTCGAGAACAGCAAACATTTCCCTTCACATAGAGCTTTGATCCAAAAGAATTGCTGTCTTTGTCCTATTAGAATAGAAATAATTCATGGGGGCTTGAATTTATATTGATTTTACCACGGGTTGGCCCTTTATCCCTATATTTTACCCCTCGCTGTCGCTCAGTCAAGATCTTTGATAAAAATATATAAATTTTGAGACAGGAATGAGATTCATTTGTAAGACTTTTTATCTTAATGAAAATAAACAGCTGCGCCACGAGTGCATGATACTCCCGTCGCTTTTTCAAAGAATAAAGTTCAATAACTTCTCAATGTCATATCAGAAATTCATGAAAAACTAAAGGGAGGTTATCTTAATAGATATAAACCAGTCACCAAAGTTTCATAAAAACTGCTCAAAGCACTTTAAAGATATTGTCCGAAAACTGGAAAATCACCCCTTTTTTATGAATAAAATCCCATAACTCGGAAACGTAAAATCTAAAATTTATAAAAATTGAAAAGGAGCTTTCGTCAATAGATATAAACAATTCACCAAAGTTTCATGAAAACTGCTGAATACATTTTTGAGTTATTGTCTGAAAACTGGAAAATCCCCCTTTTTTTAATGAATAAAACCCCATAACTCGGAAACATAAAATCAAAAATTTATAAAAATCGAAAAAAGGAAGATCATGCCAATAGATATAAACAATTCACCAAAGTTTCTTGCAAATTGAAGAAAGTGTTTTTGAGTTATTGTCCGAAAACTGGAATATCCCCCTTTTTTTAATGAATAAAACCCCATAACTCGGAAACGAAAATTCTAGAATTTATAAAAAACAAAAGGGAGCTCACGTCAATAGATATAAACAATTCACCAAAGTTTCATGCCAATTGGTGAAAGTGTTTTTGAGTTATAGTCCAAAAACTGGAAGATCCCTCTTTTTTTAATGAATAAAACCCCATAACTCGGAAACATAAAACCTAAAATTTATAAAAATTGAAAAGGAGCTTTCGTCAATAGATATAAACAATTCACCAAAGTTTCATGAAAACTGCTGAAAGCATTTTTGAGTTATTGTCCGAAAACTGGAAAATTCCCCTTTTTTTAATGAATAAAACCCCATAACTCGGAAACGTAAAATCGAAAATTTATAAAAATCGAAAAAAGGGAGCTCATGCCAATAGATATAAACAATTCACCATAGTTTCTTGCAAATTGGTGAAAGTGTTTTTGATGAATAAGTTATTGTCCGAAAACTGGAAAATCCCCCTTTTTTTAATGAATAAAACCCCATAACTCGGAAACGTAAAATCTAAAATTTATAAAAAACAAATGGGAGCTCACGTCAATAGATATAAACAATTCACCAAAGTTTCATGCCAATTGGTTAAAGCATTTTTGAGTTATTGTCCGACATGTTGATGACGGACATACGGACAGACGGACGGACAGACGGACAACGGTATACCATAATATGTCCCGTAAATGGGCGTACAAAAACTAGACAAAGTGATGCCACTGCACTCCACTCTTAAGTAACTGTATTATAACAAAGTCAATGTAGGACTTTCTTTGAGATATTATTGTGTCTGGGAGACACAAATGATGCCCCTGCAGATTTTAAAATAAAGTTGAGCATGGGAGCACATAGGTCTATGGTAGGAGGAGTTATCTGGAAACGCTATGCACCTCCTATGCAAGTATATACTCCAAAAATTAGATATGATTTAACCACTAAAAAATAGTTCTCTAAAATTAGATATGATGTTATATCTATTTTCAAATTATAATCAAAAATATAAATACCACTTAGATTCAGCATATCAAAGAACACCAATTTGAAGACAGGCCTCAAAATTAAAAAAAAATCTAACAAGAGACCAAATGACAAAGAAATTAATTATTAATTTCTGTTCAAAGGGAAATAACTCAAATTCATATAATAAAAATAAATTGTACTACTGAAAGGTTTAAAACTCAACAACGAGAACAGCTAAAATCATGAAAATTGAACTTGACCTTCATTTAGTCACAGGAAACAACATATCTAAATATGAAAAGATTGCGTCAGAGGGTTTTCATGTTAATGAATGGACACTGTTTGGCAGCTGCCCGCCCGCTGTACATCCCCAAATCAATAACCGATTTTTCTTTCGAAAATCTGATTAAAAATTACAAAGTTCAGCTATCTCCCAAAAGAGCAAATATTAATAAAAATCAAAACCCTGACCACATGCACACCTTCAATATATGTACAAACAGTCAGCAAAGTGAAAACTTCCTAGTATTCAAAATGTAGGAGTAGTTATCTGGAAATGCTATGCACCTCTTAAATTTATGCAAGTAAATACTCCTAAAAAATTACAAAGTTCAACTATCTCCAAAAGAGCAAATATTAATAAAAATCAAAACCCTGACCACATGCACACCTTCAATATATTATCTGGAAACCCTATGCACCTCTTATGCAAGTAAATACTCCAAAAAATGACAAAGTTCAACTATCTCCCAAAAGAGCAAATGTCAATAAAAATTAAAACCCTGACCACATGCACACCTTCAATATATGTACAAACAGCCAGCAAAATGAAAACTTCCTAGCATTCAAACTGTAGGAGAAGTTATACGGAAATGCTATGCACCTCTTATGCAAGCAAATACTCCAAAAATGACAGAGTTCAACTATCTCCTAAAAGAGCAAATATCAATAACAAGAGGCTGTCAGAGAGACAGCAAACCAGATTTTCCTGAAGAGGTAGAACCACGAACAGTTGAGCAAGTATGGACACAACATTTAAGCTTAAAACAGCTCTGAATTTGGATTGTGATTGAATATTTGATACAGCATGGGTTTGTGACACAAAATAAATGTGGTCAAAGAACTGAAAAATTTGAAATTGAACATTTACCTATTATGGTCCAATATCCAAAATCAAAGTACATTGCTAGAATCAGCATATCAAAGAACCCCACGAATTCAATTTTTGATGAAATACTTCTTAGTTAAACCATTTCTGTTCAAATGGAAATAACTCAAACTTTATTTCCATGAACCAATAATGTAAATCTAATTTAAATATGATTTAACCATAGACTCTAAAATTAGATATGATGTAAAGAGATATGATGTTATATTTATTTTTAAATTATAATCAAATATAATTAATAGTTTTCTAATAAATCTGTCACTCCATTTATAATTGGGTGATTGCATTGACAATAACCAGATGTGTGTTATCTTATCACTTAGTGTAATCAAACTTTATATATATAGTTGATAGTTCCCAATATTTTTTCTTTCATTTGTAACATACTAATATAGATCTGCAACTTATCTTATCTTAATTATAACTTTTTAACTTATAAATAATAGATTATTATCTAATGAATTTTCAAATCTGGAACCCCAAACAGGATCAAGTAAAAATCAAAATTAACAGACACAACAAAACAATTATATACATATATCACTCAGAAAATTAGTTTTTACAGAATAACAAACACACCATAAAATTCTTCAAACAATTTACCAAAGAAAAGAAAGATATTTCCCAGATATAATTAATAATGAAAATCATACTTGCAAATCTGAAGAGTTATTTCCCTTTGAACAGAACTATGGTTTAACATAGTACTCTAACATTACATATATAATAATTAATAATGTAATTAACTTCAAAATGTCTAACAACATAGCTTATAATCATCACCAATTAGGAAATAGAAAATTTTCAAATAAATCTGTCACTCCAATTTTTATTGTGAGATAAGACATTTACCATATGCTTAGTCATAATATGATAACAAGAGAAAAATATTTAAAAATACCACTTTTGGATATTAAAATGGCAATAACTCAAAAAGGAGAAATACTAAACTCGTGAAAATTGAACTTGACCTTCATTTAGTCACAAGAAACAACATATCTAAATTCGAAAAAAAATCATCACAGCGTTTTCATGTTATTGAAGAGACAATGTGCGGCAGCCGCCCATCCTCCCGCCTGTCCGCCCGTCCGCCCGCCTGCCGTATATCCCCAAATCAATAAACGATATTTCCTTCAAAAATCCGGTTAAAAATCAAAACCCTGACCACATGCATACCTTCAATATATGTACAAACAGCCAGCAAAGTGAAAACTTCATAGCTTTCCAATGTAGGAGGTGTCATTTGGAATAACTATATACCCATAATGGGACGGACGGACGGACGGACGGACAGGGGTAAAACAATATGCCCCCCAACTTTCAGTTGCAGGGCATAAATGTGTGTTTTATCTTATTCTTACCAATGTTTTTTGCCCCATCAGATTTTTCTATTTATAGTGGTTTTCAAGATGATAGACAAATAATTGAGAATGGAAACAGGGAATGTGTCAAAGAGACATCAACCTGACCAAACAGCTTAAGGCCACCAATGGGTCTTCAACACAGCGAGAAAATCCTGCACCCAGAGGCAGGCTTCAGCTGGCCCCTAAACAATAATGTATACTAGTTCAGCAAAAATGGATGTCACAATAAACCCCGAAACATATAAATGAACCAAAATTAAAAAAACATACAACACTAATATCCATAGGTTCATGACTTGGGACAAGTGCAAAAGTGTGGCAGCATTAAACATGTTCTGTGAGATCTCAACCCTCCTCCTATACCTCTAGCTAATATGGAATATATATAAACAAACACACAGCAATATGCACAGTAAAACTCAGTTTAAAAGAAGTCCGAGTCTGATTTTAGAACAGGTAACAGAAGAAACTAGGCAAAATGACAATGAACAACATTAATTAACAAAGGACTACTAGCAGTTACTGACATGCCAGCTCCAGACCTCAATTAAACTGATTGAAAGATTATGTCTTCATCATATGAAAATCAAGCACAATCCCTCTCTTATGGGTTTAGAATCATGCCATCATAAAATATATTTTACTCAAGTTATTGTCTGGAAACCAGAAAATCCTTGTTTTTTGGCCCCTAATTCTTAAAAGCTTGGGTCATAACCCCCAAAATCAATCCAACCCTCCTTTTAAGGGATGGAACCTTGTGGTACAATTTCATAGAGATCCATACACTTATACACAAGTTATTGTCCTGAAACCAAATGTCTTTGGACAACAGCCCCTTTCTGGCCCCTAATTCCTTAACAGTTAGGACAACAACCCCCAAAATCTGACAACATATACATCCTCAATTGTTTATCAAATTTGTGTTGCTCAGAATTGATTTTTCTATGAAATGTTTTGTGGACTATTTATTTGTCTTCTCCATATTGTAACCATGTTGTATTTACTTTGATGTTGTGCTTTGCATACCCTTTGATTTTCTAGTGATAGTTAGTATGCTGGAAAAAATACACCCACAAAAAAAGTATGCTTACAAAAGTCTAAAAGAAAGAAATCTTAACATTTGAAAGCCTGAAAAAGAAATTACAGATTGATAAGTTAATATGGTTTACATGTAATTCAAAAGTAGGAAATATTTACATATAATAGGCCATAATAAAGTTGATGTTAAAATACTTACTGTAAACCAGACTGTTTTATTCAGACTACAGGATGTTTTTATATATGCAATGAATTATTACCTGTGGAAGCCAGGAGTAGGATGAAGATTCTCTGGAAGATAATCAGTCAGTGGAGCAAAGTATCCACCATAAGCTGGCATGGGTAAAGGATAAGGCTGTGGAGTCTCGCTTCTTCTCATTTCCCTCGCCGGGGAAGCCATAAGTAGGTCAACATCATCTAAAAACATAAATTTGAAAATTTCGATCATGTAATGGTCTTTATGGTCCAGAAATATACTCTAAAAAACTTGTATCCATCACTTGTTTCTAGTGTTCTAGTTAAGATTCTGAGAGCAGAGTGACACAGCTAAAATTAGAGGATACTTAGCTTGTGTGTGGTATCATTGTTTTCTAGTGTTCCAGTTCAAACATAAGAGCAGAGTAAAGTAAAGAGACTACTTTTGTGTTGTATCTAGTGTTCTAGTTAGAATCAGAGAGTAGAGTGACACAGTCAATTAAAGAGTCAACTTTTGTGTGGTTATATTTAATGTTCTAGTGTTCTAGTTAGAATCTTAGAGCAGAGTGACACAGTCAAGTAAGAAGCTACTTTTGTGTGGTTGTGTCTAGTGTTCTAGTTAAGATTCTGAGAGCAGTGACACAGTCAAGTAAAGAGACAACTATTGTGTGGTTGTGTCTAGTGTTCTAGTTAGAATCTGAGAGCAGAGTGACACAGTCAAGTAAAGAGGATACTTTTGTGTGGTTGTGTCTAGTGTTCTAGCTAGAATTAGAGAAAAGAGTGACACACAGTCAATTAGAGAGGCTACTTGTGTTTGGTTGTATTTGATGTTCATGTGTTCTAGTTAGAATCTGAGAGTATGGTGACACAGTTAAGTAAAGAGGCTACTTTTAAGTGGTTGTGTCTAGTGTTTTGGTTAGAATCAGAGAGTAGAGTGACACAGTCAAGTAAAGAGACAACTTTTGTATTGGTGTATCTTATGCTCTAGTGTTCTTGTTAGAATCTAAGAGCAGAGTGACACAGTCAAGTAAAGAAACAACTTTTGTGAGATTGTGTCTAGTGTTCTGGTTCAAATCTGAATGCAGAGTGACACAGCCAAGTAAAGAAACTACTTTTGTGTTGTTGTGTCTAGTGTGCTTGTGTCTAGTTAGAATCTGAGAGCAGAGTGACACAGTCAAGTAAGGTGGCTCCTTATTGTGGTTGCATCTTATGTTCTAGTGTTCTAGTTAGAATCTGAGAACAGAGTGACACAGTCAAGTAAGGAGGCTACTTTCTTTGAGGTTGTGTCTAGTGTTCTAGTTAGAATCTGAAGGCAGAGAGAAACAGTCAAGTAAAGAGGCTACTTTTGTGAGGTTGTATCTAGTGTTCTTATTAGAATATAATAGCAGAGTGACACAGTCAAGTAAAGAGGCTACTTTTGTGAGGTTGTGTCTAGTGTTCTAGTTAGAATCTGAAGGCAGAGTGACACAGTCAAGTAAAGAGGCTACTAAGTGTTGTTGTGTATAGTGTTCTTGTGTTCTAGTTAGAATCTGAGAGTAGAGTGACACAGGACACAGTCAAGTAAAGAGGCTTCTTTTGTGTGGTTGTGTCTAGTGTTCTAGTTAGAATCTGAGAACAGAGTGACACAGTCAAGTAAGGAGGCTACTTTTGTGTGGTTGTGTCTAGTGTTTTAGTTAGAATCTGAAGGCAGAGTGACACAGTCAAGTAAAGAGACTACTTAGTGTTGTTGTGTATAGTGTTGTTGTGTTCTAGTTAGAATCTGAGAGTAGAGTGACACAGGACACAGTCAAGTAAAGAGGCTACTTTGGTGTGGTTGTGTCTAATGTTCTTGTAAGAATCAGATAGCAGAGTGACACAGTCAAGTAAAGAGACAACTTTTGTGTGGTTGTATTTTATGTTCTTGTTCGAATCTGAAGGCAGAGTGACACAGTGTGTGGTTGTG
Source organism: Mytilus californianus (assembly GCF_021869535.1). Taxonomy (NCBI): domain Eukaryota; kingdom Metazoa; phylum Mollusca; class Bivalvia; order Mytilida; family Mytilidae; genus Mytilus; species Mytilus californianus. The sequence goes on along the minus strand of NW_026262745.1, from coordinate 81,315,796 downwards.
TATAGTATTCTTGTGTTCTAGTTAGAATCTGAAAGCAGAGTGACACAGTCAAGTTAAGAGGCTACTTTTGTTTGGTTGTGTCTGTGTTCTAGCTAGAATCTGAGAGCAAAGAGACACATTCAAGTAAAGAGACAACTTCTGTGTGGTTGCATCCTATGTTTGGAATCTGAGAGAAGAGTGACACAGTCAAGTAAAGAGGCTACTTTTGTGTGGTATCTAGTTTTCTAGTAAGAAAAGAAAAATGGAGAGAAATTTTTTTTTCTTTTTAAATCAGAAATTAATAAAATGCTCCGCAGGGCGCAGCTTGATACGACCGCAGAGGTCGAACCCTGAACAGTTGGGGCAAGTATGGACACAACATTCAAGCTTGATACAGCTTTGCATTTGGATTGTGATTAAATATTTGACACAACATAGGTTTCTGACACAGAATGAATGTGGTCTAAGAACTTAAAAATTTTAAATTGGACATTCACCTATTATGGTCCAATATCCAAAATCTAAATACATGGTTAGATTCAGCATATCAAAGAACCCCAAGAATTCAATTTTTGATGAAATCAAACAAAAGTTTAATTTTGGACCCTTTTGACCTCAATGTGGACAAAGTTGATAACGGGGCCCAAAAATCAAAAATCTAAATACATGGTTAGATTCAGCATATCAAAGAATCCCATATATTCAATTTTTGTTGAAATCAAACAAAGTTTAATTTTGGACCCCGATTTGGACCAACTTGAAAACTGGGCCCATAATCAAAAATCTAAATACATGTTTAGATTCAGCATATCAAAGAACCCTAAGAATTAAATTTCTGTTAAAATCAAACTAAGTTTAATTTTGGACCCTTTGGACCTTAATGTAGACCAATTTGAAAACGGAACCAAAAATTAAGAATCTAAATACATGGTTAGATTCGGCATATCAAAGAACCCCAATAATTCAATTTTTGATGAAATCAAACAAAGTTTAATTTTGGACCCTTTGGACCTCAATGTGGACCAATTTAAAAACGGGGCCCAAAATCCAAAAACTAAATACACGGTTAGATTCAGCATATTAAAGAACCCCAAGAATTCAAGAATAAAACCCCATTGAAATTGGTCAAGAAATAAGCAATTTATACAAAGTATCTTCTTTTGCACAATACTGTGCAATTAAATATTTCTTGCTATTGCGCAATACTGTACAATTGATAAATTCTTGCTATTGCGCAATATTGTGCTATATGATATTTCTTGCTATTGCGCAATACTGTGCAATTGAAGATTTCTTGATATTGCGCAATACTGTGCAATTGAAGATTTCTTGTTATTGTGCAATACCGTGCAATTGAAAATTTCTTGCTATTGCACAATACTTATTATATAATAATTTACACATCCTGTTTGGTGTGTATCTCCTACCATATCATTATTATTTGTTTTTAAATATAAATCAGAAATAACCAACTTAAAATGGAAAATTTTAAAAGAAAAAAAAAGAAAAAAAAAAAAAAAAAAAAAAAAAATCCCCCTCCCCAAATTTTTTGAACCCCCTTATGATTCATCACCCCCAAACTCAATCCCAGCCTTCCCTTTGTGGTATGGTACCTTGCAGTACAATTTCAGAGAGATCCATACACTTGAACACAAGTTATTGTCTGGAAACTAGAAAAATGTGTTTTTTGGCCCCTTTTCGGCCCCAAATTCCTAAACAATTAGGGCAATTAACCCCAAACTCAAACCCAGCTTTCCCTTTGTGATATGCAACCTTGTAGTACAATATCAGAAAGATCCATACACTTACACACAAGTTATTGTCCTGAAACTAGAAAAATGCTTGTTTTTAGCCCCTTTTTGGCCCCTAATTCCTAAAATATTGAGGCAATTACCCCCATCATCAATCCCAGCCTTCCCTTTGTGGTATGGTACCTTGCAGTACAATTTCAGAGAAATCCATACACTTGAACACAAGTTATTGTCTGGAAACTAGAAAAATGCTTATTTTTGGCCCCTTTTTGGCCCCCAATACCTAAACGTTTCAGCAATTACCCCCAAACTCAATTCCAGCTTTTCTTTTGTGATATGGAACCTTGTAGTACAATTTCAGAAAGATCCATGCACTTACACACAAGTTATTGTCATGAAACTAGAAAAATGCTTGTTTTTTTGCCCCTTTTTTGGCCCCTAATTCCTAATATTTTGAGGCAATTACCCCCAAAATCAATCCCAGCATTCCTTATGTGATATGGAACCTTGTGGTACAATGTCAGAGAGATCCATACACTAACACACAAGTTATGTCTGGAAGTTACAAAAATGCTTATTTTTGGCCCCTTTTTGGCCCCTAATTCCTTTACTGTTGGTACCATAACCCCCAAAATCAATCCCAACCTTCCTTTTGTGGTATTGAACCTTGTGGTAAAATTTCATAGAGATCCATTCACTTAAATTAAAGTTAGAGTGCGAAAACCAATGCGTCTTCGGACGACGCCGGACGACGCCAGACGACGAGGACGACAACGACGACGCCAACGTCATACCAATATACGACCACAAAAATTTTTTTGCGGTCGTATAAAAATATGATATATACAATAAAGAAATGACATAAAGAAATAAAATGGCAAGTAAAAACTATTTTATAACTTGAGAAACTGAAGAAAAAAAACTGCTTCGCTGAGCGCAGCTAGATATGCCCGCAGAGGTCCAACCCTGAACAGTTGGGGCAAAAATGGACACTATATTCAAGCTTGATTCAGGTCTGAATTTGGATTGTAATTAAATATTTGACATATTATAGGTTTCTGAATAAATGTAGTCAAAGAACTTGAAATTGGTTATATATGAATTGAATTTATATTCAATTAAAGATTTCTTGCTGTTGTGCAATACTTAGTATATCTGTTGTCAGACTATAAACAAATAAAGTTCAATTAATTCTCAATGTCATATTAGAAATTTATGAAAATAAAAAGGGAGCTTACATCAATAGATATAAACAATTCACCAAAGTTTCCTGAGAATTGGTGACAGCATTTTTAGTTATTGTCCGAAAACTGGAAAATCACCCCTTTTTTAATGAATAAAACCCCATAACTCAGAAATGTAAATGTAAAATTTATAAAATTCTAAAAGGAGCTTACATCAATACATACAAAAAATTCACCAAAGTTTCATAAGAATTGCTGAAAGCATTTTTGAGTTTTTGTCTGAAAACTGGAAAATCCCCCCTTTTTTTATGAATAAAACTCTGTAACTCGGAAACGTAAAATCTAAAATTTATAAAAATCGAAAGGGAGCTCATGTCAATAGATATACACAATTCACCACAATTTCTTGCAAGTTGGTGAAAGCATTCTTGACTTATTGTCTGAAAACTGGAAAATCCCCCTTTTTTTAATGAATAAAATAGTTTCATAAGAATTGCTGAAAGCATTTTTGAGTTTTTGTCCGAAAACTGGAAAATCCCCCCTTTTTTTATGAATAAAACCCTGTAACTCGGAAACGTAAAATCTAAAATTCATAAAAAACGAAAGGGAGCTCACATCAATAAATATAAACAATTCACCAAAGTTTTATGCAAATTGGTGAAAGCATTTTTGAGTTTATGTCCGACATGTTGACGATGGACAGACGGACGGACGCACAGACGGAGGGACAGACGGACAACGGTATACCATAATACGTCCCGTAAACGGGCGTATAAAAAATGAATTTATTGTCCAGATTGATTATAATCAATCATATTACTTTTCAGGAAAGGCTAACATTTAAGGAATTTAGACATTTTTCAATTATTATGGCATGGAAATGGTAATGTTACATTGCATTTCTAAAGAACATATTATTGCACGAGTATATTTATGCACTAATACCTTTAAAATTTTACCAGCTACAAAGCAACTTAGGATGGAATTTTCTAGAAACAAATTGATTTTGATTTATACTCAGCAAAGTACAATTGAATATTTAGGGTCAATTTTGGTTTTCACTATTTGTAGTTACACATTCCAGTTCATCATAATTGCTTGGTGTGAATTTATCTCAAGAACATTGAGTTATAAGATGCATCTCCAAGTGTCCAACCTTTCCAAGAAAATAGTTATTCTTAAAAAAATAACAGTATCAAACAACATTTCCATACCTGCCAACCCTCCCGTTTTGAGCGGGAGACTCCTGCTAATTAATTACGTTTTTGTGTCACTGATGAGAATAGTTGTTACTTACCTGTAAATCACAGACCTTTGTGAAATTAAATGGCTTCACTTGACAGCTTGGGTGTCAAACATAATACTAATCAACCATCATTAACGACGTACCTCAAGCATTGTCATGTTTGTGTATTTTGAAAACACTTCAAAGAAATTTCGGGTTACTTCCCCTGTTTAATCATGTTTTAAGTTACCCTCCTTAAAATAATGTGAATTGATGAAAGAATATAAATTAAATAAAAATTGAACAAAGAATCATAAAAGGATTGTAATTTAATAATTTTGAATGTCTTAGGACAAATAAAAATAATATTTTTTGAAAATCATTTAAGAGATCATTACTTCTATTCAATGTTTAAATTGAAATTTATAAGTAATGTATTGAACCAATCTGTAAAGCTGGCCTGAAGGGACACAACTATCAATACTTCAGCTGAAAATTTCAAATCTCCAGTTGTGGATTGACAACTCTGCCACATGTATGCTCAGAGGTATTGAAAAAGGCAAAAAAACAACAACACACCTTGTATAGGATATAACCATGATTGAAGAAATAAAGTATATTTGGTGTTTTGTACATTGTAGATGAATAAATAAACAGGTCATATATTTCACTTGAAAATGTTGTTCTCGCAAAATCTCCCCCTCAGCTGTCATAGCCGGGGGGGGAGATCTCCCTCTTTGAGGGTTTCAGAGGTTTGCAGGTATGACATTTCTCAATTTGAGTAGTTTAAAAAACAAAAACATAGTTTGTTAAAGAGATTTGGAACCAGCTTGTACAGTTGTGTTTGTATCTGTATCTGTATGTATTCTTCACCTCCAATATAGATCGAAGATATCCTCATTAAACCCATAACCCACACAAGTTTTAGCTTTCTAAAAAGCTTTGGAGTGCTTCGCTGCATCATACTTTTAAATAAGATGTGGTTGTTAAAGTATGGAAAAGGAGTTACTTACCTCCTTTATGCATATACCCATAAGTGTGGTTTTTTAAGCTCTTCTTGGTCATTTTTGACGCAATATTTATTTGCATTTCGATATCCTCATACATGTTTTCCTACACCACCGTTTTACTAACTTGTTATTTGATGCCTCTAAAAAGTTCCAGATCATTCTCAAAACAATTCTAATGCACAATTTATGGTACCTTTTGGTATTTTAAGTGTTGGTGTACATGCATATATAGTCACATGAGCACTCAGAAACTTGTTCGTCTTAGTCCCTCCTTTTACTTATTAACATGAAGTTGGTATATCATGTGGTTTTATAACATGGAATTAATGTATTCGAACAAAATTCTTGAAGATCATTGGCAGTTATATGTATTTTTAGTGTTGGTGTACATGCATATATAGTCACATGAGCACTCAGAAACTTGTTCGTCTTAGTCCCTCCTTTTATTTATTAACATGAAGTTTACTCGACATTATAAAGCAAGGTAATGAAGTAAAGGCAAAATTATTCATTGGTCGGGTATTGGATCGGACCCTAAATACTCATACTGTTATTTCGTATGTATTTAATATCTTCTCCTGTCCGGGACATGTTCCCAATTCTATATCTCATTCTAGCCAATAGAATCTTTCTCACAGCATTAGGCAACCAATGAGAACCGATATTTGCTATGTAATAATTTCAAAATGGCATGAATATCGTATGAAGATAATAGTTTTGCACTGTGATGCAAAGCAATAAAATCACACAAAGCAAAATACACGTAAGTTAAATATACTTCCAGTTAAACATAACTGTTGAAATTTATCAGTCTTGTTAGTCCTGTGAAAATTTTGGAGAAAGACCAGAAAAAAAAAGAATAAATGAACAGAGTTCCATTGTCCCCGGGTTGCACATAATTATTCTATCTGTCCCAGGACAATAATTAAAAAAAAAAGTTATGCTCCTTGGAAATTCTTTTAAAGAGCATAACTGATTTAAAAACTTTTTATACAGGTAAATATCTTAGAGAAATGAAGGTTTGAAAGCTCTAACAATGCAATTTTACATACAATTAATATTTCCAAGGGACATTATTCCTTTAAAAATTGTTGATCATCAGGGCACTGGTTTTTTAAATTTTCAGAGACATTGCTGATATAAACCTTTGATATGTATTTAATATATATCTGGCAAGAATTGTATACATGAGAGCACTTACAATGCAATTTTCCATATTATTAATATTTCCAAGGAGCATAACTCTTTTAAAAATAATTGATCGGCACTGATTTTCATACTTATCCAAGATATTGCTGATTTAAACCTATGATATAAGTTTCATAAAAATCTGGCAAGAATTGTACATGTGAAAGCGCATACCATGCAATTTTCCATATAATTAATATTTCAAAGTGGCATTACTCTTTTAAAATTAATTGATTGGCACTGATTTTCGAACTTGTCCAAGACATTGCTGATATAAACCAATGATATAAGTTTCATAAAAATTTGGCAAGAATTGTATATGTGAGAGCGCTAACAATGCAATTTTCGATATAATTAATATTTCCAAGAAACATAACTCTTTAAAAAATAATTCATTCCTATGATAAAAGTTTCAAAAGAATGGCAAGAATTGTTCATATGAGAGAGGTAACAAGACCGGCTCTTATAACTGACTATGCGGTATGGGTTTTGCTCATTGTTCAAGGCCGTATGGTGACCTATAGTTGTTAACTTCTATGTCATTTGGTCACTGGTGGAGAGTTATCTCATTGGCAATTAGACCACATCTTATTATTTTTATATAGATAACTTCTAAAAAAATCATAATCATCTTAAATTGAGAATGGAAACAGGGAATGAGTCAAAAGAGACAACAACCCGACCAAAGAGCAAAAAAAAAACAGCCCACTTTATACTGCATAATCCTCTTTACTCATTCAGTAGAGGGTTTTTTAATTTGTTGGTTGTCGCTATACCCGATCCGCTGACCCTATTTTTACATTATCTTTTATGCAAAAAATGAGTAAAATTTAAGTCTTCCAAGGTAAATTCTTTCCCATGTCAGATTTGCTCTAAATGCTTTAATTTTAGTTATAAACCAAAACTTTGATGTTTACAAGAAAATTGACATTCAGGGGCAATAACTCTAAAATGGGGTTTCTGATTTCACTACAAATGTAGCAGTGGATTGACTTTAACCGCCTTTACATGCTTTCTGCCATCAGATTTGCTCTAACTGCTTTAGTTTTTGAGATATTAGCCAATAAACTGTTGACATATATGTCTCACCTGTCAGCATAAAATTCAGGAAAAAACAATCTGATGTACAGCAACATTCCTAATTAATTCAAAGTCGCTGGACCAACTAGTGGGTAGGGCCGCGAAATGGTTGACAAACTGAGATGTACAGACAGCAATGTAACTCTATAGAATATATTGTCTCTAGTAAGTAGTTCCTATCGAACTTACTTAATTAGAAAACTTAACATTGAAAATTGTTAATTGATTGAAAGTCACTGGACTATGACATAGAGGGCAGGGCCTTGAAATAGTCGTCAAACTGATATGTACTGATAGTAATGCAACTTTATAGAAAATATAATTGATCTATACAAAGTAGTTCATATCACACTCTGTTGGTATATGCCTGTCCCAAGTCAGGAGCCTGTAATTCAGTGGTTGTTGTTTGTTTATGTGTTACATCTTTGTTTTTCGTTCATTTTTTGTACATAAATTAGGCCGTTAGTTTCCTTGTTTGAATTGTTTTACATTGTCATTTCTGGGCCTTTTATAGCTGACTGTGTGGTATGGGCTTTGCTCATTGTTGAAGGCCGTACGGTGACCTATAGTTGTTAATTTCTGTGTCATTTGGTCTCTTGTGGAGAGTTGTCTCATTGGCAATCATACCACATCTTCTTTTTTATAACTAAAGCAGAAAACTTATCATTAAAAATTGCTATTTAATTGAAAGTCGCTGAACCATGACTTGGGGGCAGGGCCTCAAAATAGTCGTCAAACTGATATATACTGATAGCAATGCAACTTCATACAAAATATCATTGATCTATCACAAGTAGATCCTATCAATCTGACTTAAGCAGAAAACTTAACATTGAAAATTGCTTATTAATTCAAACGTCACTGGACCATGACTTAGGGGGCAGTGCCTCAAAATAGTTGTCAAACTGATATGTACTGATAGTAATGCAACTTCATACTAAATATCAATAATCTATCACAAGTAGTTCCTATCAAACTAACTTAGGCAGAAAACAGTTAAACTTAAGATTGAAAATTGCTAGTTACTAGTAATTAAAAGTTGCTGGACCATGACCTAGGGGGCAGGGCCTCGAAATAGTTGTCAAACTGATATGTACTGATAGAAATACAACTTCATATTAAATATCAATGATCTATCACAAGTAGTTCCTATCAAACTAACTTAAGCAGAAAACTTAACATTGAAAATTGCTAGTTAATTCAAAGTTGCTGGACCACGACCTAGGGGGCAGGGCCTCAAAATAGTCGTCAAACTGATATGCACTGATAGTAATGCAACTTTGTATTAAATATCAATGACCTATCACAAGTAGTTCCTATCAAACTAACTTAAGCAGAAAACTTAACAATTGTTGACGCCACCACTGCCGCAGCTGTCACCGTCGCCGGAAAAGCAATCCCTTTGTCTCGCTTTCTGAGACTTTCGTCGCAGGTGAGATAAAAACTGCATTTTACCCCTATGTTATATTTTCAGCAACAGAGGCTATGTTTGTTGATGGATCTAAACCCCAGAAACAACTTTTAAACTAGATACCCTAAGGAACATGTTGGTAAAGTTTTGTAACATTTGGCCTATTAGTTTCAGAGAAGAAGATTGTTTTAAAGTTTACAACGTTGGACGATGCTAAGTGATGACAAAAACTCACATGGCCTATCATTTAAATCTATTATAAGGAATGAGCTGTCAAATTGACAGCAAACTGGGTTTTCTGTATTTTGAAAGGCACTTTTAGGTTTTTGATCTACAACATTCTATATAAATAAGAAGATGTGGTATGAGTACCAATGAGACAACTCTCCATCCAAGTCACAATGTGTAAAAAGTAAACCATTTTTTGTCAAAGTACGGCCTTCAACACGGAGCCTTGGCTCACACCGAACAGCAAGCTATAAAGGGCCCCAAAAATTACTAGTGTAAAACCATTCAAACAGGAAAACCAACGGTCTAATCTATATAAAAAACGAGAAACGAGAAACACTTATGCACCACAACAACAAACGACAACCACTGAACATCAGGTTCTTGACTTAGGACAGGTGCAAACAAATGCAGCGGGTTTTCCCAAAAACCCATTCGAAAAGAATACAAATTTAGTAATGTTTTAATTTGTTGATGACAAAATCGATGTTAGTGCCAATGTAAACAATATTCAAAGATCTTATTACAACATTAATAAGATAACCTTAATAATAAGTTTGTTTAAAGGTTTGATGAGTTTACACAGATCACATAGTGATTTCCACGCTTTTAGTACAATATTACCGTAAAATTTAGGATGTGAAATACCATTTTTAATAAGTTTTCTACAGGTACAGCCAAATTTACTAATCAAATCTTTGTATCTATGAAAGAATTTAGTAAATGTTTTAAGTAATTTATGGTAACGAAATCCTTGACTTAATAATTTACCAGTGATGAAATATAAACACCGTATGATGGAGCCAAAGGAACATCGCCGTCTAAAAAAGGAAAATTAACAATAGGGAATGAAAAATCATCTCTTTTGTCGTAAATTTTAGTATGGAGTTTCCCTTTATAAATTGAAATGTCTAAATCTAGAAAAGGACAACTACTGCTGTTTATGTTAGATTTATTTAAAGTAAGTTCCTTTGGGTAAATTTCAGTAGTATATTTTATAAGAGAACTCTGGATTATTTAACGAAAAAATATCATCAAGATAATTTACTTTCCAATCTATCAAAGACCATAACTCCTGGATGGCAAAAAAAATCATCAATATCAAACTTGACCACCATTATAATTTTGACATCATTAACAGCATATTGAAATTTCAAGAGCATTGGTTGAACAGTTCTAAAGTAAATGTACAGAAACCACATAAAATGCCATATTTCAAACCATCAAGAACCATAACCATAACTCCTGGACTGCAAAAGTGAAAATCATCAATATCAAACTCCTTTTTTCATCAGTAACAACTTAAAATTTCAAAATCAAAAGTGATTCATAAGTATTTACTAGGAAACAATATAAAGTGCCATTTTCCAATAGATCAATGACCATAACTCCTGAACGGCAAAAGTGAAAATCGTCTATATTGAACTTGACCTCCATCTTGTCAATCAGTAACAACATATTATAATTTGAAAACTATTTGTAGAACGGTTCATAAGTTATTGAACTGAAACAACATAAAGTGCCATTTTCCAATATATCAAGGACCATAACTCCTCAACGGTAAGAGTAAAAATTGTCAATATCGAACTTGACCTCCATTTTGCCATTAGCATCAACATATTAAAATTTGAATAGCATTTGTTCAGTCATTTATAAGTTATTGCATAGAAACTGTTGGCAGCCCGCCCATAGCCTGCCGTATTTCGCCAAATCAATAACTGGATTCTTTCTTTGGAAAACCCAGTTAAAAAGTATCCTAAATTGGAAAGAACTTCTAATTGAACTTTTAAGAATTATGGATGTTGTTGAAATTTATAGAAAAAATGGATCTTGTAAAGTTTGAACCATTAGAGATTTAGAAGGATAAGAATTTAATGTTTGGGCTTATAAAAGATTAAATCAAGGATTAAATGATATTGCCAGTTGGCATTGGACTCAACTTACTATTATAAATTATGGAACTAAGATTTCAAAGAAATAATGATACAAATATTTTCACTTTGCATTAATTTAAAAAACAACTTTTTGTTTTCAAGGGAAATTACGCTTGAAAAAAATGTTGGATACAATATTATTCTTCAATAGTTGGAGTAGTAATTTGTTCATCTATGTTGTCTTAAAGGTGCATTTGACTAAGCTACGAGATATAACAAAAATTAAAATATGATTTTATTTTTGTTCAATCATTAATGAAAGTGAAATAGTGAAATAATAATTCGCTTATAGCAGCCAGTTTTTATAGCTTATTTCAGAGATAATATCGCCATCACTAACTTTTCTAATAAACAAAAGTATAACATCTAATCGTTTTACGCAAAAATTGAAACATACTAGAGTAACTGCTATACATAAAGGAGGAACAACAGATGTTCCCTCCAATTATCGTCCAATTTCTATTTTAAATACCATATCAAAGATTTTTGAAAGACATGTATGTACACAGTTATATCAATTCTTGAATAATAAAAAATTGTTACATATAGCTCAGTCAGGTTTCACAGTTATATCAATTCTTGAATAATAAAAAATTGTTACATATAGCTCAGTCAGGTTTTAGGCGAGGTCATTCATGTCAAACCGCCCTAACTAAACATTGCTAAACTAATTGACGAATGGTTAAAATATTTAGATAATGGAGAAAAAGTTGGTACTGTGTTTTTGGATTTCAGTAAGGCTTTTGATCTTATTAACCATGCCATACTTTTAGAAAAGCTCAAATTTTATCATATCAGAGAACATATGATAAATTGGATAAAATCATATTTGTCTGAAAGACAACAAGAAGTTCAATACGCAAACATTAAATCTGATTAAACATTTGTAAAATATGGAGTGCCTCAATATCTATTTTAGGTCCTCTGTTATTTTTAATTTATATCAATGATTTACCACTTCATGTTAAACAATCCAACATGGATTTATATGCTGAGGATTCAACATTGCATTTTCATGATCAGAAAATTGAAAAAATTAACAGCATATTGCAAAATGATTTAAATGCTGTACAATCTTGGTGTAACAATAACAGTATGAAAATCAATTGCACAATAAACAAAGTGTATGAAATTGAGTTCAAAACAAAAACTTACACAACTATCAGAATTATGTATTACCATCAACGAAACCTGTATTGAGAATGTCCATTCTTTAAAATTACTTGGAATTGACATTGATGAAAATTTAAGCTGGGAAGAACATGTTGATCGTATATGTAAGATTATCTCATCTAAAATATCACTTTTGTATAAACTTAAAGAATATTTGCCTATACACATAAGACAACTATTTTATAATGCATATATTCTACCATATATAGACTGTTGTAGTTCAGTTTGGGGAAATTTATTACAAAAAGATTCAGATAGAATCATAAATAAAATGCTTCGCTGGGCGCAGCTTGATACGACCGCAGAGGTCGAACCCTGAACAGTTGGGGCAAGTATGGACACAACATTCAAGCTTGATACAGCTCTGAATTTGGATTGTGATTAAATATTTGACACAGCATAGGTTTCTGACACAGAAAGAATGTGGTCTAAGAACTTCAATTTTTTTAATTTACCTATTATGGTCCAATGTCCAAAATCAAAATACATGGTTAGATTCAGCATATCAAAGAACCCCATATATTCAATTTTTGTTGAAATCAAACAAAGTTTAATTTTGGACCCCAACTTGGACAAACTTGAAAACTGGTCCCATAATCAAAAATCTAAACACATGTTTAGATTCAGCATATCAAAGTACCCGAAGAATTAAATTTTTGTTAAAATCAAACTAAGTTTAATTTTGGACCCTTTGGACCTTAATGTAGACAAATTTAAAAAACGGGTACCTAAATTAAAAATCTAAAAACACAGTTAGATTTGGCATATCAAAGAACCCCAATAATTCAATTTTTGATGAAATCAAACAAAGTTTAATTTTGGACCCTTTTGACCTCAATATGAACCAATTTGATAGCGGGCCCACAAATAAAAAATCTAAATACATGGTAAGATTCAGCATATCAAAGAACCCCATATATTCAATTTTTGTTGAAATCAAACAAAGTTTAATTTTGGACCCCAATTTGGACCAACTTGAAAACTGGGCCAAAAATCTAAAATCTAAATACATGTTTAGATTCAGCATATCAAAGAACCCCATATATTCAATTTTTGTTGAAATCAAACAAAGTTTAATTTTGGACCCCAACTTGGACCAACTTGAAAACTGGGCCCATAATCAAAAATCTAAACACATGTTTAGATTCAGCATATCAAAGAACCCTAAGAATTCAATTTTTGTTAAAATCAAACTAAGTTTAATTTTGGACCCTTTGGACCTTAATGTAGACAAATTTAAAAAACGGGACCCAAAATTAAAAATCTAAATACACGGTTAGATTCGGCATATCAAAGAACCCCAATAATTTAATTTTTGATGAAATCAAACAAAGTTTAATTTTGGACCCTTTGGACCTCAATGTGGACCAATTTAAAAACGGGGCCCAAAATCCAAAAACTTAATACACGGTTAGATTCAGCATATTAAAGAACCCCAAGAATTCAAGAATAAAACCCCATTGAAATTGATCAAGAAATAAGCAATTCATACGAAGTATCTTCTTTTGCACAATACTGTGCAATTGAATATTTCTTGCTATTGCGCAATACTGTACAATTGACAATTTCTTGCTATTGCGCAATATTGTGCTATTGGATATTTCTTGCTATTGCGCAATACTGTTAAATTGAAGATTTCTTGCTATTGCGCAATACTGTGCAATTGAAGATTTCTTGCTATTGTGCAATACTGTGCAATTGAAAATTTCTTGCTATTGCACAATACTTATTATATAATAATTTACACATCCTGTTTGGTGTGTATCTCCTACCATATCATTATCATTTGCTTTTAAATATAAATCAGAAATAACCAACTTAAAATGGAAAATTTTAAAAGAAAAAAAAAAGGAAAAAAAGAAAAAAAAAAAAAAAAAAAATCCCCCCCCCCCCAATTTTTTGAACCCCCTTATGATTCATCACCCCCAAACTCAATCCCAGCCTTCCCTTTGTGGTATGGTACCTTGCAGTACAATTTCAGAGAGATCCATACACTTGAACACAAGTTATTGTCTGGAAACTAGAAAAATGCTTATTTTTGGCCCCTTTTTGGCCCCCAATTCCTAAAATTTTGAGGCAATTACCCCCAAACTCAATTCCAGCTTTCCCTTTGTGATATGGAACCTTGTAGTACAATTTCAGAAATATCCAAACAGTTACACACAAGTTATTGTCATGAAACTAGAAAAATGCTTGTTTTTTGCCCCTTTTTTGGCCCCTAATTCCTAAAATTTTGAGGCAATTACCCCCAAAATCAATTACAGCCTTCCCTTTGTGATATGGAACCTTGTGGTACAATGTCAGAGAGATCCATACACTTACACACAAGTTATTGTCTGAAAGTTACAAAAATGCTTATTTTTGGCCCCTTTTTGGCCCCTAATTCCTTAACTGTTGGTACCATAACCCCCAAAATCAATCCCAACCTTCCTTTTGTGGTATTGAACCTTATGGTGAAATTTCATGGAGATCCATTCACTTAAACTAAAGTTAGAGTGCGAAAACCAATGTGTCTTCGGACGACGCCGGACGACGACGACGACGACGACGACGACAACGACGACGACGACGACGACGACGACGCCAACGTCATACCAATATACGACCAAAAAATTTTTAATTTTTGCGGTCGTATAAAAAGAGTAGGAAGAATAATACTTGAATGTGATATTTCTGTTCCATCTAATTTTAGTTTTCTTTTTTCAAATGGCTATCCTTTACAGAAAGAATAAAGTACCAACAATCAATTCTAATGTATAAAATTGTAAATGGATTAGCACCTGATTACTTTCAATGCTAAACAATAATGATGTTCGACACTACAACTTACGATCGGTCTCTAATAACGACCAAATAATAGTTTTTATAAAAAATCTTTTCATTATTCTGCAACCAAGGTATGGAATAATTTACCATTCACAATAAAAAAATGTCGTAATGTGGAATTATTCAAGAAAAATTGTTACATTTTCTTGAAAATTCTATGCAAGTCAAATAATTTTTCTTTTATGGTTAGAATTTGAAAACTTTATTAATTATTGCCATTTAAATGTTTGAATGATTGATTTGTATATATATATATTGATGTATGAATGTTAACTGTATACATGTATTTTGTTTGAGAGCCTCAATGAAAATTAGACTAGTTCTAATTGAGTTACCCTCTTTAAATAAAGAATTTATTATTATTATGATTATATAAGGATTTTGAGTGATTTTCATACCTGGTGATACAGTTGGAAAGAAACTGTAGATGATGGATTGTTGTGATCTATTTACATAACTACCACCAATGATATCACTGTTGATTTAAATGTTGTTGATGTTGATTAAGTTTACAATATTTTCACCTTCTATATAACCATCTGTAGTCCTGGGGCTCTTTTCACAAAAAATCTTACGACTAAAATTGATCTTAAGTTAAACTGAAATGTTCATAACTTACGAGCAATATTTATCATAAGATTTTTTGTGAAATGAGTCGTAGTTGTCTGTGTAGGTTCTTCTCTCAAATGCAAGCACCGTGTTGATGCTGTTGTATACATTAAAGTCTGCTTTTTCAAACAAAATAGCACATCCTAATTTTTACGGGAATGTTGTTTACTGAGCTCGGAAATTTAGATATGATCCGGGTAAACTTATCAATCCTTTAAATAAACTTATTCTAAAAGGTTACCACTTCAACACTGTATTTAGATCTTTGAATATTGTTTTTATTGGTATAAATATTGATTTTGTTATTAGTAAATTAAAACCATACTAAATATTATTGTTATACAAATATGTACATTCAAGGTACTACAATCTGTCTATACCTATATTTTGGCAATGCACACGGTCAAGTTTTTCTCTGACTATTAATGACGTCTTTACACTAAATCCATTGGATGTTGGATGTGTACTGATTGATATTTTAGTCTTAAATGATTTTTTTATTAGTTGTTATTGGCTTTTAACTAGCTGTCAGTAACTGGGTCAATATCCCTAATGCACCTTGAAATGAGGAACTCAAAAGTTGTGTGTAAACAAAAAATCTCTGTGTAGTGATATTGGACATGTTTCTATTTTTTACAAATGACTGAGCTTAACCATTTGTGGTGATTAGGAAAGTAGAGGAACATAGAATAAATGTGTAAAAACTATGGAGCTATTAGATATGTTCAAAGTATTAAATTTTCAAAGAACTTATTGT
Source organism: Mytilus californianus (assembly GCF_021869535.1). Taxonomy (NCBI): domain Eukaryota; kingdom Metazoa; phylum Mollusca; class Bivalvia; order Mytilida; family Mytilidae; genus Mytilus; species Mytilus californianus. The sequence goes on along the minus strand of NW_026262745.1, from coordinate 81,299,441 downwards.
GTTAAAAAAGGGATTTTTTACCATGAGGAGCCGCATCACGAAAGGATGTTCGGGGTATGCTAATTTACGGAAAAAGTAATCTCACTTCGTACCCCGAAAATTTAACCACATATGTGAAAATGTCACAGCTTCGAAACGAGCTATCATACATATCCAAGTTTACGATATGGACTGAGCTACAGGAAAAAACGTTACCATTACCGTCTATGGAAAAACATTTAAAGATATTGACCCAACTGCTAGCACTCTCACATCTTTACTTAGTATCTTTTTTGTTGTGGGATGTATAGATTAGCTGCCACGTCCAGTCTTTGTTTTTGATAGAAGTTTTCTGCTTTGTACATGTTGTATCAATCTGATGAGTTAAGCCCTTAGTTTGTTCTTATGTTTTACTGTTAAACCATTGTAGCAGGTTAGGGGGAGGGTTTAACGCCAGCAAACTATTTTAACCCCGTCACATTGTATATGTGCCTGTCCCAAGTCAGGAGCCGGTAATTGAATGGTTGTCATTTTTTGCTGTTTCTCATATTTGTTATTGTTCTGCATAGTTGTTACACCACTGTCCAAGGTTAGGGGAAGGTTGGCGCTTCAAACTAGTTTAACCCCAACACATTCTGTATGTGCCTGTACCAGGTCAGCCTCATTGTTGAAGGCTGTACAGTTGCCTATAATTGCTTATATTCACTTCATTTGAACTTTGGTTGAGTTGTCTCATTGGCAATCAGACCACATCCCCTTATTTCTATATTGACAGTTTTTGGCTAAAATCAAAGTTGATATCAGAGTACTACTATTGGCACCAATGATGATCTTGGCTTTATGTTTGTTGAGTTGTATATGTCATTGAATTTCATTGTTGATGACTTCAATATTGTTAGAATTAGTGTTGTTGATGACTTCGGAAAGATTATGTAATATACATACCAAGTATCAAAATAACAAGCATTCTGAGAGTATTGTATTGCAATACATAGTCCCCTAACAATTCATTTGTTTGATGTGTTTGAGCTTTTGATTTTGCCATTTGAATAGGGACTTTTCATTTTGAATTTTCCTCGGAGTTCAGTATTTTTGGGATTTTACTTTGTACTGGAACAAAATGCTATCCTGATCTATAACTTGTCATGGTGTAAACTATATAAGAAATATCAAATCAATATCTTCAAGCATGACGAAAAAAAGTGTGGAAAACTGATTACTTGCATGAATTTTCTAAATCAGAGAAACATAACTCTGCCAAATAATCATTCAGCAAAATAATCATTCTAACCAAACAAAATTCAAACTTGATCTGTAACTTGTCATGGTAAAACTATATACTAAATATCAAATCAATATCTTCAAGCATAACAAAACTAGAGGCTCTAAAGAGCCTGTGTCGCTCACCTAGGTCTACGTGCATAATCAACAATGGACTCTCTCCAACATATTGTAGACAAGAATAGAATTCATGACAAAAATTTCATTTTTTTTATTATTTTGTAATGCTTATCATTTTGTCTGTTTAGTTTCTCTCTATCTTCTGTATTTTTTGCTCAAAACACAAAGGTCAGGATAAAAAATCCTCATTTAAGGGCAATCACTCCTATGAAGATTGACAGTCTACTAACTATATCAGCAAAATTTGACTTGTTTGTGGATCTTGCCTTGCTGATAATTTTTGTTATTTAAAGTGTCTATTTATCTATTATAATTTTTATCATATAAGGCAAAATGCAAAAAAAAAATGGTAAAAATCGTTATTAAAGGGCAATTGCTCCAATAAGGAGTCGTTGGAAAATTTTCTCCATATTGTCTTAAATGTAGATCTTGTCTTGTTGATCATTTTTGTTATTTAAGTTTCTATCTATTTATTATAATTTTTAAGATAGAAGGCAAAAACGCCAAAAATTGGTAAAAATCGTCAGTAAAGGTCAATAACTCTAATGAGGGTCGACTAACAATTACTACCATGCATACTTATTTGTAGATCTTGTCTTGCTGATCATTTTTGTAACTATTATAGTTTTCAAGATAAAAGGCAAAAATAAAAAAAAAATGGTAAACTTCTTCATTTAAGGGCAATAACTCCTATTAAAAGTCACCTGACTGTTTTGACGTCATGATCAATTGGTAGAGCTCAACATTTTGAACATTTTTGCCCCGTCAGAATTTCCCTATTTATAACATTTTTCAAAATAATAGACAAAACTTGCATTTTACCCATATGTTCTATTTTTTAGCCATGTCGGCCATCTTGGTTAGCAGGCGAGGTCATATGAAAAATATTTTAAACTAGATACCCCAATGATGATTGTGGCCAAGTTTGGTTAAATTTGGTCCAATAGTTTCAGAGTAGAAAATTTTTGTAAAAGTTAACATACAACCACGACGACAGACAAAGGACGACGGACATCAAGTGATGAGAAAAGCTCACTTGGCCCTCTGGGCCAGTTGAGCTAAAAAAGCGTGGAAAACTGATTATTTGCATGAATTTTCTAAGTCCAAGGACCATTACTCTGCACAAAATCATTAAACCAGAACAAAATTCAAACTTGATCTGTAACTGGTCATGATAAAACTATTTACCAAATATCATATCAATATCTTCAAGCACTAAGAAAAAAGTGTGGAAAACTGATTTGCTGGACTGAGGGATGGACAGACAGACAGACAGATCAACAGAGTGCAAACCTATAGTCCCCTTTGACTTCGTCGGTAGGGGACTAAAAATAAAGAGATTTGGTATGATTGCCAACAAGATAACTATCCACCAAAATGAAGTGGATGTAAGCAATTATATGCCACCGTATGGCCTTCAACAATGAGAAAAAAACACCCTATAATTGGCCATAAAAAAAGTAACAGCACAACATAAGAACAAACTGTAATAAACTGCTTCGCTGAGCGCAGCTGGAAACGCCCGCCGACGTCCAACCCTGAACAGTTGGGGCAAAAATGGACACAATATTCAAGCTTGATACAGGTCTGAATTTGGATTGTAATTAAATATTTGATATATTATAGGTTTCTGAATAAATGTAGTCAAAGAACTTGAAACTGGTTATATGAAAGATTTCTTGCTGTTGTGCAATACACTGTGCTCTTGCGTAATACTTAGTAAATCTGTTGTCAGACTATAAACAAATAAAATCTTATAACTCGGAAACGTAAAATCGAAAATTTATAAAATTCCAAAAGGAGCTTACAAAAATAGATATAAACAATTTACCAAAGTTTCATAAAAAATGCTGAAAGCATTTTTGAGTTATTGTCGGAAAACTGGAAAATCCCCCTTTTTGTAATGAATAAAACCCCATAAATCGGAAACGTATAGTCTGAAATTTATAAAAATCAAAAGGGAGCTCACGTCAATAGATATGAACAATTCACAAAAGTTTCTTGCAAATTGATGAAATTGTTTTTGAGTTATTGTCTGAAAACTGGAAAATCCCCCCTTTTTTAATGAATAAAACCCCAAAACTCGGAAACGGTAAATCCAAAATTTTTAAAAAACGAAAGGGAGCTCACGTCAATAGATATGAACAATTCACAAAAGTTTCATGCAAATTGGTTAAATTTTTTTTGAGTTATTGTCTGAAAACTGGAAAATCCCCCCTTTTTTAATGAATAAAACCCCATTACTCAGAAACGGTAAATCCGAAATTTATAAAAAACGGAAGGGAGCTCACGTCAATAGATATGAACAATTCACAAAAAGTTTCATGCAAATTGGTGAAATTGTTTTTGAGTTATTGTCTGAAAACTGGAAAATCCCCCTTTTTTAATGAATAAAACCCCAAAACTCGGAAATGGTAAATCTGAAATTTTTAAAAAAACCAAAGGGAGCTCATGTCAATAGATATAAACGATTCACCAAAGTTTCATGCATATTGGTTAAAGCGTTTTTGGATTAATGTGTCCGACATGTTGACGACAGACGGACGGACAGACGGACGGACAGACGGTCAACGGTATACCATAATACGTCCCGTAAACGGACGTATAAAAATCAGTTGCAAAGTCTATGATTAAAGATACAAGCTCTTAAAAACAACAATATGATACCGTAATCTAGACATTTTGTATTTGGATACAAGATTTTCTCTATTTGGTAAAACAAGAATAGAAAATCAAAGAAATCTTTAGTATCATTTTAGTCATTTGAAAAACTTACCCATTAGAAACTGATCCTGTGTTGATTCAGAACTTGAATTACTTCTAAGGGACATTGTTGACTCTGTTAACATGGTACTGCAAAAAAAACAAAATGTATGATTTCATTCACACTCCAACAAACCATGGCCATGACATGATCACATGACCTAATGTTCTCATAAGAAACATAGACAGCCTCAAATTCTGAATTGGAGTGCTATTATGAAATTGAATACAGTAATCTTGAATCTATTCATTTTTTGTCATGACCTGAAAACTTGAATGTAAATTTTACAAATTGGATCATTTTTATTCATCATGCATGGTCTTAAAGATTGATTTCATAGCACAACTTAAAAAATTACTTTGAGGAATAAAATGTACCATAATTGTAATCTTCATGAATTTCTAAAAAGCACTAAATGTAACTTGAAAATACTGTGGATTCATTTATTTTCGTTGGTACTAATTTTCGTTGATTGAGGAAAACTTACACTTTCGTGGATATTTAATTTCGTGGTTTTGGCAAAGTCTGCATATATTCCTTTAGGAAATTTGTAATTCGTTGAACATTTAAATTCGTGGTTCCCCTGTACCCACGAAATCCACGAAAATTGGTATCAAACGAATATTAATGAATCCACAGTACACAAAAGAAAATAGCTATAATATTTATTAAAAATTTATATAAATGTGAAAAGACATTGCATGGTTACTGTAAACCAACAAATGTTCACAAAAGATTTATTTTTGCAACTTTCAGAAAAGAAAAAAATATGTGAATGTGTGAAAATTTGACTTTCACTTATATAAATACATTTAGAAAATAAATCACTACAAAGTCTGTTAGAAAGGGCTAAACATGAAATAAAGTATCCACAAAAATCACTTGGTTTACTGTATACCTATCGATATCATTTCAATTGGTGCTTTTTCACATTAAATTCAAAGGTTCACATAAGCCTGGGAAGATGTCTCATTATTTCTATCTACTATTATACCCAGTTTTTAAACTCATATAAGACTTATATTTTGTGTTATTCAGAAGGCCTCACAAGAGATTTGTATTGTACTAACTGATGTTACCCTCTTTAAAAAAAAGTATTTATTAATATATCATTAAATTATTAAAGACAAATTTCCCTGAAACCTCTCCAGAGCGCCTGAGATCAACCCTGGTTCATGATGTTGCTCAATTTTAAATATTCTGTGCAGTGTTTTGTGGACTTTTTTTTATCTCCATTTGTTTGTTATGGGGGAGGGGTCATTGTGTTGTTTGTCAGCCTATGACCTCATTTTTGACTGGCCTCATGGTATCTTCTTTCTTTTTAATGATCTCTAATATTTGCAAAACATTTATCTTGTTGATCACTTTAAAAATAAAAAAAATGACATATGATGATATGAACATACTGATATGTAAAGGATTTCATACATTTCAGACATCTTTTCTTGCCAAAAATTCTAATTTTTTTAAAACATGTATCTCAAAAAGAAGCATTTTAGCAAAAGTTTAATTTACCCATAACTATTGAAATAAAATGCTCCGCTGGGCGCAGCTTGATACGACCGCAGAGGTCGAACCCTGAACAGTTGGGGCAAGTATGGACACAACATTCAAGCTTGATACAGCACTGAATTTGGATTGTGATTAAATATTTGACACAGCATAGGTTTCTGACACAGAATGAATGTGGTCTAAGAACTTAAAAAATTTTAATTTACCTATTCAAACCATATCACTATTATTTGCTTTTATATATAAATCAGAAATAACCAATTTAAAATGGAAAATTTTAAAGAAAAACAAAAGGAAAAAAAAATCCCTCCCCCAAATTTTTTGAACCCCCTTATGATTCATCATCCCCAAACTCAATCCCAGCCTTCCTTTTGTGGTATGGTACCTTGCAGTACAATTTCAGAGAGATCCATACACTTGAACACAAGTTATTGTCTGGAAACTAGAAAAATGCTTGTTTTTAGGCCCCTTTTTGGCCCCAAATTCCTAAACATTTAGGGCAATTACCCCCAAACTCAAACCCAGCTTTCCCTATGTGATGTGGAACCTTGTAGTACAATTTCATAAAGATCCATACATTTACACACAAGTTATTGTCCTGAAACTAGAAAAATGCTTGTTTTTTGCCCCTTTTTGGCCCCTAATTCCTAAAATTTTGAGGCAATTACCCCCAAAATCAATCCCAGCATTCCCTTTGTGATATGGAACCTTGTGGTACAATGTCAGAGAGATCCATACACTAACACACAAGTTTTGTCTGGAAGTTACAAAAATGCTTATTTTTGGCCCCTTTTTGGCCCCTAATTCCTTAACTGTTGGTACCATAACCCCCAAAATCAATCCCAACCTTCCATTGAATCTTATGGTAAAATTTCATAGAGATCCATTCACTAAAACTAAAGTTAGAGTGCGAAAACCAATGTGTCTTCGGACGACGACGACGACGACGCCAATGTCATACCAATATATGACCGCAAAATTTTTTTGCGGTCGTATAAAAAATGTTATGTATCAAAACGTTTTTATTTTGAATTTCAGCAGCAAATATCCTTGAACAGGTGCATAAAAATTGTCAGAATATAACTTCCATGAGCAGTAAAACATACCATTCACTTGGAGCATCTGCTTCATTTGCACTATGACGTTTTGTGTGTAATGTCCCTTTTTCCAGTGGTGTATCTACTTGATTGACAAGTTTTTCATCATCAGTTGTATTAGAAACTGCTGTTGAACGTTTTTGGTGTGACAACCTAAAATATGGTGGAGTCTGAGTTCGCTCTATTGTCATGTTGAGAGTTTCTACAGTCTGCAACTCGTTCATTAACTCATCAACAAGTCGTTCAGGCTTTGCTCTTCCTAGGTAGGTTATTACTCTCTTAGCCTAAAAAACACCAATTTGTTAATATTTAAACATATGGTTACATTTAGTTCAAGATGGCCACAACATGAAATCAAAGTGCTTATGAGCACTGAAGGGTAAAGAATTGCTTTCATTTTGAAATTTTGTGAATTTTTAAATAAAACATTGATTTGTATTTTGCTAAGAACATTAAAAATTTGAGTTGGAGTTTAATTCCTTTGTTCATGAAAGTACATTTGTAGTTGAACCTATCTTTATAACAGATTCATACATCATGCATTACTTATGTAATTTTTAATAAAATAAATGTGGATAGTGTCCACATGTAAACACAGATGATGCCCCCGCTTGCATATCATATACTGTGGATTCATTTTTATTCGTGGTATACCAATTTTCGTGGGTTTCGTGGGTCACAGCGAACCACGAATTTAAGAATTCAACGAAGAATAATCCCGAGAAATGTGTATGGAGTTATGTTATGCAGTTCTAGTATATAGTGTTGACTAGCGATAAACATTGTAACATAACACGTGTTTTTAATGAAGACGATACAAATATTTTGATTTAATCAATAATAAATATATCGAATATCAGTGATAATTTACTTTTTAAAATTGATTAAAATTGTTCATGGAAAATAACTGCAAGTTGTTAATTACCGTGTCATAGTTTGGTTTACTGGTGATTAAAAATCAATAGGATTAAGTACGGGGATATTGCCCGTAGGTAATATTGTTTATGACAGGAACATTTATTTTCACACCTTTTACTTATATGACTGTTTATTATATCGTGATTAGGGAAATAAGCTTTCAATCATAGAGTTTTGAATGCCTTATAAAATTCCGACAAGAATTTATAAATTGTAAAACAAACAAATAATTAGTTGTCTCTGTCCATTATTGTAATAGAAGTTTTTAATGAACACTTTAACCTAGAATGACTAAGCGAGGATTTTGACAATTCAAATCTTTTTCAATGAATTTCTTCTTTTTTGTTTGTTTTATTATTGATCAAACCAAGGAGGTTATATGATCTTCTAAATCAAAAAGAAATCCACGAATTACATATCTGATTTTTTTTTTTTTTTTTGTAATTAGCGATCCACGAATTTACGTATACCACGAAACGTCTTTTTTTCTCTATCCACGAAAATTGATACCCACGAAAATAAATGAATCCACAGTAGTTATAAAGGGACATAACTGAACATGGTAAAAGTGACGCTACCTAAATTTAAACTTGATCTGAGTTTTGTGGTAATAAGCATTGTGTGTAAGTCTCATAACATTTGGTTGAGGCAAACTTAAGTAGAGAACAGAAACTAAAAATTCAGCAATTTTTCTATTTGTAAACACGCATAACTCTAGAACGGTTGTGTATAAGTTTTATAACATTTGGTTGAGACAAACTAAAGTTAGAGAACGGAAACGAAAAATTCAGCAATTTTTATGTTTATAAAGGGACATAACTCAAGAATGGTAAAAGTGTCGCCACCAAATTTCATACTTTATCTGTATTTGGTAGTAATAAGCATTGTGTATAAGTTTCATAACATTTGGTTGAGGCAAACTAAAGTTAGAAAACAGAAACAAAAAATTTGTACTTGATCTTAGTTTTGTGGTAATAAATATTGTGTATAGGTTCGATAATGTTTGGTTGGGGCAAACTTAAGTTACAGAATGGAAACTAAAAATTTTGCAATCTTTCGATTTATAAAGGGGCATAACTCAATAATGGTTAAAGTGACACTACCCAAATTCAACTTGATCTGTGTTTTATCAGTGGAAGTCAAAATTAAACATTGCATTGTATAAAGCATTGATTGTAATTGATTCAACTATAGTCATGGACAAAGGAAGATAACTCCAATTTTAAAAATTACTTGATATTTGGAAGAAAAGAAAATATTTGCAATTTTTCCATTTATAAAGGAGCATAACTCTAGAACAGTTAAAGTGACGGCACCAAAATTCAAACTTGATCTGTGTTTTGTGGTAATAAGCATTGTGTATAAGTTTCATAACATTTGGTTGAGGCAAACTCAAGTTACAGAATGGAAACCAATTTTGGGACGTACATACGTACGTACAGATGGACAAGGGTAAAACTTAATGCCCCCACCGCTACGACGGGGGCATAAAAAAATGTTTTCTTGACAAGTATGGTAATTCAAATACAAATCATATTGTAACTTAAATATCAAAGTATAACATATCATCAATAAATTGCATGACATTCACTGGATAGGATCTAAATAATGATCACTTCAATGCACTATTTTGTTTGAACTATCAAAGGTAATGATAAACCTTGGAAGATATAGATATCAAGTCAGTTAAAGTTAACAATTATAGGTCAAAGTACGGTCTTCAACATGGAGCCTTGGCTCACACCGAACAGCAAGCTATAAAGGGCCCCAAAATGACTAGTGTAAAACAATATTGAAACAGGAAAACCAACGAGTATATTTCAATATTTCAAACACAGTTTTACCACAATCTTCCATCTCCAACTAACCTGGCTGGTCCTTGGGGCATTTACACATTAAATATAAAAACAAATATTTTTCATGGACATTTTATATTATTTAAAGCGTTTTGAGTTCTGAAATTGTAGTTCATTTGTAAATTCTAGCTGTTGGAACTGAATCAAGATGTAAAATTGGACAGGTTCCCCTAATAAAAGCTTGTCCAGGTATTGGTTCACATGTTTCTAATTTATCCCATTTTATATACTGTGAATTCATTATAATTCGTGGGATACCAATTTTCGTGGATTTGGTTATAGGTCATAGTGAACCACAAATTTAAATGTTCAACAAATTAGAAATTTTCTTTGGGTATGTATGCATGAGACTTCAGCAAAATCATGAAATCAAATATCCATGAAAAAGTATGTTTTCCTCAATCCAAGAAATTTGGTACACACGAAAATAAATGAATCCACAGTAGCTAAAAAAACCAAACATGAATTAAAATGATATCTACAACCATTTGAGTAACAAAAATCCTCACTTTGTTCTTTAAATTTACATGCTACATGACACACCACATTAACTTTATACATCCATATGCCAATTGATAAAAAAAATCTGACCTTAACACAACTACCAGTACAACATGTATATGAGAATTTCATAAGGAGAAAAACTAATGGTAAAAATATAGGTATCCCTTCTTTGAAAGGAAAACAAGAGTTGCAATTAATGAAACTCATTCATTTCCAGAAATAGCAGTTCCTGTACTAACCTATGCATATTTCCCCCTCCCCCAATTGTTTTCTTATGAATTTAAAGAGAGAATAAGAGGCAACAAGGAACCTATATTACTCACCTGGTATTTATGTATTGTACATGTACGTGTAACTGAAGAGCATGATTCTCACTAGAAAATCACATTGTCATCTCCAGGACTCAAACCCCGGACCTCAGTGTTCAAAGTCAGTGCTCTAACTGACTGATCTTTAAAAGAAGTACTTTCCTACCTCAACTGATTACAGCTGCTTAAGTATTTACTACTCAAAGGAAGCAATCTTGTCATGCTTCCATCACCTCACGAGTCATCATATCCTTATGACTCTTCACAACACAAACACTGGCTAGATATCACCTCTAAACACAATGGGGTTTTTAGTTGGGTGCCAAGTGTAATCTGAGATCATGATTCTCACTAAAAAATACAATGGTCTCCTCCAGGATTTGAACCAGGGACCTGTGTTTTTGGAATCAGCACTTTTACCTTCTAACGAATACAATATACAGCATACTGCAATATCAGATTGACGAGGCAGAGGTGTTGCCATTGTACATAAATCTAACTTGATTATCAAACCTATTCAGAAAACAACAAAGAAATTCACACATTGTAAACTCCTTAAATGCAGTGTAAGTGCATCAAATCGTCAATTTCGTTTAAATATGATCTAATGTCCTCCTCCATTTCTGAAGAATCAACTAAAAAATTCAATATTTTTTTAGTAGTCTGACCTTCTTGACTTGTTGAAATTCCTGAGGAAATTATTCTGACAGGGGACTTGAGTTTCCATCTCGACGACAAGAACGATTGTGAAACTCATAAATTTGAAGAGACTATCAGCAACCATGGTCTCATACAGTATGTTATCAACACTAAGCATATCCGTGGAAACACTCAACATTATCTTATGCAGGGAGAACAGTGGGTCCAGAACAGTTCCATTCTCGCTAGCACACCATCAATTGTGGATATCCAAATCTGTGATGACAAAGGCATTTCCTCGCTAGATCTTTTTGCGGTGCTTCGTGAACTATATGTCACTACACCGTCGAAGCAACGCAAGTCAGTGACTTTTCAGAAGTTCAAAGGAATTAACATTAAAAATATCGAAAAAAGATATAAACAATTCTCCTTTTCTTAAATGAGCAGAAGACTTTGGTTGAAAATTTACCTGTTTTATATGACTCAGTACTTCCATCTGTCCTCGACATGCATGCTTCAATACAATCAAAAGTGATCACTCTGCAACCAAACAAAGAGTGGGACACAGATTTACAAAGAACATTGTTCCAGGACAAGCAAAATGCTCTTCAAATGCAAGATGGACTATTATTCAAGTAAAATTTCGGAAGTTGGACATGACCAAAAGAAACTACTTCAGCTCATGAACAGTCTAATGGGAAACACAAACGCTGTTATTTTGCCATCACACCACAGTGAAATGGAAGTATCAAATAGATTCGTAAAATATTTCCTTGGACAAATCTAAACTATAAGGACCAATCTATGTAAAGTAAATGAATCGTCTTGCAGTGACAATGAAGATTTAAAATTTGAAGGCTGCCCACTCACTGTCTTTACACCCGAATATGTAGAGGAAGTGTGTAAGATTATTCTGAATGCTCCTACCAAATCATGCCAATTGGACCCACTTCCGACAAAGATATTAAAACCTTGTTTGAACAGTTTAGCTACTGTCATCACCAATATAGTCACTGCAACAATGTTGTGTACACCATCTTTCAAGGAGAGTGGTCGTAGACAAAGATGTGTTTTAAAATTATTGACCAGTCTCTAATCTAGGTTTGTATCCAAATTGCTCGAAAAAGGTAGTTGAGACTAGCCTTGAAAACCATCATATGTCAAACTCTCTTCCATGACACCGTACAATCAGCCTACTGTACTTGTCATTCAACTGAGTCAGTATTACTACATGTAATGATGTTCATCACGACATTAGTCTTGCACTTGACAATAACAGATTAAGACAGTTGTACAACGACTGTTACTGGTATGGACAGTTGTTTTTTCATCCAGTAGTGAACTGTTGTGCTGTTTTACTAATGCTAGAACTATCGGCTGCTTTCAATGTGATCGATCATTCTATTCTGGTGAAGTGGTTGGAACACTCTTGTGGGATAACCTGTACAACACTTAATTGGTTGAAATGGTATCTCGAGATGAGGACTCAACGCATCACTATTGGTTCTGTTCTTTCAGATCAAATTCTTCTCCAGTATGGTGTTCCCCAAGGATCAGTCCTGGGACCAAAACCTTATTGTTTTTTTTTTTTCAGACCAATTGGTGAAATATGTAAACACCATAAAATGTGCTATCACTGTTATGCAGACGACACACAAATTTATCTCGTGTTCAAACCACATGATAATTGACCGAACATAGCAAGTCAACTTGAGGCTTGTGTGGCTGACAAGGGCAGGTGGATGTGCTAAAATATGATAAAATAAAACGAGGATAAAACTGAACTTATAGTATTTGCTTCCAAAATCAGAGTGAAGGACCTTTTAGATTTTCATCTCAATTTTGGTGGAAAAATTGTCAGTGATGCTGCATGCGTTAAAAACCTAGGCATTTATTTCGATAAAAAGGCAAGGGAAAAGCAAATCAGTGCTAATTTTCAGAACCCTGTTTCAATCAGATCAGAAACATTGGACAAAATTCATCTATCTATTATCGAAGCATGCAAAACATTAGTATGCTCTCTAATGCCCTTGGACTATGGGAACATGTTGTTGTATTGACTCCCAGCTACCATCATTCAGAGATTACAGCGTGTCCAAAACACAGCAGCCAGGGTTATTACAAGGAGGAAGAAGTATGACCACATCACATCAATCCTTAAATCTCTTCATTGGCTGCCTGTAAACTATCATAGCCAATATAAACTTATTTTGTATGTATTCAAGGCTTTGCACGAGGAAGAACTGGTCTACTTGCACGAACTTGTTACTATCTACAAAGCGATAAGAGTACTGAGATTTGAAAATGCCATGAGTTTAACAATGCCAGATGTAAGAACTAAAACATACGAGGAAAGACGATTCAACAAAGCAGCTGCCGTTCTTTGGAATGATTTGCCAACATTTTGTGAATGTTTTTCAGAAAAACCTGAAAACTCATTTATTCAGACATGCTTTTTCATAGTTCTTTTAAACAATTTCTACCTCATTGTAATTTTTGAATTTTTAACTAAATATTTTTTTACTTTCTATTACTGTTTATTTGTACAGATTTATTGTCTTTTTTTTTTATCATGCCCATTTTTTACATTTTGTTGTTTATCAGTACATTTAATAGTATAGTTTTATATGCAAGATATTTAAAATCAGATTTCTATAAATTTTAACATCTCTTTTTCATCTTTTTAAAAGTTATTAGTGATCATTTCTCATATGCTAATTTTTTATCATGGGCTTTCATAATTTATTGTAAATACTTGTATCTGTGAATTGATATTATGTTGTAAAGCACTTGGGGTAATTTTAAAATTATATAATGCACTGTTGAAAATACTGTATAATAATAATAATACTAATATACAAGATTTTAAACAGTAGATATTTTTTTTTTCTGTTAACATAGTTTCTGTCTATCTATAATTGTTTTCAAGATAAGAGGCAAAACCACTTAATTGGTTTAAAAAAATGGACATTTAAGGTGAACAACTCTTCTACATTTGTTTTATGGTATAGGTCATAGTGGCATTATTATACATCTTATATTGTTGATTATTTTTGCTGTGTACAATTTCTGTCTGCCTACTATACTGTGGATTCATTATTATTCGTGGGATACCAATTTTCATCTATTTCGTTGGAAAATGTGAACCACGAATTTAAATGTTCAACGAAGCATCAATTTTCTAAAGGTTAGTAGGCAGACTTTTGTCAAACCAAGAAATCAAATATCCACAATTCAAACATACACAATTTTTCCTTAATCCACAAAAATTGGTACCCACGAAAATAAATGAATCCACAGTAATAGTTTTCAAGATACTAGGCAAAATGTCAAAAGTCATCTATTAAGGGCAATAACTTCGATGAGGGTTGTCTTATAATTTTGGTTTAAATGAAGAGCAGGCAGATCTTGAAATTCTAAGCATTTTTACCAGTGATAGATTACTCTATTTAGTATGGTTGATTTTAGACAAGTACTTGAGTTGAACCATTATGTTCTATATCATACAATAGTGGCCATCCTGATTGATGGGCCAGAACAAATCTGAAACAAGTACAAAGGACAGGGTATGATTGCCAATTAATGACACAAATCGATGTTTGAATCTTATAATGATTTATTTCCTATTTGGTAATAGTGGTAATTTTTAAATTAAAGTGTAAAATCGCAATGTCATAAATATTTGAATGAGACATAAAATTTTATATAGGAATCAAATTATGTACATCAAGAGAAACTCTTTGTTCAATCGTTTTTTTGAAAGACAAGCAATTTCTATTTATTCAGCTTTTATAACATTATATTCATAAAGAAATAGCAAAAACTGTTCTTTTACATTTATATTCATTAAGAAGAATACCAATATACTGATATATTTGTTGATAATCTCACTGTCATTTTGCGGGAAAAAAGTCATTCTGATGTCATTTTAAATTAAATTGGTTTGATTAACAAACGAGACAAGCCCTCATTTAGTTATCTATGGCATGATATTCTCCTATTTAACAAAATATTCACATATTGACAATAAATTGATGAAAAGTCAACCTACCCTATCTATATTTTTGATACGTCATACCAGAAAAGCTCAACAGAAAGTCTCAGTAAAGTTTTTCTTGCTTAACAATTTGGATGAGATTTGATGGTTTACCAGGCTTGAGGAATCGACCACCCAACTTTTTATTTTCTAGTTAATCATAATTTACAAGTGATTTGGATTTTGTTCTGTCTATCAAATTGTATTTTTTAATTCATTATCTGTAAAATGTTTTGAATGTAATTCACTCTTTTAATTTTTTATCTTTTTTTATTCAACAACAGTATTGCACATGCTGTTAACAATTACTCCACTGACACAGCTATCTCAGTGAAGGTCCCTGTTTCATTAGTACCAGAAGTTCAGGGATTCTTCAGGTAGATAAACTGCATATTGTTAGTCGTTTACAAAAATATTAATATGACATCAATAGATAAATAATGCTATTATATTATAATAAAGTATTTATATCATCTGGCGTTATTATCGGAATCTTTTAATTTGGCATGAAATCCTTTTGCATCTTACTATTGAGTGTTGTATCTGGAGAAGACACTTGCACTCATCAGTATACAGTAAATAAAGCACAATGTTTGACTCTTGAAAACTTAATTTTTTCTACCTAATCTAATAAACGTTTTAATTTTTAAATTGAAATTGGTGATGTCTCTTATGATAAGTTATTAGGTAATGAAGTTACTTGTCATGGAATAGAATTTCTTTTCAACATTAGTTCTGATCTTGATCGCTACTGTCAGGTATGTTTGAGAACACAGGTAATAAATTGCTTTGCTGAGCGCAGCTGGATACAACCACAGAGGTCCAACACTGAACAGTTGGGGCAAAAATGGACACAATATTCGCGCTTGATAAAGGTCTGAATTTGGATTGTAATTAAATATTTGACACATAATAGGTTTCTGACACAGAATAACTGTAGTCAAAGAACTTAGAATTGGTTATATCATTTGAATTTATATTCAATTATATATCATAACCCGGGCTTGACTCGGGTTAATAGTGAACCTTTTATTATGTGCCAGCCACACGCCTATTTTACAGTTGAGTGATTTTTTGTATGTCCAGGTAGTATATAAGGCCAGGTGACCTGAGTAGTATCCTCTTTTATTTCAAGGCCGCACGCATTTAAGTACGTATCAAGCAGACCCTGTTTGATCGATACACGTGTCTATACTATAGATTTTCAAATGGCAAGGTCTCGTAGACCATCTTCTTCAGAATCTGAAGATGAAAGAAACTATGAGGAGATTATGAAGCTTTTTGCTTCCGAGGATGAGTTTGACGCAAGTTTCTCCGGGTTTTCTGAAAATATAAGTGTGAATCACGCTTCAAATACACCGGAGTGCATTCAGGTTTTAGATAAACCGGATATAGATTCTATTTCACAAACTGTGAGTACAAACGTAAAAACTAATAAGAAAACAGTGGTTGTGCCTACAGAAAAAGGACCGGGAAAAGGTCCAGGCAAAAATAAGAAAGGCAAAGCACCTTTGAAAAGAAGTATTCAAATTACGCAGGACGAACCGTCCGCTAGCTGTAGTAAGCCAAAGGCTCCCAGAAAAACTTCTAAAAGTAAACAAGCTCAAGCCGAGCAAAATGAGTTACTGAAACAATTATTTGCTGACTTATCTAGTAATATTGTGTCTGCAATAAATGTCAATAGTAGTGGTACTGCAGGTCCAAGTAGTGACTCCCATAGTTTTATACAGGAACTTGAAGATAATGACATTAATGAGGTCGAAAATGACCAAAATGTTTTCAATTTGTTTGAAACTGATGATTTGTCTGAATACGAGGAGTTTGATTATGAAATGCCAAAAATTTTTGAGGACGATGAACGGTTTGATTCTGAGGTCAGCCCTTCGATAGCATCAGTCATAGAAAAAATTTGTAAGAAAAAGTCGGATGTTACATCTTTGACTAAGGATAGCAAGATACCTAGCAATTGTAAAGCTTTAGTACCACCACCTGTCAACCCAGAAATTTGGCAATTTTTAGCCCGTAGAGCTAAGACTGAGGATTTGATTTCTCAGAATATTCAAAAGCTAACAGGGGCAGGCATGGTCCCTTTGATTAAGGTGGCGGAATTATTACGAGGGAAAAATCCTTGTATTAAGACAATGAGAGAGTTAATTTCAAGAGCTATTTCTATAGTGTAATTTGCATTTTGAGCTATCTATTAAAAGGAGAATGAATTTGAAGCCTCATATTGAACGTAAATTCCATCAACTGTGTAACAGAAATGAGGTCGTGGGTGAAAAACTCTTTGGAGATGATATTAGTAAAAGACTTCGGGAGATTAATGATGCACAAAAGATAAACAAAACTTTCAGTTCAAAAAACTACAGAGGCCGATCCTATCGGCGAGGGTACCGGTTTGGTATGTCAAACCCAAGAGACATTTTCAGAGGGCAGAGCCGCTACCCAAGAGGGTCATACAGGCAACCCATGATGAATTCTCAATACAGAAGAAAAAATTGAAGGTTGGTATTACATGTAAACATGTTGAAAAAGTTGGCTTAAACATTGGTAAATTAAAATATCATATTAGAAATTGGAAAAAATTAACATCAGATAGTTGGGTATTAGAAACAATTACTGGTTACAAAATAGAATTTGATGAGATACCAGTTCAGAAAATAATTCCAAGACCTATAAAATTTAATAAAAATGAGGAAAGATTAGTTGATACAGAGGTATCTGATATGTTAAAAAAGGGAGCAATTAAAATTTCACACCATGAGAAAGGTGAATTTATTTCAAATCTCTTTCTTGTAAAAAAGAAAAATGGAACATTTAGACCAGTTATTAACCTGAAAAAATTAAACAGTTATATTCAGTATTATCATTTTAAACAAGAAACTCTTGAAGTTATTTTGAAAAGCATCTCTAGAAATGCATTTTTTACAAGCCTGGATTTGTCCGAGGCATATTGGTCTGTAGCGATACACGAAGACAGTAAAAAGTATTTGAAATTTATGTGGAACAACAAATTATATAATTTTGAATGTCTCCCATTCGGAATAGCTTCGGCTCCAAGAATATTTACAAAAATCATGAAAGTGGTATTTTCACATGTGAGACAGTTAGGCATTAGTTCTTTCTTTTATATTGATGATTCCCTATTACAAGCACTTTGTTTCGAACAAGCAAAAAGAAACACACATTTTGTAAATGATTTAATAGAATCACTAGGTTTTTCAATAAATATAGAGAAATCAAATTTTATACCTTCACAAAGAACAATGTTTCTGGGATTCATTATTGATTCAGTTTTGTTCAAGGTATTTTTACCAGAAGATAAAATACAAAAAATTATAGAAATTTCATACAAAGTGTTTGAAAGGAAGATTACACAAATTCGTACGGTTGCCCAATTAATTGGGTTATATTCTTCATCTTATCATGCAATTACACTTGCACATTTACAGCATAGATATTTGGACATTGACAAAACAAAAGCTTTACAAAAATCTTTTAAAAATTTTAATGCTCATATGTCTTTGTCGGTGGAGAGTAAAAATGAGATTTTATGGTGGATTCAAAATATTAAAAAAGAAAATGGTTGTCCAATTCGACAAGAGCCTCCAAAAGTTTATTTACAAACTGATGCGTCGTTGATAGGTTGGGGTGCAGTATTTGAGAAAGATTGTACCCAAGGTAGATGGAATATAGATGAATGTCAGAATCATATTAATGTGTTAGAATTAAAAGCAATAATTTTGGCATTGCAGGCTCTTTGTAGATCTGTTAAAGATTGTCATATTTGTGTTAGAACAGACAGCGCAGTAGCGGTTGCATACATCAATAATCAAGGGAGATCAATATTATCGCTTTTAAAACTTGCAAAAGAAATTTGGTTTTGGAGTACTGAAAGAAAAGTATTTATATCTGCGGTACATATCCCAGGAAAACAAAATATACAACCAGATAATTTATCTAGACAATTTAATGATTCTTCAGAGTGGAAACTAAATAGTTCAGTTTTTGAAAAAGTGACTTTAAGTTTATTTAACCCAGAGATTGATTTGTTTGCGTCTCGTTTAAACAAACAACTGCCAAAGTATGTTAGTTGGTTTCCTGATCCAGAAGCTTATGCTTCAGATGCATTTTCTCTCTCTTGGAGTAATTTATTACCATATATTTTTGCTCCTTTCAGTCAGTTGCCAAGAGTCCTACAGAAAATAGAAGAGGACAAGGTAAGGAAGGCATTAATTATAGCTCCTGTTTGGACCACACAAACATGGTTTCCAAAATTATTAGAATTATTAATTTCTACTCCACTAAAATTACCAAATTGGTCAGATCTATTAACTTTGGCTCACAATGGTCAAAGACATTCAATGAACAAACGAAGATTATTCCTTATCGCTTGTATTGTATCCGGCGATATCTCATTGATAAAGGCTTTTCAAAAAGAGCTGTTAGAATTCTCTCCGAATCATGGAGAGATTCAACCAATAAACAGTATGAATATGCTTGGAGGAAGTGGATTTTGTGGTGTAGTAAAGAACAAATTAATTCCACTTCTCCATCTGTGATACAAATTTTGAATTATCTATCTTTTTTGTATGAAAACAAAAAATCTTACAGCTGTATTAATTCTCATAAATCAGCTATTTGTCAGACTCTGACATTAATGGGTATGGCTGAATTAGCAAAAGATAAACACATAACTAGATTTATGAAAGGCATTTTTAATTTAAGGCCGTCTTTACCTAGATATACATTTACATGGAATGTTGGTACAGTTTTGAAGTACTTATCACAATTATATCCAAATGAGAATTTATCTCTAAAAATGTTAACTCTGAAATGCATTGCTTTATTTGCATTGTCATCAGCTCAAAGATCACAAACACTTGTTAATTTAGATCTGAGATTTGTATCTGTAACAGACAATTCTTTGATTTTTAAGATACCAGTTTTACTAAAAACAACTAAACCAAACAAATCTAATTTGGATGTTATCATACATAAATATCAAAAACAGGATATTTGTCCTGTTAGATGTATTAAACATTATATTTTACGGACAAAGGATGTTCGAAAAAGTAAAAATTTATTCATTTCTTTTAGAACATTCAAACGTGTTACAACTTCAACTATTGCTCGTTGGTTGAAAATAGTGTTAGGTAATGCAGGAATTGATATAAACAAATTTAAGGCACACTCATATCGTAGTGCTTCAACTTCAGCTGCTAAACAAGCTGGAATTTCACTGAATGATATATTAAAAACTGCTAACTGGAGGTCAGCTTACACTTTTCAAAAGTTTTATTTTAAAGATATTGAAACTCCATTGCCATCATATACTGAAACAGTATTTAATTCTTATTTATAGCTAGTGGTTTACAGGAACTGTATGGTGGACCAGGAGGATCAGCTATGGTTTTTCTACGTACATGTTATGATGTATCTAGCATTTCTGCGAGATGAATGGTTTTTGGACATTCCATTTGGTTTTTTGCAACAGGAGTTTGCTGACATTTGGAGTTGAATCGAACAGTTTTAGTCAATAGCATTAAATTTCGAGAACGTTTGAGAAGAAGCATAGAGAAAATGTGATAATTTAAGAATAATGAGAAAACAACAGTGTTATTTTGTTATATTTGTTACATGTGAGAGGCATTTTAAAGTGAACTTTATAGAGTATTAATTGTTTTCTGAAGATTGTAACAGATTTTTGTTTTTGAACATAATAAAAGTTATTATGAAGCTTATGTCTTTATTCCACAAAACAAAGAAATATTCTATTATTTCATGATAGTCATTGCAATTCTGGGTAGTTTTGGAGTAATGTTATGGAGACAAAATGTGATAATTTATGATCTACTACATGTACATATTATGTAGAGTGGTAGTTAGGTTTTCTACTAGAGGATGTTTTATATTTGGTATTAATAGAGACTGTTTATGATTTTGGTATGAAAACAGAAACATCTAACACATGGAATAAAAAGATAGTAGATAGACATATTGGTGATTGTGTATTCTCTTTCGTACAAGTGATATACATGAATGGAGACAGATGAATTTTCTTTTTATCTGCAGTTAAATATTTTGATATGATTTAGGCTCATACATATATACTTGTTAAAGTATGAGAGACCAATTGTTTGGTTATGGTGATTGATGTTCTTGTTGTTCTTGTTGGTATTTGCATTTTTGGCTGTAAAGAGTTCACTATTAACCCGAGTCAAGCCCGGGTTATGATATATAATGGACCATCATCCAAACATCTGTGATGTGATGGATGAAGGTCATTATATGAGGAAGCCAAGGGCTTCCGAGGGTTAATAGTACCCTCCCTAGTGAAAACCCATTCCCGATGAGGTTTGATATAAATGCAAATACTGGTCGTGTTACTACCCATTTACACTGGAGATTTTACTGTTTGCCTCAAAATAAAAGAGGATACTACTCAGGTCACCTGGCCTTATATACTACCTGGACATACAAAAAATCACTCAACTGTAAAATAGGCGTGTGGCTGGCACATAATAAAAGGTTCACTATTAACCCTCGGAAGCCCTTGGCTTCCTCATATAATGACCTTCATCCATCACATCACAGATGTTTGGATGATGGTCCATTTTTTGCTTTTGTACAATACACTTTGATGTTGCGAATTGACACCCCCCCCCCCCCCCCCCCCCACCCAAAAAAAAAAAAAACATTTTACCCCCCTTTTTTTTTGCTTTTGTGCAATACACTAGGCTGTTGCGAATTGACCCCCCCCCCCCCCCCCAAAAAAAAAAAACAAAACATTTCTTTATTCATAATTTAAAAGCAGTGTAAGGAAGGTAATCCAAACATTGTACTTTTAAGTAATTGTCCATTAACCAGGAAACCCTTGTTTTTCCCCCTTTTTTGCCCCTTATTCCTAAACGGTTTGAGCCATAACCCCCCAAAGCCAATCCTAACCATCTCTTTTATGGTATGGAAACTTGTGGTCTAATTTCAGAGAGATCCATACACCTTTCCACAATTTATTGTCTGGAAACTAGAAAAATGCTTATTTGAGCCCCTTTTTGGCCCCTAATTCCAAAACTGTTTGAACCATAACCCCCAAAATCAATCCCAACCTTCCTTTTGTGGTTATAAACCTTGTGTATAAATTTCATAGATTTCTTTTTACATATACTTAAGTTATTGTCCGGAAACCAAATGTCTTCGGTCCACGCAGACGATGACGACGACCACATGATACCAATATACGACTGCAAAATTTTTTGCAGTCCTATAAAAAGTGATTAGCTATCTTTAGTCAATATCTCCTGCAGGCATTAACCTGGTAACAAGCATTCTGAGAGTATTGCATGGCAATACATAGTCTCCTACCATTTAAAAATTAATTGTACTGGAACAAAATGCTAACTTGATCTATAACTTGTCATGGCATAAACTATATAACAAATATCAAGTCAGTATCTTCAAGCATGATGAAAAAAAAGTGTGGAAAACTGATTATTTAAGTGAATTTTCTAAGTCCGAGGACCATAACTCTGCACAAAATCATCAGACCGGAACAAAATTCGAACTTGGTCTGTAACTTGTCATGATAAAACCATATACCAATTATTAAGTCAATATCTTCAAGCATGACGGAAAAAAACGCGGAAAACTGAATATTTGAGTGAATTTTCTAAGTCCAAGGACCATAACTCTGCACAAAATCATCAGACCAGAACAAAATTCGAACTTGATCTGTAACTTGTCATGATAAAACAATATACCAAATATCAAATCAATATCTTCAAGCATGAAGAAAAAAAGTGTGGAAAACTGATTTGCCGAACTGATGGATGGACAGACAAACAGACAGACAGATAGAAGGACAGAGTGCAAACCTAAAGTCCCCTTCGACTTCGTCGGTAGGGCACTAATTAGGCATGGGGCGAATTACATTGCAATGTAATGCATTACATTACAATTACTTGGACAAAACCAGCATATTACAATTACAATTACATGTATTTTGGAAAGTAATGCGTTACATTACAATTACTTTACCAAAGTAATGCCTTATATTACACATTACATTCTATAAATTTTATTATCAAAAGAAACATATATACAACATTTTATACTGAAATCTTGGTAACTATTAAATAGGTATTTTAAAAATCCTTTCATTGCCGTATTAGACCAAATGTCAACAGTCAAACAAATGTGATCAGCTTCCTGAAGGTTATCATACAATTTTTGATGTACATCCTTGGCCTTAGTCTGTATCAATTTAGATGAGAGATGTTTCCGGCTTGGAATTTTCTATAAAGTTCTCAAAGTTTTGACTTTCAACTGTTGAAAATGTGAGTAATTCCTTCAAGCAATATACTCGAAAAATGAATCTGTAACTTTGTTTTGCTTTGGGTCATTTAATATATATTTCTGAATAACAGATGGTTTACAAAATTTGCCAAGGTTGATTGTTCTTCTGAGTCAGGCTTTTTATATTTTGAAGTATACATCTCTGTGTTTTCTCAAAAAAGGAATAACAGAAATGTTGTAAGGAATTTATTCTACCATTATGTTTTTTGATTATATTGTTAACTTAGTCTCAATGTTATTTAATTACTTTAAATTCATAAATTTACTTGTCAAAAGAAAGGAATTTATTGCTATACAAACTAATTAGTAGTTTTTGATAGGTGTCAATTATCAATCATTCTATGTATATGTTTTTCAGTGACTCTAATGGTGTATGAAAATGACTGCAAATGAAAAACAATATTATTTTTGTAAGTTTTAAAAATAGATCTGATTTAATCATTAGTATAAATGTTTTAGTATTAAGGTTAGATAAACAAAATCATTAGTTTATCAACAGTTCAAATTTACACTTTTTGTTAAACATTTAACTATAGACATTGATTTGTTTTTAATTTTCCAATTTTCTTAAAAGAAAGAATAAAACAGTAGGTACTTATTATCCCTGAAATTTGTAGCAATATGTAGCACTATCAGACAAGAAGTAATGCTATGTAATGCATAAATTACATGCATTTTTGCCAATAAAATGCATTACATTACAATTACATGTAATGCAAAAATTTGGGTATTACACATTACATTCATTACGTGGGGAAATGTAATGCATTAGAGGGCATTACTATTACAAATTAACATTACCCCACACCTGATTAGGAGTTCCCTCTGATTATCATACCTGAGTGGCAGTTTTAT
Source organism: Mytilus californianus (assembly GCF_021869535.1). Classification (NCBI taxonomy): domain Eukaryota; kingdom Metazoa; phylum Mollusca; class Bivalvia; order Mytilida; family Mytilidae; genus Mytilus; species Mytilus californianus. Next base: position 81,275,217 of record NW_026262745.1, on the reverse strand, counting down.
TAATGGAAAAGCATTGCAAAACAAAAATTAGTGCAAAATGGCAATAAAAAACCTGATCTCAATGAAATGACCAAAATACTTTCTGTAAAAAAAATATTTGGGGATCTAAATCCCAATCTGCCATATCGGTCAAACAGGTTTCAGTTTAGGTCATGTATGACAAATATAACCATTTCCGACCCTAAGCTACTGCTTATCATGCTTATAGAATCTCAGAAATGGACTTATTCATGAAAACATAACATTGATCAATGATCCAGTATACTTTGAAATGATTCTATGTATCAACTAGAGGCTCTTAAGAGCCTGTGTCGCTCACCTTGGTCTATTTGCATATTCAACAAAACACTCTCTAACATTGTAGACGAGAATAGAATTCATGACAAAAATCTCTGTTTTGTTGATCTTGTATTGCTGATCATTTGGTCTGTTTAGTTTCTCTCTATCGTCTTTAGTTTTTGCTCAAAACACAAAAGAGGGTAAAAAAAATCCTTATTTAAGGGCAATCACTCCTATAAAGAGTGACAGTCTACTAACTATATCGCAAAAACTTGACTTTTTAGTAGATCTTGCCTTGCTGATCATTTTTGTGATTCAAAGTGTCTATTTATCTATTATAATTTTTAATCATATAAGGCAAAACTAAAAAAAATGGATTAAAATCGTCATTAAAGGGAAATAACTCCTCTAAGGAGTCGTGTATGATTTCCTCCTTTTGTCTTAAATGTACATCTTGTCTTGCTGATCATTTTTGCTAATTTAAGGTTCTATCTATCTATTATAATTTTAAGATATAAGGCAAAAACGCAAAAAAAATGGTAAAACTTATCATCAAAGGGCAATAACTCTAATAAGGAGTAGACTGATGATTATGACCATGTGGACTTATTTGTAGAACTTGTCTTGCTGGTCATTTTTGCAATTTAAAGTTTCTCTTTATGTATTATAATTTTCAAGAAAATAGGCAAAAAAGAAAAAATTAAAAACACTTAGTGTAATCAAAATTTATATATATAATTAATAGTTCCCAATATTTTTTCTTTCATTTGTCACAAACTAATATAGATCTGCAACTTATCTATCAATGTCAACAATTTTATCTACACAATGTAATGTAATGAAATATATCCTTTAATAAAAATAGATTATTATCTAATGAAAATGATATTTGCAAATCACAATTTCTGTTCAAAGGGAAAAACTCAATCATATAATAAGTATATATTTGGACTTCTATAAAGTCGAAAAACTCAAAAATGAGAAAAGTTAAAATAGTGAAAATTGAACTTGACCTTCATTTAGGCACAGGAAACAACATATCAAAATTTGAAAAAAATTCGTCAAAGCGTTTGCATGTTAATGAACAGACACTGTTTGGCAGCCGCCCGCTCGCCTGCCCGCCCGCCGTACATCCCCAAATCAATAACTGATTTTTCCTTCGAAAATCCAGTTAAAAATGGTAAAATTTGTCATTTAAGGGCAATAACTCCTATAAGAAGTCGTCTGACAGTTTTGACGTATATGAACAATTGATAGAGTTCAACATTCTGAACATTTCTGTTTCAGTCAGATCTTCTCTATTTATAACAGTTTTCAAAATAATAGACAAAACTTGCATTTTACACCTATGTTTTATTTTTAGCCATGTCAGCCATCTTGGTTGGCAGACGGGGTCATTGGACACATTTTTTAAACTTGATACCCCAATGATGATTGTGGCCAAGGTTGGTTAAATTTGGCCCAGCAGTTTCAGAGGACAAGAAACTAGAAAAATGCTTGTTTTGGGCCCCTTTTTGGGCCCCTAATTCCTAAATGGTTGGGACCATCATCCCCAAAATCAATCCCAACCTTCCTTTTGTGGTATTGAACCTTCTTAAAAAATTTCATAGAGATCCATTCATTTAAACTAAAGTTATTGTCCGGAAACCAATGTGTCTTCGGATGACGACGCAGACATCAACAACATCATACCATTATACGATCCCAAAAAATTTTTTGCGGTCGTATAAAAAACAGGTGCAATTTTATCAAATCATAGAAATTTCTGTGGTCAGACCTATAATGAGACAGTCCTAAAATTCAACAATCTTCTCATCCGACGGTCCTATAATTCGACAGCCCATTTTCTCCGACGCGCGATTACTTGTCTCTGCTGAAAAAAATATACCTATACACATGTACCGTTTGATGATAAACTTTTTCACAGAGACGAGAGTTTTGTGCTTGTGGTTCGACTAACATATACTGCTCGAAATTGAGTGATATTTTCATATTACTTTTGTCTCTGCATGAATTGTGCTATATACTATCGATGCGTCGGGCCATATGTAGACTTAACTTTGCGATTAAAATGGGCTTACAAAGTTTTGAACTTTCACAGCGCATGTAATCATATAGTTATTAAGTGTTCTATTCCAATTTCTTTTGCAGAAAATTACTCGACATAAAACTACTAGTATGCATAGTAAAACATCATGTTCGGCCAGTGCTTAAAATAAATGAATGTCATTAAACCACAAAATACTCCAACGTGTAAACTCAAAGCGATGATTAGTTATGTTTTACAAGCGTCATTTAGTGTTTTTTGCCAACTCCCCTCCCCACCACTCCAAAACAGAGGTCTCGTATATTTTCATCCTGAATCTGTATTAGACTCTTTTATAAGTCCCCGATGTTTATAATACAGTGAAATACAGTTTTACAGTATAACATTAGGGATGTATATCGGACCGTCAGACTACTGAACTGTCGGAATTTCAGGTTGTCGGATTATAGCTACGCTTCCGTAGGTTCAAGTAAACTATTTGATTACCAAGATCTTTGAAAAATCCTTTCTAATGTGTAAAACTTTATAATTCATGCACAGAATAATCTACTGAGGAAAGTTCAAATCAACTTCCGACAGAAGTAACTGTATACGTCGTATAAAGAAAGTAAAGTTATATATACTTTAAGCACACAGGCCTACATTTATGGACCATTTAGACGAGGCTTTTAGGGAAGGGCCTTTAATAGTAAGTTTTGCTGGGATTTGTCTATGGATGCAGCTGTTTGTAAAACCTTTAAGGTTTTCAGCAAGAACTGGCACCCAAGAATAAAATATTTTACAAGCCTTACTTTTCAAAATATGAAAGCGCCGTCCCAAATAACCAACTATCAAACTAAGTGTTAACCTCATCAGTAAGATCGAGCAACAGCTGATCTGCAATATCGTAGTTGAAAATTAAATTGTGTAGTAATTCCACTAAAGTAAAGAAAACTTAGTTACATAATTATACAATAAGGCGTTACTGTCATTCATAATATTTCTATACGCTGACGTGGTTCCCCCCATTTATTTAATTTTGAACTCCTTACTCCTCTGTTAACAATATTTTTGTCTGAGTTGATGTTGTCGGAATGTCTGTCCATTTTGCAGCATGAAGATAGTCGTCATGAATAAAAAGTTTGTCTCTTCATACTGGGTTGATTTCCTTACAATTAAAACTACATGTAGCCTCGGGGTAGGTTTCATTGTTACTATCTAAAGAAATGTGCAGGGGCGGATTTAGGGGGAGGAGGTGACCGTGCCCCCCTTTTATGGAGCTTCATTTATGGTTAATCCAGACTTTTTACCACTTCCACTACAAATTTTGTCTAGTTTGGGGGTCCCCCTTTTCAAAATCCTGGATCTGCATCTGATGTGTGGAACTTCTGTACAAAAAGAGATAGATGAACTGTAGTCATTGGATTAATTTTCATAGATAAGTTTAAGTTTTTTTTAAAGTCGTTTCACAACGTGTTAACATTCGTCTGCCAGTATAATTTTACTTTCATAACAAGTTTTATTTTAAAAAAATGTGGATAGTGTCCACATGTGGACACAGATGATGCCCCCGCTTGCATATCATATAGTTATAAAGGGACATAACTGAAGAACAGTAAAAGTGACGCTACCCAAATTTGAACTTGATCTGAGTTTTGTGTGTAAGTCTCATAACATTTGGTTGAGGCTAACTTAAGTAGAGAACAGAAAAACTAAAAATTCAGCAATTTTCTATTTATAAAGGGGCATAACTCAATAATGGTTAAAGTGACACTACCCAAATTCAACTTGATCAGTGTTTTATCAGTGGAGGTCAAAATTAAACATTGCATTGTATAAAGCATTCATTGTAGTTGATTCAACTGTAATCATGGACAAAGGAAGATAACTCCAATTTAAAAAATTACTTGATATTTAGAAGAAAATAAAAATTTTGCAATTTTTTCCATTTATAAAGGGGCATAACTCTAGAACGGTTAAAGTGACGCCACCAAAATTCAAACTTGATCTGTGTTTTGTGGTAATAAGCATTGTGTATAAGTTTCATAACATTTGGTTGAGGCAAACTTAAGTTAGAGGACGGAAACTAAAAATTTTGCAATTTTTCCATTTATAAAGGGGCATAACTCTAGAACGGTTAAAGTGACGCCACCAAAATTCATACTTGATCTGTGTTTTGTAGGTAATAAGCCTTGTAAATAAGTTTCATAACATTTGGTTGAGGCAAACTTAAGTTAGAGAACGGAAACTAAAAATTTTGCAATTTTTCCATTTATAAAGGGGCATAACTCTAGAACGGTTAAAGTGACGCCACCAAAATTCAAACTTGATCTGTGTTTTGTGAAAATAAGCATTGTGTATAAGTTTCATAACATTTGGTTGAGGCAAACTCAAGTTAGAGAACGGAAACCAATTTTAGGACGTACGGACGGACGTACGTACGTACGTACAGACGGACAAGGTTAAAACTTAATGCCCCCACCGCTACGGCGGGGGCATAAAAAATGAATTGTGTGCAGTCGGCGCACCATCCAGAAAAAAATGTCTGGACCATACAAAATAGATATAAGAAGATGTGGTATGAGTGCCAATGAGACAACTCTCCATCCAAGTCAAAATTTATAAAAGTAAACCATTATAGGTCACAGTACGGTCTTCAACACGGAGCCTTGGCTCACACCGAACAGCAAGCTATAAAGGGCCCCAAAAATTACTAGTGTAAAACCATTCAAACGGGAAAACCAACGGTCTAATCTATATAAAAAACGAGAAACGAGAAACACTTATGAACCACATCAACAAACGACAACTACTGAACATCAGATTCCTGACTTAGGACAGGTGCAAACAAATGCAGCGGGTTTAAACGTTTTAATGGTACCAAACCTTCACCCTTTTTCTGAAACAATAGTGTAACATCACAACATAGAAAGACATACTATAAAATATCAACTGAAATAGCTTAACTCAATCAAAGGACATATTAACACCAGTGAACATACACTGAACAAATAAATTTGACCTATGATACAATGTAAATACAAAATAAATAAACTAAGGGAAGAATAATAAAAGTAACATGTTATTTCCTTATGAAATGTTAAGCAATTTAAGAAAAACAATATGCTCGAACAAAAATATCAGCGATATCTTTAAACACAGGTAAATGAAAATAATTTTGTTGTTAGGTATACGTGTACAGTTCCAATAGAGAAAGGAAATACTTTTCCAAATAAATAATTTTGATGTTCATAGTACGAAGTGAAAATTTATAGTAATACCAAACACTTATCAAAGCTGGTATATAGACCAGATATAACCCTGAATAACATTAAATAACAAAAAAGTATTACAATTAGTATCAACAGGTCAAATAAACAAGAAAGTACGATTTGAGAGTACTCGCAGTTACTGACAGCTAGTTAAAAGCCAAAACAATTAATAATAAAAAATCATGCATCAGAGACTAAAATCAACTCAAACACATCCCACGGATTTAGTATTTTAAAGTCATGGACAGTCATAGAAGACATGACTAGTGCAATGCCAAAAATAAATGTATCGACAGACAGTAGGATAGTTAGGAGTTTAACCTCTTTATAGATCAAAATGAACGTGGGTGTGTCTTTATACATCCCGTTTCAAAAGAATACAAATTTAGTTATGTTTTAATTTACTGATGACAAAATCGATATTAGTGCCAATGTAAACTATATTCAAAGATCTAATTACAATATTGGTAAGATAACCTTTACTAATAAGTTTGTTTAAAGGTTCGATGAGTTTACACGGATCACATAGTGATTTCCGCGCTTTAAGTACAATATTACCGTAAAATACCGTTTTTAATCAGTTTTCTACAGGTACAGCCAAATTTACTAATCAAATCTTTGTATCTATGAAAGAACTTAGCAAAAGTTTTACGTAATTTATGGTAACGAAATCCCTGACTTAATAATTTACCAGTGATGCATTGATTACGTTCGTTAAAATCTATGACATCACTACACACACGGGCATAACAAATGAGTTGGGATATATAAACATCGTATGATGGAGCCAAAGGAACATCGCCGTTTAAAAAGGAAAATTATCAATAGGGAATGAAAAATCGTCTCTTTTGTCGTATATTTTTGTATGGAGTTGTCTTTTAGAGATTGAAATGTCCAAATCCAGAAAAGGACAACTACTGCTGTTTATGTTAGATTTAGTTAAAGTAAGTTCTATTGGGTAAATTTCGGTAGTATATTTAGAGAACTCTGGATTATTTAACGAAAAAATATCATCTAGATAACGGAAGGTATTTTTGAATGTATCAACCAAATGTAACAATGACGTGTCTTTACTGAGTTTGGTCATAAACTGAGATTCATAGCAATACAGGAATAAATCTACTATTAAAGGGGCGCAGTTAGTGCCCATAGGAATACCTACTACTTGTTGATACACTTTATCGCCGAAACGTACATATATGTTGTCCAGGAGAAAATTTAAAGCTTCAATCATATCTTCACATTTCCAGTAAGTGTATCTAGCATACTTTCCTTTTTCGTTACAGAAAAAGGCTTTAAACGAGTTACAGCAAATAAATTTGTAATGAGATTTTTCAAAAGACCATTTAATTAAATATGAAAACTTTTTCTTGATAAGATTGTGTGGAAGTGTAGTATAGAGAGTAGAAAAATCATAACTGTCAACAGAATTCAAAGGACCATCAAAAGAATGTATTTTATCTAAAACCTCTAAAGAATTTTTAACACCTGTTTATGCAAAGTTTTTCTGTTTATAGCTTTGATCCACTCAAGTTTTGTTGGCTCGTCAAAAGGCATCAAATGAGACTTATATGGAATCAAACAAGGGCAGTCATTGTGCAACTCATTGTGTAATTCACATATTGATTTTTCCACATCTGAAGTTTTCTACGATTATTTGTAGAACTATTATCTGCACAAGAAATGCCTCCACCTTTTTTATAACTTTCGGCTGTATCCATAGTAAAATAAATCAGAAAATGAAAGAAATACAAATGTAAACAGAAAATCGATAATGTTTCGATCAATACATGTGCGTTATTTTTCACGGTTGTAATGGCTGATCGGTCACGTGAGAAGTTAATGGATGCACCCATGTTTTCTAGGTCAATAATAGATAAACCCATCTATATCTAGGCCAAATTTGTAAGTTCAAAGGGCATTACTCATAGAAAAACATTCCAACATAATTTCCTGTCGATAAACTATTCCCAAAGTTTCATGCAATTCTGTTGTGTGGTTTCAGAGGAGTTGCAATGACAAGCTGGTGCAGTAGCATATTCAGGCAAAAAAATGTAAGTTCAAAAGGCATAACTCCTAGAAAAAAAATTGAATCATAATTTCCTGTCAATATGCACATCTTCATAGTATGTCCTATCTATAAAGTTTTATGAAATTCTGTTGTGTGGTTTCAGAGGAGTTGAGATGACAAACTGTTGCATTAGTATATTCAGGCCAAAATTGTAAGTTCAAAGGGGCATTACTCCTAGAAAAAAAATTGAATCATAATTTCCTGTCGATATGCACATCTACATAGTATGTCCTTATTATCTACAAAGTTACATGAAATTCTGTTGTGTGGTTTCAAAGGAGTTGGAATGACAAGAACAGGACTGACAGACTGACGGACGGACGTACAGATGGACAAGGGTAAACCTTAATGCCCCCTCCGCTACGGTGGGGGCATAAAAAATATATAACAAAGTGATTGAACATGAAGCCAATGAGACAGATTTGAATGACATTTCCTAAATTTGTTAGCTTCATAAACAGCATTACTGTAAAAGGCAGAATGTGAAATACCACTTTTTTCAAATTTCTGCAATAATATTAACAGGACCAATTTTACTACATAAGATGGGCATTTCTACAAGTAGTCTCTCTGCTCGAGGCAAACTGAGAATGGGATCATACTTTCACAGTAAATCTCTATATTTGTGTTAACATTTAGCAAAAGTTCCAGCTAATTTATGATATCTATATCTCTGTTCTAAAAGTTTTTAGCAATGAAAATATAATGTTCATTGAAATCTGAGACTTCACTGCAGATCAACTAAGAAATATACACTCCATAAGAAAGAACCAGCAGAACATCACTACCAAGAAAAGAAAATGAACAAAAGAAATTCGTATTATTAAACTTTTTTTTTTCTTTATTTAATAACAAAAAGTATGCAAATGAGCTTTACATTGTTGCACATACTAATTGATATTTATAAAGGCAAGTTCAGTAACACAATTATTGGTGGTGGATTTAGTGAGTCAGTGAAATCATACCAAACTTAAATGGTGGCAATCCAATGAAAACAAGAATGCTACACTGTGTAAATCAGGAATAAAATTCTGTGTACAGTATAGAGTTGTACAACAGAATCATAGATTACATTATAAAGTGTATTTTGAGCTTTTGTATTTGTTGCTGTTATTCTTCTCATTTCAAGGTAAATGTGGTGTTTCTGCAAATTAAGGAATAGACATCATACTGGATTTCTATATAAGAAAGGAAATATAGTTATAGTCTAAAGCGTCAAAGGTTAATTTTTTTATTGCACTTACATATTGCATCAGTTCCGAGGCAGCCATGTTTGTTATAATGACAAGATAATGAATAACTACTCGTAAATTGTTTGGCCAACATACAACTAATGCTGCCCACAAATCCTCTATTTCTCTCGGATGGTCATCTCCATACTGAAATTGTAAATTTAACATTGCATATAACATGTATAATGAATATACCATATAGAGTTTATTGTCAGAATTAAAATTAACAGAAATATGTTAGACTCTTAATCAATGGCTCTCACAGTCATTTATATCAATTACTAAAATTTGTACTATCTGTCCCTAGGAATGAGTTGAAAAAAATCCAATTCCATGCTTTAATCTTTAATAAGATAATGCAATGAATATTACTGTTTACTTATACTTTGGCATTGCACAAGGTCATGCGTTTTTCAGACTGTTTATGACATCTTTACACTAAATCTGTAGAAGAACATGATTTATTTATTAGTTGTAATTGGCTTTGATCTAGCTTTCAGTAACTGCGAGTACCGTACTCTTATTTCTGTGCTCTGTCTATTGATTATATGTTAGTTGTTTTTGTCCCTTGTACCGGTCTTTTGAGTTAAGCCAATTGCTACTGATTTTTAGTTTGTTCTTAAGTTGTGCAGTTAAACCATTGTCCAAGGTTAGGAGGTTGAGCGTTTACAAACATGTTTAACCTCACCACATTCTCTTGTCGCTGTCCAAAGTCAGGAACCTGTAGTTCAGTGGTTGTTGTTGGTTCATTTCTGCCATATTTGTATTTTGTAAATTGATTTGTAATAAATTAGGACGTTAGTTTCATTTCTTTTTTAATAATTGCCAAAAATGCAATAAATTGGTAAAAAGGGTTATCTAAGGATTCTAAGGGCAATAACTCTTGTAAGTAGACAATTGATAATTTTGATTATGTCAACTTATTTGTAGAATGTATCTTTGTGATCACCTTTGCTGTTTACAGTTTCTCTCTATTTATTATGGTTTCAAGTAAATAACCAAAAGGGAAATACAAAGAATAACAATTTTGATCATATTGACTTATTTGTTTCTTGGCTTCCTGATCATTTTTGCAATGTACAGTTTCTCAGTATCAATAAAAGTTTTCAAGATAATTGGGAGGAAAAAAATCATCATTAAAAGGCAATAATTCCTATATGAAGTTGTCTGATATTTCCTGTAGGAAATGGAGAGTAGGTAGATCTCATTCTGAGCGTTTTTGCTCCTGACAAATTTCCCTATCCATTATAATTTCTACGATAATAGCCAATCACTAGCATTTACCCTTTCATTATTTTTTAAGCCATGGTGGCCATGTTGGTTGATTGGCAGGAACAAACAAAAAACACACTTTATACAAGATGCCCCAAGACCATTACGCCCAAGTTTGGTTGTATTTGTTCCGGTGGTTTTAGTGGAGAAGATTATTGAAAAACTTTTAGACGAAGGATGACAGAAGAGGACAACAGATGCCAAATAGTCTAGGTGAGCTAAAACATATCCATCATTTATACAAGACAAACTCACCTTAACAGTTAGATAAAACATGTTATTTAGCACCATTTTAGTTCCCTCTGGTGAGCCCCATCCTTCTCCTTTCAATGGAGGTTTGAAGCTATCAGATTGGTTGTCTTGGAGACGAATCAGAAAGTTACTGAGAGGAGAGGATTGTGGGAGTGAAGGATCCACCAACTCCATATTGTGAAGCCATGGCAACAAATTTCTTAATAGTATCTGTCTGACAGCAGATTTGGCAGTCTGAAATCGGTGCGTTATTTCTAAAACAAAAAATGGACTAACTTCCTTAGAAACAGACATCTGAGTTACTTTTTAGTATTTTTTTGGACAAACATGCATGAAGGGAAAAATAAGTTATGTGAAAATCAAAGCATTTCCAAAAATATAGACCCAAATCAGGAACTAAAATTATGTTATATGAATAACAGCAAACAAGTATACAAACCAATAAAATGCTCCGCTGGGCGCAGCTTGATACAACCGCAGAGGTCGAACCCTGAACAGTTGGGGCAAGTATGGACACAACATTCAAGTTTGATACAGCTCTGAATTTGGATTGTGATTAAATATTTGACACAGCATAGGTTTCTGACACAGAATGAATGTGGTCTAAGAACTTAAAATTCTTTAATTTACCTATTATGGTCCAATATCCAACATCTAAATACATGGTTAGATTCAGCATATCAAAGAATCCAAAGAATTCAATTTTTTGATGAAATCAAACAAAAAAGTTTAATTTTGGACTCTTTTGACCTCAATGTGGACCAATTTGATAACGGGGCCCAAAAATCAAAATACATGGTTAGATTCAGCATATCAAAGAACCCCATATATTCAATTTTTGTTGAAATCAAACAAAGTTTAATTTTGGACCCCAACTTGGACCAACTTGAAAATTGGGCCCATAATCAAAAATCTAAACACATGTTTAGATTCAGCATATCAAAGAACCCCAAGAATTTAATTTTTGTCAAAATCAAACTAAGTTTAATTTTGAACCCTTTGGACCTTAATGTAGACCAATTTAAAAAACGGGACCCAAAATTAAAAATCTAAATACACGGATAGATTTGGCATATCAAAGAACCCCAATAATTCAATTTTTGATGAAATAAAACAAAGTTTAATTTTGGACCCTTTTGACCTCAATATGAACCAATTTGATAGCGGGGCCCAAAATTAAAAAATCTAAATACATGGTTAGATTCAGCATATCAAAGAACCCCATATATTCAATTTTTATGTTGAAATCAAACAAAGTTTAATTTTGGACCCTAACTTGGACCAACTTGAAAACTGGGCCCAAAATCAAAAATCTAAATACATGTTTAGATTCAGCATATCAAAGAACCCCATATATTCAATTTTTGTTAAAATCAACCTAAGTTTAATTTTATACCCTTTGGACCTTAATGTAGACCAATTTAAAACTGGACCCAAAATTAAAAATCTAAATACACGGTTAGATTTGGCATATCAAAGAACCCCAATAATTCAATTTTTGATGAAATAAAACAAAGTTTAATTTTGGACCCTTTTGACCTCAATATGAACCAATTTGATAGCGGGGCCCACAAATAAAAAATCTAAATACATGGTTAGATTCAGCATATCAAAGAACCCCATATATTCAATTTTTGTTGAAATCAAACAAAGTTTAATTTTGGACCCCAATTTGGACCAACTTGAAAACTTGGCCCGAAATCAAAAATCTAAATACAAGTTTAGATTCAGCATATCAAAGAATCCCATGTATTCAATTTTTGTTAAAATCAAACTAAGTTTAATTTTGGACCCTTTTGACCTTAATGTAGACCAATTTGAAAACTGGACCCAAAATTAAAAATCTAAATACACGGTCAGATTTGGCATAACAAATAAATAAATGTGGTCAAAGATTTTACAAATCTAATGCACCATACTGTGCAATTAAAGATTACTTCTTGAAATTTTTCAATATTTGAAATTTGAAAAAAAAATAATATTTGAAGAATAATTCTTTTTAATTTCTGAAATCTGAAATGAGAAAAAATTGACTCCCCACAATTTCTTTTTACCCCCCCCCCCCCCCCCCCCCCCCTTTTTCCCAAAACAATTCTTTCCCTCAAGTTCCAATGGAATTTGCAACCATAATTACCCATTTAAATTTACCATAGTTCTAACTTAATCTGTTTTATAATAGAATTTAAAATATGGTGTCAAATCTTTGATATGGATTTTTTTGTAAAACATTTGCAGATATTTTTCCTGGTCTTCCTTTATAAATATGCATTTCTTTAAACATAATTTAAAAGCAGTGTAAGGGAAGTAATCAAAACGTTGTATGTGGATTACCTCCCTTACACTGTTTTAAATTGTCTTAATTGTTCATTAACCATTACTATATACATAATTTAAAAGCAGTGTAAGGGAGGTAATTCAAATGATGTATTTGATTTATCTCCCTTACACTGCTTTAGATTATGTTTTGTACTAAAGTATTTGTCCATATAAAAATGCCTGTTTTTTGCCCCTTTTTTGGCCCCTAATTCCTAAAATTTTGAGGCAATTACCCCCAAAATCAATCCCAGCATTCCCTTTGTGATATGGAACCTTGTAGTACAATGTCAGAGAGATCCATACACTAACACACAAGTTGTGTCTGGAAGTTACAAAAATGCTTATTTTTGGCCCCAAATTCCTTAACTGTTGGTACCATAGCCCCCAAAATCAATCCCAACCTTCCTTTTGTGGTATTGAACCTTATGGTAAAATTTCATAGAGATCCATTCACTTAAACTAAAGTTAGAGTGCGAAAACCAATGTGTCTTCGGACAACGACAACGCCGGACGACGCCAACGTCATACTAATATATGATCGCAAAATTTTTTTGCGGTCGTATAAAAAGTAGATGTCTCTTTTAAAAGAATTTACCAGTAGGCACAAAATCTGCCATTATAAAATTTTCAAATCTATTTTTAGATATTTTGTATTTTAATCCATGAAACATTGTAACAGTAAAATTCCAAATCCTAACTAATTCAAAACTGAAAGAACTTTCGCATTTAATAGATAAAAAATATTTGAATGTTACAAAATTTAAGCACAAGTATATAATTTTTCTAAAGTTGTTAATAATCAAAGTGCTGGGTAGCACCTGTGGAAAGTTTGCATTGGTAGATGTATATTATTTCAAATAGGTTGTAGATGTGTATTATTTCAAATAGGTTGTAGATGTGTATTACTTCAAATAGGTTGTAGATGTGTATTATTTCAAATAGGTTGTAGATGTGTATTATTTCAAATATGTGTTTAATCACAGCTTTGGTGTTTTTCCCTAAACCATTGTCTCATCAGCAATTATCAAAAATCACTTTTTTCATATGTTTGTCATGTAAAATTTTGATAATTTCTATTGCAACCTTAAACTGTTGATTTAAAATAATCAAATATACAGAAAGCTCTGTTAAAAATATTTCTGTGCCCATCCCATGTAAAGGGCCTGTGATTAAGTATTTTTTATTGATTAAGGTCCTTCATATTTGTTTTTAGTAAATTGTATTATTACTAATTAAGCAGTTAGTTTTCTTGTTCGAATTGTTATATATTGAACAAACTCGGACTACTATTAGTAGATTGTGTGGTTAACGTTTTTTTCCGACTTTTAAAAATGTTTACTTAATACAAGAAATAATTGTAACAGCAAGCTGTCTCCCAAACAAAGCTCCCATAATAATTCCCATGGTCACCTGACATTGGGCAAAGTCCAGTACAAATTGGTTTCGTCTAGTAAAGTGAAATGCAAAAGTGACGCCTAGGGATTAATCCTGTATCATTATGTCGTTCAAATCTTCTTGAAATCATGAACAGGAATATATATGGTTTAGGGGTGGGGATCTCAACCATTTACAAGTTCTCAATAAAATGCTCCGCTGGGCGCAGCTTGATACGACCGCAGAGGTCGAACCCTGAACAGTTGGGGCAAGTATGGACACAACATTCAAGCTTGATACAGCACTGAATTTGGATTGTGATTAAATATCTGACACAGCATAGGTTTCTGACACAGAATGAATGTGGTCTAAGAACTTCAAAATTTTATTCAAACAATATCATTATTATTTGCTTTTATATATAAATCAGAAATAACCAATTTAAAATGGAAAATTTTAAAGAAAAAAAAGGGGAAAAAAATCCCCCCCCCAAATTTTTTGAACCCCCTTATGATTCATCACCCCCAAACTCAATCCCAGCCTTCCCTTTGTGGTATGGTACCTTGCAGTACAATTTCAGAGAGATCCATACACTTGAACACAAGTTATTGTCTGGAAACTAGAAAAATGCTTGTTTTTTGGCCCCTTTTTGGCCTCAAATTCCTAAACATTTAGGGCAATTACCCCCAAACTCAAACCCAGCTTCCCTTTGTGATATGGAACCTTGTAGTACAATTTCATAAAGATCCATACACTTACACACAAGTTATTGTCCTGAAACTAGAAAAATGCTTGTTTTTTGCCCCTTTTTGGCCCCTAATTCCTAAAATTTTGAGGCAATTACCCCCAAAATCAATCCCAGCCTTCCCTTTGTGGTATGGTACCTTGCAGTACAATTTCAGAGAGATCCATACACTTGAACACAAGTTATTCTCTGGAAACTAGAAAAATGCTTATTTTTGGACCCTTTTTGGCCCCTTATTCCTAAACGTTTTGGGCAATTCCCCCAAACTCAATTCCCGCTTTCCCTTTGTGATATAGAACCTTGTAATACAATTTCATAAAGATCCATACACTTACACACAAGTTATTGTCCGGAAACTAGAAAAATGCTTGTTTTTGGCCCTTTTTTGCCCCTAATTCCTAAAATTTTGAGGCAATTACCCCCAAAATCAATCCCAGCCTTCCATTTGTGGTATGGTACCTTGTAGTACAATTTCAGAGAGATCCATACACTAACACACAAGTTATTGTCATGAAACTAGAAAAATGCTTGTTTTTGCCCCTTTTTTGGCCCTTAATTCCTAAAATTTTGAGGCAATTACCCCCAAAATCAATCCCAGCATTCCCTTTGTGATATGGAACCTTGTGGAATAATGTCAGAGAGATCCATACACTAACACACAAGTTATGTCTGGAAGTTACAAAAATGCTTATTTTTGGCCCCTTTTTGGCCCCTAATTCCTTAACTCTTGGTACCATAACCCCCAAAATCAATCCCAACCTTCCTTTTGTGGTATTGAACCTTATGGTAAAATTTCATAGAGATCCATTCACTTAAACTAAAGTAAGAGTGCGAAAACCAATGTGTTTTTCGGACGACGACGACGACGACGCCAACGTCATACCAATATACGACCTCAAAATTTGTTTCCCGTACAAGAATAAATATGTTTCGGGGTGGAGATCTACAGTTTTCAAAAAGAAGGGGGGTGGGGGTGACCCCTGTGGACTTCCCCTATATTTCATTTTATTTGTTTTATTGTCCCATGCAAGAATATATATGGTTTCGGGGTGGGGATCTCGACCATTTACAAGTTCTCAAACAGGAGGGGTGGGGGTGACCCAGAGGGACTCCCGCTATATTTCATTTGATTTGTATTATTCTCCCATAAATGAATATATATGGTTTAGGAGTGGGGATCTCGACCATTTACAAGTTCTCAAACAGAAGGGGGTGGGGTAACCCCGGGGACTCCCCCAATATTTCATTTGATTTGTTTTATTGTCCCATACAAGAATAAATATGGTTTAGGGGTTGGGATCTAGACCGTTAACAAGATAAAAGCACATTCTAAAATTGAAGGGGGTTGGGATGACCCCAGGGACTCAACCTATATTTTATTTGATTTGTTTTATTGTCCTGTGATCATTACTGAAGACTGCGTGTGTCTATATATCACTTACTGTTTTCAAGATATAGTCATTTGAAAATTTTAAAAAATAAAATCCCATAGGGTTCTATAGTAAATCCCTCCCTTCTGTAGGCCCCTCAAAATACCCCTAAAAAGACCCCAGGAAGAAAAATAATAAGAACTGAGCAAAAACAATAAGTCTCCAAACATTGTTTGGGAGACTTAATAACAAATAGTATATACGAATTTTGTTATAGTCCGATTTTGTGAGGCCGATTATGTAATAGGCCGAGTTTGTTATAGTCCGAGTCTGTTATGGGCTGAGATGAGATACCAGGATACTTTCGATACACTCAGGCTTTTACGTCTTAAATAAACATTTGTAAAAATCGCAGTAAAAATAGTGTCGAAAAATGTTCATCCATGAAATAATTTAAACACGGTATTTATTTTCTCTTCAACCGGAGGACGGGAGGAAACCCCTGAAACCGGGATTATTGTACTCCTGTCGGGAGGTAAACATATATGGATCTCACGCATGTCTGGGGAATACCGATAAAAGCATAATGTAGAAACTGCTGTCTCATGTAGATGTGTATTGATTTTATTTCCCACGCAGTGCAGATCCGCGAGGTAGTGTTTGTGATAGCCATTTTCAAAATGAAGTTGAATTCATTTGAATTATCAATGAACATTCAGTACATTTTAATTCAAGCTGTAAGCTAATCAAAATAGAAGTAACTCAAAATTTCAAAAGCATCTTCCTAGAATTAGTATTCAAACACTAGTACTACATTATCTAGGAGTAGAACACTAAGATAGTCTGTCCAACTTCCGGTTTGAGGATGATGCCTTAGGAAAGTATATTGCTATAGCAAGCTATAGCAAACTTTCCAAAAACTAGCATACTCAAAAAATCACATAAATGTCCTTTATAATAAAATAGAGTTAACATATATACATATTAAATAAATTTTATATTCAAATCAAAACTTGTATGTACATTATGGCAGATCTCATGCTGTCACATGACAGTTCTGGCCAAGTCACTACCTAAATCACAAACCCTAAAAATTAAAAGAGAAAAAAGTAAAAAAGACTATTTCCAGAGACATATATACTGTATTTATATGTCTCTGCTATTTCTGATGGGTGAACCATTAATCTTGTACCTGAAGTAAAACAAGGCAACAGATAATTTCTATTTATATCACTTTATATAAAAATGTTGACAGTATTACCTGAAAAAATAGGCATGGTTAGGTCCGGATGAAGTCTTGCTAATTGGTCTGAAAGATATATTTGTGAATGACAATAGGAGACAGATAAGTAGATGTCATGCAGAGGCATTCGCTGGTGGTGTTCCTCTGAAGAATCACACGTAAATATTGGCTCTTCTTGGAAAAACCGTGTGTCTAAAAGATGTAGCAACTGTACTGCTGTGTCATGGGTCTGCATTCTTGGACTGCCAACATTTAGTAAAGCAAGATTCAACATGGCTACATGGTCACATGGATATTCTCTAGTTTGGAAGACTGCTGCAAGGGCATTAAAGCATCCATCAGCCACTTCGTTAGCACCTGTATAACATCTGTCAATGACCCAGTCTAGTAGCCCCTGGGTATCAGGGTTAAAATCCAAAAGTAAAACCACAGTTTCTTTAGCTAAGTCATAGATCTGTAACAATAAAATACATTTCAGGTAATTAGTTAAGTTTATGCTTTTAGTACAAATTTTTTTGGTGGGCCCTTGGGATCCTTTTTTGAAAATCCTGGATCAGTAACTGGGGAAATTGGAACTATTCTGTTTCTAGGTACATTTATACATGTACCAGTATACATGGTAAGGTACAACAATTACAGGTAGACATGGTTGGTCACTTTCACCAAGAAGGAACAGGAAATGTGGCATAATTCTGGTAAATTATCATAATTTTGAGGCTATCAAACAAAAAGTAAACTGAAAACTGAAAACATGTCTTACTTATCTAAATCGAAAATTTTGGTATTTAGACATGATTTAAGAAAGTCCAATTTTTGGAGCCAAATTTAGGCCTTACTGGTCCTAAACTTTTATTTGATTTTTTTTGACACAAAGGAGGAGGTATGATAAGACCTATTATTAGGCCCCTGAAATTGCAAAAAAGTGCACTTTTACAAGCCTTTCAAAACTATATTGATTCAATTAATAAATGAACCAGTTGACATAATCTGGACACTTAAGTAAAGAAACATCACATGATGTTACTGATGTCATATAAATGACGAAATTGACATAGTTGACCTGAAATGGCCATTTCACACTCATTCTATCAATACATAAATATGAGCCACTGTCTAAACAAAAACAAGTTAACACTTTTGTAAATACATTTTGAAGTAAAATATAATTTAAGGCCTTGGCTCATATCTAAATATTACTGACAAGATCTCAAAATGAGGCTATTTTGGCAGTTTTTGCAGTTTTGCACTAAATGCAAGAAGTTTGTAGCCTGAATGGCAATATGTAAGGCAAAATTGAAAAATATAAATACTGATGTCTGACAGACTAAATTTGAGGGATGTTATTTGGTAGATTTATTATACTTTTTGATTTATAGAATGCAAGGGGCCAAATAAGTGGCATTATCACACCTTCTAGTTTAAGACATATTTATTATCTTATTCATAGGAACCATAATGATCACATGTGAATAAAATAAGTGGCTTTCAAGAGCTACATTGTATCATAACAGCATTTCCATCTCTACATTGGCAACTCCTTTCTATATTGATTGAATCAATATGTATGAAGGGGACACACTTCTGGGAAAGCCATCTTTTTAGGATGAGACACCTTAAATAGTCAGCACTGTCAACTTGTCAATAAATACAAATAATTAGAACTTAAAGAATTCATGACGAGAAATTAAATGTATTTTAAGGTGGATTGCAATTTCAAGTATGCCCACTACTGTAAATTCAGAAATTATTGCGTGCATTTATTATTGCGATTTTGGAATAATTATCACAAATGCGAGATTAATAATTGCGATTTCAGGAAAAGCTGAATACATTATATGTCTCAGATGTCAGAATGCGAATTCTTATTATTGCGATACTCGCCCAGTCGCATTAATAAAAACCTCGCAATAATTTCTGAAATTACAGTATTACTTTTATTTAATACCTCTCATAGTAGCAGCTAGCATGATTGTGTTGTTTTCAGGTGATTGTGGATTTAATCCAAAAAGCCAGATCAAATCACATATTTTATAAAAGGTATTTGCTGCTTCAGTGAAAAGCATATGGCATTTAGGAAAAAAGCAAAGACTGGTATGCTAGGTTACAGAAAAAATGTGCCCAGATGGAGTAATATGTCTTCCTGCTGTCTGTTACCTTGTGAATTGGCAATTTAAAAAAAGAAAGTTTACTTTAAAAAATCCATATACTATACAGGACAACATAGTTTATCTTCTTGTGAGTCTCATTCTCTCTTTATGTTAACATCAAATATTAATGTGGTATGGGTTTTGCTCATTGTTGAAGGTCATACGGTGATTGTATTGTAGTTTCTCAGTAATACCTGGAACCAATGGATAAAGAGACTTGAAACTAAGTCTTTTTTTTTCTCCCAAAATTTACATTTATCTTATTTTTTGTTTGATGCAGAGTAAATAAAAAGTTATAAGATAGGTGAATGATTAAAATCTATCATCTGTATTCAATTTTATCAAAGAAATGCACATTTAATATTCATGTTAACCATATGTTAACCATATGTACAAATGTATCAATAACACATGAAGACAGAGACCACCTAATGACACTGACTTATATAGATCAAATATCTATCTAATACTAATGAGGTCAAGTTATTGTGTATTGAGTGGTCTGTCATGTTATGTATAAACTCAAGTTATGCAATTTGGTCATTGTGATTGGCATTAAAGAGGAGGGGTCTATATACAATTCCAATTATTGATCCACTTTTTGTGTTTAATTGTTCTTTGATCATGACAGTTGTCAATCATACTGATATTGTATCAATACTCTTACTTAAACAAAAAGACAAAACTAGCCAGTAAATTAAAAAAAAGTAAAGACTATTATTCTTGAAAAAAATACTCTTAATTAAGATGTAACCAAATTTTTTACAGTTCATTTCTGCATATGTACACAGACATGAGAACAATTGGGAACTATGTCAGTGTGTATAGATTTAGTTACTGATTTAGTAGCAAATCTGTCTACTTTCTGTTTGGGAGACCGTTGCCTTAGGAAAGAATTGGAACAATTCCAATCTTTCCAAAAATTTACTGTAGATTTTACTTTGCAATTTCGAACTAACATTCTTGAAGCAGTACATAGTTGATTACAAAAGAAAATAAAATGCTCTGCTAGGGCACAGCTTTATACCACCATAGAGGTCGAACCCTGAACACTACACCCAAGCTTGATACAGCTCTGAATTTGGATTGTGATTAAATATTTGACACAGAATGAATGTGGTCAAAGAACTGAAAAATTTAAAATTGGACAAATCTAAGTACACAATTAGATTCAGCATATCCAAATACATCAAGAATTTAATTTATTTATTTATTGAAGGACAAAATTAGCTAAGTTTTTAAAGGGGTTCACTTCATAAATAAAAATATTTATGTATAGCATTCTGCAAATTAATTTAAACAGAATAACAAACAAACCTACCACGAAGTTCTGAAAATATTTACAAAAAAAATTATAAAAACAATTTCTCAAATATCATACATCATCAATACAATGTCTTCAAAAAATCTATAAAACTTACCTTCATTTTTCAAAATATCTTATCATGCTAATAATGAACAGTTAATTTCAAACAATATTTTTACATAATTTTATAAAAATTAAAATATGATGCTTGTATCTATTTTTAACTATGATTCTACTTTTAATTTGCATTATGATTAAATATTTGACAATTTGGATTGCGATTAGACATTTGACATAGCATAGGTTTCTGACAAAGAATGAATTTAGTCTAAGAACATAAAAATTTGAAATTGAACATACCTTTTATGGTCCAATATCCAAAATCTGAATACATGGTCAGATTCAGCATATCAAAGAACCCCAAGAATTCGTTTTTTGATGAAATAAAACAAAGTTTAATTTTGGGCCTCAATGTGAACCAATTTGACAATGGGGCCCAAAATCCAAAATCCGAATACATGGTTAGATTCAGCATATCAAAGAAATACATATATTCAATTTCTGTTGAAATCAAACAAAGTTAAATTTTGGACCCCGATTTGGACCAACTTGAAAACTGGGCCATAAAATCATAAATGTCAATACATCTTTAGATTCAGCATATCAAATAACCCCAAGAATGTAATTTTTGTTAAAATCAAACTAAGTTTAATATTGGATACTTTGGACCTTAATGTGGACCAGTTTGAAAAAACGGGCCCAAAATCCAAAATTTAAAACACTGTTAGATTGCACAAATTAAAGAACGCCAATAATTTAATTTTTGATGAAATCAAACAAAGTGTAATTTTGGACCCCAATTTGGACCAACTTTAAAAACCAAGTCCAAAATCAAAAACATAAAACACTGTTGGATTGGGCATATCAAATAACACCAATAATTCATTTTTTATGAAATCAAACAAAGTTCAATTTTGGACCCCAATTTGGACCAACTTGAATACTGTGCCCAAAATCAAAAATCTTAATACACGCTAAGATATAGCATATCAAAGAACCCCAACTATTCATTTATTTATTAAATCAAACAAAGTTTAATTTTGGACTCTTTGGACCTTAATGTGGACCAACTTGAAGACAGGCCCCAAAATTAAAAATCTAAATACATGGTTAGATTCAGCATATCGAAGAACACCAATAATTCAATTTTTGAAGAAATCAAACAAAGTTTAATTTTGGACCCTAGCTTTGAACCTTAATTTCAATTCAAAAACAGACCAAAAATCCAAATAATAAATACCCAATTAGATTCAGCATATTGAAGAACCCCAAGAATTCAAGACTTTGAATTAAACCCCATTGAAATTGCTAAAGAAATAAGCAATTTATACAAAGTATTACAAAAGAATTTTTTTTTGCCCCTTTTAACCAAACCGTTAGAGTCATAACTCCCAAAATCAATCCCAAACTTTATTTTATGGTATAAAACCTTGTGGCACAATTAAATAGCAATAAATAGACTTATATTCAAGTTATTGTCCAGAAACCAGAAAATCCTAGTTTTTTGGTCCCTTTTCGACCCCTAATTATAAATCAGTTTGGGCCATGACCTCCAAAATCAATCCCAACTTTCCTTTTGAAGTGTGGAACCTTGTGGTAAAATTTTATGGAGATCCATACTCTAATACACAAATTATTGTCCTGAAACCTAAACTTATACACACTTATATATAAAAGAGTACACATGCTGAAATGTCTCGCCTGCTTTACTGACCATTGGGTTTATGTTGATAGTCCTAAATATAAAGCTTTACTACAAGTATCTCATAAACTTAACATGATCAAAGAAAATGAGGTCAAGGTGAGATAAACCAAACCGGAAATACATGTACACCATACAATCATTCCATACACCAAATATAGTTGAACTATTGCTTTTAGTTTCTTAGAAACGAACTTACACAGGAAAATTCAACATTGACCAATGAACCATGAAAATGAGGTCAAGGTCAGATGAACCATGCCAAACAGACATGTAGACCATACAATCAGTCTATGCATTAAATACAGTTGACATATTGCTTATAGTATCTAAGAAACAAACTTAACCATGAAAACTTAACATTGACCAATAAATCATGAAAATGAGGTCAAGGTCCGTTGATACCTGCCAGACAGACAAATACAACTTACAATCATTCCATACACCAAATATAGTTGACCTATAGCTTTTCTTATAGTTTAAGAAAAACAGACCAAAAAATAAAAAACTTAACTTTAACCACTGAACCATGAAAATGAGGTCAAGGTCATATAAAACCTGCCAGTCTGATATGTACATCGTAAAATATTTCTGTACACCAAATATAGTTGACTTATTCCATATAGTATTAGATAAAAAGACCAAAACAAAATAAACTGTTAACACAGAGATATGTCTCGCCTATTTGTTATTTTGATAATGCAAATGTTGAAATTAAAATAGCGATACTTTAACATGTAAGTTATGCAAATATTCAAAGTCAATGAACCATGACTGAAGGTACAGGGCTAAACAATCTCCATGGAAATGAGATGTGCCAATGCTAATACAACTGTTTGCATACCGAATATCATTGACTTAACATTAGTGGTTCATCTTAAACTGACCTAATCACAAACTAATACATGTAAACTAAGTAAAAGTTTCAAAGTCAATAGACCATGACTGAGGGGTAAGGACCAAATATTCTCCATGGAAATGAGATGTGCTAATGCTTATACAACTGCATACCAATTACTGTGAATTCATTATTATTCGTTGGATACCAATTTTCGTGGAGTTCGTGGGTACTGGTGAACCACGAAATTAAATGTTCAACGAATAACAAATTTTCCATAGGCTTGTATGCAGACTTCGGCAAAACCACGAATTTAAATATCCACGAACATGCAAGTTTTCCTTAATCCACGAAAATTGGTACCCACGAAAATAAATGAATCCACATTATCATTGACCTGCCACTAACAGTTCCCCTTAAACTGACCTAATCACAAACTAATACATAAAAACTAAGCAAAAGTTTCAAAGTCAATAGACCATGAATGAGGGGGCGGGGCCAAATAATCTCCATGGAAATGAGATATGCCAATGCTTATACAACTGCATACCAAATATCATTGACCTACCACTAGTTGTTCCCCATAAACTGACCTAATCACAAACTAATACATGAAAACTAAGCAAAGTTTCAAAATCAATAGACCTTGACTGAGGGGGCGGGGCCAAATAATCTCCATGGTAATGAGATGTGCCAATGCTAATAAAACTGCATACCAAATATCACTGACCTACCACTAGTGGTTCCCCATGTACATCGTAAAATATTTCCGTACACCAAATATAGTTGACTTATTCCATATAGTAGTAGAAAAAAAGACCAAAACAAAATAAACTGTTAACACAGAGATATGTCTCGCCTATTTGTTATTTTGATAATGCAAATGTTGAAATTAAAATAGCAATACTTTAACATGTAAGTTATGCAAATATTCAAAGTCAATGAACCATGACTGAAGGTACAGGGCTAAACAATCTCCATGGAAATGAGATGTGCCAATGCTAATACAACTGCAAACCAAATACCATTGACTTTTCATAAGTCGTTCCCTTTAAACAAACCTAAACACAAACATCAACTTGTAAACTATGTAAAAGTTTCAAAGTCAATGAACCATAATAAGGGGGTGGGGTTATATAATCTCCATGGAAATGAAACTTGCAAATGCCAATACATTTGCATACCGAATATCATTGACTTAACATTAGTGGTTCATCTTAAACTGACCTAATCACAAACTAATACATGTAAACTAAGTAAAAGTTTCAAAGTCAATAGACCATGACTGAGGGGTAAGGACCAAATATTCTCCATGGAAATGAGATGTGCTAATGCTTATACAACTGCATACCAATTATCATTGACCTACCACTAACAGTTCCCCTTAAACTGACCTAATCACAAACTAATACATGAAAACTAAGCAAAAGTTTCAAAGTCAATAGACCATGAATGAGGGGGCGGGGCCAAATAATCTCCATGGAAATGAGATATGCCAATGCTTATACAACTGCATACCAAATATCATTGACCTACCACTAGTTGTTCCCCATAAACTGACCTAATCACAAACTAATACATGAAAACTTAGCAAAGTTTCAAAATCAATAGACCTTGACTGAGGGGGCGGGGCCAAATAATCTCCATGGTAATGAGATGTGCCAATGCTAATAAAACTGCATACCAAATATCACTGACCTACCACTAGTGGTTCCCCATAAACTGACCTAATCACAAACTAATACATGTAAACTAAGCAAAGTTTCAAAGTCAATAGACCTTGACTGAGGGGGCGGGGCCAAATAATCTCCATGGTAATGAGATGTGCCAATGCTAATTCAACTGCAGACCAAATATCACTGACCTACCATTAGTGGTTCACCATGAACTAGGACCTAATCACAAACTTATACATTGTTGACGCCGCTGCCGCTTGTCGCCATCACCGACGCCGTTAACGACGCTGGAAACAGCATACCTATGTCTCGCTTTTTGACTCTGTCAAGGCGAGACAAAAACTTAATTTTAACCACTGAACCATGAAAATGAGGTCAAGGTCAGATGACACCTGCCAGTTTGACACGTACACCTTACAATCATTCCATACCCCTAATTACTAAACAGCTACAACAATAACCAAAATAAATCCCAACCTTCCTATTGTGGTATGGAACCTTTTGCTAAAATTTAATAGAGATATATACACTTTTACTCAAGTTATTGTCTTAAAACCAGACAAATAATTGTTTTTGGCTCCTTTCTGGCCCCTAATTACAAAACAGCTACGACAATAACCCCCAAAATCAATCCCAACCCTCCTATTGTGGTATGGAACCTTGTGCTAAAATTTCATACAGATCCATACACTAATACTAAAGTTATTGTCTGCGAACGAATTTATTTCCTATGAACCAGTAAAACTGACCTTTTTCGGCCCCTAATTACAAAACCGCTGGGACAATACCCCCAAAAACCATCCCAACCATCCTTTAGTGGTAAGGAACCTTGTGCTAAAATTTCATAGTGATCCATACACTTATACTCAAGTTATTGTCTGCGAACCAAAATATCTTCAGACGCTGACGCAGACATCACCATAACATAATACAGACGCACAAAATTTTGCGGTCATATAAAAAAAACAGGGGTCCATGTGTTAGTTTTTTAGCTACAAATACAAAAGCTAGGTTTTCAAATGCTGGCCATCCCATTTCCCTTTTTTGGTGCTAAATTAAGACTTAGTGTATTCCTAATGCAGCATTGTTGTGCAGTAATTCCTACTGTACATCAAAACTCTATACAAAATACTATCAAATAAGAATTTATTGGTAATAGAAAAGTAAACATGTTTATGCCCCCCCCCCCCTCAGTACATTTCAAGTGCTTGAATATTCATAATCTTCGTTTTCCTATGCAAATACTTTCAAACCAATGTCTCCGATAAAATGACGTTATTGATTTTTCCACAAATTTTGGATGCTTTTCATTAGCAACATTGTGTTAAATTTGGATGTATCATATCATCTGCCCTTGCTACTGTATCGTATGCCCTTAATAGTAACCATTGAACTGTAAGTAATTACCTTCACAATGCAAGTACATTTGAAAACAAAGGTTTGGGAAGCAAAATACATAATATATTTAAGAGGATGAAGGGTAAACAAATAAGTTTAAAAGTATGATGTCTAAATTATTACAAATGACTTTAAAAAATAATTTGCTGAAATAGATAACAATGATGCATTAATAACGGTGGGTAAAATTGCAGCTTTGGAATATTTTGACATGTATAGGACAATCTGGGCAACAATAGGAAAACTTTGATTGCACAACAAAACAACTTACATAACTGTTCCATAATCGCTGCATGAAAAAGTATTAAAAAGATTTAAAATATAAAAAATACACTGGTAATTCAGAAATGAAAAAATTTAAATTTCATGTCTTTTTCTTCTTGAAATTCCAAAATTTATTGTCAATTTCTTTTCATTTTTACCAAAACCTTGATTAAGGAATTAATCATTAGTTTGGAATTTTTGTATTTGCTATATTCTACTAATGAATAAAATTTCTCATAAAAGCAAAGTACACTGCAAGGATTCCAAAACATTTTCACACAATTTCTGTCATTTTTTTATAGGTTGCACTTCTGTAAACATAGACAATGCAGTTTCCCATGGGAACTCCTTTTACTGCTAAAACTGTGCAACTTTTACTATGAAGTTTCATAAAAAATTAAATCCTAAAATGAAAAGTTCATATGCACTAATATTTTTTCCAAAGGTCAAAACATAGGGCTGTGTAACATATTTTCAACATTTATATGTCTTGTACTTCTAAGAGCTTAAACTTATACTAAAATTCTGTACTACCCCTCCCTTCAATTTGGGTTTTCCTCAGAATTTAATTTGGCCGCTATCCATGTGTATTTATACTGGTAAAATTTCCAAGTTGTGTCTCTATAAGATAAAACAAAGAGATCATATCTGGGAACCAGTTAGTAAACAAAAAAAAATATCTATGAATATTAAATATCTCCCCAAAAGAGGCGTGGTTTATGAAACAGCTGTATTTACAAAGTGCAACCTTTAAGGCCGTGAAAGTTGGGGTAATATTTTCCATCCTATATCTTTCATCTGTGTAAGTTTCATTCTAATCAAGCAAGGGAAAATCAATTTACCATCCAGAAACCATGGTTCATTTATTTAGAAATGGTGGCATTCACCTTTTACCTTTTGACCCAAAAATCAATAGGCTTCCTTCCCTCCCCTATATCTTTTATCTATATAAGTATCATTCCAATCAAGCCTGACTGGCAGATAGACGGATGGACAGACGGACAGGACAGACAGACTGAGCGATTACTATATGCTCCCAAAAAATATTTTTAGGGAGCCTTATTTTCAGGGAGCATAAAAAAGAACATAAAATCAGGATCCTGTAATGTTGTGGTTGTCATTGGTTGCTTAAGACCTGTCATAATTGTTTATTGTTTTGTCATAAATCAAGTCTTTGGTTTTCTAGTTTGAACTGTTTCATATTTTGTCAAGTCAGGGCCTTTCATAACAGACTATACAGTATACTTTTTGCTTATTGTTTATGACAATAAGGTGACCTATAGTTGCTTATATCCACATCATTTTGACTTGGGTGGAAAGTTGTCTCATTGGCAATCATAGCACATCTCCTTTTTTTATATTTGATGACAACACTGAGAAAATACCTATATACCAAACATCCAGATATAATTTTCTACTTCTAGACTCAGTAGATGTGATCACAAGGTGCTTTACATATTTTGGCAGATAAAAACAACCTTAAGGACATAGGACATAACTTCTATATATATGATTACCGGTAGATTAAAATGATAGTTTATCATCATTTGCACAAATATTAGAGTTGTCTCTAAAAAGACCCATGAGGTATCATGCAGGCTATATATTTAGATATACAGAAAATATCAATGAGGCATAAAGTAAGAAATAAAATAATGGTGCAATATGGTGCAATATGATCATCCAAGACTATATATAACACTACATAATCTACCAGTAACAGTCAAAACCTTCGAAAACGGTAAAATACACATTGCTATTATTCACCAAAAAAAGTCCTCTGCTTTCATATCAAAATTAATGGATAAAGTCTTCTCTCAAAATGTAACTTAATATCTGACAAATTTTCATATTTAACAATTTCAAATTGACATTAAAAAAAAAAATGCCGACGCTAGTGTGAGAGAATCATTATGAATTGTATAACCACAGTATTGTTTTTCATATCACAGCTATCTTAAGATTGTTACATTTTTCATGTATTCAACATTAAACGTGATAAAGGTGTGCAGGGTTTTATTTAAAAATAACAATCAAACAATACGAAACTAAAGAATGTATAAATGCTTCTACAATACATATATCCCATATTAATACTGTATATACAAAAAATATTTCCTTTATTTTCAAATGTTTTCATACCATGAATTATGCTTACTTAAAAGCAGAATTATGCTTACTTAAAAGAAAGTTTAAAAATATTGTAATTGATGATGCATGAATTTTTTGGTTGTATTTTTTTAGTTGATATCAGAATAAAACAGAAAGTCAGCTGTGGATGTCAAGTCCAAAGATACTGGTTGGTGGAACTGTGTGTATATAAAAGCTGTGACTAAATTGATAGACATAATCAAAATCCTGTGAACACTCACTATTAAATATGATGATCTTAACATTAGTGTGAGGGACAAAAAGTTGTTGACTTACAACCCTTTATTGCAATAAAAATAGCAGCAAAACCTAACAAATAAACAGTTAACACATAGATATGTCTCGCCTATTTGTTATTTTGATAATGCAAATGTTGAAATTAAAATAGCAATACTTTAACATGTAAGTTATGCAAATATTTAAAGTCTATGAACCATGACTGAAGGTACAGGCCTAAACAATCTCCATGGAAATGAGATGTGCCAGTGCTAATACAACTGCATACCAAATACCATTGACTTTTCATAAGTCATTCCATTTAAACAAACCTAAGCACAAACATTAACTTGTAAACTATGTAAAAGTTTCAAAGTCAATGAACCACAATGAGGGGGTGGGGTTATATAATCTCCATGGAAATGAAACTTGCAAATGCCAATACATTGACATACAAAATATCATTGACTTAATATTAGTGGTTCATCTTAAACTGACCTAATCACAAACTAATACATGTAAACTAAGCAAAAGTTTCAAAGTCAATAGAACATGACTGAGGGGGTAAGGACCAAATATTCTCCATGGAAATGAGATGTGCTAATGCTTATACAAATGCATACCAATTATCATTGACTTACCACAAACGGTTCCCCTTAAACTGACCTAATCACAAACTAATACATGAAAACTAAGCAAAAGTTTCAGTCAATACACCATGACTGAGGGGGCTGGGCCATAATAATCTTCATGGAAATAAGATATGCAAATGCTTATACAACTGCATACCAAATATCATTGACCTACCACTAGTGGTTACCCATAAACTGACCTAATCACAAACTAATACATGTAAACTAAGCAAAGTTTCAAATAATCTCCATGGTAATGAGATGTGCCAATGCTAATACAACTGCATACCAAATATCATTGACCTACCACTAGTGGTTCACCATAAACTAGACCTAATCACAAACTAATACATTGTTGACACCACCGCCGACACCGGAAACAGCATACCTATTTCTCGCTTTTTGACTCCATCAAGGTAAGTCAAAAATGCAAATTATTGACAGCTAATCACCTCAAGACAATACAAAATTTCTTTATACATAATTTCAAAGCAGTGTAAGGGAGGTAATCCAATTTTCACATTGTACTTAAAAGTGATTGTCCATTAACAAGGAAACCCTTGTTTTTTCCCCCTTTTTGCCCCTAATTCCTAAACGATATGAGCCATTACCCCCCAAAGCCAATCCTAACCATCCCTTTGTGGTATGGAAACTTGTTGTACAATTTCAGAGAGATCCATACACCGTTCCACAAGTTATTGTCTGAAAACTAGAATAAACAGCTGCGCCATGAGCAAATGATACGCCCGTCGTCCTGTGTGTGAATTTTTATGCAATAATCATAAATGGTTTCTGACATACGGCGCGACATGCGAAAACCTCCCTTTTTTTTTACAAAAAACTCAATATCTCTAAAATAAAATTTTGAATCAAAACCAAAAAGTATACAGATCTTAAGATTAATATAACTAAGAAGTGTGTAAAATTTTAAGCAATAATCACAAATCGTTTTTGAGATAAGGCGCGACATGTGAAAAGTATACAGATCGTTTGACCATCATAAGAAACAACTATGTTAAGTTTCATGAAATTTGGATAAGTCGTTCTCAAGTTACGGTGCGACATGTTTACGCCGGACAGACAGACGGACAGACGGACAGACAGACAGACGAACAGACGGACAGACGACATTTGTATACCATAATACGTCCCGTCAAAAAGATTTCTATTTACTAATACTAAAGTTATTGTCCGGAAACCAAGTTTCTTGGGACGACGAAGACGATGACGACGACGTGATACCAATATACGACCACAAAAATTTTTTGCAGTCGTATAAAAATATAAATTTATAAATTTTAACAAAAAACTTAGATTTTCTCAAACAAATTGACAAATCAATTCTATCTTAAATCTCCTACAATTTATTCATATTTGCAGTAATAATACAGGAAATAATTGGAATCTTGTCATTACTCAACATGCTCAAGTAAGAGTGAAAGATAGCTAGATGGATAACAAGGCAAAAAGTTTCAATTTTTCAATTTGGCCTTAAATCAAATATTTTAACACACCTGTTAAAGTGTAATAAAAGGTCATGGTCATGAGAGGCATAGTAAGAAAGCACTAGCAAACTGAAAAAAAAACTAAAAATACAAATGAACATGCAAAAAGGTATGGTGTGCAAATTGTGTCAATTTCCATATTATGCATACACTAAAGAAATAATACTGAAATTAAGCAATAATTAGTTGTTTACATAACAAAAAACTAAATTATTCCTAAATTGTTCAATGATGAGGTGTTCATAACAAGCATATTCTAATGCAATAGCTAATAATGACATTTAATGCACACCATACATAAGAAGTCTTACCTCTTCCTTGATCTGATGGGTGTCAAAAGACAGATTAGTCAAGTGCATATATGAACATTGTTTTACATTTGTCATTTCGAGGCCTTTTAAAGCTGACTATGCTGTATGAGTTTTGCTCATTGTGAAGGTCGTACTGTGACCTATAGTTGTTAATTTCTGTGTCATTTTGTCTCTTTTGGATAATTGTCTCATTGGCAATCATACCACATCTTCTTATTTTTATATACAGGTCTTAACCAAAAATGTTTGTCTTCTAAATTTCATTTCATGTACATGCAAGTTTTGAAATGTACTTTCTCATATGAGTTGCATTTTTGATTTGTTGCAAAAAAGGGATTTTCTGAAAAAATTGGCCTACAACATTTTTAATAATAACCATACACTGTTCAATTGTGGTTGCTTAAACAGGAGAAATACCAATAAATTGTATTTTCACAAATGAATTCCAATAAAGATTGTTGTAACTCCTATATTGCCCTTCACATAAAATTACCCTTACATATATCTATTGTCTTTTGGTTACTTTAATAAAGTAACAGTTTGCATTACTTGAACAATGTATTTCTATCATGTAAAACAACTAGAAAACTAGAAGAGCCTGTATCGCTCACCTGGACCATAGGAAATGTCAACAAGGACAACTGTCCAATCCTATTAAACCCTAAGTTCAGGAGCAATTTAAGCCCAGCTGTTTACATCATTTTTCAGAAAATTTACTTATTTGAAAATGATCAGAATTACTTTTAGCTATGATGGGAGTTTCTCTTTTTTGTTGAACTTGTATTGCTGATCATTTTTCCTGTTTACAGTTTCTCTCTATCTTCTATACTTTTTGCCCAAAACACAAAAAAGCGTGATAATAGTCAATTAAGGGCAATAATTCCAAAAAGAAAAACTGACAAATTCATCTACATGTATGCTGACCTTTTTGCAGATCTTGTCTTGTTTATTTTTAAAGTTTCTATCTATCTATTATAGTTTTCAAGGAAATTTGCTTAAAAATGGTCATTTAAGGACACTAACTCATACAAAAAGTTGACCAACCATTTCGACAATATCAACTAATTTGTAGATCTTGCATTGTGGATCATTTTTGCTCCCTAAAATTCTCTCTATCTATTATAGTTTATAAATTAAAGAACATTTGAGAGCACACTCATAAACCACACGCCCCCACATTGTCAGTGGGCAAACAAAATCTCACAATATTCCTAAGTTCAAAGACTCATAACTCCTCCAAAAATCAACTGATAATAATTTCTTGTGGATATGCATATCTACATAAGTATTATGTCCTTATTATCTACAAAGATTCAGGAAATTCTGTTGTGTGGTTACAGAGGAGTTGCGATGACAAACTGTTGCAGAAGTATATTTAAGCCGAAATTTTAAGTTCAAAAGGGCATAACTTCTAGAAAAGTCAACTGATATTAATTTTTTGTGGATATGCACATCTACATATTATGTCCTTATTATTTACAAAGTTTGATGAAATTCTGTTATGTGGTTTCAGAGGAGTTGCAATGACAAACTGTTGCAGTACTATGTTTAGGCCAAAATTCGGAGTTCAAAGGGGCATAACTCCTAGAAAAAAATAGAATCATAATTTCCTGTCAATATACACATCTACATAGTATGTCCTTTAATATTATCTACAAAGTTTCAGCAAATTCTGTCGTGTGGTTTTAGAGGAGTTGTGATGATAAACTGTTGCAGTAGTATATTTAGGCTAAAATTCTAAGTTCAAAAGGGCATGACTCCTAGAAAAATGAACTGTTATCACAGAGATAAGTCTCGCCTTTTTGTAATTTGATAATGCAAATGTTGAAATTAAAATAGCAATACTTTAACATGTAAGTCATGCAAATATTCAAAGTCAATGAACCATGACTGAAGGTACATGGCTAAACAATATCCATGATGTGCCAATGCTAATACAACTGCATACCAAATACCGTTGACTTATTATAAGTCGTTCCCTTTAAACAAACCTAAAAACAAACATTAACTTGTAAACTATGTAAAAGTTTCAAAGTCAATGAACCATGATGAGGGGGCGGGGTTATATAATCTCCATGGAAAATATACTTGCACATGCCAATAAATTTGCATACCAAATATCATTGACTTAACATTACCAGTTCATCTTAAACTGATCTAATCACAAACTAATCCATGTAAACTAAGCAAAAGTTTCAAAGTCAATAGACCATGACTGAGGGGGCGGGACCAAATATTCTCCATGGAAATGAGATGTGCTAATGCTTATACAACTGAATACCAATTAACATTGGCCTATCACTAATGGTTCCCCTTGAACTGACCTAATCACAAACTAATACATGTAACCTAAGCAAAATTTTAAAAGTCAATAAAACATGACTAAGGGGGTGGAGCCAAATAATCTTCATGGAAATGAGATATGCCAATGCTTATACAACTGCATACCAAATATCATTGACCTACCACTAGTGGTTCCCCATAAACTGACCTAATCACAAACTAATACATGTAAACTAAGCAAAAGTTTCAAAGTCAATAGACCATGACTGAGGAGGCAGGGCCAAATAATCTCCATGGAAATGAGATGTGCCAATGCTAATACAACTGCATACCAAATATCATTAACCTACCACTTGTGGTTCACCATAAACTAGACCTAATCACAAACTAATACATTGTTGACGCTGCCGACACTGGAAACAGCATACCTATGTCTCGCTTTTTGACTCTGTCAAGGCGAGACAAAAATTGAATCATAATTTCCTGTCGATATGCACATCTACATAGTATGTCCTTATTATCTACAAAGTTTCAGGAAATTCTGTTGTGTGGATTCAGAGGAGTTTTGATGACAAGAACAGGACTGACGGACAGACTGACGGACTGACGGACAGACTGATGGATTGACGGACGGACTGACAGACGGACTGACGGACGGATTGGTAAAAAAACATTATACCCTACAGAACTTTGTTCCGTGGGGGTATTATAACAGGCAAAAATCATCATTTAAGGGCAAAAACTCCTACAAAGAGTCAACTTCTGCAATATGACTTATTTGTAGATCTTGTCTTACCTATCATTTTTGTTTTTTAAAGTTTCTATCTTTCTATTATAATTTTCACGATAATAGGCAAAAATGCAAATAAAATGCTTCACTGAGCGCAGCCTGATACTACCACAGAGGTCAAACCCTGAACAGTTGGGGCAAGTTTGGACACAATATTCAAGCTTGATACTGTCTGAATTTGGATTGTGATCAAATTTTTGACATAATATAGGTTTTTGACACAAAATAAATGTGGTCAAAAATCTTAAAAATTTGAAATGGAACATTTAATTTACCTAGTATGGTCTGATATCCAAAATCTAACAACATGGTTAGATTCAGCATATAATAAAATGCTCCACTGGGGCGCAGCTTGATACGACCGCAGAGGTCAAACCCTGAACAGTTGGGGCAAGTATGGACACAACATTCAAGCTTGATACAGCACTGAATTTGGATTGTAATTAAATATTTGACACAGCATAGGTTTCTGACACAGAATGAATGTGGTCTAAGAACTTAAAATTTTTAATTTACCAATTCAAACCATATTATTATTATTTGCTTGTATATATAAATCAAAAATAACCAATTTAAAATAGAAAATTTTTTAAGAAAAAAAAGGTAAAAAAAATCCCCCCCCCCCCCCCAAATTTTTGGAACCCCCTTATGATTCATCACCCCCAAACTCAATCCCAGGCTTCCCTTTGTGGTATGGTACCTTGCAGTACAATTTCAGAGAGATCCATACACTTGAACACAAGTTATTGTCTGGAAACTAGAAAAATGCTTGTTTTTTGGCCCCTTTTTGGCCCGAAATTCCAAAACATTAAGGACAATTACCCCCAAACTCAAACCCAGCCTTCCCTTTGTGATATGGAACCTTGCAGAACAATTTCATAAAGATCCATACACTTACACACAAGTTATTGTCCTGAAACTAGAAAAAATGCTTGTTTTTTTGCCCCTTTATGGCCCCTAATTCCTAAAATTTTGAGGGAATTACCCCCAAAATCAATCCCAGCCTTCCCTTTGTGGTATGGTACCTTGCAGTACAATTTCAGAGAGATCCATACACTTGAACACAAGTTATTGTCTGGAAACTAGAAAAATGCTTATTTTTGGCCCCTTTTTGGCCCCTTATTCCTAAACGTTTTGGGCAATTACCCCCAAACTCAATTCCAGCTTTCCCTTTGTGATATGGAACCTTGTAGTACAATTTCAGAAAGATCAATACACTTACACACAAGTTATTGTCATGAAACTAGAAGAATGCTTGTTTTTTGCCCCTTTTTTTGCCCCTAATTCCTAAAATTTTAAGACAATTACCCCCAAAATCAATCCCAGCATTCCCTTTGTGATATGGAACCTTGTGGTACAATGTCAGAGAGATCCATACACTAACACACAAGTTTTGTCTGGAAGTTACAAAAAAGCTTATTTTTGGCCCCTTTTTGGCCCCTAATTCCTTAACTGTTGGTATTATAACCCCCAAAATCAATCCCAACCTTCCTTTTTGTGGTATTGAACCTTACGGTAAAATTTCATAGAGATCCATTCACTTAAACTAAAGTTAGAGTGCGAAAACCAATGTGTCTTCGGACAATGACGACGACATCGACGCCGGCACCATCGACGACGACATCAACGTCATACCAATATACGACTGCAAAAATTTTTGGCAGTCGTATAAAAATTATGAAAAAAAAATCCCCCGAAAAAATTTTTTTTGGAAAAAATTTGAAACTTTGAAAAATCTTAAAGAAAAGAAGTATGAACCTCCCCCCCAAAAAAATTGAACAATCATCCTGCCCACCAAATTTTTTTTGAAATTTTGAAGATTATTTTTTTTAGGAAAAATGTACAATTTCAGAGAGTTCCATTAACTTTAACACAAGTTATTGTCTGGAAACTAGAAAAATGTTTGTTTTTGGCCCCTTTTTTGCCCCTAATTTCTAAACGTTTGAGGCAATTACCCCTCAAACTCAATCCCAGACTTCCCTTTGGTGTATGGAACCTTGTAGTACAATTTCAGAGAGATCCATACACTTAAACACAAGTTATTGTCCTGAAACTAGAAAAAATGCTTGTTTTTTTGCCCCTTTATGGCCCCTAATTCCTAAAATTTTGAGGGAATTACCCCCAAAATCAATCCCAGCCTTCCCTTTGTGATATGAAACCTTGTGGTACAATTTCAGAGAGATCCATACACTTACACACAATCCCAACCTTTCTTTTGTGGTATTGAATCTTCTGGTAAAATTTCATAGAGATCCATTCACTTAAACTAAAGTTTTTGTCCGGAAACCAAATGTGTCTTTGGACGACGACCACATGATAGCAATATACGAACGCAAATTTTTTGCGGTCATATAAAAATGGTAAAAATCGTCATTAAAGGGAAATGACTCCAATAAGGAGCAAACTGACGATTTTTGCCATGAGATTTATTTGAAGATCTTATCTTGCTGATCATTTTTGCAATATAAAGTTTATGTCTATCTATCATTGTTTTCAAGATAATAGGCAAAAAGGAAAAAAAAATGTATAATTTGTCATTTCAAGGCAATAACTCCTGCAAGAATTTGATTGACAGTTTTGATGTAAATAAACAGAAGGTCTCATCATTCTTAAGATTTTTGCCTCGTCAGATTTTCTCTACCTATAGTGATTTTTAAGATAATGGACAAAACTTACATTTTACCCCTATGTTCTACTTTAAGCCATGTTGGCCATGTTGGTAGGTAGGCAGGGTCATCAGTCATTTTTTTAAACTAAATACCCCAATGATGACTGGTCAAGTTTGGTTAGATTTGGAACAGTAGTTTCAGAGGAGATGATCTTCTTAAAATTAAATGGACGACAGACCAAGACGGACCATGACAACAGACGAGGGACCCCAAGTGGTAGCAAAAGCTCAAACTAGCCATTTTGGCCAGGTAAGCTAATAAACAGCTGTGCCATGAGCGCATGATATGCCCGTCGCATTTTCAAAGAATAAAGTTCAATCACTTCTCAATGTCATATCAGAAATTTATGAAAATCGATAGGGAGCTTTTGTCAATAGATTTAAACAATTCACCAAAGTTTCATGAGAACTGCTGAAAGCATTTTTGAGGTATTGTCCGAAAACTGGAAAATCCCCCCTTCTTTAATGAATAAAACACCATAACTCGGAAACGTAAAATCTAAAATTTATAAAATTCGAAAGGGAGCTAACATCAATAGATATAAACAATTCACCAAAGTTTCATGAGAACTGCTAAACGCATTTTGGAGTTATTGTCCGAAAACTGTAAACTGCCCCTTTTTTTTAATGAATAAAACCCCATAACTCAGAAACGTAAAATCTAAAATTTATGAAAAAGGAAAGGGAGCTCATGTCACTAGATATAAACAATTCACCAAAATTTCTTGCAAATTGGTGAAAGCATTTTGGAGTTATTGTCCGAAAACTGGAAAATCCCCCTTTTTTTAATGAATAAAACCTCATAACTCGGAAACATAAAATCTGAAATTTATAAAAAACAAAAGGGAGCTCACGTCAATAGATATAAACAATTCACCAAAGTTTTATGCAAATTGGTTAAAGCGTTTTTTAGTTAATGTCCGACATGTTGATGACGGACGGACAACGGTATACCATAATACGTCCCGTAAACGGGCGTATAAAAATAAGGTGATGAGACAACTATCCACCAGAGACCAAAGTATAAAGATGTAATTCTCTATCAGGTTCAATGGAAACCTATGTGACATCAGTTACCAAATTCATCTTGCACCAATTAAAATTTTAAACTTTGTAAAGGATCTCCCCATTATGAGTTACAAGTTTCAAAGGAAGAATAAATTTGAAATTCATAAATTAGAATCAATAATTGCCTCTACAGATAAATTACTTTTAGTCTCTGAGAAACTAACCTTATTATGATGCTTAGCATTGATAAATGAATCATGAAATGAGATAGAGCATACACATCTTAGAAAGATTAAATGTAACATATATAATTAACTACTCATATTGCCATAAAAAACCTACTAATACAGTTATCAAACCATGAAAATGAGTTAAGGACAAAAAACATTTATAGGTAAGAGATTGCTGTCCCTTGCAGTGCATCTTCGTTTACTCCCCAATTTTTTTGGGGTTCATGTTGCTCAATGTTTAGTTTTCTATGTAATGACAGTACTGGTAGTTTGTCTTTTCCTCCTTTTTTTTGTAACCATGGTGTTGTCTGTCTTTCTTTGCTGTATGGGTTTGGAATGCATCCTTGATATCTTTGTATTTTTTCAAACAATAAGAAATCTGTTTGCAAGATATGGATTATCCAGCTCATTTACCCTTTGAAATCTGAAGATGAGATGGTTGTTGGTGGTATATGTGGCCAATATTTTTGGTAATTCCTGTTATCCGTTTAATGTACTTTGAATTTATTATTATTCGTGGGATGCCAATTTTCATGGATTTCATGATATAAGCGAACCACAAATCTAAAATGTTCAACAAAGTACAAACTTTCTATACGCTAATATCCAAACCGGAAAAATCAAATATCCATGAAAAAACAATTTTTCCTCAATCCATGAAAATAAATGGTCCACCGTATACTTTATAAACAAAATGTTTACACTGTGATTCATCCCTTACCTGATCACCATCTCTATTCCTCACATTATGTCATTTTTGCAGTCAATACAAAAATCAATTTATGCAAACTTCTTCTTAGTTAAAGCAGATTTAACATTATCATGTGTTAATTAAATCATATAATTAATTTAATGAAAATGTAAATGTAAAAATACCCTCTAAAGATTTAGTGTTACATGCCCCTCAATTAGTGTCACACTTGATATAACATTATAGTGTGTTTATAATCCATCAAACAATAAATCAATTGGTGTACCTACCCTGTCGTCATGGGAACTAAGTAACATATCCAACCACTGATAGATATACCCATCATCATTGAGGCCATTAGTGTCAAATACAGGACCACAGCATAGAACAGCAGACATGGCTCTAACAGCTGATAGTTCTAATTCTGTACAACTTTCGTCTTTAGCAGGCCTAGAAAACAATCAAATGTGAAAAATATATCAAATAAAAAACCTACATAAAGATCAGAGATAGGTGATTATAACTGACACAACACTTGTCATCATAAAGATCAGAAATAAAAAAATTATCAATGCTGATTTTTTAACTTGTCAGAGACATTGCTGATATAAATTTCATAAAAATCTGTCAAGAAACATAGGCATGATAGTACTTACAAGACCCTACAGGTGGTTGTTCTGCATTTCTATGTCCCCTGCACTACTTTGCAGCAGAGAATTAATGATAAACTACCTGGTTTTTACTCACATTGCCAGACAGGGGTGTAGATTATACAGTGCTACAAGCAATAGGGCACTTTAAGTTGAAATATTATTTGAAATTTTAGAATCATTTAAATTATTTGTCTAATTATAAAAAAAATCTAGTGTTTACTGAAAAATATCAAAATGTAATGCTTCAGTACAAATTTCTTCTTTCTTCTAGAAACATTAAAAAAAATGTGGATAGTGTCCACATGTGGACACAGATGATGCCCCCACTTGCATATCATATAGTTATAAAGGGACATAACTGAGGAACAGTAAAAGTGACGCTACCCAAATTTGAACTTGATCTGAGTTTTGTGTGTAAGTCTCATAACATTTGGTTGAGGCTAACTTAAGTAGAGAACAGAAACTAAAAATTCAGCAATTTTTCTATTTATAAAGGGGCATAACTCAATAATGGTTAAAGTGACACTACCCAAATTCAACTTGATCTGTGTTTTATCAGTGGAAGTCAAAATTAAACATTGCATTGTATAAAGCATTGATTGTAGTTGATTCAACTATAATCATGGACAAAGGAAGATAACTCCAATTTTAAAAATAACTTGATATTTAGAAGAAAATAAAAATTTTGCAATTTTTTCCATTTATAAAGGGGCATAACTCTAGAATGGTTAAAGTGACGCCACCAAAATTCAAACTTGATCTGTGTTTTATGGTAATAAGCATTGTGTATATGTTTCATAACATTTGGTTGAGGCAAACTTAAGTAAGAGAACAGAAACTAAAAATTTTACAATTTTTCCATTTATAAAGGGGCATAACTCTAGAACGGTTAAAGTGACACCACCAAAATTCAAACTTGATCTGTGTTTTGTGGTAATAAGCCTTGTGTATAAGTTTCATAACATTTGGTTGAGGCAAACTTAAGTTACAGAACGGAAACTAAAAATTTTGAAATTTTTCCATTTATAAAGGGGCATAACTCTAGAACGGTTAAAGTGACGCCACCAAAATTCAAACTTGATCTGTGTTTTGTGGTAATAAGCATTGTGTATAAGTTTCATAACATTTGGTTGAGGCAAACTCAAGTTAGAGAATGGAAACCAATTTTGGGACGTACAGACGGACGTACGTACGTAAGTACAGACGGACAAGGGTAAAACTTAATGCCCCCACCGCTACGGCGGGGGCATAAATATCTTCCAATCTGCCTAACAATGTATAAAGACAGGAAGGTAATCCCTTATTTTTTTAGATTTGGTGTTTCATACTGCTGATAATGTTTTCTTTTAGCTAAAAGACCTTTAATTATTATAAAATGTTGAATATATAAAACATTATTTTCCATATATACAGCACTATTTTACTTTATGAGTTGTATTCATATGCAATATCTATAAATACTGGATTTCTGAATACTGGCACAGCCAAAAAAAGATTATCCATAAATTTACATTATCCCCTAAATATGAGGAAACTTCCAACTCCAATTAGCAAAGATATGGAACAGACTGTATCACATATCTCAGATTTTTTTCTTGGGACTTAAAGGTAAACTTACCGCCTATCTATAGTATCCCCAATAGTATGGCTGAACTTCCCACTCCAATTAGCAAAGAGATGGAACAGACTGTATCACATATCTCAGATTTTTTTCTTGGGACTTAAAGGTAAACTTACCGCCTATCTATAGTATCCCCAATAGTATGGCTGAACTTCCCACTCCAATTAGCAAAGAGATGGAACAGACTGTATCTCAAATCTCTGGTTAGTAAACTTCTCTTGTATTCCACTAAAATTAAAATGAGGTATATTTATCCCCTCAAACAGGTTGTGATGGACTGGTGTTTAACATCAAGTAGCAAATATTATCATACATATCAGATATGATTATGAATCCTACTTTGTATTAGACTGACTCACTCAGTGGATTTTCAATATTTTAATATTATTCAGTGGTTGTCATAAGTTGCTGTATAAAAAACTTGTTTTTTTTTCATTTATTGTATTGTCAATCTACTTTATTTGGACTTTAGTGGAATGTTAACTAATTGGCAATCATACCACATCTCCTTATTTTTTATATTTCGGTAGGTAACAGTTAGCAGGAAAACATGTTTCTCTACTTGGACACATTATTCTGATACAATGCCTACCAGTCTTTGCTTCTACTATTAAATAATGTTTGCTTAGTGGAGTAGCAGTAAAAGTTCAAGATTTGGTTTCACCCAGCCAGGGATAGAAACCCACGACCTCCAGCACTTAAGGTAAAAGGCTACCATGATACCACTAAGATGGTTCCAACATGATGTGATCAAGTTATTTAATATGGCTACCATGAGACCACTAAGATGGTTCCAACATGATGTGATCAAGGCATTTAATAAGGCTACATGAGACCACTAAGATTCAAGTCGTTTGATATGGCTATCATGATACCACTAAGAGGGTTCCAACATGATGTGATCAAGTGATTTAATATGGCTACCATGATACCACTAAGAGTCAAGTCATTTAATATGGCTACCATGAGACCACTAAGAGTCAAGTCATTTAATATGGCTAACATGATACCACTAAGAGACAAGTCATTTAATATGGCTAACATGATACCACTAAGAGTCAAGTCATTTAATATGGCTACCATAATACCACTAAGACGGTTCCATCTGTGATCAAGTCATTTAATATGGCTACCATGATACCACTAAGCGGGTTCCAACATGATGTGATCAAGTCATTTAATATGACTACCATGATACCACTAAAAGTCAAGTCATTTAATATGGCTACCATGATACCACTAAGAGTCAAGTCATTTAATATGGCTACCATGATACCACTAAGAGTCAGGTCATTTAATATGGCTACCATGATAACACTAAGAGTCAAGTCATTTAATATGGCTACCATGATACCACTAAGAGTCAAGTCATTTAATACGGCTACCATGATACCACTAAGAGGGTTCAAACATGATGTGATCAAGTCATTTAATATGGCTACCATAATACCACTAAGAGGGTTCCAATATGATGTGATCAAGTCATTTAAATTTAATATGGCTACCATGATACCACTAAGAGTCAAGTCATTTAATATGGCTACCATGATACCACTAAGAGGGTTCAAACATGATGTGATCAAGTCATTTAATATGGCTACCATAATACCACTAAGAGGGTTCCAATATGATGTGATCAAGTCATTTAAATTTAATATGGCTACCATGATACCACTAAGAGGGTTCAAACATGATGTGATCAAGTCATTTGATATGCCTACTATGATACCACTAAGAGTCAAGTAATTTGATATGCCTACTATGATACCACTAAGAGTCCAGTCATTTAATATGGCTACCATAATACCACTAAGAGGGTTCCAACATGATGTGATCAAGTTATTTAATATGGGTACCATGATACCACTACTGAAGATGGTTCCAACATAATGTGATCAAGTCATTTAATATGGCTACCATGATACCAATAAGATGATTACGGGTACAACATGATGTGATCAAGTCATTCAATAAAGTTGGTCACCAGGTACAAAAAGGGTAAATTTTGACAATTTTATGTCCTGTTTCTTGACCTGGAAGACCGAGGGATGCTGATAGATGTGTCTCACTGTAGTCTGCATGTAGAGTGGACTCCAGTGAACACACTGACCCCAAAAGTACAGAGTTTGTAGTGAACCTGATCTAAGTATGGTAGTCTAAAGATGGTAATTTCCACCAAAAATACAGAACTTTTCCAATTTTTCCCGATTTTTGGCTTCACCTGGACCTGCAACCTTAGCGTATTACCATAATAAACACAAACAGTAGTTATATGCCTGGGATTTGGCACAATTTTTTGAAGTTTTAGGCCTCTGTACTGTGTGTCCCAGACACTGAAGGAAAGCCTACCCCGCCAGAAAAACCAGTTTTATCAGATTTCAATTTACGAGGTTAGTATTTGGGTTCAAACTGCACCTTAAACCTGAGAAACATGACAATACATAGCCTTAGGTTGAGGGAATATGCACAAATGCATGAAATACATAACATAAAGTTGACCTCTAAAAGTATGGAGAGCCATTGGAGCCAAAAAACTTATTTTGGGTGGAGGCTGTAATGTTACGGCCCCTGCATGGTAAGGGTTAAGTAATAAAGACAACAAGCATTCTGTGAGTATTGCATGGCAATACATAGTCCCCTACCGGTTAAAAATTCATTGTAATGGAGCAAACCTACCACTAAATTCTTCAAACAATTTACTAAAGAAAAGGAAAAAAATCCAAAATGTCATTTATCTTAATACAATGTCTTTTACAAATCTTTAAAAAAAAAAAATGAGTTATTTCCCTTTGAACAGAAATCTAGTAATTAATAAGTATTTCATCAAAAATTTAATTCTAGGGAAAGTTAAAAAATGAGTTAATTCCCTTGGAATAGAAATCTAGTAATTAATAAGTATTTCATCAAAAATTTAATTCTAGGGAAAGGGCTTTAACTGAACAAGGAGAAAAGCTAAAATCGTGAAAATCGAACTTGACCTGT
Organism: Mytilus californianus; assembly: GCF_021869535.1. Classification (NCBI taxonomy): domain Eukaryota; kingdom Metazoa; phylum Mollusca; class Bivalvia; order Mytilida; family Mytilidae; genus Mytilus; species Mytilus californianus. Next base: position 81,230,633 of record NW_026262745.1, on the reverse strand, counting down.
AACTTGTCATGATAAAACACTACACCAAATATCAAATCAATATCTTCAAGCATGAAGAAAAAAAGTCTGGAAAACTGTTTTGCCGGACTGACGGATGGACAGACGGACAGATGGACAGACAGACGGACAGAGTGCAAACCTAAAGTCCCCTTCGACTTCGTTGGTAGGGGACTAATAATCACACCCTTTCCTTTAAATTCTTTGAAATGTGTCTTACTTTCCAATAAAAGTGACTTAAATGCATAAAGAAGTCTTTCATGGTTATCATCTATTTACAAATTTTATGTCCTGGTAAGCATATTATCAGAAATCCCATTGCACTTTTGCAGAACTTGTGGTTAATTTTGGTAAAACTGTCTATTTGTATTTGTTCGTTCAGTTTATGCTTTTAGTTTAATTTCAAACACAAATGTAAATGATTAAAAATCTGAGCGGGGGAGTTATTGAAGGACAACAAGATACATGCAAACAATTGCTTGTTCAACAAGGATAGCAAATAGTCCCTTGTGAGCGTGGGTCCTTATGAAGTGAGTATAAAATAACAAGATATATAAGCAAAAGATGTGGATGGAACATAACAATACAAACACAAGTAAAACATAAAAGAGTTTGATGTGTTCTGTAGTTTTTTTATAGGCCTTCACCAACTTTGTGAGCGTTTCAGACCTAATCCCTAAGGTGGCGTGTTGGATTTGACCATTGGAGCCACACAATATCCAATCGACAGAATAGATTCTGTGTTTTATAAAACCAATCATATTCTACCCCACCTTATTTGATGGAAATAGTCTGATGAGAATCTGTATAAATAATTCCGTGTATAACGTAATTGGAATTCTGCATTTTATATATATAAAATAAAAATTCTGTATATACATAATTAAAATTCTGTATATGCGTAATTAAAATTCTGTATGAAAAATTATTCTGTAATTGCGCATGTACAGATTTGTTAAGTAATAATTCCGTATATACGGAATTCAAAGTCTTTACATACGGAAATAGTTCTGTATATACGTTTTTTTTAATTCTGCAATTACATAAACGATTTCCGTAAATACGAAAAAGGCGAAAAAATAAATAAATGAATAATATACTTCTATACACAAATTTAAATTACCCATATACAGAATTCGGATTACAGTATATATATATATATATATATATATATAGAATTCAATATAAACATAATTCTATATACCTATTTAATATATACAGAATAATTTCTGTACATCTGTAAATACATATACGTTATGATACAGACAGACATATTTGTTTTACCCTGATACCACGCAATAAGTATTTCTTAGCGTCAGATTGATGGGTTGTTGGATTGGTGGGTTGTCAGACCAATAGGCTGTCAGAAAAATGGGCTGTCGGAACAATGGGGGTTAGAATAATGAGCTGTCGGAATAATGGTGTGTAACCAAATAATAAGCCAGATAATTACATGTCATAGATATGTGTTCGTGTTTTACGTATAGCTAGTGCTTATTGTCAAATTTGGTAACAATCCGGTAATTTTGGATTTTAAACTAATAAAAAATTTCATAATAAAAAAACTCACAGGTTATCTTACATGAGGCCTCTGTGAACAAGTTATCTTACAGGTTATATCTGTAAACTGGTTATTTTACAAGAGGCCTCTATAAACAGGTTATCTTACTTGGAGTATTAGATATAAGCTGTCTAATGAATCTGCTGAAATGAAGACGAATGTCCTGCAATACTGGGAGATCCTTGTCACTCTCACTCTCTAAATACTGACGAGCTCCATCAATGTACTCTACAAATGTCTTGTTTAGTGAATTCTCTCCCTTCTCAATCACAGAATCACTGAATAAATAAAATCAATGTTATACATCTGATGAAAAATACATTAAACATTAGTTAAAACATCTGGGCCTTTAGAAGTAATAGCTTTATGATGTAGGTTTTTACAAAATTTACTTCTGGATACTATCTTATGATCATAAATAAGCTTCTGTCCAAGTTTGGTAGAAATCCAGTATAGTTTAAGAAAGTTATTAAAATTTTCAAAAACTTTAACCACAGAGTGAATATTTGTGGACGCCGCCTACGACGACGGAATGTAGGATCGCTATGTCTCGCTTTTGCAACAAAATTCGCAGGCTCGACAAAAACCTAATAAATTCATGAAAACGGCATGATTAAACAAACAGCAAGGGCAGCAAAATAAATGTTTAAAAGGGCAAAGGACATCAAGAACAAGAGGCTCCTCATTTGCTCACCTATCAAAAATTGAAATAATAGGCATCAATTCAAAAGATAGTAAACAAGAGGCTGTCAGAGTGACAGCAATCCGGATTTTCCTGCAGAGGTCGAACCCTGAACAGTTGAGCAAGTATGGACACTACATTTAAGCTTGAAACAGCTCTGAATTTGGATTGTGATTGAATATTTGACACAGCATAGATTTGTGACACAAAATGAATGTGGTCAAAGAATTGAAATATTTGAAATTGGACATTTACATACCTATTATGGTCCAATATCCAAAATCTAAGTACATATTAGAATCAGCTTATCAAAGAACCACAAGAATTCAATTTTTGATGAAATCAGACAAAAGTTTAATCTAGGACCCTTTGGACCTCAATGTGGACCAATTTGATTAAGGAGCCCACAATCCAAAATCTCTCAATACATGGTTAGATTCAGAATTTCAAAGAACCCCATAAATTCAATTTTTGTTGAATCAAACAAAGTTTAATTTTGGACCCTGATTTGGACCAACTTGAAAACTGGGCCAAAAAATCTAATATTTAAATACAGGTTTAGATTCAGCATTTGAAAGAACCCTATATATATTTAATTTATGTTGAAATGAAACATAGGTTACTTTTATCCATAATATTTTCTGTGCAAAGGGAAATAACTCAAACTGGATAAATAGTTCTCTAAAATAAGATATGATGCAATTTTTCAAATTATAATCAATAATATAATAACAACAACCAGTGATGACTAAGTTCTCTAAAATTAGATATGAATTAACACTCAACCATTGTTAGAATCAGCATATCAAAGAACCAAAGAATTAAATTTTTGATGAAATCAAACAAAAGTTTAATTTAGGACCCTTTGGACCTCAATGTGGTATTATCTTATTAATAATAAAAAGAAATGCAGGTTTAGATTAAGCATTTCAAAGAACCCTATATATATTCAATTTATGTTGAAATCAAACACAGTTTAATTTTGGACCCCGATTTGGACCAACTTGAAAACTGGGCCCAAAATCAGAAATCTAAATATATGTTTATTAATAGACAATATAAACTTAGTTTTTAAAGGAGTTCTCTTCATCAAAAAAAAAAATATAGCATTCAGAAAATTAGTTTTTACAGAATAACAAACAAACTTGCCACAAAATTCTTCAAACAATTTACCAAAGAAAAGAAGAGAAAAAAATCCAAAATTTTATTTATCCTTAATACAATGTCTTTTCAAAATCTATAAAAATTATCAGTAACAAGAAATAATTTACGAAGTCTCCCAAACAAAGCTCCAATAATTTGTCATTCCCATGGTCGCCTGACATTGGGCAAAGTCCAGTACAAATTGGTTTGTGATATGCATAAGTGATGCCTATGGATTGACCCTGTATGTCATTCAAATCTTCTTGAAATTACAAACAGGAATATATATGGTTTAGGGGTGGAGATCTCGACCATTTACAAGTTCTCAAAAGGGGGGGGGGAGTGTTGGTCCCAAGGGGACTTGCCCTTTATTTCATATGATTTGTTTTTTTGTCCCATACAAGAATATATATGGTTTAGGGGTGGGGATCTCTACCGTTTACAAGTTCTTAAAGGACTTCCCCTATATTTCATTTGATTTGTTTCACTGTCCCATACAAGAATATATATGGTTTAGGGGTGGGGATCTCGACCGTTTACAAGTTTTCAAACAGGAGGGGGTGGGGGTGACCCAAGGGGACTTGCCTTATATTTCATTTGATTTGTTTTATTGTCCCATACAAGAACATATATGGTTTCAGGGTGGGGATCTTAACCATTTACAAGTTTTTCAAAAAAAAGGGGGATGGGGTTACCCCAGGGGACTTCCCCTCATTTTCATTTGATTTGTTTTATTGTCCTATTCAAGAATATATATGGTTTAGGGGTGGGGATCTCTACCGTTTACAAGTTCTTAAAGGACTTCCCCTATATTTCATTTGATTTGTTTCACTGTCCCATACAAGAATATATATGGTTTAGGGGTGGGGATCTCGACCATTTACAAGTTTTCAAACAGGAGGGGGTGGGGGTGACCCAAGGGGACTTGCCTTATATTTCATTTGATTTGTTTTATTGTCCCATACAAGAACATATATGGTTTCGGGGTGGGGATCTTAACCGTTTACAAGTTTTTCAAAAAAAAGGGGGGTGGGGTTACCCCAGGGGACTTCCCCTCATTTTCATTTGATTTGTTTTATTGTCCTATTCAAGAATATATATGGTTAAGGGGAGGGGATCTCAACTGTTTACAAGTTATCAAAAAGGAGGGGGGGTGGGGGTTACCCCCATGGACTTCCCCTATATTTCATTTGATTTGTTTTATTGTCCCATACAAGAATATATATGGTTTCGGGGTGGGGATCTTGACCGTTTACAAGTTATCAAAAAGAAGGGGGGTGGGGGTGACCCCCCGGGACTTCTCCCTATATTTCATTTGATTTGTGTTATTGTCCCATACAAGAATATATACAGTTTAGGGATGGAGATCTTGATCGTTTACAAGTTCTTAAACAGGAGGGGGTGGGGGTGACCCCAGGGGACTCGCCTTTTATCTTACTTGATTAGTTTTATTGTCCCATACAAGAATGGTTTCAGGGTGGGGATCTTGACCGTTTACAAGTTTTCAAAAAGAAGGGGGGTGGGGGTGAACCCGAAGACTCCCCCAATATTTCGTTTGATTTGTTTTCTTGTCCCATACAAGAATATATATGGTTTAGGGGTGGGGATCTCGACCGTCTACAAGATAAAAGCACATTCTCAAATTGAAGGGGGGTGGGGGTAAGAATATTTATGGTTGAGGGAGACTTAATTATCTACAAAATGTCTAATAATGAACAGTAAATTTCAAACTTCATTTATACAGTCATACTAGTAAATTTCAAACCTTATTTATACAGTCCTACAGATCTTATCAGGAAACAGAAAATTTTCAAATAAATCTGTCACTCCAATGATTATCATATGCTAAGATATAACCCAGATTCTAATTAATAATTAATAATGTAATTAACTTCAAAATGTCTAATAGTATAGCTTATAATCATCACCACTGAGGAAATAGAAAATTTTCAAATAAATCTGTCACTCCAATTTTTTTTTTGTGAGATAAGACATTATGCTTAGTCATAATATGATAACAAGAGAGAAAAATATTTAAAAATACCAATTTTGGATATTAAAAATGGCAATAACTCAAAAAGGAGAAATACTAAAATTTTGAAAATTGAACTAGACCTTCATTAAGTCCCAGGAAACAACATATTTAAATTTGAAAAAAATTTGTTAAAGCGTTTTCATGTTATTGTGGAGACTCTGTTTGGCAGCCGCCCATCCGACCGCCCGCCCGCCCTACATCCCCAATTAATAACCGATATTTCCTTCGAAAATCCGGTTAAAATTGTCTTTTAAGGGCATTTGTTACTTTAAGGGGTCAGCCCATGGTTTCTGTCATATTTGCATTCCTATAGCTCTTGTATACAGATTATTTTTGTTGTTAACAGTTTCTACCTATCTGTTAAGACTATTATATTTTTTAAAGATTAGAGGCATATACTTGAAAATTAGTAAAAAATAAAAGAAGTTTGTCCATGGGACAAAGATGCCCAACTTGTAGTGTGAAAATGGCAAATTCAGCAATTTATTCATTCATAAAGTACATAACTCGAGAACAGTGAAAGCGACTCCACCCAAATTCATTTTTGATCTGTATTTGATGGTAATAACCATTGTGTATAAGTTTCATAACATTTGGTTTATGCAATCTAAAGTAAGAGAACAGAAACCAATTTTGGACGGACGTACAGAGGGACAAGGGTAAACCTTACTCCCCCCTTCGCCTAGCAGCAAGATATATAATCAATTTATCTGTATGTTGTATTTTTAGCCATGGCAGTCATATTTGTTGACTCCCCTGGTAACGGCCGTATGATGCCTGAATGCATCACCTGGTAACAGCCGTGTGATGCCTCAAGCCATTATGGAAAATAAAAAATGTACTGCCTACTTTCAGTTTGAATATGAGATCAATTACGTAAAGCTGTAAAGCATCCGTTACCATAGTATGTTAACAGGATTCAGATTTTTATATATATAATGTACAAATTTTGACAATAAAAGTCATAGTTATGTCATTTCTTCGCATTTTCGATTTGCATTTTTGTGCAGCCATTTTTTTAAACTTGTCATACATGTGCAGTCAACATGGTTGCTTTAAAAATTGAAAATTCATTACCGTTCACCGTAACACACGAAATCTTTAAACCATTTACATACCCCAAGTTGCAATCTGTACTTGACAGTGTTTAATAAAAAGATAAGCCAGTAATTTCTGTCTTTTTCCGTTTCACCTTTGCATGTTTTTGATTTACACTCTGTTGACGATCGGAAGTTTATGGTTTTTCGCCGACATATAAATTTCCCATAACCTTCAGGTCATCTCCCAAATTAGCTAATCCATATTTTTGTGCAGCCAATCAAAATTTTCTAGGCTAAAAGGCGGCCCCATAGTAAAACTGAAATAAACCATGTAGTATTGTCGTCCGTGTGAAAGTTTCAAAATGTCTGAATCTTCAGATGAAGAGTTTGAAAGATTTCCTCAAAACAAAGTTGATGCTTTTGCACAGTGCTACAATCAGAGGCTCGAATAAATTGGAATAGGTGAATTACATGCAATTGAAAGTGAAAATGAATTTTCTGATGATGACCCCTCTAATGATGAGGTTGGTGACACTGCAGTTGAAGCTGATGGGTGTCATGATGATTTTAACTATTATGAAAGGGGTTTACCACATTTGTTTCTACTACGTAGGAATACAGGTCCTACAACAGTATTAGAGCCAAATAAAGAGCCTGTTGATTTTTTCTCATTGTTGTTTACCCGTGAAATCTTGAAATTCATCATACAGGAGACAGACAGATATACTAACATAGCTAATAAACAAATTTTGGAGCATCCTGATGAAAATAAATCTGCATGTGTTAAAATTACGCCAACTTAACTGAAGAAATGAGAGCATTTCTTGGTTTATGTTTCCTGATGGGTATCAAAGTAAAACCAGATATCAAATCTTACTGGACCACAGATGTTATCCTTGAGACCCCTTACTTTGGTAAAGTCATGAAAAGGGATCTCTTCATGCAAATCATGAGGTACATTCATTTCTCCAACAGTGAGCAAGCCCCACAGCCAGGTGAACCCAATTATACAGCTTTATACAAAATTGAAATGTTAATGAATATGTTTACTGATTAAATGGTTAATCAGTACATTCCTAAAAGGCAATTATCAGTTGATGAGGTGATGGTTCCCTTCAAAGGACGATTGTCTTTTAAACATTAGATGCCAGCCAAGCCTACCAAATGGGGCATTAAAATGTGAACAATAGCTGAAGCTGACACAGGGTATGTTTCATTCTGTCAGGTGTACAGTGGAAGGATAAATGGGACAGATAATGGTCTGGCAAACCATGTAGTTAAAACATGCATAGAAAAGGCTAATGTCACAGGACAAGGGTACCATGTTTATATGGACAACTACTTCACTTCTCCAACATTATTTACAGACTTATTTCAAAAATATAACACTGGGGCATGTGGTAAAGTAAGACTGAATATGAGAGAGCTTCCAAAAGATATAACGAGGAAAAGCCCTGACGGTGTAAATGTTCGTGGGGACATGCAGTTCAGACAGAAGGATGTAATAGCTGCTGTTGTATGGAAGGACAAAAAAAATGTTAACTTAATTTCTAACATACATGACTTTTCCGTTGGGGCAGTGCAGAGGAATGTGCAGCAACAACAAAAGATACCATGTCCACAGATGATCTGTGATTACACACAGTACATGGGTGGGGTTGATAGGGCAGACCAGTACATACAATACTATGTTTTTCAACATAAAACCTTGAAATGGCCAAAAAGGATTTTCTTTACCATGATAGAAATGTTGAAATTTAATGCCTTCAGGCTTTTTTTGCTCTCTCCTCATTATCAACCAGGACCTGTTAAGAGACAGATAACCTTTCTTGATTTCAAAGGCAGTACCCGGACGGATAGGAGGATACACAGGGGGTCAGTTCATAAGGGATGTCCATCACCTGTTCCAGTTGAAGACCGTCTAACACAGAGACACTTGCCTGGTTCCTTTGGAAATAAAAGTCGGTGCCATGTCTGTCCCATGAGGGTCAAAAATAATCAGCAAGACACTCGTAGACAAACAAGATATGGCTGCCTAGACTGTGGAAAACATCTCTGTCTCAGAGATTGTTTTACTGTGTTCCATTCTGTTAAAAATACTGTTAGAAAAAATCTACAATTTGATGTTGTTTGTTGGAAACATTTTTTGATTTATTGACTTTACCGTTTCAATTTGTGAACTTATTCATTTAAAAGCTTTGAACAAAACTAAAGAATAACTGTGGATAAGGACAAAGTAGTATTCATACCAAATGTAGGAAAATGACCTTCCAGAATGGAAAACTAAAAAAAAGTTAGAAGACAAGTAACAAAAATTTTAATTTGTAATTTTTTTGTTTGTTAAATAACCTTATAACAATTTCTAAAACATTTCATTCCCTTAAGCAGTAATTTTTTTTTATTCATCTATTTATTCATTTAATTTTTGGATGTATTTTTTTTTAAATTGCTATTAGGATGCATGCCTGTTACTCTGTTTGAAATTTTCCTCTATTTGCCAGTAAGGTAAATTACTATGACAAAGAGACAGCAACGTATAAAAGAGTTGTCATCCGCCAATTCCAGTTGAGTTGTCTCTCTTTTATTGTTGTTGACATGAACTCAGCATTGGAAATGATGGATTTCCCTCGCTGCCACTTCTCAAATTGTAGGTTGTTTATCAGTTTTCCAATCAGCATTGGTGTTGTCATTGACATTTAATGTTATTCTTTGTAAAAAAACAAAATATCGAACGTAAGTTTAAAACAAGAAAACGGGAACAGTAAAAAGAAACTCGTCCCTTCTCTGTCATTGATTTTGTAAACATGCAGTAAAAAAAAATCCATCCGTCTAAAAGCTAAAATGTTACGATTGCTTCCTTTTCTAATGGCTCAAACCACATCACAAATAGTATACGACTTTACCTCAAAATATTTTCACGAAAATCGATGACAAATAGCCATGATAGCTGTATGAAGGCACTTGTTAAATTAATTCCAGCCACAAAACCACTCGTGCTAAAAAATCTGGCTATACAAACGCGCTAAAAAAAATTCCATACTAAAAGTGTTAAGGGCTATAACTTCTATAAGAAGTTGTCTGACAGTTTTGATGTAAATGGACAGCAGGTAGATCTCAACATTCTGAACATTTCTGCCTCGTCAGAATTTCTCTATTCATAGCAGTTTTCAAGATAATAGACAAAACTTGCATTTTAGCCTTATTTTCTATTTTTAGCAATGTCGGCCATCTTGGTTGAAAGGTGGGTTATCGGACACATTGTTGAAACTAGATACACCAATAATGATTGTGGTCAAGTTTGGTTAAATTTGGCCCAGTTGTTTCAAGGGAAAATTCTGATTTTTGACTTATCATCTTATTATGTTCATTAAAACATAAAAAAACACATTCACCAAGTTTTATCTAGATATGAACACTAATAAAGAAGAAAATTGGAAATTATTAATTTCATTTATTGGAATTTACCAGTCTATTGTGACGTACTTTTAAACTGTGGCATGCCAGAAGTGGAATTAACATCCATGACTGTTTTCAAAATTCAAACTTGATCTGTGTTTTGTGGTAATAAGCATTGTGTATAAGTTTCATAACATTTGGTTGAGGCAAACTTAAGTTAGAGAACGGAAACTAAAAATTTTGCAATTTTTCCATTTATAAAGGGGCATAACTCTAGAACAGTTAAAGTGACGCCACCAAAATTCAAACTTGATCTGTGTTTTGTGGTAATAAGCATTGTGTATAAGTTTCATAACATTTGGTTGAGGCAAACTCAAGTTAGAGAACGGAAACCAATTTTGGGACGAACGGACTTACGGACGTACAGACGGACAAGGGTAAAATTTAATGCCCCACCGCTAGGGCGGGGGCATAAAAAATTAAACGAACAGCCGTGCAACTTTTTAACTTTATAAATTCTAATGGTAAAGGCAGATATAAATTTTATGGATTTCTGTGTGCCTATAGTAATAAAAGTGAATCGTACAATAATATTTTTTTGTAAAACCTTTTTTAGATGGATATGTTGAACAAACATATATAACTGATAATGTGATGACAATGAATGTATGTTTTCAGACCTTTTAATCCAGTCTAGCAAACATTTCCCCGCTAGGACTGTGTAAATACCATAGCTGTCAACTGACCTGTATTCTGCGGGTTACACCCAAGAATTTCCCCCTTCACTCAGGATTTTTTAAATACCGGCCGAGTATTCAAATAACCCGGGATTTCAGACAATGACCTGTTTTCACCCGTATTTCTGACCGGTATTGTTTCCGGTATTTAGAAGTCAAATATACTTTCGGTTTTCTCAGCATTCTTCCTTTGAAAAGGTAAACAATTGAAATTAGAATTAAATTTGCTTATTTACCGTGGCAATGACAGCTATCAAAACATTACATTTGATTGAAAAGTAACAATATGAGGATTGTTTGTTAATTGTACCACAGAAAGTTGAAGCCAGTCAAGCTTGACATACAATTCTATGCCCTGATTAAAAGATTTGCCATTTGCAAATATCAAATATCCTGTAAAAATCATTTTAAAACAATTTGAACCTTTTAATACATTTCTGTTGGAGAGAATAATTTTGTTATCACTTAAATATAAAAGCTTTAAATCAAATCCATATGCTCTAGATATTACACTGAAAGGAAACACACTAACTTCTTTCTGTTTATCTTCCTCCTGTGTATAGGAGCACATTAGCTATAATTGATTAGCTGAGGTTTATGACATTCATTAATAAAAAGAAGTAAACTATTGTGAATAAAACAATAAAAGGCATTGCTTTAGAAAGATATTTAATTAATGATAAATATTTATATACTTATCAAATACAAAAGTGATTATTTTTAGGAAACTCAGTGGTACATGTATATGTTATAGTATATAAAAATAAAATGCTCCGCAGGGCGCAGCTTGATACGACCGCAGAGGTCGAACCCTGAACAGTTGGGGCAAGTATGGACACAACATTCAAGCTTGATACAGCTCTGAATTTGGATTGTGATTAAATATTTGACACAGCATAGGTTTCTGACACAGAATGAATGTGGTCTAAGAACTTAAAAATTTTAAATTGGACATTCACCTATTATGGTCCAATATCCCAAATCTAAATACATGGTTAGATTCAGCATATCAAAGAACCCCAAGAATTCAATTTTTGATGAAATCAAACAAAGTTTAATTTTGGACCCTTTTGACCTCAATGTGGACAAAGTTAATAACGGGGCCCAAAAATCAAAAATCTAAATACATGGTTAGATTCAGCATATCAAAGAACCCCATATATTCAATTTTTGTTGAAATCAAACAAAGTTTAATTTTGGACCCTGATTTGGACCAACTTGAAAACTGGGCCCATAATCAAAAATCTAAATACATGTTTAGATTCAGCATATCAAAGAACCCTAAAAATTCAATTTTTGTTAAAATCAAACTAAGTTTAATTTTGGACCCTTTGGACCTTAATGTAGACCAATTTGAAAACGGAACCAAAAATTAAGAATCTAAATACACGGTTAGATTCGGCATATCAAAGAACCCCAATAATTCAATTTTTGATGAAATCAAACAAAGTTAAATTTTGGACCCTTTGGACCTCAATGTGGATCAATTTAAAAACGGGGCCCAAAATCCAAAAACTTAATACACGATTAGATTCAGCATATTAAAGAACCCCAAGAATTCAAGAATAAAACCCCATTGAAATTGATCAAGAAATAAGCAATTTATACGAAGTATCTTCTTTTGCACAATACTGTGCAATTGAATATTTCTTGCTATTGCGCAATACTGTGCAATTGACAATTTCTTGCTATTGCGCAATATTGTGCTATTCCATTTTTCTTGCTATTGCGCAATACTGTGCAATTGAAGATTTCTTGCTATTGCGCAATACTGTGCAATTGAAGATTTCTTGCTATTGTGCAATACTGTGCAATTGAAAATTTCTTGCTATTGCACAATACTAATTATATAATAATTTACACATCCTGTTTGGTGTGTATCTCCTACCATATCATTATTATTTGCTTTTAAATATTAATCAGAAATAACCAACTACAAATGGAAAATTTTAAAAGAAAAAAAAGGAAAAAAAGAAAAAAAAAGAAAAAAAAAAAATCCCCCCCCCCCAAATTTTTTGAACCCCCTTATGATTCATCACCCCCAAACTCAATCCCAGCCTTCCCTTTGTGGTATGGTACCTTGCAGTACAATTTCAGAGAGATCCATACACTTGAACACAAGTTATTGTCTGGAAACTAGAAAAATGCTTATTTTTGGCCCCTTTTTGGCCCCCAATTCCTAAACGTTTCGGGCAATTACCCCCAAACTCAATTCGAACTTTCCCTTTGTGATATGGAACCTTGTAGTATAATTTCAGAAATATCCAAACACTTACACACAAGTTATTGTCATGAAACTAGAAAAATGCTTGTTTTTTGCCCCTTTTTTGGCCCCTAATTCCTAAAATTTTGAGGCAATTACCCCCAAAATCAATAACAGCCTTCCCTTTGTGATATGGAACCTTGTGGTACAATGTCAGAGAGATCCATACACTTACACACAAGTTATTGTCTGGAAGTTACAAAAATGCTTATTTTTGGCCCCTTTTTGGCCCCTAATTCCTTAACTGTTGGTACCATAACCCCCAAAATCAATCCCATCCTTCCTGTCGTGGTATTGAACCTCATGGTAAAATTTCATGGAGATTCATTCACTTAAACTAAAGTTAGAGTGCGAAAACCAATGTGTCTTCGGACGACGCCGGACGACGCCAGACGACGACAACGACGACGATGACGACGACGACGCCAACGTCATACCAATATACGACCAAATAAATTTTAATTTTTGCGGTCGTATAAAAAAACTCTTAATACTAAAATGGACCGAAAAAGTTCGTACGTGTTATGACCTTACATTTTCTTCTTCAATGCAGGTCATGACCTGCATTTTCAGTTTCAGAGGTTGACAGGTATTTAATACAATGTGTGTAGTTTACTCTGACAATACCTGGTGAAGGCGTGGTTAAATTCACGGTAATTAAAAGATAAGCATTCGATCTTCAATCAAGTGTATTTTAGCCTCCAGGGTTCACCGTTCAAGGTGTGAATAACATCTGGTAAAGATGATATGAGAGAACTGCGAGTTTGAGACACAAAAATTAAAGAAGAAATTAAATCATTTGGCATATTCTCAGTTTTAAATAAATTATGCCAGATGAATATTTTATTGTGATAATAAAATACTGAATTAATCTTAATTGAATAACTTTATAAATAACTAGAGGCTCCCAAGAGCCTGTGTCGCTCACCTGATTCTACTTTGGTTTTGGAAATCATGTAAAAATAGATTAGAATCATAACAGATACCCTAATAATGATTGAGTCCAAATTTGGTTTAATATTGGCCCCATAATTTAATCAAAAGCAGAAGACTTTTGTAAAATTTACAGAAATTACCAATAAATTCATTGAAATTGTAGAAAATGACTTTGTAAGAACAATGACAAATCAGCTACAAAGTAACAACACTTGGTCAGCACCTCAAAAGAAACATTCATACCATGTTTGGTTTCAATCCTTTAAGCAGTTTTCTAGAAGAAGACATTTGTATATATTTCCCATAGGGTCCTTTGTTATTTAAGCAGTTTTCTAGAAGAAGACATTTGTATATATTTCCCATAGGGTCCTTTGTTAAACTAAGTCCCCCGTTGGCAACCATCTTGGTTGATGGATTTTCTACAAAGTAACAACACTAGGTCAGCACCTCATAAGGAACATTCATGCCATGTTTGGTTTCATTCCATTCAGTAGTTCTTCAAAAGAAGACTTCTGAATGTATTTTACATAGGGTCCTTTGTTAAACTAAGTTTCCCGCTGGCAGCCATCTTGGATGATTGATTGGCTACAAAGTAACAACACTTGGCCAGCACCTCATTAGGAACATTCATGCCATGTTTGGTTTCATTCCATTCAGTTGTTCTCTAAAAGAAAACATTTGTATGTATTTCCCATAGGGTCCTTTGTTAAACTAAGTCCCTGCTGGTGGCCATCTTGGATGATTGATCGCCTACAAAGTTACAACACTTGGTCAGCACCTAATAAGGAATATTCATGCCATGTTTTATTTCATTCAATTCATTGGTTCTCTAAAAGAAGACATTTGTATGTATTGTCCATAGGGTCCTATGTTAAACTAAGTCCCCCGCATGCGGCCAAATGGATGATGGATCCGCTACAAAGATACAACACTTGGTCAGCACCTCATAAGGAACGTGTATGGCTTGTTTGGTTTCATTCCATTCAGTGGTTCTCCTAAAGAAGACATTAGTATACATGTATTGTCCATAGGGTCCTTTGTTAAATGAAGTCCCCCTCTGGCGGCCATATTGGATGATGGATTGGCTTCAAAGTAACATCATTTGGTCAGCACCTCATAAGGAACATTCAAGCCCTGTTTGGTTTCATTCCATTCAGTGGTTCTCTAAAAGAAGACATTTGAATGTATTGTCCATAGGGTCCTATGTTAAACAAAGTCCCCCGCTGGCAGCAATCTTGGTTGATGGATCGGCTACAAAGTAACAACACTTGGTCAACACCTCATAAGGAACATTCAAGCCATGTTTGGTTTCATTCCATTCAGTGGTTCTCTTAAAGAAGACATTTGAATGTATTGTCCATAGGGTCCTATGTTAAACAAAGTCCCCCGCTGGCAGCAATCTTGGATGATGGATCGGCTACAAAGTTACAACACTTGGTCAGCACCTCATAAGGAACATTCATGACATGTTTTATTTCATTCCATTCAGTGGTTCTCTAAAAGAAGACATTTGTATGTAATGTCCATAGGGTCCTATGTTAAACTAAGTCCCTCTCTGGTGGCCATCTTGGATGATGGATCGGCTTCAAAGTAACAACACTAGGTCAGCACCTCATAAGGAACATTCATGGCATGTTTGGTTTCATTCCATTTAGTGGTTCTCTTAAAGAAGACATTTGTATGTATTGTCTATAGCGTCCTTTGTTAAACTAAGTCCCCCTCTGGCGGCCATCTTGAATGATGGATTGGCTTCAAAGTAACAACATTTGGTCAGCGCCTCATAAGGAACATTCAAGCCATGTTTGGTTTCATTCCATTCAGTTGTTCTCTAAAAGAAGACATTTTTATATATTGTCTATAGGGTCCTGTGTTGAACGAAGTCCTCCGCTGGCGGCCATCTTGGATGATGGATCGGCTTCAAAGTAACAACACTTGGTCAGCACCTCATAAGGAACATTCATGCCATGTTTGGTTTCATTCCATTCAGTGGTTCTCTAAAAGAAGACATTTGTATGCATTGTCCATAGGGTCCTACGTTAAACGAAGTCCCCCGCTGGTGGCCATCTCGGATGATGGATCGGCTACAAAGTAACAACACTTGGTCAGCACCTCATAAGGAACATTCATGCCATGTTTGGTTTCATTCCATTCAGTGTTTCTCTAGAAGAAGTTCAAAATGTAAAAAGTTAAAGACTACGGACGATGATGGACGATGGACAACGGACGCCAAGTGATGAGAAAAGCTCACTTGGCCCTTCGGGCCAGGTGAGCTAAAAATGGCCCTAAATAAGGAGTGTATAAACTAAGAAATGTACTAAATGTGCTTAGAAAAATATCAATTGCATTTATATATGTGTTTAATTTACTTTATTTACGGAATTATTTCACTTGTATTAAAATTTGGCGATGTGTATTTAAAATGCCACCAGGTGAAAAAATCGAAAAAGTATCTAAATTGTAAAGTTTTCAACTGAAAAAATACAACAGTACAACGTGCATGATTTTCGGTATTTATTCTGTATAACTGTTCTTTTGATCTTTATCCGTGTGCATTTAAACCTGTAGGGTACACCGTTCCAGGTGTGAATGTCAATACGAATGAGTAATAAGACACAAGGGCAAGTATAATACACATATATAAACAAAAATAATTTAATATATAGAGGGGAGACAGGGTGGCAAATACATTGACTTCCGTGGAATATTTTATTATCTTTTGCGTATGCTCCATTGCAAATTTTGAAATAAATCATGAAATACTTTAACATGTATTTCACAAATTAAATATGTATAAAAAGGACAAAATAGCATTGAAATAATTAAGTACCTCCGAAGCGCTTTTCACTAACCCCACTGGGAACGCTCTTATCCATATATTTGAAAATCGCTGTGTAAAATAAAAAATATATTTTTTTTTTTTATATTGGTGTATTAGACCGACTTTTATGATGCATTCGAAATGACTTTCGCACCTAGAGCGGTTTCACCAGGAGTCTCAGTTAAAAAAACTCTTGTAAAGATCCAAATAATTACTTTTTTAACAGAATGTCGATAACCCGGTTTTTTCAATAATGGAATAAAGTATAAATACAAGCTTATTAGAAAGCTTATTAGATAATTAAGGTTTCCTTTATTGCTAAATGTTTAAAAAAACTATTCGTGATCAAAAGTTGTCAATTTTGCTCATGAATAACTTTTATTCACTTTATTGTATTAATATGAATTGGAGCGTATTTTTTCATAAGAAGATTTATATATGGTCCCTAAAATTGTCTGTTGTCTTTGTCGTGGCTAATAGCACATGAACAAAAGTAATACGTTTATATATATACACAGTGATTGTTTTCACTTTGACGTGCAATAAATAAAACGTGAAGCGCTAGATAAACGATAAAGGAAAGTGTGACGCTCTCTCAGTAACATGAAATAGACAGAAAATGGGTCATTGTTAGTTGATCTGCATAACACAGAATGATGGACTGTTAGATAAGTAAATATTTGAAGTAAGACAAACAGGAAAAATGTCATGAATGTAGCTGAATAAAAAGCCACAATTAACATTTGGAATAATTTTATCTGATGAACAAAAACAACTTTGTATTTTTATCAAAATATCTAACATTAAAAACAAAATTTATTTGTAAACAAGAATGTGTCCATAGTACACGAATGCCCCACTCGCACTATCATTTTCTATGTTCAGTGGACTGTGAAATTGGGGTCAAAACTCTAATTTGGCATTAAAATTAGAAAGATCATATCATAGGGAACATGTGTACTAAGTTTTAAGTTGATTGGACTTCAACTTCATCAAAAACTACCTTGACCAAAAACTTTAACCAAAAACTTTAACCTGAAGCGGGACAGACGGACGAACAGACGGACGAACGAACGAACGAACGGACGCACAGACCGAAAACATAATGCCCCTCTACTATCGTAGGTGGAGCATAAAAAAAACAATTTTGCATAATTGCTAAGAAAACAAGCTGTCAAATCAGCTCGTCAAATTGGCTTCATGGTGCCCACAACTATATGCCTCGTACAATTTAAATTTCATAAGTCTTCATTGAAAAATGGTAATTGACACTGAATTTCCAAAACTTTAAAATGAATATTTCTATAGTAAAAAGAAATAAGTTCAAGACGTCTCTCTTATACATGTATTTTCAAACAATTGTAATGTTAATGGATCTGTCCCAGTGACTTTCTATCCATTTACAAAAGGTCGATTTGCTGACATTTGAGTGCAAAATGCATCTGTTTCTGTTCTCTACAGTCAAATATATCAGTATCAAATGTCAATTGAAATTTATATAAAATTAACAATATGTCCATAATTATTATGAACTTCAAGTTAATACTATTTGTTTGTCAAAATTTAACCGTTAGAAATTTTGAAAATATATGCTTTCTCATCATTATCTTCAGCTGGTGCATCTCATAATAATCATAAATTTCGTTCTTTATACATTCCATTAATATATAGACTCAGTGTTAACTAAATAAACTGTACACGCTCAATTTGATATTTGTATGATTTCATTATTCATATCTTGTATATTACTATCAACATTGGAAAGTTGTACATAGGATGTATATTACATCTGGCAGCATTTGGTATGGCATCTTTCATAAATTTTACCTGTGCACACCTGGTTAACTTAGCAAGGAAGCATTCATGCATGGATACCCGCATTGTGTAATGTTATACCCTCCAGGAATTCGCTAGAATATCCGAATGTGTAACTTTGACATGACCTCTGGCATTAATTTTTTCAGCCATGCCATTTATCAAATTAGGAGAGAACCCAGAATCAAATAAATATATAACATACAAAGTTGTTTAACCAGAAACACATCAACATCATATTGACATGGAATGAAACTCCTGTATGCCATGCTTGTTTTGGGACTTTGTGGTATTTAGATATCACGTGATTATTTGTATAGAGATGCTATCAAGATGGCAACATGTCGAAAGTTGATAGTCAGATTTTAAAATCCAATTTGATCATATATTTAGGAGAATAAAACATTAATATTAATGGAAATATGCATATTTATATCGAATAAACATAATATCAAATTTCAATTTTTTTGCGAAGTTTCCCTTTCAGAGGAGAACATTTTTGTAAAGGTTAACAGACGAGGACAACGGATGACGGAGGATGGATGCCAAGTGATGAGAAAAGCTCACTTGGTCTTTCGGCCAGGTGAGCTAAAAATGGGTCAGAGGGTCTGAGACGGAGATCGTCAGGAGGCAGGAAACAAGTACATATATTTTTTTTACCTGAGAATTTGCCTATTTTTCAAAGTCTTTTTCTTGATTCTTCCAAATATTTATCAATTTATACAAAAATTTTGCCTGATTCTAAAAGTTTGGATTTAAACACATTCACTTTTATATCCAAAACGTACTACAATCTATATACACAAGTTTACCTCATTGCGAATGTTTTTTGTGAGGCAATCAATTCAAACACATGAGCCAGCTGTACACGTATGATGTCCTTTTTTCTTCTTCTTTTGATATTCTCCTGTTTTCTCTCCACTGCTTCTTTTAGATAAGGAACCAGTTCTTCTACAAGATCTCTGTCAAGGACAAATATCTTTTTATAATTCTTTGCCATTAAAAAATCTTAAATTCTAATCATACTTTACTAAGAAACAAATCTTAACCTACTAGTCATATCTGTCAGATAAAACAAAGTCAAACTGTATTATGCAGCCAAAATCAAAACCAAACCTGCAAAGTAAAAGATGACTGTCAAATCTATATTCCTGCATTTTTTCTCAAAATAAGCAGCAAAAATCTTTCTTTATCATAAGACTGGACAGCATGCCAACATCATTTGTGATTAATACTCATTTGCAAAATTTACCTTCTGTCAGGGGAGAGTTTTTTAATTTGTTGCCGACCTTCCGATTTTCAGAAAGAAAAATAAATGGGGAATGTGTCCATGGGACACAGATGATGCCCCCGCTTGCATATAATGTTATAAAAGGACATAACTCAAGAATGGGAAAAGTGACGCTACCCAAATTTGTATTTGATCTGAGTTTTGTGGTAATAAGCATTGTGTATAAGTTTCATAATATTTGGTTGAGGCAAACTTAGGTTAGAGAATGGAAACGAAAAAGGGGCATAAATCTAGAACGGTAAAAGTGACCCTACCAAAATTCAAACTTGATCTGTGTTTTGTGGTAATAAGCATTATGTATAAGATTTATAACATTTGGTTAAGGAAAACTAAAGTTAGAGAATGGAAGCAAAAATTCAGCAATTTTTTCATTTGTAAAGGGGCATAACTCTAGAACGGTAAAAGTGACGCCACCAAAATTCAAACTTGATCTGTGTTTTGTGGTAATAAGCATTGTGTATAAGTTTCATAACATTTGGTTGAGGCAAACTAAAGTAAGAGAAGGGAAACCAATTTTGGGAGGTTCGGACGGACGTACAGACGGACAAGGGTAAAACTTAATGACCCCTCCGCTACATCGGGGGCATAAAAAATTGACATTTCATGCTTTTTTATTCCTGCCGACCCTAACAAATACATTATCCCTGAAATATATCAGCAAAACAGCATTTTCATGAAATTAAATGCATTATTTTAGCATGTTAAACATTAACAGAAAAAAATAAAAGTCTAAAAATAATCCGTAGTTTGTGTTTCTAAAAATAGACAATCAAAACTGACCTCGAAATGTTGTTTGCGCAAATAATTTCGAGGAACGAAACCTATGTTAACAAGAGTGCACACGCTGAAATGTCTCGCCTGCTTTACTGACCATTGATTTTATGTTGAAAGTCTTAAAGATAAAAGTTAAACTAAAAGCATTACCGAAACTAAGGTCAGATAAATGCTGTCAGACAGACATATACACCACCTTACAATTAGTATAGTCGACCTATTGTTTATGATAATTGAAAAACAGACCAAAACAAAAAAATTAACATTGACCAATGAACAATGAAAATGAGTTCAAGGTCAGATGATATCTGCCAGACAGACATATACACCTTACAATCATTCCATACACCAAATATAGTTGACCTATTGCTTATAGTACTTGAAAAACAGACCAAAACACAAAAACTTAATATTGACAAATGAACCATGAAAATGAGGTCAAGATCAGATGATACCTGCCAGACAGACATGTACACCTTACAATCATTCCATACACCAAATATAGTTGACCTGTTGCTTATAGTATTTGAGAAACAGACCTAATCATGTTACTTTAACCTTGAAATGAGGTCGAGGTCAGGTGAATTCTGTCTGACTGACATGTAGACGTTGCAAGGAACCCATATACTAAATATGGTTATCCCATTACTCATAATAAGTGAGAAATTCACATGACAAAAAAACTAAATAAAAATTTCAAGCAGTCGCTGAACCATGAAAATGAGGCCAAGGACATTGGACATATGACAGACGAAAACTTTGTAACATAAGATATCTGCATACAAGATATGAAGCATCCAGGTCTTCTACCTTCTGAAATATAAAGATTTATACAAATAGTTTACGCCCCCGCCTCCGGATAGTGATACCTATGTCTCGCATACTGCGACTTTCGTCGCAGGCGAGACAAAAACCTGTTAAGTTAATTTGTTTTACTTTTCATAGATGAAATAGACCCGTCCAAACATGAAAGTCAAGTTAAAAGAAAGAGATATCCACAAACAATTAGGAATTTTCTTATTTCATAGATTGAATTAAATGTGGATAGTGTCCACATGTGGACACAGATGATGCCCCCGCTTGCATATCATATACTGTGGATTCATTTTTATTCGTGGTAAACCAATTTTCGTGGGATTTGTGGGTCATAGCGAACCACGAATTTAAGAATTCAACGAAGAATAATCCCGAGAAATGTGTATGGAGTCGGATGTTTATTTCCGGTTATGTTATGCAGTTCTAGTATAGTGTTGACTAGCGATAAACATTGTAACATAACACATGTTTTAATTGAAATAAGATACAAGTATTTTGATAAAATCAATAATAAATATATCGAATATCAGTGATAATTAACTTTTTAAAATTGATTAAAACTGTTCATGAAAAATAACTGCAAGTTGTTTATTACCGTGTCATAGTTTGGTTTACTGGTGATTTAAAATCAATAGGATTAAGTACGGGGATAATGTTGTTTATGACAGGAACATTTATTTTCACACCTTTAACTTATATGACTGTTAATTATATCGTGATTAGGGAAATGAGCTTTCAATCAAAGAGTTTTGAATGCCTTATAAAATTCTGACAATTTAAAAATTGAAAAAAATTGAAAAATTGTAAAACAATTGTAAAACAAACAAATAATTTGTCTCTGCCCTGCCCATTATTGTAATAGAAGTTTTCAATGGGAAGGTCTAAAAACAGGACAGTTATTTTCGATACGTTTTCATCTGTAACTTTTGTTTTACTCAACATATTGTTAAAGTTTAGATTGTGTATTAACTTACATTATTTGTAAAAAAAATTAAAATAAAAAATTAATAAGTTAAAAAAAATCTGCCAGGACAGTTAAATTTTAAGAAAAAAATGGCTGAAATTGCTGAGAAAAAATTACTTATTATTGAAACAATTTCTCCAAAACAACTGTCTGGCATAATATTTTTGTACGTTTACGGAATAATCATTCTAAAAATCTATAATTTAATATTTTTTTCGATTTTTAAAGGTAAAAAAATCTGCCAGGACAGTAGCCTATTACGTTAGAAATTTTGTTGAAATTAGCTCAAAATCAAAATATAAAGTTAAATATCTTCTTCAAAATGAATGTCTGGTAAGCAAATTTTGGTTCATTGGAAAGTTTAGAATATAAGCTTTATGTAAATATAAAATAATATGAACTCATTAACACAAAAAAAATAAAATGCTACGCTGGGCGCAGCTTGATACGACCGCAGAGGTCGAACCCTGAACAGTTGGGGCAAGTATGGACACAACATTCAAGCTTGATACAGCACTGAATTTGGATTGTGATTAAATATTTGACACAGCATAGGTTTCTGACACAGAATGAATGTGGTCTAAGAACTTAAAAATTTTTAATTTACCTATTCAAACCATATCATTATTATTTGCTTTTATATATAAATCAGAAATAACCAATTTAAAATGGAAAATTTTATAGAAAAAAAAAGGAAAAAAAAATCCCCCCCAAATTTTTTGAACCCCCTTATCATTCATCACCCCCAAACTCAATCCCAGCCTTACCTTTGTGGTATGGTACCTTGCAGTACAATTTCAAAGAGATCCATACACTTGAACACAAATTATTGTCTGGAAACTAGAAAAATGCTTGTTTTTTGGCCCCTTTTTGGCCCCATATTCCTAAACAATTAGGGCAATTACCCCCAAACTCAAACCCAGTTTTCCCTTTGAGATATGGAACCTTGTAGTACAATTTCATAAAGATCCATTCACTTACACACAAGTTATTGTCCTGAAACTAGAAAAAGGCTTGTTTTTTGCCCCCTTTTTAGGTCCCTAATTTCTAAAATTTTGAGGCAATTACCCCCAAAATCAATCCCAGCCTTTCCTTTAAGGTATGGTACCTTGCAGCATAATTTCAGAGAGATCCATACACTTGAACACAAGTTATTGTCTGGAAACTAGAAAAATGCTTATTTTTGGTCCCTTTTTAGCCCCTTATTCTTAAACGTTTTGCGCAATTACCACCAAACTCAATTCCAGTTTTTCCTTTGTGATATGGAATCTTGTAGTACAATTTCAGAAAGATCCATAGACTTGAACACAAGTTATTGTCATGAAACTAGAAAAATGCTTGTTTTTTGCCCCTTTTTTGGCCCCTAATTCATAAAATTTTGAGGCAATTACCCCCAAAATCAATCCAAACATTCCCTTTGTGATATGGAACTTTGCAGTACAATTTCAGAGCGATCCATACACTTGAACACAAGTTATTGTCTGGAAACTAGAAAAATGCTTATTTTTTGGCCCCTTTTTGGCCCCTTATTCCTAAACGTTTTGGGCAATTACCCCCCAAACTCAATTCCAGCTTTCCCTTTGTGATATGGAACCTTGTAGTACAATTTCAGAAAGATCCATAGACTTACACACAAGTTATTGTCATGAAACTAGAAAAATGCTTGTTTTTTGCCCCTTTTTTAGCCCTAATTCCTAAAATTTTGAGGCATTTCCCCCCAAAATCAATCCAAACATTCCCTTTATGATATGGAACCTTGTGGTACAATGTCAGAGAGATCCATACACTAACACACAAGTTATGTCTGGAAGTTACAAAAATGCTTATTTTTGGCCCCTTTTTGGCCCCTAATTCCTTAACTGTTGGTACCATAACCCCCAAAATCAATCCCAACCTTCCTTTTGTGGCATTGAACCTTATGGTAAAATTTCATAGAGATCCATTGACTTAAACTAAAGTTAGAGTGCGAAAACCAATGTGTCTTCGGACGACGACGACGACGGACGACGACGACGCCAACGTCATACCAATATACGACCACAAAATTTTTTTGCGGTCGTATAAAAATCTGCTAGGACAGTAGCCTACTCCGTTAAATTTCTGTATAAATGGCGGAAATTAACATCGCAATTTCTAACTATAAATGAAATAGTTTCTTTATTGCGATTGTCTGGCATAATATTTTGTTACTATTATAAAGTAACAGACTAAATTATAAAATAAAAATAAATTGAACAATTTTCATTTTTAAAGTAAATAAAAATCTACCAGGACAGTAACTTATTATGTCTTAACTTGTGGAGGAATTTGTTTCAAATCGAAATAGAAAGTTGAATAGATTATTATTATTTTTGTTATTCGTTGTAAAGTTTGAACAATAAATTTTAGGAAAAGATAAAATTATTCATTTGATAATAGATTAATAACTCAAAAATCTGCCCAACAGTCCTACTATAACTAAAAATTTGGTTGGCACGTGCCAAACTTTACGACCAGTCGTTGAATCTGTGTATTTGTGTATTATGTTATGTCAACCCTAAACGAGCGTGTGGTAATGAATACCTATGAGAAGATATCTATTGTTTTAAGTTCTAATTATTTGTAAAGAATACACACAGTAGGTACACTTAAACAAGTCCAGGACATGTATGTTTATATGCTCCAGTTCCAGTGTACTGTAATCAACAACAAAAATGGCTTTTTGAGACAAGTTTTACACCTTAACAGGGCCCAGTTGTACAAATTCATCATACAGGGCATTCGCACTGGTCACTTCTTTAACCAAACAATCAAATGAAGTTAATTTATTGGACAGCATGTACAGCACACTAACATCATCTTCAGAAATACCTTTCACAAATATATTCATATGATAAAAAACGTCTGTTGGTCAAGATACCAGAAGTTCAGAAACAAACTAATTCCATAGATTGTGGGTTGTTCGCAATTGCAAATGCTGTAGAATTACGTTTTACAAGTTTTTCAGGTGGGATACATGTAGAATTTGACACTGAACTTTTTAGAGAACATCTTGTGATTTGTTTGGAAAAAAGTGAATTTATTCCATTTCCAAAGAAAAAAAATAGCATGAAAGGTAAACTGAAATATAAAACTAGTGTGGTGGAATGTAATTGTGAGTGTGGTAAATGTGATTCAGTAGAATACATGTTAGGGTGTGAATGGCAGAAAGGAGTTAAAAATGCAACATTTGGAAATACGTTTCGTGTACGGGGATGACAGAAGGCGACACATTCCTGTGCTCTAAACACAATATTAATTAGTGAATAAACACCTTTTGAAGGATTTGACACCAATCAGTGACTTTGAAGTTTTTATTACTGTCAAAACATAATTTACCGGACTTAATTTGTTAAGATTTTACTTCCGATATAATAAAAAATGATTTTGCAGTTTTTAACCTTTGTGTTTTTTCTATTGTATTGTATGATGATTTATATATATGTATGCGTATGAAATGTTTTTGATTAATAAAATATAAGCCAATGCATGCCCTTTCAATGACCGCTATTTATACAAACATTTAACATAGTTGGCTACTGTCCTGGCAGATTGTTTTTAATGTTTACAAAATAAAAGTTCATAAAATTTTATATTTTTATAAAGCTGATAATTCAAACTTTCCAATGAACACAAATTTTCTTGCCAGACCTGCATTTTGAAGAAAATATTCAAATTTATCCAATGATTTTGAATTTCAACAAAAATTCTGACGCAAAAGGCTACTGTCCTGGCAGATTTTTTTTGTGTTAATGAAATAAAAGTCCATATTTTTTATATTTTCTCAAAGCTTTGATTTAAACTTTCCAATGAACCAAAATTTGCTTACCAGACATTCATTTTGAAGAAGATATTTAACTTTATATTTTGATTTTGAGCTAATTTCAACAAAAATTCTGACGCAAAAGGCTACTGTCCTGGCAGATTTTTTTACCTTTAAAAGACGAAATAAATATTGAATTATAGATTTTTGGAATGATTATTCCGTAAACTTTATAACCGCGCAAAAATATTATGCCAGACAGTTGTTTTGGAGAAATTATTTCAATTATAAGTAAATTTTTCTCGCCAATTTCAGCCGTTTTTTTCTTAGAATTTAACAGTCCTGGCAGATTTTTTTTTATTTTAAATTTTTTTACAAATAATGTAAGTAAATAACCTTTTCTTTATTATACAATTTAAAGTTTAACAATTTGTTGAGTAAAACAAAAGTTACAGATAAAAACGTATAAAAAATAACTGTCCTGGTTTTATCTGTCCTATTAATAGACCTTCCCGTTTTCAATGAACACTTTAACCTAGAATGACCAAGCGAGGATTATCACAATTCAAAACTTTTTCAATGAACTCCTATTTTTTTGTTTGTTTTTTATCGATCAAACCAAGGAGGTGATCTGATTTTCTAAATCAAAAAGAAATCCACGAATTACGTATATGATTTTTTTTTGTAATCAGCGATCCATGAATTTACGTATACCACGAAACGTCTTTTTTTTTCTCTATCCACGAAAATTGATACCCACGAAAATAAATGAATTCACAGTAGTTATAAAGGGACATAACTGAAGAACAGTAAAAGTGAAGCTACCCAAATTTGAACTTGATCTGAGTTTTGTGGTAATAAGCATTGTGTGTAAGTCTCATAACATTTAGTTGAGGCTAACTTAAGTAGAGAACAGAAACTAAAAATTCAGCAATTTTTCTATTTGTAAACACGCATAACTCTAGAAAGGTTGTGTATAAGTTTTATAACATTTGGTTGAGACAAACTAAAGTTAGAAAACGGAAACCAAAAATTTGTACTTGATCTTAGTTTTGTGGAAATGAATATTGTGTATTTTTCATAATGTTTGGTTGGGGGCAAACTTAAGTTACAGAATGGAAACTAAAAATTTTGCAATCTTTCGATTTATAAAGGGGCATAACTCAATAATGGTTAAAGTGAAACTACCCAAATTCAACTTGATCTGTGTTTTATCAGTGGTAGTCAAAAATAAACATTGTATTGTATAAAGCATTGATTGTAGTTGATTCAACTATAATCATGGACAAAGGAAGATAATTACAATTTTAATAAACAGCTGCGCCATGAGCGCATGATACGCCCGTCGTCTTGTGTGTGAATTTTTATGCAATAAGCATAAATAGTTTCTGACATACGGCATGACATGCGAAAACCCCCTTTTTTTTTAACAAAAACTCAATATCTCTAAAATATAATTTTGAATCAAAACCAAAAAGTATACAGATCTTTAGATTAATATAACTAAGAAGTGTGTAAAATTTTAAGCAATAATCATAAATCGTTTTTGAGATACGGCTTGACATGTGAAAACCCCCCTTTTAAAAATAAAAAAAATCAATATCTCAAAAATAAAATTTTGAATCAAAACCAAAAAGTATACAGATCTTTAGATTAACATAACTAAGAAGTGTGTAAAATTTTAAGCAATAATCATCAATCATTTTAGAGATACGGCGCGACATGTGAAAAACCCCTCCCCCTTTTTTTACAAAATACTCAATAACTCAAAAATAAAATTTTGAATCATCACCAAAAAGTATACAGATCTTAAGGTTAATATAACTAAGAAGTGTGTAAAGTTTTAAGCAATAAACATAAACTGTTTTTGAGATATGGCGCGACATGTGAAAAACCCCTCCCCCTTTTTTAACAAAATACTCAATATCTCTAAAGTAAAATTTTGAATCATCACCAAAAAGTATACAGATCTTAAGATTAATATAACTAAGAAGTGTGTAAAGTTTTAAGCAATAATCATAAATTGTTTTTGAGATACGGCGCGACATGTGAAAAAAAAAAACACACCTGTTTTAGTTACTAAGTCCTGTAACTCAAAAAGTTTTAATCTTATTTTCACCAAAAAGTATACAGATCGTTTGACCATCATAAGAAACAACTATGTTAAGTTTCATGAAATTTGGATAAGTCATTCTCAAGTTACGGTGTGACATGTTTACGCCGGACAGACAGACGGACAGACAGACAGACAGACAGATGGACAGACAGACGGACAGACAGACGGACGGATGCCTGACATTTGTATAACATAATACGTCCCGTCAAAAATTTATATATATGCAATTTTTCCATTTATAAAGGGGCATAACTCTAGAACGGTTAAAGTGACACCACCAAAATTCAAATTTGATCTGTGTTTTGTGGTAATAAGCATTGTGTATAAGTTTCATAACATTTGGTTGAGGCAAACTCAAATTAGAGAACGGAAACCAATTTTGAGATGTACGTACAGACGGACAAGGGTAAAACTTAATGCCCCCACCGCTACGGTAGGGGCCTAAAAATAAAGTCTGTCCATTTGGATATCAAAAAACAGGATTGCCTGACAAGGAAGAAACCAATATCCTCGTCTTTCCGGTGGACGGGTCTATATAAAAATAAGGAGAACAGGTATGATTGCCAATGAGACAACTATCCACCAAAGTTCAAATAAAGTGGATGTAAGCATACAGCCTTCAACAATGAGAAAAACCCATACTGTAAAGTCGACTATATAAGGCCCGGACATGAAAAATATGAAACAATTCAATTGAGAAAACTAACAGCCTAATTTATAACAAAACAATTAACGAAAAATAAATATCACAGACATGAACCAACGACAACCACTGAACTACAGGCTCCTGACTTGGGACAGGCACATAAAGAATGTGGCGGGGTTAAACATGTTTGTGAGCGCTCAACCCTCCCCTAACCTGGGACAGTGGTGTAACAGCACAACATAAGAACAAACTATAATAAAATGCTTCGCTGGGGCGCAGCTTGATACGACCGCAGAGGTCGAACCCTGAACAGTTGGGGCAAGTATGGACACAACATTCAAGCTTGATACAGCTCTGAATTTGGATTGTTATTAAATATTTGACACAGCATAGGTTTCTGACACAGAAAGAATGTGGTCTAAGAACTTGAATTTTTTTAATTTACCTATTATGGTCCAATGTCCAAAATCAAAATACATGGTTAGATTCAGCATATCAAAGAACCCCATATATTCAATTTTTGTTAAAATCAAACAAAGTTTAATTTTGGACCCCAACTTGGACAAACTTGAAAACTGGGCCCATAATCAAAAATCTAAACACATGTTTAGATTCAGCATATCAAAGAACCCCAAGAATTCAATTTTTGCTAAAATCAAACTAAGTTTAATTTTGGACCCTTTGGACCTTAATGTAGACCAATTTAAAAAACGGGACTTAAAATTAAAAATCTAAATACACGGTTAGATTTGGAATATCAAAGAACCCCAATAATTCAATTTTTGATGAAATCAAACAAAGTTTAATTTTGGACCCTTTTGACCTCAATATGAACCAATTTGATAGCGGGGCCCACAAATAAAAAATCTAAATTCATGGTTAGATTCAGCATATCAAAGAACCCCATATATTCAATTTTTGTTGAAATCAAAAAAAGTTTAATTTTGGACCCCAACTTGGACCAACGGAAAACTGGGCCCATAATCAAAAATCTAAACACATGTTTAGATTCAGCATATCAAAGAACCCCAAGAATTCAATTTTTGTTAAAATCAACATAAGTTTAATTTTGGACCCTTTGGACCTCAATGAAGACCAATTTAAAAAACGGGACCCAAATAAAAAATCTAAAAACACGGTTAGATTTGGCATATCAAAGAACCCAAATTATTCAATTTTCGATGAAATCAAACAAAGTTTAATTTTGGACCCTTTTGACCTCAATATGAACCAAATTTGATAGCAGGGCCTACAAATAAAAAATCTAAATACATGGTTAGATTCAGCATATCAAAGAACCTCATATATTCAATTTTTGTTGAAATCAAACAAAGTTTAATTTTGGACCCCAATTTGGACCAACTTGAAAACTGGGCCCATAATCAAAAATCTAAATACATGTTTAGATTCAGCATATCAAAGAACCCCATATATTCAATTTTTGTTGAATTCAAACAAAGTTTAAATACTGGACCCTATCTTGGACCAACTTGAAAACTGGGCCCATAATCAAAAATCTAAACACATGTTTAGATTCAGCAAATCAAAGAACCCCAAGAATTCAATTTTTGTCAAAATCAAACTAAGTTTAATTTTGGACCCTTTGGACCTCAATGTAGACCAATTTAAAAAACAGGACCCAAAATTAAAAACCTAAATACACGGTTAGATTTGGAATATCAAAGAACCCCAATAATTCAATTTTAGATGAAATCAAACAAAGTTTAATTTTGGACCCTTTTGACCTCAATATGAACCAATTAGATAACGGGGTCCACAAATAAAAAATCTAAATACATGGTTAGATTCAGCATATCAAAGAACCCCATATATTCAATTTTTGTTAAAATCAAACAAAGTTTAATTTTGGACCCCAACTTGGACCAACGGAAAACTGGGCCCATAATCAAAAATCTAAACACATGTTTAGATCCAGCATATCAAAGAACCCCAAGAATTCAATTTTTGTTAAAATCAACATAAGTTTAATTTTGGACCCTTTGGACCTCAATGAAGACCAATTTAAAAAACGGGACCCAAAATTAAAAACCTAAATACACGGTTAGATTTGGAATATCAAAGAACCCCAATAATTCAATTTTAGATGAAATCAAACAAAGTTTAATTTTGGACCCTTTTGACCTCAATATGAACCAATTAGATAACGGGGTCCACAAATAAAAAATCTAAATACATGTTTAGATTCAGCATATCAAAGAACCTCATATATTCAATTTTTGCTAAAATCAAACAAAGTTTAATTTTGGACCCTTTGGACATTAATGTAGACCAATTTGAAAACTGGACCCAAAATTAAAAATCTAAA
This sequence comes from Mytilus californianus, assembly GCF_021869535.1. NCBI lineage: Eukaryota > Metazoa > Mollusca > Bivalvia > Mytilida > Mytilidae > Mytilus > Mytilus californianus. The sequence continues at coordinate 81,199,496 of NW_026262745.1, read as the reverse complement.
TACACTGTTAGATTCGGCATAACAAATAAATAAATGTGATCAAAGATTTTACAAATCTAATGCGCCATACTGTGCAATTAAAGATTACTTCTTGAAATTTTTCAATATTTGAAATTTGAAAAAAAAATAATATTTGAAGAATAATTCTTTTTAATTTCTGAAATCTGAAATGAGAAAAAATTGGCCCCCCACAATTTCTTTTTATCCCCCCCCCCCTTTTTCCCCCAAAAAAATTCTTTCCCTCAAGATATGGTCATAATCTCAATTCAAATTTCCAATGGAGTTGGCAACCATAATTACCCATTTAAATTTACCATAGTGCTAACTTAATCTATTTTATAATAGAATTAATAAAAATATAGTGTCAAATCTTTCATATGGATTTTTTTGTAAAAAAAAAAGATGAAAACATTTGCAGATATTTTTACTGGTCTTCCTTTATAAATATGCATTTCTTTAAACATAATTTAAAAGCAGTGTAAGGGAAGTAACCAAAACGTTGTATTTGGATTACCTCCCTTACACTGTTTTAGATTATCTTTATTGTTCATTAACCATTACTTTATACATAATTTAAAAGCAGTGTAAGGGAGATAATTTCAATGATGTATTTGATTTATCTCCCTTACACTGCTTTAAATTATGTTTTGTACTAAAGTATTTGTCCATTAACCAGGACAACCTTGTTTTCCCCCTTTTTTGCCCCTAATTCCTAAACGGTTTGAGCCATAAACCCCCAAAGCAAATCCTAACCATCCCTTTGTGGTATGAAAACTTGTAGTATAATTTCAGAGAGATCAATACACCGTTCCACAGTTATTGTCTGGAAACAAGAAAATGCTCATTTTTGGCCCCTTTTTGGCCCCTAATTCCTTAACTGTTGGTACCATAATCCCCAAAATCAATCCCAACCTTCCTTTTGTGGTATTTAACCTTATGGTCAAATTTCAAAAAGATCCATTCACTTAAACTAAAGTTAGAGTGCGAAAACCAATATGTATTCGGACGACGACGCCGGACGACGACGACGACGACGACGACGCCAACGTCATACCAATATACGACCACAAATTTTTTTGCGGTCGTATAAAAATCAGTTGAACAAGAGGCTCTCAAGAGCTTGAATCGCTCACCTGTAATTTTTTGCTTAAATCTTTCATCAATGATTATTTTTGCTTTTCAATATATATTAATGAATGGCTTAAAACTTCCATTGAAATGTTCTTTGTATCTGTCATATTTTCTTCAAAATCAAAGAAATGCATATTACCCCTATGTTTCATTTTAGCCATAGTGGCTATGTTTCTTGATGTACAAGAAAATAAAATACAAAATTTATACTAGATACTCTGAAACTCATTCAGCCCAAGTTTGGCTGAAATTGATTCAGCAGTTTCAAAGGAGAAGATTTTTTAAAGTAAGCAAACTAAATGAACAAATTGTGAAAAATTGATTTTAAAGGGCAATAACTCCTTAAGGGGACAATTGACAATTTTGGTAATCCGAACTTATTTGTAGATCTTACTTTGCTGAACATTTTTGCTGTTTACAGTTTATATTTATCATTAATAATATTCAAGATAACCAAAATCTGCAAAATTTCCTAAAATTACCAATTAAGTGGCAGCAATCCAACAATGGGTTGTTCAATTCATCTGAAAATTTCAGGGCTGACAGAGCGTGGCCTAATAAACATTTTTACATCTCATCAGATTAGCTCTAAATGCTTTGGTTTTTGAGATATAAGCCAAAAATTGCATTTTACCCCTACGTTCTATTTTTAGCAATGGTGGCCATGCTATTTGACGAAACAGTAAATAAAACACAAACTTTATTCTAGATACCCTAAGCATCATTCAGCTTAAGTTTGGTTGGAATTGGTTCAATAGTTACAGAGGAGAAGATGTTTGAAATAGTTTACACCAGACGGACGACGACAGACGACGATGGACGATGGACGACGGTGGACGACGGACGATGACGGATGCCAAGTGATGGCAAAAGCTCACAGTTCCTTCGGAATGGTGAGCTAAAAAGGCTTAACTTGTCAGTTTGATACAAAGCAGAAAAACATCAAACATAAACACAGACTGGACGTGGCAGGGTATTTATCCATCCCTCATCCCTAACAACAAGAAATGAATACAACACGTTATAAATTTCATGCGAAGCGCTTTTCTGGATTTACCTTCATCAGGAACGCTCAAAGCCGAATATTTGAAAGCCAAGGATGTATAAGGACCAGACGTTGAAGAGCTATAAACCAAAAAGGACCTAAAAATAGCCAAATCCATCTAAGGACACTAAGTACAGATCTGAGAGTACTCGCAGTTACTGACAGCTAGTTCAAAGCCAATAACAACTAATAAAAAAAATCATGTATCTAAGACTAAAATATCAATCAGTACACATCCAACATCCGATGGATTTAGTGTAAAGACGTCATTAACAGTCAGAGGAAAACATGACCTTATGCAATGCCAAACGATCGACAGATTATAGTACCGTTAATGTGCATATGTGTATAACAAAACTATTAGTATGATTTTAATTTACTGATAACAAAATCAATATTTATACCAATAAAAACAATATTCAAAGATCTAATTACAGTGTTGAATTGGTAACCTTTTAGAATAAGTTTATTTAAAGGATTGATAAGTTTACCCGCATCGTATATAAATTTCCAGGCTCAGTAAACAACATCACAGTAAAACTGAGGATGTGCTATTCTGTCTGAAATAAGTTTTTTACAGGTACAGCCAAACTTGCAAACCAAATCTTTGTATCTTTGGAAGAATTTAGTAAAGGTTTTAAGTAATTTGTGGTAACGAAATCCCTGACTTAATAATTTACCAGTAATACATAGATTACTCTCATGGAAATCCAAAACGTCACTACAGACACAGGCATAACAAACGAGTTGGGATATATGTAGGACTCAAATCTATGGCGGGTTCCAAATCTATGGCAGATTCCTAATCTATGGCAAATGTGACGTAACAAACGTCAAACAAATCAAATCTATGGCAGATTTTTGTTTTCTCCAAATCTATGGCAGATCTTTAAATTACGTCACAATAGAATAACGCAATATTACATCGTCGCCGCCGCAAACGTTGGCGGAACTCATAGATTTGAACACGATTCCATATGAAGGTATTTCCCTCGACAACAATTTGCGGATGGTTTAAAGGAAGATATGACTTATTATCCGGAAGAGGGACAAAATGTGCTGTACCGGCCGAAACCCGCGATGAACAAGGGCACCGCTTTTTTCAGTACCGGATATTTTAGAAAAGGAGTTATAGTAAATATTTTACTGTCTACAGCTGGCAAAGTTTATAAAGTGAAAGATAAAATTACCGGATACCAATTTGATTTAAATCGTCTTCAAATAAAAATGATATTAACGATGAAGTAAATATTATTTGAAAACTCAAACTGTTCATTTTTATTTATCATTTTTGTTTTATAAAAAAAACTATCCCCTTTTTTTTGTTTATAAGGGACTTACTAGTTGGTTTAATGAATGGGTTAAATAGGTAACATGCACAGATTAAAAAATGTTTATTTTTACGGTGCACATCATTTCAATCTTGAAGTCTGTATTAAGGTATATGATTTCATCCTTTACGAATTTGATTGGTTGCCAACACGATTTGGTTGACCATTATGAAATGTTTATTTCACAAATATTTATATACATGCTCCCGTCGTACATGCCCAATTGTTTAAGACAAGTCATTGGTCGTATATGTACTGCATTGTTTTCCATTTGCACAAACTTTGCCATAGATTTGAAAACAACAAAAAAACCGCCATAGATTAGGAAATTACAAAACTTGCCATAGATTAGGATTGTAAAACAATCTGCCATAGATTTGGGGTGGCATGACGTCACATTTACCATAGATTAGGAATCTGCCATAGATTTGGAACCCACCATAGATTTGAGTCCTACATATATAAACACCGTAAGATGGTACCAGAGGAACATTATCGTCCAAAAAAGGAAAATTAACAATAGGGAAAGAAAATTCATCCCTTTTGTCGTAAATTTTTGTGTAGAGTTTCTGGTGTAAAACTGAAATATCTAAATCTAGGAAAGGACACTTATTGCTGTTAATATTTGATTTATTTAAAGTAAGTTGCTGTGGGTAAATTTTGGCATTATATTTAGAGAATTCTTGATTATTTAATGAAAAAATATCATCAAGATAACGGTAAGTGTTGTTGAATTTATCAATTAAATGGAATTTAGACGGGTCCTTATTGAGTTTGGCCATAAACTGTGATTCATAACAGCACAGGAACAAGTCTGCTATTAAAGGAGCACAATTGGTTCCCATAGGAATACCTACAATCTGTCGATAAAATTTATTGCTGAAAAGTACATAAATATTGTCAAGGAGAAAACTTATGGCTGTAATCATCTCATCACACCTCCAGGAAGTATATGTAGCATATTTACCTTTCTCGTTTGAGAAAAAGGCTTTATATGAGTTGCAGCAAATAAATTTGCAATTAGATTTATCGAACGACCATTTAATCAAATAGGAAAACTTTAATTTGATAAGACTGTGTGGAAGTGTAGTGTAAAGAGTGGAAAAGTCAAAACTGTCAACCGAATCAAAAGGACCATCAAAAGCACGTAATTGATCTTAAACATCCAAAGAATTTTTTACACTGCAAAAATGGTTAATTCCACTATTTTCATATGTTTTATTACAAATGTTAATGATCAGTTCTTTGATAGTAGTTAAGGAACTCGTTAAAAGCACTGAAATTCTACTAGTAGAACATACTAGTAGAACACTTAATAGAGGCCGAGATGAAACGATATTTTAAGGGTTTTTTGTGTAGTTTAGGTAACCAATACATAGTGGGGACCTTCAAATGTTCAGAAGACGCCTTAAGCTGAGCTGTGGTTGTGACATAATTATTTACTATATGACTCTCTGTGGAGCGTACGGCCTTGAATGTAGTTGAATGTATAATTTCATTCTTAAGGACTTCCGTGTAGTATTTACGTCATACCACCACCACATTGTTGGCTGCTTTGTCGGCCGGTACAAACACAAAACGCTTTGCGATTACTTGACACTTCGTTTGTGACACGGATGGTCAAGTGTTATTTTCTTACAACGTCAATTAAAAAACCCTGGCCTAACTTATGAATATTACTATTTTTTTACAAACATTCAAACCTGTATATATAGGGCCCCTATTGGAACAGAAACATGTGCTCTTTATGGGCAGGTCCCTTTTAACACAGAGCTTCTTTTTCTCCTATTAGGGGTCAGTTGACATTTTTGACTTGTTTGTATATCTTTCTGTTCTGGTCATTCTTTCTAATTAAAATTTCTCTCTATCTGTTATAGTTTTCAGGATGATAACCAAAAAATGCCAAATTAAAAACAAACTGTTGACACATAGATATGTTTCACTTTTTGTAATTATGATAGTAAAATGCAAATGTTGAAATTAAAATGGTTATATTTAAACATGTAAACTATGCAATGAACTATGACTGAAGGTGCTGGACCAAATTGTCTCCATAGAAATGAGAAATGTCAATGCTTAGAAAATAGCATACCAAATACCTTCGACTTGCAATAAGTGGTTCCCTTTTAACTAACCTAAATTTGAAAAATATGCAAAAGTTTTAAAGTCAATGAACCATGATGTTATAGGCGGGGCCATGTTATCTCCATGAAAATGAGAATTGCAAATGCCTTTACAACTGCATACAACTGTCATTAACTTAGTATTAGTGGTTTATCTTAAACTGATCTAATCACAAACTTTAAATTGTAAACTATGCAAAATATTTAAAATCACTAGACCATAACTGAGCGGGAGGATCTAAATAATCTCCACTGAAATGAGATGTGCCAATATTAATACATCTGCATACCAAATATCATTAACCTACCACTAATGATTCCCCTTAAATTGACCACAAACTAATATACTGTGGATTATTTTTATTCCTGGTATACCAATTTTTCGTGAGTTTCCTGGGTCACAGCAAACCACAAACTTAAGAATTCAATGAAGAATAATGCCAAGAAATGCATATTGATGACGATGTTTATTTCTGGTTATGTTGTGCAATTCTAGTATAGTGTTGACTTCCGATAAACATAATAACATATAAACGTGTTTTTGAAATAAAGTTTCAAAGTCAAAAGACCATGACTGACAGCCAAATATTCTTCATGGAAATGAGAAATGACAAGGCTAATACAACTGCATACCAAATACCATTGACATACCACTAGTAGTTCCCCATAAACTGACCCAATCACAAACTAATACATGTTAACTATGCAAAAATTTCAAACTCAATCGAGCATGACTGAGGGGATGGGGCCAAATAATCCCCATGGAAATGTGATGTGTTAATACTAATACAACTGCATACCAAATATCATGGACCACTAGTTTTTCCCCATAAACTGACCTAATCACATACAAATGTACTAATACATTGTTGACGTTGCTGACGCCGCCAATGCCAGAATCAGCACACATTTGTCAACTTTGTAGAGGCAAAACAAAAACTGACATTTCAGGGGCAATAACTTTAACATGAACATTCACAGGAGATAGATATTAATTTGCTGGTCACTTCTACCCGATGTCAGATTTTATGTAACTACTTTAGTTTTTGAGATGTTAGCCATAAACTTTGAAATTTACTACTAAACTGTTTACACAAAGATATGTCTATTTTGATAGTAAAATGCAAATGTTATAATTAAAATAGCAATACTTTAACATGCAAGTCATGCAAAATAGGTGAATGAACCATGATTGAAGGAACAGGGCCAAACAATCTCCATGGAAATGAGATGTGCCAATGCTAATACAACTGTAAGCAAACTTGCATACCAAATATCATTGATCTACAACTAGTGGTTCCCCATAAACTGACCTAATCACAAACTGTAACATGTAAACTAAGCAAAAGTTTCAAAGTCAATTGACCATCACTGAGGGGGTGGGGCCAAATAATCTCCAGGAAAATGAAATATGCCAATGCTAATAAAACTGCATACCAAATATCATTGACCTACCACTAGTGGTTCCCTATACACTGACTTAATCACAAAATAATACATGTTAACTAAGCAAAAGTTTCAGTCAATAGACCATGACTGAGGGGGTTGGGCCAAATAATCTCCATGGGAATGAAATATGCCAATGCTACTACAACTGCATACCAAATATCATTGACCTACCACTAGTGGTTCCCTATAAAATGACCTAATCACAAACTATTAAATACATGTTAACTAAGCAAAAGTTTCAAAGTCAATGACTATGACTGAGGGCAGACCCAGCCAAACTTAAATTGTTTTAACAGGTCAGGAGGTCCAGTAACAAATATTTTTTACAGGACCTTCATTGCTGTTACAGGACCTACTTATTATCACTGGTGAGCAGCGCGAAACGCAGCGAACCTGCTAACGGGTGTCTGGGGTCATCCCCCTCCTAGAAAAATTTTGAAAAAGTAGATGCAAAATCCTGCATTCTGAGTGCTTTGACTATGATAAAAACTGATAAATGAAGTAACCAAAACTACTATCTCGTACTACACTTTTGCATGTTTAATCACATTGAATAAAAATTTTTTAAGACTTTATTTAAATTCATTCCTCTTTTGGCATAATCGTACTTTATTTGAGTTCATGGATTCATCCAGAGCTTCATAGCACGGCCCCATCATAAAAACGGAGGAAAGTCATGTTATTGTTTACAACAAATGTTTCCAGCGCATGCGTATTGAACCGGGGAAAAAGAAATGCTGGAAAGTGACGCAACAGACATGACAATCGAGATACAAAATCTTCAAAATATTCAAACTGAAAGGGTTTAGGCAGTAGGGGACAAGCCAGTGAGCCTTAAAATCGTCTAATAATATATTTAAAAAAAATAAATGTGGATAGTGTCTACATGTGGACACAGATGATGCCCCTGCTTGCATATCATATAGTTATAAAGGGACATAACTGAAGAACGGTAAAAGTGCACTACCCAAATTTGAACTTGATCTCAGTTTTGTGGTTATAAGCATTGTGTGTAAGTCTCATAACACTTGGATGAGACTAACTAAAGTAGAGAACAGAAACTAAAAATTCAGCAATTTTTCTTTTTGTAAACACGCATAACTCTAGAACGGTTGTGTATAAGTTTTATAACATTTGGTTGAGACAAACTAAAGTTAGAGAATGGAACATAAAATTCAGCAATTTTATGTTTATAAAGGGACATAACTCAAGAATGGTGAAAGTGTTGCCATCAAATTTCGTACTTAATCTGTATTATGTAGTAATAAGCATTGTGTATAAGTTTCATAACATTTGGTTGAGGCAAACTAAAGTTAGAAAACGGAAACAAAAAAATTTGTACTTGATATTAGTTTTGTGGTAATGAATATTGTGTATAGGTTTCATAATGTTTGGTTGGGGCAAACTTAAGTTACAGAATGGAAACTAAAAATTTTGCAATCTTTCGATTTATAAAGGGGCATAACTCAATTATGATTCAAGTGACACTACCCAAATTCAACTTGATCTGTGTTTTATCAGTGGAAGTCAAAATTAAACATTGCATTGTATAAAGCAATGATTGTAGTTGATTCAACAATAATCATGGACAAAGGAAGATAACTCCAATTTTAATAAAATTACTTGATATTTAGAAGAAAATGAAAATTTTGCAATTTTTCCATTTCTAAAGGGGCATAACTCTAGAATGGTTGAAGTGAAGCCACCAAAATTCAAACTTGATCTGTGTTTTGTGGTAATAAGCATTGTGTATAAGTTTCATAACATTTGGTTGAGGCAAACTAAAGTTAGAGAACAGAAACGATAAATTCAGCAATTTTCCATTTGTAAAGGGGCATAACTCTAGAACGGTAAAAGTGACGCCACAAAAATTCAAACTTGATCTGTGTTTTGTGGTAATAAGCATTGTGTATAAGTTTCATAACATTTGGTTGAGGCAAACTAAAGTTAGAGAACGGAAACGATAAATTCAGCAATTTTCCATTTGTAAAGGGGCATAACTCTAGAACAGTAAAAGTGACGCCACCAAAATTCAAACTTGATCTGTGTTTTGTGGTAATGAGCATTGTGTATAAGTTTCATAACATTTGGTTGAGGCAAACTAAAGTTAGAGAACGGAAACGATAAATTCAGCAATTTTCCATTTGTAAAGGGGCATAACTCTAGAACAGTAAAAGTGACGCCACCAAAATTCAAGCTTGATCTGTGTTTAGTGGTAATAAGCATTGTGTATAAGTTTCATAACATTTGGTTGAGGCAAACTAAAGTTAGAGAACGGAAACGATAAATTCAGCAATTTTCCATTTGTAAAGGGGCATAACTCTAGAACAGTAAAAGTGACGCCACAAAAATTCAAACTTGATCTGTGTTTTGTGGTAATAAGCATTGTGTATAAGTTTCATAACATTTGGTTGAGGCAAACTAAAGTTAGAGAACGGAAACGATAAATTCAGCAATTTTCCATTTGTAAAGGGGCATAACTCTAGAACAGTAAAAGTGACGCCACAAAAATTCAAACTTGATCTGTGTTTTATGGTAATAAGCATTGTGTATAAGTTTCATAACATTTGGTTGAGGCAAACTAAAGTTAGAGAACGGAAACGATAAATTCAGCAATTTTCCATTTGTAAAGGGGCATAACTCTAGAACAGTAAAAGTGACGCCACCAAAATTCAAACTTGATCTGTGTTTTGTGGTAATAAGCATTGTGTATAAGTTTCATAATATTTGGTTGAGGCAAACTAAAGTTAGAGAACGGAAACGATAAATTCAGCAATTTTCTATTGTAAAGGGGCATAACTCTAGAACAGTAAAAGTGACGCCACCAAAATTCAAACTTGATCTGTGTTTTGTGGTAATAAGCATTGTGTATAAGTTTCATAACATTTGGTTGAGGCAAACTTAAGTTAGAGAACGGAAACCAATTTTGGGACGTACGTACGTACAGACGGACAAGGGTTAAACTTAATGCCCCCTCCGCTACGGCGGGGGCATAAAAAGAAGTCACATTAGAAATGCTGATTTTCAGGGAATGCATAAAATAGTTGACAAGAAAATCTCGCCGTGTGTCAATGGAAGCTGATTTCATTGGCTGCTTTTTATATTATTTCATTTTGATTGGGTTACTATTTGTGTTGCCCATATATATCTATAAATATGACTAGGGTATTTCCGCAATCCTAATTAACATAAGGACAATTGTTTTTCATTGATCTCAGGAGGAAAACAATATTTTGTGTTTGATATAGTAACACATTTTTCCCAATTTTAATACTGCATGCTGCAAAAATGAACAGGACAGGAGGTCCTGTAGTTCACAGGATGGTGGCGGACCTTCAAGTTTTTTACAGGTCATGACCTGCGGTCCGACGATGTTTGGGTTGGTCTGTTGAGGGGGCTGGGCCAAATAATCTCCATGGAAATGAAATGTGCCAATGCTTATACAACTGCATACCAGATACCATAGACCTACCACTAATGGTTCCCCATAAACTGACCTAATCACAAACTAATACATTGTTGATGCTGCTGCCGCCGCCAAGGCTAGAAATAGCAATCCTATGTCTCACTTTTTGACTTCATCAAGGCGAGTCAAAAATTTACATTTCATGGGCAATAACTCGAAAATGGTTTGTACAATTTTTCTGTAAATTTTACAGGTGATAGACCATGACTTGCTGATCATTCATAACCGATGTCAGATTTCTCTAACTGCTTTAGTTTTTGAGATATTAGCCAAAAACAGCAGTTTACACCTGTGTTCTATTTTTAGCAACAGCGGCCATGTTTGTTGATGGATCAAATCCTTGGATTTTTAAAAGATTTTGAAGACAGACGGATGATGGATTGACGACAGACGCCAAGTGATGGCAAAAGCTCAAGTGGCCTTAACCCTTTTGCCGATGAGTTCCGGTTTTCCGTGATTCACACTTCAGACAGCTGACGATGAGTCCCGTTTTACCGGGATCAGAATACCTCTTTTATATTTCCCGCTCAAAACAGTGCAAACACGAGTTATCTTTCTTTGTTGAATACCCGGATGAAAGTGTAAACATGGCGCTTCCGTTTGTTCAAAACCATGTCAAAATCAGAGGAAATTTACGGCATTTACAAGAATTTGAAATGAGGGAACATTTTTTTTGAAAGAATATGGAAGAATTGAAGCCAAACTAGTATACTTTTTTGACCTAAAATGTAGTTTTATGTACAAAACACTTGGAATGGACATCGTTCAGTGTAAGGAATTTGTACAGCCTCATTAAATTTTTTTTAATTTTGCTGTTTTGGGTTAAAAAATTACGATTTTGGGTCAAAGAGCAGAATTTTGAGAATTTCACCTAGATAATGCTGAAAATTTTAAAATTTGAATATTTTATGAAGAAAAAATTATCAAAACATGAACAAAACTGTGAACATGGTGTTAGTGAATGAAATAATGACACAAATAACTACAGACAAGTTTTGATTGACATTTATTATGAAGATCTCCCACTTGAGTAACAGTAGCCAGGGAAGCCATCGTCTCAGAGTAGCTTCTGTCTGGGCAGCTAACGGTGAAAGGGTTAAAGGCCAGGTGAGCTAAAAAAACTCAGTGCTCTTTGTAGATAGTTATTTGTTATCTATAATATGTGCCGTTTGTAGGTAGTGATTATTTATATATATATATAAAAAGTTTGACTGTACTTTCTGTTTCTTTGTTACATTTATATTTTTCTAGGCTTGGGCATACTAACTTTAATTGTTTATAAGAAATATAATTACATGTAATCACCATATATGTAAATAATTTGCTGAAAGTTTGGCACAGGTTAAGAAGATAACAACCAAGTGACACAAAACCAAAAGACTACTAAATTTGTTCACAGAAACCCAATTTTTTAATTTGGAGATAGAAATTTAACAGTTTATCATAAAATTATTGGTTCACGTTTGAATTTTTTTACATTTTGCATATTAGAACCTTTTATAGCTTGCATTGCCGTATGGGTTTTGTTCATTGTTGAAGGCCCTATGGCAACCTATTGTTGCTAATATCTATGTCATTTGGTCTCTGGTGGATAGTTGCCTCATTGACAATCATACCACATCTCCTTATTTTATGTAAGTAGTTTTTCTGATGCAAGAGAACTGTTTTTAATTCAAACAACATGAGAAAATGTGAAGCAAAAATGTCAAACAAAAAGATCTGACAAGTCTTTGATGTCAGTAATTTCACTTGGCAGATTTATCATTTATCTGAACTTGAAAGAATTGAAACAAGTAAATCTTTCCAAAAACTATATTTGACAGTTGATGCCATATTGAATAGTTCAATTTTACTTTTTTTGTGGTTCAGACAAGACATTTTTTTTAAATAACTAGGGAGATGACAGATGGAATATGAAGGTAAAAGCTCACACTGGCCATTTGGCCAAATTGAGCTAATAGCAGGGATAACTCACTTGAACACAGCAGGATTTGTGTATCCTAAGCCATTTACTATTGTATCCCTCATATCTGATATTTCACATTTCAGTAAGGGTGCAATCAGATGAAAGAGGCCAGTTGCTGTTGTACCATTCTGTCTGTTGTCAGCCTTGTCTGATGAAGTACTTTCTGGTGATGACCTGTAAGACAAGCAACTCTTCAAAATTAATACTCAAATATTGTCTTCATATAAACTTTTATGTGTTTGCCTTTAAACTGTTATTAATCTATACCTTATAGCTGGGGATCTTTATAGGATTCAATTATTGGAACATTTAATTCATAAAATGATGGTCCCTAAAACCATAATATATTTTACACATATTTCACACAATATTTTACACAGAGCAATACCCAGCGCAATATATTCCGTTTATAAACATTTTAAATGACAAGTAATGGTTTGATTATCCAAGCCTTATTTAGACTGTGTGATCAAAAGACATTTTTAATATTACAAAAAACATTCACTGCAGGGGTTTCAGGGGTTCAAATTTACTTTTGAAATTTACAAGGTTTAGGTTCTTTTTTGTTGGATGATCATACTTTACTTAGGTAGTGAGTATGTACTTAAAACTTTTATAGATAAAGATAAGAAGAGTGCACATGCTGAAATGTCTCGCCTGTTTTACTTATCATTGAATTTATGTTGAATGTTTTACTACAAGTATCACATAAACTTAAAATTAAAATTAGAAAGATCATATCATAGGGAACATGTGTACTAAGTTTCAAGTTGATTAGACTTCAACTTCATCAAAAACTACCTTGACCAAAAACTTTAACCTGAAGTTGGACAGACAGACGGACGAAAGAAGGGACGCACAGACCGAAAAACATAATGCCCCTCTACTATCATTGGCGGAGCATAAAAATATTTGACCTGTTGCTTATAGTATCTGATAAACTAACAAAATTATGAAAACTTATCACTGACCAATGAACCATGAAAATGAGGTCAAGGTCAGATAATATCTGCCAGACAGACATGTTCACCTTACAATTGATCCATACACCAAACATAGCTGACCTATTGCTATTAGTATCTGGAAAACCGACCAAAACACAAACACCTAACATTGACCAATGAACCATGAAAATGAGGTCAAGGTTCAGATGATACCGGCTAGACCGACATGTACACCTTACAATCATTCCATACACCAATTATAGTTGACCTGTTACTTGAAAAACAGACCAAAACACAAAAACTTAACATTGACAAATGAACCATGAAAATGAGGCCAAGGTCAGATGAAACCTGCCAGACTGACATGTACCCCTTACTATCATTCCACACACCACATATAATTGACCTACTGCTTATTGTATCTGAGAAACGGACCTAATCACGTAACTTTAACCTTCATCACTGATCCATGAAATGAGGTCAGGTCAGGTGAACCCTGTCTGACGGATATGTAGACGTTGCAAGGAACCCATATACCAAATATGGTTATCCTATTACTCATAATAAGTGAGAAATTCACATCACAAAAAGACGGAAACTTTGTAACATAAGGTATCTGCATACAAGGTATGAAGCATCCAGGTCTTCTTCCTTCTAAAATATAAAGCTTTATACAAATAGTTTATGCCGCCGCCGCCGCCATATATTAATACCTATGTCTTGCATACTGCGACTTTTGTCACCTGCGAGACAATAATAACTCATAGAAAGCACCAGAGTTTATCATTACTTTATGCAATATGGAAACTTCTCATCCTTCCAAAGCACTTGTGATTATTCTATTATCAAATAAAATGCTCCGCAGGGCGCAGCTTGATACGACCGCAGAGGTCGAACCCTGAACAGTTGGGGGAAGTATGGACACAACATTCAAGCTTGATACAGCTTTGGATTTGGATTGTGATTAAATATTTGACACAGCATAGGTTTCTAACACAGATTGAATGTGGTCTAAGAACTTAAAAATTTTAAATTGGACATTCACCTATTATGGTCCAATATCCAAAATCTAAATACATTATTAGATTCAGCATATCAAAGAACCCCAAGAATTCAATTTTTGATGAAATCAAACAAAGTTTAATTTTGGACCCTTTTGACCTCAATGTGGACAAAGTTGATAACGGGGCCCAAAAATCAAAAATCTAAATACATGGTTAGATTCAGCATATCAAAGAACCCCATATATTCAATTTTTGTTGAAATCAAACAAAGTTTAATTTTGGACCCCGATTTGGACCAACTTGAAAACTGGGCCCATAATCAAAAATCTAAATACATGTTTAGATTCAGCATATCAAAGAACCCTAAGAATTCAATTTTTGTTAAAATCAAACTAAGTTTAATTTTGGACCCTTTGGACCTTAATGCAGACCAATTTGAAAACGGAACCAAAAATTAAGAATCTAAATACACGGTTAGATTCGGCATATCAAAGAACCCCAATAATTCAATTTTTGATGAAATCAAACAAAGTTTAATTTTGGACCCTTTTGACCTCAATGTGGACAAAGTTGATAACGGGGCCCAAAAATCAAAAATCTAAATACATGGTTAGATTCAGAATATCAAAGAACCCCATATATTCAATTTTTGTTGAAATCAAACAAAGTTTAATTTTGGACCCCGATTTGGACCAACTTGAAAACTGGGCCCATAATCAAAAATCTAAATACATGTTTAGATTCAGCATATCAAAGAACCCTAAGAATTCAATTTTTGTTAAAATCAAACTAAGTTTAATTTTGGACCCTTTGGACCTTAATGTAGACCAATTTGAAAACGGAACCAAAATTTAAGAATCTAAATACACAGTTAGATTCGGCATATCAAAGAACCCCAATAATTCAATTTTTGATGAAATCAAACAAAGTTTAATTTTGGACCCTTTGGACCTCAATGTGGACCAATTTAAAAACGGGGCCCAAAATCCAAAAACTAAATACACGGTTAGATTCAGCATATTAAAGAACCCCATGAAATCAAGAATAAAACCCCATTGAAATTGGTCAAGAAATAAGCAATTTATAGGAAGTATCTTCTTTTGCACAATCCTGTGCTATTAAATATTTCTTGCTATTGCGCAATACTGTACAATTGACAATTTCTTGCTATTGCGCAATATTGTGCTATTGGATATTTCTTGCTATTGTGCAATACTGTGCAATTGAAGATTTCTTGCTATTGCGCAATACTGTGCAATTGAAGATTTCTTGCTATTGTGCAATACTGTGCAATTGAAAATTTCTTGCTATTGCACAATACTTATTATATAATAATTTACACATCCTGTTTGGTGTGTATCTCCTACCATATCATTATTATTTGATTTTAAATATAAATCAGAAATAACCAACTTAAAATGGAAAATTTTAAAAGAAACAAAAAAGGAAAAAAATAAAAAAAAGGAAAAAAAAATAAATCCCCCCCCAAAATTTTTTGAACCCCCATTATGATTCATCACCCCCAAACTCAATCCCAGCCTTCCCTTTGTGGTATGGTACCTTGCAGTACAATTTCAGAGAGATCCATACACTTGAACACAAGTTATTGTCTGGAAACTAGAAAAAAATGTGTTTTTTGGCCCCTTTTTGGCCCCAAATTCCTAAACCTTTAGGGCAATTACCCCCAAACTCAAACCCAGCTTTCCCTTTGTGATATGGAACCTTGTAGTACAATTTCAGAAAGATCCATACACTTACACACAAGTTATTGTCATGAAACTAGAAAAATGCTTGTTTTTTGCCCCTTTTTTGGCCCCTAATTCCTAAAATTTGGAGGCAATTACCCCCAAAATCAATCCCAGCATTCCTTTAGTGATATGGAACCTTGTGGTACAATGTCAGAGAGATCCATACACTAACACACAAGTTATGTCTGGAAGTTACAAAAATGCTTATTTTTGGCCCCTAATTCCTTTACTGTTATTACCATAACCTCCAAAATCAATCCCAACCTTCCTTTTGTGGTATTGAACCTTGTGGTAAAATTTCATAAAGATCCATTCACTTAAACTAAAGTTAGAGTGCGAAAACCAATGTATCTTCGGACGACGCCGGACGACGACGACGACGACGACGACGACGCCGGACGACGACGACGCCAACGTCATACCAATATACGACCACAAAAATTTTTTTGCGGTCGTATAAAAAGAATCTTGCACGCAACGTTTTGACATTTTATTCCTATTTTTTAAATGTAAAAGCAGTTATAACAACAACACTTTATGGATTGCTGCAGTAAATTTAAGAAATCAACATGTTTCGGTGCCCAGGGCACCATCATCAGAATAAAAACAATACAGAAAATCGGGCTGAAAGTACAAAATTTGGGAAGTGATAAATTAAGTCACAATGTTACCATGGTGAGTATTATTAGAAAGAGAAAGAAGGTATGGAAGAAAACTAAAACAAAAATGTTCAATAATATGTGCATGTCGTAGAAATTAAAATGTTTGTTAATATTATTGTCAAAGTCTGTTATTTGCTAAAAAAAAAAAAAATATGTGTTTGTCATCTTGCATTATAGTACTAAAATATTCAATAAGTTATTGTCAGAGTGATTACAGTTTGTGTTTCACCCAAATTCAATTGAACAACACTTTACTTGCAATTCCATACCCTTTCAAGTGGCTTCACTGTCATTTGTTATTTTCAATTGCAATCAAGTGGATTCTATCATATTAAAGATTTACCAGGCGTTGGTACCCTGTCTTATTTTTTCTTAGTATTTTCTTTACCAATGTATGCAAATGTGTTCTGTTTATGTTTATTAATTCTTTTATCTCAGTTACTCAGCACAATATACTTAATGACCAACAAAATTTGTGAATAAATTAAGAAACAAATTTTCATTATTATCTTTAACTAAAACTGACCCTATATATCATTCAAATCTTCGTGAAATGACGAACAGGAATATATATGGTTTAGGGGTGGGGATCCCGACCATTTACAAGATATTTGAACATATTCAAATGACAGGTGGTGGGGATGACCCCTTGGGACTAACCCTTTATTTCATTTGATGTGCTTTATCATGACAAACCAGAATATCAATCATCTTGGCATGACAAATGGCAGAGGGTGGGGGTGACCCCTTGGGACTGACCCTATATATTATCCAAATCTTCTTGACATGACAAACAATCATCTTGGCATGACAAACCAGAATATATATGGTTTAGGGGTGGGGATCTTGACCACTTTCAAGATATTAGAACTTTCTCAAACGGCAGGGGGTGGGGGTGACCCCTGGGGACTAACCCTTTTATTCATTTGATGTGCTTTATCATGACAAACCAGAATATATATGGTTTAGGGGTGGGGATCTTGACCACTTACAATATATTAGAACTTTCTCAAATCGCTGGGGGTGGGGTGACCCCTAGGGACTAACCTTTTATTTCATTTGATGTGTTTTATCATGTAGAACATTTTCAATTATAAAGATTGTGTCTATCACTAACTGATTTCAAGTTATAATCTTTTGAAAATAAAAAAAAATAAAATCCCATAGGGTTCTATAGTAAAACCCTCCTTCCTTTTTGCCCCTCAAAGCACCCCTTTAAAAACCCCCATTGCACAAGCAAAACCCTGATTGCACCACTAGACATGTTAGTCTAACATATTGTGGAACCCTAAGTTAATCTGACCAGTGGTTTTGGAGAACGGGTGCGGACAAGTTCAAATTTAAAAGTGGCGGAAGAGGAAGAGGAAGAACTGAGCAAAACCAATAAGTTTGTTTGGGAGACTTAAAAATACGGAGATGGTGGGATAACATATTTTTTGGACAACCTTCCAGATCATTTCAGGACAAAATAGATTTTCATAACTTAAAATCTAAAAGTTTGGCATGGGTTAGAAGAAACTGGTTTTCTGCATACAGCTAAGCTTCATACATTATTATAATTATTAGTTATAGTCCTGCTAATTTTTCTCTCTTGGTACAAAATATTTTTTAACTTTTTAATTTTAGTTGGAATTTGCATGTAATTTAATACGAATGTGCTGTTATGCTCTATTTATGCATTTTTATATGTGCTGCTTTATCTTTTTATGCATGTTTTAAGAAAAAAGTTAGGTTATGTATTTGTTGTCTGTATTAGGAATAAACTGTTGACACAGAGATATATCTCGCCTATCGGCATACAATTCAGAAAAAGACAATCTGATGGACAGCAACATTGCTTATCAATTCTGTCACTGGACCATGATCTAGTGGGCAGGGCCTGAAAATGGTTGACAAACTGATATGTAGACAGTAATGTAACTTTATAGAACATATCGTTGTTTATTGTAAGTAGTTCCTATCAATATAACTTAAGCAGAAAACTTAACATTGAAAATTGCTAATTAATTCAAAGTCACTGGACCATGTCCTAGGGGGCAGGGCCTCAAAATAGTCGTTGAACTGATATGTACTGATAGTAATGTAACTTCATACAAAATATCAGTAGTTCTTATCAAACTGACTTAAGCAGAAAAACTTAACATTGAAAATTGCTAATTAATTCAAAGTCACTGGACAATGTCCTAGGGGGCAGGGCCTCAAAATAGTCGTGAAACTGATATGTACTGATAGTAATGCAACTTTATATAACATATCAATGATCTATCACAAGTAGTTCCTATCTAACTAACTTAAGCAGAAAACTTAACATTGAAAATTGCTAATTAATTCAAAGTCACTGGACCATGTCCTAGGGGTCAGGGCCTCAAAATAGTTGTGAAACTGATAGTAATGTAACTTTATGTTAAATGTCAATGATCTATCACAAGTAGTTCCTATCAAACTAACTTAAGCAGAAAACTTAACAATTGTTGACGCTGGAGCTGTTCCATAGCCGAAAAAGCAATCCATATGTCTCTCTTTCATCGACTTTGTCCCAGGAGAGACAAAAATGGTCTTAAGAGCTTAAGTTTGATCTGATTTATGTACAATATAAAAAAGTCTGAAAAAAGACAACAATGTTATATCTGCAATATTTGCACCAAGGTAGAACTAAGGCTAAATCTCTGACAAAGTATATGTAATTTGTTAGAAATTGTCCTGTATAACCCAAGATTATCTATTAGAGAAAGTCTGTTGTAAAGATATCATGTCATAAAATGTATATTTTGACTTGGATGGAGAGTTGTCTCATTGGCACTCATACCACATCTTATATCTATATAATAATATTGATGAGACTGCATGACTAATGAAACTATCTTTTATATAGCTTAGTGTGCCCAGGAGTCTAGAATGCTGGACAAAGTAAAGAATATATAAAAATTGATAATTTGCAACAACTACATTTCACATCAAATAATTAACGTTCTTTAAAATAATGTCACTAGCATTTCCGTGCCTTTTGGCAATGTTCATGCAACGATTTAACAAGAGACACTTTAATTATTTGACGTGAAATGAAGTCTTTAGGATTAAATTTTTATATATACATTCTGTGCACCATATTGATTGACTTTTGTTATATATATATATATTTTTTTTAACTGACAAAATCTAATTACTGTGGATTCATTATTATTCGTCTTATACCAATATTCATGGGTTTCGTGAATAGAGGTGAACTACAAATTTAAATGTTTAACTAAGTACAAGTTTTCCATAGGCTTGTAAGCAGACTTTACCAAATCAAGAAATCAAATATCCATGAAAATACAATTTTTCCTCAATTCACGAAAATTGGTACCCACCAAAATAAATGAATACACTGTACTCGTATTGCATACACATATCATTAATAAGTGCATATTCCATCTTTTCCTTTATATATACATGTAATTACAAACTATAAAATCTCTTCATAATATCTTATATGATGGTACAAGGGTCGTTGAATTCACATTCAAAATAAAATAGTCTTTTTGTACTGTAGCAGGTGATTTACACTTACGCAGGGTCTGGTGATGCACATCTTAGAGGAGCTATTACATCTCTCTGTGCTATAGCACAAGCCAAAATGACATAATTTTGCCATAACTGCATGTGAAGATCTTTCTCTGATGTTGGTTTTTTACTGGAGGTTCCTGATCGTAGAAGTGAAGAAGCCCTGTACTCACTCATAATAGTACTGAAGAGAAAAAATATATTTCATTTATTCCTAAGCAATCCCACACTAATTACAGAACAGATAATATTTACATCCATTGACTCTTTATATTCTTCTTTTCAAGGGATTAATAATCCTTTATTGGAAATGACTTCTTGACTTCACTGAAGAACATAATTTACCCACAATCTTAACTTCTGTTTATCAACCTTTATATTCTTGATGTAAAAGATTATCCATACTATTTAAATACTAGTCAGGAAATAAAATTGTCATTCTTACAGTCTTCCTGCAGACCTTTCCCTTGTGAACTAGCACCTTAAAAATTGGTCTAGTACAACATTTAGTTTAATGCATTGAAGTTGTCCCAAATCAGGAACCTCTAGTATTTTTTAGTCTTTTGTTTTTTTGTTTATTTTGGTTCATTTGTATGTTTCATAGTTTAGTGTGGCATCCATTTCGCTGAAGGATTTTCTAGCTGCATTGAAGTCTCATTGGTGGCCTTTGGCTGTTTTCTGCTCTTTGGTCAGGTTGTTGTCTTTTTAACACATTCCCCGTTTTCATTCTCTATTCTACTTTCTGGTTTCCTTTTTTAGTGTACCTTAATATCATTACAGGAACCAAGGTAAAAAAAAAAAAAAATGACCATAGATTAATTACCCGTAATATTAAATTCAAATATTTTTCATTAAAAAAATTAGACCTAAATAACATTTTAATGTGTCCAATGGTACACTTTTACTTTTAAGGATGTCAATCGTAACCCTTACCATGCGGGAGCCGTAAAATTACAGCCTCTACCCAAAATACCGTTTTTTGGCTCCAACGGCTCTCCATACTTTTAGAGGTCAACTGTATGGCATGTTTTTTGAAATTGAAGCATGTTCCCTCAACCTAAGGCTATTTATTGTCATGTTTCTCAGGTTTAACGTGCAGTTTGAGCCCAAAAACAAATATTGAAATCGGATAAACATTTTTTTCGGGGGTGGCCTCCCTTCAGTGTCTGGGACACACAGTACACAGACCTACAACTTCCAGAAACAGTTTCAACCCACGGGCATATAACTACTGTTCATCTAAATTATTGAAATATGCTTAGGGAAGGACTGCTTTCCGGTTGCAGGGCCAGGCAAAGCCAAAAATCACGAATATTGGAAAATTCTGGATTTATGGTGGAAATGACCATCTTTAGACTACCATACTAAGATCAGGTTCACTCTGAACACAGCACTTTTGGGGTCAATGTGTTCACTGGGGTCCACTCTACATGCAGACCACAGTGAGACACATCTATCAGCATCCCTCGGTCTTCCAGAACAAGAAATAGGACGAAAAATCTTCAAAATTGCACCTGATGACCAAACTTTGGGGCAGATTAACCACCTCCTCACCTAAACCAACCCGCCCCGTAATCCCCTATCTTAGTTTTAATGGAATAAATATGCACCAACAGCAGGGTATACTTCATTTGCATATAATTTGCATATTTTTGCAAATAAACGAAAATTAGACATTTTCTGAAAACAATTCAGCAGGGTAATAGTTAACATCTGCATACTTACGTTGGGTCCACCAATGGAAATAGACAATGCAATCTAGAATAAACAATTGGCCAAGCAGCTCCAACAGCATGAGGACACATGGTCATTCCATAATCATAAGACACAAATGTAGCCAGACAACGGTTCCATGGGTCTACTTTGGCAAACATTGGTGTTGAATGTTCCTCCAGTTTACGGTCATGTGATGTTGGATTCCAAACAGAGGCTGATCTATCAATGATCCATGCAAGATCAATGTTGGCAGAGGTTAAAATAATCGGCTGAAAAATATACAACATTTTCATTTCCAGTATGTATGTTGTGTACAAGTTGTAATTTTGTAAACCTCTGACATATTTTGACAAAAAAAAATCAACACTCTGTCTTTGATTTACCCATCACTGTCATATTTGCTTGACCATATGCTTCAGTCTTATACACTAACACAAAGTTTATATAGGGACAATAGATGATTTTTCGAGGAACATACTATCTGGCATAGGCAACAACATAAATAGAAACTAAACCAAATCTGGGGTCCTTATTTGCAGCTTTATGCCAAAGAGGACAGTGCTTTAATTTGAGTGTAAAGTATAAATATGTGGGAGTAAAACATAAAGCTGGATTAATTATTGAAGACAAACTTGTATCTTTGCTTGAATGAAGGTGTCTGTCATAATACTGATTACTTGTAAAATAGTCTGCATAAAATATAAATTGTACATATCATATATAAATGAATTAAATTGAATGTGAACTCTAGTGAATAATTTGTCCAACATGCTAAACGTAATGTTTAATGCTGATGAAAAATTCAAAATTTGAATACCGGTACATGTATATAATTGCTATTAATCTATACCAAGAAAAATATTTATACTATATACTATATACTAAATACTATAAAGAACAGCAACTAGAGGCTCTTAGAAGCCTTAATTGCTCACCTAACTTTCCATGACCAACCGTGGCATTATTAAGGTCCTTTTGAGTTTATATAAGTACAGGGTATCAAAGAAAATATTGTTTTTTTGAAGTATTGTTCCTAAGGTTTACACTATTCTTTAGATAGAACTACTGTGGCCAAAATTAATTTTAAGTTTGTTTCCCCTCGCCCCTGCTGTGTCTAAAAAAAGCCAGTGAGTCAAAAAAATTAATCGGCGTTTATAAAAAAAACACTATTTTTAATTTCCGGAAAAAAATCGGAGATTGTCGGACATCAGTCCTTATGAAAAGTATTTCTCAATAGTCCTCAGTTGTTTTCCTTAAATCCATTTCAAGATGGATGGCAAGATTGCCTTGTTGTCGTCTGTTATAACAAGGATTTGTATAGTCTTACTATACAAATCCTTCATTATAATATGATATTCAGACACCGGTAAAATAAAATAAAATGCTCCGCTTGGGCGCAGCTTGATACGACCGCAGAGGTCGTACCCTGAACAGTTGGGGCAAGTATGGACACAACATTCAAGCTTGATACAGCACTGAATTTGGATTGTAATTAAATATTTGACACAGCATAGGTTTCTGACACAGAATAAATGTGGTCTAAGAACTTAAAATTTTTTAATTCATCTATTCAAACCATATCATTATTATTTGATTTTATATATAAATCAGAAATAACCAATTTAAAATGGAAAATTTTAGAGAAAAAAAAGGAAAAAAAAATCCCCCCCCCCCCCAATTTTTTGAACCCCCTTATGATTCATCACCCCCAAACTCAATCCCAGCCTTCCCTTTGTGGTATGGTACCTTGCAGTACACATACATGTGATGGACTGTGAAACTAAGATCAGGAGTTTGGGAGATTAGGACTCAGATCAGGAGGTTTTTAATCGACATAAATTCTGTCGTAAATGTAACCGTGTGCTGTAGAAATTGTCTGTTAAAGTGTGTTTTCTTCAACTTTCCATCCGAATGTATTATGTTTATAGTACCCTTGTACTTATAAATTTTCTCTATCTTTTTGAACTTTCAACTTGTTCAATCTAACATTCTTCTTTTTTAGGCCACACCAATTTGATTAATAGTTCTTTGGATTTTCCCACTCCTGTTTTGGAGAAATTGACTTTTCAATAAAAAAAAATAATTACTGCTTCCGCCAATTTTTGGGCCGCATGCAGCTCCAAGATTAGTTAATCTTTGACAAATTTTATTTTCTCATAGACGTTTTTTCTTGTGCATATATTGCGCCGATCTATTCAAACGCAAGTGTGATAAATCGATTTGTAAATAAAAGTTCAAAAACTGGGATGCCAACATTAAGTTATGTCAGATCATTGCCGACGACAAGTAGTTATTAAACACACAGTTATTTGAAATGCATTTCGTTTTACCTATGAAGACCTGTTCTAGGAGACAAAATAAAAAATCTTTCGTTAGATGACCACGATCACATCAGTACTCGTTTTAACCATTGTCATCCCCGATCATTGTTTCAACAGACATAGTCCGAGATTACTCTGACGTCCAACGGCTGTTTTGCCAGACATGCAAGATATGGTGTTGTTGTTCCACGGCCCAGCTTGTCTGGCAAAACAGCCGTTGGACGTCAGAGTAATCTCGGACTACAACAGACATAAGTAGAGCTATCTGTCTTAGATGAAACTAATATTAAATTCACCTGATTTTTAAAAAAAATGACAGATTAACAGAATTAACAGATTAATCCTATTTTGATGAAAACCCCATATCCCCTTGTTAGTTTATTGACATGCAATCAGAACTCTTTTGTAAGGGCAAAATTTAAGAGTTCCAACGTTCGAGACCGAAGTGGTGGTATTGAAATTGGCATGCTAATAATAATTAGGGATGTATTATTGGTGCAATTACTTCCAGTTTGAAATACATTGCAGGTTTCAGGGGCAAAAGGAAAATGTATTTTGCCAAGTCAGAATAATGCATGTGAATGTGGTTAAAGGACTTAAGATACTTTAAGGGAATGTTTCATTACACTGAGATCTACATGCATAGCAATATAACTATTTTACTAAGGATGTTGCTGAAATATTCACCTCACTCATTATGTTGATCCTATTATGGATAAATAGTTCCAACTAGATGTCAAGCAGCCAATAAACAATCATTACCATATAACGAAAACAACTATATCAAAGATATTTAATATTTTTCAAGGGCTTTTTTTGGAATATATACACATATTTTAATTGTATTCCACACACTATATTTACCTAACTAACATAATTCCTCTTGCTAAACTTCATCCGCTATGCTGCCTTAATATATACACATGTATGAATTTGAATGAAAGTTTACGCAGTCAAAGCTTATTTGACGAAAATAATCAAAATTATACTAAACCAAAGTGAACCAGAAAGTTGGGTATGGTATAGACTGTACTACAGGCACAAATACATCAAATTATATGCATTAGAGCATGTTTCTCCTCCTTTTTCTTTGAAGTAACCCAGTTTTAACATGTACATAAAATTCTAAATTGCACAATTTAAAAAAAAAATTATACCGCTCGCTCCACTTGTAGAGCACCCGCCTCAACAAAACTCATTTTCAAGAAATATATACAATCAAAAAAATTTGGCTCGCTCACCCCATATTTTTTGGAGCTTTTGTCCGAAGAACTAAAAATCAAATTGGTGTGGCCTTAGTATGTTCTTTAAATTTTTTAGGTCATATCTTTTTTACCATTATTCATTGCAATCAGAACATTTGCTTATCTATCTGCAAGTAGATCTTTTATTTTTATCTTTATGCAAGTAGATTTTTTTTTTTTTTTTTATCTTTAATGCAAGTAGATTTTTGATGCATGATAAGTAACACATTCAAACTGAATACATGGGTCATAGTTATCATATAAATTTCAATTTAAGCCTTGAAAGGAAGTATAGAACCCTCAAATAATTTTCAAATTACTATTTTTTTATTTGTCCTAAGACATTTAAAATCATTTAATTACCATCCTTTTATGATTATTTGTTCAATTTATATTTTATTTATATTCTTTTAAAAATTTACATTATTTAAAGGAAAGTAACTTAAAACAGGATAAATCAAGGGAAGTAACCCAACATTCATTTTAAATAAACAAAGTTTTATTACACAACGGCAGTTAGCCTGAGGTAAAAATCGTTGATTACCAGTATGTTTGACACCCAAAGTGACAAGTGAAGCCATATAATTATGCATGTTAATTGATTTACAGGTAAAATATAACTTCAGTAATGTCAGTTACACCAGATATGTTGGGCTGAAATTTTTCATTCATGAAATATTTCATACACGGGATTTTTTTGTCTTCAACGGGAGGTCGGGAGGAGACCCCTGAAAACAGGATTATTGTACTCCCGTCGGGAGGTTCACATGTATAAGTACAATTTCTGAGAGATCCATACACTTGAACACAAGTTATTGTCTTTAAACTAGAAAAATGCTTGTTTTTTGGTCCCTCTTTGGCCCCAAATTCCTAAACATTTAGGGCAATTACCCCCAAACTCAAACCCAGCTTTCCCTTTGTGATATGGAACTTTGCAGTACAATTTCATAAAGATCCATACACTTACACACAAGTTATTGTCCTGAAACTAGAAAAATGCTTGTTTTTTTGCCCCTTTATGGCCCCTAATTCCTCAAATCTCTAGGGAATTACCCCCAAAATCAATCCCAGCCTTCTCTTTATGGTATGGTACCTTGCAGTACAATTTCAGAGAGATCCATACACTTGAACACAAGCTATTATCTGGAAACTAGAAAAATGCTTATTTTTGGCCCCTTTTTGGCCCCTTATTCCTAAACGTTGTGGGCAATTACCCCCAAAATCAATTCCAGCTTTCCCTTTGTGATATGGAACCTTGTGGTACAATGTCAGAGAGATCCATACACTTACACACAAGTTATTGTCATGAAACTAGAAAAATGCTTGTTTTTTGCCCCTTTTTGGCCCCTAATTCCTAAAATTTGGAGGCAATTACCCCCAAAATCAATCCCAGCATTCCCTTTGTGATATGGAACCTTGTGGTACAATGTCAGAGAGATCCATACACTAACACACAAGTTATGTCTGGAAGTTACAAAAATGCTTATTTTTGGCCCCTTTTTGGCCCCTAATTCCTTATCTGTTGGTACCATAACCCCCAAAATCAATCCCCACCTTCCTTTTGTGGTATTGAACCTTATGGTAAAATTTCATAATGATCCATTCACTTAAACTAAAGTTAGAGTGCGAAAACCAATGTGTCTTCGGACGACGACAACGTCATACCAAGATACGACCACAAAATTTTTTTGCGGTCGTATAAAAAATAGTGAACAACACATTATATTCTTTTCCAATAAGGGATACTCGGAAGGAAGTGCTTGAGGACATAACCAGCGGAGTTTCCAGATTGACATCCACAGACGAAAGTCTTCTCACCATTTGTGACAGCTGCGGAACCATAGCTTATAGGTCCTTATGATATTTTTTGACAATTTGCAGACCGTACCATAGATGGTCCGCAAATTGTCAAAAAATATCACAAGGACTTATGAGCTACGGTTCCACAGCTACGTTTGTGTCAGAAAAGATTCCCTGAACAATTTCGAGCCAGATTTTCTAGTCAATAAATGTTGTTCTTCAATTTTTCGAGCCAGATTTTCTAGTCAATAAATGTTGTTCTTCAATTTTTCAAGCCAGATTTTCTAGTCAATAAATGTTGTTCTTCAATTTGACAAATCTTTAAAACTTGTAAATCTCCACTGGTTATGTCCTCAAGCACATTCTTCTAAGTATCGCTTTTGGGAAAAGAATATAATTTGTTGTTCACTATTTTTTTTATTTTACCGTTGTCTGAATATCTTATTATGAAAAATGAACTGTTTGACACCTATATAATTCGTTTACTATGGCTCTGATGTTGGCAGGAAAGATATTTGTGCACATTGTGCATCAGTTGACTGTCCAAGGGATCCTGCATTGATAACCAAATTTAAAACTGTTCTGCCAGTGTGTCAACTGTGCATTGCTGCTCAAAGGGACAGTCCCAAATGAAATCCAAAAAAAAATGATCTGCAACAGTATTACAATATTCTGATCATGATGTCATAGTTGTTTGATTCTGTTTGATTCTAGTCACTTGTTGTATAAATATTCTGTTTCATATATCAATTCTTTTTTAATATAGTGACCTGGCATATTGTATATCTGACACTGAGGTGAAGAGCAATCAATGACCTTAGAAATTCAGTGTTCAATGACCATAAAAATATGTTGTAGGCTTTCAAGTATCTGGCAATACATATTACTAAAAAGATACCAGTATTAAATATTAGGAAAGGCCATTAATGACACAACAAAAAAATATATTATTTGTGATTGTCAGAATTGTGAAAAAACTGAGTACAACAATTGTATTCTTCCAGTCTATAGTTTTTAGAATGAATTGATGATATTTAGATTGCCGTTCTAATCTTTTTCAATTCTAGTACAATTAAAAGTAGAATCCTAAAAAAACAAGAGCTCTCAAGAGCCTGAATCGCTCACCTGTATTTCAGAGGAGAAGATTTTTCAATGTTAGCAAACTTGATGAACAAATTGTGTAAAATTGTCTTTAAAGGGCAATAACTCCTTAAGGGGTCAATTGAAAATTTTGGTCATATTAACTTTTTTGTAGATCTTACTTTGCTGAACATTATTGTTGCTTACAGTTTATATATATCTATAATAATATTCAAAATAATAACAAAAAACTGCAAAATTTTGTTAAAACTACCAATTCGGTGGCAGCAACCCAACAATGGGTTGTTCGATTCGTCTGAAAATTTCAGAGCTGATAGATCTTGACCAATTGAACAATTTTACCCCATGTCACATTTGCTCTAAAAGATTTAGTTTTTGAGATATAAGCCAAAAACTGCATTTGACCCGTATATTCTATTTTTAGCCATGGCGGCCATGTTTGTCGATGGATACAAACTTTGGATACAATTTATAAACTAGATACCCTAAGGAACATTTAGTTAAAGTTTGAAGGTATTTGGCCCAGTAGTTTCAGAGGAGAAGATTTTTGAAATAGTTTACGACGACAGACGACGACGACGACAGACGACAGACGCCAAGTGATGGCATAAGCTCACATGGGGCCCTTCGGGCCCAGGTGAGCTAAAAATGTTATACCTGCCTGCCTGGTCAGCCCCAATGGTAAGGGCAGGGGTAGGGGAAACAAACATTATTTTAATTGTGGCCTGACACACAAAACTTTTTTTGTTTTTTGCTACCACTTGAGCCCCAAATTGCACAAAATAGACAAAACCTTAAGAGGTACCACGGGAAAATTTCAGCAGGCAATTTTCAAAAAAACTCAAAGAAAAATTAAAGGCTATGCAGCAGAAATATTTGTGGATCTTTCAAAAGCTTTTGAACCTCTTCTACATGACATTCTTTTAAGTAAACTATCTGCCTATGGGCTTTCTTTAAAATAAGTGAAATTACTTCAAAATTATCTTACAGATTGTAGGGAACTAATCAAACTAAATCCAGAAAGGTGTACCCAGAGGCTCAATCCTGGGACCTTCATTATTTAATATCTTTATTACTGATATTTTATTTCATTGAACATAGAACTCTATATAACTATGCTGATGATAATACTCTGTCATATGCTGATGATAATACTCTGTCATATGCTGATGATGATTTTGAAAATTTATTATGTATACTTGAAAATGAAAGTTCAGTTCTAAATTGATTGTTTTAAGTTTAATCCAAGCCATTGCAGTTGGAAATAAAACATTTGAGATGATTTGTTTTGTAAACCATGTCGACTCTAAATGAAGCTTGTTTATAGCCTGTATCCTTGACCTGAATGTTATGTTCTATTTAGAATCTGAAGGGGGTGACAAAATATAATATAGTTGGGGCACCTTGTTTTTATCATTTTCAAGAAGGATGTTTTAAAGTTTTAACCCTGAGCTTTATTACTCTTCTTATCTCATTAGATTTCTTATAAAAAGAAAGAAAATAAAGAAAATGTAATGATTAGATTGGTTATGAACTTGCAGCTCATGTTACTCAATCTTTAGTTTCCTGAGTAATGTTTTGTGGAATAGTTTATCTTTCAATTTTTTTACTTTGGTCTTTGATTGCCCCTTGGAATTTTCGTCCCTTTTATACTGTTTTCCATGTCTTAGTTATGATAAATCCATGCATCTCAATTACAATGATATGTCTTCAGGTAAAATGGTACCTTTTCTGCAGCTGGTAATGATGGTAACAGTTTCTTCACCACTTCAGGACAAGCCTTGTCAATAACCTCTAACAGACAAGGCTCATTACTGTTTACTCCCTGTACCAATAAAGTACATATCATTACATTACACTAGTGAAGCTACCATGATATTTGTTGCATCTGAGAAACTTAAACCTAATCAATAAAACTTAATGTTGATCAATAAACATTGAAAAACAGGTTAACAGCATGTAAACCATGTCAGATGGACATGGACAGATTGCTTGCATCCACTTCATCTGAACTTTGGTGGATAGTGGTCTCATTGGCAATCATACCACATCTTCTTATTCTTATAATGTGTACCGTACAACAATTCTAAACAAATCTCATGTAATTTAATTCATCAGCTTTTCCTATTTGATTAAATACTGTAAATTCAGAAATTATTGCGATGTTTTTACTATTGCCAAAAATGCGACAGGGTTATAATCGCAATAATTTAAACTCGCATTTTAAATTTTTATATGAATTAAACAGGATTTTTCTCAATATCGCAAAAATTAAAATTGCATTTTAGTCTAAAATGACAAAATCGCAATAATAAATGCACGCAATAATTTCTGAATTTACAGTACGCTAAATTTTAAGTAGACATCCTGCCTGCCTTTGGAGGTACAATGCATACCTCTTTGTGCACTTTTATTTAATAATTTTTTCACATGATTTTGAAAGTTCTGAATGATCCACCTATTCCGCCTAAGACATAGCTATAGTTGAAAGTACAAGGAAAACAGTATGACAACATTTAAATGCATTAGCTTTAGAAAATAAAAGATAAATATCTGTGAACAAAGAGATAGGTATGTACACTGTGTCCAGCATGAATTGGTAAAAAAAATCTAA
This sequence comes from Mytilus californianus, assembly GCF_021869535.1. Taxonomy (NCBI): domain Eukaryota; kingdom Metazoa; phylum Mollusca; class Bivalvia; order Mytilida; family Mytilidae; genus Mytilus; species Mytilus californianus. The sequence goes on along the minus strand of NW_026262745.1, from coordinate 81,168,288 downwards.
ATCTACTTGAGCTGTGCTGCAACTAATTGTAATATTTACTAACCTGAACAGCATTAGCAAAAAATATATTCCTAACTTCTTTCAGCAAATGTAATGCCAGTTTCCTGGTAACAACTCTGTTACTACAAAGTAAGACAATAGCCAAGCCTTCAACTTCATGTAATACTCCAAGATTTGATGGTTCCAGTCGATTCACTACAATATTCTCTGTTGGCTGTTTTTCCTAAAAAATACAAATTTTTAAATCACTCTTATGTTCTTTGCTGATTTTTTTATCGTTATTGACAGATGCTCATATTCATAAAACTATACATTGCCAACTATTTTTCCTGATAAAATACACAGAAAATAACAAAATGCTATTTTTTTTATCAATTCAAGGACCATAACTCATGAACAGCAAAGTGAAAATCACCAATTTCAAACTTGGCATATATTTTGTCATCAGTTACCCATAATAAATGAAAATGACACCTTATAAATTTTGTGTGTTCGAAGCACTTTTCTGGATTACAATTTGAAAAGCATTGTTTGAACAGTTCTCAACTTATTGCACAGAAACAACACAAAGTGCCATTTTCCAATCAATCAAGGACCATAACTCCTGAACATCTGAAGTTAATCGTCAATAACAAAATAAACTTCCATTTTGTCATCTTTACAACATGTTAAAATTTTAAAAGTATTGATTGAACAGTCCAAAAGTAATCACACAGAAACAGTCACAGCCACCCTCCCACTTAGCCACCTATACACCATTCTACCCTAAAACAATTAACAGATTTCAAACAGAAAACCTCGTTAAGAAATGATAACAAATAAATTTGCCAAAAAAGTGGTGCAAAAGTTGTGTTTGTTATTAAAGTTGTCTCATTGGCACTCATACCACATCTACTTATATCTATGGTAGTATTTACATTCAGGAATTTAGGTTGCTCTTTTGTGTACCCTAACTTAAGTTAATGTATCTGAACACTGTGATTGGACAAAAAAGACAGTATCTACTGATCATACTCTCCAACGCTGAGGCATGAATCAGGTGTAGAAACATATAAAATAAATGTGGATAGTGTCCACATGTGGACACAGATGATGCCCCCGTTTGCATATCATATAGTTATAAAGGGACATAACTGAAGAACGGTAAAGGTGACGCTACCCAAATTTGAACTTGATCTGAGTTTTGTGGTAATAAGCATTGTGTGTAAGTCTCATAACATTTGGTTGAGGCTAACTCAAGTAGAGAACAGAAACTAAAAATTCAACAATTTTTCTATTTGTAAACACGCATAACTCTAGAACGGTTGTGTATAAGTTTTATAACATTTGGTTGAGACAAACTAAAGTTGGAGAACAGAACGAAAAATTCAGCAATTTTTATGTTTATAAAGGGACATAACTCAAGAATGGTAAAAGTATTGCCACCAAATTTCGTACTTAATCTGTATTATGTAGTTTGTAAGTTTCATAACATTTGGTTGAGACAAACTAAAGTTAGAAAACGGAAACAAAAAATTTGTACTTGATATTAGTTTTGTGGTTATGAATATTGTGTATAGGTTTCATAATGTTTGGTTGGGGCAAACTTAAGTTACAGAATGGAAACTAAAAATTTTGCAATCTTTCGATTTATAAAGGGGCATAACTCAACAAGAAATGATTTCTCCCAAACGAAGCTCCAATAATTCGTCATTCCTATGGTCGCCTGACATTGGGCAAAGTCCAGTACAAATTGGTTTGGTCCAGTAAAGGGACTAACCCTGTTAATCATTCAAATCATCTTGGCATGACAAACCAGAATATATATGGTTTAGGGGTGGGGATCATGACCACTTACAAGATATTAGAACTTTCTCAAATGGCAGGGGGTCGGCTAGACCCCTGGGGACTAACCCTGTTTATCATTCAAATCTTCTCGGCATGACAAACCAGAATATATATGGTTTAGGGGTGGGGATCTTGACCACTTACAAGATATTAGAACTTTCTCCAATGGCAGGGGGTCGGGACGACCCCTGGGGACTAACCCTGTTTATCATTCAAATCATCTCAGCATGACAAACCAGAATATATATGGTTTAGGGGTGGGGATCTTGACCACTTCCAAGATATTAGAACTTTCTCAAATGGCAGGGGGTGGGGATGACCCCTGGGGACTAACCCTGTATTTCATTTGATGTGCTTTATCATGACAAACCAAAATATATATGGTTTAGGGGTGGGGATCTTGACCACTTCCAAGATATTAGAACTTTCTCTAACAGCAGGGGGTCATGTAGACCCCTGGGGACTAACCCTGTTTATCATTCAAATCTTCTCGGCATGACAAACCAGAATATATATGGTTTAGGGGTGGGGATCTTGACCACTTACAAGATATTAGAACTTTCTCAAATGGCAGGGGGTCGGGACAAACCCTGGGGATTAACCCTGTTTATCATTCAAATCATCTCGGCATGACAAACCAGAATATATATGGTTTAGGGGTGGGGATCTTGACCACTTCCAAGATATTAGAACTTTCTCAAATGGCAGGGGGTGGGGATGACCCCTGGGGACTAACCCTGTATTTCATTTGATGTGCTTTATCATGACAAATCAAAATATATATGGTTTAGGGGTGGGGATCTTGACTACTTCCAAGATATTAAAACTTTCTCTAATGGTAGGGGGTAGGGGTAACCCCTGGGGACTAAGCTTTTATTTCATTTAATGTGCTTTATCATTTAGAACATTTTCAATTATAAATATTGTGTCTATCACTAACTGTTTTCAAGTTATAATCATTTGAAAATAAAAAAAATAAAATCCCATAGGGTTCTATAGTAAACCCCTCCTTCCTTTATGCCCCTCAAAGTACCCCTTTATAAACCCCATTGCACAAACAAAACCCTGATTGCACCACTAGACATGTTAGTCTAACATATTGTGAAACCCTAAGTTAATCTGACCAGTGGTTTTGGAGAACGGGTGCGGACAAGTTCGGCGGAAGAAGAAGAAGAAGAAGAAGAAGAAGAATAAAAATAATAAGAACTGAGCAAAAACAATAAGTCTTCCCAAACTTCGTTTGGGAGACTTAATAATGGTTAAAGTGACACTACCCAAATTCAACTTGATCTGTGTTTTATCAGTGGAAGTCAAAATTAAACATTGCATTGTATAAAGCATTGATTGTAGTTGATTCAACTATAATCATGGACAAAGGAAGATAACTCCAATTCTAAAAATTACTTATTATAATATTTAGAAGAAAATAAAAATTTTGCAATTTTTCCATTTATAAAGGGGCATAACTCTAGAACGGTTAAAGTGACACCACCAAAATTCAAACTTGATCTGTGTTTTGTGGTAATAAGCATTGTGTATAAGTTTCATAACATTTGGTTGAGGCAAACTTAAGTTAGAGAACGGAAACTAAAAATTTAGCAATTTTTCCATTTATAAAGGGGCATAACTCTAGAACGGTTAAAGTGACGCCATCAAAATTCAAACTTGATCTGTGTTTTGTGGTAATACGTATTGTGTATAAGTTTCATAACATTTGGTTGAGGCAAACTGAAGTTAGAGAACTGAAACAAAAAATTTGTACTTGATCTTAGTTTTGTGGTAATGAATATTGTGTACCTGAAGCTGTCTAAACATTAAATTGGAAAGAATAACAAACTAGGTTCCCAACTCTTTACATCATTAAGTAGATACAGGGAGATTTTTTTATGCTACGAGATGAAAGAAGAATTTTGAACTGAAGCTTAATATTTTGATATTTATCAGTATTGTTTTCATTAAAATGACATACTAATATTGATTAGAAAAGAAATAAAATGCTCCGCAGGGCGCAGCTTGATACGACCGCAGAGGTCGAACCCTGAACAGTTGAGGCAAGTATGGACACAACATTCAAGCTTGATACAGCTCTGAATTTGGATTGTGATTTAAATATTTGACACAGCATAGGTTTCTGACACAGAATGAATGTGGTCTAAGAACTTAAAAATTTTAAATTGGACATTCACCTATTATGGTCCAATATCCAAAATCTAAATACATGGTTAGATTCAGCATATCAAAGAACCCCAAGAATTCAATTTTTGATGAAATCAAACAAAAGTTTAATTTGGACCCTTTTGACCTCAATGTGGACAAAGTTGATAACGGGGCCCAAAAATCAAAAATCTAAATACATGGTTAGATTCAGCATATCAAAGAACCCCAAGAATTCAATTTTTGATGAAATCAAACAAAAGTTTAATTTGGACCCTTTTGACCTCAATGTGGACAAAGTTGATAACGGGGCCCAAAAATCAAAAATCTAAATACATGGTTAGATTCAGCATATCAAAGAACCCCATATATTCAATTTTTGTTGAAATCAAACAAAGTTTAATTTTGGACCCCGATTTGGACCAACTTGAAAACTGGGCCCATAATCAAAAATCTAAATACATGTTTAGATTCAGCATATCAAAGAACCCTAAAAATTCAATTTTTGTTAAAATCAAACTAAGTTTAATTTTGGACCCTTTGGACCTTACTGTAGACCAATTTGAAAAGGAACCAAAAATTAAGAATCTAAATACACGGTTAGATTCGGCATATCAAAGTACCCCAATAATTCAATTTTTGATGAAATCAAACAAAGTTAAATTTTGGACCCTTTGGACCTCAATGTGGACCAATTTAAAAACGGGGCCCAAAATCCAAAAACTTAATACACAGTTAGATTCAGCATATTAAAGAACCCCAAGAATTCAAGAACAAAACCCCATTGAAATTGATCACGAAATAAGCAATTTACACGAAGTATCTTCTTTTGCACAATACTGTGCAATTGAATATTTCTTGCTATTGCGCAATACTGTACAATTGACAATTTCTTGCTATTGCGCAATATTGTCCTATTGGATATTTCTTGCTTTTGCGCAATACTGTGCAATTGAAGATTTCTTGCTATTGCGCAATACTGTGCAATTGAAGATTTCTTGCTATTGTGCAATACTGTGCAATTGAAAATTTCTTGCTATTGCACAATACTTATTATATAATAATTTACACATCCTGTTTGGTGTGTATCTCCTACCATATCATTATTATTTGCTTTTAAATATAAATCAGAAATAACCAACTTAAAATGGAAAATTTTAAAAGAAAAAAAAAAAAATCCCCCCCCAAATTTTTTGAACCCCCTTATGATTCATCACCCCCAAACTCAATCCCAGCTTTCCCTTTGTGGTATGGTACCTTGCAGTACAATTTCAGAGAGATTCATACACTTGAACACAAGTTATTGTCATGAAACTAGAAAAATGCTTGTTTTTTGCCCCTTTTTTGGCCCCTAATTCCTAAAATTTTGAGGCAATTACCCCCAAAATCAATTACAGCCTTCCCTTTGTGATATGGAACCTTGTGGTACAATGTCAGAGAGATCCATAGACTTACACACAAGTTATTGTCTGGAAGTTACAAAAATGCTTATTTTTGGCCCCTAATTCCTTAACTGTTGGTACCATAACCCCCAAAATCAATCCCAACCTTCCTTTCGTGGTATAGAACCTTATGGTAAAATTTCATGGAGATCCATTCACTTAAACTAAAGTTAGAGTGCGAAAACCAATGTGTCTTCGGAAGATGCCGGACGACGCCAGACGACATCGACGACGACGACGAGGACGCCAACGTCATACCAATATACGACCAAAAAATTTTTAATTTTTGCGGTCTTATAAAAAATAGAAATTAGGGCGCCCTCTAATTTGTCAACAAAAATCATGGTAGCAAAAGGTAAACAAAAATTGTAGAATCAACTTTTTCTCCTATTTCTTGCTTGTAGTACTATATAATATACAAGCCTGCCTGGAAATTTGAATCTTGATGCCAAAAAAAACTATGGATTATACATGCCCAAATTCAGTAGATATACTACTTGTACTTTAATCAAATTCTTTTTAAGTTTTTATGTGGTCAATTATTGTACATCCAACTTAATGAAAAAAGTATGCTTAAAAGATGAATTGTCAAACGGAAAAAGTGCCTTTTTTGTAAATTTCCCCCATCCTGAAGACACCTAAATTGAGGCTTAAAGATTTTATGTGTATAAGGAACTACATGATTAGTTGTTTTGTATTCCCAAGAATCTAAGAAATGGTGTAAATTACTAAATATTAGGACCAAAAAAATTTCTTTTCTGTAGTATTAAGTTGTTTAATGTTCATAAAATCCGTGAATGTTTTTAAAGCTGGAATATAGGTTTTACTTTATGTGAATTGACATTAGATTTCCACTGAACAAGTAACTGCATGATGAGTCGTATTGTACTGTCTAGAATCTGTGTCTGTGTATCAGCTATATCTTTTTGAACAAACAATACAAAGCCTGAAACAAACAAAAAACCATAAACAGTTGCTGCATAAGAGTTTTTTTCCAATTCTGGCCTTGTCTATTCTCAATTTAAATTCCTTACAAATACAGGAAGTTAGGAATATATGTTATACCAGTGCTGTTCAGGATTTTTAAAAATTACAATTAGTTACTGCACAGCTTAAATAGATTTTACAATCAATCAAGGACCATAACTCCTGAACAGCTAAAGTTAATCGTCAATAACAAAATAAACTTCCATTTTGTCATCTTTAACAACATATCAAAATTTGAAAAGTATTGGTTGAAGAGTCTCACACAGAAACAGACAGAGCCACACAGCCACCTATACACCATTCTACCCTAAAACAATAAACAGATCGTCAACAGAAAACCTGGTTTAAGAAATGTTAACAAATTATTTTTTTTTTATATAAAACTAAAACTATTGCAATATATGTACAGTTATGAGTACTCATGATCATACATCCTGTCCATACTGTTTACTTATATTTTGGCATTGCACAAGGTCATGTGTTTCTCAGACTTCTTTAAACTGAATCAGTTGGATGTGTACTGGTTGATACTTTAGTCTGGGAAAACATGATTTATTTATTAGTTGTTATTGGCTTTAAACTAGTTTCGGTGCTTTGTGTCTATTGTTTTTATGTTATTTGGTTTATTTGTGCTTCGTACCAATTAATTGAGTTAAGCCATTTGGTACTGATTTTTACAGTTTGTTCTTATGTTGTGCTGTAACATCACTGTCCCAGGTAAAGGGGAGGGTTGAGCACTCACAAACATGTTTAACCCAACCACATTCTTCATGTGCCTGTCCCAAGTCAGGAGCCTGTAATTCAGTGGTTGTCGTTGGTTCATGTCTGTCATATTTGTTTTTGTAAATTGAATTATATAAATAAGGGTGTTAGTTTTCTCGTTTGAATTGTTACACATTTTTCATGTTGGGCCTCTTACAGTTGACTATATGGTATGGGTTTTTCTCGTTGTTGAAGGCCATACGGTGACCTATAATTGCTTTTATTTTCGTCATTGGAACTCTGGTGGATACTTGTCTCATTGGCAATCATACCACATCTCCTTATTCTATATTACAAAATAATTTTCTAAATTTCATACTATTTTTCACCAGTCTTGTCTATACAGTATTTTTTATAAAGCTCAAGCTAATATGTCTAGTTAAAGACCAATCCAGAACTCTTCTGTTAAAGAAAACTAACATTTTTGTCAATCAGGAATATCTCATCTTTCCTTTGCCTTTTCCCTTAATTAACCAAGACTTACTTATTGGTTATGAGTATTTTAATCATTTGATTATAAAAATAAGGAGGTGTGGCATGATTATACTATTTTCTAAGATCTTAAAACTAGAGGCTCTAAAGAGCCTGTGTCACTCACCTGCATCTTTAACAATGGCCACTTTTTAGTAAAAATCATCATTAAAGGGGTATAACTCTATTGAGACAATTTCAGTCATGTTGACATATTTGTAGATCTTATCCCGCTGATCATTTTTCTTTATTGTAGTTTTAATAGGCACAACATGCATAAAAATGGTAAAAATTAAAGGGCAATAACAAGTTGACTGAAGATTTTGGCCATGATGGCTGATTTGTAGATCTTGTCTTGCTGATTATTTTTGCTTTTAAAGTTTCTATCTATTAATAATAGTTTTCAAGATAAAAGGGCAAAAATGAAAAATTGGGGAAAATCAACTCTTAAGGCAATAACTTTAATAAGGAGTTGACCAACGACTTTGGTCATAATGAATTATTTGTAGATCTTGTCTTGCTGATCATTTTTGCTATATAAAATTTCCATCTATCTATCATAGTTTGCAAGATGAAAGGCAAAAATGCAAAAAAATCAGAAAAATCATCATTAAAGGGCAATGACTTACTAACAATGTTGGCCATGTTGACTTACTTGTAGATCTTGTCTTGCTGATCATTTTTGTTATACAGTTGGATGGCAAACGATTTAATGGCTTCTAAGGTCAAGACAATGGTCACGTGACAAAAGGTCAGAGTTTACTTTTTTTTGTAAACGTGCATGCCCTATGGTTTTTCAACTCGTATCATCTTAATTTTACTTGTACATAAATAAAACTTAAAGTGTTCGAATCTTGAGTGAATAAGCTTCATTATTCTTTATATTTATTGCTAAAAAGTGTTGTTAAATTATTCTAAAATGATGAGTGAAGTGAAACTTAGAAACATGTTCACCGGTTTAATTGGTGCAGGACCAGTGCAGCCCCTTCTAGTGATCCAACAAGAGAAAGGATTAATATCCAGTTCTGTTCTTGATTCATCAGCAGAACTCTTGTTACAATAGAATATAACTTTGCATTACAATAAAATACAATATGGAAAAGCTGAAAATGTAGACCATATATGCTTCAAAAAGAATGGAAAAAAGATTATTTGCAGTAGATTGTAACTTATGCAGAGTATAAGTGTTGTTTATTCAGACGGAATGGTTTCTTCCATGAGATGGGGCAGTTGATTCCATTATAAGGTCAAAGGTCATGCCTAATTTGGTCTGTCTGATTATCAGGGATTAGGTTCTCAGATTACAATTGCAGGCTGCCGGCTTCTCACTTTTGATTTGGCTGTTGAATACAAAGGACGTTTACTCTATAGGAATAAGTTTTCAATTTCATTTTACAGTTTTACTTATTATACTGATTTTTCTGCTGTTAAACTTGAGACTTTATTGTGGAAGATTCTCTGGACTGGAAAGGTATTTTGTACACGACTTTTATTTCCAGAGTGTGATTACGATTTTATCACTAGAACTGTAGTCAACTCTTTATACCTCATCGTAAATTAGTGATCTCGGACATAATATTCATTGCAGTTAAATAGAGTATAATTTGTCTTTCTTTTGAATAGGAATTGAGAACTTGAATCAGTTTTTTTTAATAGTTTCGTGATTTTACGGCTATAAAAACTTTGGTAAATAACATGGCTTCTTCAACCAGACATAACTGAGCGAAACAGTTAGTAAATTACGGCATTTTTCTGTTTCTGATGGGACAGAAACTGTCATATGAGACCAGTTATAATCATTTTTTTAAATTTTTGTTATTAAATGGTATTAGTGTTACTGACAGCAAGCCTCATTCAGTGTCAGAAGATCTATTGATATATTTTGCTACACATTGCTTTCAACATCTCAAACTACAGTACTCTACAATTAAACTATACATATGTGGAATTAGACATAGATGCTTGAAGGACAATATATGTTCTCCTTTCAACGATTCTAGTAACAATTTAGAGAGACTGTCCTTGTTTTTTAATTCTATTAAAAGATTACAGAAACCGATCATTAAAGATCGCTTACCCATAACTTTTGATATCCTTCAACATTTATGTGTTAAACTTAAAGAAGGACTTTTTTCACCTTTTATTGACCACATGTTATATACTGCTTTTACAGTAGCTTTTTATGGTTTCTTACGCTGTGGCGAATTTACAATTCGCAAGTCAAAATCATTTGATTGTAACAACAATATATGTATATCTGATGTTTTGTTTTATTCTGACTATGTTATTTTACATTTAAAGCAGTCTAAGACTGACCCTTTCAGGATGGGTGTGGATATTCAACTTCACAAGCTAAATCATGATTTTTGTCCGTTTAAAGCTTTACATGATTATTTGATTGTAAGGAAAACCATGTTTAAATTTCAAAATAATAGTGCTTTGTTTATTGACAAATCGGGTAAAGCTCTAGAAAGAGAATTTTTCATTAGCAAGTTAAAGCATCTTTTGGGTATATGTGGATATAATCCTCATTCCTTTAACGGACATTCATTTCGAATTGGAGCTGCTACAACAGCTGGAAAATCTAATATTGAGGATCACTTAATTAAAACATTAGGTAGATGGAAGTCTAATAGTTATTGTCGCTACATAAGAACTAGTAAAAATGTAATAAAAAAGGCACAACAAAAGTTATCATCATGATACTTGTTTCTATCCATTATGTCATATCCTGTGTAAAATAATGTTTGCTATTATTCTTATTTTATACTATATAGTATACATTAGCATATGTACATACCTGTAGATATTAAACATTTGTGTATTTTGAATATCATGTATTTGCTTGCTTTATTTAAATAACTGATTCATATGATTAAATACATATTTAGTAAGTCCAATCTACCCAGAATCACATGAGTGAACAATTGATCATGTGACACAAATCAGAACAAGGTTGATCCTTTCATAAGCAAATTAGATTTTTATTTTGTGGGAAAAATTTATTCGAATTATGGTTTTAATTCTGTGAAGTTTCAGGAAATTGAATTGAATTTGGGATATATGTGATTTTAGGAACTAGATATCTTGAAAATACGGTTCAAAATAACGTATTACAGATAATTTCTTTGTTATCGACTTCGGCAAATTAGCGAGGGCTTTTTACAAGACAATGGCCGAGGTATTTACGATAGAACCTATCCAAGTGGAAGATTGTAATATATTTGAAAACCAAACAGTTATTGTAAATGATGATGGTTCTCTTCAAATTATTGGAGCTCCATCAGAAAATGTAACGAAAAAATAGTGCTACTTCTATGTTTTCGGGAAAAATTAAAAAAGGAGGGGCTACGAGTACCGCTACATCTAACCAGACAAATAGGCCGGATTTACTTGGGATGTACCAGGAGCAGATGATTAATAACCAGAAGCTTATTTTAGAACAACAGAGAGCAATTAACGCTCTGACCCAATCTGTTTCGGAGATTAAAAACGCGTGTATTCAAAACAATAACAAACACGCACCTTCTACAGCTTCCAGTACGCAAGCGCGCTGATACAGCTGACAGTTTTTATGACAGCATATCGAAAGAAGAATCAGAAGGAGAATTTGAATCGTCAAATGAAGATGAGGAAGGAGAACCAAAGATTAAACATAGAAAAGTGGAAATTGCACCTACAAAGTTTGAGAAGATCAAAAGAGTAGAACGTGATCTTTCCAAAAAGCCAAAATTAGGGCCTTCCGTGCATGAGGAAATAGCGAAAATCGTAAACCAAGGATCCGAGTCTACTGTAGACCATAGAAGCAAAGAGGTCCAAGAGCTTTTAGAAAAATACGTAAGACCTGATAATTGTGATTATTTGGAAGTGCCTAAGGTCAATAAGGTATTATGGACTTCGAAAGAAACTGACAAACGTTTGAAGGACTCGAATCGTAATTTTCAGAGAATGCAAGGATATTTAGTAAATGGGATGATTCCTCTGGTTTTGTTGATGGACAAAAGTTTGAAAAGTTCAACAGATGAATCTGAAGAAAATTTTGAATTGGCACTTGATTCTTTGAATATGTTACTGTATGCACATAGAGACATGTCTAGCCAGCGAAAAAGATTACTGACTCCAGCACTTGACAAGAAGTACTATGTACTTTCCAATGAAGGGGAAAAGATTTCTTCAAAATATCTGTTTGGTGAACAGGAAGACCTGGAAAAAAGAATGAAGGAAATTGATGATAGTGTCAAACTTGGGAAAAAGATTGGATCTGTTAAAGGTTTTGGCAAAGATAAAACTAGAGAGCCTGAGAAATCAAACAGGGACAATAATAAGAACAATGGTTTTAACAGTGGTTATAGCAGTGGCTTTAAAAGTTCTTTTTTAGCCAAAGGGCCCAGATGAACCAAGAAGGAAAGAAAAACAAGAAAGGCAAGGGAAATCTGGGCCACAAAAAACACTAGTTACACAAGATAATGTAAGTACTTTTATGGACAATGAATTACATTGTCTTGAAAATATACCTGCCAATTTTGTAGCAGGAAAAATTTCAAACTGTTTACCAGTTTGGAAAAACATTACAAGTGACATAAACCTCTTGAGCATTGTGTCTCAAGGTTATCACTTAGAATTTGAGACTGAACCTTGTAATAAATGTTCACGTAAAGAAATAAAATTTAATGACACTGAGCAACTCATTATTGATGACCTGCTATCAAATTTGTTGAATAAAAGTGTCATTGAACTAACTAACCATCAGTTTGGGGATGTTGTGTCACACATATTTATAAGACCTAAACCTGATGGATCTCATAGACTTATCCTCAATTTAAGTAATTTAAATGAACATTTAGAGTATAAACATTTTAAAATGGAAACTTTCAAGTCAGCTATAGAATTAGTTAAACAAAACTGCCTCTTTTCTAGACTGGACATTAAAGATGACTTTTATAGTCTAAAAATTAGCCTTGAGGACAGGAAATATTTAAGATTTAAATGGAAAGAAAACTTTTTTCAGTTTACTGCTATGCCAAACGGTTTATCTTCAGCTCCTAGAGTGTTTACAAAACTATTAAAACCAGTTCTTTCCTCTTTGAGGAAGGAAGGATATGTTAATTGTGCATATATAGATGATATTTTACTCATCGGTGACTCACATGAAGAATGTAGTAACAATGTAAAAAACTCATTGCTGTTATTTGATAGCTTAGGATTTACCATACACGATGGGAAATCAGTTGTTACACCAACTACAATAAAATGCTCCGCAGGGTGCAGCTTGATACGACCGCAGAGGTCGAACCCTGAACAGTTGGGGCAAGTATGGACACAACATTCAAGCTTGATACAGCTCTGAATTTGGATTGTGATTAAATATTTGACACAGCATAGGTTTCTGACACAGAATGAATGTGGTCTAAGAACTTAAAAATTTTAAATTGGACATTCACCTATTATGGTCCAATATCCAAAATCTAAATACATGGTTAGATTCAGCATATCAAAGAACCCCAAGAATTCAATTTTTGATGAAATCAAACAAAAGTTTAATTTGGACCCTTTTGACCTCAATGTGGACCAATTTAAAAACGGGGCCCAAAATCCAAAAACTTAATACACGGTTAGATTCAGCATATTAAAGAACCCCAAGAACCCCAAGAACCCCAAGAATTCAAGAATTCAAGAATAAAACCCCATTGAAATTGATCAAGAAATAAGCAATTTATTCGGAGTATCTTCTTTTGCACAATACTGTGCAATTGAATATTTCTTGCTATTGCGCAATACTGTACAATTGACAATTTCTTGCTATTGCGCAATATTGTGCTATTGGAAATTTCTTGCTATTGCGCAATACTGTGCAATTGAAGATTTCTTACTATTGCGCAATAATGTGCAAATGAAGATTTCTTGCTATTGTGCAATACTGTGCAATTGAAAATTTCTTGCTATTGCACAATACCTATTATATAATAATTTACACATCCTGTTTGGTGTGTATCTCCTACCATATCATTATTATTTGCTTTTAAATATTAATCAGAAATAACCAACTTAAAATGGAAAATTTTAAAAGAAAAAAAAAAGTAAAAAAAAAATCCCCCCTCCCCCAAATTTTTTGAACCCCCTTATGATTCATCACCCCTAAACTCAATCCCAGCCTTCCCTTTGTGGTATGGTACCTTGCAGTACAATTTCAGAGAGATCCATACACTTGAACACAAGTTATTGTCTGGAAACTAGAAAAATGCTTATTTTATGGCCCCCAATTCCTAAACGTTTCGGGCAATTACCCCCAAACTCAATTCCAGCTTTCCCTTGGTGATATGGAACCTTGTAGTACAATTTCAGAAATATCCAAACACTTACACACAAGTTATTGTCATGAAACTAGAAAAATGCTTGTTTTTTGCCCCTTTTTTGGCCCCTAATTCCTAAAATTTTGAGGCAATTACCCCCAAAATCAATTACAGCCTTTTCTTTGTGATAAGGAACCTTGTGGTACAATGTCAGAGAGATCCATACACTTACACACAAGTTATTGTCTGGAAGTTACAAAAATGCTTATTTTTGGCCCCTTTTTTGGCCCCTAATTCCTTAACTGTTGGTACCATAACCCCCAAAATCAATCCCAACCTTCCTTTCGTGGTATTGAACCTTATGGTAAAATTTCATGGAGATCCATTCACTTAAACTAAAGTTAGAGTGCGAAAACCAATGTGTCTTCGGACGACGCCAGACGACGACGACAACGACGACGACGCCAATGTCATACCAATATACGACCAAAAAAATTTTAATTTTTGCGGTCGTATAAAAATTGAGTTTTTAGGTTTTGAAATAGACTCAGATAATATGACTGTTAGATTAACAGCTAAGAAAGTGGCAAACATTGTAAATTTAAGTGTCGAAATGTTGAAGAAAGAATCTATTACGGTGCGTGAGTTTGCTAAAGTTTGGGAAATTAATTGCAGCTGAACATGGTGTTTTATATGCACCCTTGTTTTACAAAACTTTAGAAATACAAAAAGACTTTGAGTTAAAAATAAATAAAGGAAATTTTGACAGGATAATGAAGCTTTTAAAGGAATCTATAGACTGTGTTAATTGGTGGATTCTTAATTTACCATATAGTTTCAAACCTATTGTATTCAAATCACCAGACAGAAAAATTGAGTCTGATAGTAGTATGATAGGATATGATGTTACAAACAATTTAGATATATCAGGTATTTGGTCGAAAGAGGAGAGACAAAAACATATAAATTATCTTGAGCTAAAAGCAGCCTTTTTGGCCTTAAAACAATTTTATGAAAATTCGCATGGAGAACATGTTCAATTATTTCTGGATAACACTACAGCTATAAAATATTTGAATAAAATGGGCGGAAGAAAAACATCACTCAATAGACTAGCTAAACAAATTTGGTTATGGAGTATGCATAGAAAAATCTGGTTAAGTGTTTTCTTCATAAAAGGAAAGTTGAACATTAAAGCAGATGCACTCAGCAGGCAAAAGCTAAATGCTGATATGGAATGGATGATAGTAGACAATATTTTTGCTCATATCATGGACAAGTTTGGACCTTGTGATATTGACCTATTTGCGTCAAAATATAATTACAGGTTAGATAAGTATGTTTCATTTGGACCAGATGTTAATGCTTTTGCAGTTAATGCTTTCTCTTTGAACTGGAGTGACTATTACGCATATATTTTTCCACCTTTCAGTGTATTGAGTGCAGTATTACAGAAAATTTGTCTCGAAAAAGCAACAGCAGTGGTGATAGCTCCGTTATTTTCAACACAACCTTGGTTTCCTGTGATGCTGAAATTAGTATGTAAACAACCCTACATTCTACCAAAAGTTCAAAATATCTTAAAAAATCAGAAAACAAGTCAAAATCATCAGTTAAAAAATATGAGATTGGGAGTTTTCATGGTCTCAGGGAAAAATTGTGTGAAAGAGGCTTATCAAAAGACGCTGCCAATATCATCATTGAGAGAAAGTACACAAAAACAATATGGGTCATATATCCAAAAGTGGATGCTTTTTTGTAACGTAGAAAAGATTAATCAATTTAATCCATCTATAAACAATGTTCTACAGTTTCTTTTCAATTTATTTGAAAATGGATTGGGTTACAGTGCTTTACATACTGCTAAATCTGCTGTGTCAAGTTTTGTGTATTTGATAACTAATGTTCAAATTGGAAAACATGTCCAAGTGAAGCAGTTTATTAAGGGACTTTTTAATAAAAGACCTTCTTTTCCAAAATATTATGTCACTTGGAACATTGATATCGTTTTAAAGTTCTTAAAAACTTTGAAGCCAGTGAAAAATATTTCATTAAAGAAGTTAACTTTCAAATTGGTAATGTTGTTGGCTTTGACAACAGGACAAAGGATACAAAGTTTATTTCTTATTGACATTCGAAACCTAGAATTAGGAGAAACATATGTAATAAAATGCTTCGCTGGGCGCAGCTTGATACGACCGCAGAGGTCGAACCCTGAACAGTTGGGGCAAGTATGGACACAACATTCAAGCTTGATACAGCTCTGAATTTAGATTGTGATTAAATATTTGACACAGCATAGGTTTCTGACACAGAAAGAATGTGGTCTTAGAACTTCAATTTTTTTAATTTACCAATTATGGTCCAATGTCCAAAATCAAAATACATGGCTAGATTCAGCATATCAAAGAACCCCATATATTCAATTTTTGTTGAAATCAAACAAAGTTTAATTTTGGACCCCAACTTGGACCAACTTGAAAACTGGGCCCATTATCAAAAATCTAAACACATGTATAGATTCAGCATATCAAAGAACCCCAAGAATTCAATTTTTGTTAAAATCAAACTAAGTTTAATTTTGGACCCTTTTGACCTCAATGTGGACAAAGTTGATAACGGGGCCCAACTTTCAGCATATCAAAGTACCCCAAGAATTCAATTTTTGTTAAAATCAAACTAAGTTTAATTTTGGACCCTTTGGACCTTAATGTAGACCAATTTAAAAATGGGACCCAAAATTAAAAATCTAAAAACACGGTTAGATTTGGCATATCAAAGAACCCCAATAATTCAATATTTGATGAAATCAAACGTAGTTTAATTTTGGACATTTTGACCTCAATGTGGACAAAGTTGATAACAGGGCCCAAAAATCAAAAATCTAAATACATGGTTAGATTCAGCATATCAAAGAACCCCGTATATTCAATTTTTGTTGAAATCAAACAAAGTTTAATTTTGGACCCTTTTGACCTCAATATGAACCAATTTGATAGCGGGGTCCACAAATAAAAAATCTACATACATGGTTAGATTCAGCATATCAAAGAACCCCATATATTCAATTTTTGTTGAAATCAAACAAAGTTAAATTTTGGACCCCAATTTGGACCAACTTGAAAACTGGGCCCAAAATCAAAAATCTAAATACATGTTTAGATTCAGCATATCAAAGAACCCCATATATTCAATTTTTGTTAAAATCAAACTAAGTTTAATTTTGGACCCTTTGGACCTTAATGTAGACCAATTTGAAAACTGGACCCAAAATAAAAATTTAAATACACAGTTAGATTCAGCATATCAAAGAACCCCGTATATTCAATTTTTGTTGAAATCAAACAAAGTTTAATTTTGGACCCTTTTGACCTCAATATGAACCAATTTGATAGCGGGGTCCACAAATAAAAAATCTAAATACTTGGTTAGATTCAGCATATCAAAGAACCCCATATATTCAATTTTTGTTGAAATCAAACAAAGTTTAATTTTGGACCCCAATTTGGACCAACTTGAAAACTGGGCCAAAAATCAAAAATCTAAATACATGTTTAGATTCAGCATATCAAAGAACCCCATATATTCAATTTTTGTTAAAATCAAACAAAGTTTAATTTGGACCCTTTGGACCTTAATGTAGACCAATTTGAAAACTGGACCCAAAATTAAAAATCTAAATACACGGTTAGATTCGGCATAACAAATAAATAAATGTGGTCAAAGATTTTACAAATCTAATGCGCCATACTGTCCAATTAAAGATTACTTCTTGAAATTTTTCAATATTTGAAATTTGAAAAAAAAATAATATTTGAAGAATAATTCTTTTTAATTTCTGAAATCTGAAATGAGAAAAAATTGACCCCCCACAATTTCATTTAACCCACCCCCCCCCCTTTTTTCCCCAAAAAAATTCTTTCCCTCAAGATATGGTCATAATCTCAATTCAAATTTCCAATTGAGTTTGCAACCATAATTACCCATTTAAATTTACCATAGTGCTAACTTAATCTATTTTATAATAGAATTTAAAATATAGTGTCAAATCTTTCATATGGATTTTGTTGTAAAAAAAAAAGATGCAACATTTGCAGATATTTTTACTGGTCTTCCTTTATAAATATGCATTTCCTTAAACATAATTTAAAAGCAGTGTAAGGGAAGTAACCAAAACATTGTATTTGGATTACCTCCCTTACACTGTTTTAAATTATCTTAATTGTTCATTAACCATTACTTTATACATAATTTAAAAGCAGTGTAAGGGAGATTATTTCAATGATGTATTTGATTTATCTCCCTTACACTGCTTTAAATTATGTTTTGTACTAAAGTATTTGTCCATTAACCAGGACAACCTTGTTTTTCCCCCTTTTTTGCCCCTAATTCTTAAACGGTTTGAGCCATAACCCCCCAAAGCAAATCCTAACCATCCCTTTGTGGTATGGAAACTTGTAGTATAATTTCAGAGAGATCCATACACCGTTCCACAGTTATTGTCTGGAAACTAGAAAATGCTTATTTTTGGCCCCTTTTTGGCCCCTAATTTCTTAACTGTTGGTACCATAACCCCCAAAATCAATCCCCACCTTCCTTTTGTGGTATTGAACCTTATGGTAGAATTTCATAGAGATCCATTCGCTTAAACTAAAGTTAGAGTGCGAAAACTAATGCGTCTTAGGACGACGACGCCGGACGACGAAGACGACGCCGGACGACGAAGACGACGCCGGACGACGACGACGACGACGCCAACGTCATACCAATATACGACCACAAAAATTTTTTTGCGGTCATATAAAAATCAGTGTTTATTGAGGCATATAAACCAGATTATAGAATATGTGTTGTGTATACCTTAAATGAATATTTAGAAAGAACAGCAGCACTTAGAAATGATGTAACACAATTATTTGTAAGTCATCAAAAACCACACAAAGCTGTCAAAAAGTGTACTATAGCTAGCTGGATTAAAAAAGTTCTTGCTTTAGCAGGCATTGATATGACTATTTTCTCGCCTCATAGCACAAGAGGAGCTTGTACTTCTTATGTGAGTGGTAAGATACCTATAGATACTATTCTGAGAACAGCAGGATGGAGAAAAGATAGTGTTTTTAGAAAACATTACAAACGACCCACTACTAATGACAGTACATTTAGTAATGAAGTCTTAAATTCAACTGGAAAATAAATGTTGTAAATATCATGTGTATATAAAGATATATAATTTACAAAATACTATTGGAATAGATGCAGTTGTACATATATCACAAAACAGTGGAAATTCTAAATTTTGCTATGCTTCTACACTATGTGATTTGGAGTTCGACTTGTTATGACTGAATTATGATAAAGTACAGAAAACTGAACTCTAAAGACTCATGTGATTCTGGGTAGATTGGACTTACTAAATTAACAAATTAAACAAAACTTACCTAAGTTGTAGTTAGATGTTAATTTGGTAAGGTCCAATCTCCCAGAATAACACGAGTCTTTAGAGTTCAGTTTTCTGTACTTTATCATAATTCAGTCATAACAAATCGAACTCCAAATCACATAGTGTAGAAGCATAGCAAAATTTAGAATTTCCACTGTTGTGTTTATGCCCTCCCAGTGGATGTGAATTTCAGTTTCCTGACTTTTCCTCTGAAGTCTGATTTGTGTCACGTGATCAATTGTTCACTCATGTTATTCTGGGAGATTGGACCTTACCAAATTAACATCAAACTACAACTTAGGTAAGTTTTGTTTAATTTGTTAATTTTATTATTTCTATCTTTCATTACAATGTATCAGTGAATTATTGAAGGTGTCCAAGGTGTTACACAATAAGTCCATCCCCTTACAACAACTTTCCTATTCAATTCCTTGGGGGTCACTCAGCTGTTTCACATCTGATCTTTGGACCATTACGAAATTCACCACTGGTTAATTTCTCTTCTTATCCCCAAGTAATTAACTACTTTTCATCTCTCCACCGTCAATTCAACCCCTTTTCGTAGCACCCTCTGCGTTCCAGTTGATTGGCGGAGTGTCCATGTCCACGGGGCTTGGCTACCCACTATACCAAGTGTCGTCGACAGGGCCTGGAGCAAAATTTTCCCAGCTGAGATACTGACTCCCAAAGGGCAAACTTATATTAAATGTATATAATAAAAGTTAAACTTTATCAAGCCTTTGTTATCAACAGCCTTATCAATTTGTAGAAGTAATTATGTCAGGTTTAGTCATTTGTCTGGTTCTGGATTTTATATGGTCAGTAATTGTGGTTCTTCATCTTATAGACAAAGTTGAGAGACTTGTAGTGTTTGGGCCTGTGTTGTATATACATGTTTATGTTGAGTATAATTTGGCACCAGCTGTTCCATGGTTAAAGAGCGACACTTGATAGACACTATCATAAGAGGATCTACAAATTTAAGTAAGAGGTCTTGAGGTACATGTAATTATAAAGCACAGTAGTACCCAGGATCACATGGAATGTGTTAAGTGTGTCACTTGGCATTTGTCGTCTCAAATGTGCTTATGTAAATGCTCTTTTGTTCCGACGTTGGAAAGTTCCGGGCGGAAAGAACTAACTAGCCGAAAAGTTCCGAAGGAACTTATTAACTAGTTACTTTGTTCTTCCTCTGGTTTAAAAGTTCCACCGGAACAAAGTGACTAGTTGAAAAGTTCCAACGGAACATATCAACTAGTTAGAAAGTTCCTTTTTGCCAAATTAGTCAAAACCGGAACTAACAAACTAGCCCAAAAGTTCCAACGGAACTTATCAACCAGGCAGAACGTTCCATTTGGAGAATTGATGCAAAGTAAAAGTGCAACATATTATATTTGAACCTTTCAAAGGGAAACGAAGATACTGATTACAAAAGTCAAAAGGAACTTATCAACTAGCCACAAAGTTCCTCTTTGGCAAATAAGTCAAAACTGGAACTAACAAACTAGCCCAAAAGTTCCAACGGAACTTATCAACCAGTCACAAAGTTCCATTTGGAGAATTGATGCAAAGAACCACATGAGGAGGGGGGTATTCTTCCCTCTCTTGAGGGTACTATGAATACTAAATTTGCATGATAATGCAACTTATTCCGTTTTATGTGAGCTATGAAATACAACTTAAATTTTGCATATTTGTCCCCAAAGAAACCCCTTTCAGTGCATTGGGTATTCTTGTAAATTAATGATTTGCTCTTATATATACTGATACTCATTCTTTCCCTTCTTTCTACAAAAAGGACGAAATATGGTATATTCGGAACGATGTAACTAGTTGTTCTGTTCCGCCAGAACTATTCAACTAGCTACATTGTTCCGGGACTTTTCAACTAGCTACTTTTTTCCGGAACTTTTCGACTGCACTCAGAATAAAACAACTAGTTGGAAAGTTCCATCGGACAAAATAACTAGTTGAAAAGTTCCGCCGGAACAAAGTAACTGACGGAACATAGTGGCTGTTACACTAACATGTCATGTAAGTCTCAAGTCATCACTTTGCATCCGTCGATCAATATAACTTAAGCTGTCATTTTCCTCAAGGACGAAAGTATAAACAGAATTTTAACAATTTTTTTATACCTGCTTTAAGATTAGAAACTATATCAGATGTGCATTTCTGCTGCTGGCTCTAAATTAAGAGAAAAAATCCAAACATCCAAAAAGCCAGAAATGGATTTAAAACATTATAATCAATGCAAAGAAAACTGAACAAAAAGCTGAAATGCAGTATGATATCATACAGTTCACAACATTTCTGTCAATACAAGTTTGTGAAATTTTTTCTTAAATTTGATTTCAAAAGTACTACAAATAACCATTAAGTTTCAACAAATGGAAAGAGTCCCTTAATTAAATTATTTATTGAATAATGAATGAAGTTAAGGTGATCAGTATATAGAATCAGAATATGCTTTTTAGAAATAATAAAAGGTTATTGTGTCAAAAAATTTACTGAATCAACTTCAAATTTAATCCAAATTCATATAAAACTGCTCTAAACATGCAAAAATGCAAAGGCTATTGAAATACAAAACAAAACAAAGCTGACTTGAATGCTGTAAATTCAGAAATTATTGCATGCATTTGTTATTGCCATTTTTCAAGAATGGACAAAAATGCGAGACTAATTATTGCAATTTCAGGAAAATCTGCATAGTATCAGATATCAGAATGCAAGTTCTTATTACATGTATTATTGCGAAAATCACCAAGTCGCATTATTGCATTTATAAAAACCTCACAATAATTTCTGAATTTACAGTATTTAGTTTGTCAAATATTTGTTAGTCATCTACTTCAAATAACCCATACTTAAATAAGGAGATGTGGTATGATTGCCAATGAGACAACTATCCACCAGAGTTCAAATAATGTGGCTGTTAGCAGTTATAAGTCACTGTACAGACATCAACAATGAACAAAACCAGTACATTGTTTTCAGACAGTATCACAAAAAGAGGAGTTATTGCTTGGTGGCATACAAGGGGTGCTCTAAAATCAGAATTCGATGAAAAGAGAGACAAGAAAAGACAGGACTTAGCCCCTGGACTATATATAAATCTTAAGAGGAGCAGCTCTATACTTAGAAAAGAAAGATGTTAAGGACTTAGTGCGAATAGAATTTCGAGACATATAGGAACAACAGAGTAGATGTGGGGACACTAGGTCAATCTGCCCGCTTTGCACCCATCTATTAAAATTGATGCCTAGGATGGGAATTGAACCCATGTACATCTACTCCATTGTTCTCTATGTACATATATAAAATATATTAAATGGAAAAAATGCAGCTGTAATGTGAACATGGTAAATTTACATCATTATAGACTCAACTTTTTATAGGGACCAAGCTAAACCTATGTTTATAGCTATAAATATATACGTTACCATCATAAAATCTGAGTGTACCTCAACTGCGTCATTAGGTCAGATGGAATATCCCCGACTAAAAATAAACGTACTGTCACTGGTCCGGACATATACCCCCTGTGTACCCATATTCTCCCATTCAATTTCCATCTGCGACATTGGTCACACGTGTATTTACAGATTTAACAGAGAAGTTTTTTGTTGTAAAGTTTTTTTGAATTGCTTAATTGCTTTTCAAATTTATATTGTGTATTATTGGAAAATTATTCCCTTGTTTAGTATTAATTTCTAGACAAAATTATTTGTTTTTTGACTAAATTTAATTATGGACTATAATTTGAATAGTCCTTTCATCACTATTCCTGGTTCGGACTATCTCCTGGATGGGTCACTACCTTTAAGTCCCCCCTAACTACCAGTACATTAACCGGAGTTTCGACAACGGTGTCTGGTAATGCTACCTGTCCGACCCTTTCACAAGGTTCGGCCATGTATTTGGGGGGGTCCCTACGTCAACTTCAGTGGCTCATACCTTATCTAGGCCTGTTAATTCATCGGGTACTATTCGTTCTGTCCCAGGTACAGCTATGGGCTTGAACTTACCAGGTTCTAGACCCCCAGTATCCTATTGTGGGTATATGCTTCCCAACTCAGGCACCCAACCTTTACCCTCATGGTCTCAGCCAACCTTGGCCACAGTCTTACCCTTATGGTGGGTTTATGCCAAACCAACCTGGTTTTTGGCCTTATAGGGACAATATCTATGGTCCCCCTTCTGGGGTAGCTACTGCTCCACCAGTAGCAGTATCTTTGACTCCTGCAGTAGCTCCTTCTAACCCTGTACCTGACTCTCGAGCTCAGTCTTCTAGCTCTTCTCATGGTAATCAGGGTTCTGAGTCTGCACCATCCTTAGATGGTTTCCAGAAGTTACTTTTGGACTTTGGTGAGTCTTTCAAGGCTGAGTTTAGTATTCTATCCAGTCGTATGTCTCTACTGGAGAATAGAGTTTCTTCTCATCAACATTCTCCAGCTAAGTCTGTAGAAAATGATGAGAGGGAGGTTGACGAGCTTTCTGTTTCCCCTGGGAGTCAAGAAAGGGCTTTCCTCACTGATGAGGATGTTGATAGTTCTTCTTCTCCCAAGGTATCGAAGACGGCCCCTGAGCCTACTTCTAAGTCAGCTCACCAACCTTCCCTCAAGGAGACTGAGGATCCGACTTCATCCTTGGAAGGATATTAGGGATAAGGTGTATACCCTGATGAGGGATGAAGCACATATCCCTTTTGCCTCTCCTTCCAAGCCGAAGAGACCTTCTTCCACTTTTGAAGCTTCATTTGGTATTTTTCAGGATACTGTGACTTCTCACAATTCTTTTCCTGAATCTGGCCATATGGCATTTGCTTTTCAAATTATCAATGAAGGTATTGCTAATTCGGCTAGTGAAAAGGTTGCCAATAACAATATCTCTGGATTTGGTATGTCTTCCTTTTCTGATCACTTCAAGTACAAAGATTTTGATATCTTTGATTCTTCGCTGGGTAGACTTGTTCCCATTTGTGACAAATCTTTTTCGTCTTTATTGGGAACAAAGCCAGTAGATGGTCTTCTTCTCACTCAAACTGTTTGGGCAAAGACTGAGAATCTCCTTCGTAGTGCTTCTCAAGTTCTTGGCACAGCCGAACATTTTCTAGCTGCAACCGGACATTTGCTTAACAGTGAAGATTCGGTTGTTCCAGCAGAAGTACGATCTTTCTTACTTCAACTGGATAAAGCTCTAGGTTCATCTCAGTTGCTTTTAATGGGTTCTATTGTTAATTGCACCCTATCTAAAAGAGCAGAGTTTCTTAGAAAAAACTTCTGTTGCTGAGTCTTTCAAAGATTCTTTACTGAAATCTACACTTTCTGACAAGATGTTTGGTTTACCCATACAGCGGGTTCAAGAGGAACTCAGCAAAAACCCTCCTCCCATCAAAGTTAATGTACAAGTTAACAATGGCAAGAGGTCGGTTAATGCTACATCTAGTTCTACTAGTACTTCTGCTTCTGGTGGTCCTCCTTCTTCTGCTAAGAAAAGGAAGAATAACTATGGCAAACCTCAGAACAAATCCCATAACTCCGGTAAAAGCTCAGGTAAGCCTTCTAAGGTTTTAAGGGCCCCAAGAAATCTGGGTCAAGTACCTAGGTTCTTCCCCCCTCGTAGGTTATTGACAGCTTCCCCAGGGGAAAATTTACAACAAGTTCCTCAAAAAATCAATACCAGTAGGGGGTGGTTAAATTTTTTCGTAAATCAGTGGAAGAAAATTACCTCAGACTGTTATGTGCTGTCAATAATTCGAGGGGGATTAACACTTCAGTTCAAGAACCCACCTCCTCTGTCTGCAGTTCCGATAAGTTTGTCTCATACTCAAGATCCAGTCAAGTATCAACTTCTATCAGTAGAAGTAGAAACTATGTTACCGAAATCTGAAATAGAGGAGGTGTCGCTCTTAACTCTATCTCCGGGATTTTATTCCCGTCTTCTTCTGGTTCCAAAGAAGACGGGAGGAATGAGGCCGGTCATAGACCTATCTATTCTGAACAACTTGCTAAGTGTTCCCCATTTCAAAATGGAAACCAACAGATCATACAGGGCTTCAATCCTTCCAGGAATGTGGACTACCTCTCTGGATCTTTCAGATGCTTACTTCCACATTCCCATTTCCCATACTTACAGGAAATACCTTCGCTTCGTTTGGAACAACAAAGTTTTCCAGTTCAAAGCTCTCCCTTTTGGCCTATCTACAGCCCCTTTGGCTTTTACCAAAATCATGCAGGCAGCTATAGCTCACCTACATTCCCTGTCTATTCAGATTCATTCCTACCTGTACGATTCCCTTCTCAAGGAATTTTTCCCCATCAAATTGAGGGTTCAGACAGATTTGGTCATCAATTACTTTCTGTCCCTAGGCTTCCTAATTTCCTGGAAAAAGTCAGAGATAGTTCCTTCTCAAGACTTTGTTTTACTGGGAGAACATTTCCTAACCAATCTAGGCCTAGTTCTTCCCCCATAGGAAAAATTTACAAAACTATGTCAGAAAATTCATTTATTCCTGACTGTTCAATCAGTCAGAGCACATCAATTCTTGCAACTTCTGGGTCTATTGAATTCTCTGGCAGATGTAATTCCATTGGGACGCCTTCACATTCGTCCGCTTTAGTTTTATTTGCACAAGTTTTGGATTCTACCTTCACAAGAATGGGAATTATTGATTCCAATCACTCAGCCTCTATTTTCACATCTTCAATGGGAAAATGTAATCCTATCTCTGTCCCCTCAAGTTCCCAGTCTAACTTTATTCACAGATTCCTCCACCCTCGGTTGGGGAGCATATCTGGAGGGGCTTACAATCTCGGGAGTCTGGAATCCAGATCTTTTGGAAGAGCATATCAATGTATTGGAAATGAAAGCAGTTCTGTTTGCACTGAATCATTTCCAACTGTCTCTAAAGAATCAGTCTGTCATTCTGGCCACGGACAACACAACAGTTATAGCTTATCTCAAGAATCAGGGAGGAACTCACTCGCCTTCTCTTTATCAGATAGCCAGAGACATTCTCCTTCTGTGTTTTCAACTCCAGGTTCATCTAGTGGTGAGACATATTGCGGGGCACCTCAATATTCTAGCAGACACTCTATCCAGATCCCTTGCTCCAATAAACACGGAGTGGGAACTACTTCAAGTAGTTTTCAAAGCTGTGACTCTTCATTGGGGTTCACCTCAGATAGATCTGTTTGCGACCAGTCTCAATCACAAACTTCCCACATTTGTGTCTCCGGTTCCAGATCTGAAATCTTTTGCGGTAGACACAATGAGCCTATCTTGGGAAGGAATGTTCGGGTACGCCTTCCCTCCTTTCAGGTTTCTCTCCCCAGTACTTCAGGGTAGAATTGCAAGCTCATAGTTATTGCTCCAGCATGGCCCAAACAGTCTTGGTTTCCAGACCTTCTGCGCCTATCATGTGCTTGTCCTCTAGTTCTTCCTCTGAGACCAGACCTTCTGTCTCAAATCAAGGGCAAGGTTCTTTATCAAAATCCAGAAAAACTTCGTCTACACGCCTGGCTTCTCTCAGGGTTAGCCTCAAAAAGAGAGGTTTTTCTGAAGGAGCAACCAAGCATCTCACAAAGTCTGTCAGAGACTCCACTAGCCTTGTCTATGATGCAAAATGGTCAACCTTCTCAGATTGGTGTAGTGAGCGGGAAATCGATCCTTTCCAAGTCACTGTACAACAATTAGCAGACTTTCTAGTATTTCTTTTTGAATCCAAAGGACTATGTCCCTCTACCATTAAGGGATATAGATCAGCTATTTCAAGAACTATTCATACTTCTGGTGGTCCTGATTTTGGAAACAATGAGCATATTTCTCTTTTGGTTCGTAGTTTTAGTCTTGAAAGACCAAGACAAAAAACTTTAGTTCCTAAGTGGGACCTTGGACTAGTTTTATCTTCTTTAAAACTTTCTCCTTTTGAACCAGCAGAAAAAATAGATTTAAGGTTTCTTTCCTATAAATGCTGTTTTCTTTTAGCTTTGGCTTCTGGACGGAGAAGGAGTGAAATCCATACCTTCTCTATTTCTGATGCTTGCCTTCGATTTAACAGGGATAAATCTTCTGTTACTCTTTTAACTGATCCTGCTTTTTTGGCAAAGCATCAGATTCCAGATAACGGTGTAGTACCAGTCGTGATTCCTGCACTCCCTAGCGATTCTATTTCTGTACTTTTATGTCCAGTAAGAATCCTTTCTATTTATCTGGATAGAACGAAGAGTTTACGTTCTGTTTCTAACTCAAGACTCTTTATTCCTATTAAAAAAGGAATCTCAGATCTTTCTGTTAAAACTATTTCTACTTGGATATGCAAATGCATATCTTTAGCTTATGGTTCTTCTATTAGGCAGAACTTTTGGATAGTTTTAATGTTAAAGCTCATGATGTTAGGGGTATCTCTACATCCTGGACTCTGTTTAACAGTGCATCTTTAGAAGAGGTATTGTCTGCAGGTTTCTGGAGAAATGAGAACTCTTTTATCTCACATTACCTCCAATCTTTGGCTACTTTTGCCGAGAGTTTATACTCTCTTGGACCTATAGTTTCAGCACAAAGATTGAACTTTCCTCCTGTTTCTTCTGTTACAGGGGATTCAGCCTTACTTTAGATTCTGTTACTCAGAATTTATGATGGTAACGTATTTATAGCTATAAAATAATCAAATTTTAAAGTAAATTTGGATTTTATTAGATAAATACTTACCATCATAAATTATAGGTCCCACCCGCCTCCCCTTCATCCCTTTTCTTTACGTTTCTGTCTGACAGTACGTTTATTTTTAGTCGGGGATATTCCATCTGACCTAATGACGCAGTTGGGGTACACTAGAATTTATGATGGTAAGTATTTATCTAATAAAATCAAAATTTACTTTAAAATTTGATTATTTTTAGGCGAATAATAGGTGTATTATATAACTCTTGAAAGCAATAAATTACAATCTGTAAATACTACTTATATTTACTGTTAAACAATAAGAAAAAAATAGTGGTTATAGCTAAGTATGCAGGGACAAAAACATGCATTTTAAGAAAACAAACATCAATGAACGACCAAATGTTTGTGTGCTGTGTTTGAATTATAAAACGACCCATCAGTTTCATTTAAACAAATATTTGCTAAGAAGAATAATTAAACATGTCTGCATACTTTATAAGTTGTATAAAAATTGTATTTGTTGTTATTACTTGTGTATGCATGGAAATGTATTAAAGATAACACTGATTTTTACGGTAAAAAAAAATGAATACACACATTCCAGAGATGTACACATCAAACACATCCTACTTTTGTAATGATGGATAGTAACCTATAGCCACTTATATAACAGTAAATGTCAAGCTACTCAAAACAATAAATAATTTGCATATTCATGGACGGACAAGCAATAGTTTCAGCTTTTGTTTTGATGGAAAAATGTAAACATTGGAAACGGCTATTTTGACATAGGAAACAAACTCATTTTCAATCTTGGATTAAAGGACATTGCGCACATTGCCAGCATATCATGCATAACCAGTCATGTGAAAATACATCTTTGAATATGTTTTCTACACTTACTTTTCTATGTTTTAGTTAATTTAATGTTTTAATTTCCTAAATAACGGAACATCGTTCTCAAAGACAACGAAGAAAAAAATATAGGTGGCGCTGTTTATAGGCGTGAACATTTTACATACAGGTACTTTTTGTGTCGACAGATTGACCTTTATCTGTCAGATTCAGGCGTTTGCCGTTCCACTGTATATAAAGTTTCTGTCTATTTCTGCAAGTTTGTCTGACATCATACTCATTCTTTATGAAAAAGACTTTTTATAACTTTATTAAGAAATGCACATTTATACCCTGATGGGTTGAAGGCGAACAATACATAAATACAAACAATGGAAAAATTCTAAAATATCAATACATAATATAACAAATGTAAAAAAAGTAATAATAGCTATGCAGATATGGTGTCCACTCTCCACAATGGAAATGACTTTTAGACACTTTATGTTGACCTCTGGATGTCATTTGGGGTTTTTTTGTCATTGGGTTGGTGTCACATTTAAGTACAACATACATTTCCTTTTGTCTGTGGTATTTGTTTGTGAAGATTTATTAGATAAAGTAAATGAAACTTACCAGAAATAACATGTTCTCTCCATATATTAGATTCCAACATCAGGTTTTGTAAAGCTTGGAAAGCATGACTTAAAATATAATAAATCATATTTCATAGAACATACAGTAAAATATTTCTGATCACTTTTTAACAATTGCTAAATATGTTCAATCATTCAAGTAAAAATTGCATTACTCAAGGGTTATAAATAGTGGGAATTAATGATTGGTAATTGCCCTTTCTAATCATGCTAATGTCATTTAAGATATGTCTGACCTTGTATTGGAAAGGTCCAATACTTTTTTTTTCATACCAATAATATAAATCATAAAATAAATCATATGTAAATGTGCATCAAGTCTAACCAATAGTGTTAGCTGTGTTAAACAAACATCCAATAACTCAGGTAAAAAACTATACAATCTGCTACTTCGTAGCCTGCGGTATGTTAACATGCAATGACAGACAACAGACAACATCCAAGTGATAGCAAAAGCTGAAACTGGCTCACTTATTATATAAATGGCTGTATGTCATTCAATATCTGACAACTAGATGTCAACTCACATGAATGTGGCTATGAAGATTAGATAAAATAAATAAAGTCTTATTTCTTTCGACTTGTTAGAAACTGAAAAATAAAGATTATAAATCTAAAATGTTGAATTAAATATTTCAATAGAAAAACAAAGGATATGGGATATCCATCCATGACACCAAATCAGTACATGCACAGCAAAAAACACACAAAAAGCAAAGGAACAGCGTTTTTATTTCTGTTCTTCATCTCAAAGTCACAGTAAGGCCTTCAACATGGAGCAAATAAACCTCTCACCTCACTGCAAGTTTAGGACGGTCCCTAGCACCGGTGAGCGGATTTTTTGCAAAATGATTCAGAAAAACTTGGTAAGTTGTATCACCACCAAAAAGCACATGTTGTAGTTCAAAGCAGCATAAGATTATTTATCCAATTTTGGATTCCCAGCTATCTTATTTTAGCTTTCACAGTGAGGGTAAATCTAGAAATTAGCAATCTCTGTACTCTTTATGACAACTCACCCTTTCAATTCTTCGTCCATGTGGACTGTTAGTCTAGTAAGAAGTTCTACTAGTTCTTGACTGGACATTCCATCTGGTATAAGTCTAGGTATAGCAGCGATGCAGGTCCTGAACAACTCTATCTTAGCCTTTCGTTCTCCACTGCAAATCAAACAGTAAGTTTCATATTTATCATAATTAACTTATTTTCTAAATTTCAAGGAAGAGAGGGGGGAATTTTCAGTCAGAAAATTAGTTAGGGTCCTTCTTTTCTGTATTCTTCAATTTTTACCTCTTTTTTTCTCTATTCTTTATTTTTTTTTGTCCTTTATTCAGCACTTTTTGCTCATTATTATCTATAAGCTATAAACCCCATCCAGACCCTCAGTTGTTGAGTTGAACAAGGTATAACCTGCATTTATAAGGTAAATTAACAGGTATTTCTTATACTTGAAAATCATGAATTGAATAAGATATGGCATGTATGTGAATTTCAAGTGTTTAGGAGGAATTGTTGATACATAATAATTATTCCTTTTTGCATCTGTAGCCAAGTTCAAATGTGTCTTACAAATAAAACTTCTTATCATAAAATTAGTGTTATACAGAAAATTGTATATAACATGCATAGACTTTTCTTATATATAAAATTCATGAAAATATGGAATAATTGTCTTGAAATATAAACTTTAATTGCACAAGGTGTAGAATCAAATAAATATGAAAAGCTCCAAGCATTTCATAGCCTTACTGTAGTTGTGATTGAGTTAAGAGCTTACCTCTGCTGCTTGACTATTAAACTTATAAAGAAATGTTTTGTCTGTATAGATGTAGAAACAAAAGCAAAAAAAATCATTTTCAGTGCAAATATATAAATACATGTGATAGACTGTGAAACTCAGATCAAGAGATTAGGAAATTGGTCAGGATTTTAGACCTCAGATCAGACTTTTTATCTACATTTTTGTTGTTTGATGTAAAAATTGTCTTTTTTGTGTGTTTTTTCTTCAATCTTCCATCTCAATGTAATATATCAAAGTGTTTACTGTACCCTTGTAGCATGTCTATTTGAAAGATATCAGTTCAAAGATTGTGTATCTGCTTTTGCTTTTCATTGTTTATTGTTGACTGATCATGAATAAAGTACTGTGATTAAAACTTTCCTTTGAGTACAAAGAGAGAATTGAAGGATAGTGTTCTATTCATGCCTCAATATTTTTTTTATTTATATTCAATGTCATTGGCCTAGATATATAAGAAAGACATATGCTATACTTCTATAATATGATAAAAAGACAACAAACAATAACAATAGTTACTTAGTTATGCATGGTTTTTACCTATTGATAAAGTCATTTTGCTAGAAAACTTAACATTGTCATTGTTTCAAACACAAAATATATTAGCTAAAGCATTGCCTGTATTACATTGACATTGTCATTAAATAACTAAAGCACTGGTCTTGGAACACTGGGTCCTGTAAGAATAAATGGGGAATGTGTCCATTGGACACAGATGATGCCCCCACTTACATATAACATTATAAAGGGACATAACTTAAGAAAGGTAAAAGCATCGCTACCCAAATTCGTACTTGATCTAAAAGCATTGTGAATAAGTTTCATAACATTTGGTTGAGACAAACTTAAGGTAGAGAACAGAAACGAAAAATTCAGCAATTTTTCCATTTGTAAAGGGGCATAACTCTAGAAAGGTAAAAGTGATGCCACCCAAATTCAAACTTGATCTGTGTTTTGTGGTAATAAGCATTGTGTATAAGTTTCATAACATTTGGTTCAGGCAAACTAAAGTTAGAGAACGGAAACCAATTTCAGGACGTACAGACGGACAAGGGTAAAACTTAATGCCCCCTCCGCTACAGCATTGGAGTGTGAAATAGTGAGCATTACTTTGCTGAGTTGAAAGTTTATAAAATATTTTTTTGCATCAAAACCTTCCCGATCGATGATTTGACAACAACATTCCACTTTTCTATCAATGCCGGTATTTAAATGTAATCTTCCTTGGTGTGCATCATAAACAGAAGCCATATGGAGCAATTAATATCCTATCACCAGTTGACTGTGCAATCTAACTATAATCACTTGTTAATTAACATTAGGGGCAAAATCTAACTGAGTTGCGTAATGTATAAAGTTACACCAGAAAGCAATTGTAAAACATGCCTTCAATAATCTTCTGGTTTTTACCACAATAGTGAATGTTTGTAAACAGGCGTAGTAAAAATGGTGTCGGAAAATTTTCATTCATTAAATTTTTGATACACAGGATTTTGATTGCTTCAATTTGAGAACAGAAGGAGACCCCTGAAAACAAGATTATTGTATTGAAGGACAGATGGTTCAAATGTATGTATATATTCAGGATGTTTGTGCTGTATTTAGACCCCTCTATCAAGAAATTTGTTTTGCATGCACACATATAAAAATTGCGGTTTTTATCCAACGCAATCATAGGTTTGAACGTTGTTTTCAATTTAGACTTATTTATATTCAGGATGTACACACTTATTTTTTTCTATTTTCATTTTTTATTTAGTAAAGGAAGATAAGGAATTTATTACATTAACACTGGTCAGTATCTTACGTCATGAGTTCCTCAGGTTCTTTACTGGCATTTTCAGACTTGGTCATCAACCAACTTCTCCCTACTTGTAAATCTAGTGCTCGTAATATGGAATCAAATGCCTTAAGTATGTGAGGGTAGTACTGTACAAGACCAATAGTTTTGGCAGTTGGTTCTGTAAGCATTTTATTCAAAAATGTCCTTTTTACACGGACTGTACTTCCAGATGGCAGTATTGGTTGTGACTGGGGCATTGGTGGATCTCCATCCTTCTGCTGCAAACTATCAGCTATGACAAGAAAAGCTCTTAACCCTATACTCATGCGCTGAAAATTTAAGATTGTGTTAAAATATTTTAGAAGAGACACACTAATTATTTTGAGCATGCTTAAAATGTATTGACATGAAGAGAGGAAAAGAAATCACCTGTTGTTTTTGTTTTGTTTTAATTTTTTTGTTTTCCAAAGAAAAACTAAATTTTAAAATATATCAAATACATGTAATATCAATCAGATATCAACTAGACATTTATCAGATGCTTTTTTCTTTAGATTTATGACTCATACATATGCATAAAAGGAGATTAGAATAAAATGCTTCGCTGGGGCGCAGCTTGATACGACCGCAGAGGTCGAACCCTGAACAGTTGGGGCAAGTATGGACACAACATTCAAGCTTGAAACAGCTCTGAATTTGGATTGTTATTAAATATTTGACACAGCATAGGTTTCTGACACAGAAAGAATGTGGTCTAAGAACTTGAATTTTTTTAATTTACCTATTATGGTCCAATGTCCAAAATCAAAATACATGGTTAGATTCAGCATATCAAAGAACCCCATATATTCAATTTTTGTTAAAATCAAACAAAGTTTAATTTTGGACCCCAACTTGGACAAACTTGAAAACTGGGCTCATAATCAAGAATCTAAACACATGTTTAAATTCAGCATATCAAAGAACCCCAAGAATTCAATTTTTGTTAAAATCAAACTAAGTTTAATTTTGGACCCTTTGGACCTCAATGAAGACCAATTTAAAAAACGGGACCCAAATTAAAAATCTAAAAACACGGTTAAATTTGGCATATCAAAAAACCCCAATAATTCAATTTTTGATGAAATCAAACTAAGTTTAATTTTGGACCCTTTTGACCTCAATGTGGACCAATTTGATAAATACATGGTTAGATTCAGCACATCAAAGAATCCAAAGAATTCAATTTTTGATGAAATCAAACAAAGTTTAATTTTGGACCCTTTTGACCTCAATGTGGACCAATTTGATAACGGTGCCCAAAAATCAAAATACATGGTTAGATTCAGCATATCAAAGAACCCCATATATTCAATTTTTGTTGAAATCAAATAATGTTTAATTTTGGACCCCAACTTGGACCAACTTGAAAACTGGGCCCATAATCAAAAATCTAAACACATGTTTAGATTCAGCATATCAAAGAA
This sequence comes from Mytilus californianus, assembly GCF_021869535.1. Classification (NCBI taxonomy): domain Eukaryota; kingdom Metazoa; phylum Mollusca; class Bivalvia; order Mytilida; family Mytilidae; genus Mytilus; species Mytilus californianus. Next base: position 81,133,708 of record NW_026262745.1, on the reverse strand, counting down.
CCCCAAGAATTCAATTTTTGTTAAAATCAAACTAAGTTTAATTTTGGACCCTTTGGACCTCAATGAAGACCAATTTAAAAAACGGGACCCAAATTAAAAATCTAAAAACACGGTTAGATTTGGCATATCAAAAAACCCCAATAATTCAATTTTTGATGAAATCAAACTAAGTTTAATTTTGGACCCTTTTGACCTCAATATGAACCAATTTGATAGCGGGGCCCACAAATAAAAAATCTAAATACATGGTTAGATTCAGCATATCAAAGAACCTCATATATTCAATTTTTGTTGAAATCAAACAAAGTTTAATTTTGGACCCCAATTTGGACCAACTTGAAAACTGGGCCCATAATCAAAAATCTAAATACATGTTTAGATTCAGCATATCAAAGAACCTCATATATTCAATTTTTGTTGAAATCAAACAAAGTTTAAATACTGGACCCTATCTTGGACCAACTTGAAAACTGGGCCCATAATCAAAAATCTAAACACATGTTTAGATTCAGCATATCAAAGAACCCCAAGAATTCAATTTTTGTTAAAATCAAACTAAGTTTAATTTTGGACCCTTTGGACCTTAATGTAGACCAATTTAAAAAACAGGACCCAAAATTAAAAATCTAAATACACGGTTAGATTTGGAATATCAAAGAACCCCAATAATTCAATTTTAGATGAAATCAAACAAAGTTTAATTTTGGACCCTTTTGACCTCAATATGAACCAATTTGATAACGGGGTCCACAAATAAAAAATCTAAATACATGGTTAGATTCAGTATATCAAAGAACCCCATATATTCAATTTTTGTTGAAATCAAACAAAGTTTAATTTTGGACCCCAATTTGGACCAACTTGAAAACTGGGCCAAAAATCAAAAATCTAAATACATGTTTAGATTCAGCATATCAAAGAACCTCATATATTCAATTTTTGCTAAATTCAAACAAAGTTTAATTTTGGACCCTTTGGACCTTAATGTAGACCAATTTGAAAACTGGACCCAAAATTAAAAATCTTAATACACTGTTAAGATGCGGCATAACAAATAAATAAATGTGATCAAAGATTTTACAAATCTAATGCGCCATTCTGTGCAATTAAAGATTACTTCTTGAAATTTTTCAATATTTGAAATTTGAAAAAAAAATAATATTTGAAGAATAATTCTTTTTAATTTCTGAAATCTGAAATGAGAAAAAATTGACCTCCCACAATTTCTTTTTATCCCCCCCCCCCCTTTTTTCCCCCAAAAAATTCTTTCCCTCAAGATATGGTCATAATCTCAATTCAAATTTCCAATGGAGTTGGCAACCATAATTACCCATTTAAATTTACCATAGTGCTAACTTAATCTATTTTATAATAGAATTAAAAATATAGTGTCAAATATGGATTTTTTGTAAAAAAAAAAGATGCAACATTTGCAGATATTTTTACTGGTCTTCCTTTATAAATATGCATTTCTTTAAACATAATTTAAAAGCAGTGTAAGGGAAGTAACCAAAACGTTGTATTTGGATTACCTCCCTTACACTGTTTTAAATTATCTTTATTGGTCAAGCATGGTAAGGGAGATAATTTTAATGATGTATTTGATTTATCTCCCTTACACTGCTTTAAATTATGTTTTGTACTAAAGTATTTGTCCATTAACCAGGACAACCTTGTTTTCCCCCTTTTTTGCCCCTAATTCCTAAACGGTTTGAGCCATAACCCCCCAAAGCAAATCCTAACCATCCCTTTGTGGTATGGAAACTTGTAGTATAATTTCAGAGAGATCCATACACCGTTCCACAGTTATTGTCTGGAAACTAGAAAATGCTTATTTTTGGCCCCTTTTTGGCCCCTAATTCCTTAACTGTTGGTACCATAACCCCCAAAATCAATCCCAACCTTCCTTTTGTGGTGTTTAACCTTATGGTCAAATTTCAAAAAGATCCATTCACTTAAACTAAAGTTAGAGTGCGAAAACCAATGTGTCTTCGGACGACGACGCTGGACGACGACGACGACGACGACAACGCCAACGTCAAACCAATATACGACCACAAAATTTTTTTGCGGTCGTATAAAAACTTAACACTGAGCAATGAACCTTGAAAATGAGGTCAAGGTAAAAAAAAACCTGCGTGACTGACAAATAGATCATAAAATATTTCCATACACCAAATATAGTTGAACTATTGCATATAGTATTAGAAAAAAAGACCAAGACTCAAAAACTTAACTTTGACCACTGAACCATGAAAATGAGGTCAAGGTCAGATGACACCTGCCAGCTAGACATGTACACCTTACAATCATTCCATACATCAAATATAGTAGACCTATTGCATACAGTATAAGAAAAACAGACCAAAACACAAAAACTTAACTATAACCACTGAACCATGAAAATGAGGTCAAGGTCAGATGACACCTGCCAGTTGGACATGTACACCTCACAGTCCTTCCATACACCGATATACTACACCTATTGCTTATAGTATCTGAGATATGGACTTGACCACCAAAACTTAACCTCGTTCACTGATCCATGAAATGAGGTCGAGGTCAAGTGAAAACTGTCTGACGGGCATGAGGACCTTGCAAGGTACGCACATACCAAATATAGTTATCCTATTACTTATAATAAGAGAGAATTTAACATTACAAAAAATCCTAACTTTTTTTTTCAAGTAGTCACTGAACCATGAAAATGAGGTCAAGTACATTGGACATGTGACTGACGGAAACTTCGTAACATGAGGCATCCATATACAAAGTATGAAGCATCCAGACCTTCCACCTTCTAAAATATAAAGCTTTTAAGAAGTTAGCTAATGCCGCCGGATCACTATCCCTATGTCGAGCTTTCTGTGACAAAAGTCGCAAGCTCAACAAAAATCAGAAAAAAAGAAGAAGAAGAAGAAAAAAATCACAATATTGCTCAGGGTTCTATCCTTTGATTAACATGATTAAGAAGCGTCTGTCCAAGTTTTGTAAAATCTCATGAAGGTTTAACAAAGCAGAACAATTTGAAAAAGTTTGTTGATGTTCAAAAATTTTAATCGTAAACTAAAAATAAAATGCTCCGCAGGGCGCAGCTTGATACGACCGCAGAGGTCGAACCCTGAACAGTTGGGGCAAGTATGGACACATTATTCAAGCTTGATACAGCTCTGAATTTGGATTGTGATTAAATATTTGACACAGCATAGGTTTCTGACACAGAATGAATGTGGTCTAAGAACTTAAAAATTTTAAATTGGACATTCACCTATTATGGTCCAATATCCAAAATCTAAATACATGGTTAGATTCAGCATATCAAAGAACCCCAAGAATTCAATTTTTGATGAAATCAAACAAAGTTTAATTTTGGACCCCGATTTGGACCAACTTGAAAACTGGGCCCATAATCAAAAATCTAAATACATGTTTAGATTCAGCATATCAAAGAACCCTAAAAATTCAATTTTTGTTAAAATCAAACTAAGTTTAATTTTGGACCCTTTGGACCTTAATGTAGACCAATTTGAAAACGGAACCAAAAATTAAGAATCTAAATACACGGTTAGATTCGGCATATCAAAGAACCCCAATTATTCAATTTTTGATGAAATCAAACAAAGTTTAATTTTGGACCCTTTTGACCTCAATGTGGACAAAGTTGATAACGGGGCCCAAAAATCAAAAATCTAAATACATGGTTAGATTCAGCATATCAAAGAACCCCATATATTCAATTTTTGTTGAAATCAAACAAAGTTTAATTTTGGACCCCGATTTGGACCAACTTGAAAACTGGGCCCATAATCAAAAATCTAAATACATGTTTAGATTCAGCATATCAAAGAACCCTAAAAATTCAATTTTTGTTAAAATCAAACTAAGTTTAATTTTGGACCCTTTGGACCTTAATGTAGACCAATTTGAAAACGGAACCAAAAATTAAGAATCTAAATACACGGTTAGATTCAGCATATCAAAGAACCCCAATAATTCAATTTTTGATGAAATCAAACAAAGTTAAATTTTGGACCCTTTTGACCTCAATGTGGACCAATTTAAAAACGGGGCCAAAATCCAAAAACTTAATACACGGTTAGATTCAGCATATTAAAGAACCCCAAGAATTCAAGAATAAAACCCCATTGAAATTGATCAAGAAATAAGCAATTTATACGAAGTATCTTCTTTTGCACAATACTGTGCAATTGAATATTTCTTGCTATTGCGCAATACTGTACAATTGACAATTTCTTGCTATTGCGCAATATTGTGCTATTGGATATTTCTTGCTATTGCGCAATACTGTGCAATTGAAGATTTCTTGCTATTGCGCAATACTGTGCAATTGAAGATTTCTTGCTATTGTGCAATACTGTGCAATTGAAAATTTCTTGCTATTGCACAATACTTATTAGATAATAATTTACACATCCTGTTTGGTGTGTATCTCCTACCATATCATTATTATTTGCTTTTAAATATTAATCAGAAATAACCAACTTAAAATGGAAAATTTTAAAAGAAAAAAAAAAGGGAAAAAAGAAAAAAAAAGAAAAGAAAAAAATCCCCCCCCAAATTTTTTGAACCCCCTTATGATTCATCACCCCCAAACTCAATCCCAGCCTTCCCTTTGTGGTATGGTACCTTGCAGTACAATTTCAGAGAGATCCATACACTTGAACACAAGTTATTGTCTGGAAACTAGAAAAATGCTTATTTTTGGCCCCTTTTTGGCCCCCAATTCCTAAACGTTTCAGGCAATTACCCCCAAACTCAATTCCAGCTTTCCCTTTGTGATATGGAACCTTGTAGTACAATTTCAGAAATATCCAAACACTTACACACAAGTTATTGTCATGAAACTAGAAAAATGCTTGTTTTTTGCCCCTTTTTTGGCCCCTAATTCCTAAAATTTTGAGGCAATTACCCCCAAAATCAATTACAGCCTTTCCTTTGTGATATGGAACCTTGTGGTACAATGTCAGAGAGATCCATACACTTACACACAAGTTATTGTCTGGAAGTTACAAAAATGCTTATTTTTGGCCCCTTTTTGGCCCCTAATTCCTTAACTGTTGGTACCATAACCCCCAAAATCAATCCCAACCTTCCTTTCGTGGTATTGAACCTTATGGTAAAATTTCATGGAGATCCATTCACTTAAACTAAAGTTAGAGTGCGAAAACCAATGTGTCTACGGAGAGGAAAAAAAAGTGAATATGAAGAGTGACAGTCTTCTAACTATATCAGCAAAATTTGACTTGTTTGTGGATCTTCCTTTGCTGATCATTTTTGTTATTTAAAGTTTCTATTAATCTATTATAATTTTTATCATATAAGGCAAAACGCAAAAAAAAATCGTAAAAATCGTCACTAAAGGGCAATAACTACAAAATTTCCACCATATCGTCTTTAATGTAGATCTTGTCTTGCTGATATTTTTTGCTAATTTAAGTTTTTATCTATCTATTATAATTTTTAAGATATAAGGCAATAAAATGCTTCACCGAGCACAGCCTGATCGACCACAGAGGTCGAACCCTGAACAGTTGGGGTAAGTTTGGACACAATATTCAAGCTTGATATTGTCTGAATTTGGATTGTGATCAAATTTTTGACATAATATAGGTTTCTGACACAAGATAAATGTGGTCAAAGAACTTAAAAATTTGAAATGGGACATTTAATTTACCTAGTATGGTCTGATATCCAAAATAAAAAACATCAAAAATTTAAATTTTAGTTGAAATCAAACAAAGTTTAATTTAAGACCCTTCAAACCTTGATATGGACTAATTTGAAAACAGGGCCCAAAATTAAAAATCTAAATGCACAATAAGATCAGCATATCATAGAGCCGCAATAATTCAGTTTTTGATGAAATCAAACAAAGTTTAATTTTGGACCCTTTGGACCTCAATGTAGACCAATTCAAAAATGGGGCCCAATATCCAAAATAGTAATACAAGGTTAGATACCCCAAAAATTAAAGACTTTAAATTAATCCATTGAAATTGGTTAAAAGATTTGTATTTATTTTCAATTGAAGTTTTCTTGCTATTGCGCAATACTGTGCTATTGCGCAATACTGTGCTGTTGCACAATACTTAGTTAATCTGTTATATATAATAATTTACACACCCTGTTTGGTGTGTAACTCATGTCATTTCAGTATTTGTTGCTTTTATATAGTAATCAGAAATAATCAATGTAAAAATGGAAAAATTTTTTGGGAAAAAAAACTAAAAATTATGAAAAAAAAAATCCCCCCAAAAAATTTGTTCCTCCCCCCAAAAAAAATTTTTGAAAAAATTTGAAAAATTTTGAAGAAAAAAGTATGAACCCCCCAAAAAAAAATTTTGAAGAAAAAAAAATTGAACCCCAAAAAAAGATTTGAAAAAAAATCCCTCCCCCAAACTTTTTGAAACCCCCCCGCAAATTTTTTTTGAAATTTTAAAAAATATTTTCTTTTCAGGAAAAATGTACAATTTCAGAGAGTTCCATAAACTTTAACACAAGTTATTGTCTGGCCCCTTTTTTGCCCCTAATTTCTAAACGTTTTGGGCAATTACCCCCAAACTCAATCCCAGCCTTCCCTTTGTGGTATGGAACCTTGTAGTACAATTTCAGAGAGATCCATACACTTAAACACAAGTTATTGTCTGGAAACTAGAATAAACAGCTGCACCAAGAGCGCATGATACGCCCGTCACATTTTTTTAGAATAAAGTTCAATAACTTCTCAATGTCATATCAGAAATTTGTGAAAAACTAAAGGGAGGTTATCTTAATTGATATAAACCAGTCACCAAAGTTTAATGAAAACTGCTCAAAGCACTTTAAAGGTATTGTCCAAAAACTGGAAAATCACCCCTTTTTTAGGAATAAAATCCCATAACTCGGAAGTGTAATATCTAAAATTTATAAAAATTGAAAGGGTTTTACATCAATAGATATAAACAATTCTCCAAAGTTTCATGAGAACTGCTGAAAGCATTTTTGAGTTATTGTCAGAAAACTGGAAAATCCCCCTTTTTTTTAATGAATAAAACTCCATAACTCGGAAACATAAAATCTAAAATTTATAAAAATTAAAAGGGAGCTCATGTCAATAGATATAAAAAATTGACCAAAGTTTCTTGCAAATTGGTGAAAGCATTTTTTAGTTATTGTCCGAAAACTGGAAAATCCCCCTTTTTTTAATGAATAAAACCCCATAACTCAGAAACGTAAAATCTAAAATTTATAAAAAACGAAAGGGAGCTCACGTCAATAGATATGAACAATTCACCAAAGTTTTATGCAAATTGGTTGAAGCGTTTTAGAGTTAATGTCCGACATGTTGACGACGGACGGACGGACAGACGGACTATATGACGGACGAACTAACGAATGGACGCACAGACCAGAAAACATAATGCCCCTACTACTATTGTAGGTGGGGCATAAAAATACTTTAGTAAACCAGGCTTGCAGTTACTGGAAGCAAGTTCAAATCCTGTTGATATTGAAATCATGCTTAAAGCCTTCTTGCATAGGCAATCATAACATCTCCTTATGTTCTTCTACGATTACTAACGCCCATAGACTACCCAATTCTATACACATAACACTAATAAAAACCAAACTAATGTTCAAATTGAATACCCACACGACAGTGCCATGTGCTGATTTTAATTGCACATTATGATACATAATATCATGTCGACAAAATATAGTCAGTAATTAATAAATACTACTGAAATCAAAACAGTAAATATAACATCAAATAAATTCACATAAGCAAGATAAAAATTTTAACTGGGAAACACGTCTAATCGAATCGGCCCTGTCGTGCTGAATGGTTATATCCCATGAAGCGCGGGAATACAAATAACGGTCTATGGGCAGACAACTAGAAGAAATTAATTTCAATCTAATTCAGTTCCTTCAAACGGTTGAAATTACATTTCTTCTACGATTACTAACGCCCATAGACTACCCAATTCTATACACATAACACTAATAAAAACCAAACTAATGTTCAAATTGAATACCCACACGACAGTGCCATGTGCTGAACTACAAAGAACGGGCAATAAAATTTTTATCTTGCTTATAGAACTTAATTCACTTTCAAAATAAAAAGTCATTATCAGGTTATAAACCTAAATTTTCAGAAACAATTAATCTGTCTTTTAAAGAGTCTTTAATATAACCGTCCTTGGCGGTCTCTGAACGCCATCTACCATGTCTTTTGAACAATCGATCGGAAATGCCTAAATTGGCACAAGTTGTAGCTCCACCAGAACGTAAACTGTGCAATCCATATTTTTTAATATCTGACACAAATGGTTGAAAAGCTCCAATAAATAATTCTCTCATACGTGTATAAGACAGTGGTTTGTTATCCTTCCGAAGTACATATCGATCCTTGAATTTTGTTAAATTTCTAAAAATAAATTCATCTGAATCCGGCGAAATATCAGCCCACAACAAATATAACTTTAAATTCTTTACTGGACAAATATCGGAATCCATACAGGCTATTACTACAGAATTGCCATCACGATAAATATCAGTTTTACTTTTCGGAATAAATATAGATACATAACCTAATTCAAACTTGATATCACATATGCGTATATTTAATAGCTCGGACACTCTCAAAAATCCAGAATAAGCAAGTAAACACGCGCAAATAATATGCTGTGACATAACATTGTATTCCTTGAATAATGAACTATACATTTTAGTTAGAAGCTCAGGAGTAACTGGTTCCTTTTTCTCAGTTCGTGTAGCTAAGCGCCGTTTTGCACCTTCTAAAACATTTTTCACAACTAAATTTTCGGTAGGAGACGTTTGACCAATCATATGATATGCCCATTGTATACTATAAAATGCTGAAATAACCGGACTAGCAGTGTTACTGTTATGAACTAATGAAGATAAATATAGTGCAACGTGCAAAGGTTTTGCCGGTAAAATATCACAACCATCTATACCGTTATGAACGGCCCACTTTTTCCAACGGATAAATCCTGCATGATAAGTTTTAACGGTACTGTCAGCTTTAGATTCACAAAGTAAATCCATAAGAACATCAACATTGGTATGCAGAGTTGATGGCAAAGAATTAATCTCAGATTCATAAGCCTGCAAAAACACATGTATAAACAATAATTAAACAATAATAGCATCTTAAATGATGGAAACTACCAACAGAAAAATACTTGTTAGTATATCTCACAAGACTATGCACAATAGTCTTAAATGCTTAACATAAGCATTTGTATTTGTTAGTATATTAGTTCTCAACAAGGCCAATTATAGCCTTAATGCCAAAATCTGAAACCAATTCAGTTATGCATTGTAACGTTAGTACACAAACAAGGCACTAAAACAGCCTTTAAAATATCTTCTTATATCTATTTAAAATATCATCTGTAAAATTCAGATAAGCATAAACAGCTTCATAAGCAAAATAGGTTTACAATCTTCATACATATCAGTATTATTTTCTGAAATCTAGCCTCAAAGCTAACATCTTAAAAGTAAGATCAGTATTACCAAAAATGGCCTTCTTGCTTTTACCAGGAGTATAAAACTCCTTACCGCTTGGTAATTCTACATGTGCAATAACTTGATCTGTAAAATCGCCCCCATTTGGGCATAGCATAGGCCAATAACTTGCGGATGGCCAACAAGGAACAATCAATGTACCTACAGCGTTGCATTGTCTCATGTAATTAATAACACGTGGTATAAGAAATACAGGCGGTACAAAAAGACCGTTAACCCCAAACCAATTAACTGTGAAAGCATCAATACCAGAAGAATTTTCATTCCAAAATCTTGAATAAAATACCAGTAACTTGAAATTGTGGTCAGAAGCAAACCAATCTACTTCATGAGGTCCCCATAAAGCTTCTATCAATTGAAATATATAATATGATATACCCCAATCATCATGATCAACGATGCGACTCAAAAAGTCAGCTTTTTCGTTTAGTGTCCTAGGTATCCAAACTATATCAATATTGACATTGTACTTCAAACATGCGCTAAATATGTCCAACGCTAAATTTTGTAAAATAGTTTTTGTACTGCCCTTGCTAACAATGCTCACAACATTCTGGTTATCTGTAAACCATTTGACCTTTTTTCCAGATATAAAATTAATTAATGACAGCAAAACTTTCTTAACCGCTGAAAGTTCCTTCCAAGTTGAACTATTACTACGTTCTGATTCAACCCACATACCATGTGCAATGCTTTGTGGTGTTTCTACAATATAACCTCCAAAGCCTGTATCACTAGCGTCACTATAGATAATACTATGACATGATTCATCAACACTAAAATGTTTTACATTAACTTCACTAATATACAGTTTCCAGAATTGTAACTGTTCAATACTGGATTCAGAAAGTTTAATATAAGAATACCAAGACGCAGATGTGTTCACGTCTATAGTTAAATGTTTAGTCATTAAATAAACTAAATTTCCAATAACTAAGTATGTAGATATTATCTGACCTACAACAGATGCAACTTTTTTCACGTACACGCTTTTAGGCCCAGTTAAACAAGATATAATGTCATCAATAGAATGTATCATCTTATCTATTCTGTTATCTGGTATTTTATAAAAGCCATACTCTGTATCAATAAATGTTCCTAACCAAACCAGACGTTTAGTAGGTTCCCACAATGATTTTTCGGCCTTAGGTACAAAGCCACTTTTAACTAAATCTAGCTTAACTTGTTCTGACACAATCTTACACATATCTTTACCTTGTTCAATACCTAACCCATCATCAAGATACATAATGACTTGTTTACCTTCAGATCCCCATTTCTTTACAAGCGGCCTAGTCAGTTTAGTAAAAAGAAAACAAGCTGTACTTAATCCAAATGGTAAAACAAGAAATTTGAAAAATGTAGGACATCCATTAATGGTCCATGAAAAACCTAAATACTCTGTGTGGGGTTCAAAAATATCAACATGGTGATAAGCTGAGTGAACATCAAACTTAAACATAGAATAGTTCAATTTAATATGCTGTTGAGCAGTTCTCATATCCTCAAATTTAACGCTCTGTTTCCATAAATGTTAATTAACCGCTCTCAAATCAAGTATCAATCTTTTCTTTGAATTAGATTGAACTGATACAGTAAGAGGATTAACAACGAAAGGTCGCTTATCACACTGAACTATCAAACCTCTATGTAATAAATCCTGAATAGCTGTATGCACAAAATCGGAATTTTTTAAAGCTGATACATTGTTATATAAATACGTAGACGGAGGAATAGAATAAAATGGTAACTTATAACCATCTCTTATAGTGTCAATAATATAATCATAAGCACCAATATTTATCCAAAATTGGATATTTTCCTTCAGCCTACCCTTAACAATTATATCAGTACCATCTTGCTCATATTGGAAATAATCATGTGTAAAAGTTGGTTCAGACAAATTTTCTAAAGAAATTGTGTCAAAATTATACTCATCTTTTACAAAACTAGTTTCTTTTGAGTGATGCTGCTGTCTTGTTGTTTTGGAAGGGGCAGTTAACTCTCCAGTGCTTGTACGACCCACAGTTGAAGCATGGTCCCCGTTGAGATTTTCCAGCATACTGGTCTTGGGCATACGGGAAACTTCCATACCAAGACGGCTGGCCCCCTCGAAAAGGCTGTTGAGGATTAAAGCTAGGGTTGGCGGTGGAAGGAACCTGCTGTTGTTTAGGAGCTGGTTTGCTCTTTGCCTTTTTCTTCCTAATGGCCCTGTTTTCAGCTCTGATTATCTTGGACTCGTCTTCTGAATCGCTAGCAATTGGGTTTGCCTCGTACTGGCGAGCAGTGTCCCATCCCCCATCAGAAGTGTCCGCGATCTTTATTAACTTATTTCTTTGTTTAAGCCTATCGGTGCATGATGCAATAATGTCTCTGGCATAGTCAACTTTGCCATTGTCAATAGCCCACAGAGCCTGGGTTAAATCTTCTAAATTTTCGGTATTACCATTGAACTGAATTTTATTACCTTCAGAACGCCATTTATACTGGGAGTCCGACTTCAACTTCTTGACTTGAATTTTCATACATTGGTTTGTTCCGTGGATTTCGTCGCGCAAACTATTAATCTTTTCGCTGATTTTGGTGTCCACAAGAACTTCAATATCCTGCTTTTGACGATTAACTGCGTCTAAAACTGTACGCAAAGATATTTCTTCAGAGGGTGTATCTGAATCCATGTTTGGTATTAACTGGGAAACACGTCTAATCGAATCCGCCCTGTCGTGCTGAATGGTTATATCCCATGAAGCGCGGGAATATAAATAATGGTCTATGGGCAGACAACTAGAAGAAATTAATTTCAATCTAATTCAGTTCCTTCAAACGGTTGAAATTACATGTTATATTTCTTTATTATTGCGAACCCAATGAAAGTTTTCCACAGTGCCATCTCTATCTTGACCAGGTATTTAAACTTTTGCAAGTTCACCTGTCCTATTGAATAGATACAATAGCTATTGTTCTCTGTGTAGTTTATTCTCTGGGACCTTTAAATTTCTTCTAAGAGAAATCTATCATTCATTGATTAAATTACCTGAGTAAAAAAAATTTCTTATATATAGACAAAAATACTGTTTTTATACTCGTTAACTGCGTGTGATGATGTAGTTATTCAATATTATTAATATATTTTCATTCAGTTTAATATAAACATTGATTCAATCATAAAAATTTGATTTCTGACAAAACTTTCAACATTGTTCCTTTTAAAAAAAAATTTGTTTGACATGAATAAGAACTTGAAAATAATGATGTTTCAAATTAAGATCTTCTTAAATGTATTCTATAACTAAACAAAAAAAAATCAAATTTCAATAGGAACATTGATAAAACTTTTGTTAGAAATCAACTTTTTATGATTGAATCAATGTTTATATTAAACTGAATGAAAATATATTATAAATATTGAATAAATACATCAGCACACGCAATTAATGAGTATAAAAAAAGTATTTTTGTCTATATATAAGAATTTTTTTTTACACAGGTAATTTAATCAATGAATGATAGATTTCTCTTAGAAGAAATTTAAAGGTCCCAGTGAATAAACTACACAGAGAAAAATAGCTATTGTATTCATTCAATAGGACAGGTGAACTTGCAAAAGTTTAAATACATGGTCAAGATAGAGATGGCACTGTGGAAAACTTTCATTGGGTTCGCAATAATACTATTTTATAAATCCTACCTCTGGTGTCAGACCAACTTTTGCCTGGCGTCCCACACCCAATAAATCAAAAATGATTTCCTTCATAGCAAAATCTATTCTCTCCTACAAAATAAAGAAAAAATACATCATCAATGTCATAACATGATTAGTGGATTTTTTGTAATGGAAAATGACATTTAATTAATGTTAACAAATTTACTACTTTTCTTTGTATGAGTGTTGTATACAAGAATCCTTGTAAGCTAATTTTCTTGCAGTGATCAATTCTAATCTTATCTAAAAATAATAAAATGCTCCGCTGGACGCAGCTTGATACGACAGCAGAGGTTGAACCCTGAACAGTTGGAGCAAGTATGGACACAACATTCAAGCTTGATACAGCACTGAATTTGGATTGTGATTAAATATTTGACACAGCATAGGTTTCTGACACAGAATGAATGTGGTCTAAGAACTTAAAAATTTTTGATTTACCTTTTCAAACCATATCATTATTATTTGCTTTTATATATAAATCAGAAATAACCAATTTAAAATGGAAAATTTTAAAGAAAAAAAGGGGGAAAAAAATCCCCCCCCCAAATTTTTTGAACCCCCTTATGATTCATCACCCCCAAACTCAATCCCAGCCTTCCCTTTATGGTATGGTACCTTGCAGTACAATTTCAGAGAGATCCATACACTTGAACACAAGTTATTCTCTGGAAACTAGAAAAATGATGATTTTTGGCCCCTTTTTGGCCCCTTATTCCTAAACGTTTTGGGCAATTACCCCCAAACTCAATTCCAGCTTTCCCTTTGTGATATGGAACCTTGTAGTACAATTTCAGAAAGATCCATACACTTACACACAAGTTATTGTCATGAAACTAGAAAATGCTTGTTTTTTGCCCCTTTTTTGGCCTCTAATTCTTAAAATTTTGAGGCAATTACCCCCAAAATCAATCCCAACATTCCATTTGTGATATGGAACCTTGTGGTACAATGTCAGAGAGATCCATACACTAACACACAAGTTATGTCTGGAAGTTACAAAAATGCTTATTTTTGGCCCTTAATTCCTTAACTGTTGGTACCATAACCCCCAAAATCAATCCCAACCTTCCTTTTGTGGTATTGAACCTTATGGTAAAATTTCATAGAGATCCATTCACTTAAACTAAAGTTAGAGTGCGAAAACCAATGTGTCTTCGGACGACGACGACGCCAATGTCATACCAATATACGACCGCAAAATTTTTTTGCTGTCGTATAAAAACTTATTGGAAATGGACCTAATCATGAAAACTTAACCTAGACAGACAGGAATACCTTTCAATCATTCCATACGCCAAATATAGTTCATCTACTGCTTATGTATAGAAACACAGATCTAATCATGAAAACTTAATGTTGATGACAGATCAATGAAATCAGGTAAAGGTCAAGTGAACCCTGTCTGACAAACATGTCAGAGGTTGACTTCCGGTTCTGCCAAGATGGCATGGCTAAATTTTGCTCTCCTTTTTATAAGTATTTTAACTCGATTTTATCCACCTATAGACCATTACTATGAGCAAGTACTTGTTAAAGCTGAAGATCTAGGATACTATGCCAGTACGAACATAGAACATTTGAAAATTAATGACTTATCAGTTGAAAATCTGATGCAAAAAAGTTTACAGAAAATAAAAAATGGCGGCCTCCATGCCCGAAATGGAAAAGCACTTTTTTCTCTTATAAACATTCTGGTATGTGGTGTCATAGCTTCCAATCCTGGCCCAGCGAAATACCGATGAGGGAGCTGTACAAAGCTGGTTCGTTCCAACAAGAAAGCAATAATGTGTGACTAATGTGATCTATGGTTCAACATTAAATGCATGAACATTACTGTAAAAACATACAACATCTTATCTGAAAGTAATGATGAATGGTATTGTTCGAAATGTCAATTACCAAATTTTTCAGACTCTTTTTCAAGGATGATGACCAATATCAACATGATGGTAACAGTTGTGACCCAGTGTCAGTGAGTTCTGCCGAAGCTCCAAAAAATGACAATTTATATTCTGATGAAGTCTTTAAATGTTTCCAGAAGGGAATGCACTTTATCCACCTGAATGCCCGCTCATTACTTACAAAAATTCCAGAACTACAGACTATTGCGTTTAAAAAAATGCACTCCGTCTGGAGCAGCTGGATACGACCGCAGAGGTCAAACTCTGAAAAGCTGGGGCAAGTATGGACACAATATTCAAGCTTGATACAGCTCTGAATTTGGATAGTGATTAAATATTTGACACATTATAGATTTCTGACACAGAATAAATGTGGTCAAAGAACTTAAAAATTTGAAATGGGACATTTAATCTTCTAAATGGTCCAATATCCAAAATCTAATTCCATGGTTAGATTCAGCATATAAAAAAAACCATGAAATCAAACAAACAAAAAGTTTAATTTTGGACCCTTTGGACCTTAATATGGACTAATTTGAAAACAGGGCCCAAAATTAAAAATCTGAATGCACAGTTAGATTCAGCATTTCATAGAACCACAAGAATTCAGTTTTTGATGAAATCAAACAAAGTCTAATTTTGGACCCTTTGGACCTCAATGTAGACCTATTTAAAAATGGGGCCCCAATATCCAATATAGTAATACACGGTAAGAACCCCCAACAATTCAAGACTTTAAATTAATCCTCATTGAAATTGGTTAAAAGATTTGTATTTATTTTCAATTGAAGATTTCTTGCTGTTGTGCAATACTTTGCTGTTGCGCAATACATAGTAAATCTGTTTACAATCTATATACTGTAAATTCAGAAATTATTGCGAGGTTTTTATTAATGCGAATAATGTGGCTGGATATGTATCGCAATAATAAGAAGTCGCATTTTCGTCCATTTTTCAAAAATTGCAATAATAAATGCATGCAATAATTTCTGAATTTACAGTATAACAAGCATTCTGAGAGTATTGCATAGCAATACATAGTCCCCTACCGGTTAAAAATTCATTTCACTGGAACAAAATGCTAATTTGATCTATAACTTGTCATGGTGTAAACTATATAACAAATATCAAGTCAATATCTTCAAGCATGAGGATAAAAAGTGTGGAAAACTGATTATTTAAGTAAATTTTCTAAGTCCAAGGACCATAACTCTACACAAAATCATCAGACCGGAACAAAATTCAAACTAGATCTGTAACTTGTCATGATAAAACTATATACCAATTATCAAATCAATATCTTTAAGCATGACGAAAAAAAGTGCAGAAAACTGATTATTTGAGTGAATTTTCTAAGTCGCAGGACCATAACTCTGCACAAAATCATCAGACCGGAACAAAATTCAAACTTGATCTGTAACTTGTCATGATAAAACTATATACCAATTATCAAATCAATATCTTCAAGCATGACGAAAAAAAGTGCGGAAAACTGATTATTTGAGTGAATTTTCTAAGTCCAAGGACCATAACTCTGCACAAAATCATCAGACTGGAACATAATTCGAACTTGATCTGTAACTTGTCATGATAAAACAATACACCAAATATCAAATCAATATCTTCAAGCATGAAGAAAAAAAGTGTGGAAAACTGATTTGCCGGACAGGCGGATGGACAGACAGACAGACAGATGGACGGAGTGCAAACCTAAAGCCCCCTTCAACTTTGTCGGTAGGGGACTAATAATTTAAACACCCTGTTTGGTGTGTATCTCCTGCCATATCAGTATTTGTTGTTTCTTTATATAGATCAGAAATAATTTATGTTAGAACCAGCTTAGCCAGTATAAGAAAAGTCTTGTTTTTGGCCCCTATTTGGCCTCTAGTTTCTTAACGATTAAAGCCATAACCCCCAAAATGACCCCAACCTTCCGTGTGTGGTATGGAACCTTGTGGTATAATTTCATAGAGATCCATCAACTAATACTTAAGTAATTGTCTGGAAACCAGAAAAACCTTGTTTCCCCCCTTTTTTGTCCCCTTATTCCTGAACAGTTTAAGCCATAACCGCCAAAGTCAAACCCAACCTTCCCTTTGTGGCATGGAACCTTGTGGTTCAATTTCATAGAGATCCATAGACTAATACTTAAGTAATTGTACATTAACCAGAAAAACCTTGTTTTTTCCCCCTTTTTTTGCCCCTAATTTCTGAACGGTTTGGGCCATAACCCCCAAAGTCAATCCCAACCTTCCCTTTGTGGTATGGAACCTTGTGGTACAATTTCAGAGAGATCCATACACTTATACACAATTTATTGTCCAGAAACTAGAATAAACTGCTTCAATGAGCGCAGCTGGATACACCCGCAGAGGTCCAACCCTGACATTAGGGGTAAAAATGGACACAATATTCAAGCTTGATACAGGTCTAAATTTGGATTGTAATTAAATATTTGACATATTATAGGTTTCTGAATAAATGTAGTCAAAGAACTTGAAATTGGTTATATGAATTGAATTTATATTCAATTAAAGATTTCTTGCTGTTGTGCAATACACTGTGCTGTTGCGCAATACTTAGTAAATCTGTTGTCAGACTATAAACAAATAAAGTTCAATTAATTCTCAATGTCATATTAGAAATTTATGAAAATGTAAAGGGAGCTTACATCAATAGATATAAACAATTCACCAATTTTTCATGAGAATTGCTGACAGCATTTTTGAGTTATTGTCCAAAAACTGGAAAATCCCCCCTTTTTTAATGAATAAAACCCCATAACTCAGAAATGATAAATGAAAAATTTATAAAATTCTAATCGGAGCTTACATCAATAGATATAAACAATTCACCAAAGTTTCATAAGAACTGCTGAAGTTATTGTCTGAAAACTGGAAAATCCCCCCTTTTTTAATGAATAAAACCCCATAACTCAGAAATGATAAATGAAAAATTTATAAAATTCTAAACAGAGCTTACATCAATAGATATAAACAATTCACCAAAGTTTCATAAGAACTGCTGAAAGCATTTTTGTTTTTTTTGTCCTGAAAACTGGAAAATCTCCCTTTTTTTATAAATAAAACCCTGTAACTCGGAAACGTAAAATCTAAAATTTATAAAAATCAAAAAGGAGCTTGTGTCAATAGATATAAACAATTCACCACAATTTCTTGCAAGTTGGTGAAAGCATTCTTGAGTTATTGTCCGAAAACTGGAAAATCCCCCTTTTTATAATGAATAAAACCCCATAACTCGGAAACGTAAAATCTAAAATTTATAAAAAACAAAAGGGAGCTCACGTCAATAGATATAAACAATTCACCAAAGTTTTATGCAAATTTGTTAAAGCGTTTTTGAGTTAATGTCCGACATGTTGACGACGGACGGACGGACGGACAGACGGAAGGACCGAAGGACAGACGGACAACAGTATACCATAATACGTCCCGTAAACAGATGTATAAAAATGCCTTTTTGGCCCCCTTTTGACCCCTAATTCCTAAACAGTTGGGACCATAACCCCCAAAATCAATATCAATCCCAACCTTCCTTTTGTGGTATTGCACCTTGTGATTAAATTTCATAGAGATCCATTCACTTATACTAAAGTTATTGTCCGGAAACAAATGTCTTCGGATGATAACGCCTAAAATTTTTTTGCAGTCGTATAACAAAAGCAGCAGTGATATCTGTAACCGAGACCTGGTTTGATGAAACAATAACCAATACAGAGGCTAACATCCCTGGATACACTATCCTCAGAAAAGACCGCAACAGATGTAGAGGTGATGTGTGTATATACATTAAAGAAAATAAAAAAAAAAATTGCAAATTTCTCAACAAAATTACAATTTTGAGGGGTCGATAACAAGTCCCTACAAAAATTGGTTTAGATTTTGGAAATAATAATTCAATACACAAAAATTCATCATTATTGTTTATTTCGTCCAGGTTTACACCAATAAATTTGGACGAAATAAACAATAATGATGAATTTTTGTGTATTGAATTATTATTACCAAAATCTAAACCAATTTTTGTAGAGACTTGTTATTGACCCCTCAAAATTGTAATTTTGTTGAGAAATTTGAATTTTTTTTTGTCTCAGCTAAGAGAGGATTGTGAAATTATATTACTTGGTGACCTGAACATATGTTTTAAAGATCAGAGTGGATCACTGTATAAATCTTTTAATGAGCTTTTAAAATTGTTTAACTTAAGTCAAATTATTAAAGAGCCAACAAAAATTACAGAATTTACAGCGTCTGTAATAGATCATATTTTATGTAATAATACTGAGAAAATCTCTCAGTCTGGTGTATTAAATATTGGTTTCAGTGATCATTGTATGGTATATTGTACTAGAAAATTAGCAAAATCTGTATATAATAAGCACAATTATGTTTAAGTCAGATCTGTGAAATCATATAATAAAGATGAATTTATAGCTAAGCTTACTAAAGCAAAATGGGAAAAGTGTTTCAGTGCCTCAGACATAAATGAGGCCTGGCCTTTTATTAAAGAAATGTTTATGGATATTCTTGACAGTGTTGTTCCTTTTAAAGAAGTTTGTATTAAACAAAGAACAGAACCATGGATATCAGCAGAAATTTTGATAAATATTCAACTGAGAGACAAATTTTTATCTGACTTTTAAGATTTCTAAAAATCCTGAAGATTATAAAAAGTTTAGTAAACTTAGAAATCATGTTCAAAGATCATGTAAAATTGCAAAATCTGACTACTATAGTAGTGAAATTGAAGAAAACAGAAATAATCCTTTCTTCCCTTTTGATACTACAAAAGTAAACAACTTTGGAATAGTTTTAAAAATTTGGGATATCAATTATCAAAAGGATCCTAAATCAAATCCAGATATAGTACTAAATATTGATGGGCAGAACTGTCATGATAACAAAAAAATATCAAATAATTTTAACATTTTTTTTACAACTATAGCTGCAAAATTGGTAGAAAAACTACCAAGCGCAAAGGGTTTGTATAGTGCCACTACAAATATTGTTAAATCTGTCTATGTTCAGAGAAGGAAATCAGATATACTTTTTAATCTAAAAAATATAACAGAGGAATTTGTTTATAAAGAACTATGTAGTTTAAATATAAGTAAGAGCATGGGTCTAGATGGTATTCCGGCAAGGTTTCTTAAGGATGCAGCCCCAATTCTGAAAATTCCCATTACTTTCTTGATAAATTTATCTATCTCTGAAGGTACGGTACCTGACGATCTGAAAATGGCTAAGGTCAAGCCCCTATTTAAGAAAAATGACAGACTCAAGCCTGAAAATTACAGGCCAGTTAGCATTTTAAGTATTGTTTCTAAAATTCTAGAAAAAGCTGCCTATAAGCAACTTGAAAAATTCTTGATTTCAAATAATTTATTATTTGAGTTTCAATCAGGATTTAGAAGTTCTTATTCAACTGATTCTTGTCTCATTCACTTTATAGATCACATTAAAACTCAAGCAGCCAAAGGTATTTTTACAGGAATGGTCCTATTAGACCTACAGAAGGCGTTTGACACAGTAGATCACAAGATATTATGTGACAAATTAGAAGTTATTGGGGTTAGATCTATACCTTGGTATGAGTCCTATTTGACAAACAGAAAACAGGTTGTAAGTGTAAATGATGTTCAAACTAGCATTGACCAAGTAAGATTGTAAAGTTTTGATATATGGAGATGATACTGCAATTTTATTTTCCCATATAGACCCTGGGGTCATCTCGCATAAATTATCCAGAATGCTGGAGTCATGCCATGATTGGTTAACTGACAATAAATTGTCCCTACATTTGGGAAAGACGGAGAGTATAAATTTTGGTCCTGGTCGAAAACTTCTGTCTCTAATACCGGGTGATTTTTCTATCTCCTGTAATGGTATTAATATTGAATCCAAAAATTTTGTAAAATATTTGGGAATAATAATTGATCAGTTTCTGACAGTTGATTTTATTCTCAATTCTATAGTGAAAAAAGTCAATCAAAGGCTTAATAAAATTGAGAATGGAAATGGGGAATATGTCAAAGAGACAACAACCCGACATAAGAGCAGACTACAGCCGAAGGCCACCAATGGGTCTTCAACACAGCGAGAAAATCCCGCACCCGGAGGTGGTCCTCAACTGGCCCCTAAATAAAATTGTGTACTAGTTCAGTGAAAATGGACGTCACACTAAACTCCAAAACATATAAATGAACTAAAATTAAAAAACATACAAGACTAACAAAGGCCAGAGGCTCCTGACTTGGGACAGGCGCAAAAATGTGGCAGGGTTAGACATGTTTTGTGAGATCTCAACCCTCCCCTTATACCTCTAGCCAATGTAGAATAAAGAAACACATAGCAATACACACAGTTAAACTCAGTTTAAAAGAAGTCAGAGTCCGATGTCAGAATAGGTAACAAAAGAAACTAAGCAAAATGACAATGATACATAAATGAACAAAGGACTACTAGCAGTTACTGACAGGCCAGCTCCAGAACTCAATTAAACTGATTGAAAGATTATGTCTTCATCATATGAAAATCAAGTACAATCCCTCCCGTTAGGGGTTTAGTATCATACCATCATAAAATATATGAGAAGAACATAACCCGTATCATGCCAACAACTGGTTTTAGAATAAATGTGTTTATTTCCGATGCAAAGACCCTATGAGTGAATCAATATTATTACCAAAATATGCAATCCTTAATGACTTGACAACAGTATCGTAACTATATCCTTTCCGAATAAGTCTGTTTAAAGGTTTGGTTAGCTTTTGAGGTGAATGCCGACATTTTTGTGCTTTGTAAAGAATATTACCATAAAATATTGGATATGAAATACCTGAACCTATAAGATGTCTGCATGTTGATTTATATTTACGAATGATGTCCTTGTACCGATGATAAAATTTAGTAAATGTTTTGACTAGTTTGTGATATCGAAAACCCTGGTGTAATAATTTTTCAGTAATACAGATTTCTTTCATTGAAATCTAATATGTTGTTACATACACGAGGGAATCGAACAAGTTGAGATATATAAACACCATAAGATGGCGACAAGGGAACGTCACCATCTAAAAATGGATAATTAACAATAGGAAATGAAAAATCATCTCTTTTATCATAAATTTTGGTATTAAGCTTCTGTTAAAGATAAAGATATCAAGATCCAGGAAAGGGCAGTGTTCATTGTTAGTATAAGCTTTATTTAAAGTCAGTTCGGCAGGATAAATCTCTTAGTGTACATACTGAAGTCGTCATTATTGAGAGCCAATATATCATCCAAATATCTAAAAGTGTTATTAAATTTTTGAATCAGATGTTGTTTCGATGGGTCTTTGCTGATTTTAGTCATAAATTGTAACTCATAACAATACAGAAACAGGTCCGCAATAAGTGGTGCACAGTTAGTCCTCATGGGAATTCCGATAACCTGACGATATACGGAATCTCCATAGCGAACAAAAATGTTATCTAGTAAAAATTCAAGGGCAGTTATAGTATCAAAGCAGGTCCAATTGACATAGTTCTTTTGTTTGTTGTACTAAAAAATGACCTAAAAGAGTTTGAACATACATATTCATTCGCATTCAGACTTTTTAAATGCCCATTTAATCAGGTGTGTGAATTTTTTCTGAATAAGATTATGAGGCAACGTGGTATATAGGGTAATAAAATCAAAACTTTGAACAGATTCGAAATCACCAATATAAGCATGCAATTCATCAAGTACTTCCAACGAATTTTTGACACTCCAAAAGTAATTAATTCCACTATTTTCAAAGGCCTTATTTGAACAATTTATTACCAGGTTTTTGATTGTACCAAGTGTACTAGTAAGTAGAATAGATAGTTTAGTAGTGGAACAATGGCTTGAAGACGAAATTAATCTATATTTGTAAGGAGTTTTGTGCAGCTTCGTAAGCCAGTACATAGTTGGAACTTTCATTGTATTTGGTTCTGCTTGTAAAGAGGTAGCTAAAAGTTTATGTTTGTTACAGATGTCATTTTCCGAAAATGGAGTCAGTTGGAATGTTGGTGAATTGGTGATTTCCTTTTGTAGAACATCAATGTAAAATTTACGTCAAACAATAATGATATTGTTAGCAGCCTTATCAGTCGGGACAAAAATATATTCCTTGGAGAGTTCTTTTAGCTTATGTTTGATACGGGAAAATGGGCTATTATGGTTGTTGTTAGGAGTAAAATGATCTTTAATATGTTGAATACGTATATCAACTATATTCATTGAGATTCTGGCATTGAAAATAAGGGGAAATAGTGACATTAGTGGTATAAAGGTCACACGGGTTGAGCATAAATTGTCACAATTTGCTGATGACACCTCTTTGATTTTGGATGGGAGTGAAAAATCTCTGCAAGAATCACTATTAGAATTAGACTGGTTTGCAAAAATATCTGGATTGAATATTAACTTCATAAAAACACAAGTTATTTGGTTTGGGAGCAAAAAATATAGTACGGATACATTATGTCCTAACAGAAATCTTTCTTGGGGTGAAACTACTTTTAAATTACTAGGAATCAATTTTGATGTAGATCTTGAAAAAATTGTTAAGATAAATTATTCTGAAAGAATTGTACAGATTAAAAATACTTTAAATCAATGGTCTAAAAGGAATCTAACTGTAATAGGTAGAATAACTGTGATTAAAACTCTAGTCTTGCCTATTGTAAACCATCCCATTATCTCTCTGCCAAATCCTTCAGATGATATTGTTAAGAGAATAAATGAACTTATTTATATATACATATGGAACTCACCTATACATAGAGTTAAGAAGAATATCCTAATCAAAGATTATTTGGAGGGAGGTTTGAAAATGCTTGATTTGAATATGTTCATTACAGCCCTTAAATCAACATGGATTAGAAGGATTTTGCAGAGAGATAGTAAATGGCAAAATATTTTCATGTCAAATATAGATAAAAGAAAGTTGTTGTGTTGATTATATTAGACAACTTTATATGACAGTTAACAACCATTTTTGGAAAGATGTACTAAGATCCTGGGAAATTATTATTCAAAAAGAAAGAAACTTGACTTATGATTCATTTTTATCAAATCCACTATGGCTAAATAATAATATTAAGATTGGTCATAAATCAGTAATTTATCAAGAATGGTTCAAAAGTGGTATTAGATTTGTAAATGATATAGTTGACCAAGATGGATCGTATATTTCATTTGACCAATTTAAGCAAAACTATAACATTAACACAGATTTTCTTAAATTTAACAGTGTTAATTTCGGCAGTGAAAGAGGCATCAAAATCTTTCACTAAAGGATCTTACAAATTATTTTGTCCTTTTATACCATCATGTCTGCAAGTATTTTTAAAACATTGTAAAGGATCAAAAGATATGTATTCTGTACTGACAAGAAATAATGTTACTCCTACTGGACAGCTTAAGTGGGTTAAAATTTTAGGTGAACAGAATCTGAACTGGAAAAAGATTTTCAGACTGCCTTTTGCTGTTACAAAAAATAGTAAATTACAGTGGTTGCAATATAGGATTAACCATTGCATTATTGCAACAAATCAGTATTTAGTTAAAATAAAATTGACCGATGATCCTTTATGTACATTTTGTAAATCAGAGAACGAGTCTATAGAACACCTATTTTGGAATTGCAATACTGTACAAATTTTTCTATCGGATATTGATAATTGGTTCCTTTCTGGTGGAATAAGTCTCCCAATGAATAAATTAAACTTTCTTTTTGGAGACTCATCCAAGATATTCCCCAACAACCCATACAACATGATTTTTCTTTATATTAAACAATATGTGTATAATTCTAGATGCTTTAAAAAGAATCTCGCATTGCAAGCAGCTATAATAAAGCTGAAAGATATGTATAAATTAGAGAGTATGATAGCTGTAAAAAATAAAAAGATAATTGAATTTGACAATGTATGGAATGTTTTTGATAAACTTTTATTGAATACCAGCTAATGTCTATTTTTGTTACAATAACTTATGACTATTTAATTATAATCTATTTTAAAGAAAATATTATTCTCATGTTATGTACTTGATCTGTGTTGATGGCTGTTACAAAAGAAATATGTCTAGTTAATTTTGCAAATATTTTTCAACATAAATACTTGATATTTAAAATATAGATAGGGATGTAACTGGATAATCCTTTTGTTTTTTTATTTTTTTATTTTTTTTCCCTTCTTCTTTACTCTTAACTCCAATCTGTTAATTATCATAATTTATTTATTTATTTATTTATTAATTTTTATATTTTTTTTTTTTTATTTTTTTTTTTATTTTCAATAGAAAATGTAAAATATTTCCAATTAAGATGTATTTATAATAATGACATTGTATATATCTTATATGTATTATATTGTATGTATGTCATGTATATGTTGTAATTGTTGGAAATAAAAAAATCAAAAGTTAAAAAAAAAACTATGTTCATTACCGAATTAAAAAAAGAATCTAATGATTTCTTGTCAGCTTTTTCTCGTTTTATCCATTTAGAGCAGTAAGTACGGAGTGAGTCGTGGATGATATTTAGGTCCTTTACGGAGGAATGATTTCAACTCTCGGTCACGAACAATGTTAAGATTAATGAAAATTGAATAAAGATTAACAAAAATTAAAAATTATTTTTAATGCATTTCAATCCATATCAAATCATTTTAATACCAGTCAAATAGTTTCCCTTGCGGTCATTCAAGTTAATTTGAGATGTGGTTAAACTGCGTCAAACTAATTAGCCACGCCCCCGTTAAACGGAATCAAACTGATGTTAAGTCCTTTTAAACTTTAAAGTGTCCGCCTTTTTGTAAGGTAAATCACTCAAGCAGAACAGCATCCTCGTGTATCTATCATTAATCCGCTCCGAGCATTATCGATTTAAGATATTTTAATGGAGGTTAGTTTTATATATGTTTTCCAATATTTATGTTATACGTAATGTTTTATATGTATATTGGAATGTATAATGTTATACAAGTGGTGAGACTTTAATAAAAAAATTGAATTTGAATATATAAACATGCTTCATAATTAAGATAAACGAATGAACAATAGATATATAACTAAATTTATAAATATTGATGCACGATTTAAAAAGCACAAAGTGTTAATCTGTTAAAAATAAAATAGCTCTTTATATCAAATTATTTGTTTTCAATATTGCTTACTAATATGAAAACTTGTGGCATGTAAGTAAGGTATGGTCTTTTAAATATATCTGCGAAAAAATAAAAACCGGAAAGATAATAAGACGGTCGTAATTGTGCTCATCACAAACCTAGAAGTGAAAGATGTTTTTTTAATCAATAGACAATAAGTTTTAATAGATGCATATTATATTTTCGGTAAGAAAAAAACTTTAACATTTATACCGACATTTAAAATAGCTTGTAATTAAAAACATTTTTTTGTTAAATAATAAAATTGATCTAGATGAGCTTGACATTTGTTGAATTCATTTAGTAAACAGTTTCATCTTGCTAAAACTTGTAATTAAAGTAACAGCTCAATGAACTTTTAAACCTGTGTAAAATTGTAATACCGGTCACTGGTTAAAAATGTGTGTTATTTGTGTAAAAGCAGCAAACGACAAATGAAATTTGAAGTGGGTTTACGAAGGGATTATCGTTATGTCCGCATGTAAAATAATTCTTGCTACAAATAAAGACCTGCGATTGTTTGTCAATAACTCAAATTTACAAAATAGTAAAATATAACTAATGATCAATGTCAAAGTTATTGGAAGTTTTGTGATCATGACATCACCTATGTTATGTAGTATAAATACTCGAATTTGTCAATTATACCACATCTTCTTATTTGTATATTAATCATGTCAAAATACGAAAATGGAACGAATATAGTGAAGTATTGTGTCCATGCATGACGATATCAAAGTCGCGTACAGATACGAAGAGAAGATGTGATAAAGACGTAAAAGAGACAGCAACTCAACCACACAACATACCAGAATGTGTACAGTTAGCTCTTGTGTGCATCCTTTTCTTAGAATTTGACTTTAAAAGATATTACTACTTTTGCCTGAACATACCGGAATTGTACTATTTTCTCGGAAAAGTAAGGTATTTATTTCCGGAAGCGTAAGAAACGTATTCTTTTCCCCGGGAAAGTAATGCCAAATTTTATATGAGCAGTGTATTTGTTTCAATGTCAGCATATAAAGCAATAACTAGTATTAATGTCTATGGATGTATTAGTTACAGTTGCATACTAATTGAGAGAATGTCCTTTTTGATGTTCTTCGTGTGGAAATTATTCTTCCTTCAGCATGCATCTTTACTTTGTTCCTCTAATGAGATCCTCATTTACCCTTACATTATAATAGTTTGTGGACCTGTATGTATTTAGGGAATGGCACTCTCCGTGAATCGTACGTAAAAAAAAAAAACTTCCGTATATTTTACGTTTCAGAGTCCTACATGTATGTTGAATTTTACTCAGAACTTAGAAAGTTGATATCAGCGCGGGTTATGCTTAAAGTTAACCTTTTATTCTATATGTCAGATAACCTACTTGTTTTTATGTAGGATTGCTGTCTGATTGACGAATAGCCGTAATTTTATCTCTATATTTTTTTTTTTTATTTTTTTTTAGGGATTCATCCAATTGCACCTTTTCATTTGAAATATATTTCCGTGACGTAACCTCAAAAGATTAGTCACTTCAAAAAAAAAAATGTAAGCGAAAATGAAACCTCTTCTCGCATGTTGCACTTAGTGTAATTGTTCTCTTCGACAAAATTAAATATAAAGAAGCCACAATTTGGTTCTTAATGGATATTTTTTTAAACCCGGGGCCTAAAGCTAGGTAAAGCCTATCTCTTGATAAAGTTTCTTAAATTCGGCAAATTTATGAGACCGACCGTGCGAGGACTCAGTCTGTATAGCCATTCAAGGTCATTAAAACTTTGATCATCCTTGTAGAGATTTTTTGAAAATACGATGGTTGATGCCTTTTTCGAAACTAAAACATGATCAAATATAATTGGTGGCCTTCTGTTTTCATGTTGTTGTCTCTTTTACATATTCCCCATTTCCATTCTTAATTTTAGATAAAGTAAAAAATTATGATAAACAAATGTATTCTTGTTGTCAGATCAAAAGACATTTAACAAGCCAGTGCGATAAAATTCCATTCGTTACTATTACGTAAAATATATATCACGATATCTCAGTATAGCATGGGTTCGAATCCCGGCGAGGGAAGAACAAAAATTTGCGAAAGCAAATTTACAGATCTAACATTGTTGGGTTGATGTTTAGACGAGTTGTATATATATATATATATATAAGTCCTGTGTCCAAGTGAGAAATAACTACACGTGGTTTGTATATCAGGGGAGAATTGACAATGGGTGGTATGTATACTAAAATGTTTATCGTCTTCCATTATACATGACGTTGTGGATGAAAATTATTGACAAAAGAATTAAGAAAACAGAAAATAACCAGACAAATACATAAAAAAGAAAATGATGAGGTTCTAGAATACATGGAATAAAAAATGATCGGCAAAAGGTATAACGAATAGAAAAAATTGCCTACAATGATAGAATACAGAAATAATGAATCCCGATTCAGACCCTCACAATCTGACGATGACATTTAGCTTTAGGGCAATTATGGGCAAACGACCAACAACACAGTGTTTTTTTTTCTATGAAAGTTCACATACAAGCTAATATTTACAAAATCAACTTGAATATGTAATAAAAACTATATCTATATCTTCATGTGTTGAATTTTAAAGATAAACGGGTTTGAAGTTTTCGAACATTTCTGTCTCCTTAAATTTTGTTTCAAAAGATAAACATATGCGGATTTCGGTAAAGAGATAAGGAATATCTCCGTTACAAAATTGGGCTCTACATTTGTGTAACAATCCTGATCAAAAATCCTTTTTGTTAAAGAAAGAAATTGATTTTAGAAGAAAAAAAAAACGGCATTTTTGTTGTTTATTTATCTAGTTGAAAAAAGTCGGTTATTTCTTCATAAAAGTTGGAACGAATAATCTTCATCAGAGACATATAGTAATTGTATGGGTGTATAACGTTTCCGCATTTTTAGCAAAAATCCAGTTCACGTTTTTGTGCATTACTTTTCCGAAATAAATAGATACCACTTTTCAGCATTTTAACCTGTATTTCACCTGTAAAAAATGGTAATAATGATATATCGGTATAAGACTTTATTATCAAATATGGTCATCTCCTCCCGACACAGATACCAAAAGAACCACAACTGGGCCGGAATCGGTTCTTCCAGTTCTATCCATGTTACACAATTATATTTATTTTTATGGACGTTTTGCAGAAGATCCAAACAACAACTTACATCAAAATTCGGTCTTTATCAGCAATAGCATCAGTTCGTAAAAATGATCGCGAACGTGCTGAATTAGTATCCGAACAGTTTGTCAAGTATGGTAGAGAATAGAATATGAGTTTAGACTTTATAAAGTCAGTTGGCTTCAAGTTTACCGCTTTAAACTGTGCTACATGTACTGTATAATAGTATACTGACGCTTAAAATATATATAAACTTTTAGTGCTGAACATTGACTTTTAATTGATATATGACCATGTGTGATTTTTATCATTTTAAGTTGATACATTTGTAGTTTCATTTTAGTCATAAAGACTTATCCTGCTCGAAGTCCTACTTCCACCCAGTTGGTGAGTAAAAGGGGGGGGGGTTTCATTAAAAATTTAAATGCGGAAACGTAAATAACCTTTAATAAAATCAATGTTAAAACAATGCGGAAAAGAGTACTATAAAAATGCGGAAAAGTAAGAATTTTAATGCGGAAACGTAGTGCAAAAATGCGGAAACGTAAAACGCCGAATTGTATTATATGTCTCTGTCTTCTTACAGTATCATGCCAAACGCCATTTTTAAAAAGAGGGGGTCCATGTTCTCGTTTTTAAGCTTATGGTTAAATCTCGAAAAGATGCATTTTTTCCCGATATTTCACAGTTTGACGTCGCGAAAAATAACATTTTACGGAAGCAAATAATCAATTAATGTGTCGATAAAAAGAACGAATTCTACAATATATAAAATTCTGTCAAAAATCATTTCCTGGGTCAATATTATGAAGTTCATCCGAAAAAGTGATAAAACTGATAATAACATACTAATTCAATTTCATGCAATTAGCTTTTAATGCTAAAAGTTTTAGAAGAAAGAGTTAAATGTCTTCTTTAAAATATTTAGATTAATTCTGCGAAAACATCAGAGAGAAATAAAACAAAAATGCATGCAACCAATTGAACAAAATGGAGAATGGAAATAGAAAATGTGTCTGACAACAATCCGACCAGAGAGCAGAAAAGGTATATAAGGCACAAAATTTGCACCATAATTGAGTTACCTTGTTTTGTAACCCCCATTGACATAATGGTTACATTGGTTACAATGGTTACACTCATACAAACTATCATAAATCATATTATTCAGAAATTCTTTTTGGGGATCATTTATGTACGTCCAGTGGCATATATATAACATGCATGTCGGAACAGGAAAATTGACATAAGGTACTATTAGAACCATGTTCACATTATTATACATTAGACATATGTCTCTGATTATACCCAACAATTGTGATGATGACGAATTTCTTAAACTGTTCAAAATAATCTTACTGAAAGATAAATCTGTAATTTTACTTTGTCCATAACTTCGACGAACCAAATTAAAGCGAGTAATACTTTGACCTGTTTTTAAATCAGATTGGTTTTGAATGTTTCTCTCGTATATTCAATATGTATATACATGTATATATTCTAAATTGAGACTATCTATTATTATTATAGTTCCATAACATTCTTTCAAGGCGTATAAACCAATCATTTATAATGTGTATGTTTCAAATGTCCATATCTATTGACAACTAGTATATACCCTTGGAAAATATGTAAATAGATTTTTATTTTATCAGATCTTTTTTGGAGAATTATTAAGATTTTCATAAATATCATTCTTAACACCAGAAATGTTATTTATTGACAAGCGTATAAGTAATGACTATAGTATATCACTATCGGACACGCAAGACATAGATGTATATTACACCTAATATTTTCAAAATGGAAAGTTACAAGTTATCCGCCGTGTACACTGATCAATACCCTCAGAGGTCAAGTGATGCACCAACTTGCTTTATGTAATTGTGTAATAAGAGTTTTAAAGTCCGACAGGAAATCGCTTGAATACCTGGACGTGTCACCTCACAATACATCTGGGAACAACTTCTTCAGCCATGCTGGTGATCAGATGAGGGAAGATCCGAATTTATTTAAAGAAGTTTACAAAACCGTTTTACATAGAGAAATTATGAACAAACTAGACTTTCCAAAACATTTCTACACGGAACACTTCTTTATGACTTTGAACTTTGACTTTTTAACTAATTTCCATTAATATGACTTTTTTCAAAAACTTAATAAAAAATTAGTTTCAAAACGATTCCTTATTTAAAATTTAAAAAATATGTTATTATTTTAATGTGGCACGCGCTCTTCTTGTGTAATGTCTAATCACCTTCTTAATTGATCCAATAAATCTTTAAGAAATCACTTCAAACTAAAAAAAATAATTCTTGTGTTTTCGTAATTAGAAGAGATAAAGAGGTATTGATCTTAAAGTCATATGAAACCTCAAATTAAAAAATATGCATATGTTTTTTATAACAAAATGGATAGTTGTCATTATTAAACTTATGTACAAGTGTTATACAAGTGCTCAATATCCATGCTTCTTTGTTGATTGATTTGTTTGACAAACAACATCAGATAATATAATATCTTGTGGAAAAACTACATTTGACGGTACGTTTATTTTTTATTCATAACACTATCCCATCATGGGCTTGGCCCAGTTAAAGGAGCTTAGTGCACAAAGGCGGCCTAGGTGGTGTTTAGAAGCTCTCGTTAATTCAGTCTCCTGATATAAAGGCTCCAAGGCAGCACATTCGTAGAAATACCTCAAAGGACCTCCTTCGTACACTAAGAAGAAAAATGTGCACTAAGGACCTTATGGAATGATACAACTTTCACAAAGGACATGGCATATAGAAATAGACTTTGTAAAAATACATTATTTTAAATTTTATGATCATATCTTTTGTGAGGGGGGGGGGGGGGGGGGCGGAGGGGTCCTGATCCCGAAATCCCGGGCTTAAAAACATGAAATCCCGAAGTCCTGAATTTAAAAAAGTTAAATCCTGACATCCCGAAATTCGAAAAACCTTGACCGTTTAGAATCCACTTTGTATACTGATTAAACATGTAAAATTGAAGATGAGAAACATAGTATATTAGACATCCTTTATATGCAGATTTACGTGAAAGTTTATTTTATGAAGTTAAAAGATTTTTATCTGATGATGATAAGTTCATAATCTTTTTAAAAGTACTGTTTTTGGTGTGGTTGACAAGACCTGCTGTAATATTCTAAGTAGAAGAAATTGTTTTTTTATATGCTTGATTGATAGTGATGTTTTTGCAGACCTGAAATATTTTATAGACATGATAAATGCAGTTATATGGTGCTTTTTGTATTTCTGTCTGTTATATTTTTTACTTCTATGTAATATCGTATTTTCTACTCTTATTTTTAGCTCATCTTGCGTCCGTCGTCGTTAGCTTTTACAAAAAATCTTCTCCTCTGAAATCACTGGGCCAAATTTTAGTTATAGAACGGTAATTTTGTTCAACCGAAATACATTTAATGGGTACACATACTAGATTTACTAAGGATAAGATTATAAGAGTTTTATTTAGGAGCAAGAATATATGGTTTACATTATTTTTTTAAATGCATCAGTGTTATATTAATAACATAATTGAATTTTATAATTATACAAAATACACATATGGCGGAGAATGAGAATAAAAAAACAATGACATCCGTAATAAAGGTAACTTTCATAGAAGACAATTTAATATGATTATTCTCTTTTTGAAAATAATATTAACCTCTTGAAGTCTTTCTATATCATTTCTATAATCGGGTTTTGAAGGATATGTTTTACTCTCAAATGTCTTTCAAGGTATAATGATAGTATGTAAAGTATAGAGTTGTAAATGTGGAAATGAAATCTCAGAAGCATTTTTTTTCTCAATTTCTATCTCAAAACAGGTTTCTTTTAAAAAAAAAGTTTACTAAAGCAATTTCCTTCAAAACAAAATAAAACAAAGGCAAAGTAAACATAAAATTCAGTTTTTAATTTTTCTTTCATCAGCTTGAAATTATAACATCCTAAACCGTTAGGTTTATTCAACAACTATCATTAATTAATCAATTAGTAACGATCAAAAGACGATTGTTATTTGGATATGGTTGATTGAACTTAATGATTGGGAATTTGCAATAAGCTGTTGGTCACGTGCCGAGTGGCACGCACTGATTAAGAAGTCATTTTGCTTCAAAATTACAATATCTATTGATACCTAACTTTATATTTATGAGTTATATACTTATATCCATGTTCTTTGTGATCTTAAAACATCGTTTTTGTGTCCTTAGTGCACTAAGAAGTCCTTTGCGGTATTTCTACACACAGTTTCATTTTAAAGATACTATATAATATGTTTTTGCATTGTTTGCACATTGAACACAAACAAATCTAAAAAAATAAGGAAATGTGGTATAATCTCTCGTCAAGAGACCAAATAACACAGAAATTAACAACTAAGCAATTTTTGCCTTCTACTATACATCTGACGGTGACTTTTAGCTTTAGGGCAATTTAGTGACCAGAGAGAAGATATATAACCTTCTGTAGAAAAATCATTTGAAAGGTAAATATTATTAGGGTCATCCGGAAAGCTGATGAAAATACTTTAGATACACAATGTATTTCTTTTTAATTTATGTAATTCAATTTTGATACTACAGGTTTTTAAATCAGTAATGGCTTACGATTCAAATAAGCGTTAGGCAAACTATAAGCAATGTGTTTGTATTTCAATTAGTTATAAGTCCTAATAAGTTACATTGGCCGATCTGAGCTGTGATACTTCTTATTTAGTTTGATTTTTAGATGATCTGTTATAACACTTAAAGTGTTTTTGACATTTGAAATAATAATAATTCGAACTTAACTATTCATTTTCTTACTAGCGTCAACAACTGGTAAATGCCAAATTTGTTGGTAATTCGTATACTAGTAAAATTAGAAGATACGGGGATGTCGTGTGACTCGTGTCTGTGGATTGGATATTAGGAAGTGATAATGAAATGATATCCTCCTGGGCCTATACCATGTTTAATACACATGATTTGCGTTATCGTTATATCCGAGACAGTCCATGCAAAAAGGTACAAAAAGTCTCGTTGAACTTTACAGATTAAGATATTAAAGTTCGATAAAATATTTTCAAATAAACAGCTTCGCCATTAGCGCATGATACGCCCGTCGTCTTGTGTGTGAATTGTTATTCAATAATCATAAATAGTTTCTGACATACGGCCTGACATGCGAAAACCCCCTTTTTTTACAAAAAACTCAATATCTCTAAAATAAAATTTTGAATCAAAACCAAAAAGTATACAGATCTTTAGAATAATATAACTAAGAAGTGTGTAAAATTTTAAGCAATAATCATAAATCGTTTTTGAGATACGGCGCAACATGTGAAAACCCCCCCTTTAAACAAAAAAAATCAATATCTCAAAAATAAACTTTTGAATCAAAACCAAAAAGTATACAGATCTTTAGATTAATATAACTAAGAAGTGTGTAAAATTTTAAGCAATAATCATAAATCGTTTTTGAGATACGGCGCGACATGTGAAAAAGCCCTCCCCCTTTTTTTACAAAATTTCTCAATAACTCAAAAATAAAATTTTGAATCATCACCAAAAAGTATACAGATCTTTAGATTAATATAACTAAGGAGTGTGTAAAGTTTTAAGCAATAATCATAAACTGTTTTGAGATACGGCGCGACATGTGGAAAAACCCCTCCCCCTTTTTTAACAAAATACTCAATATCTCTAAAATAAAATGTTGAATCATCACCAAAAAGTATACAGATCTTAAGATTAATATAACTAAGAAGTTTGTAAAGTTTTAAGCAATAATCATAAATTGTTTATGAGATACGGCGTGACATGTGAAAAAAAACACACACCTGTTTTAGTAACTAAGTCCCGTAACTCAAAAAGTTTTAATCTTATTTTCACCAAAAAGTGTACAGATCGTTTGACCATCATAAGAAACAACTATGTTAAGTTTCATAAAATTTGAATAAGTCGTTCTGATGTTACGGTGCGACATGTTTACGCCTGACAGACAGACGGACACCGGACATTTGTATACCATAATACGTCCCTTAAAAAATAAAATTGACGGTCGTATAAAAACTATTTCTATCAATGTCAACATTCATAAAATTGTGAATTTATGTAGTAATCGTAGATCAGCGGAATATAACGACTGAATAATTCTGGTTATACCACCTCTATATTCTGTTATCTTTTTTTTTTTTTGCCTCTGAAGAGAAGGATGGGTGGAGTTTTTTTTTTTTTTTTTTTTTTTTTTTTTTTTTTTTGACAAACTGTTTATTTCCTTTGAATATAAGGGACGAAAAAATACTTCATTTCGTTAAAAAAATCTTGTTTCATTGTATTAAAAATAAATAGATTAATTTGTTGCTGAATAATTTCACAAAAAAAGAAAATTCGAAAAAAAATATGAATATGTTTAACCTCGCCGCATTTTTGTGCCTGTCACAATTCAGGAGCCTCTGGCCTTTGTTAGTCTTGTATAATTTTAATTTTAGTCTCTTTTATATATTTCGGAGTTGAGTATAACGTCCATTATCCCCATATTCATTTCCAATTTCATTTACAAGAAAATTAAATGTGAGTACTCTATTTTGGTATGAAGACATGTTCCATATATTAATACAGCATCAACATTCTTAAAACTAATGTTTAGGTACTTGCTGATTTTCTTTGATTTTGCCAAAAATCGGTGACCCGTAAGACACGTGTCAAAGAACATATCTGATAACACTATTATCTTGAAAAAATGAAAAAAATAATTATTTTGCATGAGAAAATAACCCATTAGATATGTTTGCCATAAAAATACATTGGGACTTATTATTGTTTTTTTTTAATTCAACATCTATAGTTGAAAATCTTAAGTGTACATCGGTTAATTGAATGATAGAATATAGAAATTGTTTTAGTTTTTTTTTTAATAAAAAAAAATGTTCCCCCTTTCGAGATTGGTCATTACATAAGTGTGTGCTAAAGTTTGGAGACCAAGGACTAACAGACTACGAACAGCAAAAAGTGGATACAACATTTGATATGCATGAAAGAACGTTGGACACACAATACTGATTTCACTGAAAAATTTCAACTAGCACATGATACCCTATGAATTTATTTACATACTTGAACTCTTCTTAGGAATATAATTCTGGACAAAAACGAATTCAGTATATGTTAAATGGACAAACAAACAACAGCACTCATTGATGGATACACTTGCGGCTTATTTATTTTTAAAGCACAATTTGAATGATTGATTAATGGTTGTTTAACGTCCAGTGGCAAACATTTCATACATGTCCAAGGCGAGAAGTCGTTTCAGAAATAGATTATGAATTATAAGGTATACCAAAATGTTAAAATGTTATCATCGTTTAGCAAAAGGAAATTTTCTTAGCTATTAGAATTGGTACGTCAATATTTTTCTTACAAACTTATATCTTTTGCTTTAAAATTAACACATATAAGGTTCTGATCTTATTAAAACAATGTCACTTAAGTCTCGAGAATTATTCGTGTATTTGGGCTTTTGAACTCCGCTGCATTTGTTTGCATCTGCCCTAACCTGCTGTTTAGTGGTTGTTGTTTGATTATGTATTTCAAAAGTCGAATATATAGACCGTTAGTTTTTCCATTTGAATGGTTCTACACTGGTCATTTTGGGGCACCTTATAGCTTGCTGTTCGGAGTTAGCCAAGACTTTGTGTTGAAGGCAGATGAGTAAAATTGTACAGTTTTACACGTATGAATTTAGTAATGACTAGCAGAGCACTATCAGACTCAAGACAAACAGTGTTCATGTATATTTGGTATCCGGTATACGAGTACGGGGCGCATTTAAAACTGTTTAAGCTAAACGAAATTTTAATTTTCCAGGCGAATTAGACAAAAAAAAAAAAGATATGTTTTAATGTGAATTTTTAAAAGTTCGGGACGGAATTGGTTCAATTAAATTTGCTTAACGTACCGTGGCAAATATTATTGTATATTCTCGACGAAATTACATTTTTGATCAGACGATACCTTCATATAGATTAATGTTTGCGTACAATATCCATTGGCATTCATCAAACATGCTCATTTTGGTCCCTTTATTGGCTATTAAATAACTACCAGCTTTCTCGTTTTATTTCAAGCAAAATATTTTTTTTTTATCACAGTCACTTTTTTTTTTTATCTCAAGAGCTGCTGCGTGTTTACAAATTAAAATAAACTGCTTTGCTGAGCGCAGCTAGATACGCCCGCAGAGGTCCAACCCTGAACAGTTGGGACAAAAATGGACACAATATTCAAGCTTGATTCAGGTCCAAATTTGGATTGTAATTAAATATTTGACATATTATAGGTTTCTGAATAAATGTAGTCAAAGATCTTGAAATTGGTTATATGAATTGAATTTATATTCAATTAAAGATTTCTTGCTGTTGTGCAATACTTAGTAAATCTGTTGTCAGACTATAAACAAATAAAGTTCAATTAATTCTCAATGTCATATTAGAAATTTATGAAAATAAAAATGGACCTTACATCAATAGATATAAACAATTCACCAAAGTTTCATGAGAATTGGTGACAGAAATTTTGAGTTATTGTCCGAAAACTGGAAAATCACCCCTTTTTTTAATGAATAAAACCCCATAACTCAGAAATGTAAAATGTAAAATTTATAAAATTCTAAAGGGAGCTTACATCAATACATACAAACAATTCCCCAAAGTTTCATTAGAATTGCTGAAAGCATTTTTGAGTTTTTGTCCGAAAACTGGAAAATCCCCCCTTTTTTCATGAATAAAACCCTGCAACTCGGAAACGTAAAATCTAAAATTTATAAAAATTGAAAGGGAGCTCATGTCAATAGATATAAACAATTCACCACAATTTCTTGCAAGTTGGTGAAAGTATTCTTGAATTATTGTCCAAAAACTGGAAAATCCCCCTTTTTTTAATGAATAAAACCCCATATCTCGGAAACGTAAAATCTAAATTTTATAAAAAACGAAAGGGAGCTCATGTCAATAGATATAAACAATCCACCAAAGTTTTATGCAAATTGGTTAAAGCATTTTTGAGTTAATGTCCGACATGTTGACGACGGACAGACGGACGGACAGACGGACGGACGGACGGACAACGGTATACCATAATACGTCCCGTAAACGGGCGTATAAAAAAGAACTAATTATACTTTTCGCTGCATTTTAAAAATCTGGCATCATTAACTATAAAAAACTTAGTTTACACATGTATTTGTCATTATTTAATTTTAATGTGAATATTTGTAAGAGGTACATTTTTACTTTTCTGACTAAAATCGATAACGCTAGGAACGGTTAAACGATAGATACACGCGGATGCTGTACCGCTTGAGTGTTTTTTGAAATAGAAATTAGGTCAGAAATATTTGTATTGTTATTACGAAATTTTCTTTGATTGCGATTTGTTCTACGCCCATGAGAACGGTTTTTACGTACTGTTTTAGAAACTATATCCAAAATGTTAGCAGAATCTGTTTTAGATATATTACCAATTCCCATGATATTGTCGTTAAGACCGAGAGGATAGACTGTCTGTAATTTTTTAATCCAATTTAATTCAATTATTTTTTCGTGATCGTACAAATTTTGAATGAGATTTCCCAAGCTGCTTATTAACTACTTCTAAAGGTTGAACTCTTAAATATTTAAAAGGATGATTGTGCTTCTTAAGGTGTTGATAAATGATACTTTTGAATTTATGGGGTCTTTTAAAACGATAAAGGTGTTCTTGCATGCGTCTAGATAAATATCGTCCAGTTTCACCTAGGTACTGAATACCGCATCCCGGTTTGTTTCATGTGAGTAAATATATAATACTGTTAGTTTTTCAAGTGATATCAGTTTCAAAATTTAGGGAAAATGTGCGACCATTAAACGTGGACCTTACCGTATTGTTGGTGGAAAGACGTGGACATGTAAGTCATTTTTTGGCATGACACTTACAGATAGAAGGATAACCACGATTTTTGTTATTAAAAATGTTAGCGATTGTAGTATTTTTAGATAATCGATTTTGAAGATTGAGACGTGTAGATACCCTTTGAACGAGTTTAGGATTAAGTATTTTTCCATTTCAAAGTTTCATGATTTGTTTTTTGTTATCTGTTTTAAGTTTTTATATAGAAACAAAGAGTGTCTAAATATTTAATCTAGGAAAACATTGTGCTTTTCTCTGATTCAATGTCATTTTGATTATGCATGTGCATGCTGGTATGAAGGCCCATCACTAGATTTTCCATGCAGTTCAACTTTTTCCATGAAAAAATGATGGAAAATGATGGAAATTTCGTTTTTTTCCATGGAATTCCATGGAAAAATATTCCATCACAGATGGAAATTTATATGTGTTACTTATTCTATCATTTTCCATGGAATTCCATGGAAAAAATACTTGTTGGATGGAAAATGGGATGGAAAGTACACTAATAAAACTTTGTAGAAGGAAAAGAAGATGGAAAGTGGACTTAGAATATTTTCGAGATGGAAAAGAGGATGGAATCTTGACTTAGAATATTTTTAACATGGAAAAAAGGATAGAATCTTAACTTAGAATATTTTTGAGATGGATAGAGGGTTGAATGATGACTTAAGCATGGAAAAAATGTACACACAAATCATTTCCATGCATTAATTCTTTATCATCAATTAGACATGTGAGCCAGTGAAAGAAATGTAATGTGCTATCTGTTTTTCATTAATCTTAGTGTAGAAGACAGGAAGTGATATGACCATACAGTGTGAGGCCAAATGTAGGGTAGCACATGGATTTATACATTTTTGTGCAATTATTATTACTTAAAACATAAGACGGTAAATAAACAATAAATGGGTATTTTTTTATTATAATATATATAAAATATTCAAGATATAGTTAATTAACAGTATTCAATTGGGGATCTTTTAAAAGAAATCAGATAACTCCTAATACAACCCCCAACACATTTAAAATTTGAACTTGCAATGGATATGCAGGTAACAAACAAAGATGTCTTCTCTCCTGACCAAAATGTAAAATTTACATTGTTTGCAGATGAAAAAGTTCCAAATAGTTCTTCTACAAATAGTGCAGATTTATTCTCTGATGTCTTGCATTGACTGAATTGGACTTAGGAGCATATCTTTTGGTAAGTACACTGAATTAGATTCCACAATTTTGAATGCGTGCAAGCTCCTTCAGTTCAACATAATAACATTAAAACACCTACTAGATAGTAGATTTTTCACTTTTCAATTATGATGATATTTTAAGACAAGACAAACTGTATATAGTGTATTATAATAACTTATAATCCATTAATGAAGTAATTTGGTTATAAAATTTAAGATCTGTGGAAATTGGTTGCCAATGAGACATAGATCCATAAAAGTAAAAAAGTGTATCTTTATAGCAATTTACAGATCAAAACTAAGTTCTAAAGATATGGACAATACCAATGATGACATTTATATACAATGATTATTAAAAACAAATATTTAAGACAAAGGCCAGAACAACCTCTCAACTTCATGCACCAGATTGTTGGGACTGTCACTGGTACATATAACACAGAAATGAGGTTTCTATTTAATGTATTCGACAGTTAAACAGCAGTTGTGAATCCAGGATTTTAAAGGGGAAGAATATTTTGTTAGACATCACACATTCCAAATAAATATTTTCACTTGTAATTAAACTGATTTCTTTTGATTGCATGAGTTTTCCCCATAAAATAAGTATCAAATGAACATATCACCCACTAAAGTTGTTAACCATTATTGTGTTCAGGACATTATTTAAAGAATATTTTATTATTTATTACAGTAAAATTATATTTTTAGGTGTCATGAGGAAGAAATGAAACTCCAAAACAAATGGTTAATGCTGTTCTACAGGATGGATCTACTAAAGATTGGTGTTGACAAAAGTGACATTTATAACCTTAATTTCTTGTTATAAATTAAAGGCAGTGCAAACATATACCAAATTTGAAAGTTTTTGCTTGTTTATTGTATTTATCATAATACATCAAATGAATCTGAATTAAAGGTTAAAATGATGGTTGAGTTTTATTGCTTATTACTGATGAGTGCAAGACTCAGAAGACCTTACCAAACCGAAAAAAGACATTGCACCTAGTTTTTTTATGTTCATTATTACAGATAAGGTTAAACAGGGTATATTGCCAAAAGGTTAATTTGAGCAATCCATTTTAAATGGAAATGATGGAAATATTTCCATGGAATTCCATGGAAAAAGAAACATCATGGAATATATTTCCATGGAATTCCATGGAAAATGTTTCAGATGGAAATATTATTTAACTTTTTTTCTCTTTTTATTTTCCATGGATTTCCATGAAAAACAGGTTCCAATACTCCATGGAATTCCATGGAATTCCATGATGTTTTCCATGATAGATGATGGAAAATCTAGGGATGGGGGTATACCAAAACAAATGAAGAATAAACTTCAAGTGGCACAAAATAAGATTGTGAGATTTATTCTGCAATTACATCCTAGAAAGAGTGTGACATATATTGAATTTGAGAAATTAGGTTATTTAAATATTAGTAATAGAGTCAAACAACTAAGACTCAATCATATGTTTTCAACATTTTTAACAATATATGCCCAAATTATTTGCATACTAATTTTGTTAGAAATGAAAGATCTTTCAATACAAGATCTAGTAATAAGAATTTTTATATACCAGGAATAAAAGGGTGTGAATCTACCACTTTTTTTTATTCTAATTTATAATGGAATAAAAGACTGGAATTCCCTACCAGAAATAGTTAAAAGTTGCTCAAAGAAATATAATTTTAAAGTACAAGTGAAAAAAATTTTGATGGATAAATTTAAATCCATCTTCAATAGTGAATTTGTTTTTTTATTAATTTTACTGAGGCTTTGACCATTTATCTGTGATAATTTTTAATGATTTTTGTTATTTATATGTGTCAACCTTTGGTGAGAACTGGAAGTCTCTTCTTAAAAGGACCACACTGGAAATAAGTTTCAATAACTTTTGTGGGTCATCCTA
Source organism: Mytilus californianus (assembly GCF_021869535.1). Classification (NCBI taxonomy): domain Eukaryota; kingdom Metazoa; phylum Mollusca; class Bivalvia; order Mytilida; family Mytilidae; genus Mytilus; species Mytilus californianus. The sequence continues at coordinate 81,091,123 of NW_026262745.1, read as the reverse complement.
GGGTATAAGGCTGCAGTGATAATCTAGTCTATATAATTTACTTATTAAAATCTAGTCTAATATCAAAATATCATGACAATTTCCATACTTTTATTTTTTAAGTTATAATTTTTAGTAAACATGTAAATCATTTTAGTGTTGTAACTATTTAAAATGTCTAGTGCTATATCTATATGTCATTTTAATTAATTGTCTGTCAAAATCCATGCCTTTTATCTTGAATAAATATATATATATATACTGTCCAATGATTCTATATACCCAATATATAGTTGGCCTATTATTCATTATTACTGAAAAAAACATGTGATAAGAAAACAAGAGTGCACAGCTGAAATGTCTCGCCTACTTTACTACCATTGATTTTATGTTGATAGCCCTAAATATAAAGTTTTACTACAAGTATCACATTAACTTATCATGATCAAAGAAAATGAGGTCAAGGTCAGATAAACCAAGCCTGAAATACATGTACACCTTACAATCATTCCATACATTGAATATAGTTGACCTACTGCTTATAGTATACAAGAAACAGATCAAACCATGAAAACATTATGTTGACCAATGAACCATGAATATGAGGTCAAGGTCAGACGAACCCTGCCAGACAGACATGTACACTTTACAATCATTCCATACACCAAACATAGTTGACCTATTGCTTATAGAAAAACAGACCAAAACACAAAAACTTAACTTTAACCACTGAACCATGAAAATGAGGTCAAGGTGAGATAACACCTGCCAGTTGGACATGTACACCTTACAATCATTCCATACACCAAATATAGTATATCTATTGCTTATAGTACCTGAGATATGGACTTGACCACGAAAACTTAACCTTGTTCACTGATCCGTGAAATTAGGTCGAGGTCAAGTGAAAACTGTCTGACAGGCATGGGTACTGTGAAAGGTATGCACATACCAATTATAGTTATCCTATTACTCATAATAAGAGAGAAATTAACATTACAAAAAATCTTAACTTTTTTTTCAAGTAGTCACTGAACCATGAAAATGAGGTCAAGGACAAAAGACATATGACAGACGGAAACTTCATAACATAAGTTATCTATATACAAAGTATGAAGCATCCAGGTCTTCTACCTTCTGAAATATTAAGCTTTCAGGTAGTTAGTTAACGCCGTCGTGGTCCACGCCGCCGATCACTTTCCCTATATCGAGCTTTCTGCGTCAAAAGTTGCAGGCTCGACAAAAACTACCAAATTCAATCTTGTATTGTCCGCGGTATTTTACTCCAAAATATGGCAAGCCGTTTTACTATTTATTCTAACTTCAAGATATCTAATCAACTTTATAAGATATCTCATATAGTTTATAAGATATCTTATATAGTTTATAAGATATATCATATAATTTATAAGATATATCATATTATTTATAAGATATCTCATTAAATTTTCTTTATAAGATATCTTACCAGGCAGAATTTACTGTTACACTATAAGCAAGAATAACAGAAAAACTTGATTTTGCAGTTTGTTTACGTTTCGCCATGTTTGTTATTGAAATTGTTGAGGGCACCCTTATTTCTTTTCAAAACTGATAATTTACCTTATCCATATTAATATGTAATTTTAATGTTAAATCCAAAATTATCTGATAAATACCAACAATAGTTCACATGCTGAAATGTCTCCCCTGCTTTACTAATCATGATTTAATTCATGCTGATAGTGTGCAATATGAAGGTTTTACTATAAGTTTCAAATAAAACTAACATTACCAATGATCAATGTAAATGAGGTCAAGGTAAGATGAACCCTGCCAGAAAAACATGAACACCTTATAATCATACCATACATAAATTATAGTTAACCTATTGCTTATGCATCAGAGAAACAGACCTAACTACGAAAATGGAACATTGACCAATGAACCATGAAATAAGGTCAAGGTCAGATGAAACTTTCCGGTCAGACATGTACACATTATGATTATTCCATTGGGTAAGGTTAGCTGATAAATTGGTCATTTTCTTTTGGCCTAATTACCTTAGCAATGAACTGTATTATTTTAACAAAAAAGTTAAGAGGTACATCTCTGGGTGTGACCATTTTGGAACCTCTTGGGAACAAACTGCTAACAATACTCTGCAGTCTACTATGTGTAGCAGTGTTACTTTCACACTTAATACGGACCATGTAAATCCTACAAATACAAATACAATATACAGTACATACAAATTCAAATAAAGGCATTTTGATGAAATCAATATTAAAATAATCTACCTGCAAACTTATTTCTTCTTTACAAGAGTGCACACACTGAAATGTCTCAACTGCTTTACTTATGATTAATTTATGTTGAAAGTCTGTAATATGAAGGTTTTACTACAAGTATCACATAAACTTAACATTATCAATGATCCATGAAAAAGAGGTCACAGAGTCAGATGAACCATACCAGACAGACATGTACACCAAACAATCATTCCATACACCAAATATAGTGGCCCTATAACTTATAGTACCTGAGAAACAAATTAAACCATAAAATCTTAACATTCTCCAATGAACCATGAAATTAAGGTCAAGTTCAGATGAAACCTTCCAGTCGGACATGTACACCTTACTATCATTCCAAACACCAAATATAGTTGACCTATTGCTTATAGTATCTGAGATACGGACTTGACCACAAAAACCTTGATCACTGATCCATGAAATGAGGTTGAGGTCAGGTCCATCTGTCTGACAGACATGTAAACCTTGCAAGGAACCCATATTCAGTACCAAATATACCACTACCTCCTGCACCCGAGATGAGAACATTACCACAAGTAGGACATTTACCCCTAAAACCAAAGCACATATCAAATATTTTAAACCTTAATTGTATATATACTGAGGAACAGAAATCATGCTGAAAACTTTAAAACCACTGAAGCATGCAACTGAGGTTAAAGTGAATATGTCAGACAGACATATACTCCTAACAACCAATCCATATACCTAATACTGTTAACAATCTGACCACTGGAGCTTCAATCTTTAGTACTAGTGCTTGAAATCTCTTGATTTTCTCCATAAAGTACTTTCATTTAACATTGACATCACTTGTGGATGCTTTCAAGCTGATATGCTTTAGGATTGGGACAATGACTCTAAGATTCCTAGTATACTGAAACTCAAGTGAATGTGATACAACCAGGTTGTACATACAGCAAAACTTCCCAGGTTAAAACCTGGTATAACCCACCAATTCTTTTGAAGGTGCTTGTACAAATTCAAATCAATAACTGTTAATTGCAAATTGTTTTCATGAGGATTGTTTGGAGCATTTCCAAAGAGAATCTTGATATCTTTAAACTTCATGGTTTCTTATTTCTTCACATGAATGTGTGTTTTGTTGTTTAATCTTTTTAACTTCATTGGATATCAGTTTCTTAAATTAAATTTTTTTTTCTGTTTTACTGCTATGCTCATCAAGTATTAGGTTCAAGGAAGATTTTTCTGGATTGAACTTGAAGTAGTTGCTGTGTTTTATTTTTCAAATATTATGGCAGTAAATGTAATGATTTGCATTGTGTGTAGCAGCAGGAAATAGATATTCCAAAAGGAAATATTCTATAAAACATGTTTAAATAAATCAGCAGTAATTGATAATTGTGACATAAATATCAAGGTACTTTCAACAGTTTGCTTAAATTATATTCATATTTTTAATTTTTTCAGATTTTCATTTTTTCAGAATCATTACAATTCAGCAAAACAATTTTAAACTCTAATTTTGTTTTACATTAGCCAGTAGATTCTAGTAAAAATTGTTAAAGCCAGAGAATAGAAGTCATCTACATTGAACTTAAGGATGTACTTTGTGATATTTTTTTTTTTTAAATGGCGGGAAAAGGCTGACTCAGACTTTTACCTTATAGCATTGGTTAAGTTTTACCTTATGGCATTATTTGGGTATCAAATCGTACGAAAAAAAATCTAGAATCTGCTTAAATTTTGGTAATGACTTTTTTATGAGCTATTGAAGTCTTCTATGAAAAGTAAAGTGGGTGATATGGGGCAAAATATTTTACCCTGTATCGTAGGAAAAAACCCAAGAAGTCCGAACATCTGACAAAAATTCATAAACCTGACCTGAGTATATCCATAAGTCTGCATTCATAAGATATTTAAATTTCATAGTGCTATATAAACATTCTGTTGACTTATAGAGAGTTATCTCTCATAAGTGTAATGTTTCACCAAAAACAAAGAATTTTCAATTTAACCAGATTGAATCACTTACCACAAAAGTCGATGTAGAGAATCCAGAGCTATCCTTGACATCTTGGTATCTTTAGATCTGAGTTGTGACAAACACATGGTAAGAAAGTATGGCCAATTTTGTAAGAAAAATTGTTTCTGGCTGACACATAAGAGACAAGTCACTAATGGAAACATGTGCTGTAAATAAGAAGTTATAGTCAGAAATACAGGTAATAGTTGTTAATATACTTTTTTCATTTTATTATTATGTCACCCCGAACTATAGTCTATTGCTTTTCCTTCGTTTCTTTTTCCCTATTATTATTCTTCCACCTATTTTTGTCCCAGGCAATCCTGGAGGACAACTGGACCAATGTTGATGAAACATCAGCATAATGAGGCGCACCCTATGTAGATGTGAAGTTACCATGGAATCAGAACAAATGCAAATAAATGTGCTTCGCCGAGCACAGCTGGATATGACCGCTGAGGTCCAACCCTGAACAGTTGGGGTAAAAATGGACACAATATTCAAGCTTGATACAGGTCTGAGTTTGGATTGTACTTAAATATTTGACACATTATAGGTTTCTGACACAGAATAAATGTAGTCAAAGAACTTGAAATTGGTTATATGATTTGAATTTATATTCAATTGAAGATTTCTTGCTGTTGTGCAATACACTGTGCTGTTGCGCAATACTTAGTAAATCTGTTTTCAGACTATATACAAAGAATTAGCAAAATAAATTGTGACCCCCAATTTTTTTTTTGGAAAAGAGATCCTTACACTTAAACTAGAGTTATTGTCTGGAAACGAAATGTCTTCGGTCGTCGTCGTCGTGCTTTTTGTTTTTGGTGAATAATTTGAGTATGCCTGAACTTAAAATCATCAAATATTAATACAAAGTAGTTGTTCACTATATACAAATTTTGGATGATTTTGATAATCATCAGAACATCTATGCTGCCATGGTAACAGGGGATAAATATCAATATTTCAAAATTTTCTAAACTTAGTGAAACTTTACAGAAATATTAACTGGCATATGTAGATGTGGCCTTTGACTTTTGAATTTCCAAAATGGCTGTCGTTACCATGGAAACAATTCAAAAATTTTTAAAATGGTCCAAAAACCATAAATTAGCATTTCCCCTCTTAAAATGTTAGGTCAAACCCAGTGAAACTTTGATATTATGTTCTCTCTCATGTGCGAATGTGGCATCTGTCTTTGGAATTCTTGAAATGGTCACCCTTTCCATGAAAACAGCAAAAATGTCCAAAAATTTCAAAAAGCTCCAAACTTAATCCAACTTCACACAAATGTTAATTGGCATGTGTAGATATGGCATTTTACTTTGGAATTTCCAAAATGGCTGCCAATGCCATGGAAACTGTGAAAATGTGAAAAAATTGAAAATGCTTCAAAATAAATGAAACTTTACAGAGATTTTAACTTGCATGCGTAGATGTGGCTTTAATACTACTTAGGAATTTTCAAAATGGCTGCTGTTTAGTGGTAATTGGGAAGGGTGGCATCTGCTTTTGCTTGCAATAACAATTCTAGTTACATATTGTTATTTAAGCACAATGTACACGTTGAAGAAAATGAGAAACTAGCTGTTAATACACTAGTGGGTGTCAGAAGACATTTTAATGAGCAAAATTATTTAAAAGATTTTAAAAGTGCACCTTTTCAACGTATTGAATTTGAAAATGACCCATCTGTTTGTATTGAAATGTGGTACAACATTTTTAATAACAATTTAAATAAACATGCCCCTATTGTGAAATAGAGGGTAAAAAAAGACCGACAGCCAGAATGTACAATAAAGAAATCTCATATGCAAGAAAAATGAGAGATAAATATAATTCACTGGGAATGTGGGCTGAATATAGATTCTGGAGAAACAGAACAAAACATATCATCGATACATCTAAACAGAAATATTATAATGATATGATAAAAGACTCAAAAGATTCTAAAACACTATGGAAATGTATTCACAGTCTAAATCCATCTAATCCATCAAAACCACATGAACTTATTACAACTGGAGACCATAAAAACTACAGATCAGAAAGAAATTGCTAATGCATTCAATAATTATTTCACCTCATGTGTTGAAAAATTAAGGCATAGCAGGGCACCAAGCAACTCAAATTTTAATACTCTGACAAACTTCGACAAATGAAATTCTTGAAAAAAAGGCACAATAAATTCATCATTCCTCCAGTAAAAGTTTTAGAACTATTTGATGAAATAGTTAAACTAGATGTTAAGACATCTTCTGGTTCTGACAATATAGGTCCAAAGATTTTAAAACTGAGTGCTCCTTTCATAGCATCTTCCTTAACATACATTTTTAATCGAATGATTGATACTGGTATTTATCCATTGGTTTTAAAAAATGCCAAGGTAGCTCCTATTTTCAAATCTGGTGAAAAAAAAACATAGTTAGCAATTACAGACCAATATCTGTTTTGCCAACATTATCAAAATTAATAGAGAGACATGTATCTAAACATCTGTATAATTATTTGACAAAGTTTCAAATTTTACACCCTTCCCAGTCTGGTTTTAGACCTAACCATTCATGTCAAACTGCCCTCATTAATATCATTGATAAATGGCTACATGAAATGAATAATGGAAATATCAATTTGGCAGTCCTCTTGGATTTTAAGAAAGCTTTTGATGATGTTGATCATGAAATTTTATGTAAAAAACTTCAAATTTATGGCTTCCATGAAGATACTGTTGATTTTTTTAAATAATATTTGAGTGAAAGAACACAGCAAGTCCATATAAATAATCAGTTTTCTGATAAAAAGTTTATAAATTTTGGTGTTCCACAGGGCTCAATACTTGGTCCCATTTTGTTTGTTTTGTACATAAATGACCTTCCATTACACATCAAAAACTGCCATACAGACTTGTATGCTGATGACACAACAATGCATACATCAGGAAAGAGTATTGCTGATATGCAATTAAAAGTACAAGATGATCTCCAATGTGTTGAAAAATGGTGTCATGAAAATAACATGTTCATAAATTTGGATAAGACGAAATGTATGGTTATAGGTACAAGACAAAGGCTGCGTTTAAATCAAGCAGAACCAGTTATAACTATTGAGAATAATATTCTTCAAAAATCATCAATTGAAAAACTTTTAGGTGTTAGAATTGACTCTAATCTGTCCTGGACAGGCCATGTTAATTACTTATGTTCATCAATATCATCTAGACTGCATTTACTCTCTAAAATCAAGAAATTTCTAAATATTGATTCAAGAAAATTATTTTATAATGGTTATATTCTCCCACTGATAGATTATTGTTGCATTATTTGGAGAGGTTGTGCTAAAAATGAGCTTGTCAGAATAATTAAATTGCAGAAAAGGGCTGCAAGACTTATTTCAGATGCTGATCCACTTTCATCATCAGCTCCACTGTTTAAACAGCTTGGGTGGATGACAGAGGGAACAGAATTTCATACCACAAATATGTTTTGATGCAGAAATGCCTTATGAACCAAGCCCCTGTATATCTCACTGAAAAATTTAAAGAAATGCCAGAAATAAACCAATATTGTTTGAGGAATGTGTCTTCAAAAAAGCCAAAACAGAGCTGTATAAGAAATTTTTTATATATTCAGGATTTATTTTATGAAATAACTTACCAATATCCCTGAAAAAATCAACCTCAAGTACAAGCTCATTCTAAAAAGATTTAAAAAATTACTTGTTGGAACTTTAAGAAGCTGTGTAATTTTATATGCATAATAATTTTCACACACTTACTCAAACTTAAGATATTGGTGAGGTAATTTGGATGTTGCCAATACTATATGAATTTGTAATTTTTACCTGCTTTGAAAATTGTATATTTCATAACAATTTTTTATTTCATTTTTTCATATATGTGTGTTTGTTTCATATTTTGTAATTGTTTGTTATATTTCATTGTATTTCACGAGGGCCTCAGGGAAGATTAGTTTTATAGCTAACTGTGTAACCCTCTTTAAATAAAGAATTGTTATTATTATTATTATTATTATTATTATTATTATTTACCCATGAGTGGGGTTCATTGCTGTATGGAGTGTTTTTTCATGAAAAAAAATTTCAGTTCGAAAATATTTCATCATATTTCATTTTTAGCAAAGGAGTCACAATAGAACCACGAAAACACCATTATTGGCCATATTGCAATAAAAATGACATAGACAACTAAGTGTTTCGTGATATTTTCAATAAATTCATACCACTCCACAGATGATGAACAGGTGATGGACATGAACTTTAACATTTATTCTGATGAGGAGAAAGAACCACAAGTTGCAGCATCAGATGACGAATTTGACTATGAATTAGCTAAAATCTTCAAAGACGATTAGAAATTTGATGAAGATGTTCTCGAGTTAAAGGTTTTTGAAAGTATTTGTAAGAGAAAATCTGATGTGTCAGTCATGACCAAAGAAATGAAAGTTTCAGGCAATAGTAAATGTTTGGTAACCCCTCCATTAAATGCCAAGATGTGGCAATTTCTTGACTGTAGAGCCAAAACTTCTGATTTAAATCTACAGACAGTACAATAAACTGTTGACACAGAGATATGTCTGGTCTGTGGCAGAAAACTCAGAAAAAGACAATCTAATGGACAGCAACATTGCTAATTAATTCAAAGTTGCTGGACCATGACATAGAGGGCAGTGCGTCAAAATGATCATCAAACTGAAATGTAATGATAGTAATGCAATTTTATAGAAAATATCATTGTCTATCATAAGTAGTTCCTATCATACTAACTTAAGCAGAAATCTTAACATTGAAAATTGCTAATTAATTCCAAGTCACTGGACCATGACCTAGGTAGCAGGGCTTCGAAAAAGTCGCCAAACTAAAATGAACTGATAGTAATGCAACTTTATAGAAAATATCATTGATCTATCACAAGTAGTTCATATCAAACTAACTTAATAAAAAAATTTAACAATTGTTGTAGCCGACCACGCCATCACCAGAAAAGCAACACCTATGTCTTGCTTTCAACGACTTTTGTAGCAGGTGAGACAAAAAACTTTAGGTTGTGGTATGGTAAAGTGGCAGAAATTCAAAAATCAAAGACTTCGGATGTAAAAATGATAAGCCAGTATATCTCAAAAGCTTTAGCTATCCTAAGTCATACACATTTTGAACATTTAATCAGAAGCATGTCATTGAAACCACAAATTGACAGAAAATATCATCAGCTTTGTAACCAAAGCGAAGATGTTGGAAGTAATCTTTTGGAGATGATATTGGGAAGAGGCTCAAAGATATTTATGAAACAAATAAGATTATTAAAAACATTTTTAACTATGGCCAATTACAGAGGTAGAAACTAGGACTGTTTTTAAGGAAGAAGGGGCAGCGGCTCAAGCTATCAGCACCCAAGACAAAAATTATCAGAGGGGTCAGTCAAGAGAAGGCTCAAACAGACCCAGTGTTAACAGTCAGAAAAGAAAGTTATAAAGTTGAGAAATAAAATTTCTAAAACTAAAAGATTGATTGATTGTTGGTTGCTTAACTACCAGTGGCAAATATTTCATGCATGTTCAGGACGATACAAAAAAAACAAACTTAAAAGAAGGTCAGGTAAACAAAGAAACTTTATTTCTATTTGGAAATATTCAAAGAGAGACAGTTGGATCCTCTCTACATTTAAGGGATGTAAAATAGAATTTGATAAAAAGCCAGTTCAGGAAAAAGTTCCAGTTTCTACAAAATTTAACAATAAGGAAAAGGAACTTATTGATAAAGAAATATTTGATATGCTAGAGAAAGGTGCCATCAAAGAGACTTTTGATGATTTCAAATGTATTTTAAGTGAAAAAGAAAAATGCTAAAATGAGACCTGTCATTAATTTGAAAACATTGAATCAATTTATTAGTTATCACCATTTCAAACAAGAGATTTGATTTTAATAGGAATTGTGTAAATTTGGATTTGACAGATAAAATTGAGAATGGAAATGGGGAATGTGTCAAGGAGACAACAACCTGATCAAAGAGCAGAAAACAGCCCAAGGCCACCAATGGGTCTTCAACACAGCCAGAAAATCCTGCACACGGAGGCGGGCTTCAGCTGGCCCCTAAACAAAAATGTGTACTAGTTCAATGAAAATGGAAACCACACTAAACTCCAAAACATATAAATGAACTAAAACTAAAAAACATACAAGACTAACAAAGGTCAGAGGCTCCTGACTTGGGACAGGCGCAAAAATGTGGTGGGGTTAAACATGTTTTGTGAGATCTCAACCCCCCCTCCCCCCTCCCCCCTCTTATACCTCTAGCCAATGTAGAATAAACAAACACACAGCAATACGCACAGTAAAACTCAGTTTAAAAGAAGTCCGAGTCCAATGTCAGAATAGGTAACAAAAGAAACTAAGTAAAATGGCAATGATACATAAATTAACAAAGGACTACTAGCAGTTACTGACATGTCAGCTCCAGACCTCAATTAAACTGATTGAAAGATTATGTCTTCATCATATGAAAATCAAGCACAATCCCTCTCGTGAGGGGTTTAGTATCATACCATCATAAAATATATGAGAAGGACATAACCAGTACATGCCAACAACTGGTTTTAGAATAAATGTGTTTATTTCCGATGCAAAGACCCTATGAGTGAATCAATATTAATACCAAAATATGCATATTTTTTCATTTCAATCTACTAATGAAGACAGAAAATATTTAAAATTTGTTTGGAATGAAAAGTTATATGAATTTCAATGTCTACTGAATGGAATTGCCTATGCTTCAAAAGTATTTACAAAATACTGAAAGTAATTTTTTTATATATTCAGAGTATGGGTATTGATTCATATTTTTACATTGATGATTCACTTTTGCAGGCAGAAAGCTTTGATCGTTGTATACACAACATACAGAAAAGGTTAAACTCTTAAGAGAGTCAGTTGGGTTTGACATCAATATTGAAAAATCCGTCTTTATTCCAACAAATTATAGACAGTGCTTTTTAATGTATTAACAATTAACAGGACTTTATTCATCAGCAGTACAATATGCTCACCTATTTCATAGATATTTAGATATACAAAAAAAAAATGAGCTTTACTTGCATCGAAATATAATTTCAATTCGTATGTCATGTATGTACATATTTCTGAAAATGGCAAACGGCTGCCGATTTGAGAATTCCAAAGTCAAATAGCTCTTCTATTAATATGCTAGTTAACATTTTTGTAAACTTTCATAAAGTTTGGAGCATTTAAATTTTTTTTGCATTGTTTCCATGGTAACGGCAGCCATTTTAAAAATTCAAAACTTAGATGCCACATCTCATCATGACCAGTGACATTTCTGTTAAGTTTCAATAAGTTTGGAACACTTTCCTATTTTTATGCATTTCTGCTGTTTCCATGGTACCGGAGGCCATTTTAAAAGTTCAAAAGTGGAATTGCAAATCTACATATGGTGATTACCATTATGCTAAAGTTTTATCAATATTGGTCCATTAGTCTTCCAGGAATGCTTCAGACAAAAAAGGTGGAAGAATAATAATAATAGGGATAAAGAAACGGGGGAAAAGCGACATTGTCAATCGGATGACATAATTACTGGCCAATAAAAAAATGGTTGGTTTAATCTTTTATAATAGGGAAATTTTTAAAGATTACTTTGATATCAGTTTCTATATTTGAAATTGAAAAAATTTGTAATGGTTCCACGGAACCCAGTGTCTCGCCTACTTTTGCTGTTAATCGCAGGCTCAACAAAAATGAGGGGAAAAAAAATAAAAATATTCCTCTCTATACTATCTTTTGATTGTAAGTAGCTTCTGTCCAAGTTTGGTAAAAATCCAGGATAATTTATAAATCTAATAAATGTTTTAAAAACTTAAACTGCAGACTGTATGTTATGTTGACTGGAAGAAAAACTAAGTCCATTTATAAGTAAAATATGGAAAAAATGGAACAAAATTTTAACAAAATTTCCTTCTAGATACTAGCTTTTGATCATAAACAAGCTTCTGTCCAAGTGTGGTACAAATCCAGGATAGTTTAAGAAAGTTGTTAAAATTTTAAAAACTTTAACCACAGAGTGAATGTAATGTTAACTGGCAAAAAAGTCCATTTATAAGTAAAATACGGAAAAAATGGAATTTTTTTTTTTACAAAATTTGCTTTTGAATATAATCTTATGATCATAAACAAGCTTCTGTCCAAGTTTGGTAGAAATCCAGGATAGTTTAAGAAAGTTATTAAAATTTCAAAAACTTTAACCACAGAGTGAATGTTATGTTTCCTGGCAGAAAAACTAAGTCCATTTATCAGTAAAATACGGAAAAAATGGAATTTTTTTTTTCACAAAATTTACTTTTGAATATTATCTTATGATCATAAACAAGCTTCTGTCCAAGTTTGGTAGAAATCCAGGATAGTTTAAGAAAGTTATTAAAATTTCAAAAACTTTAACCACAGAGTGAATATTTGTGGACGATGCCGGCGCCGCCGACGACAACGCCGCCGACAGAATGTAGGATCGCTATGTCTCGCTTTTTCGACAAAAGTCGAAGGCTCGACAAAATTGAAATAAAAAAAATTCATAAACCATTCACCCCCATTCTGCTGCTTACACAAAAGTAACAGAAACTTATTATATCCAAGATATAAGGGACTAAAGGTTTAAAAACAAATTGACAATTTTTTATTTGGTTCTACTTTTCAAGAACTTAGATTTAGATAAGTAACTACTGTTCTTTATCTTGATATCTAAGCTCATAAAGTATCAATTAGAAGCTTGGCACATTTGATTTTTTTTTTATTCTGTCAGTTTAAGGCAGATTTTTGTATTAAACTGTCCCTGATAGGTGTAACAAAAATGAACAATTTTTTTCACAGAATGATTTGTTTGAGAAGTGTGATCTCACAATGATTCTCAAAGATTCCAGATTCATAAATATTTTAACATTTATTCTGAATCTAATCTTTTACAAATTCAAATGTACATTTCTGTTCTCAACAACATGACACTAATAGGTCTTGATTAAGGTTGTACCTTCTTTTATAAATGCTATTGCTTGTTACTTACAAAATTATGTTTTTTCTTTGTGGTCATATCTACAGCTGATGTATACAGGGAATCAACTAGATTTTTCAGAACTGGAACATTTACTTCATTCTTAGCAGTCTACAAAAGAAAAATTAAAGAATATGAAAGGAGTAGAGACATTTATAGGCCTTTTTTCAATATTGTTATAACCTCACTCAAATGGAAGAGAATACTGGTCTCCTATGATACATTTTACCTAATACTGTGAAAGTATGTTTATTCTGGGGTATCAATTTTCATGGTTTTGTGGATGGATGCATTCACGAATTTAAGTATCCAACGAAATAAAACAACTGTTGTCCAAATCAAGACATGGTAAGATCCCCATGTAGGTTTGACTACGGTACATAGATACAAGCATATAGTCTAGAGAATACATCAAATATCAGCAAACACACTATGAACTATATTTACAACTTCAGACAGGATTTTACCAATTTATTCTTTCAAAAACCTTAACTGTAACTTTAAACCTTTTAATTCTCATGAAAAAGTAGTTTTGATTGATGAAAGTCAGACCTCCGGTGATGATATGCGATGATATCTCTTCATAATTCTCATACGAAAAAAATAATAATTTTATTATGGGCTTGCTTTTTTATTTCATAATTATTAATTCTACAATTCAAAGTACCTTGTAGCATTTTTTTTATTAACCCTTTTCTTCATGTTTATGGCCCAATTAATACCTTAAATGATCGTTAATCTGTTGATCATTGGATCTCAGGTTAATTAGTGTCATCACTTCTGATAACAGGTGCACAGTGCAACAATTAAAATGTTTACTTTACAATTTCTTTCCATGAGACAATTTGTAAGCATAGATGAATCAGCTTATTTCTGGAAGCAATTAATTCATTATACAATTTGATGAATGTTATCAGTAAGGAAAGACTAACAAGTAAGTGAAAATGAACACCATATTTTGCAATGTCCCACAATTCATTATAAAACAACATATGATTATTTTCAAGAATCTTCGTTTCTGATAGCTCCAAATTCTTCACTTGCATTTTTCTTCTTCAGAAAACTAAAATCCACGAATTTAAGAACCAAAGAACATGTAACTTTTGCTCATACCACGAAATTGACAAAACAAGAGGCTCCAGCGAACCTGTATTGCTCTTCTGGTATCTATGCATCATATCAACCTATGTTCCTGTGTAAAAATTTTAAAAAGAGAAGAGAAGTTCTTACAAATTAAAAAGATTAAGATGGTTTTATATTTATCAATCCTCTAAAGTTTCAAAACATTTACCCTGTAGTTTCAGAGTTTTTTCAACAAGAAAGCACACACTGAAATGTCTAGCCTGCTTTACTGATCATGACATAATTTTATTTAAAAAGTCTTTAAAGGGACATAAGCTTTCAATTTCATTTTCACCGATTTGACTCAAATTTTCTATTTGATTTACAACATACTAAAACGTATATCCAAATTACAATAAGTCTGAAAAAAAATGCTTCGCTGAGCGCAGCCTGATACGACTGCAGTCGTCGAACCCTGAACAGTTGGGGCAAATTTGGACACAATATTCAAGCTTGATACTATCTGAATTTGGATTGTGATCAAATTTTTGACATAATATAGGTTTCTGACACAAAATAAATGTGGTCAAAGATCTTACAAATCTAATGCGTAATTCTGTGCAATTGAAGATTTCTTCTTGAAACTTTTCAAAAATTTGAAATTTTGAAAATTTTGAAAAAAAAATATGAACCCTTTTAAAAAAAAATTGGAAACCCCCTCTTCCCCCCAATCTTTTTGAATCCCCCTTTTAGCATTAACCATCAAACTCAATTGCAGTCTTTCCTTTGTAGTATGGAACCTTGTAGTACAATTTTAGAGAGATCCATACACTTAATCACAAGTTACTGTCTGGAAACTAGAAAAATGCTTTTTTTAACCATAAAAGCCCATTTAAATACATCATAAAAGTATTAAAATAGAAAATGACATCATAGTCATGGCTAAAATTAAAAAACCTTCATCAGCAACTTTTCAGAGTAATATCTAAAAATAAAATTCCTTCATCAGCATTTAAAAGTAACTTCTAAAAATAAATTGATAGCTAGGACTTTGCAACCATAAAAACCCATTTAAATACATCATAAAGTATTAAAATAGAAAATGACATCATAATCATGCCTAAAATTAAAACACTTTCATCAGCAACATTAAATAGTAATATCTAAAAATAAAATTCCTTCACATACATAATCATGGCTAAAATTAAATAATTTTTAAAATAGAAAATGACATCATAATCATGCCTAAAGTTAAAAATCCTCCATCAGCAACATTAAATAGTAATATCTAAAAAATATCTAAAAATAAAATTCCTTCACATACATAATCATGGCTATAATTAAATTACCTTTACTAAACATTTTTAAAATAGTAATTTCTAAAAATAAATTGACAGCTAATCACCTAAAGACAATACATTTCTTTATAAATAATTTACAAGCAGTGTAAGGGAGGTAATTTGACAATATGTGTTTGAATTACCTCCCTTACACTGCTTTAAAATTATTTTTTGTACTTAAGTAATTGTCCATTAACCTCCCCCTTTCCCTTATTCCAAAAAAAAATCATTCCCTCAAGATATAGTCATAACCTCAATTCATAAATTTTAATAAAATTTGCAACCATAATTACCCTTTTAAATACATCATACAAGTCTTAAAATATAAAATGACATACATAGTCATGCCTCATGGCTAAAATAAATATTAATTAATAGTAACTTTTAAAAATAAATTGACAGCTAATCACCTCAAGACAATCATCATTTCTTAATACATAATTTACAAGCAGTGTAAGGGAGGTAATCAAACATTGTTGTTTTAAATATGGATTGGATTACCTCCCTTAGACTGCTTTAAATTGTCTTAATTGTCCTTTAACCAGAAAAAAACTTGTTTTTCCCCCTTTTTTGCCTCTAATTCCTAAACGGTTTGAGCCATAACCCCCCATAGTCAATCCTAACCATTCCTTTGTTGTATGGAAACTTGTGGTATAATTTCAGAGAGATTCACACACTTTAACACAAGTAACTGTCTGGAAACCTAGAAAAATGCTTATTTGGCCCCTTTTTGGCCCCTAATTCCTGAACTGTTAGGACCATAATGCCCAAAATCAATCCCAACCTTCCTTTTGTGGTCATGAACCTTATGGTAAAATTTCATAGAAATCCATACACTTAAACAAAAGTTATTGTCCGGAAACCAATGTGTCTTCGGATGACGACGAAGTGATACCAATATACGAACCCAAAATGTTTGCGGTCGTATAATAAACAATTAACAATGCATGGACTCAATAATATATATCAGCATTTCCTGTGTATTATAGTCTAGATGCCATCTAATTAACAATCGAGATGACCTCCGAAGACTGCCGACGGTCATATAACCCGATGTAATTTTTCTAGGTCTGTTTGATTTCATGTTGTAGGTTAAAAAATAAAATGTTCCGCTGGGGCGCAGCTTGATACGACCGCAGAAGTCGAACCGTGAACAGTTGGGGCAAGTATGGACACAACATTCAAGCTTGATACAGCATTGAATTTGGATTGTAATTAAATATTTGACACAGCATAGGTTTCTCACACAGAATGAAAGTGGTCTAAGAACTTAAAAATTCTTAATTTACCTATTCAAACCATATCATTATTATTTGCTTTTATATATAAATCAGAAATAACCAATTTAAAATGGAAAATTTTAAAGAAAAAAAATGAAAAAAAAATCCCCCCAATTTTTTTAACCCCCTTATGATTCATCACCCCCAAACTCAATCCCAGCTTTCCCTTTGTGGTATGGTACCTTGCAGTACAATTTCATAAAGATCCATAAACTTACACACAAGTATTGTCCTGAAACTACAAAAATGCTTGTTTTTTTGGCCCCTTTTTTGCCCTTAATTCCTAAAATTTTGAGGCAATTACCCCCAAAATCAATCCCAGCCTTCCCTTTGTGGTATGGTACCTTGCAGTACAATTTCAGAGAGATCCATACATTTGAACACAAGTTATTGTCTGGAAACTAGAAAAATGCTTATTTTTGGCCCCTTTTTGGCCCCTTATTCCTAAACTTTTAGGGCAATTACCCCCAAACTCAAACCCAGCTTTCCCTTTGTGATATGGAACCTTGCAGTACAATTTCATAAAGATCCATACACTGACACATAAGTTATTGTCCTGAAACTAGAAAAATGCTTGTTTTTTTGCCCGATTATGGCCCCTAATTACTAAAAGTTTGAGGGAATTACCCCCAAAATCAATCCCAGCCTTCCCTTTGTGGTATTGTACCTTGCAGTACAATTTCAGAGAGATCCATACATTTGAACACAAGTTATTGTCTGGAAACTAGAAAAATGCTTATTTTTGGCCCCATTTTGGCCCCTTGTTCCTAAACTTTTTGGGCAATTACCACCAAACTCAATTCCAGCTTTCCCTTTGTGATATGGAACCTTGTGATACAATGTCAGAGAGATCCATACACTTACACACAATTTATTGTCATGAAACTAGAAAAATGCTTGTTTTTTGCCCCTTTTTGGCCCCTTATTCCTAAAATTTGGAGGAAATTACCCCCAAAATCAATCCCAGCATTCCCTTTGTGATATGGAACCTTGTGGTACAATGTCAGAGAGATCCATACACTTACACACAAGTTATGTCTGAAAGTTACAAAAATGCTTATTTTTGGCCCCTTTTTGGCCCCTAATTCCTTAACTGTGGGTACCATAACCCCCAAAATCAATCCCCACCTTCCTTTTGTGGTATTGAACCTTATGGTAAAATTTCATTGAGATCCGTTCACTTAAACTAAAGTTAGAGTGCGAAAACTAATGTGTCTTCGGACGACGACGACGCAGACGCCGAACGACGACAATGACGACGACGACGACGATGACGACGCAAACGTCATACTAATATACGACCACAAAATTTTTTTTGCGGTCGTATAATAAGTTCCTGTTTGAATTGTTTTACACTAGTCATTTTGGGGCCCTTTATACCTTGCTGTTCAGTGTGAGCCAAGGCTCTGTGTTGAAGGCCGTACTTTGACCTATAATTGTTAACTTTTTATACATTGTGACTTGGATGGAGCGTGGTCTTGTTGGCACTCGTATCACATCTTCTTATTTATTTTCATTGTTTTCACCTGTATAAAAATTATTTTTTGTGGATCGAATCAGTCAATGAAATGGTTCACCCTTGTTTCACTTTCAATGTTGACATTCTTTTCCTTTTAATAGCTGAACACGCCTAGTACATGGGTAACCTATCTCCAGCTAAGGGGTTAAATTAAAGTTCACATGAATACGGATTCACATGAGGTTGAATTATTCACTTGCAAGTCAATAATATATCAGCAATGTTTTTGAGCTTAATTTGACAAATTTGAGCAAAACAAACTGCTTATTACGAAATATTATTTCAAAATTCTGCTTTTAATACTTGAAACAGAAAGATTTGTATCTTAAATTTTTGTTAAATCGTAGCTAATGCCCCTTTAAGATAATGTTTTTACCACAGGTATCACATAAGCATCACATTGCCAATGATCCATGACAGATTGACAAAAGATGCAAAGGGAATACAACAGATCATATAGCTCTATGGCACTATTGACAGTTGAGCTGAAAATCATTTCAAATTAAATAAACCTCATGAAAAATGAACTGATATGGCCCTCCATAATTATTGATTTGTTTTCAATTACAGAAATCTCTCCAAATCTCCTACAGTTTTCAATATGTAAGCCCA
This sequence comes from Mytilus californianus, assembly GCF_021869535.1. Classification (NCBI taxonomy): domain Eukaryota; kingdom Metazoa; phylum Mollusca; class Bivalvia; order Mytilida; family Mytilidae; genus Mytilus; species Mytilus californianus. The sequence goes on along the minus strand of NW_026262745.1, from coordinate 81,071,978 downwards.
ACACAGTGAATAGCAACTAAATTACCATTCAAGGTGTTTTTATTCATATTTGGCTTTGTCTTACAGTTTTACTGTGCGTACTGTTGAACGTTTGTTTTTTCTACATTGGCTAGAGGTATAGGGGGAGGGTTGAGATCTCAAAAAACATTTTTAACCCCGCCGCATTTTTGCGCCTGTCCCAAGTCAGGAACCTCTGGCCTTTGTTAGTCTTGTATCATTTTTAATTTTAGTTTCTTGTGTATAATTTGGAGTTTAGTATGACGTCCATTATCACTGAACTAGTATACATATTTGTTTAGGGGCCAGCTGAAGAACACCTCCAGGTGCGGGAGTTTCTCGCTGCATTGAAGACCCATTGGTGGCCTTTGGCTGTTGTCTGCTCTATGGTCGGGTTGTTGTCTCTTTGACACATTCCCCATTTCCATTCTCAATTTTATTGACATGTCTTTCACTTTGATTTAAACCCTTCACACACTAAACAAAACCCAAACCATATGACAAGTCAATATTAATGCAGGAAAATTATGTATGCCATGTCTTTCATGGGTGCGTAATAGAAAAAAATCACACTCTCTTCTAGCACTTCTTAAACAGAAAAATATTTTCACAAGGTGAGATAAAGTATATCTGTAATACAAAAAAGAACTTCTATAAGAAATAGATATTGACTCAATCTGAATGAAATATCTCCAACACTGATTTTCCTTAGGCACATATACTGAAACAGAGTTCCTCAGTAAAAAGTAAATTATTACTACTATGCTTTTTGAATTGTTTTACATTTTGCTCATTGTTGAAGGACATATGGTGACCTTTTCATGGAATAGAAGTTTCTTTATAAAATTTGTTCCAAATGGAAGAACTATTGTGGAATATTATTTCCATTGGAATAAAATGCTCCGCTGGGCGCAGCTTGATACGACCGCAGAGGTCGAACCCTGAACAGTTGGGGCAAGTATGGACACAACATTCAAGCTTGATACAGCTCTGAATTTGGATTGTGATTAAATATTTGACACAGCATAGGTTTCTGACACAGAATGAATGTGGTTTAAGAACTTAAATTTTTTTTAATTTACCTATTATGGTCCAATATCCAAAATCAAAATACATGGTTAGATTCAGCATATCAAAGAACCCCATATATTCAATTTTTGTTGAAATCAAACAAAGTTTAATTTTGGACCCCAACTTGGACCAACTTGAAAACTGGGCCCATAATCAAAAATCTAAACACATGTTTAGATTCAGCATATCAAAGAACCCCAAGAATTCAATTTTTGTTAAAATCAGACTAACTTTAATTTTGGACTCTTTGGACCTTAATGTAGACCAATTTAAAAAACGGGACCAAAAATTAAAAATCTAACTACACGGTTAGATTTGGCATATCAAAGAACCCCAATAATTCAATGTTTGATGAAATCAAACAAAGTTTAATTTTTGACCCTTTTGACCTCAATATGAACCAATTTGATAGCGGGGCCGACAAATAAAAAATATAAATACATGGTTAAATTCAGCATATCAAAGAACCCCATATATTCAATTTTTGTTGAAATCAAACAAAGTTTAATTTTGGACCCCAATTTGGACCAACTTGAAAACTGGGCCCAAAATCAAAAATCTAAATACATGTTTAGAACCCCATATATTCAATTTTTGTTAAAATCAAACAAAGTTTAATTTCGGACCCTTTGGACCTTAATGTAGACCAATTTGAAAACTGGACCCAAAATTAAAAATCTAAATACACGGTTAAATTCGGCATAACAAATAAATAAATGTGGTCAAAGATTTTACAAATCTAATGCGCCATACTGTGCAATTAAAGATTACATCTTGAAATTTTTCAATATTTGAAATTTGAAAAAAAAATAATATTTAAAGAATAATTCTTTTTAATTTCTGAAATCTGAAATGAGAAAAAATTGACTCCCTACAATTTCTTTTTACCCCCCCCCCCCCCCCCCTCCTTTTTCCCCCAAAAAATTCTTTCCCTCAAGATTTGGTCATAATCTCAATTCAAATTTCCAATGGAGTTTGCAACCATAATTACCAATTTAAATTTACCATAGTGCTAACTTAATCTATTTTATAATAGAATTTAAAATATGGTGTCAAATCTTTCATATGGATTTTTTTGTTAAAAAAAAAAAGATGCAACATTTGCAGATATTTTTACTGGTCTCCCTTTATAAATATGCATTTCTTTAAACATAATTTAAAAGCAGTGTAAGGGTAATAATCGAAATGCTGTATTTGGATTACCTCCCTTACACTGTTTTAAATTATCTTAATTGATCATTAACCATTACTTTATACATAATTTAAAAGCAGTGTAAGGGAGGTAATTCAAATGATGTATTTGATTTATCTCCCTTACACTGCTTTAAATTATGTTTTGTACTAAAGTCCTTTTGTGGTATTGAACCTTATGGTAAAATTTCAAAGAGATCCATTCACTTAAACTAAAGTTAGAGTGCGAAAACCAATGTGTCTTCGGACGATGACGACGACGACGACGACCACAACAACGATGACGACGACGCCAACGTCATACCAATATAAGACCGCAAAATTTTTTGGCGGTCGTATAAAAAACATTGCAGTATTTGTTCCCTACAGGAACAGATATTATTGCATTGTTTATAAAATTGTAAGTCTCGCCTTCGATTGCTGCTGTGAGTGTAAAAGTGTAATGTTGACTTAAAAAATGAGTCCATTGATTAGATGCTGTCCAAGTTTCATAACAATCCATGAAGGTTTACAAATTTATCTTGTCAAAAAAGTTTAATCCCAGACTGTCTGTAAATGTTAACTGTATAACAAGAGTGCACACGCTGAAATGTCTCGCCTTCTTTACTAATCATTGATATTATGTTGATAGTCCTAAATATAAAGCTTTATTACAACTGTCACATAAACTTAACATTAACCAAGTAAACTAAACATTGACCAATGAACCATAAAAATGAGGTCAAGGTCAGATAAACCATGCTAGGCAGGCATGTAACAATTCTTCCATACAACAAATATAGTTGACCTATTGCTTATAGTTTAAGAAAAACAGACCAAAACACAAAAACTTAACACTGAGCAATGAACCTTGAAAATGAGGTCAAGGTCAAATAAAACCTGCATGACTGACATATAGATCATAAAATATTTCCATACACCAACTATAGTTGAACTATTGCATATAGTATTAGAAAAAAAGACCAAAACTCAAAAACTTAACTTTGACCACTGAACCATGAAAATGAGGTCAAGGTCAGATGACACCTGCCAGCTAGACATGTACACCTTACAATCATTCCTTACACCAAATATAGTAGACCTATTGCATACAGTATAAGAAAAACAGACCAAAACAAAAATACTTAACTATAACCACTGAACCATGAAAATGAGGTCAAGGTCAGATGACACCTGCCAGTTGGACATTTACTCCTTACAGTCCTTCCATACACCGAACATACTAGACCTATTGCTTATAGTATCTGAGATATGGACTTGACCACGAAAACTTAACCTTGTTCACTGATCCATGAAATGAGGTCGAGGTCAAGTGAAAACTGTCTGACTGGCATGAGGACCTTGCAAGGTACACACATACCAAATATAGTAATCCTATTACTTATAATAAGAGAGAATTTAACATTACAAAAAATCTTAACTTTTTTTTCAAGTAGTCACTGAACCATGAAAATGAGGTCAAGGACATTGGACATGTGACTGACGGAAACTTGGTAACATGAGGCATCCATATACAAAGTATGAAGCATCCAGATCTTCCACCTTCTAAAATATAAAGCTTTTAAGAAGTTAGCTAATGCCGCCACCGCCGCCGCCGGATCACTATCCCTATGTCGAGCTTTCTGCGACAAAAGTCACAGGCTCAACAAAAACAAAGTAATTGATATGTAACTACTTTAATCCCAGACTGTATCTACTTGTCAAATGTAAAAAAAAAGTCCATTTATCAGATAAATACGGAAAAAAGAAAAAAAATATTTTCAAAATTTTGCTCTGAATACTGTATTTTGGTCATAACTAAGCTTCTGTCCAAATTTCATAAAATTCCATGAAGGTTTGACAAAGTTATTAATGACTGAAAAACTTCAACCTCAAACCTCAAACAGGGCTTCTAAAAAATATTTCAGCCAGCCGGACATTTCTTTTCAATCTGGTTTTTTATCCCTTTAGACAGGTTACCCCATAACAAAAGATGGACCATATAATAAAGCTATTAAACTATTAAAGGACGATAAACTTCATGGACTTCATACTTTTTCAGTTTTCATATAAATTCCATTTTTGACATTAACAATTACATTGATAGTTAGATATAAGAAGATGTGGTATGAGTGCCAATGAGACAACTCTCCATCCAAGTCAAAATTTATAAAAGTAAACCATTATAGGTCACAGTACGGTCTTCAACACGGAGCATAAAAAGATGTGGTATGAGCGCCAATGAGACAACTCTCCATCCAAGTCAAAATTTATAAAAGTAAACCATTATAGGTCACAGTACGGTCTTCAACACGGTGCATGGTTCGAATTGGCATATATCCTCAGACTTAACAAAGTGTATTAGTCAGTCGAGGACCAGCTTAGTTATTTGATAAACACATTTTCCAATACTAGATATTTACTAGACGACAATAGAACGCGGAACAGAGACAGTTGTGCAAAATCCGTGTATTTTTATCTAGCATTATTGAGTTTAAGCAGTTCTTTTCACGTTGTTTCTGAGGGAAAATACTTGAGATGAATGAAGATAATGATATAAATGACATTTTTATCGTTTTGGATGAATTCGAACGCATTATTAAATAATAAATATCACTTGTGCACATGCGCACACTTCTAATATTTCAATCCATGGGTTCTGTCCGTTAAACTTTTTTACCACCTTTTGTAAATTATGATCTTATCTCTTTAAATATGTTTTTCTGATAGTCTAAATCTGTTTTGCTAAAAAGTAGTTAGATTTAAACCAGGAATGTTTTTAATTCTAATAAAAAAATAACTTCCGAAAAGATCGATTGATGTCCGGTACAAATAGTTTACTTGACACAGGTGCTCACAGGTAAATCTCACCTGTTAGACACTTAATTAACCTTGATTGTTATGAGGGGGGATTATAGTAGGGCTTGTATACTATAGAGTACTGTCACTTTTATGACCGGAAAAGTGTGGCTGCTTAAGGCACAAGGTCAAGTCAAAATGGTTGATGTTTCTGAATTACATGAACGTTGGAATGGCAAACCCACGTATGATGTCCGTTTCATGCTTGTCCCAGTCTGACAAATAAATTTATATTTGTCCGTCAAATATGACCGTTTTGGAAGCCTTGACCTCAAACTGTATCTACTTGTTAAATGTAAAAAAAATTAAGTCCTTTTATCAGTAATATACGGAAGAATGAAAATCTAAATATTTTTTTGATACTGTCTTTTGGTCATAAACAAGCTTCTGTCCAAATTTCCTAAAATTCCATGAAGATTTGACAAAGTTATTGATGTCTAAATAAATTTAACCACAGACTGAACCTTAATGTCGATAACACAGACGCCGATGATGGAATCTTAGGATCACTACGTGTTACAGGCTCGACAAAAAGTGTCTAGAGTAACTTCTGTTAAAAGGAGCAAATATGTGTAGATAACATATATTTGCTTACATCTAAGTCATTTGGTCTTTGGTAGATAGTTGTCTCATTGGCAATCATACCACATCTTCTTATTTTTATATTTTCAGTCCAGATAGAAAATTGCACATAATGCAATCAAGTTAATCGAATAACTGCAGACAACTAAGCATGATGTGACATTGTCTTTTAAAGGGAAACTTTGCAAAAAAATGAAAAAATTGATATTATGTGCATTCTGTATAAAAAAGCACAAATTCATAAATATTAAAGTTTTATTCTGCTATATAAGAGATCACCATCAATTTTAAATTTAGAGTACCAATTCTCTGCATGCGGCCATTTTGACATCTTCTCGGTTTAGAAACCACGATATATCTAGAAACCACAAAGGACCAAAACCAGCAGTAACCTAACGTAGTCGTAATTGCGTGTCGATATCTTGTCAAGCATACAGTTGTTTTATCCGACAAGAAAAGCATAAACAATTTCCAGGATCACAAAAATGATTATAATAGACATGGTTGTGCAACCTTTCCTAACTAACATGATACGGAAAATGTAATTATTTTTTTTAAATAACTATGGTCTGTCGTTTTTAAACTGTTTTTTTTTTACCAAGGATTTGTATTTGTTACTAAACAAATCCTTGTTTTTACTAAGTTTTGAAACAAGAAATTTATGGGAATTAGTTAAAAAGTCAAAGTTCAAAGTCATAAATAAGTGTCCTGTGTATAATTGTTTTCGAAAATCTAATTTGTTCATAATTCTTTTATGTAATAAACCAAGGCTCCGTGTTGAAGACCGTACTTTGACCTATAATGGTTTACTTTTATAAATTGACAATTTGTGACTAGGATGGAGAGTTGTCTCATTAGCACTCATACCACATTTTCTTATATCTAATTATTTAAATAAATTTAGACCTTCCCTTATCTGATCACCAGCATGGCTAAAGGAATTATTCCCAGAGGTATTGTGAAGTGACACGTCCAGGTATTCATGCGATTTCCTGTCGGGCTTAAAAACTCTTATTACACAATTACATAAAGCAAGTTCATGCATTCCTTCATTTCTCAGGGTATTGATCAGTGTACACAGCCGAAAACTTGTAACTTTCCATTTTGAAACTATCAGGTGTAATATACATCTTTGTCTTGCGTGTCCGATAGTGATATACTAGTCATTACTAAACACACACGCTTGTTTATAAATAACATTTCTGGTGTAAAAAATGATATTGATGAAAATCTAAATAATTCCCAAAAAAGATTTGATAAAATTTTTCCAAGGTTAAATTGTGGAAAATGTAAGTATATACTCGTTGTCAATAATGATGGACATTTTGAAACATACAAATATTGATTTAACAAAAATGTACGCACTTGTCGATCATTGGTTAATACACATACGCCTAGATAGAAAGTTACGGAACTATAGATAGTCGCAATTAAAAATATATACATGTTTTTGAATATAACAGAGAAACATCCAGAACCAATTTGATTTAAATACAGGTTGATATCTTACTTGCTTTGGTTCATCAAAGCTATGGACATAGTAAAATCACAGATTTATATTTCATTTAGATTGTTCTCGAACAGTTCAAGAAATTTGTCATCACCACAATTGTTGGGTATAATGTATAATGATGTGAACATGGTTCTAAAAGTACATTATGCTAACTTTTCTGTTCCGACATGCATGTTATATATATATGCCACTGGACGTACACTAATGATCCCCAAAAAATCTATTTGAAGAAATAAAGAAACTTCACTCCGGATAGACTGATAGTATTTGTATTAATGTCTGATTAGCTAGAGGGTTGATTAATTTATTTAGTTGGCTTGTGGGGGAATTAACCATTCCCAATATTGCACTTATACATAAAATATTAAATGAGAATAATATAAGAGAAAATATAAATACGAAAAGTCGCATATCTGCATGGTAAAAAAAAGTCTCACTGGCAACTATAGAATGTCACGTACAATTGTCATTCTTAATCGAAATAACGGACAGTCATTAAAATACATGCATGTACACTTTGATAAAAAGGGGTGCCGCAGTTGCATTTTATTCATCATAAATCTATTTCAAGTATATACTTTCCTGTCATTCTTATAAGTTAACGCAGAGACATGTAACTATACATCTCTAGTTAACGACAATCAACCATATAAATATTTGAATCTGATGTGACTTACCGTTCATCTCTTTCTTTTTTCTTCTTTCTTTTTTTTATTTGGGCAGGTACACAAACATTGTAATGTTAGATATACTGTTCCCAGGTTGAGAGGGGGCGGTGGTTGGAGGTAAAGTATATCGAAAGTTACAAAATAAGAACGTTGTATTTATGAATTTACATGAAGAATTCTGATCTTGGACGTAGGTTTCGTTATTTTTTAGTTCAGTGATTTACATTGAGAGAAAAAAATCTAGTCAGAATTTAAATCGTACTGCCAATTTCCACCTAAGACTCCTCTAAAGTCATGAATGATCATGCTTCACAATCATCAGAATTTTCTTTGCATTGGTACATCATTCTGTATCGGTAGTGATTTACCTTGACACTTCCGGGTATAACAGAGCTACTTGTATATTACCTGTATGTGGTTAGGTGACGTCCCATGAGGTCTTACGTATACAGGTTCACATTTATAATGGTTTCTGATATAACAAGGTTTTATGACATTCACACTTCTGCATGTTCTGTATACCGAATTCTTATCTTATTTTCAGACCAAACGAGGATGTGAATATTTTCCAGGAAAAATATTGAGTATCAAAGTATCAAATTAATTTCGGGATTTTTTTTCTTTCTTGGTATTAAATCACAGAAATTGATTCCGCCGGTCGGTCTCCATTCAAAAAAGGAAAGTTGACGTTAGATTGATTCTGTTATTTTTTTTTTAAACATCGTTGGTCAAATAGCTAAAGTATGTATACGTTGTGAGATTTTAAATATTTTAATAAGGGCATTCCCGATTAGGTAAATGTAGATCGCTGTGGACAGACCAGGTACGTCTAAACACTGCTAAGGACCTCCTGAGTGCACTCAGGACATACAAAGTGCACTCAGGACCCTTTATAGGCATCGTATTAGCACACAGGATGGCTGTATATATTCGTTACATGCTACTTATTTATAAGAGTTAAATTTTGGTAGAATTTGAAATCGAACTTAGATAGATATGTCAATTCTTATAAAATAATGAGGGCACGTGTCACTGATTACACAACTACTGAGCCGTGAATTATTCAATCAACAAAATTGATTGGATTATCTTTATTGTTGTTTATGAATTGTGTTGTTAGTACAGTGTTACGTTTAAAATTAATAACACAATGTTTTAAGTTTTTAGGGATTGTTTAATGTAGTTAAATTTAAATTATGCATAGTAAATTTTACGTTTATGGAGAAAAAAAAAAAAAAAAAAATTCTATGGATACCTATGGATCTCCAGAACGATGGCACTGTTGTACCATTATATTCTGCTCTACTTCATCATTGTTGTATTTAATTGTATTTAAATTATCATATTTGGGTATTATTTCGATGTTCTTTTTCAGTTTATTTTTCATGATGACGGCTAAATTAATTTTGTTGTGGTCTGCAGTTCATGCATAAAGAAAATAAAAAAATCGTGTTATTTTATAGTTGCCGTTTTTCTGTAACAAGTTCGATTTTTGTTTTTCTTTGGGATTTTCTTTTTTCTCTCTCTCCAAATCAACTTAATAAACAAAAACAATGTTTACTGAATATCAAATTTTATTGAATTTGTATATCTTTATTCTCAATAAACCATAAACATAGGTATAGAGAAGACAATTATGTACAATATTTACAATGAAAATATTTAGATGAATTTATTTATATGATTTGGCAAGTCTTATATCTTGGCTGCGTACATGCTGACCTTGTTCTTTTTCTTTGGTTTGGCTTACGAGCAAGTTTCTGGGGTTTTGGCACTTCAAAATATGTGCACGAAGACTTAGTCGTGGTTTGGACGGATTTCGTGTCAATCAACAGTCTCCGAAATAGTCTTTCTCGCTGTTCTTTTGTTTTCGAAAACCAACATTGAAATGATACATCATGTTTTCTGTACGGACCGAAATGTTCATAATTTTTTTTTACAGTAAAATACCAAAATATGATAAATGGCGAGAGTTCAATATACGATAGCACTTATTTAGGACAGTAAACTGACAAAAATAAACATGGGAAGAACTGAGAAACAAAATTAAATATTTTTTTCATTTGTTTTACAATAAAAAAATCATTTTTTTTTAATTTAGTTTAGAATCATACTACAATCTTACTTACAAAATGTTTAGAAATAATACCCAAATATTGTAATTTTCAGAAAACGGAGACAAATTCATTTTTTTCAGAATTTATTTACACATTGAAATTAGTTCTAGGCTTGTATTACTGCATGGACAAGAACGATTTAAATGAGAAATAAAATCTTACTAAATGCTGATTTGTTAAACATTTATATTACTCAGAAATAAAATTTAGACATTTTCTTTTCACTGTTTTACAACAAATCATTCTTCAGAATTTACTTTTACATTAAAACTGCTCAAGGAATCTTAATACTGGACAAGAACGAGCTCAATGTTAAACCAAATCTTACTACGTGAAATAATCGCCACATTTTGCAATAATTTATATCTATATTTTTGAACGTTTTCAAATGAAATGAATTGAATTAAAATTTCCCAACTATATGTAGATTTCTCATATTTCTCAAATGGCTTCAACTATTACAAACAAAACGAAAAGTTTATTTAACATTTTTTTCTAAAACAATATATCTTCATTGTTCTTTATTTTTCTAAAGACATCTTGGTTTTGTTTGTTTGCCAAGCTTACTTGTATGAGGTTAGCACCATCACTAATCACTCCTAATTATTAAAGATCAAACGACCTAATCAACATGATAATTGATATTCAATATAATCATAGGTCATGCCTGACATATTTCATAAAATCGGTGCGTGCCAATGAAAACTTCAATAACTTCTTAAATATTAAATTGATTTTATCAAAACAAAAATTATAAGATGGAGAATTAAATTATCTATCGAATGCATACCTTCACTACTCACTAAAACAACTATTTCATGTCCTGAATGCACTTTGTATGTTCTGAGTGCACTCAGGAGGTCCTGAGCGGTGTTTACACGTACCGGGACGGACCAAGCTATATTAATCATGTAACCGCGATAATTTTCTCTAAACATTGAAATATTCAAGGTTAATACCCATGATAATTTGAAAAAGTAAGTACAGTGTTTGGTTTATACGCTCGTTTTCGTTGGCCATTTTTATTTATAAAATTATTTAATTGAAAGTAATTCAGAATATCGATGTTACAATAAAATACTCACCTATCTATTTTAAAATTAAGCTTACGCAAAATATAAAAGATATATATAACGGCGACTCAGGTATTTTGCCACCATATTCCTCCCTAAATAATTAATGTTTTTATCATTCATACGAAATGTTGTTCACAGCTGTAACGGTGAACCGGCCGTGTTGGCTAAAATTCACTGAGTGAAGATCAAAAGAATAGAATTACAGAATGCTTATCTTTTAATTGCCTTGAATTTAACCACGCATTCAACAGGTAGTCACTAAGTGTCACAGTACAATACACATTGTATTTACACAGTACTAGTTGGAAATGATTGCTAGACTGAAGTAAAAGCCTTCAGGCGAGAATACAAACATGCATTTGTAAAACAATATCATTCGATTATTCAGTTATATATGTTTGTTCAAAATAACCATCGGAAAAAAAAATCATAAAAATATATTCTATTGTATGATTTACTTTTATTACTATAATCATATCAGAAATCCTTTAAATATAAATCGTACATTTTAATTTTGAAAGTTGCACGGCTGATCACTTTACTTTCTTAATTATTAGTTGGTTAATAGCTACGCCAAAAGTCATCGTTGCGCTTTAAATCGCGTTATAAGATGATTAACGAACAAGACTTACAATGAGATTTATTCACTCCCGGCATGCAAAAAGACTTAAACTACGTCAAAGAAGTCAGGAAGGTTCGAATAAATTAAATTATTAATTCCCAATTTTCTTCTTTATTAGTGTTCATATCCAGATAAAACTTGGTGAATATGTTTTTTATGGTATTATGAACATGATAAGATGAAAAGTAAAAAATCGTGAATTTTCCCTTTAACCTACACCCCTCCCTTCTCATTAATCTATTTATACTGGCAAAACAACTGTGCAAAGTACATCCGTTAACAAAGAAAACAAACAGAGTATGATGTCAGAATACAATGCAAACTAACGGTATACATACTGCTGCCACTGGAAGTAATATATCCACAAACAACTGGGCCAGGGCATGCTTGATGTCACGATCTTTCACATCCAGGAAATACTGAGCCAGCTCATGTAAAAATGACACACTTGCTTCAAACTCCTCTATTGGATGCATCTACAGAGAAAACAGATTAAAATGTTATTAACATAGGATTACTTCTGTAAAACTTAAATTAAAACCACCTGCTTTATACACAGAGGTTGAAACAAGTTGAACTGTGAGCAGTAGATCACTAATGATACTCGGTTGACAATATTTTCTCGGGGTAACAATCTGCTTTATCACCCTCTCAGCTATAATGTTTCTAGATTTTTGTACATTTGACTATGTTTTACTTAAGTTTTGTACATTTGTAAATAAAATTTTGAGTTCTATTTAGTTCATGTCTCTGTTCAGCTAAAATCTGATATCAGGTTTCCTGGTGATAGTATAGGGACAAAGTGTTGGGCACTCATACCTGCCAACTTTCACGATTTAGGCGTGAACTACACGATTTTGACCCCTTGTCACGATTGCACGATCGTGATCTAAAAAAAGCTCTAAAACAGGCTTTTGTGAAATTCTACAAGAAAAAAATGATTGTTCCCGATTGTGAATTTTTCCCAAGGGAAGACAATCGTGATCAGCCAATCAAAATTGTTGTTTCTCATGATTATTGGGCATTGCAAACATGCTAAATTTTGAACTTATTTGGAATATTTGAGTTGTATTCCTCTGTCTGTATGTCAGAATTGTAAAAATCGTGATCATGGCAGATGAATTTTCATCTGCAACAAGGTTCTTACACAGGTTAAGAAGAAAAGCATGGCTGACTAACAACATTCAAAGATATAGTGCTACCATAAACATAATCAATAGTAGCTTATGGACATTATACTTATTGTAACAGATCATGCAGTGTTGTCATTCTTGTAATTAATTAACAAAATCATTTAAAGTACAATGTACTATCTTTTATTTTTCACAAGGAATCAGATAAATGTCCTTCTTTGTGCATATTTTAAAATCGGAAAAGTCAACAATCACTTTAATATTCCTACACAAGAAAATATATCCTAGTATTCTAGCTACATGTTCATCTTTTCTACACAATAACTTAAGTACTAGAATCATGCAAATAAAAAGAAGAAAAAGGCTTATACGGTCATCATCAGTATACCATATAAAATAAACTGCTTCGCTGAGTGCAGCTAGATACGCCCGCAGAGGTCCAACCCTGAACAGTTGGGGCAAAAATGGACACAATATTCAAGCTTGATACAGGTCTGAATTTGGATTGTAATTAAATATTTGACATATTATAGGTTTCTGAATAAATGTAGTCAAAGAACTTGAAATTGGTTATATGAATTGAATTTATATTCAATTAAAGATTTCTTGCTGTTGTGCAATACACTGTGCTTTTGCGCAATACTTAGTTAATCTGTTGTCAGACTATAAACAAATAAAGTTCAATTAATTCTCAATGTCATATTAGAATTTTTTGAAAATGTAAAGGGAGCTTACATCAATAGATATAAACAATTCACCAAAATTTCATGAGAATTGCTGACAGCATTTTTGAGTTATTGTCCAAAAACTGGAAAATCCCCCCTTTTTTAATGAATAAAACCCCATAACTCAGAAATGATAAATGAAAAATTTATAAAATTCTAAACGGAGCTTACATCAATAGATATAAACAATTCACCAAAGTTTCATAAGAACTGCTGAAGTTATTGTCTGAAAACTGGAAAATCCCACCTTTTTTAATGAATAAAAACCCATAATTCAGAAATGATAAATGAAAAATTTATAAAATTCTAAACGGAGCTTACATCAATAGATATAAACAATTCACCAAAGTTTCATAAGAACTGCTGAAAGCATTTTTGATTTTCTGTCAGAAAACTGGAAAATCCCCCTTTTTTATGAATAAAACCCTGTAACTCGGAAACGTAAAATCTAAAATATATAAAAATCGAAAGAGAGCTCATGTCAATAGATTTAAACAATTCACCACAATTTCTTACAAGTTGGTGAAAGCATTCTTGAGTTATTGTCCGAAAACTGGAAAATCCCCCTTCTTTTAATGAATAAAACCCCACAACTCGGAAACGTAAAATCTAAAATTTATAAAAAACGAAAGGGAGCTCACGCCAATAGATATAAACAATTCATCAAAGTTTTATGCAAAGGAGTAGGGGCATTAAGACCCCTTTTTGGCCTAAATTTTTCGGAAATTTTAAAACACATGAAAAGTTAAAAACTTGTATTGTTTGAATACTTTAAGAAAATAGCTTGAGATTTTTGATATTTTTTTCTGTCATATTGCGTCGATGACGTCACAATAACAACGTTTTTGTGCCTATTTCGGACGTTTTCCAGTAAAATTTTGGAAAATTTGTCAAATTTATATAAAATAAACTATGTGCGCACACAAGAAACAACTTTATATTCATACACAATCTTTATCATGAAAAAACACATAGCATACTCAAATATCTTTTTGTTTCTTGCATGCGCACGGTATGAAAATAAACGAAATGTGAGCTGATTTCAAAGGACAATTGTACTTGTAAAACGTTGTCGTCAATTCACGAACCTATTTCTTAACAAAAATAATGAATCATATGTTATAAAAATGGTCTGGAAATTATTTTGATAATATTTGTAGTAAGAATAAAATTACGTTTCTTGACCCATGATCGTGTCATTGTGTCACCATGTCCGTACTAAACGCGATCGAATGCGTGATCGGGATACTCAATAGTTTTGAAATGTTCCAAAATAGCAGACGATAGCAGCCAGATTGTGTTGAAAAAATATTTCTTCCATTAAAAATGTGCATATTGTTGTAAAAATGAAGCACAAATAACAAAAAACAGGTTAGTAGAGTGAGAGACCCATATTCGCCGCATAATTCGTTCATTTCCACTTACATCCGACCTACATTCGAATATTTGGAACTTTTTATAAAGGATTCAGAAATTTAACTATATGAAAAAAATGTTTGATAAAGAAATTATCTTCAAAACATTGGTTAATTGTTCTAAAAACGAACGCAAACTTAAGAGGAAATCAAGTTGTTCGTGTACCATGGGGGACACATTTTCGCCGAAATGTATGACATGACCATCCTCATTATCCTGGTATATTATAAAAACGAATGTTTGCAATTACATGAATTAGCTTGAGAGATCATTCCTATGCGATTTTTCTCACAAATATTTACTTTAAGACTGCACATGATTGCCATATAAATCTTACATAATTGCCAAAATCATTTAAAAACACCTGCGTATTTCTCAATATGTGCGAATAACCTTGGAAATGGGGTAAAGAGGAATATCAACAGTTGTAACATTACAAACAGCCTTTTAGGCAAGTATTGGATAAAGGCTCACAAATTTTACAGAAAAAAATAGCAAAACGGCGAAAATGTGTCCAAGGCCATTATGCGCCACCCATTCTACAGTCATACAAAGTGAAACTTGATTTTTGACATTGAACTAAAAGTATATCGCGGAATCTACCTTTCTATTTTTATCCCCCGTAAACAAATGATCAGAACATTTATAAAACTGGTGCCTCAAAAGTTATACAAACCGTTTTACTGTTATACATCCTTTACTATGGATACAACTGTTGATTATTTATATTTTTGATGAATTGTTATATTCAAAGTAAAAGAAAACCACTGTTAATATGTGTTCAAAGCTTAGAACAGATCAGAGACAGAGGACTTGACTGGACACATCAACTCCTGTCTCAAGTGTGACTTTAAAAATGTAAAACAGTCTGATTATTATACTAAAAGATCCACTCTGTTAAATTATAATCTGTTTTACATTTCACTTATGTATGCAAAGAAACAAAACAAGTAATATATCATATTTTGGTTTGGAAAACCATCGTTTCTATTTTTTAAGTAGCCAGTAAACAATTGACGATTACCTCCCATATCAATCTGTACAAAAAATACTGTTATAAAAAATAAAATATTTAATTTTTTTTCAAGAATATCAATCTATATATAAAACATCTTGATGTATGTTTAAACATTTTGATAATATAGGATATTGAAAAAATATACATATCAATTATACATTGCTATCACGAAAAAAATTATGCAAATATCGTAAACTTTCGAAAATGAAAGAAGACTAATCTATGAGTATATATAGAAAATTACAGATATGAGATTCTCAAGAAAGCGTAACGATTAAAGCATGATATGATGGCAAAATCAGTATATTGAATCCTAGGTTTGTTTCAATGTAAATGAATGTCGTCAATACATAACTAATTGCGTATTTTTAAAATGTTAAAAGATGAACTGATGATTTATTATGTAAAACAAATGATTAATTGTTGCTTGCTTCAATGCAAAAACAAACAAATAATTATACAATAGGTATATTATAGGCTGTTTAAGGTACGCTGCTTAAATTCAAAATAAGATTTTTTCACGGCCAATGGAGGTATGATATGGAATGAGCGAAAGGATTTTACATATCAACATACATGCACAACATAGCATGATTGCGGGACCTCTCAGACACAGGCTGTTGTCTCAGAAATATATGTTATTTAAACTGGTTGTCTAACATGACGCCGGCTTTTAGGTTTTGACTAGGCGTCCCCATTTTGACCAGATGTAGTTGCGTATTTATACATCCCGCACAACCGTCCGGGTGCCCCATATTTGACAAGGGTTTTAACTTAAGATCTTTTATGACAGGTCGGAAGTAGACTAATCAGTGACATACTTCCCAGTCAGCTGTTTGGGAACATCAACTTTTAAGTCTGTATATAAAAGATAAAAGACGAGGCATATTAAAAAAAAAAGAAAATCAAAAGAATGTAATTTTCCCGATAATCCTATATGTATATGCATAAATTATTCCAAAATAAAAATTAACTGATGAATCTATTTTTCTCCCTTATGCATTGAAAACAAGTTTAACTTCTACTTTCAGCATGCCTCCTCTTAAGTGTTATCCATGTGTTGTCTGTAGTAAACGTACAAAACCGGCTGAAAGAAGAAATTTAAGTGGTAAAAAAAATAAAGAAATCCGGAAATATCCTGTAAATAAATTATTCATTCGTCCACAAGAAGTTATTGAAGGTGTAACATGTAATAAATGTAGATTATTCTGTGGAAAAGAAATACAAAAGAAACAAACTCCAAAAAGAAAAACTGAGTATTTAGACAACGATCCAGATTTTATTCCAGTTGTAAGAAGCTCTAGTAAAAATTATGTTGATTGTCGTTCACCCCCAAGTATTCAGCTTAAGTTACCATCTACAACAGCCAGCCACGCACCATGTGTAGTATGTAAACGTCATGGGCCAAAACTTGTAACAGTTCCAAATTCTGCTAGATATGACTTATTTTTACAAAGACTTATTATTTTACCACAAGGTGCAAGATGTTGCTCTGGACATCTTTCAGATGACTTGTTTTCCAGCTTTTCGTGTGAACAAATTGTTGAAAAAAAAACCATCCAGCGATTTTAATCGTACAGAAATCACCAATTTATTGAAACAAATAAGGGACATAGCGCTAAAAAATAGTAAAAAGCGTATTGACTTCGACTCCCCAAATTTTCTTTCAGAAAGTGATATATAATTTAACTGGCTTGACAAAGGCTAATTTTGATGATCTGTGTTCTAAGATCCAAGACTCACCCATGAGGGATTCACACTGCCATACTATTCGACAATGCATTGGCATTTTTCTTACTAAACTGAAGTGTGGAATGTCTAACAGATTACTGTCCACGTTATTCAACTTGGGTCGTGATGCTACAAGGCGTGCTATTTCATCTGCCAGAAAATATTTAGTTGAAACCTTTGTCCCTGAAAATCTTGGGTTTGAACATATATCACGGAATCATGTAATAAATAATCACACATCTCCATTAGCACAGTCCCTCTTCGGTGATATTACAAATCCTGCTATCCTTGTTGTAGATGGAACATATATATATATATATACAAAAAAGTGGCAATTTCCAATTCCAACGAAGATCATTTAGCATGCATAAACACAGGCCATTGGTAAAGCCAATGATTTTGTAACTACGTCTGGGTATATAGTGAGTGTGATTGGACCATATATGGGTGACGGAAAAAACAATGATGCAAACATTTTAACTCATATCATTAAAAGAAATATAGAGAAAATAACAGATTGGCTTTAGGAAGATGACATATTAATTGTAGACCGTGGTTTTCGAGACTCTCTTGATCTATTAAATGAATTAGGTATTAAGTCTGAAATGCCGTCTTTTCTTGGAAGGGGAGAAAAGCAACACTCTGTCGAAGAGAGTAATACAACACGCCTTGTAACCAAACTTTGTTGGATTGTTGAATCAATTAATGGTAGGATAAAGTTTTTTTGATATTTGGACAAAGTCTTACCTATGAATCAAGTTCCACACATTCGTGACTATGTACAAATTGCTTGTTCTTTAATTAAGCGTTATTTCAAACCAATGAATATAGGTGATCCACAAGCTGCTGGGTGCAAAAATGCTTTTTTTTGTCAAAACAAATTAATGAATTGAAAAATAAAGTTGAAAATGATGGTTTGGACAAACGAAGTTATAAATGGTCCAAGATAGATTCAACAGATTTTGATATTGAATTTCCACGTCTGAACGAAGAAGAACTTAGAAACCTAACTTTTGGAACATATCAACTTAAGATGGCAAAATCATACACAGAAGAACACTTCGACTCTGAAGGAAAATATGAGGTTTTGATATCTACTGAAGATCAGTTTCTGCTATCTGCTAAAATTCAAAGCCGACATATAAGTTCAAAATGTTACCAATTATGGATTTCATTCAATGATTGTGTTGTACTTGGTTGGTATTGTAAATGTAAAATTAGTAGTCGTGTAGTTCGTATGTGCTCTCACATTGCTTCAGTAATATGGTATTTGGGTTACGGCAGGTATACTGACAAACAATTCCGAATTAACAACTGGGGTCAGTATTTATTAGATGCTAAGAATATTCCTGAACCCGAGGAAATTGATGCAAGTGATGATGAAGCTACAGTTACTGAAGAATGACTATACATATTATCATTGATAACTGCACATGTGTTAATATATGTGACTTTCTTGAATTATACAATCTTAAACATGTATCATGGTTGTCAGCTTAAATTCAGTTTAAACTAAGACACAATCTAATAAATTATCCGATTGGAGTTAACTTGATGTAGAAATATTAAAAAGATTTTTAAATAATAAACTTGAACAAAAGTAAATTGAGGCAACTACATGCAATATACCTGTCCTTTACGTTTGTATTAGTTAAGTCACAATAAGATTCGTTAATTCTATATTTTTTCAACTTTTCCTAACTTAAGGGACATTTAACTTGTCAACAGGGCACTTTTCATTTTAACCGACTGTAATGAAAGATATTTGTCATGAAAAAAATCTATGTTTGGTTATTTTGAACAAAACATAATGGTACACAGTTCATCAAATCTCTCCGCCTTTCCTGTGAAGAAGCAGTAAAATTGATTCCATCAGTATAATATTATATATTCCAAACTCCTGTAGAAGAATAGTTTCATATGTATTTAAGCTCAGCTAAAATTATTATAAATTTTTATAGGCTGAAATAAATAGATTGGCAAGTTTTATGATGTTTCTTTTTTCAAAATAGGGAGATGTGGTATGGTTGTCAATGAGATAGCTATCCACCAGAGTTCAAATGACAAAGACAGTTTAAGCAATTATAATAGGGCACCGTATTTCATTGCGTTGTTTTAGTCACACCCATTAGCCATTATATATTCTTCCATTTAGTCATACAGTAATGCTATAGTTACATAAATATGTTAACCTTATTTTAGCATATAACTTTGAAATATGTCCACAACAATGAAGCTCTAGTGTTATCAAAACATCTTCTCGGAATGAAAGAATAAAATGAATGGCTCTATTTTATATGATGAAGACATGTTCATCTTACTAAACATTAGAATGGAATTTGGTTGTCATGGTGATATTTCTGATAAACGAATTGCCATTATTGTTTTCTTTGATTTGAATACATATTTTACGCATCAATATCAAATATTTATACATAAATTGATAATTCAGCCAAAATGGCCATTTAAAGGAATAATTGCACAAAAAAAATATTTGCGGTTACCATAGCAACCAAATCAAAATAAATAGTTTCATGATAATAGATGGAATATTATTTTACAATAAATGCACAGCATACATACCTAATTTACTGATCACATGAATTATGATTTTGATGATTTCAAGATATTTCAGTGGTTTTCAGACGTATCTTTAAAATCATATCTACCTCTGTTACCATGGCAACCACATTTTAAACTTGGGTATATATCATCAGTACATGTTACCATGATACATATATGTAAATATTAACATCATTCTAAGTTGGGCCAAAAATGACCCTTAATGCCCCTACTCCTTTGTTAAAGCGTTTTTGAGTTAATGTCCGACATGTTGACAACGGAAGGACAGACAGATGGACGGACGGACAGACAGACAGACAGACAGATGGACAGACGGACAGAGGGACAGAAGGACGGACAGAAGGATATACGGACAGCTGTATACCATAATACGTCCCGTAAACGGGCGTATAAAAAAGAAAAAGATAAGACACTTTTTTTAGAGCACAAAACAGCGCACGCAACAAACACCACAAAAAATTGTAACCTTTGAAGTTGTTGTCACGCACTTAAACCCCCCTGGGGATTTTCAAAAGTTGGCAGGTATGGCCACTATATGTCCTGAGTGGACTCAATACCAACTCCCTCCTGTTATCCAGAATTTGTCTAATATACTGAACAATATATAACTTGCCAATATAACTGCATCCTAAAAATGTGTTAAAATTTTATGAATTCAAGCAGGGATAACTACAGATTTAAATTCTAGCATCTTAACAGTATTATTTCTCACCTTTACTTTGAAATACTTCAGCCCTGTAAGCAAGCTAATTATACTCTGAGCTGTATATGGTGTTTGATCACGAATCTTTAGTTCACGTAATTCTAGGTTAAAATGTTTCTTAACTGCATGAAATCTGCAATCAATCAAATATAATATAGAACAAGATTATTTACTGTAACATGTGACGTAAGACAGTTTTACCATTTTACAACTTACCAAAAAATAATAACTCATTGATAGTTCTTATATTTGTATTTGAATGGGATTGGTCTGTTTGAATTTTTTTCCTTGGCTTACATTTTAATCGACCATATGATGGAAAATTTCACTGTGATTTATTCATGTGTGATACACATACGAAATTGAAAAAACCCTACAGAACTGTTATTCATATTCTTATACATAACAAAAAAGAAATTATGCATTAGTCTTTCTGACTTTTATTCAGTTTGTGAGTTATACGGCCCAGTTTACACTTCAATAACACTTAGAACTAGAGGCTCTAAAAAGCCTATGTTGCTCACCAGCATCTTCAACAATGGTCACTTTTTAATAAAAATCTTCATAAAATGGGAATAACTCTATAAAAAGTTAACTGACAATTTCAGTCATGTTGACATTTTTGTAGACCTTATTCTGCTGATTATTTTTCCTTTTTAAAGTTTCTATTTATCTATTACAGTTTTCAAGATAATAGACATATAAAATGCTCTGCAGGGTGCAGCTAGATCTGGCATATCAAAAAACCGAAATAATTCAATTTTTGATGAAATCAAACAAAGTTTAATTTTGGACCCTTTGGACCTCAATGTAAAAACTGGCCCCAAAATCCAAATCGAAATATACTGTCAGATTCAGCATTTCAAAGAACCCCAAGAATTCAAGACTTTGAGTTAAACCCCATTGAAATTGCTCAAGAAATAAGCAATTTATACAAAGAATTAGAAAAGTATTGTTTTAGCCCCTTTTTCCTAAACTGTTAGGGCCATAACCCCCCAAATTAATCCCAACCTTTCTTTTTTGGTATGGAACCTTGTGGTACAATTTCAGAGAGATCAATACACTTATACATAAGTTATTGTTCTGAAACAAGAAAAATGCTTGTTTTCTGTCCCAAATTCCTAAACAGTTAGGACCATAACACCCAAAATCAATTCCAACCTTCCTTTTGTGTTGTGGAACCTTGTGGTAAATTTCCATAGAGATTCATACACTTATTCTCAAGTTATTGTCTGGAAACCAAATGTCTTCAGACAACGATGATGACGACAACGTTATTACATTATACAACCGCAAAAATTTTGCGGTCGTATCAAAAGGCTAGTCATTCCTGCCTATCAAGTTTATTAATTTTTCACAAACCCTATGAATTTTGGTCAATAAATATTTCACTTATATAATCATTTCAAGCTTTTTGTCAAATTTTGTCACCTTATGGTCCTAATAATTATGCAATAGTAAAAGTAAATGGCACATTTAAAAGTAAACAATACTATTAAAAGTAAACGATACTGTTAAAAGTAAATGATACTGTTAAAAGTAAACGATACTGTTAAAAGTAGCGATACTGTTAAAAGTAAATGATACTGTTAAACAAGAGTGCACACGCTGAAATGTCTCGCCTGCTTTACTAACCATGATTCGTTTTTGTTGATAGTCCTCAAGCTAAAGTTTTACTACAAGTATCACATAAACTTAAAATTATCAATGATCCATGAAAATGAGATCAAGGTCATATAAACCAAGCCAGACAGACATGAACACCTTACAATCATTCCATGCATCAAATATAGTTGACCTTATTGCTTATAGTATCTAAGAAGCAGACTGAAACAGGAAAACTTAACACTGACCAATGAACCATGAAAATGAGGTCAAGGTCAGATGAACCCTGCCAGACAGACATGTACACCTTTCAATCATTCCATACACCAAATATAGTTGACCAATTGCTTATAGTATAAAAGAAAAAGACAAAACCATGATAACTTAACATTGACCAATGAACCATGAAAATGAGGTCAATGACAAATGATACCTGCCAGACAGACATGTACAACTTACAATCATTCCATACACCAAATATAGTTGACCTATGGCTTATAGTATTAGAAAAACAGACCAAAACACAAAAACTTAACAGTGACCAATGAGCCATGAAAATGAGGTCAATGACAAATGACACCTGCCAGACAGACATGTACACCTTACAATCATTCCATACACCAAATATAGCTGACCTACGGCTTATAATATTAGAAAAACAGACCAAAACACAAAAACTTAACATTGACCAATGAACCATGAAAATGAGGTCAAGGACAAAAGACACCTGCCAGACAGACATGTACACCTTAAAATCATTCCATACACCAAATATAATTGACCTATTGCTTATAGTATTAAAAAAACGGACCAAAACACAAAAACTTAACATTAACCAATGAACCGTGAAAATGAGGTCAAGGTCAGATGAACCGTGCCAGACAGACATGTATCCCTTACAATCATTCCATACACCACATATAGCTGACCTACTGCTTATAGTATCTGAGAAACGGACCTAATCACGTAACTTTAACCTTAATCATGAAATGAGGTCAAGGTCAGGTGAACCCTGTCTGAAGGACATGTAGACGTTGCAAAGAAGCCATATACCAAATATAGTTATCTTTTTACTCATAATAAGTGAGAAATTCACATAACAAAAAAACTATAATCGTTCGCTGAACCATGAAAATGAGGCCAAGGACAATGGACATATGACAGACAGAAACTTCGTAACATAAGGTATCTGCATACAAAGTATGAAGCATCTAGGTCTTCTACCTTACAATCATTCCATACACCAAATATAGCTGACCTACGGCTTATAATATTAGAAAAACAGACCAAAACACAAAAACTTAACATTGACCAATGAACCATGAAAATGAGGTCAAGGACAAAAGACACCTGCCAGACAGACATGTACACCTTAAAATCATTCCATACACCAAATATAATTGACCTATTGCTTATAGTATTAGAAAAACGGACCAAAACACAAAAACTTAACATTAACCAATGAACCGTGAAAACAAGGTCAAGGTCAGATGAACCCTGCCAGACAGACATGTATCCCTTACAATCATTCCATACACCACATATAGCTGACCTACTGCTTATTGTATCTGAGAAACGGACCTAATCACGTAACTTTAACCTTAATCATGAAATGAGGTCAAGGTCAGATGAACCCTGTCTGAAGGACATGTAGACGTTGCAAAGAAGCCATATACCAAATATAGTTATCTTATTACTCATAATAAGTGAGAAATTCACATAACAAAAAAACTATAATCGTTCGCTGAACCATGAAAATGAGGCCAAGGACAATGGACATATGACAGACAGAAACTTCGTAACATAAGGTATCTGCATACAAAGTATGAAGCATCTAGGTCTTCTACCTTACAATCATTCCATACACCAAATATAGCTGACCTACGGCTTATAATATTAGAAAAACAGACCAAAACACAAAAACTTAACATTGACCAATGAACCATGAAAATGAGGTCGAGGACAAAAGACACCTGCCAGACAGACATGTACACCTTAAAATCATTCCATACACTAAATATAGTTGACCTATTGCTTATAGTATTAGAAAAACGGACCAAAACACAAAAACTTAACATTAACCAATGAACCGTGAAAACGAGGTCAAGGTCAGATGAACCCTGCCAGACAGACATGTACACCTTTCAATCATTCCATACACCAAATATAGTTGACCTATGGCTTATAGTATTAGAAAAACAGACCAAAACACAATAAAATGCTCCGCAGGGCGCAGCTTGATACGACCGCAGAGGTCGAACCCTGAACAGTTGGGGCAAGTATGGACACAACATTCAAGCTTGATACAGCTCTGAATTTGGATTGTGATTAAATATTTGACACAGCATAGGTTTCTGACACAGAATGAATGTGGTCTAAGAACTTAAAAATTTTAAATTGGACATTCACCTATTATGGTCCAATATCCAAAATCTAAATACATGGTTAGATTCAGCATATCATAGAACCCCAAGAATTCAATTTTTGATGAAATCAAACAAAGTTTAATTTTGGACCCTTTTGACCTCAATATGGACAAAGTTGATAACGGGGCCCAAAAATCAAAAATCTAAATACATGGTTAGATTCAGCATATCAAAGAACCCCATATATTCAATTTTTGTTGAAATCAAACAAAGTTTAATTTTGGACCCCGATTTGGACCAACTTGAAAACTGGGCCCATAATCAAAAATCTAAATACATGTTTAGATTCAGCATATCAAAGAACCCTAAAAATTCAATTTTTGTTAAAATCAAACTAAGTTTAATTTTGGACCCTTTGGACCTTAATGTAGACCAATTTGAAAACGGAACCAAAAATTAAGGATCTAAATACACGGTTAGATTCGGCATATAAAGAACCCCAATAATTAAATTTTTGATGAAATCAAACAAAGTTAAATTTTGGACCCTTTGGACCTCAATGTGGACCAATTTAAAAATGGGGCCCAAAATCCAAAAACTTAATACACGGTTAGATTCAGCATATTAAAGAACCCCAAGAACCCCAAGAATTCAAGAATTCAAGAATAAAACCCCATTGAAATTGATCAAGAAATAAGCAATTTATACGAAGTATCTTCTTTTGCACAATACTGTGCAATTGAATATTTCTTGCTATTGCGCAATACTGTACAATTGACAATTTCTTGCTATTGCGCAATATTGTGCTATTGGATATTTCTTGCTATTGCGCAATACTGTGCAATTGAAGATTTCTTGCTATTGCGCAATACTGTGCAATTGAAGATTTCTTGCTATTGTGCAATACTGTGCAATTGAAAATTTCTTGCTATTGCACAATACTTATATAATAATTTACACATCCTGTTTGGTGTGTATCTCCTACCATATCATTATTATTTGCTTTTAAATATAAATCAGAAATAACCAACTTAAAATGGAAAATTTTAAAAGAATAAAAAAAGGAAAAAAAGAAAAAAAAAAAAATCCCCCCCCCCAAATTTTTTGAACCCCTTATGATTCATCACCCCCAAACTCAATCCCAGCCTTCCCTTTGTGGTATGGTACCTTGCAGTACAATTTCAGAGAGATCCATACACTTGAACACAAGTTATTGTCTGGAAACTAGAAAAAATGTGTTTTTTGGCCCCTTTTTGGCCCCCAATTCCTAAACGTTTCAGGCAATTACCCCCAAACTCAATTCCAGCTTTCCCTTTGTGATATGGAACCTTGTAGTACAATTTCAGAAATATCCAAACACTTACACACAAGTTATTGTCATGAAACTAGAAAAATGCTTGTTTTTTGCCCCTTTTTTGGCCCCTAATTCCTAAAATTTTGAGGCAATTACCCCCAAAATCAATTACAGCCTTCCCTTTGTGATATGGAACCTTGTGGTACAATGTCAGAGAGATCCATACACTTACACACAAGTTATTGTCTGGAAGTTACAAAAATGCTTATTTTTGGCCCCTTTTTGGCCCCTAATTCCTTAACTGTTGGTATCATAACCCCCAAAATCAATCCCAACCTTCCTTTCGTGGTCTTGAACCTTATGGTAAAATTTCATGGAGATCCATTGACTTAAACTAAAGTTAGAGTGCGAAAACCAATGTGTCTTCGGACGACGCCGGACGACGCCAGACGACGACGACGACGAGGACGCCAACGTCATACCAATATACGACCAAAAAATTTTTAGTTTTTGCGGTCGTATAAAAACTTAACAGTGACCAATGAGCCATGAAAATGAGGTCAATGACAAATAACACCTGCCAGACAGACATGTACACCTTACAATCATTCCATACACCAAATATAGTTGACCTATTACTTATAGTATTAGAAAAACAGACCAAAACACAAAAACTTAACATTGACCAATGAACCGTGAAAATGAGGTCAAGGTCAGATGAAACCTGACAGACTGACATGTACCCCTTACAATCATTCCATACACCACATATAGCTGACCTACTGCTTATTGTATCTGAGAAACGGACCTAATCACGTAACTTTAACCTTAATCATGAAATGAGGTCAAGGTCAGGTGAACCCTGTCTGAAGGACATGTAGACGTTGCAAAGAAGCCATATACCAAATATAGTTATCTTATTATTCATAATAAGTGAGAAATTCACATAACAAAAAAACTATAATCGTTCGCTGAACCATGAAAATGAGGCCAAGGACAATGGACATATGACAGACAGAAACTTCGTAACATAAGGTATCTGCATACAAAGTATGAAGCATCTAGGTCTTCTACCTTCTGAAATATAAAGCCTTATACAAAAAGTTTTCGCCGCCACCGCTGTCGGATAGTAATACCTATGTCTCACTCAGCGACAAATCTCAGCGACATTTGTCGCAGGCGAGACAAAAGCCCTTCAAATGTCTTACCTAGAGAGCGTTAGAACGCCAATCACTTCAGCATAAAGATCACTAATAATACTGATGTTACCAGAGTTAGGGTTAGTCTGAATACTGCAAAATAACAATTAAATGCATTAATCATAATGAGTATGATGATCAAATCTGCCTGTCCTGTTTTGATCTTACAAAAATCAGGATCTGATATTCATAAACATTTTTTCTAATATTGCTATCAATTGCGATGTAAGACATATCGTATTTTGTGATGAACAGCAATGTGTTATTACAGCTACTGATTTGTAGATCTTATTGTGGAGAACAGTTTTGCATTTTATGTTTCTATATACTATATAACTGCAAAAATGGAAAAAAAAAACCTCTTTCAAGAACTACTCTCAGGGGTCATTTGACGATTTCAAACATGTTGACTTAATTGAAGACCTTATTTTGCTATATTTTGTTGCTCTTTATCTCTCTTTGTTTCTGCAAAAATATCATAAAATGGGTAAAAATGGTCATTCAGGGGCAATAATAACTAAACGGGACTATTTCGGCAATGTTGACTTATTTGTAGATCTTCTTATGCTTAGCATCTTTGCTTTCATGTCTTTTTTCAAACTGTCGAAATTGTTTACACTAGATTCTTGGCATCAACGAACTTGTATTGCCTGGTTTTATTGCATTTACTTCATGAAGTTTCTAACCGTTTTACTAAAAACATTCCAGAAAGATTTATGGAATGCAACAGTTTAAAACTTAAATGAATTTAATGACTAAAAACAGCAAATTCTTAGGAATCTGCAACGCTTCTTTCGATTTTGAAGAAAAAATAAAAACCAGATGTTTCAAGTTAAAGTCATATGAAACAACTTTCTTGTAATTATAATGTTATCGAAATTATCAACCTATGCATGCATATATACTAAAGAAAGTCCTGTATGCAAGTTTTTTACATTTATTACAAATCTATAACATATTATAGACAAATAATATTTCATTCAGTGATTGTTCATCGCATGTTAATTAACTTTCGAGTATATATATATGTTGCCGAAGTTTACTGGATCATGACATTGATAAACAATCAACACAGAGCACTAGGAGCCCTTAAAAAATAAGTGAATTGATAGAGACATATAGGCAAGATAATTTTTTTTAATATTTTCTATGCATTCCCATTTGTTAATTTGTTAATCAAACTTTTCCTTAACAGTTGTTAAATGATTTGGTGTATTTAATTTGTTCTTTAAGAATCAGTTATTACTATTTACCTTCCAGTGTACGTTTGTTTACATTCTTTCACTTGCACTGTGCGGTGGCCGAAGTTCTAACGAGAAGTCCCGTAGTTAAGGTCACTGCATACAGGAAAATATAGGCGAATTAGTGTACGGGAAGACAATAATTCAACAGCAGTACAATTATGTAGATTTTGATAAAAGAAAGAATTTGCTTTTACAATAAAGTTCATGTACACTTGTTTTATAGTAAAACTTAGCCATTCCAGTGTATAAAACATATTCAACTTTTTTTTAAATTTGAAGTTTCATATGACTTTAATACTAAATTACGAGTGATTCCAGATTTATTTATGGGATTCGTTCTGTTTATCAAATGACAGGAAATCATCTTATTTTTAATTCTATTACCTGTAAAAGTGCTTGTATATACTGACAATGGTTTCACACGTTTAATTTACCATGAAATCATTTTGCATTTTACAATTAAGTGTCTAATCTGGTGAAGACAATTTCACCTATGCATATTACATAGTAAATAAAGCACATCTTTGACTTGTGAAAAATTACTTAATCCAACGTACATTTAATAAAAAATCAAATTTTTAAATCAGAATTGGCGATTTTCTTTACTGAAAAGTTCTTAAATAATGAAGTTAGTTGTAATCTGGGACTATTATACTAACGGGATAAGAATCTTGTAGGTTTTTCTTTACGATATGACCTAATTACCTGTCTCCACGAGATTTAACGAGACTTGTGAGGATTTGGAGTGAAAGATGTTAACGGCTGTATAAATTTACGGAATAATTCCAAAAGATTGTCAAAAAGTTTTTATTGTTAAGTATTGAACGAAACAAAATATAATTTGTCATTAAGAATGACACATAAAAGAAAGATTTTCAGGTTGTGCAGTGATTTAAAGCGTAGTGAAATCGCCACCGTTTTTATTTATTATCCCTTTGCATTTAGGCACAATTCTGTAATGCAATATATTATTATATAACTAAAATTAATTTTATTGTATGTCTCAGTTGATAATAATCAAATAGAAACAAACAAAAAAGGAAAGAAAATTATAATCGCAATTGCCTTTTAGTGTTGTAAATAATGAAATTATTATTCATTCTAACTATCTTTCTGCTTAAAGCCAGTATGATTTGCTGATACTATGTTTTGGTTTACACACAGAAACCCCTTATGTTAGCCTTGGTTTAGTTTGTTTGGAGTCAGTAAATTGTCTATTAAGATCAATTATGTGGGTTGCTGTCTTGACTTTAATTGAGATTTGCTCTATCAGGATCACTCAACAGTTACAAAATAATTACACAACCTCCTACTAAAACTACAGAAATAATAGTTACACTATGAGACTTCAGGAAATATATAATAAGAGACTACAATGAAAATACAATATGAGACAACAGATTACAAACACCATTGAAGTTTGTATAAGCTAATAAAATAAACTTTAATTTCTGTCTTATTGTTTATTTTATCATTTGGAATATTAAATTAGATATTTTTTACATTATTAAGACAAAGAAGAAATATTCTTTGCTGTACATGCAAAATCAAAGAGTAAATAGTGTATCAGACAAAGTAAAAGACAACTCATTCATTGTTACAAAAATGAATAAATAAAAGGTACCTTTGATCAGTAATCAAATGTATAATAATTAAATTTAATAATTTTCTACTAAGTAAACAATTTGTGATCAACACAAATAATATTTAATGAAATTATTCATTTTGGCACTTTTTAGGTGAAAGTTCATTTTTTATTGTTTCATAATAAGAAAATAGAAACAATAAAATGCTCCGCTGGGGCGCAGCTTGATACGACCGCAGAGGTCGAACCCTGAACAGTTGGGGCAAGTATGGACACAACATTCAAGCTTGATACAGCACTGAATTTGGATTGTAATTAAATATTTGACACAGCATAGGTTTCTGACACAGAATGAAAGTGGTCTAAGAACTTAAAAATTTTCAATTTACCTATTCATACATGTGATGGACTGTGAAACTCAGATCAGGAGATTGGGAAATTTTGGTCAGGAGATTTGGACTCAGATCAGGAGGTTATTAATCGACATTAATTTTGTTGTAAATGTAACCGTGTGCTGTAAAAATGGTCTTTTAAAGTGTGTTTTCTTCAACTTTCCAACCAATTTATTATGTTTATAGTACCCTTGTACTTATAAAGTTTCTCCATCTTTATATTCTACATGTTCAATCTAACATTGTTTTTTTCCAGTATGTTCTTTAAATTTTTTACTTCATATTCTATAAAACAATCATTGCAACCAGAACATTTGTTTAGCTGTCTGCAAATAGTTTTTATTTTTTTTTTTTTTTCTCTTGCAAATAGTTTTTATTTGCAAACTCAGAAATTCATTCTATCTGTAAAGTTAGGGTCATAGTTATTATATAAATTTCAATTTAAGCCTTAAAAGGAAGTATAGAATCCTCAAATAATTTTCAAATTATTATTTTTTTATTTGTCCTAAGACATTTAAAATCATTTAATAACCATCCTTTTATGATTATTTGTTCAATTTATATTTTATTTATATTCTTTTAAAAATTTTCATTATTAAAAGGAAAGTAACTTAAAACAGGATAAATCAAGGGAAGTAACCCAATAAATACACAGTTTTTGTTACACAACGGCAGTTAGCCTGAGGTAAAAATCGTTGCTTACCAGTATGTTTGACACCCAAGCTGACAAGTGAAGCCATATAATTATGCATGTTAATTGATTTACAGGTAAAATATAACTTCAGGTAATGTCAGTTACACCAGATGCCTGAGATGTTATGTTGGGCAGAAATTTTTCATTCATGAAAAATTTCATACACGGGATTTTTTCAACGGGAGGGGGGAGTAGACCCCTGAAAACGGGATTATTGTATTCCGTCGGGAGGTTCACATGTATGCCTATTCAAACCATATCATTATTATTTGCTTTTATATATAAATCAGAAATAACCAATTTAAAATGGAAAATGTTAAAGAAAAAAAAGGAAAAAAAAAATCCCCCCCCCCAATTTTTTGAACCCCCTTATGATTCATCGCCCCCAAACTCAATCCCAGCTTTCCCTTTGTGGTATGGTACCTTGCAGTACAATTTCAGAGAGATTCATACACTTGAACACAAGTTATTGTCTGGAAACTAGAAAAATGCTTGTTTTTTGGCCCCTTTTTGGCCCCAAATTCCTAAACGTTTAGGGCAATTACCCCCAAACTCAATTCCAGCTTTCCCTTTGTGATATGGAACCTTGCAGTACAATTTCATAAAGATCCATACACTTACACACAAGTTATTGTTCTGAAACTAGAAAAATGCATGTTTTTTTTTGCCCTTTTATGGCCCCTTATTACTAAAATTTTGAGGGAAAACCCCCAAAATCAATCCCAGCCTTCCCTTTGTGATATGGAACCTTGTAGTACAATTTCATAAAGATCCATACACTTACAAACAAGTTATTGTCATGAAACTAGAAAAATGCTTGTTTTTTGCCCCTTTTTGGCCCCTAATTCCTAAAATTTGGAGACAATTACCCCCAAAATCAATCCCAGCATTCCCTTTGTGATATGGAACCTTGTGGTACAATGTCAGAGAGATCCATACACTTACACACAAGTTATGTCTGGAAGTTAAAAAAATGCTTATTTTTGGCCCCTTTTGGCCCCTAATTCCTTAACTGTTAGTACCATAACCCCCAAAATGAATCCCCACCTTCCTTTTGTGGTATTGAACCTTATGGTAAAATTTCAATGAGATCCATTCACTTAAACTAAAGTTAGAGTGCGAAAACTAATGTGTCTTCGGACGACGACGACGACGACGACGAGGACGACGACGACGACGACGACGACGACGCCAACGTCATACCAATATACGACCACAAAAATTTTTTTGCGGTCGTATAATGACCTATTGCATATAGTATTAGAAAAAAAGACCAAAACTCAAAAACTTAACTTTGACCACTGAACCATGAAAATGAGGTCAAGGTCAGATGACACCTACCAGTTGGACATGTACACCTTACAATCATTCCATATACCAAATGTAGTAGACCTACTGCTTATAGTATCTGATATATGGACTTGACCACGAAACCTTAACCTTGTTCACTAATCCATGAAATGAGGTCGAGGTCAAATGAAAATTTTCTGACAGTCATGAGGACCTTGCAAGGTACGCACATACTAAATATAGTTATCCTATTACTCATAATAAGAAAGAAATTAACATTACAAAAAATGTTGACTTTTTTTTCAAGTAGTCACTGAACCATGAAAATGAGGTCAAGGACAATGGATATATGACAGACGGAAACTTCGTAACAAAAGGCATCTATATACAAAGTATGAAGCATCCAGGTCTTCTAGCTTCTAAAATATAAAGCTTTTAAGAAGCTAGCTAACGCCGCCACTGGATCACTATCCCTATGTCGAGCTTTCTGCGACAAAAGTCGCAAGGCTCGACAAAAAAATGCACTACCAAATAACTGTGTTCTCAAGCCTGTTCAACTGTTACACCACTGTCTCAGGTTAGGTGAAGGGTTTGGCGCCCGCAGACATGTTTAACCTCTCCACAATCTGTATGTGCCTGTACAAAGACAGGAGCCTGTTATTCAGTGGTTGTCGTTTGTTGCTGTATCATATTTTTGTGCATCAATCAGGCCATTAGTTTGCTCGTTTGAATTGTTTTATATTTGTCATTTCTGGGCCTTTTATAGCTTACTATGCGGCATGGGTTTTGCTCATTGTTGAAGGCGGTACAGTAACCTATATTTGTAATCTTCTACTTCATTTGGTCTCTGGTGGAGAGTTGTCTGATTGGCAATCCTCCCACATCTTCTTATTTTTAAATTATTGGTAGATCATATTTTGCTGAACAGTTTTGTTTTTAAAATTTCTAAAATTGCTCTGTATTTATTGTAGTTTCTACAAAAAAGCAAAAAATAGGTAAACTAGTCTTTCAAGGGCAATAACTCCTATAAGGTTAATTGAAAATTCATCCATGTTGACCTGTTTATAGATCATATATAGATGAACATTTTTATTATCAAGAGATTCTCTCCATCAACTATAGTTTTCTAAAAAAAAATGCAAAAAGGGTAAAAATTAACAGCAATAACTTCTATAAGATTAAGGGGTCATTTAAAGATTTCTGTCTAGTTGACTTTGTGTTCTAGTTTTTTTTTTGCTGTATAAAATTTCTCTCTTTCTGTTATAGTTTTCAAGATAATAGCCAAAAAATGTGAAATTCACAAAAATTGACATTTCAGGGGCAATAACTGCAAAATTCTGAAAATTCTGGATGAGATAGACCTTGACCTGCTGATCAATTAACCCATGTTGTATTTGCTCTAACTGCTTTAGTTTTAGAGATATCAGCAAAAAACTTTAAAATTTACTAAAAATTTCATTGGCAAGAACTCCAAAATGAGTTGTTTTCAAAAAAAATTCCACAGGAGGTAGAATCTTAACCTGCTTATTATTTCAACCCCATTCAGATTTGACCTTTAACCTGCTGATATCATTTCAACCCCATTCAGATTTGCTCTAACTGCTTTAATTCTTTAGATATAAGCCAAAAACTGTATTTTACCCCTATGTTCTATTTTAAGCAAAAGCAGTCATTTTTGTTGATTAATCAAATCCCCAGATACAATTTTTAACTTGACTCTATAAAGGAACATTCAGGTAAAGTTTGACAGACGCAAAGTGATGACAAAAGCTCTCATTGCCTTGTAAGCCAGATGAGCTAATAAAAGTATGATACATTTAATAATGACAATTTTTAGAATCTGATCTAAAAAATAAAGGCTTTAAGACAAGTGAAGTACAATGTATTAACTCAGGCTTGATGACAGGATTCAATTATGATATCAATAAATTGTTTTCATAAGGGAGATTTGTCAATTTTTTTTAACAATAAAACTGTTATCACAGAGATATGTCTCGCCTTTTTGTAATTTTGATCATGCAAATGTTGAAATTAAAATAGCAATACTTTAACATGTAAGTTATGCAAATATTCAAAGTCGATGAACCATGACTGAAGGTATATGGCTAAACAATCTCCATGGAATGAGATGTGAAAAATGCTAATACAACTGCATACCAAAATACCATTGACTTATTATAAGTCCTTCCCTTTAAACAAACCTAAACACAAACATTAACTTGTAAACTATGTAAAAGTTTCAAAGTCAATGAACCATGATCAGGGGTGGGGCTATATAATCTCCATGGAAACGATACTTGCAAATGCCAATAAATTTGCATACCAAATATCATTGACTTAACATTAGCAGTTCATCTTAAACTGATCTAATCACAAACGAATACATGTAAACTAGCAAAAGTTTCAAAGTAAATAGACCATGACTGAGGGGGTGGGGCCAAATATTCTCCATGGAAATGAGATGTGCTAATGCTTATACAACTGAACACCAATTAACATTGGCCTAACACTAATGGTTCCCCTTGAACTGACCTAATCACAAACTAATACATGTAAACTTAGGAAAATTTTCAAAGTCTATAGACCATGACTAAGGGGGCGGAGCCAAATAATCTCCATGGAAATGAGATATGCCAATGCTTATACAACTGCATACCAAATATCATTGACCTACCACTAGTGGTTCCCCATAAATTGACCTAATCACAAACTAATACATGTTAACTATGAAAAGTTTCAAAGTCAATAGACCTTGACTGAGGGGGCGGGGCCAAATAATCTCCATGGTAATGAGATGTGCCAATGCTAATACAACTGCATACCAAATATCAGTGACCTACCACTAGTGGTTCACCATGAACTAGACCTTATCACAAACTAATACATTGTTGACGCTGCCGACGCTAATGCCGGAAACAGCATACCTATGTCTCGCTTTTTGACTCTGTCAAGACGAGACCAAAAATAGGCAAATTTCAGGAAAAATTTCGTAATTTTTTATTGTTCTATAACCCATGGAAACATATCATTTTAAAACTAAATTAAAATGTTTTACTGAAATACATATAATCAACAGTAAGTTTGTCAAGTTTAAAAATTTTAAAGATACATTAAATCTTTCAACAAATCTGCCACATAAATGTACGTTTCCAGAGAATTCCCGAGAGGAATGTGCTTGTAAATTTTGCATTAGAATTTTGACAGACACATAAATACTTAGAAATGATAATAAGGTAAATTGGTATGCCAAAAAACAAGGAAAAGACTTATAATAGAGACTGAATAACTCTTCTTAAGATAAGACTTCAAAATTCATACATAATTTTTATTTCATTGTTCTTTTGGAAGACAAATATGGTTTTGATATTCAACTTTTCATATACTTTTTACCTGAAAACAGGTTATACAATGTGATGCAGCAGTTTATGTTTTGTAATGAATGTTTGTTTTAAGTATATCTAGAAAAAATAAGTAACTTTCATTAAATCATCCCCTTGAATATTCAGGAAATATTTGCAACTAAGCATTAAACACACAACAATCAATTAATCCTTTATCTATATGAGGAAGAATGAGTTTTTAAGTTTATTTTTCAAAAGTAGACATTATAGATTAGAATTTAGATATTTTTCACTGGTCCATTGATTTTTTACATCTTGGAAGGTGACATTTCCTATAGTAATATTGTTTCCCTTACTCAACACATTCATAATCATGTCAAATAGTACATATTATCTTACTTGTCTCTATATTTGAAATGTTTGAATGACTGAGCAATTACATGTTGAACCAAATCATCATGTCCTGGATGGAAGTTTAACTGAAAATAAAATATTAAACAATTTTAACAATAATAAATGTGTGGTAAAATCCATATGAGGCAACAACCCAACAAATCAATAAAAAACCAAATCACATCAAAATCAGAAATTCAGTATAGTAATATAATCATGACATATCATATCGATAAATTTTTTGGCTTCTAATTATTTTGCTCAGTTAACAGTTTTTCAGAACAAATACATCTATTTTTCAAAGGCAGATATAACATCATGTAAAATCTTATAACTATCTTATAATAAGTGATCCCAGTGAAAAAAAAGGTTTTAAAAAAAATTACCAGAGTCTGATTTTTTCACCAGTTTTCTTTTTACAGCAAAGCCTTTCAATGTTTTTTTATGATATGAGAATCAAGCTTTGTAAAAGTCCAATTCACCAGAAATGTGTTAAAATTTATCAAAGATTCAAATGGCAGGGGTGGGCAGTTTGATTCTTAAAACATATATAGAGAATGGTCTATACTGAACATTTAAATATATGGAAATATAAATTGTAAGTGTGGGGAATCATCTTTAAACAATTCCATAATCGATGGTGCACAACCTCATAGGTTTACAAACCCTCTGAAATTCCAAAGATCTAGATTAAAAACAAAAATTGTTACATTTTCAAAATTTTTGGCAAAAAAATCACTAAGTTCTCCAGTCTAAAAATGGGAAAAAATTATTTAAACAATTCCATAAAAGCAAGTGCACATTGCAACTAATTTTTACAGTTTGTTCTTATGTTGTGCTGTAACACCACTGTCCCAGGTTAGGGGGAGGGTTGAGTTGAGGGCTGCTAACAATATCATGGTTTACATGGGTATAGGTACCAGCATATACATTCGGCTCTATATACTCTGTTGACTGGGTAATTGTGTTGACCAGATTTTAATTAGGGTTTGTTTGACTTGAACTTGGTATCGGAAGGCTGTTTTGTTGGGCTGTTCTCTTGAATTCAAAATTTTCATTCTTTAAGGCATCTAATTGTCTTCTTAATTGTGTGAGCTCATCACTATCAGAATTGGTTGATCTTGAAATTAAAGCGCTATCTTTTCGACTTTGAGTTGGAACAAGGAATGGATTAGAGTTATTCTCAATTTCTTGACTTATAGCAGGTACGTTGATAGCATGATCCATGGTACGAGGATTTTCATCAGTCAAATGAGTTATCTCCCTTTCTCCTTCATTAATTGAAGTAGGCAATATATTTGGATACTTATTTATTGTCTCCCCATGATTGAATTCAGGGATATTAAACCTTGCATTACAATAATCAGGAGAGTTTCTAGGTTCCCCTGAAAAATGGGCCTCCATATTTCCAGATGATATGGCATGGTTGGGAATGGCTAAACTACTTGGTGGGTTTATTCCAGATCTCCTTCCTCTTCCCCTTCCTAAAGACATTGATCCCGTAGACATACTAGGTTGTCTATTTCTCAAATTATACATCTTACTTTTGACTGCTAAATGGAATCAAGAGTTTAAATTTACCAATCAACTTGGATTAAATTTTATCCTTGTTAATCTTGTGCTTTTTTTTTTTTAGATTTATTCAACTTAGATGACTTTTATCCTTGTTGAAATTGATAAAGAATTTCCTATGCCTTACTTTTAAAACACAATTTGGATTATGAATCTATCCTTACTTTGTGAAATAGACTATATACATTACAAATTTGAAATAGACAATAGACGTTCAACTTTGACCTTAATGAAATATAACTACAACTTAGATTTATATTTATCCTTGTTGTAAAACTTATTTTGTGAAATGTACTATTTAATTTACAACTTTGAAATAAACTATAAATTTTACAACTGGACCCTATTGAAAAATTATGGTTTAATATTCAACTTGGATTCAGATTTTATTCTTGTTAAAATAGACTCCTAAATTTAAAACTCAACTTGGATTAAAGTTTATCCTTGTTGAATATGGTATTCAATATTAATCTAGCTCAACTTGGATTTTATTTTATCCTTGTTGAAATTTGACTTAAATTTTTTATCTTTTAACATTCAAGTTAGATTAGAATTTATCTTTGTTGATGTATACCCCTTAACTATTTTATTTCAACTTGGATTCATATTTATCCTTGTTGATATATATTCAAATTTAATAATTATAACCTTTTCAACTTGGATTAAAATTTATCCTTGTTGACATAGATTTTGTTTAACTATATTATTTCTTTTCAACTTGGATTTATATTTATCCTTGTTGATATATATTTAAACTCAATAAATATTTTCCTTCAACTTGGATTAGAATTTATCCTTGTTGAATACAAAATTAATGAAATATATACTATAAGCTTAATTAATCTCACCAACTTTTCTTTCACCTTTTGTTGAAGTGTCCTTTTTTATTATGTTCATTTTTTTTTTAAAGTGTAAACAAATATGGACAGTAACAATTTTAAAATATTTTTACTTATCAATTGCGTGCCTAATAAAATATTCACGTAGATTCTTAAAATTTTCTTTAAAAAGAAAACTAAATCCGCTGCCACCAGTGTAAAGATTGTTCTCAGTCTTTCTTGCAATACTTTTAGTCTCTAGATATTTATTCTATTCAATAGTTGAAATACCTTTGCCAGGTTTTCTAAATAAAATAACAACTAAACTACTATTGGAAGAAATAGAAATTATTATTATAACTATAAATTGCTACTAAGAATGAAAGTACAATATGTTTAACGGTTTTCTGTGATTTTTGTGCGTGAAGTATTTACCTATTAAGTTTCTGTAAAGATGAGTTCTAATTCGTTTTGCTAGTCGGAAAATCCCCTTTTTTTAATACTTAGCACGCCTTATCCTTGCGTGTAAGAAAATTCCATTCAGTGCACCTCTAGAAGAAGCATTTGTATGTATTTCCAATAGGGTCCTATGTTAAACTAAGTCCCCCGCTGGCGGCCATCTTGGATGATGCATCGGCTTCAAAGTAACAACACTTGGTCATCACCTCATAAGGAGCATTCATGCCATATTTGGTTTCATTCCATTCAGTGGTTCTCTAAAAGAAGACATTTGTATGTATTTCCCATAGGGTCCTATGTTAAACTTAGTCCCCCGCTGGCGGCCATCTTGGATGATGGATTGGCTTCAAAGTAACAACACTTGGTAAGAACCTCATAAGGCGCATTCATGCAATATTTGGTTTCATTCCATTCAGTGGTTCTCTAAAAGAAGACATTTGTATGTATTTCCCATAGGGTCCTATGTTAAACTAAGTCCCCCGCTGGCGGCCATCTTGGATGATGCATCGGCTTCAAAGTAACAACACTTGGTCAGCACCTCATAAGGAACATTCAGGCCATGTTTGGTTTCATTCCATTCAGTGGTTCTTTAAAAGAAGACATTTGTATGTATTTCCCATAGGGTCCTATGTTAAACTAAGTCCCCCGCTGGCGGCCATCTTGGATGATTGATCGGCTTCAAAGTAACAACACTTGGTCAGAACCTCATAAGGAACATTCAGGCCATGTTTGGTTTCATTCCATTCAGTGGTTCTTTAAAAGTAGACATTTGTATGTATTTCCCATAGGGTCCTATGTTAAACTAAGTCCCCCGCTGGCGGCCATTTTGGATTATGGATCGGCTTCAAAGTAACAACACTTGGTCAGAACCTCATAAGGAACATTCATATCATGTTTAGTTTCATTCCATTCAGTGGTTCTCTAAAAGAAGACATTTGTATGTATTTCCCATAGGGTCCTATGTTAAACTAAGTCCCCCGCTGGCGGCCATCTTGGATGATCGATCGGCTTCAAAGTAACAACACTTGGTCAGCACCTCATAAGAAACATTCATGCCATGTTTGGTTTCATTCCATTCAGTGCTTCTCTAAAAGAGAACATTTGTATGCATTTCCCCATAGGGTCATATGTTAAACTAAGTCCCCCGAAGGCGGCCATCTTGGATGATGGATCGGCTTTAAAGTAACAACACTTGGTCAGAACCTCATAAGGCGCATTCATGCAATATTTGGTTTCATTCCATTCAGTGGTTCTCTAAAAGAAGACATTTGTATGTATTTCCCATAGGGTCCTATGTTAAACTAAGTCCCCCGCTGGCGGCCATCTTGGATGATGCATCGGCTTCAAAGTAACAACACTTGGTCAGCACCTCATAAGGAACATTCAGGCCATGTTTGGTTTCATTCCATTCAGTGGTTCTTTAAAAGAAGACATTTGTATGTATTTCCCATAGGGTCCTATGTTAAACTAAGTCCCCCACTGGCGGCCATCTTGGATGATTGATCGGCTTCAAAGTAACAACACTTGGTCAGAACCTCATAAGGAACATTCAGGCCATGTTTGGTTTCATTCCATTCAGTGGTTCTTTAAAAGTAGACATTTGTATGTATTTCCCATAGGGTCCTATGTTAAACTAAGTCCCCCGCTGGCGGCCATTTTGGATTATGGATCGCTTCAAAGTAACAACACTTGGTCAGAACCTCATAAGGAACATTCATATCATGTTTAGTTTCATTCCATTCAGTGGTTCTCTAAAAGAAGACATTTGTATGTATTTCCCATAGGGTCCTATGTTAAACTAAGTCCCCCGCTGGCGGCCATCTTGGATGATGGATCGGCTTCAAAGTAACAACACTTGGTCAGCACCTCATAAGAAACATTCATGCCATGTTTGGTTTCATTCCTTTCAGTGCTTCTCTAAAAGAAAACATTTGTATGCATTTCCCCATAGGGTCATATGTTAAACTAAGTCCCCCGAAGGTGTCCATCTTGGATGATGGATCGGCTTTAAAGTAACAACACTTGGTCAGCACCTCATAAGAAACATTCATGCCATGTTTGGTTTCATTCCATTCAGTGGTTCTCTAGAAGAAGTTCAAAATGTAAAAAGTTAACGACGACGACGGATGACGACGACGACGACGGACGACGGACGCCAAGTGATGAGAAAAGCTCACTTGGCCCTTCGGGCCAGGTGAGCTAAAAAAATGGCATTGAAGAGCAATAACTCCAATAAGGAGTAGTCTGATGATTTCAGCCATGTTCTCTTATGTAGATCTGGTCTTGCTAATCATGTTTCCTTATAAAAATTCTCTGTATCTATTATTATTTTCAAAATAATAAACAAAAAAATGGAAAAAAATTGATAAAATTTGATATCCAAGGGCAATAACTCCTATAAGAAGTCGTCTGACAGTTTTGCCATAAATGGACAGAGGCAGATCTCAACATTCTCAGCATTTCTGGCAAGTCAGATTTTCTCTATTCATAGTGGTTTTCAAGATAATAGACAAAACTTGCATTTTACCCCTATGTTCTATTTTTAGCCATGTCTGCCATCTTGATTGACAGGCGGAGTCATTGGACACATTTTTTAAACTAGATACCCCAATGATGATTGAAACCAAGTTTGGTTAAATTTGGCCCAGTGGTTTCAGAGGAGAAGATTTTTGTGTTAAGTTAACGGAAGATGACGACTACGAAGGACGCCAAGTGATGTGAAAAGCTCACTTGACAGTAAATTAGTCATTTAAGGGCGATAACTCCTATAAGTCTTCGTCTTGACAGTTTTCACTTAAATTGGCCCAGTAGTTTCAGAGAAGAATTTTGTAAAAGTTAACGAACGACAACAATGGGCGATGACAGACTCCTGACGATAAAGGTCGCCAAGTTATGAGAACAGCTCACTTGGCCCTATGGTCCTGCATGACCATAGTAACCCAAGTGTTTATTGACAGCATTGTACTATTCAAAGGATAAAGTGAAATCACAGATACACTAACATGGGTTTCTGAAAAGTAGACTTTTAACACAAAATTTAACTAAAGGAAATGTAGGTCATTGTGAATAAATGCATTTTTATATACAGTAGACTCCGACAAATCGGATACCCAAAATGTCAGCAAAAATATCCCATTACCCGATATATTCAATTAGACGATGAATGTATATTCATTGAATATTCTGCAATAATGAGTAGACCTAATCCTGATATGTTACTAGGCCTGACCACTGCTCTATATAAGGGCTGGAGTGATTTTTATTAGTCACATCACCACGATGTTTGTGTAAAAAATTATCAGCTGGTTATGATCGGTTATGTAATGCTCATATTTGTTTTCAGCTTTTAAATCCTATATTTATTAAAGTAAATCAAATGTCCTGAAATATTTATGTGAATAAATATCTACCATCCATAGTTTGTGTCTTTATTTGTTTTGTAAACGAACTAATATCCATTATTTACATTTATCACAGTAAGATAATTTAGCTATAAATAGATCAAAGCATGTTCTGTGTAGTCTCTAAACTAAAATCATATTTGTTATATATTTTATTTCTTTAAATAATCAAATTTAAATTTATGAAGATAATCATGATTAATAAAATATTATTGCATCAAGTATAAGTTTTCTGAAGACTGTTTATGTTTAGGTCATGGTTCTCGATGCTTCTTCACATTTTGTAAACAAAACAAAATGGCGTCCATGACATGTGGTCATGCACATGTTTCAAAAGTTTATCTGACAAAAGTCAGATTTCTCTTGTCAAAAGGGATTTATATGTATATTGCAATAAATTATTCAGAAGGAGGTACATTCAGTTTAAATTATATTTCTGATTCTGTGAGCACTTAGAGTTTTAACAAAATTCTTCCAACGTACTGCTCTTGTATATTTTATAAATAAATTCAAACCATTTGAATTTAAAGGGCATCTAATTCACATTAAAAAGGAAGACAATGAAAAAAGACAACAATTTATTAAGAAATAGTTCCTTTATATTTTTTATATTTAGTAAAAACTAAATTTTTTTGTCTGCAAGATTATAATTTCGTAACTTCCGGGTCCATTTCCTGTCAGAAAAACATTGAAAATATCCGATGGTCCATTGTTTTGAACAAAACTTCCAGAATATTCTTAACCTAATTGCCGATATATTCTTATATCCGATCTTGATCATTCTATAACTTGTCATTGTGTAAACTATATAACAAATATCAAGTCAATATCTTAAAGCATGACAAAATGTGTGTAAAAGCTGATTATTTAAGTAAATTTTCTAAGTCCAAGGACCATAACTCTGCACAAAATCATCAGACTGGAACAAAATTCGAACTAGATCTGTAACTTTACATGATAAAACTATAAACCAATTATCAAATCAATATCTTCAAGCATGACGAAAAAAAGTGTGGAAAACTGATTATTTGAGTGAATCTTCTAAGTCC
This sequence comes from Mytilus californianus, assembly GCF_021869535.1. Classification (NCBI taxonomy): domain Eukaryota; kingdom Metazoa; phylum Mollusca; class Bivalvia; order Mytilida; family Mytilidae; genus Mytilus; species Mytilus californianus. The sequence continues at coordinate 81,028,292 of NW_026262745.1, read as the reverse complement.
AAGGACCATAACTCTGCACAAAATCATCAGACCAGAACAAAATTTGAACTTGATCTGTAACTTGTCATGATAAAACTATATACCAATTATAAAATCAATATCTCCAAGCATGACGAAAAAAAGTGCGGAAAACTGATTATTTGAGTAAATTTTCTAAGTCCAAGGACCATAACTCTGCATAAAATCATCAGACCGGAATAAAATTCAAACTTGATCTGTAACTGGTCATGATAAAACAATACACCAAATATCAAATCAATATCTTCAAGCATTAAGAAAAAAAGTGTGGAAAACTGAATTGCCAGACTGATGGTTGGACAGACAGACGGAGTGCAAACCTAAAGTCCCCTTCGACTTCGTCGGTAGGAGACTAATTAACATTAACATATAGGGAAGGGTTTAATGTTTTGAAATAATATTACAATAGCCGATATATTCGTTTAGCCGATATCAGATTAGGTGGAGTCTACTGTACAAAATAACTGTATTAGTGAAATATCAGTCACATTTTAACTTAAAAATATATAGGTGATTGTAGTAATGAAATGTCCTTGATATATTTTACCATCAGTTTCTAAATCATGGATCTGAACATAACAATAACCATATTGAGTTTGATGGACAGACAAGTATTAATCTGTATGCCCTAGCTACATTATGTCAAAATAAAATAGTGTTAATTTGCAAGGGAATAAATAAAAAATAACAACCTTTTTTACATTTAATAACATAATTGAAACATACCTTGGCTAGAACTTCTATCAGTACTAAGCAGTAAATGAATTCAACAGCTAACTGTAAAGAAACATTTCTTCATTCAATGCTGTATATAACATATAGAATACATTGATGTCATATAAAACCACTTCTATGAAAAATGCATAGATTTTGGTCGATTTTCAAGTTGTTTTTGGACCCAACAGTTTTAAGTGCATACAAGTACCCATTAAATATTTAACTATGGTATTTGTCTATATCAACATTAACTCTTTAGTAAATATCTATTTTGCATTTTCATTAACTTGATATTTCCCATTCCTTACAGTGTCAAAATAATGCATTTCTATTTGAGGATTGAGAGGGAGTGGTGGATTTTATCTTTTGTATCATTCCATTTTTGAAGGAATTTATCTCTGTTAATATTCCTTTGTAAGCCCTTTCAGTTTAAGCTTTGCACACACCTATCAACTATTTCAACACAAAAATAACATATTTTCATAATACTCCAATTGTTAAGCCAAAACAGAGCACACCACCTCCTTTGAAGGTGATCAGACAAAAAAACTAAAATTCTACCAAGGTAACAGACATAAGGTTGGAAAACATTATCTTTTCTGTGAAAGGCAAAATAAGGCCAGGCTTTTTTAATTTGTTGGTTTACAGATTTTTTTATGTGAACAAGTCGGGTTGGTCGTTTGGGGAAGAAAAAAACACAAGAATTCCAAACATCATCAGCTGTTTTAAATATACAATGCATGTCATCATCAGTATAAGTTTGTAAAAATTGGGTATGTGTTTAATCATGCTAAGATAATGCATTTAAATAGTTCAATGCAGCTACACAGATATTTTTATTTATATTTCAGGGATAATGTATTTATTAGGGTTGGTGGGAATAAAAAAAAAAACATGAAATGTAAATTTTAAGTTTTTTTTTGAAAATCTGAAAAATTGGGTTGGCAGATCTGCATGATCTGTTAACCAACAAATTAAAAAACCCTTGCCTTATTCATGATAAACACATAGAGGAGAAAGTCAATATGCAAGCTTTGAATTCAACACACAGAGGAGAAAGTCAATAAAAACACCTATGGGAAAAAGTCAGTATCAACCCCTAGAGGAGACAAGGTCAACCCCTAGAGGAAAAGTCAATAGCAACCCCTAGAGGAGAAAATCAATATCAACCCCAAGAGGAGAAAGTCAATATCAACCCCTAGAGGAGAAAGTCAATATCAACCCCTAGAGGAGAAAGTCAATATCAACCCCTAGAGGAAAAGTCAATATCAACCCCTAGAGGAGAAAGTCAATATCAACCCCTAGAGGAAAAGTCAAAAGCAACCCCTAGAGGAGAAATTCAATATCAGCCCCTAGAGGAGAAAGTCAATATCAACCACTAGAGGAGAAAGTCGATATCAACCCCTAGAGGAGAAAGTCAATATTAGCACTCTGAGGAGAAAATCAATATCAATACCCAGAGTAGAAAGTCAATATCAACCCCTAGAGGGGAAAGTAAATAGCAACACATATGTTTTACTCTTCGTCTAAACCTTCTTTTGGTTTGTTTTTTCTACTACTGTTTTTAATAATTTCAAAGTGTGTTCATGTTTGATAGTTTTTTAAAAACTTACATCTCTCCTTTCTAGCAGAAAATCTTTACTTCTGTAAAATTAACAATAAATGTATGATATATTTATCAATTATGGACTTTTGACGAGGTCAATACATTATATATGGACCTGTTCAGATAATATTGATCGTGGACGAGGTCTGAGTGTCAATATAATCTAACAGGTCCATATATAACGTATTGACTGAGTGAAAGTCCTTAATTTATATATTACATATAAAAAGTGCATTATGGAAATGGACTTCAATGTCCTTTCTGTGTATTTTACATTGTATTTTGCAAGATTTTTAATATTGACTGTCAATATAAATATAAATAGAAACATAGCATCCATATTGTTAAAAATAGAAACAAGGCTTCAGGTACATGGAATACCTTTAAATCATGTGATCTTAATAACCAATGAAAAAAGAAAAATGCTACACCATATGTAATATAATATTGTATTGTCTATATAGTTATGTTAAAAACATTCATACCAACTTGTCTTGCTACGATTTAAAATGTGTTACTATTAAATTTTCTATTCCATTTTTCTTTTGATCATGTTCATGCAGTCATAAGAAACAACTTTTTTGAAATTATAATGTTAAGGAAATTATTGAACCAATGCATGAATATATACTTAACTATGCACAATTTTTTTACATTTATTATGAATACATGACATATAATGGACAAAAATTATTTCATTCAGTTAATGCTTTGATTGCTATCTAACTTTTGTGTTTTATGGCCAAAGTTTACCCAACGTGACCTTACTAAACAGCAACACAAAATCGTGAGCACATAAAAAAGAAGTGAGATGAAAGACATACAATAGAGCGATGTTTTGTTTTTTTTATAATTTCCATGCATTTCTTTTTGTTAATTAAAAAGTTGTTCATTGATTTGGTGTTTTAAATTTTTTCTATCAGAATCAATTAACACTATCTGACTTCCATGTTTGTTTACATTTCTTTCATCACATTTTTTCCATCACAGTTGTGCTGTGCAGTTGTGGATGTACTAACGAGAGGTCTCGTGATAATATAATTCAATCTTTTTGTTAGAAATTAGTGCTTTGCAATACTTTTCTTTAATTTTTGAAAATCATATTCTTTTACACATCAACTTATGAATATGATGGGTCTTTTTCCTGACCTTTACTAAAGCTTTTTTGAATAATTCTTTGTTTGCTAAATCAAAGCCAATATTGCTTTAAGTGAGATGTTTAACTGTTATCTATCAATTAATATTTTCTCTTAAAATGCTGCAGATGTGATTTGTATGGTCACTTTTTTACTTTTGGCACCCTAAACAATCTGAACTTTTGTTCGTCTCTGGTGGATAGTTGTTTCATTGACAATAATACCTCATCTCCTTTTTTTTCAATAACACATCAGAATGAAGATATAAAATGTAACAAAGTTTTGAAGCTGTTCAGCCTAAACATTTACAAAATTTATAAAAATTTTACTTAAAAATTAACTTTGATTTTGCCATTTAAATAACTGAATTGTCTGTCTTCTTATGTTTCTAGCATTCACTGTTTTAGACCTTTTTTTCACCTGAGCCTTGGACATACATGTACATACACTGTTTTAAACCTATCCTTTATCCTTCGCCTGCCTTATTAAACTTTTCATATTGTTTTAAACCTACCCTTTACTTTTATGCCTTTGTCGAACACCACCGTCATCAATTAACATCTGTCTATCAAACCAAAGAAATAAACTCCTCAGCAACGAAGGTAATGTTTGTTCTGCAACACTGCCTAACGCATTCAGTAACTGAAAATAAATAAAAAATGTTAATGACAGATATATGATCACTTTGACTACATTATTTCTTTTGATGGAAGGTTGATTAATTTTGATGCAAATTTTAGAATTTTTCTTATCAGAAATGAAAAGTTACAGTGAGATCTTCAACATAAAGCAAAAACACTTTCACCTCACTGCAAGTTCAAGACAACAAAGATTCAGTTCATAAATCTGATGCTCTTTTCTACATGGTTCAACACCATTTACTGTTATCTTTGACAAAACTATTTTAGAAATTGACATTTTACATGGGTTCATTATTTCTCATCAGATTTTACGGTCTTTATCTTGTTGATATTTGTTTTGGGCAACAACTGAGCCCTTAGTTAGTTCAGTCAAATCATTACTGAATACTGTTGTCTCCTAGCACAAAAAAAATGCTGTCTTAGTACAGTGAAACATTATTACAAACTATCAAAAAGAACAAAGTTTCCTAGAAATGTTAAAACACGGTTTTATTAAAATTTATGATACAACTAGAAGGCCAAAAGGGCATGAATCACACACTTTGGATAATTAAAAGTATTGATATTCATTTGCCCATTCAAATCATTAACTTTCAAATATTCAGCATATTGACATTTAACTAAAATCAAGGCCAAAAATTCCTTTTTCTCTTCTATGCCGGGATTACATGACTTATTTACATAATAAGAGTGCACAGGCTGAATCGTTTTGCCTGAATTATTGACCATGATTGAATTTTTTATTAAAAGTCTTCAAGATCACAGTATTAATACCCTTAACATATGAACATAAAATCAGGTCAAGGTCAGGTGAATCAAATCTGATCAGTATAATCATTCTGTACATCAAATATAGTTGACTTATTGCTTATAGTATCTTAGAAACAGACCTAAGAAAGAAAACATAATGTTTACCACTGATTCATTAAATGAGGTCACAGTCAGGTGAGCAGATTTCTTTACCAACATGTACACCTAACAATCATTCCATACACCAAATATAGTTGACTTATAGCTTACAGCATCTAAAAAAAGAGGCTGCAAAGAGCTTGTATCGCTCACCTGGATCTATGTGCATCTTCAACAATTGGCCACTCACCAACGTAATAGACTAGAATATAATTAATTACCAAAATATCTTTTTATTGATCCTGTATTGCTGATGATTTTTGCTGTTAACAGTTTCTCACAATCTATTACCTATATAGATTTTGCTCAAAATGCAAAAAAAAGGAATAAAAATCATCATTTACAAGGTTAACTCCTTAAGGAGTCATCCAATGGTTTGGTCGCATTGGCATTTTTGTAGATCTTGTACAGCAGATAATTTTTGCTGTTCACAGTTTCTACTTTTGACTATCATAGTTTGCCAAATTCTTAAAAGTAGTCTAAAATTGTGATTTTAGGCCAATAACTTATCCAAAGGTTTCAGTTACAAGGCATTTTTGGAGATCTTGTTTTGCTGAACATTGTTTTATGTTTGGAGTTTCTACCTTATTGTTATAGTTTTCTAGATAATTGGCAAAAACACAAAAATTAATCAAATTCATTTAAGGCACTCCTATAATTGGGTCATTCAATTGCTTTTAATCACCATGGCATTTTTGTAGAATTTGTATGGCTGATCATTTTTGCTGCTTACAGTTTCTACATATCTATTATAATTGCCATAATCATGTTTTCATCCCACATGGGATGGTATTGAAATGTGACCTATAATAAACCAATTTGTCCCATCATTGATGATCTAAGGACAGTTAATCATTATGTGGTTGTCGAAATTTCTTACATCAGAGTATGTACTAAAATAAAGGAATTCAATTTCAATATCCTTCAAAGGATCTATATTAAGCTACTGTGGATTCATTTATTTTCGTGGTTATCAATTTTCGTGGATTGAGGAAAACTTACATTTTCGTTGATACTTGAATTCGTGGTTTGCCGATTTCTGTGTACAAAGCCTATAGACAATGTGTAATTCGTTGAACATATGAATTCGTGGTTTAACTGTACCCATGAAACCCACGAAAATTGGTACCCAACGAATAATAATGAATCCACAGTATGTTAACAAAAGTGTCCAATATATAATCCCAGTTTGTCCCACCCTCTATGCTAAATGTAATGATTTTTTAATAGGGTTGGAAAGAAACTGGGATTTAAAATAAGAAAGTGTCTTACATATATTCCAGTTTCGTCCCAGCCTATGGAAATTAGTTATATTTAACATAGAGTTGGTAAACGTAAAGGCAGGTTTGACTGTATATAGATAAGAGTCTTATATTAGTCTCACTTGAAACAAATGAAATAAAATAGTGGAAAAGAACTGGTACCATATAGGTAATGGTTTCAATTCCTTATTATACATAAGGGAATAAAAATTAAGATAGAAAAAATATTAACGTGGTGGGACGGTACTGGTAAATATAGGTAACATTTCAATCCTGTGGTAAGGATTGGGGGAAAAAATGTGAGACAAAATTGGTACCATATGGGGAGATTTATCACTCTTGGAATAATAATTGAAATAGAGGGGGGAAAAGAGTGGGACAAAACTTGTACCATAAAGGTTACATTTTCAGTCCTTGGAGTATGTTAAAAAATAAACTGTTATCACAGAGATATGTCTCGCCTTTTTGTAATTTTGATAATGCAAATGTTGAAATTAAAATAGCAATACTTTAACATGTAAGTTATGCAAATATTCAAAGTCGATGAACCATGACTGAAGGTACATGGCTAAACAATCTCCATGGAATGAGATGTGCCAATGCTAATACAACTGCATACCAAATACCATTGACTTATTATAAGTCATTCCCTTTAAACAAACCTGTAAACACAAACATTAACTTGTAAACTATGTAAAAGTTTCAAAGTCAATGAACCATGATCAGGGGTGGGGCTATATAATCTCCATGGAAACGATACTTGCAAATCATGCAAATGCCAATAAATTTGCATACCAAATATCACTGACTTAACATTAGCAGTTCATCTTAAACTGATCTAATCACAAACTAATACATGTAAACTAAGCAAAAGTTTCAAAGTAAATAGACCATGACTGAGGGGGCGGAGCCAAATAATCTTCATGGAAATGAGATATGCCAATGCTTATACAACTGCATACCAAATATCATTGACCTACCACTAGTGGTTCCCCATAAATTGACCTAATCACAAACTAATACATGTAAACTATGAAAAGTTTCAAAGTCAATAGACCTTGACTGAGGGGGCAGGGCCAAATAATCTCCATGGTAATGAGATGTGCCAATGCTAATACAACTGCATACCAAATATCATTGACCTATCACTAGTGGTTCACCATGAACTAGACCTAATCACAAACTAATACATTGTTGACCCCCCTGCCGCCGTCTGGGCCAAATAATCTCCATGGTAATGAGATGTGCCAATGCTAATACAACTGCATACCAAATATCATTGACCTATCACTAGTGGTTCACCATGAACTAGACCTAATCACAAACTAATACATTGTTGTCGCCGACGACAGAAACAGCATACCTATGTCTCGCTTTTTGACTCCGTCAAAGCGAGACAAAAACTAAAACAAGTAAGAAAAAAACTGATACCAAAAAAGTAAATTCTTCATTCCTAGGAATGAAATTACAATAACTGAAATAAAATAGTAGGGGGAAAATAAAATATGTTTTATCACAAGGTTATACGCAAGTCAATTTGCAAAAATGAAGTGGTGGGACCAATCTGGTACTGTAAAAGATATATTTTCAACAACGGGCCTTATATAATAAACTGTTGACACAGAGATATGTTTCGCTTTTTGTAATTTTGATAGTATGATGCGAATGTTGAAATTCAAATGGCAATATTTAAACATGTAAACTATACAAAACATTCAAAATCAATGAACCATGACTAAAGGTGCAGGGCAAAATCAACTCCATGGAAATGAGAAATGCCAATGCTTATAAAACTGCATACCATTTATCATTCACTTATCATAAGTGGTTCCATTTAAACTACGGTAACCTAAACACAAACTTTAACTTGTAAACTATGCAAAAGTTTCAAAGTCAATGAATCATAACGATGTGTTGGGGCCATATAATCAACATTGAAATGAGACTTGCAAATGCTTATACAACTGCTTACCATATATCATTGACCTAACATTAGAGGTGAATCATAAACTTATATATAATCACAAACTATAACATGTTAACTATGCAAAACATTCAAAGTCAATAGACCATGACTCAGGGGAATGAGAAGCAAAATAATCTCCATGGAAATGAGATGTGCTAATGCTATACATCTGCATACCAAATATCCTTGACCTACCATTAATGATTCCCCTTAAACTGACCTAATCACAATCTTGTACATGTAAACTAAGAAAAATAGAACATGACTGAGGGGGCAGTGCTGAATAATGTCCATGGAAATTAGATCTGGCAATGCTAATACAACTGCTTATCAAATATTATTGACCTATCACTAATGGGTCTCCTTAAACTAACCTAATCATAAACTAATAAATTGTTGACACCGCCGCTGGAAACAGCTCGCCTAAGTCTTACTTTTTCAACTCAGTCAAAGCGAGAAAAAAATGAAAATATGTGGGACAATTGGTAAGGATTATGGGAAATCCTTGATTATTGTCAAATAGACAAAACTGGTATCATATTATATAAGTGATATATCAAAATCTAGATTGTAATTTAGATAATGAAAAATGAAAAATATTTTTTATCAGTAGGTGGGATTTTAACGTATAAATGGCCATCACAATATATACCAAATCATTATATGAAGAGAAAGGAGAAACTTACATAATTTTTTTTGGTAATGTAATTTTGTATGCATTTTTCTAATATTTGTAGACATGCTTTAATCTGATGGCCATACTGTGACCTATAAATGTTAATATCAACATCAGTTGAACTCATGTGGATACTGTAAATTCAGAAATTATTGCAAATAATGTAGCTCTGTATGTATCGCAATAAAAAGAACTTGTATTCTGAATTCGATATATATATATATCTGTATGCAGATTTCACATTTTTGTCCATTCTTCAAAAGTTGCAAAAATAAATGCACACAATAATTTCAGAATTTTACATGTACAGTAGTTGCCTCAATGGCAATCATACCACATCTTTCTTTCTTTTCCCTTTTTTTAATCAAATGGGTAAATGTATTTTAAACACAGTGATATCCATCAAACAACATTTTCTTTCTTTTAAATTACCTGATCAAACTGTGGATCTTCTCCTCTCTGTAAAGATTTTGTCAATGATTTTTCCTGCAAGGCAAATTAAACACTAACATTTTTACTGCTTAAAACAATTCTAAGCTAAACATGAATGATATAAAATATAGCTGAAAAAAGGTGAAAAATATTTGGTACTACATTTGTTCATGTATATTACAAAATGGTTATTGAACTAAAATTGAGTAATATTGTCCCTGTCAGTTTATCATATTGCACTTGCAAGCTTATGCAATATGATATACTAATCGGGACAATTCCTCAATACTAGTGCAATCAGAGGCGGATTTATGGAGCTGCATATATGGTTAATCCAGACTTTTTACCGGTTCCACTCCAAACTTTGTCTAGGTTTTGGGGCCCACAGGCCCCCCTTTTTCAAAATCCTGGATCCGCATCAGGCAATTGCCATAACATATCCCCTATTTTCCAATGGAAGTATAATTATAATAAACACTGTCTTAAAATTTTAAAAAAACTGTACAGAGAAATAACCCATATTTATTATTATTTAATTCCATTAAAAAATTATGCACTACTGTAGTTTTACGTATTTTGTTTTGTAGATAGAAAAAAAGAGATTTTGGTGACCCTATCTTCCTTTTATTTTCTGAAAAAAAATTATAGTTAAAATTTGTAAAGGGTTCCACAGAACCCTGTGTCTGGCCTGGGATTGCTGCTGTAAGTGTAAAAGTGCAATGTTGACTGTATTAAGAGTCCATTTATCAGTAAAATACATAATTTTAAAATAAAATCAATTTTTTTTGTATAGACGCTATTTCTTGATCTTGACGATTAGCTCCTGTCCAAGTTTCATAACAATCCATGAAGGTTTACAAATTTATCATGTCAAAAAAAAGTAGTCACAGACTGCCTGTAAAAACAAAAAAAACATAATAATATTATATTTATACCATATATACTGTAGTGCAGATAAGGTAAAAATGCAAAGTGAGACTAAGTTAGGTTCCTAGTATCTTATAATAAACAAGAATGTGTCCATAGTACACGGATGCCCCACTCGCACTATCATTTTCTATGTTCAATGGACCATGAAATTGGGGTCAAAACTCTAATTTGGCATTAAAATTAGAAAGATCATATCATAGGGAACATGTGTACTAAGTATCAAGTTGACGAACGGACGGAGGAACGGACGGACGGACGAACGGCCACACAGACCGAAAAACATAATGCCCCTCTACTATCGTAGGTGGGGCATAAAACTATTCTAGTATTGGAAGCCAGGGGTCCCAGCATTTATCTGCCATGTGAAAAGGATTATTTTTTTTAAATGTATTTTTTCTAGCATTAGTAAATATTAATTTTTGAGTCCTGTAAAATTTACTTGATTTTTACGAAGTTTTGTCAGGTCTATTAAGTTTTTTATCTTATCATTTCCTGTGTTTCCTAAATTTTCAAATAAAATGATATCCATGTTTAATGGATTAGTTATTTGTGTTTGGTAATACAGTCGAACCTTGTTGTGTCAAACTGGATTGTGTCGAAAACTCGAATGAGTCGAAGTAATTTCTCAGTCCCGGTAAAATTCCGGTTTGATCAATGCATAATTACCTCTGATGAGTCGATCTCAGTTGATTCGAATACTCGGTTAAGTTGAGTAAACTTTATAGTCCCGTCAATGTAAAATTAATGTAAATTGACCCTGATGTCTCGATGTTCGAAAGTAAGAATTTTCGAAAGATGCAGACCTAATGATAAAAATTCAAATCGGATGTATTTCTTATGTAACTTATCATTTTCAAAGGAGATTAAAGCTGAGTAAACATACTTGTTTGTATAACAGTTAAAATTACATGTTTATGGTGACAGGTAATTAACACCTAAAATAGCATTTTAATTCAACATGTTAAATGCATTATTATTCTTACCAATGGTTCTCCTAAGACCTGTTCTATCTTTTTCTCAGCAACTGTGCAGAATTCTAAAAATAATGTCTGAAGTATGTACTCTCCTGGCTTTTTGTTAAATTCTTCATTTCTGTTACCATGATTACTATTATCATGCCTCCACGGAAACCTGATGACAGCAGCAGTGTCAATGTCTTTCTCCATATTTTCTACTATACCTATAGATGCACAATAATGAAAATGTACATTTTATTTCATTTGAACCTTGATGACAGCAGCAGTGTCTTTCTTCATACTTTATAATATATTCATATATACTTAAACAAGGACATCTATGTAACATGTAAACTATTGGGAGATAGTATTGTAAAGATCAAGCTCAGCCTGTTAAAGTATTAAGCAAGTTTCAAGCACATCGCATACAGCAATACCATGAACAGTGCAGAAAAACTTCTTTTTCAACAAAAATCAGTGCAACATTTTATTTATATTTCAATATGTATCTTTGTCATTTGATCTCCTTATTTATATATATATAGATATATATATATATAAAACGTCTATATATATATATATGAACCAGAGTTTCCAAGGAGCCTGAATTGGCAATTGCTCTTATTAGATGTTCACTAACTACTAAAGTTTTACATCATTTAAAGGAAAATTTATCTGGCAACCAAAATGCTTATTTATAAGAAAAATTTTATGGACTAATTTATTTTGAGGAAGATTTCTATAGATTTTAATACACTCTACACGAAAGTTTACCTAATTCAAAGGTTTTTATTCAAAGGAATTTATCAATTAAATGGAATTTAGACGGTTCTTTACTGAGTTTGGCCATAAACTGTGATTTATAACAATAAAGGAACAAGTCTGCTATTAAAGGGGCACAATTGGTGCCCAAAGGAATACCTACAATCTGTCGATAAACTTTTTTGCCGAAATGACATAAAGGATGTCAAAGATAAAACTGAGTGCTTTAATCATCTCATCACACCTCCAGTAAGTATATCTAGCATATTCACCTTTCTCATTAGAGAAAAAGGCTTTATATGAGTTGCAGAAAATAAGTTTGCGACCAGATTTATCAAACAACCATTTAATTAGATAGGAAAACTTTTGTTTGATAAGATTGCATGGAAGTGTAGTATAAAGAGTGGAAGAGTCAAAACTGTCTGAGTGTCAACCAAATCAAAAGGACCATCAAAAGCACGTAATTTATCTAAAACATCCAAAGAATTTTTTACACATTATACTGTTTTGATACCTTAAGGGCTTCAATAATCTATGACATAGCACATTTTACTGTTGTGTAACCTTAAAGTCTTCAATTATCTGTGACATCACACATTTTTCTTTTCCTTGATCATAAAGGCTCAACTTAAGGGCTTCAATCATCTGTGACATAGCACATTTTACTGTCCTCTGACCTTAATTTTCAATAATCTGTGATGTAGCACATTTACTGTTTCTTAATCTATAGGGCAATAACTATAATTTGATTGCTCCACAAGTTCAGTCACATTGATCTTTTGAAGAAATTTTATTGTTTATTTTTTTTTTTTGCTGTAAAAATTGCTCTCTATCAACATGATCAATAAAAGTTTTAAAGATAAAAGTAAGAAATGCTAAAATTTGTCAAATATTGATATTTAATGACAAGAAATCCTAGGCTATGCAGAGTATATTGGAGGTCTCAGTTATATAAGCATTTTTGTATATCTTATATTGTGGATCATTTTTGCTTTTTATCTATATATGACAGTCAAAAGAGAATCCTTCTAATTAAATCTGATTTGATTTTGATTTTTTGTGTTTTTTACGCCACTTTTAAGCACCGCTTTTGGGCTATTTCGTGGCGGCCAGTTTTTATTGGTGGAGGAAGCCGGAGTGCCCGGAGAAAACCACTGACCTTCGATAGGAAAACTGACAATCCTAGTCAATTAAGATTGGAGTCGAGTGCACCCGCACGAGCGGGGTTGGAACTCACAACCTCAGTGTTGACTGGCTAGTGATTACAGTAGTAACTACTTTGACCACTCGGCCACAGAGGCCCCCTAATTAAATCTGTACACAGCACGGAAGTTTTAAAAATATTAGATGGTCCATGCTCTACCTCCCATACAAAGTAAGTTTTCCCTGTGTATATTACCTTTCTCTTCTTTTGAAGCCATCTGTCTGTGGGTCCAAAATACCTTCCTCTGCTATGTATCTTTCATATTTCTATGCAAATAAACAATAAAATAATTTACATGTGTGCATATAATATTGTTTTTTTTTAATATTCAATTATCCTTTATAGTTGGTTAAGAGCTCATCACAGTTTTATATGCTATGGTCATTATTGTGTTCATATACATGTATGCTGACTTTTAATAAGATTTACTTTCTAAATAAAAATGACACTTAATAAATTGTGTGCGTCCAAAACCCTTTTTTGGATTGACCATGATAATAAATTGCTTCGCTGAGCGCAGCTAGATACGACCGCAGATGTCCAAACCCTGAAATGTTGGGGCCAAAATGGACACAATATTCAAGCTTGATACAGGTTTGAATTTGGATTGTAATTAAATATTTGACACATAATAGGTTTCTGCCACAGAATAACTGTAGTCAAAGAACTTAAAAATTGGTTATATGATTTGAATTTATATTCAATTTTTTGCTTTTGTGCAATACACTATGCTATTGCAAATTGACCCCCTCCCCCCCCCCCCCCCTAAATAAAATTTACCCCCATTTTTTGGCTTTTGTGCAATACACTATCCTGTTGAAAATTAACCCCCAAAAAAAATATTTGAAGAAATTTTCTTTTTAATTTCTGAAATCTGAAATGAGGAAAAATAGTCCTCCCCCTCCAAAAAAAAATCTTATTTACCCCCCCCCCCCCCTTTTTTCACCTCCCCCTTTCCCTTATTCCAAAAAAAAATCATTCCCTCAAGATATAGTCATAATCTCAATTCAAATTTTAATAAAATTTGCAACCATAATTACCCTTTTAAATACATCATACAAGTCTTAAAATATAAAATGACATACATAGTCATGGCTAAAATTAATATTAATTAATAGTAACTTTTAAAAATAAATTGACAGCTAATCACCTCAAGACAATCATCATTTCTTAATACATAATTTACAAGCAGTGTAAGGGAGGTAATCAAACATTGTTGTTTTAAATATGGATTGGATTACCTCCCTTAGACTGCTTAAAATTGTCTTAATTGTCCTTTAACCAGAAAAAAAAATTGTTTTTCCCCCTTTTTTGCCTCTATTTCCTAAATGGTTTGAGCCATAACCCCACATAGTCAATCTTAACCATCCCTTTGTTGTATGGAAACTTGTGGTATAATTTCAGAGAGATCCATACACCGTTCCACAAGTTATTGTCTGAAAACTACAAAAATGCTTATTTGGGCCCCTTTTTGGCCTCTAATTCCTAAACAGTTGGGACCATAACCCCCAAAATCAATCCCAATCTTCCTTTAGTGGTTATAAACCTTGTGTTAAAATTTTTTTGATTTCTATCTACTTATACTAAAGTTATTATCCGGAAACCATCTGTCTTCGGACGACGCTGACCTAGACGACAACGACGGCGACGACAACGTGATACCAATATACGATCAAAAAATTTTTAATTTTTGCAGTCGTATAAAAACTATTCAATCCCAAACATTGAAAGCCAAGGATATAATATATATGGATATGTAACATGTGTAGTGACATAAAGAGCTAAAATACCAGAAAGGACCTATAAAAATAGCCAAATTAATCTTTTTAAGGGTCAACTTTGCCTGATGGATTGGAACCTTAGTTTCTCAATAATTCCTCAATTTATCAGAAGGGAACTTTAGAATAGTAGGTTATGTATGATGTCACTACCAAAGCAGAAACTACTATCTGATAATACTTAATGGTAAGATAGTATCTACACGTACTACAAATATAGAGACGAGTAGTTCCAAGGAGACTAAATCACTAATTAATGAAGCAAAAATATCTCATATTAATATTTACAAAAATTTCGGATGCAAAATTGATTTACAAAACTCAGTTTTCAAGACTTTAGCTGGATAGAGGAAATGAAGACTCTAGCTGGCTCCTAAGATTGCTTCAACTGGCAACAACATATTATAGCAGCTGGCGATTTTTCTGTCTCCAACTCTTTTTATAGAAATACTAGTTATATTTCTTTATTAGCAGTCAGTTTGGTACAATTTCTTCAAGATAAGCTAAAAAAACATTGCTGATGTATTATTGGCTTGCAAGTCAGTAATTCAACTCCTTTGAATCCATATTCATCATGTTCATGCAACCTTTAATTTGACCTGAAGTGGATGGGTTGCGCATGTTCAGCATTCATTTAAAAGAAAAGTGAAACAAGGGAGACACCAGTAATAACCATTTCGTTAACTGATCCTGCCCATAAAATTTGTTCTTTTAAAAGTCAAATGATTACAAACATATTTTTAATATATAAGTAACATGAATCAAACAGACCTAGAAAAATCTTCATTATACAATTGCACATGCATTTCGATTCATTTTTACAAAATGTATTTATGTTTATATCCAGTTACATGACAGTGGGCATTCTTAGGATGTCATTCCAATGGCTTATTAGATGGGGACTAGTCTAAAATACGCCCAATATGCTGACACATAATAACGAGTCCATGCATTGTTAACTGTTTCTTTTGGACTTTTTGTAATTTGAATATACATTTTAGTGTTAAAAATCAAATGAGAATTTGGGTTAAATCGGTGTTCATGAATTTGACAGCTAATGTCCCTTTAAAGTATAATGCTAGCTTCTATCATTCTTCCTCAGAAGCTATAACTAGTACAGCAGACACAGGTTTTGTAAACTTTCGTCTTCATATGACTTATCAGTGGTGCTTGAATTAAAACAGTTGGAACAATGGAAGGCCAAGTCATTTGTGTAGTTGAAAAGCATTGAAAACAAAAAGACTGACTATTTATTTTCATCTGTTGCTACGCATGCTAATTTTTTTCTGCATAAAATATGTTTATTTTGCTCACCAAGTTCCTCTGGATTAAACAACAGCTTGTGTAATGGCTTCATTGTCTTATTTAAGTTTTTGAATTATAATACATCTAAAACTACCTGTGAATAGTTAAAACAACAAACTGGACAATTTTTTTAATTGATTTCAGTTCTTAATAGCCCAGTGACCAGAGACAGAATTTTCAAAATTTAATCATCGGAACTACTACACAGCTATATCATATATCATTCGATTGCAAAATGTGTTTACTTTAAAATTAGTTTGGTCGTCAAAAAATAATATGGTGCAGTTTTTCTGAGAAAAAAAAATCAAAGATCACTAACCATTTTCATGAGAAAAAAACATTGAATATTTAATTCCAATTTAAATACCTTTTTGCAGAAAAATAATTGCAAACTTGCATCTGT
This sequence comes from Mytilus californianus, assembly GCF_021869535.1. Taxonomy (NCBI): domain Eukaryota; kingdom Metazoa; phylum Mollusca; class Bivalvia; order Mytilida; family Mytilidae; genus Mytilus; species Mytilus californianus. The sequence continues at coordinate 81,011,591 of NW_026262745.1, read as the reverse complement.
TTTCTTTCTTATTCAATTTTTCATAAAAAAAAATGGAAAACCATCATTAAATGAGTTTCCTGAGTAAATGTATGCAATTTTACAAAAAGGGGGCTGATTTTCATTTTAAAAAGATGTACTTCTTCAAATAATAAAAACAAAAGCCGTCAAAACTATACAAAATGTATAGACAAATAAGAAAAAAATATGTATTTGTTAATATAAATATCTATTATACCTCAATGAAAGTGGAAAATTTGAGTTTTGGGCATATAGATTGAATTTGGTACATGGCAAACTGGTAACAAAAGTTCTTTCAAAACAGACTTATATTTGACTTTAAACATTGTCATGATGTATCAATAGGAACATTAATCTATGGCAAGCCATTTTACTGTTTATTCTAACTTCAAAATATACCATATATAATTTATAAGATATCTCATATAATATATAAGACATATCATATAATATATAAGATACCTTATATAATCTAGTTTGTATAAGATATCTTATAAACTTTTAAATTCTGATAAACATGCGTTTTTACGCCAGTACTTAAAACCTTCCATCCTTTATGGGTGAATTTTACATAGATAAATAAAATCATATAATAAAAAAGCAAAATGAGGATGTTAAATTTGATGTATGCCTTTTTGTGCTTCTTCGTTACATTTGTTTGTTTTTATAGTGATTAAGATGATAACACAATGTTGACTGCTGTACCCCTATTTTTGACATTTTTACCTATTGTGTCTGTTTGTTTTGTTCACGCATCGTTGTCAATATAATGGAATTTGATGCGACTGTCATACAAGTGACAGGTTTAGCTAGCTTTAAAACCAGGTTTAATCCACCATTTTCTACATAAGAAAATGCCTGTACCAAGTCAGGAATATGACAGTTGTTATCCATTCGTTTGATGTGTTTGAGCTTTTCGATTTTGCCATTTGATTAGGGATTTATTTTCCTTTTTGAATTTTCCTCGGAGTTCAGTATTTTTGTGATTTTACTTTATATATATATGAGATATCCTATATAATTTATAAGATATATCTCATATAATTTTCTTTATAAGATATCTTATAAAGTATATAAGGCCTTTGTTAGTCTTGTATGTTTTTTTAATTTTAGTTCATTTATAATATGTTTCGGAGTTTAGTGTGACGTCTATTTTCACTGAACTAGTACACATTTTTGTTTAGGGGCCAGCTGAAGCCCGCCTGCTGGATTTTCCCACTGTGTTGAAGACCCTTGGTGGCCTTGGGCTGTTTTCTGCTCTTTGGTCGGGTTGTTGTCTCTTTGACACATTCCCCATTTCCATTCTCAATATTATAAGAAATCTTATAAATGTTTTTTATATAAGATATCTTATAAAGTTTATTAGATATCTTGAAGGTAGAATAAATAGTAAAATGGCTTGCCATATTAATCATTATAAGACAGACTAAAAACTTTAAAAATGCATTTTGATTACTAAAACCGCCTTTCATCTGCTAAGAAATTGTTTCGGTTGTTCAATCCCAAACTTAGTCACACAAGACAAACAAATCTCTACTTAGGGGATATTTTAACATCACACTAAACATGCTAAAATCTTAAAATCGATAAGTAATTCAGACCTCCAATGACTACTGTATTGTGGGAACATTATAACAAGGTTCTGACTCTTGGTTGGAACATATATATTCGTACAGGTTAAGCTAAATAAATCACTGATATCAACATTGGTCCAAAGTTTCACTATAGTGGTTAACGAACAAGACAAAAATCTTAAACCACAAATCCTTATAATATTGAGTTTATGAATGTTAAGCTTCTGACATTTGACATGTTCTGCAATGAAATAGAGTGCTGGTTGACTGTTTGTTTTGAACATGTCCAGCATCATAGGGCATTTCAAAACATTTCCTCATTGCAGAATACACTTTGGGCATATACATAAAATAAAATGCTTCGCTGGGGCGCAGCTTGATACGACCGCAGAGGTCGAACCCTGAACAGTTGGGGCAAGTATGGACACAACATTCAAGCTTGATACAGCTCTGAATTTGGATTGTTATTAAATATTTGACACAGCATAGGTTTCTGACACAGAAAGAATGTGGTCTAAGAACTTGAATTTTTTTAATTTACCTATTATGGTCCAATGTCCAAAATCAAAATACATGGTTAGATTCAGCATATCAAAGAACCCCATATATTCAATTTTTGTTAAAATCAAACAAAGTTTAATTTTGGACCCCAACTTGGACAAACTTGAAAACTGGGCCCATAATCAAAAATCTAAACACATGTTTAGATTCAGCATATCAAAGAACCCCAAGAATTCAATTTTTGCTAAAATCAAACTAAGTTTAATTTTGGACCCTTTGGACCTTAATGTAGACCAATTTAAAAAACGGGACTTAAAATTAAAAATCTAAATACACGGTTAGATTTGGAATATCAAAGAACCCCAATATTTCAATTTTTGATGAAATCAAACAAAGTTTAATTTTGGACCCTTTTGACCTCAATATGAACCAATTTGATAGCGGGGCCCACAAATAAAAAATCTAAATTCATGGTTAGATTCAGCATATCAAAGAACCCCATATATTCAATTTTTGTTGAAATAAAGAAAAGTTTAATTTTGGACCCCAACTTGGACCAACTTGAAAACTGGGCCCATAATCAAAAATCTAAACACATGTTTAGATTCAGCATATCAAAAAACCCCAAGAATTCAATTTTTGTTAAAATCAAACTAAGTTTAATTTTGGACCCTTTGGACCTCAATGAAGACCAATTTAAAAAACGGAACCCAAATTAAAAATCTAAAAACACGGTTAGATTTGGCATATCAAAGAACCCCAATAATTCAATTTTCGATGAAATCAAACAAAGTTTAATTTTGGACCCTTTTGACCTCAATATGAACCAATTTGATAGCGGGGCCTACAAATAAAAAATCTAAATACATGGTTAGATTCAGCATATCAAAGAACCCCATATATTCAATTTTTGTTGAAATCAAACAAAGTTTAAATACTGGACCCTATCTTGGACCAACTTGAAAACTGGGCCAATAATCAAAAATCTAAACACAAGTTTAGATTCAGCAAATCAAAGAACCCCAAGAATTAAATTTTTGTCAAAATCAAACTAAGTTTAATTTTGGACCCTTTGGACCTCAATGTAGACCAATTTAAAAAACAGGACCCAAAATTAAAAACCTAAATACACGGTTAGATTTGGAATATCAAAGAACCCCAATAATTCAATTTTAGATGAAATCAAACAAAGTTTAATTTTGGACCCTTTTGACCTCAATATGAACCAATTAGATAACGGGGTCCACAAATAAAAAATCTAAATACATGGTTAGATTCAGCATATCAAAGAACCCCATATATTCAATTTTTGTTGAAATCAAACAAAGTTTAATTTTGGACCCCAATTTGGACCAACTTGAAAACTGGGCCAAAAATCAAAAATCTAAATACATGTTTAGATTCAGCATATCAATGAACCTCATATATTCAATTTTTGCTAAAATCAAACAAAGTTTAATTTTGGACCCTTTGGACATTAATGTAGACCAATTTGAAAACTGGACCCAAAATTAAAAATCTAAATACACTGTTAGATTCGGCATAACAAATAAATAAATGTGATCAAAGATTTTACAAATCTAATGCGCCATACTGTGCAATTAAAGATTACTTCTTGAAATTTTTCAATATTTGAAATTTGAAAAAAAAATAATATTTGAAGAATAATTCTTTTTAATTTCTGAAATCTGAAATGAGAAAAAATTGGCCCCCCACAATTTCTTTTTATCCCCCCCCCCCCCCCCCCCCCCTTTTTCCCCCAAAAAAATTCTTTCCCTCAAGATATGGTCATAATCTCAATTCAAATTTCCAATGGAGTTGGCAACCATAATTACCCATTTAAATTTACCATAGTGCTAACTTAATCTATTTTATAATAGAATTAATAAAAATATAGTGTCAAATCTTTCATATGGATTTTTTTGTAAAAAAAAAAGATGAAAACATTTGCAGATATTTTTACTGGTCTTCCTTTATAAATATGCATTTCTTTAAACATAATTTAAAAGCAGTGTAAGGGAAGTAACCAAAACGTTGTATTTGGATTACCTCCCTTACACTGTTTTAGATTATCTTTATTGTTCATTAACCATTACTTTATACATAATTTAAAAGCAGTGTAAGGGAGATAATTTCAATGATGTATTTGATTTATCTCCCTTACACTGCTTTAACTTATGTTTTGTACTAAAGTATTTGTCCATTAACCAGGACAACCTTGTTTTTCCCCTTTTTTTGCCCGTAATTCCTAAACGGTTTGAGCCATAACCCCCCAAAGCAAATCCTAACCATCCCTTTGTGGTATGGAAACTTGTAGTATAATTTCAGAGAGATCCATACACCGTTCCACAGTTATTGTCTGGAAACTAGAAAATGCTCATTTTTGGCCCCTTTTTGGCCCCTAATTCCTTAACTGTTGGTACCATAACCCCCAAAATCAATCCCAACCTTCCTTTTGTGGTATTTAACCTTATGGTCATTCACTTAAACTAAAGTTAGAGTGCGAAAACCAATATGTATTCGGACGACAACGCCGGACGACGACGACGACGACGCCGGACGACGACGACGACGACGACGACGACGACGACGACGACGACGACGACGACGCCAACGTCATACCAATATACGACCACAAAATTTTTTTGCGGTCGTATAAAAATGATGGGAATATAAAACAACTGAATCATCGGGGCGCTTCTAGGACAAATGACCCCTGTCCAGAAAGGAATAGTTCCAACTCTAAATATCCCTCAACAAAAGTAAAGAAAAAAACCCATCTCTGATCGGCAGTATACTTGCCATGATCACGATTGTAGTTTGTCGAAAGTTTCTGATTGTCATGATTGTTCTGCCCTACAGTCTAGTTTGTTAAATTTGATTTGATATATAAACTAGGGTTAGCATTGATATCGCACAGCTTATTGTAAAACGCTTGTTCTGTAAATTTGTATTTGTAATTAATGAATAAGGTTTTAATCCCTGTTAGGTGTTAGAGTGGTAGAAGGGCAAGTTACCATTTACCTGAATCTATTTAAGAGTACGTTATTCCTCGTCTTGCATGTAGCTTTTTAGTCAAATTTGCTAGCTAAACGCTAAAATTAAAAAACTGCACCATATGACTTTTTGGTAGACCAATCTTAAAATCAAGTAAAATCGTTTTTCTAGGACTCTGCAAATTTTTAGCCGTGTAATATGAAGTGAAATTAAACTCTTTTAATAATCAACTTTTTCCTTATCCGTCACCACACTATGAGTATTTAAAACGAAAACAGACCAAAACATTATTACAAATTTAATAGAATATTGAGATAACTTCAAACAAAAAACCCATTTACATGTGCTGTTTTTTTTAACGATTTACAAAAAATAACTATTTCATAAATATCTGAAATTTTGAGTTTTGCAAATCTTTTTTTTTAAATATACTGTAATTCCTTAAAAAAAAATCAAAGTGATGGAAAGATTGGAAGAGTAGTTTGAATAATTTCAAATTATATTTGGGTATGATATGGAAAAAAATTCGTAAGGGTTCCGCGGAACCCAGTGTCTCGCCTACTTTTGCTGTTAATCGCAGGCTCACCAAAAATGAGGAAAAAAATAAATAAAAATATTCCTCTCTATACTATCTTTTGATTGTTATTAGCTTCTGTCCAAGTTTGGTAAAAATCCAGGATAGTTTATGAATCTAATAAATGTTTTAAAAACTTAAACTGCAGACTGTATATGTAATGTTAACTGGAAGAAAAACAAAGTCCATTTATAAGTAAAATACGGAAAAAATCAAACAAAATTTTAACAAAATTTCCTTCTAGATACTAGCTTTTAATCATAAACAAGCTTCTGTCCAAGTTTGGTACAAATCCAGGATAGTTTAAGAAAGTTGTTAAAATTTTAAAAACTTTAACCACTGAGTGAATGTAATGTTAACTGGCAGAAAAACTAAGTCCATTTATAAGTAAAATACGGAAAAAATGGATTTTTTTTTTTACAAAATTTACTTCTGGATACTATCTTATGATCATAAACAAGCTTCTTTCCATGTTTGGTAGAAATCCAGGATAGTTTAAGAAAGTTATTAAAATTTCAAAAACTTCAACCACAGAGTGAATGTAATGTTTCTTGGCAGAAAAACTAAGTCCATTTATAAGTAAAATACGGAAAAAAAGGATTTTTTTTTTACAAAATTTACTTCTGGATACTATCTTATGATCATAAACAAGCTTCTTTCCATGTTTGGTAGAAATCCAGGATAGTTTAAGAAAGTTATTAAAATTTCAAAAACTTCAACCACAGAGTGAATGTAATGTTTCTTGGCAGAAAAACTAAGTCCATTTATAAGTAAAATACGGAAAAAATGGAATTTTTTTTTTACAAAATTTACTTTTGAATATTATCTTATGATCATAAACAAGCTTCTGTCAAAGTTTGGTAGAAATCCAGGATAGTTTAAGAAAGTTATTAAAATTTCAAAAACTTTAACCACAGAGTGAATATTTGTGGACGCCGCCGACGACGACGACGACGAAATGTAGGATCGCTATGTCTCGCTTTTTCGACAAAAGTCGAAGGCTCGACAAAAAGGACATTAATATAGCACTATTGCTAACAATTGCATTAACTTTAGGTCTTTAGAAGGATAAGCACTTTTTCAGTAGACAAAATGAGCTAAATGTGAATCAATGATAGCAAATTTGAAATTATTCAAACTACTCTTAATGTTCTTTTTTGTCCATACCATACCTAAACATAATTTGCGTCTTTACCTTGCAGTGAGGTGAGAGTTTTTTTGCCTTGTGTTTAAGGCCTAGCTGTGATTTTGAGATGAAGAACAGCAATAAAAGCGCTGTTCCATTGCTTTTTGTGTATTTTTTGCTGTGCATGTACTGATTTTGTGTCATGGATGGAAACCCCATATCCTTTGTTTTTCTATTACAACAATTTTGTTTAAAAATTGCAATTTCATATCTTAACCAAATAACCTTCCCTGCTACATGTTTCACCTTTTACGTTTTATCTTTAGAAACAGAAGAAACTAGATATCATTGAGATGGGAGCCATCTCTGTGGGCCCCGCTGTGAATAATGTGTGGTAAAAAATTTGTATCTTTAGCATTGGACGTTGTCAACAGAATCCAAAGTTTATGACCTTGACCTTTGACCTAGGAAGTTGTACATACATTATGACACACCCTCTGGTGTTGGTTTATATACATGTCAAGTATAAACTTTAAAATCATAACGGTTCTCAAGATATAGAGCGGACACGATCTTTACCATAGAACATGGGGTTGTCAACTTAAACCAAAGTTTTTGACCTTGACCTTTGACCTAGGAAGTTGTACATACATTATGACACACCCTCTGGTGTTGGTTAATATACATGTCAAGTATAAACTTTGAAATCATAACGGTTCTCAAGATATAGAGCGGACACGATCTCTACCATAGGACATGGGGTTGTCAACTAAAACCAAAGATTTGACCTTGACCTTTGACCTAGGAAGTTGTACATACATTATGACACACCCTCTGGTGTTGGTTAATATATATGTCAAGTATAAACTTTGAAATCATAACGGTTCTCTAGATATAGAGCAGACACAATTTGTTACCGATGGACGGACGAACTGACAGAAGGACGGACAGACGGGCGGGCGGACGGACGGACGGACGGACGGACGGACGGACGGACAGACGGACAGACAGACTGACGGACGGACAGAAGGACGGACAGACGGACAGACAGACGGAGGGACAGACGGACGGACGAACAGACTGATCACTATAGGGCGTCCGCCATTTGGCGGGCCCTAATTACCAAATAAAGGTTCTTTTCATAAAGTTTATTAATTATCCTTGTAGGACATGGGACCAACAGATAGACTTGAAACTAAGATCTATATTGTCTACAAAAATTATTCGAAAAAGGTTGTTGTTTTTGTAAGTTAAAACATAGGTATACTATTTTTCTCCTCTAAGAATTGCTTATTGATTTTGAAAACAATTATCATGATTATATGACACTGTAGATTAAAAGATGTAGAGAGTATTTTAATTCAATCTATAATTTAATATTTTACAGAAAAGGGCATTGAAAATAAATTTCCTTTTACATGTTTTACAACGTAAACAAATAAACATAATAAAAAACTTATCTTATTGAAATGGGGATTCATTCTTAATTGCAAAAATACCCTTCCTGTATTTAAATGACTAATATAGTAAAAAAAAGACATTTCATCGGGAATAAACAAATAAAAATATTGGATTGCTCAGGTTAAAAGTTCGGAAATTTTACTTACTGTTTCAAGCCAAGCACTGATAAGTGGAACCTAAATTATTAATTAATTACAGATTAGGATTGCACATATTTATCAAGTAAAATAAAGTCCTTACTTAGATACCTTTTGATATCTAGATTTCATATTTTGTCTTTTCTTTTGAAAAAAGATCTTGTTAATCCTTAATCATTTATCTTTCAGACATAATTTATAGAATCACTTTATGTAGTGTAGATCAAAAGTAAAAGGCAATGAATAAATCTATCATTTCTATTTATATACATTTGTGAATAATTAGGTCAAGTATTTGTGTATTGAGGTGTATAATGAAGGGTCTGTTAAATTATGTAAGACTGAGGATGATTAATAATTTTGCCAATATGATTGGCATTTAAGGAGGTGGGACATTGTAATGAAGCCTTCAAGGCACCACCTTGTCTCTGATTGTTTTGTGATCATGGCAGTTGTCAATCATATGGCCTGAGAACACAGTTATTTCATTTGGTAGTGCATTTCTTTTAGACAATAAATTCAAATTGAAAAAATCGCACCTGTTATATCTCAAAAAGATTTTTACAGTGTAGTGTACTACTTTTGGGACAAATAATATCAAAATTATAGAAAAGTCTACCAACTCTAACTCAAAATATGGACAATTCTATGTTAAGGGGGTCTATAATTCAGTTTGACAGCTTCAGACATACTAATTTTTGACCTTTTTATACTGGACCAAATCACTACTTTACATAAAAATTCATCACCCAAATTTTTTTAACATGTAATTTCATCCCCCTACTTAATATTTCATGCATAAAATATAAAGAAATAAATTTGGAAAGTGTATGAAAAAAATTTGCAAGTTATACACTGTCCACACTAGGGACTATATTTGTAGACAACGAAAATCAAAGGACAATAACTGTGTCCTCGGACCATACTGGTATTGTATCATTACTCTTATCTAATTAATTGACAAAAATAGCCTGTAAATCGACAAAACTTAAAGACATACATTCTCGTTTCTCGTTTTTTTAATAGATTAGACTGTTGGTTTTCCTGTTTAAATTGTTTTACACTAGTCTTTTTGGGGCCCTTTATATCTGCTGTTCAGTGTGAGCTAAGGCTCCGTGTTGAAAGCCGTACTTTGACCTATAATTGTCTACTTTTTACATCGAATGACCATGAGGGCATTCCGATGTATTGTTGCCAGATACATTTCTACCCACGTGACTTTCGATTTTGACTGATAACCTAAGGCAAAATAACATTCCTTATCGCTTGTTATATATCAATTTTATCAATTAATATTCATGAAAATAATTTTTAAGAACATAGATAAATGATATGAAAATGTTTTGTCGTGAGAAATATATATATCAATAATAAATCAAGAATACCGAAAATTTGTGTTAACGCATGCGGAAGAATATCTCAAGAACGATTTGCGGGAAAATATGAATGCCTACTCAAATCCAATCTATTAGAAAAATCGAATTATTACAAAAGAGTGTCCACCGTGCACTTGCACTGCACTATTATTAGAATAGTAGCATATAATGATATACAAATGGATGAAAATTATATATACATGTAACTGTTATATACAAATATTAATATAAAATATAACAACAAACCAGAGTATACTGATTTGTATCACTACAATATAATAGTTATTACAGTAAGTTAAATTCCCTGTCATTTATTCATCATCCACGCACGAACTTGTCTCAGAAAAAACTATATCTATGTACTTTAACCTCACTTTCAGGTATAGAGATTTGATTTTTTTTCTGAGACAAGTGCTTGTGACCATCCACAATAACTTGCGGTCATCCGATGTTCAGTACTTCAGTACTTTGATTACACATTGTGACTTGGATGGATAGTTGTCTCATTGGCACTCATACCACATCTTCTTATTTATATGTACATACTTCAATGACCTGCTCCAAAGATATAACCCAAATTTCACAGTTCATATGTGCATATGTACACAGACATAAGAATTATAGGGAACTATATCATTTGTATATTTCAGTGTGTATACATTTTGTATATTTAGTAGCTAACCTGTGCTATTTCTTGTTTGGGAGGCCGTAGGAAAGACTTGGAACAATAGTTCCAATTAAGAAAAAGGTAAAAATAATATTAGCTGCCAAATGTCGAAATGACTTTAAATTATAAGTGCTGGTTTGACTTTTTCTATAGGTACTGAATTGACCAGGTGCCGATCTGACTTGTACCAAAGACCAAATGACGTAGAAAGCAGGGATGGGCACGATTACTGAAAAATGTAATCGATTATTACTTGAAGGATTTTGCTATAATCGATTAATAATCGATTACTCAGATTTTTGTATGTAATCAATTGCAATCGATTACTTTATCAAAAGTAATTACATTACTTTTCGATTACTGTCAATTACATGCTACAAAATTATAAAAAATCAACAAAGAAATTAAAACAATCATGTTGCTCAAACATATATAGTGGAAATTTAGAACTTTACAATAACAGCATTTCAATCATTGTTTCCAAATATTATCTTGACAGTTGTTGTCTAGATCTAAGCTTATACCAAGGATCCAAAATATTCAAAATTCTTGAAAATTTTGGTTTACATCATGAGGGAGTGGTGATAAAGTTCTTGCAATGACATCAACCATTGCATTAATCACTTCTTTATATTTTCAGTAATTTTCTCCATATTTTGCAAATTTTATTATTAGTTAGCTAGTTTTAAAGATGGATCTTTATAATTTATGATTACATGTACATCCTTTTGTTTGGATAACCTCCCTAAATACAGGTTATAAAGCTGCCAATGGAGTAAAATTTATAACCTAGGGCAATATAATGTAAATTTCTCACTTAATTAGACATAATTGAAATCAAAACAAAGTCTACATCTCATTGATTAGAAATCCTTTGTTCATCTGATTAGCAAAGACAAGATGGTTGTTGACAATTCTATATTCTCTATTTAATTGTGTAAACAATATATATTTCTAGTGTTAAAATGAGATACAAGTATCTATTACTGAACAAGAATTGCAATGCATTGGTACATTGTCAAAAGGATTTTGTATACTTTCTTAATTCTTATATCATAACTTTATGATGAATCAATGTTTTCATCTATTCTAAGCTAAAAATCAAACTCTTATTGAAAATTGTGCTTTAAGGAAGTAATACAAATACGTTTACTACTTCAATGTAATACAGAACTAAACTTAGGACTATTTTCTTGTAATAATCTATTTTCTTATTTTTGTCTTTTGATATAAAAGGTCCTCAATTATTGACAAGCATTGAAATTCATTTGTTTCAAAAGCTTGGAATACAGTAAAATTTGTTATACATTGTATCTACTTTATCATAATGCAGCTGTAGACAACAGAACTGAATAAGGCATTTGATACTCTCTCAAGTCATATTAATTATACATACTATTTTATCTGTACTATAAACTGATGAATACATGCCGTTGTCTATTTTCATTTAAACTAGGTTATATTTCATTAAACTATTTCACTAAAGTAATCGAAATGTCATAAAAAAATAACTGATAATAATTTTGCTGTAATTGATTAAATTACGAAAATGTTGTCGATTACAGATTACTGTGGATTACTTGAAAAAATGTAATCAATTACAATCCACTACGATTACAGATTACGATTACCCCATCCCTGGAAGAAAGTAACTACAAGTTACTGTACGGCCTGCAAGATTACTGTGGAACATGTTTAAAGTTATAAGAGTTATAGTGTTTTATCTAGGACTGAATAAAGGCATGGTAATTTTTTTACAAAAAGGGCACTTTGCGCGTCGACTATACCAAATAGGGCACATAAATAAAATAGTAATTTACACATATTCAATGCTCACACTACTTCAGAATCATAGGGAGAAGTGGTGAGATTTGAAAGAATAGTGCTCGTTCGCTCGAGGCCCTACAATGGTTGGTTTTTACTGTAATAAAAAGGTCCATATATACATGTATCTTATTTTTTTTTATATTGTTCAATTCATACCTGGGTATACAATTAAAGTAACAGTTCAAATTCAAAATTGTTTAAGTTTATCATATTTAGTTGCACAATTATATAAGTCCTCTTGTCAGAAACTACCAACTAAATATCTAGCACTTATAACAAAGAACTTTATTTTATATCAAAATGGAAAAGAAAGATGTTATATCAATTAAAATTCAATAAAACTACCGGGTACTCATTGTTATCATGTTTATGAAATTCAGTGTTTCTCATTAAAAAGATATATAAATTTAACAAAGTTAAGCTGGGACATAATATAATGATATTAGTATAATAGTCCCAGAGTGGAGCAACTTTAATAAATAAATTGAAACAATGCATATACATTAATCACGTAGATCTAACTAAAATAAAATTGAGAATGGAAATGGGGAATGTGTCAAAGAGACAACAACCCGACCATAGAGCAGACAACAGCCAAAGGCCACCAATAGGTCTTCAATGCAGCGAGAAACTCCCGCACCCGGAGGCGTCCTTCATCTGGCCCCTACACAAATATGTATACTAGTTCAGTGATAATGGACATCATACTAAACTCCAAATTATACACAGGAAACTAAAATTCAAAATGATACAAGACTAACAAAGGTCAGAGGCTCCTGACTTGGGACCGGTGCAAAAATGCGGCAGGGTTAAACATGTTTTTTGAGATCTCAACCCTCCCCCTATACCGCTAGCCAATGTAGAAAAAACAAACGCACAACAGTACGCACAGTAAAACTCAGTATAAGAGAAGTCAGAGTCCGATGTCAGAATAGGAAACAAAAGAAAATAAACAAAATGACAATAATACATAAATAACAACAGACTACTAGCAGTTACTGACATGCCAGCTCCAGACCTCATTTAACTGATTGAAAGATTATGTCTTCATCATATGAATATCAGGCACAATCCCTCCTGTTAGGGGTTTAGTATTATACCGTCATAAAATATATGAGAAGAACATAACCCGTGTCATGCCAACAACTGGTTTTAGAATAAATGTGTTTAATTCCGATGCAAAGACCCTATAAGTGAATCAATATTAAAGCCAAAATATGCAATCTTTAATGACCTGACAACAGTATCGTAACTATGTCCCTTCTTAATAAGTCTGTTTAAAGGTTTTGTTAGCTTTTGAGGTGAATACTGACATTTTTGTGCTTTGTAAAGAATATTACCATAAAAGATTGGATGTGAAATACCCGAACGTATAAGACGTCTGAATGTTGAGTTATATTTACATATATGTTAATGCGTGTGGAATGTGTAATTTTTCCTTTTGGGATCAATAGTCAGCTGTGCCATTCATCATCCGTAGTCATTATCGTACGAATCAGGATTTAGTTCATAGCTGGTCTGTTTCCGATGAATCCTGACTCTGATCTGTAGTTCGTACAAATATTTCAATGGTGGACGAAGAAAATTTACAAAAATAAAGGATGTTTGGCTCGCAATTTGGAAAGGAATATGACCTTTTTAATGCAATAAATGGATTACAAATTTACTTCAGGCAACTTTCATCACGTTCTAATGAAGTAACAAACTTATTTTGCCGAAAGTTAGAATGATTTGATGTACAGTGTATGTTCTCGAGTCTCGCAGAAGTGATAAAAATTGTCTTCATGAAATAACATGCAACCAACTTTAGTCAATGCTCCGTTGTGGTTGTCGCCTTTCGATCAGAGAAAAACCCGATCTCGATCCAGATAACGTAAAAGGGCACATGGCGTCAAATTTTTCGGAAGAAAAAATGCATGGCGCCCAAAAATAAACTGCTTCGCTGAGCGCAGCTGTATACGCCCGCAGAGGTCCAACCCTGAACAGTTGGGCCAAAAATGGACACAATATTCAAGCTTGATACAGGTCTGAATTTGGATTGTATTAAATATTTGACATATTATAGGTTTCTGAATAAATGTAGTCATAGAACTTGAAATTGGTTATATGAATTGAATTAATATTCAATTAAAGATTTCTTGCTGTTGTGCAATGCGCTGTGCTGTTGCGCAATACTTAGTAAATCTGTTGTCAAGACTATAAACAATTAAAGTTCAATTAATTCTCAATGTCATATTAGAAATTTATGAAAATGTAAAGGGAGCTTACATCAATAGATATAAACAATTCACCAAAGTGTCATGAGAATTGCTGACAGCATTTTTGAGTTATTGTCTGAAAACTAGAAAATCCCCCCTTTTTTAATGAATAAAACCCCACAACTCAGAAATGTAAAATGTAACATTTATAAAATTCTAAACGGAGCTTACATCAATAGATATAAACAATTCACCAAAGTTTCATAACAACTGCTGAAAGCATTTTTGATTTTTTGTCAGAAAACTGGAAAATCCCCCTTTTTTTATGAATAAAACCCTGTAACTCGGAAACGTAAAATCTAAAATATATAAAAATAGAAAGGGAGCTCATGTCAATAGATATAAACAATTCACCACAATTTCTTGCAAGTTGGTGAAAGCATTCTTAAGTTATTGTCCGAAAACTGGAAAATCCCCCTTTTTTTAATGAATAAAACCCCATAACTCTGAAACGTAAAATCTAAAATTTATAAAAAACGAAAGGGAGCTCACGTCAATAGATATAAACAATTCACCAAAGTTTCTTGCAAATTGGTTTAAGCGTTTTTGAGTTAATGTCCGACATGTTGACGACGGACAGACAGACGGACGGACGGACAGCGGTATACCATAATACATCCCGTAAAAAGGCGTATAAAAAGGGCATGCTAAATTACTTTAGATAAAACACTAAGTTAACTCTGTAATTTGGTGTCAAATAAGAAAATTCCTCAGGAAGATAATATCAAAAAGGATTTCCTCCCCTTTTTCTATGTCTATAAAAATATCAAAATAAATATCATCTTTTGATATTAGAGGGATTTCAATATGTCCTGTATATAGGGTAACACGAATGACTGAATAACACCGTTATTATCCAAATAACACTTGTAATGACCGAATAACACTTGAAATTTTAATATTAGCACGTATTTGTGACATTTAAACATTGATTATTAAATAATATTATATTATATGTGTATTTTATAACTTAATAAACTGCTTCGCTGAGCGCAGCTAGATACGCCCGCAGAGGTCCAACCCTGAACAGTTGGGGCAAAAATGGACACAATATTCAAGCTTGATTCAGGTCTGAATTTGGATTGTAATTAAATATGACATATTATAGATTTCTGAATAAATGTAGTCAAAGATCTTGAAATTGGTTATATGAATTGAATTTATATTCAATTAAAGATTTCTTGCTGTTGTGCAATACTTAGTAAATCTGTTGTCAGACTATAAACAAATAAAGTTCAATTAATTCTCAATGTTATATTAGAAATTTATGAAAATAAAAAGGGAGCTTACATCAATAGATATAAACAGTTCACCAAAGTTTCATGAGAATTGGTGACAGCATTTTTGAGTTATTGTCCGAAAACTGGAAAATCACCCCTTTTTATTGAATAAAACCCCATAACTCAGAAATGTAAAATGTAAAATTTATAAAATTCTAAAGGGAGCTTACATCAATACATACAAACAATTCACCAAAGTTTCATAAGAATTGCTGAAAGCATTTTTGAGTTTTTGTCCGAAAACTGGAAAATCCACCCTTTTCTTATGAAAAAAACCCTGTAACTCAGAAACGTAAAATCTAAAATTTATAAAAATTGAAAGGGAGTTCATGTCAATAGATATAAACAATACACCATAATTTCTTGCAAGTTGGTGAAAGCATTCTTGACTAATTGTCCGAAAACTGGAAAATCCCCCTTTTTTTAATGAATAAAACCCCATAACTCTGAAACGTAAAATATAAATTTTATAAAAAACGAAAGGGAGCTCACGTCAATAGATATAGACAATTCACCAAAGTTTCTTGCAAATTGGTTTAAGCGTTTTTGAGTTAATGTCCGACATGTTGACGACGGACAGACAGACGGACGGACGGACAGCGGTATACCATAATACATCCCGTAAAAAGGCGTATAAAAAGGGCATGCTAAATTACTTTAGATAAAACACTAAGTTAACTCTGTAATTTGGTGTCAAATAAGAAAATTCCTCAGGAAGATAATATCAAAAAGGATTTCCTCCCCTTTTTCTATGTCTATAAAAATATCAAAATAAATATCATCTTTTGATATTAGAGGGATTTCAATATATCCTGTATATAGGGTAACACGAATGACTGAATAACACCGTTATTATCCAAATAACACTTGTAATGACCGAATAACACTTGAAATTTTAATATTAGCACGTATTTGTGACATTTAAACATTGATTATTAAATAATATTATATTATATGTGTATTTTATAACTTAATAAACTGCTTCGCTGAGCGCAGCTAGATACGCCCGCAGAGGTCCAACCCTGAACAGTTGGGGCAAAAATGGACACAATATTCAAGCTTGATTCAGGTCTGAATTTGGATTGTAATTAAATATGACATATTATAGGTTTCTGAATAAATGTAGTCAAAGATCTTGAAATTGGTTATATGAATTGAATTTATATTCAATTAAAGATTTCTTGCTGTTGTGCAATACTTAGTAAATCTGTTGTCAGACTATAAACAAATAAAGTTCAATTAATTCTCAATGTTATATTAGAAATTTATGAAAATAAAAAGGGAGCTTACATCAATAGATATAAACAGTTCACCAAAGTTTCATGAGAATTGGTGACAGCATTTTTTGAGTTATTGTCCGAAAACTGGAAAATCACCCCTTTTTATTGAATAAAACCCCATAACTCAGAAATGTAAAATGTAAAATTTATAAAATTCTAAAGGGAGCTTACATCAATACATACAAACAATTCACCAAAGTTTCATAAGAATTGCTGAAAGCATTTTTGAGTTTTTGTCCGAAAACTGGAAAATCCACCCTTTTCTTATGAAAAAAAACCTGTAACTCAGAAACGTAAAATCTAAAATTTATAAAAATTGAAAGGGAGTTCATGTCAATAGATATAAACAATTCACCATAATTTCTTGCAAGTTGGTGAAAGCATTCTTGACTAATTGTCCGAAAACTGGAAAATCCCCCTTTTTTTAATGAATAAAACCCCATAACTCGGAAACCTAAAATCTAAATTTTATAAAAAACGAAAGGGAGCTCACGTCATTAGATATAAACAATTCAATAAAGTTTTATGCAAATTGGTTAAAGCATTTTTGAGTTAATGTCCGACATGTTGACGACGGACGGACGGACAGAGGTATACCATAATACGTCCCGTAAACGGGCGTATAAAAATTATTTACAGAAAGCATATATTGAGTAAATCGTTAAGAAAACTAATAGGTGATTGGAGTAATTGCATGGCTTTGATGTACTTGTTAACTTTTCAAAACCTTACTGAAAAACAATTATTGGACAATACTCAGTACATTATTAAATACTTTATTTTCATAGCATTTCCCTTTGAATGCATATGCAATCATTCTTTTAATTCTTCCCATTGTGTTTTCCTTGGTCACCATGTTGGATGTACACACTATATTTATAATGATCTTTTTGAACTTACCTGCTTTCTGTAAATCATTTTTAAGTTATAAAATACACTTATAATATGATATTATTTAATAATCAATGTTTAAATGTCACCAATATGTGCTAATATTAAAATTTCAAGTGTTATTTGGTCATTACAAGTGTTATTTGGATAATAACAGTGTTATTTGGTCATTCGAGGTACCGCTGTATATATGCATTGTAATATCTGCATGCTCTTTGTTTTTATCAAATCAAATATTTTATTGGATAAATAAAATTAAGAATGGAAATGGGGAATGTGTCAAAGAGACAACAACCCGACCAAAGAGCGGAAAACAGCCGAAGGCCACCAATGGGTCTAGCACACATGATAAATATGACATTGTGTAATCCAAGTGTACAACATACTTGACATATCGTCCTGAGAATCTTAAAGTGTTATAGGTCCAGTTTTGATAAAAATGGAGATAGCTATAGTGTAAATAAAACAGAATGCATAACCAGAGATATGATATATCATATATATATAACCAGTGGCGGATCCAGAACTTTTTGTAAGGGGGGCCCGTTGACTGACCTAAGGGGGGGCCCGCTCCAGTCACGCTTCAGTGATTCCCTATATAATCAACCAAATTTTTCCCCCAGGGCCCCCCCCCCCCCCCCTGGATCCGCCTATGATAACTACAAGTTAGTTTTGATTATGTTATTTATGTTCTGTAAAAAGCTCTCAAGAGTTTATGTTTGTAATGTTATATGTGACCCGAATCAAAATAAAACTTTCGTATTCGTATATCGCAAATCGGAGGATATTTCGGCATATTCAACTGTTCAAAGAAAATTTGTAAAATCACTAAGTGTATGCTCTTATGAAATATCTATTCCCATGGACACTTACACTTTCTGATTGGAATACAAAAATACATATCTTCATGTATCCCACTAAATTATATTGTTAAAATTTGGAACTTATAACACTTAATCAAATCTGAAACTAAATCTTATAGCTTTACACAGGGTCTCACTAATTAGCGACAAGAAGCGTCAAGAAGCGACAAGAAACGTCAAGAAGCGACAAGAAGAATAAATTTAGCGACAAGAAGACTCGATTTAGCGACAAGAAAACTTTAAAAAAAATATTATTAGAACAAATATATTAAAAAAAAATGCATTGACAGCAATAAAGAGATTTCATTTTTTTTTATTATATTGATAGATGAAGAAATTAATGAGTCAAGATAACATTTGGAGGTTTGCCTGTGATCTGAACAATTTCTTTCAAAGAATTAATATTGATGACAGCTTGCATATATCATCAGCAATATTTTGTTTGTTTAATAGGATAGGTACCTATGTATTCTGCTATTGCTTTATTCATGGTTTCAAGAGAATGAATGGCCAGGCATTTTTTTTCGAACCAGCTGATTATTTTCTTGTAAGAATTACTTCTTTTCATAGAAGCATAATGACGCTTAAGGATGAACAAATTGGTTGGAGTAACGGACGTGTGTCCCTTATTGTATTGCTACAATAACATTCAATTAACACCTATAACTTTGTACACGCGTCAGACTATGACAACTACACGCGCCAGAATATACAATAATTGTAAATAGTGAGCAACTGTTTAACACTCAACATTGTCTATAATTACCTTTAATCTTCAATCAACTTTAAACTATGCATAAACATCATACATATCGTTTGATAAGTCAATACCCAAATAAAATATTCACGTTTTAGTAACATTATCTTTTCTGGACACTGATTCACGTATAATGCATTTTGCATGCAGTCAGTTTATTATATTTTAGACAAAGAGAGTGTTAAAAAATTTATAAAATGAATATATTATTGTTCTAAAACACAAGAACATGTAAAAATTAATATCATACTATGACAGGAAAATTTCTATATTTATCAATATCTATCAATATATTTAAAAAAAAAATGAAAATCACTTTACTTTCCGTATATTAAAATAAAAATGTCAATGCATATTTTTTTAATATATTTATTTTAATAATATTTTTATTAAGTTTTCTTGTCGCTAAATAGTTTTCTTGTCGCTAAATAGTCTTCTTGTCGCTTCTTGTCGCTAAATTTATTCTTCTTGTCGCTTCTTGACGCTTCTTGTCGCTTTTTGTCGCTAACATTCTTCTTGTCGCTAATTAGTGAGACCGCTTCAACAGTACCCATCAGCGTGTGTGAAAACAGAACCTATGTCAATTAAGAGCCGGAAGTGAAAATAGAACCATATGTTACACATGCGTTATAGCCTACTAATAGACATATATATCTACCCAAAAGATGATGTGAACTGTCACGATACAGGATTTATTATCAAATTAAGTAGCTGAATAAACACACTTTCTACACAATTATCAATGGACATCATTAAACTGCTGAACTGATAATAAAAAAATGCATGAATTAAATGGCAACATTAAAATATCTTTCTCTGTTAAAGACACATAAATTTATGTTTTGTTTGGCACTGATGAATGAGAGTCTGGATGGGGTTTACAGAAAAGAGAATAATGGTAAAAAAAAAGGTGCAGAATAAATAAAGAATAGAGAAAAATTGGCAAAAATGATAATAAAAAAATAGAGAAGAGTATGGTGAACAATTATAAAGAATAAAGAATAATGGGCATGCACAATAAATAACAAATATAGAAAAATGATCTAAAAAATTAAAGAATAAAGATATAAAGGAACCCCTATCCAGACCCTCATGAATATTTGGTTCCAGTTCTATCGTAATTATTTACAAACGCTTGTTGCCCTTAATTTTGAAGATACAATTGTACCAAAAAAAAAGAAATTTATTGAAAGCTTAGGTATTGGGTTGATGAACGCTTCACTGTACCAGTAAAGTAAAAAAAAATGTGTATTTATTTTATATCTGGGACTAATTGATACATTTATCTATTAGTCCCAGTTTTATACATATTAAATTAGTCTTATTCAATATTAGAATGTAATATGTGTTTTCAAAGATATCAGACAGAACGATCATGACACAATGTCTATAATTACTACATTTATGAGTATTTCTAAAATATTAAAATACGATTACTATTACACAAGCATTTTCTCCCCCGTGAAAATTACTTTGATTGAAATAACTTAAGTTCATTGACCAGAAACTATTTATGAGTAAAACAGAGGTTGGAATTTAAAGAGAAAGATTAATTTGACGTAGTTTATTTATGTAGGCATGTAAATGATTAAAAATCTTTAAATGACAAAAAAAATTAATATGATTATCTACTAAATGTCTACATTATTAAAGCGTCAAAACGAAAGCGATTTTTTACTTCGTTCTGTTTAGTGGACGACTATTTGATTTTCGGGGGAGGGGTGGGGGGAGGAAATCCGCTAAAAAAATATGCATGCGTAGCCATGAACAGATGTAAATAAATAGCCAATCCACAAAAACCCAGAATATCAAATGCCCGTCCCCTTAAGTAAAATAAGGATGAAGCCATGTAAGAGGGTATGGATGGGGGATCCTTAATTTCTGTCTTCTTTAAATTTTTAGGGCATTTTTCTTTATCTGTAAAAATAACGCTTAAATAATTTTACAATTAAAATTTTCTATAATTGGAGAATTTCTTTATTCTGTACATCGTTCATTTCTCTAATCAGTAAAGTATTACACAATTCTTTTATTTTCCAGTTATTCTCTATTCTTTATATTTTCTGCTCATTTTTCTCTATTCATTATACGTGTTATATGTTTTTGCCATATTTCTCTATGAATACCCCATCCAGACCCTCATGTTATTGTAACGTAAATCTCTGTAATTTATTGTTATACTTACACTGTATATTTCCCCTCTGATTTTTCAAAATCTTCCTTCCCTTCGAAAAAGACTGAACAACGATACACCTATGTCTATATATATATATATATATAAGGTGTATATATGAACCAAGTCTGTATATGGAATATATATAACGTGTTAATCCAGAACCAAGTCTGTATATGGTATATATATATAACGTGTCAATCCAGAACCAAACATGTAATTCCAGAACCAACACCTTGTCAATCCAGAACCAAGTCTGTATATGGTATAAATATAACGTGTCAATCCAGAACCAAACATGAAAAACTAGAAACAACACCATGTTAATTCAGAACCAAATGATTTAATCTGTTTATGGTATAGATATAACGTAAGCATCCAGAACCAAACATGTAAATCTAGAACCAACACCTTGTCAATCTAGAACCAAGTCTGTATATGATATAAATACAACGTGTTAATTCAGAACCAAACATATAAATCCAGAACCAAGTCTGTATATGGTATAAATACAACGTGTTAATTCAGAACCAAACATATAAATCCAGAACCAAACAAGTAAATTTAGAACCAACGCCTTGTCAATCCAGAATCAAGTCTGTACATGGTATAAATATAACTTGTTAATCCAGAACCAAACATGTAAATCTAGAACCAACACCTTGTCAATCCAGAACCAAGTCTGTATATGGTATATATATATAACGTGTTAATCCAGAACCAAACATGTAAATCTAGAACCAACACCTTGTCAATCCAGAACCAAGTCTGTATATGGTATATATATATAACGTGTTAATCCAGAACCAAGTCTGTATATGGTATATATATAACGTGTCAATCCAGAACCAAGTCTGTATATGGTATGAATATAACGTGTTAATTCAGAACCAAACATGTAAATCCAGAACCAACACCTTGTCAATCCAGAACCAAGTCTGTATATGGTATAAATATAACGTGTTAATTCAGAACCAAACATGTAAATCCAGAACCAACACCTTGTCAATCCAGAACCAAGTCTGTATATGGTATAAATATAACGTGTTAATTCAGAACCAAACTTGTAAATCCAGAACCAACACCTTGTCAATCCAGAACCAAACATGTAAATCTAGAACCAACGCCTAGGGGGGGAGGGGGGAGGAGGGGGGATGGGTATACTGAGGAAATGGGTCACATGAAATCCGATGATTGCTTAATTTACAGGAACAACTGAGTTCACACCCGGTTTTATATGAAATTCCCGTAGCTTTTGTGTAATGTTTTGTATTCCATTTTTCACCGTACAGAGTCTGTCATCTTTTTATGCCCCCTCAACTGAAAGTTCGGGGCATATTGTTTTACCCCTGTCCGTCCGTCCGTCCTTCCGTCTGTCCGTCCGTCCTTCTGTCCGTTCGTCCTTCTGTCCGTCCGTCCGCCCCATTATGGGTATATAGCTATTCCAAAAAAACTCCTCATACAATTTGAATACTAGGAAGTTTTCATTTTGCTGGCTGTTTGTACATATATTGAAGGTGTGCATGTGGTCAGGGTTTTGATTTTTATTGATATTTGCTCTTTTGGGAGATAGTTGAAATTTGTCATTTTTAGAGTTTATACTTGCATAAGAGGTGCATAGCTATTCCAGATAACTCGTCCTACAGTTTGAATGCTATATAGGAGGTTTTCACTTTGCTGGCTGTTTGTACTTATATTGAAGGTGTGCATGTAGTCAGGGTTTTAATTTTTATTAATATTTACTCTTGTGGGAGATAATTTAACATTGTCATTTTTTTTTTTTGCATAAGAGGTGCATAGGGTTTTCGGATAATTCCTCCTACAACGAACCATAGACCTATGTGCTCCCATGCTCAACTTTGTGTATTTTAAAAAAACATTTTGCATCTGCGGGGGCATCATTTGTGTCTCCCAGGCACAAGAATATCTCAAAGAAAGTCCTACATTGACTTTGTTATAATACAGTTACTTCAGATTGGAGTGCGGGGGCATCACTTTGTCTAGTTATTATAGTTAACTTGTGTTGCCTTGATATAAAGCAAAACATTATAATTTAAATGACAATGAATTTACATCAATAGTTTAAGAACATGGTTAGTTTAAGAAGATGTTCAAGACAATGTTCAAGTTCTACGTTTCGTTCTCAGACCTTTTTCATAGACTTTTAACTAGAAAAACATCTTGCTTCACTTTTGTTGTTTTTGTAATAATTCGGTTTACAATCTTTTCTCGGGGTGACAATCTGCTCTATCACCCTCTCAGCTATGCGCTATTTATAAAACAACACACTACGAAGAATATCCCCTGATAGAACGCATAGAAGTGAGAGAATATTTCAAAAGAGACTTATCTTTAAAATGTTTACATTTAGAGAGATAATTTACAGCCACAGATTAAGCGTTCTCATATATATAGTGTTCCTGCAACTAAATTTCTGGAGAAAATCATCATTTGTTTCAGAAGGGAAGTGAAAAATATAGTTTGTCTTTCTTTAAAAAATTGATATAAAAGCAACATTTGATTTGAAAAAAAAATTGTTGATTTCTGTAGGCTCTATATCATAGAATAATGATAGTTTTTTTTTATTAAGACCGGCAAAATGATTGTCCAGGAACGTAAAAAAGCGGGTTCAAAATGTATTCGTAAATAAAGTTGTTTGCTGAATACTATCGCTTAAACAACCATCAAGCGTTTAGTAAATGATAATTCTATTTAACTTTTTTATGGAAGCCCATTCAAGATCTCCCAAATTATATATTTGAATTCGAAATCACGAATTTCCGAAATTAAGTTCGTTATCACAATTTTTGTAATTCATGATTACGGATTAAAATAGTAATAACAAATTACAAAATATTGTGATAACGAATTTAATCCGTTATTACGAATTACAAAAACTGTTATATCCAATTCCATAAATTCGTGATTACGAATTAATCTGTGATATCGAATTCTACAATTCATGATAACGATTTTAATTCGTGATATCGAAATCAAATTATATATTTGTGAGGTCCTAAATGGGCTTCAGTAGTACGGACTTTTTAGTCAGTAACATCAGACGTCAATGAAGAAAATAATACTCCTCTAACTTTAGACTGTGAATCGTCGAATTTTAGATGTGATCCCTATGGTCATGTTATTACGGGGAACCTCAATATCGTTCAAGACCGAGAGGTTAAAAACTTTTTGAAAAGGGGACCAAAATATCGTCCTCCATCTAAAATTGATTGGAAACAGTGTCGTCATGCCAGAATAGAGGCTCTTTCGTCGTATTGTAAAAGTTGGTGTAAACGAAAAAAACCTGATAAAAAATCTCTTGATTCTTATTTAAATAAATGCATGAATGTTGTGGATATTCGAATATTATATTTTGAAAATAATTCAGAAATAAATAAAAAGAGTACATGATACGCCTATTTCTAGAATAAGAAACAAACTTCAAGCACTTTCAAAGCGGTTTTTGTTCGTACCGGCCGACAAAGCAGCCAACAATGTGGTAGTAGTATGCCGTTAATACTACACGGATGTTTTTAAGAATGAGATTTTAAATTCTTCTACATTTAAGTCCGTGCGCTCTACATTAAATCATATAGTAAACAAACATATCATAACCAAATCACAGCTTAAGGCCTCTTCTGAACATTTGAAGGTCCCTAATATGGTTACTTAAACTACACACACAAAAAAACCCAGTAAAATATCGTTTCATCTCGGCCTCTAGTAAGTGTTGTACAACTAATCTTTCAGTGCTTTAAACTAGTTCCTTAACTACTATCAAAGAACTTATCATTAACTTTTGCAATAAAATATATGAAAATAGTGGAATTAACTATTTTTGGAGCGTAAAAGATTCTATGGGTGTTTTAGATAAATTACGTGCTTTTGGTGGTCCTTTTGATTCTGTTGACAGTTTTGACTTTTCAACTCTTTACACTACACTTCAACACAATCTTATCAAACAAAAGTTTTCCTATTTAAGTAACTGGTCGTTTGGTAAATCTGAATGCAAATATATTTGCTGCAACTCATTTAATGCCTTCTTCTCTAATGAGAAAGGTGAATATGCTAGATTTACTTACTTTAGGTGTGATGAGATGATTGAAGCTGTTAATTTTCTCCTTGATAATATTTATGTATGTTTCGGCAATAAAGTTTATTGACAGGTTGTAGGTATTCCTATAGGCACCAATTGCACCCCTTTAATAGCAGACTTGTTCTTGTACCGCTATGAATCACAGTTTATGACCAAACTCAAAAAAGAAACGTCTAAATTGCATTTAATTGATAAATTCAACAACACTTACCGTTATCTTGATGATATTTTTTCGTTTAATAAGCAAGAACTTTCCAAATACACTGCCGAAATTTACTCTAAATAAATCAAATATAAATGGTAATAACTGTTCTTTCCTAGATTGAGATAGTTCAGTTTCACACGGGAAATTCTACACAAAAATTTACGACAAAAGGGACGATTTTTGTTCCCTATTATAAATTTTCCTTTTTTAGACTGTGATGTTCCTTTGGCACCATCTTACGGTGTTTATATATCACAACTCGTTCGCTATGCCCGTGTCTGTTGTGATGTTTTGGATTTCAATAAACGTAATCTATGTATTACTGGTAAATTATTAAGTCAGGGAATTTCGTTACCACAAATTACTTAAAACCTTTACTAAATTCTTCCATAGATATAAAGTTGTGGTTTTGAAGTTTGGTTGTACCTGTAGAAAACTTATTTCAAACGGGATAGCACATCCTAATTTTTACGACGATATTGTTTACCAAGCCCGGAAATTTAGAAATGATCCGGGCAAACTTATCGATCCTTTAAATAAACTTATTCTAAAAGGTTACCAATTCAACACTGTAATTAGATCTTTGAATATTGTTTTTATTGGTATTAATATTGATTTTGTTATCAGTTAATTAAAATCGAACTAAATATTATCTTTATATACATATGCATATTCATGGCACTACAATCTGTCGATACCTGTATCTTGGCATTGCACAAGGTCATATTTTTCTCTGACTGTTTATGATGTCTTTATACTAAATCCATTGGACGTTGGATGTGTACTGGTTGATATTTTAGTCTTAGATGCATGATTTTTTTTATATTATTTTATTAGTTGTTATTGGCTTTGAACTAGCTTTCAGTATCTGAGAGTACTCTCAGATCTGTACTTAGTGTCTTTTTGTTGTGGGGATGTATAAGTACCCTGCCACATCCACTCTGTTTTTTTTTTGTTACTTGTTTTTGCTTTGTATCTTTTTGATGAGTTAAGCCCTTTTCAACTGATGTTTATAGTTTGTTCATATGTTGTACTGTTACTCCACTGTCCAAGGTTAGGGGGAGGGTTGGGCGCCCGCTAACGTGTTTAACCCCGCCACATTCTATATGTGCCTGTCCCAAGTCAGGAGCCTGTAGTTGCCGTTTGTTGCTGTATATCATATTTGTTTTTCGTTCATTATTTTGTACATAAATCAGGCCGATAGTTTTCTCTTTGGATAGTTTTACATTTGTCATTTCGGGGCCTTTTCTAGCTGACTATGCGGTATGTGCTTTGCTCATTGTTGAAGGCTGTACGTTGACCTATAGTTGTTAATTTCTGTGTCATTTGGTCTCTTGTGGAGAGTTGTTTTATTGGCAATCATACCACATCTTCTTATTTTTATATTTTAAAGTATCTCACAAAGCACCCGCTTTCATAACAATGGTTGTAAAGAAATAGACTGGAGTAAAAGTAAAACTTGTTAAAACTTATAAACTGCAGTTATTTTTTTATCCCGAAACAAATATTTTCGTAAAAATAATTTAAAATTTACAAAAGTGCCCGATTCCGCAACGTTTACGGATAGTCATGACGTCCCGTAAATATTCTCAGGTATTACCGGACATATTCCGCAACGTTTACGGATGCGAAATTTCCGCAGCTTTTGTGAATACAAAATTTTCAATTCCGCAACCATTCCGCAACGTTTACGGGTGCGGTAACTTTACGGATGCTTTGTGAATAAGTTTTCCTCTGTTAGTTATTATGACATAAAACACATAACCATCAGAGGCAATTTTTAATTCTGATGGGTTAATGTGGGAGCTAATACAGCAACATTCGCATTGGTGGCACATAGTTCCATTTGAAGCCATTTGAAATCACTCTATTTCTTGTATGAAATAATTTGGCCAATTTTTGGTCATTATTTTTCATCAAAATAGTACAATTTTTATGGAAAGGAACAATTAAACAACCACAGGGTATATATATACGAAAACGTTGGACAAAGCGCCGCGAATGCAGCCTTAGATGGGCGGATATACTGACGGCATGGTATATATATATATATATCCAGTCTGCTAAGTAAAGTATGTTAAGTTTTGCAATACAAATGCTGTTTTCTGTTATTATTTATAAATGGGACGTCGCAGAAGGTTATAGTTTTTTTTCACATTTGCAAAAATGTTTAAAAACGTCAATGTCTTAAACTGACTTTACAAACAAAAAGATAGGAATTACAATGTATAACCATTACATACTAAAGTTTAAATTCTTGTTATTTCACTTTCAGTTTTGCTGACCACTATGTGACCTTTGTTTTACATAAGGAGGCAATCATATACTTCCACCAGAGGAAGACAGGGTGTCCATATGAGTTAGCAAACCAAAAATGTATGGATGCAGAAGTGGATATGTATATTGAATGGAAAAAGAAGCATAGAAAATAACTATGAGCATTCAAATTGAATATATTACATTTTATTTTTGTTTGTTTGTATATAGTAATTATGATGGTCTTATAACATCAATATTCAACGTTTTATGATGATATTTTTATTTTCTTATTGTTTTAAAAGCTGTAGCTTATTAGTAAAAAAAGAAATTGTAAAACAAGATAACAGCAATATTAATGAAAAGAAAAAACAAGACAACAAATGCAGAGAATTTATATGAAGTAGTGGATATAGAAAGGAAAATCAACAAGCGCCTTTAATCGCAAGTTGATTATCGTTTCTGAATTGACTAGAACACCGTTTTAAATTTGGAACATAAATCAATAGAAGTATCTAAAAAGAATTTCAATTTTATTTTTTTATTCTTGAATGTGTGGGAATTAATACGGTTCACATCTATATTTAGGCATATGAAAATTAAAGAAAGTTTAATATTGTAGTTTAATATTTTTTATTATTGTTACTATTGTAGGGTACATGTATATACGGTCAAAGCTGCTAGATATATACTATTACTAGAGACTCTGTTATATTACCAAGAAAACGCAATTATTGGCTATAATAAAAACAAAAATATTATTTTAAAACAGAAGAATTAATTATGCTTTAGTTAATGGGTGTATATAAGAATATGTATTTTTTTCGATATCTTACCAACGCGGTGACGATAGGCAACATAAGTGTATGTTCAGATAGAACGATACATGTTGAGATACATGTTGAATAAACGGGAGATCGAATCTTACGCCGGAATATAAGTATTAGATTGTTGCTTACCCCATACATATTATTTTAATCACAGGAAATAAAATATGTATTTTGTGTCACTTTTAGTGGTAAAAAAAATAGGGTCACGACAGTAGCTGTCATTTTAGACTTTATTGTAAAACAGCAACACCCCATAGTAACGTACTGTATTTGCTGAGGTAAAATGGTTTTGACCCGGTCGTCCGTCACTACGTTGATGTCGCCTTGATAGCACCTTCATTTTTTGTCGCATCCTCTTCAAATCTGGATGAAGGTTTCCAATCATCATAACCATAGATGAGTTAGACACTCAGAAACATTTGAAATGGGCACTATTTTGAGCAGAAAAGGCTTTCAAAGTCAACCAATACTATGTTTTTATCGCCACACTACCTCCTCTATTTTTGTAGGATTCTCTTTAAATTTGATTGAATGTTTCTGGATGATTTTGATAAGAAAAATCCGAAAAGTGAGACAATTTTTCCGATATATCATGCAATATATCATGTGTTTATGTGTGAACAGCGTTGAGAATTTTATCCGTTTTCTCTTTTTTTTTTCTTTTTCTTTTTTAGAATATTTAACATGCAATAATATTTTATTTTGGTATTGCGATACGATTAATAGTACTACTTTATTTCATATGGTTAAATTGTGATTATTATCCCAAGTTTGGTTTTCGAAAGGTCCATTTCCAACAGTTCACAGAGAATGTGTGTAAAATGAAATAATTAACACAAAGAACGACAACATTAAAGTAAAAAAAAACAGCCATAATATATATACTGTATATAAATGAACAATGTTAATTGATTGAGTTAATGTATTGCCAAGTTAATGATTACTTTTATCATATGTTTTGTTTTGTTTAAGTATATTGCAGTATTCATGTATACTCAAACTTGTCAAGAGTATTAAGCACATGGCAATGTCATGTGGGTATCCAATTTGATATTTTGATATTGTAATTTGTTGGTTTTTATTAGCCTAAATGAAATGTACTAGAATTTTCTTGTGTATGTGTATTGACAAGTTTATGATTATTTTATCATATGTTTTGTGTTCTTTAGGAATATTTTAGTATTCATATATGCACACATTTTTAACTTAAACTTGGCAAGAGTATTCAGCACATGACACTGTCATGTGGGCATCAAATTTTATATTGTAGTTTGGTTTTTATTAGCCAAAATGAAATATACTAGACCTTTTTATGAGAATATGTTGTCTATGGGCGTGGTAATTGTAGTGTAGTACAAGTGACATAAACTTCAACGTGTTGAAGGCGGTCACTACAAAGTAGAAGTAGAAGAAATATACTGAACATATTGACACATTGTGTTTGTTGCATACATATTCTATTTTACATATTTTATGAATTATGATGTTTTGATGTCAATCCTGCATTTGGATTTTATATTTAGTTTAATTGCTATGCAATGTTTTTTTTGTAAATTTTGTTGGTCTTTTCGTCGTTTTTTTTTTTTTTGTCGATGTCTCTTTAACTAACAAATTTTGATTGTCCCTTTGGTATCTTTCGTCTCTTTTTTTAACCGATACAGTATTTGATCTTATTTATATTGACACGAAATGCCAATAAAAGCGTAGTAAAAGTATAACTTTTCTTAACACGGTTATGTTAGCAGTCATGGTCGTGTGGTCTCATTCCCGGACTTTAGACTATGATATTTTTTTAAGGAAATGCGCTTTGGAGAAGGTATATATGATAAAGCCTTGGATTCGAAAATCAAAAAAAGTATTATAAATCTATCATATATAACATCATTCAGATGTTCATAAGACAGAATTACTCCGTGAGACATCAGTATTTATATTTTGAATGTTGTCTTACATATTTGCATTAGGGCTTCAAACTTCTTACAATTAGCTCAAAATTACAAAACTGCCAAAGTGGCGTCACAGTTTTGAGAATTGTCATTAATATTAAGAAAGGAGTAAAGGCTTTATCCAAAAAGATATTTTGCTAAAAGAGGTATTTAATAAAGGTGTTAATGTGTAAAAAAATATCTAATCCTTATCTATTTTGTCCAAAAACTATGTTTAAAGTGGCTACCTTATATCAACATTGTCGATTTTGTCAACTTTATGACATCACAAGCAATCGTTTTGCACTAATGTGTCAGGACTATATAATTACTTGCTCATATATCAATGAAATCAGCAAAATTATTTATTTTCGGAGAATAAGGGGGCCAAACAATCACCTGCTCTTATCACAACTGTCCTGTTAATTTAATTTATTTTTCAAAATCGCCATACATGTGCTATTCGATTCTGAGAGGTACAAACGTAAGTTATATATATACAGTAAAATTGGTAACGTTAATGTTATAATAAGTTTTATGTTCTCAACTTAGGCTAACTTCAGTCGACAGGGGATTCTCGAAAAAATAATGACTCTAAAGTAAGAACAATAAGCATCTGCAAGAGAAAATCTGGAATCAAAATTTTGCAAGTGTTACCAATAATTCAACATAAATTTAATTACATTGTATATTATAATATAAGAAATCTCCAAAGTTAAGTACATGAGCAACTAAAAATAACTTAATACTAAATAATATTTTAAGTGATTTCGGTCACACTTTGAAATCGAATTGGTATTTAAAAAAAAAACCACGGTAGACTTTTAAGGGTGGTAGGATAGGAGAGCCAACAGAACATTTACATAAAAAAGAGCGCAGTACTCAACAAAAGAGCCATAAAAGAGGGGATCCTGCCGCTTTGCCTTCTGGATCAGCATTTGCAGTTTATGTTCAAAGGTGTGAATTTATATAATTTTGAGGTTGATTTTAATTATTTATGGAATCAATATTTTTTTATCCATTACAGCTTTACATGTAATGTTTCATTGCCATTAATTATACTATGTGATTTTGCATATCTGTTGTTCTCATTTTATTGTTTTGTTG
This sequence comes from Mytilus californianus, assembly GCF_021869535.1. NCBI lineage: Eukaryota > Metazoa > Mollusca > Bivalvia > Mytilida > Mytilidae > Mytilus > Mytilus californianus. The sequence continues at coordinate 80,979,430 of NW_026262745.1, read as the reverse complement.
CTGGGCAAAAATAAGAGTAAACAAACAGGTCCATATGTTGCCCTCTAGATGTCTTTTGGTTATTTTTAATCGTCGGGTTGCTGTTGCATTAACTCGCATTCCCCACATCTAGATAATGATATCCAAAGTTATATTTGGCAGTTAACAGAATCCATGGTTGACATCTAAACAATAAGCAGATATTTTTGTATAAAAAAAGATGTGTTCACCATACTTGCTCTTATTGCATTTGTAGTTTGCATGGTGTAAAAGTGTCACTGTATAAAACATGTATTTCTTTATTTCAATAGATACTTGACAGATAATAAAGGCATATTTATAAATGTGCTAAAAACATGGTTTTTAAATACTTTTATTTTCTGTATATAGATACCAATAATAGACACGTGAGGAAAATGATGATGGGTGACTTTATAACGTTCAGCGTTAAATTAAATTAAAAAATGAGGACATCTGGTATGATTGCTAATGAGAAAACTATCCACCAGGGACCAAATGACGTTGATGGAATCAACTATTGTTCACTGCACGCCCTTCAACAATGATCAAATCCCATACCGAATAACAAGCTATAAGAGACATGGCACAATGTAAAACAATGCAAACAAGAAAAACAACGGTCTGATTTATGATAAATCAATAAACAAAAAAAAACATGACAGACAGCAACAAACGACAATGAACCACTGGATTGTTACTCCTACGTCGTTCGGGTCAAGTAGGGTTACCCGAGCCGTGCAGATTAAATGACATATACCGACTTGCTTGGTCAATAACTATAACGTAACCGACAAAAATATAGGAAATATATGTAGGAAAATATATATATAAAAAGGATGGCGTATAATAAATATCAAATTGTAAAAATAATTGAATAAAGCGAATCTTATTGAAAACAATGAAATTTGGTTATGAAAAAAAAGAAATCAATCAGAAACTATTTCCTGGAAAGATGTGTAGGAGGACTTAACAGCAAGAATTTTTGGTTAACATTCAAGCCATTCTCGACTAATAAAGGGTCACATTTTTTACACTTTTCTGTCAGTGTTTCGAAAATGATACATATGACAATCACCTTTATAAAAAATAGTAGAAGACTAGAAAAAAGGCTTTATATCAACATATTAAATATGTAGTGGCAATATTAATAGATTTGTCCAAGGCTTTCGATTGCCTACCCAATAACCTTCTCTTGCTAAAAATAATTTGTTTGTCTCCCCCTCATCTCTTAATCTTTAGTAAAGTTATTTAAAAAAAGAGAGGCGAAAGTTACCAAAGGGACATTCGAACTCATAAGTCGAAAATAGACTGACAACGCCATGATAAAAAAAGAAGACAAAGACCAAAATACAAAATACAAACAGTATACAAAACACAGCTTTATTTTTTAACTATATAATAGAAAAAAGTGTGTTGAAGTATGTTCTCATTCCCGTTATTGTAAATCAATGTTTAAAGGGTTGCCACAAGGATCTATAAATGGACATTTTATTCGGAATCCGAGCCGACCAGTATTTGCTCCTTCTCCTAAATGTCGCGAACCAGTAGGCGGATCAGCGGTAATAAAAATTTTAAAGTATTTGTTTGGACCCGACTTGGGATCGAACCCATGACCTCCCGTACTCGATGAGATAAAAATGGTCTGCCTTGAAAAGGCCAATATTAAAGACACATACGGATATAATAAAATGTTGGCACATTTCTAAGGAATAGTTTGATATACGTTCTTCTTCTAAACTTCAAAGTTGTTGACACAGGTTGGTGTTTGATCAAAGCATTATTAAGTACGATACTCTTCATACTAAACGTGTTCGTACGATCAACGCTTTTCAAAGTTAAAAGTAAAATTTATGCCTCATTGGAAGACAGTGTTAAAAGAAGTACGAGGAAATTAGAGGATTAATATACGATACAGCAAAGAAAAAGTTGATAACCATTCTTTACATCTTTCTTCCATTGTCTAAATGGGGTCTTCCGTGCAGATTACATCAGAATGTATTTATTTTTTAAAAGCAGAAAATGCAAGTAACTATATGTCTGTTTCTTTGTTGTTTCAGGCTGCGTTTTGCTGCAACTTCCGACGTAGAGGACTCAAAAAGTTACAACGACTCACCTTTGACGTCAGAAGAGTGAAAATAAAGGATTTACTTCTGATCTGAATTTTCTCATATTTTTGTTTATTATCGAGGTCCCCCTCCTCATCCAACAAAATTGCAATTACTGTATGTTCATGCAATGTGAAAAAATGCGAAGATATTTCCCTTTTTAAATCCTGGGTCCGCAACTGTATCTAACGTTAAACAATTAGATACCACGAATTTTACAATTGGCACATTGTTACACATATTATATTGAGGGGTGGGGTGGGTTGGGAGATGTTGTCATCCTAGCAAAAATAAACAGTGAATCCCGAATTAACGAAAATGAAAGCATCCATTCCCGAGTCCCGATAAGTGTAAATCCCGAATTCCAGAAAAAATAAAGGCCAAATCCCGATGTATTCTTCAGCTGAAAAAATCTTTACGTTAACCTCATTAAAGTGACCACATTATTTCAATAACAGAATTAATTTGAATTTAGTATAAAAAGATTTTTGACATTCAGTAATTAAATTTTGGATCTTTTTTTACATGTAAATGAAATTGAAAGGATGATAAAATAATGAAAATCACATATGTTAAGCCAGGTCACAGTAACAGTTAAAGGGAGATAACACTTTTTAATTCAAATTAACACCAACCGATTTTTATTTACTATTATTGATTGTTTTTGTAATATAATTCGTTGTTAATAAGTCATCAGGAGTGAGATACTGACTTGACCAATGATTATTATATATATATACACTTCCTCGATCAAACTAATGATACATTTATACCGTTTCCAAAATTTTGGTTCTTAGTAGCCTTATATATATGGTATTAAGACATGTATTGGTTCCAGAATCACTTCCGGGTCTCAAATAACTTGGTTCTGAATTAACACACGCTGACGTCTACTTATCGACCGCTTTACACAAAACAAATCATCTTATACCCTAACTTTAAAATATCATTGCGATCCACAACAACGGTCGTGTCGTGAACCTCCTCAAAAATGAAGTCGTGTGTGCTAGCTGGGATATATAATGAGCCTCCTCACGGGGTTTTTGATGATGTGATTACTTGGCCGTTTTTATAGTGATTATTTTATTACCAGACCAAATATTTCATGATTATTTGATTATTTGATAATCTAGGACTGTATTTTTGACATTATTTGATTATCTTGTTTAAAAAAATAATTAATGATTATGTGATTATATTGGCAAAACATTTGTGAATATGTGATTATATTGGCAAAACATTTGTGATTATGTGATTACTTGGACACCCCCATGAGGGGCTTCTATAATATATTGACACAGGTATACTAGTCCCAGTAAACAGGCCCCCTGTTGTGTTCACTTATCGCTACGACGTAACGCACGTAATTGCGTCAATACCGTGAAATCAACCAGTCCACACTGATAAACAGCTTTTCTATAAAATCAGAACAGTTAAGCTATATACAATTTATATTCATAGAATAGGCAGGTATTACTGTTCCCAAAAAATCAACAAATTGTTTTATAATATTTTACAATAGTCTAAAATAAGGACAAAAATATTGGCAAAACGTCAAAAATATGCATGTCAGACGTAACAGACTATACGCATAATATTGACTTTTATAGGGTGTTTGTGCTCTTCGAAACAGTGTAAAATCCGTGAAAATCCGCATGAATGATATGCGTCATATATAAAGTATTGCGTCATTACAAAATTTTCGTTGATGCAACGGCAAAAGCTGATTTTTTGCAAAAATAAATAGTCTTTCTCACGGTCAGATTTCGGAAAATGGTAAGTTATCAAAATTCATATGTTTTTAAAATATAAGATTGTATGAAATTTCGTTTTCATAAATCATGCTCACAAAAGTAAAAAGATAGATCATTTCAAAACCGAATTTTTACAGCACTCACACCACAAACAAAATGCAACTGCTTCTGGCAAATGTCTTGCACAAATGTCCAATGTCGAATTACTAATTCGACATTGGACATTTGTGAATTTACGCCACTTTTTACGAATAAACTGTCAGTTGCGATGTCATTTAAATAAGATTTCGATTGGTTGCATACAAAATAGTGCTTTTCCGTAATTGTACTTTAACCCTACAAAACAGTTACATACTTTTTGATAATTGCGTAGTCAAAACAACTTCGTTTTTAAAGAAATCCAATGTCTTGCAAGTTTGTCCACTGAACGATTTTCTTATGTTTTCAACGTTGTCGATTCGGGACGCTATTTATGTCTTTTAGAATCAAATCGAAATGTTTGTTTGTTTTGTGTTTTGGTGTTTAACGCAACTTTTTAGCGTCCTTGGTTGTATCATTTCGGACAGTTTTCTATGGTAGATGAAGTCGGGGAACCTTGGTTGTAATATAAATTGTAAACCCGTGGAACAGACTCGCAAAATACACCAAATAATATCCAAACATTTTATTAAAAATCTTCTTATCCGATACTTATCGTGTTATAATAGTGAGAACTGATTTAATGGAGAAATATACGATTGCGACAAAACGCAATTTATAGGAAATTTTAAAAAGGTAAAAATGATTCAAAATGTCAGGAACTCGAATTCCGAAAGAAAAATGATGACCATTTTGATACATATTATAATAGAGTTCTTTATAAGAAAGACCCGTTTAACTTGTAATCCCCCCCCTAAACACACACTTTTTTTATTAAAGCAAAATGGATATCTTCCTCCCCTTCTTCTCGGATTTAAATGGGGAAACATTGCATACTAAATACGTTCTACGTCATTTGGTCTTCAGTAGAAAGTTGTCTCATTGGCACTCATACCACATCTTCTTTTTTTTATATACATATATAGACCCTATTATCTTACCCAAATACATATATTGTGTTGTTTGTTACTTGCGTAACTTCCAGTGGGAAATATTTCATGCATATTCAGTACAACCAAACATTTAGAAGTATCCATATTGATTTGCAGAAGAAAAATTGCCAACAAAAAAATATCATCGATTATCGGCGAAAAATCTAAAATTTAGACGTTACCAATCGAGACGCAATATCGTGCGTAATGTCTACACTTCGGTGCGGAGATTTAGATGGAATGGCGGACCAGTTTACTATAGTCCCAGGTGCTAGGAGTCATACTTAATATTCCACCATAACATAGGGACTTTCTATACTAACTTAGTATAGAAATTCCCTGCATAACATTAACAGGTCGGAGAGAACCAGGCAAATGTGCAAATATTTCCAAAATGACTGAGAAACAAACCTTCAATTAAGTAATAATTTAATATTGATTAAAATGATTTCGTAGTTTAGTCAGAGCATAGACATCTTATATATCAAATACAACACATATGTCATGAATATTCATGAACGGACAACGAACTAAATTTTGTATAGTACCATATAATAAATATGTCTCTGTTTAGTCTTTTAATTTGAAATAGAACAGATTTTCAGAAAAAAATTCCAAAAGAACCATTATATTATATCATTTTGTGTTTTTAAAAATGTTAAAAGCCTTGCAAATTATCATGATTTTACAAGTTTATATGTTCGTGTTGCTCAGTTTTTACTGGCTGAAACTACTGTGTTATAGTAGTCTCAGTTATTGGTTACTATCCATTGGGCTAGGCATCGACCATTCATCTTTTCATTCTTAAACCTTCACCCTCCGCCGGCCACACAAACACATACACACACACACAGTCGATGCCTAATGGAGAAGTTCGGTTCTGTTCATACTATCTACAAAAATTCAAGAAATTCATATTTTCTGATATCCTGTTCTGTAAATTCCCTACCGGCTTAGGAATTTGAATAATTATGGTCATTACACGTAGATCTGAAAGCTAGTTGATTGATTGATTGATTGATTGCTAAACGTCCAGTGACAAATAGTTCATGCATGTTGAGGACAAAAACAAATTTACAATAAATAAAGCAGGTAGGTCCTGTAATAGGGGTCGTCCAGGATGAAGGTCTGGAAATTTGGAATGCCATTGGAAAATGAGGGTTTATTGGACAGGGACAGAAATGTTGCCTTTCAGCAGATCGTGTATCTAAGAATAAAATGTCAGGGTTTTGAGCATGTTGAGGTTCATTCAAGTATTTGTCGATAGAAGTAAAATGATCTGAACCAAAGTTCTAGTTTTTTAGTTTCTATATAAGGTGGAATATAATGTACATAAAATTCCATCCAATACTCCATTCACTAAAGATGATAGACTAGTGTACAAATGACATTTGATAATTAAAGAGTTTTGACGACTTCACGTGCATCTACAGATAACGTTCTCATTATTTTTTTTTTTCATAAAAAAAAATATTTGTGAAAAAATTATGTGTAGGCACGTGCCTAAAGTACCCTAAGGCAGCTACGTCCCTCAACTTAATATATGTTGTGTTTTGTGTACCGTTGTTTGTCTGTTTCTTCGTTATTTTTGCCATGGCATTATCAATTTGTTTCTGACTTACGATTTTGAATGTCCTTTTGGTATCTTTCGCTTCTCTTTGATAGGCTGTAACTTCTCAGTAAATCTGTTCAGAACTATTCATCTCTTGAAAAATTTCAAGTGCTGCATATTTTTCGTCAAATAGGCATTCTGGTATCAAATGTGGATAAAAAAAGCTTTTAACACAGAAAAATATAGGTATTCCTCATTTGAGGGAAAGTTACTCCTTTTGGGGAACTATTCTCCATTTAGCGGGTTGTCTCCAATCTGATATCCTGTTCTGTAAATTCCCTACCGGCTTAGGACTTTGAATAATTATGGTCATTACACGTAGATCTGAAAGCTAGTTGATTGATAGATATGGGTTCCCTCCCGTCCCCTGAAATAAATTAATCCGGATCCATTTGCCAACAACATTGCCTTAATTGTTCTGAACTTTTAGGACAATAAGTTAATATGTGCTGTCGTCAAAATAAGCCAAAACATCACTGATGTATTATTGACTTGCAAGTCAAAAATTTAACCAATTTGAATATGCATTCATGCAAACCTTTTAACTTGACCTTTCGTGGAGATGCGCATGTGTTCATCATGTTTTTCGTTCATTAAAAAGGAAAGAAAGCCAACCTTGAAAAGTGAAACAAGGGAATAACATACCATTTCGTTGATTGATTCGGCCCACAAAAAATCATTCTTATACCAAGGATTTGTATAGTAACGTACTATATACAAATCCTTGCTTATACATGTAAAACGATGATTTTTCTTCGGAAAATGCCTGCACCAAGTCAGGAATATGGCAGTTTTTTTTTAAACTTGTTTCGTTGATTGATAGCGTTTGATTTTGTCAGCTTTTATGGACTTCCCCTCTTTGAATTTGCACAAAAATCCATTTGCACGGGTTCGCTATTTATTTATATCAATATTTAATTCACTTTCAAATAAAACCATAAGAAAAGATCGTAACAATTTTGGCGGCGGCCTCCTTATTTTAAATTCTAAATATATTTAATTTACGAAATGTTATTGATAAACCAACTCGAGTGACGACACACAAAAGACATGTTGATAAATGTTTACAACTGACAAATATGAGAGTCAAAGAGTCTACAATTTAGACATTTAAACAAGGGATTATCTCAAAAGTATTAATTTAATCATTAATTAACTCGGCACACCAATGGCTTTTTCTAATATTGCTTCCATTAAATATAAAATTGTTTTGCTTGATGGAAGGATGTATTGATTGACAGTGACGTAAAGAGACGGAAATTTCATATTGATTTAATTCATTGACGTACAGTGACAAATATTTATTAACTTATGTCACTCACCTGGAACTATCATCGGTGCTTCTTTAACAATGGACACTCTCCAGAATTGTAATAGAAAAACATAGGATATGGGGTATCCATCCATGACACAAAATCAGTACATGCACAGCAAAAACACACATAGTAGACTAGAATATAATTCATGATTAAAAACACTTTTCAGTGAACTTGTGTTGATCTTTTTTTTCTGTGTAGTTTCTCTCGATAGTGTTTTGCTAGAAATGAAAAAATAAGTAAAATCCATTCAATGGCAATGCATAACTCATAAAAGAAGTGGACTGACAATTTGATGACCTATTTGTTGATCTTGCTGATAATTCTTATTTTTTACTGTTTAGTCTGTCTCTATCTTCAATAGTAATGCAAAAATGTGTTGTAAACTATCAGCAAACAGGAAGTGACTGCACAGCAGGTGTAAAATTTGCTTACATGCTACAACTCATCATTATCAAGCAGCAGACCAAATCTAGAACCTTTCCCTTCCATAGAAGCCAAGAAAATTGTTGAAAATTTTCTTTGTACAATTAGTGTTGTAAAATTTCAAAGTAACATCAAACAGAAAGTGGCTACACGCAGATGTAAAAATTGCTTACACGCTACAACTTAGAATTATCAAGCTGCAGACCAAATATAAAATCATTCTCTTTCATAGAGGCCCAAAAAAGTTTTTTCTAAAGTTTACTACCCAGTGTTTTTTGGATGAATGGAGTTGAGCAGTTACTAGACCTGCTATCGCCGATAGTAGTGCAGATAAAAGCACAAGTAATATTGGTAAAATGATTATCTGAGGACAATATCGTAACTCTTATTAAAAGTTAAATTACTATTTCGGCCATATTTGACTTATTTGTAGATTTTATCTTGATGATTTAAGCTATTAAAAGTTACTATCTATCAATTTGAGTTTCCAAGATAATATCACAATCGCTTCTCTCTTCGAGAGAAGCTCTACTGTGATAGTCGAGTTTGGCATATTTATACACCTTTATAGCTAGGATTTCTCTCTTCGAGAGAAGCTCTACTGTGATAGTCGAGTTTGGCATATTTATACACCTTTATTGCTAGGATTTCAAACTCCTGTGATAATATACAATAAATGTGCTTCGCCGAGCGCAGCTGGATACGACCGCAGAGGTCCAACCCTGAACAGTTGGGGCAAAAATGGACACAATATTCAAGCTTGATACAGGTCTGAATTTGGATTGTAATTAAATATTTGACATATTATAGGTTTCTGAATAAATGTAGTCAAAGAACTTGAAATTGGTTATATGATTTGAATTTATATTCAATTGAAGATTTCTTGCTGTTGTGCAATACACTGTGCTGCTGCGCAATACTTACTAAATCTGTTTTCAGACTATATACAAAGAATTAGCAAAATAAATTTTGACTCCTTTTTTTTTGGTAAATTGATAATTTCTTAAATCTTGAAGAAAAAAAATTGACCCCCCCCCCCAAAAAAAACAAATTTTTTTTTACCCCCCCCCCCTTTTTCAAAAAAAAAGGAAAATTGATAATTTCTTAAATCTTGAGGAAAAAGAATTTACCCCCCCCCCCCCCCCCAAAAAAAAAATTATATTTGAAGAAATTTTCTTTTTGTAAAATGTGGTATAATTTAAGAGACATCCATACACTTAAGGATGTTCGCTCCTCGTTTTTGAAATTTTGCCAGATTTTCGGAATCCTCTGGTTTTATCCATGTTTTGCCATTAAATAATTTTGTCCACTTACCCCTACTTTTCTTTTTATAATTTTATTTCATATAGTTTTAATAGCCATATTTGAAAATCTTATAAAATCCTTGTTATTTTTTCATAGTTTTTAAAAGAGAAAAGCGGACAATGTTAAAAGTATGAAAAATCTAGAGAGAATCATTTCCCGCCAAATTTTCAATGGCTTATATCTCAAAAGCAAGCACACGGACCCTTCATTTTTTTCTGCTTTTTTGGTTCCTTTATTTATATACTATAAATTTAGAACAGTCTTTTAAAAAGCTTGTTATTTTAAAACAGAGTAGCGAACATCCTTAATAAACACAAGTTATTGTCTGAAGACTAGAAAAATGCTTGTTTTGGCCCCTAATTCCTGAACGGTTTGGGTAATTACCCCCAAAATGAATCCCAACCTTCTACGTGTGGTATTGAACCTTGTGGTACAATTTCAGAGCAATCAAAATACTTATACACAAGTTATTGTCCAGAAAATAGAAAGATGCTTGTTTTGGGCCCCTTTGTGGCCCCTAATTCCTTAACGGTTGGGACCATCACCCAAAAAAACCCTCCCAGCCTTCCTTTTGTGGTATTGAACCTTTTGATTAAATTTCATAGAGATCCATACACTTAAACTAAAGTTATTGTCCGGAAACCAAATGTTTTCGGACGACAACGACGAAGACGACGACGACGACGAAGAGGACGATGTGATAGCAATATACGCACGCAAATTTTTTGCAGTCGTATAAAAATGCCTCACATTGGTCATTTAAGGACAATAACTCCTATAAGGAGTTGTCTGAGGATTTCGGGATTGTTGCATTATTTGTAGATTTTCACAAAACTTGCTGATAATTTTTCCAATAAAAGGTTTCTCTCTTTCTCTCTATTATATTTTACTAGATAAAAGTAATAAACTGTTTACACAGAGATATGTCTCGCCTGTCGGCATTTAATTGAGAAAAAGACAATTTGATATATATATAGACAGCAACATTGCTTATTAATTCAAAATCACTGGACCATGACCTTGTGGGCAGGGCCTAGAAATATTTGACAAACTGAGATGTACAGACAGTAATGTAACTTTATAGAAAATATCGTTGTATATTGTAAGTAGTTCCTATCATATATGCAACTTTAAATACGACATGGGTAATATGATTACGAATAAACACAGTTATAAATGCACATCTAACTTAAGCAGAAAACTTAACATTGAAATTTGCTAATTAATTCAAAGTCACTGGACCATGTCCTAGGGGGCAGGGCCTCTATATAGTCGTCAAACAGATATGAACTGATAGTAATGCAACTTTATAGAAAATATCATTGACCTATCACAAGTAGTTCCTATCAAACTGACTTAAGCAAAAACTTAACATTGAAAATTGTTAATTAATTCAAAGTCACTGGACCATGTCCTAGGGCGCAGGACCTCATAATAGTCGTCAAACTGATATGTATAGATAGTTATGCGTTTTCATACAAAATATCATTGATCTATCACAAATAGATCTTATCAAACTAACTTAAGCAGAAAACTTAACATTGAAAATTGCTAATTAATACAGACCAGGGAGGGATCCAGGATTTTAGGTTAGGGGGTGTAAACTTAATTTTTTTGAGGTAAAATTATCGAAATATTCTTTATTTAGCTGAGGACAACCCATGCTTTGCAAATTTTAGGGGGGGGGCGCACGCCTGCCATGCCCCCGCCTGAATCTGCCCCTGCAGACACTAGACCCTGAACCTCAAAATAGTTGTCAAACTGATATGTACTGATAGTAATGCAACTTTATATTAAATATCAATGATCTATCACAAGTAGTTCCTATCAAACTAACTTGAGCAGAAATCTAAAAAATTGTTGACGCCATCGTTGTCTAAGCCGTTGCCGGAAAAGCAATCCCTATGTCTCACTTTCTGCGACTTTCATTGCAGGCGAGACAAAAAATGTGTCATTAAAGGACAATAACTCCTATAAGAAAATTTGATGAATACTGACAGTAGACAGATCTTGACAATCAAAACATTTGTGTCTATTTCTCTATCTTTAGTGGTTTTCAAAATAAAAGACAAAATCTGATGTACAGTAGTTGTCGTCTGTTTATGTAGTTCATACATGTTTCTCGTTTTTATATAGAATAGACCGTTGGTTTTCCTGTTTGAATGGTTTTACACTAGTAATTTTTGGGGCCCTATATAGCTTGCTGTTCGGTGTGAGCCAATGCTCCGTGTTGAAGGCCGTACCTTGACCTATAATGGTTTACTTTTATAAATTGTTACTTGGATGGAGAGTTGTCTCATTGGCAATCATACCACATCTTCCTATATCTATAAAACATGTATTTTACCCCTTTGTTCTATTTTAAGCCATGTCAGCCATGTTAGTAGGCAGACGGGATCATCGGACAAGTTTTTTGTACGCCCGTTTACGGGACGTAGTATACCGTTGTCCGTCCATCCGTCCGTCCGTCGTCAACATGTCAGACAATAACTCAAAAACGCCTGAACCAATGTGCAAGAACTTTTGGTGAATTGTTTATATCTATTGACGTGAGCTCCCTTTCGTTTTTTTATAAATTTATGATTTTAAGTTTCCGAGTTTTGGGTTTTTTTTCATTAAAAAAGGGGGATTTTCCAGTTTTCAGACAATAACTCAAAAACACTTTCACCAATTTGCATTAAACTTTAGTGAATTGTTTATATCTATTGCCATGAGCTCCTTTCGATTTTTATCAATTTTAGATTTTACGTTTCCGAGTTAAGGGGTTTTATTCATTAAATAAAATGCTCCGCTGGGCGCAGCTTGATACGACCGCAGAGGTCGAACCATGAACAGTTGGGACAAGTATGGACACAACATTCAAGCTTGATACAGCACTGAATTTGGATTGTGATTAAATATTTGACACAGCATAGGTTTCTGACACAGAATGAATGTGGTCTAAGAACTTAATTTTTTTTAATTTACCTATTCAAACCATATCATTATTATTTGCTTTTATATATAAATCAGAAATAACCAATTTAATATGGAAAATTTTAAAGAAAAAAAAGGAAAAATAAATCCCACCCCCCCAAATTTTTTGAACCTCCTCATGATTCATCACCCCCAAACTCAATCCCAGCCTTCCCTTTGTGGTATGGTACCATGCAGTACAATTTATGAGAGATCCATACACTTGAACACAAGTTATTGTCTGGAAACTAGAAAAATGCTTGTTTTTTGGCCCCAAATTCCTAAACGTTTAGGGCAATTACCCCCAAACTCAAACCCAGCTTTCCCTTTGTGATATGGAACCTTGTTGTAAAATTTCATAAAGATCCATACACTTACACACAAGTTATTGTCCTGAAACTACAAAAATGCTTGTTTTTTTTGCCCCTTTTTTGCCCTTAATTCCTAAAATTTTGAGGCAATTACCCCCAAAATCAATCCCAGCCTTCCCTTTGTGGTATGGTACCTTGCAGTACAATTTCAGAGAGATCCATACACTTGAACACAAGTTATTGTCTGGAAACTAGAAAAATGCTTATTTTTGGCCCCTTATCCCTAAACGTTTTGGGCAATTACCCCCAAACTCAATTCCAGCTTTCCCTTTGTGATATGGAACCTTGTAGTACAATTTCATAAAGATCCATACACTTACACACAAGTTATTGTCATGAAACTAGAAAAATGCTTGTTTTTTGCCCCATTTTTGGCCCCCAATTCCTAAAATTTGGAGGCAATTACCCCCAAAATCAATCCCAGCATTCCCTTTGTGATATGGAACCTTGTGGTACAATGTCAGAGAGATCCATACACTAACACACAAGTTATGTCTGGAAGTTACAAAAATGCTTATTTTTGGCCCCTTATTCCTTAACTGTTGGTACCATAACCCCCAAAATCAATCCCAACCTTCCTATTGTGGTATTGAACCTTATGGTAAAATTTCATAGAGATCCATTCACTTAAACTAAAGTTAGAGTGCGAAAACCAATGTGTCTTTGGACGACGACGACAACGACATCGACAACGACGACGCCAACGTCATACCAATATACAACCGCAAAATTTTTTTTGCGGTCGTATAAAAAAGGGTTTTTTTCCAGTTTTCGGACAATAACTCAAAAATGCTTTCAGCAGTTTTCATGAAACTTTGGTGAATTGTTTATTTCTATTGACGTAAGCTCCCTTTCGATTTTTATAAATTTTAGATTTTACGTTTCGGAGTTATGTGATTGTGTTCATTAATAAACTGCTTCGCTGAGCGCAGCTGGATAAGCCCGCAGAGGTCCAACAGTTGGGGCAAAAATGGACACAATATTCAAGCTTGATACAGGTCTGAATTTGGATTGTAATTAAATATTTGATATATTATAGGTTTCTGAATAAACGTAGTCAAAGAACTTGAAATTGGTTATATGAAAGATTTCTTGCTGTTGTGCAATACACTGTGCTGTTGCGTAATACTTAGTAAATCTGTTGTCAGACTATAAACAAATAAAATCTTATAACTCAGAAACATAAAATTGAAAATTTATAAAAATCAAAAGGGAGCTTACAACTAGAGGCTCTCAAGAGCCTGTGTCGCTCACCTGATTCTACTTTGGTTTTGGAAATCATGTAAAAATAGATTAAAATCATAACAGATACCCTAATAATGAGTGAGGCCAAATTTGGTTTAATATTGGTCCTGTAATTTAATAAAAAATCCTAGTGGCCATCTTGAACAGTAAATTGGCAACAAAGTAGCAACACTTAATCAGCACCTCATAAGAAACATTTATGCCATGTTTTGGTTTCATTCCATTAAGTGCACCTCTAGAAGAAGCATTTGTATGTATTTCCCATAGGGTCTTATGTTAAAGGAAGTCCCCCCATTGGCGGCCATCATGGATGAAGGATCAGCTTCAAAGTAACAAAACTTAGTCAGCACCTCATAAGGAACATTCATGCCATGTTTGGTTTCAATCCATTCAGTATGTGGTTCTCTAAAAGAAGACATTTGTATGTATTGTCCTTAGGGTCCTTTGTTAAACATTGTCCCCATCTGGCAGCCATCATGGATGAAGGATCAGCTTCAAAGAAACAACACTTGGTCAGCACCTCAAAAGGAACATGCATGCCATGTTTGGTTTCATTCCATTCAATGGTTCTCTAAAAGAAAACATTTGTACGTATTTCTCATAGGGTCCTATGTTAAACTAAGTCCTCCGCTGGCGGCCATCTTAGATTATGGATCGGCTTCATAATAACAACACTTGGTCAGCACCTCATAAGAAACATTCATGCCATGTTTGGTTTCATTCCATTCAGTGGTTCTCTAAAAGAAGACATTTGTATGTATTTCCCATAGGGTCCTATGTTAAACTAAGTCCCCCGCTGGCTGCCATCTTGGATGATGGATCAGCTTCAAAGTAACAACACTTGGTCAGCACCTCATAAGGAACATTCTTGCCATGTTTGGTTTCATTCCATTCAGTGGTTCTCTAAAAGAAGACGTTTGTATGTATTTCCCATAGGGTCCCATGTTAAACTAAGTCCCCCGCTGACGGCCATCTTGGATTATGGATCGGCTTCAAAGTAACAACACTCGGTCAGCACCTCATAAGGAACATTCATGCCATGTTTGGTTTCATTCCATTCAGTGGTTCTCTAAAAGAAGACATTTGTATGTATTTCCCATAGGGTCCAATGTTAAACTAAGTCCCCTGCAGGCGGCCATCTTGGATTATGGATCGGCTTCAAAGAAACAACACTCGTTCATCACCTCATAAGAAACATTCATGCCATGTTTGGTTTCATTCCATTCAGTGGTTCTCTAAAAGAAGACATTTGTATGTATTTCCCATAGGGTCCAATGTTAAACTAAGTCCCCTGCTGGCGGCCATCTTGGATTATGGATCAGCTTCATAGTAACAGCACTTGGTCAGCACCTCATAAGGAACATTCATGCCATGTTTGGTTTCATTCCATTCAGTGGTTCTCTAAAAGAAGACATTTGTATGTATTTCCCATAGGGTCCTATGTTAAACTAAGTCCCCCGCTGGCTGCCATCTTGGATGATGGATCAGCTTCAAAGTAACAACACTTGGTCAGCACCTCATAAGGAACATTCTTGCCATGTTTGGTTTCCTTCCATTCAGTGGTTCTCTAAAAGAAGACGTTTGTATGTATTTCCCATAGGGTCCCATGTTAAACTAAGTCCCCCGCTGACGGCCATCTTGGATTATGGATCGGCTTCAAAGTAACAACACTCGGTCAGCACCTCATAAGGAACATTCATGCCATGTTTGGTTTCATTCCATTCAGTTGTTCTCTAAAAGAAAACATTTGTATGTATTTCCCATAGGGTCCAATGTTAAACTAAGTCCCCTGCTGGCGGCCATCTTGGATTATGGATCAGCTTCATAGTAACAGCACTTGGTCAGCACCTCATAAGGAACATTCATGCCACGTTTGGTTTCATTCCATTCAGTGGTTCTCTAAAAGAAGACATTTGTATGTATTTCCCATAGGGTCCCATGTTAAACTAAGTCCCCTGCAGGCGGCCATCTTGGATTATGGATCGGCTTCAAAGTAACAACACTCGGTCATCACCTCATAAGAAACATTCATGCCATGTTTGGTTTCATTCCATTCAGTGGTTCTCTAAAAGAAGACATTTGTATG
This sequence comes from Mytilus californianus, assembly GCF_021869535.1. NCBI lineage: Eukaryota > Metazoa > Mollusca > Bivalvia > Mytilida > Mytilidae > Mytilus > Mytilus californianus. The sequence continues at coordinate 80,963,185 of NW_026262745.1, read as the reverse complement.
TATTTCCCATAGGGTCCAATGTTAAACTAAGTCCCCTGCTGGCGGCCATCTTGGATTATGGATCAGCTTCATAGTAACAGCACTTGGTCAGCACCTCATAAGGAACATTCATGCCATGTTTGATTTCATTCCATTCAGTGGTTCTCTAAAAGAAGACATTTGTATGTATTTTTCATAGGGTCCCATGTTAAACTAAGTCCCCTGCAGGCGGCCATCTTGGACTATGTATCGGCTTCAAAGTAACAACACTCGGTCAGCACCTCATAAGAAACATTCATGCCATGTTTGGTTTCATTCCATTCAGTGGTTCTCTAAAAGAAGACATTTGTATGTATTTCCAATAGGGTCCTATGTTAAACTAAGTCCCCCGCTGGCGGCCATCTTGGATGATGTATCAGCTTCAAAGTAACAACACTTGGTCAGCACCTCATAAGGAACATTCATGTCATGTTTGGTTTCATTCCAATCAGTGGTTCTCTAAAAGAAGACATTTGTATGTATTTCCCATAGGGTCCCATGTTAAACTAAGTCCCCTGCTGGCGGCCATCTTGGATTATGGATCGGATTCAAAGTAACAACACTCGGTCAGCACCTCATAAGGAACATTCATACCTTGTTTGGTTTCATTCCATTCAGTGGTTCTCTAAAAGAAGACATTTGTATGTATTTCCCATAGGGTCCTATGTTAAACTAAGTCCCCCGCTGGCGGCCATCTTGGATTATGGATCGCCTTCAAAGTAACAACACTTGGTCAGCACCTCATAAGAAACATTCATGCCATGTTTGGTTTCATTCCATTCAGTGGTTCTCTAAAAGAAGACATTTGTATGTATTTCCCATAGGGTCCTATGTTAAACTAAGTCCCCCGCTGGCGGCCATCTTGGATGATGGATCTGCTACAAAGTAACAACACTTGGTCAGCACCTCATAAGGAACATTCATGCCATGTTTGGTTTCATTCCATTCAGTGGTTCTCTAGAAGAAGTTCAAAATGTAAAAAGTTAATGCCGACGCCGGACGACGGACGCCAAGTGATGAGAAAAGCTCACTTGGTCCTTTGGGCCAGGTGAGCTAAAAATAGATATAAACAATTTACCAAAGTTTCATAAAAAATCCTGAAAGCATTTTTGAGTTATTGTCCGAAAACTGGAAAATCCCCCTTTTTGTAATGAATAAAATCCCATAAATCAGAAACATATAGTCTGAAATTTATAAAAATCATAAGGGAGCTCATGTCGATAGAAATAAACAATTCACCAAAGTTTCTTGCAAATTGGTGAAAGTGTTTTTGAGTTATTGTCTGAAAACTGGAAAATACCCCTTTTTTTAATGAATAAAACCCCAAAACTCAGAAATGGTAAATCCGAAATTTATAAAAAACGAAAGGGAGCTCACGGAAATAGATATAAACAATTCACCAAAGTTTCATGCATATTGGTTGAAGTGTTTTTGAATTAATGTCCGACATGTTGACGACGGACGGACGGTCAGACGGACGGACGGACGGACGGACGGACAGACGGATGGACAGACAGTCAATGGTATACCATAATACGTCCGTAAACGGGCGTATAAAAAGGGGGTATTTTTCAGTTTTCGGTCAATGCTTTGAGCAGATATCATGAAACTTTGGTGACTGGTTTATATCTATTAAGATAACCTCCCTTTAGTTTTTCATGAATTTCTGATATGACATTGAGAAGTTATTGAACTTTATTCTTTGAAAAAGTGACGGGCGTATCATGCGCACATGGCGCAACTGTTTATTTAAACAAGTTACCCAAATAATGATTGTGACTAGGTTTGCTTTCATTTGGCTCAGTTGTCAGTTAAACAGACAACAATAATTGTTGAGAATTGCTCACTTGACCTATGGGTGACAAATCTGACAAAAATTACATATTAATGTGCAGGACAATTAAAAGATACAAGCAATACACTTTAGTATTAAGTAAACTTTATTATTCAATTAGAGTGTATCAATTCATCATATTCTAGGGGTTCATTTCTCCATACTGTAATCTGTGGCTCTGGATGCTTTCTTTTTTTCACTGGATCTTTGTACTTAAGGTATACTGTACTTCTAAACTTCACTGATTTTGTATCGTTTATCTGAAATTGAAAAGGAGAAAAGTTGTTGTTTTTATTGTCGGGCCATTCGTCATCATGGAAACCATGCAGAGAGCTATCTTAAGTATTGTTATGCATGCTCCTTTCTTTATATTTATGCATTTTTCTCTATTCATTATTTTCTTGCCCTATTTTTCTATATTCTTTATTCTTTTGGCCTATTTTACTGTAATATAAGACCCTCATACTAGATATAAAGTTGCCATGCAGTGAGCTATACTAGATATAATTTTGTCATGAACCATGCAGTGAGCTATACTAGATATAATGTTGTCATGAACCATGCAGTGAGCTATACTAGATGTAATGTTGTCATGAACCATGCAGTGAGCTATACTAGATGTAATGTTGTCATGAGCCATGCAGTGAGCTATACTAGATGTAATGTTGTCATGAACCATGCAGTGAGCTATACTAGATGTAATGTTGTCATGAACCATGCAGTGAGCTATACTAGATGTAATGTTGTCATGAACCATGTAGTGAGCTATACTAGATATAATATTGTGATGAACCATGCAGTGAGCTATACTAGATATTATGTTGTCATGAACCATGCAGTGAGCTATACTAGATATAATATTGTGATGAACCATGCAGTGAGCTATACTAGATATAATATTGTGATGAACCATGCAGTGAGCTATACTAGATATAATGTTGTCCCGAACCATGCAGTGAGCTATACTAGATATTATGTTGTCATGAGCTATACTAGATATAATGTTGTCATGAACCATGCAGTGAGCTTTACTAGATATAATGTTGTCATGAACCATGCAGTGAGCTATACTAGATATTATGTTGTCATGAACCATGCAGTGAGCTATACTAGATATAATATTGTGATGAACCATGCAGTGAGCTATACTAGATATTATGTTGTCATGAACCATGCAGTGAGCAATACTAGATATAATATTGTGATGAACCATGCAGTGAGCTATACTAGATATTATGTTGTCATGAACCATGCAGTGAGCTATACTAGATATAATGTTGTCATGAACCATGCAGTGAGCTATACTAGATATCATGTTGTCATGAGCCATGCAGTGAGCTATACTAGATATTATGTTGTCATGAACCATGCAGTGAGCTATACTAGATATAATGTTGTCATGAACCATGCAGTGAGCTATACTAGATATAATGTTGTCATGAACCATGCAGTGAGCTATACTAGATATAATATTGTGATGAACCATGCAGTGAGCTATACTAGATATTATGTTGTCATGAACCATGCAGTGAGCAATACTAGATATAATATTGTGATGAACCATGCAGTGAGCTATACTAGATATTATGTTGTCATGAACCATGCAGTGAGCTATACTAGATATAATATTGTGATGAACCATGCAGTGAGCTATACTAGATATAATATTGTGATGAACCATGCAGTGAGCTATACTAGATATAATATTGTGATGAACCATGCAGTGAGCTATACTAGATATAATATTGTGATGAACCATGCAGTGAGCTATACTAGATATAATGTTGTCATGAACCATGCAGTGAGCTATACTAGATATAATGTCGTCCCGAACCATGCAGTGAGCTATACTAGATATTATGTTGTCATGAACCATGCAGTGAGCTATACTAGATATTATGTTGTCATGAACCATGCAGTGAGCTATACTACCGGGTAGATATAATGTTGTAATGAACCATGCAGTGAGCTATACTAGAAATAATGTTGTCATGAACCAAGCAGTGAGCTATACTAAATATAATGTTGTCATTATACTTTCAATGTCAATAGTTAAACTCCTCCCTCTCCCAAGGAGAGTTTTTTTATTGGGACATTTGTTGTAGAACTTATTTTCTTTTCTACTGATTTATCTTTCTTTTTAAATTTTTAATCTGGGAAAAAAATTCCAATCTAAATTGAGATGAATAATTTGAAATTATCTTGGAAGATGCAGAAATTTGGAGATTTTTTTTATCTAAAATTGGTGTTTCTGCTTCCCTCTCAGGAGGTATATAGAAATAAGAAGATGTGGTATGAGTGCCATTGAAACAACTCTCCATCCAAGTCACAATGTGTAAAACTAAACAATTATAGGTCAAAGTACGGCCTTCAACACGGAGCCTTTGCTCACACCGAACAGCAAGCTATAAAGGGCCCCAAAATGACTAGAGTAAAACAATTCAAACAGGAAAACCAACGGTCTAATCTATATAAAAAACAAGAAACGAGAAACATTTATGAACCACAACAACAAACGACAACCACTGAACAATAGGCTCCTGACTTGGGACAGGTGCAAGCAAATGCAGTGGGTTTAAACATTTTAACAGGCGCCAACCTTCACCCTAACCCGAAACAGTAGTGTAACATTACAACATAGAAAACCACACTATAAAATATCAATTGAAATGGCTTAACTCGATCAAAAAGACATATTAACACAAGAGTGCACACGCTGAAATGTCTCGCCTGTTTGACTGACCATTGATTTAATGTTGAAAATCTTGAAGATAAAGGTTTTACTACAAGTATCACAAAAACTTAACAATTTCAAAGATCCATGACAATGAGGTCAAGGTCAGATAAAAAAACTGTCACACAGACATGTACACCTTACAATTATTCCATACACCAAATATAGTTGACCTATTGCTTATGGTAATTGAAAAACAGACCAAAGCACAAAAACTTAACATTGACCAATGAACCATGAAAATGAGGGCAAGGTCAGATGACACTGGCTAGACAGACATACATTCCATACACCAATTATAGTTGACCTATTGCTATAAGTATTTGAAAAACAGACCAAAACACAACATCTTAACATTGACCAATGAACCATGAAAATGAGGGCAAGGTCAGATGACACCGGCTAGACAGACATGTACACCTTACAATCATTCCATACACCAATTATAGTTGACATGTTGCTATTAGTCTGAAAAACAGACCAAAACACAAAAACTTAACATTGACCAATGAACCATGAAAATGAGGTCAAGGTCAGATGACACCGGCTAGACAGACGTGTACACCTTACAATCATTCCATAAACCAAATATAGTTGACATGTTGCTTATAATACTTGAAAAACAGACCAAAACACAAAAACTTAACATTGACCAATGAACCATTAAAATGAGGTCAAGGTCAGATGACACCAGCTAGACAGACATGTACACCTTACAATCATTCCATACACCAAATATAGTTGACCTATTGCTTACAGTACTTGAAAAACAGACCAAAACACAAAAAATTAACAATGACCAATAAACCATGAAAATGAGGTCAAGGTCAGATGAAACCTTCCAGTCTGATATGTACTCCTTACAATCATTCCATACACCACATATAGTTGACCTGCTGCTTGTAGTATCTGAGAAACGGACCTAATCACGTAACTTTAACCTTGATCACTGATCCATGAATTGAGGTCGAGGTCAGGTTAACCCTGTATGACGGACATGTAGATGTTGCAAGGAACCCGTATACCAAATATAGTTATGCTTTTACTCATAATAAGTGAGAAATTCACATGACAAAAAAACTTATTTTTCAATCAGTCACTGAACCATGAAAATGAGGTTAAGGACAATGGGCATATGACAGACGAAAACTTCGTAACATAAGGTATCTGCATACAAGGTATGAAGCATCCAGCTCTTCTCCCTTCTGAAATATAAAGCTTTATACAAATAGTTGACACCAACGCCGCATAGTAATACCTATGTCTAGAATACTGCGACTTTCGTCGCAGACGAGACAAAAAACAAGTAAACATACACTGAAAGAATAAATTTGATCTATGACACAATATAAATACAATATTACCGGGTAATAAAAATAAATTGCTTCGCCGAGCGCAGCTGGATACGACCGCAGAGGTCCAACCCTGAACAGTTGGGGAAAAATGGACACAATATTCGCGTTTGATACACGTCTGAATTAGGATTGTAATTAAATATTTGACACATAACAGGTTTCTGACACAGAATAACTGTAGTCAAAGAACTTAGAATTGGTTATATGATTTTCAATTTTTTCCTTTTGTGCAATAAACTATGCACTTGCGAATTGACCCCCCCCCCCCCCCCCAAAAAAAAAAAATTAAAAAATTAACCCCCACTTTTTTTTTGCTTTTGTGCAATACACTATGCTGTTGCGATTCTTTCCCTCAAGATATGGTCATAATCTCAATTCAAATTTCCAATGGAGTTTGCAACCATAATTACCCATTTAAATACATCATAAAAGTCTTAAAATAGAAAATGACATACATAATCATGGCTAAAATTAATATTCCTTAATCAGCATTTTTAAATAGTAACTTCTAAAAATAAATTGACAGCTAATCACCTCAAGACAATACAACATTTCTTTATACATAATTTAAAAGCAGTGTAAGGGAGGTAATCCAAACATAACATTGTACTTTTTTTTAATTGTCCATTAACCAGGAAACCCTTGTTTTTCCCCCTTTTTTGCCCCTAATTCCTAAACGGTTTGAGCCATATCCCCCAAAGCCAATCCTTACCATCCCTTTGTGGTATGGAAACTTGTGGTATAATTTCAGAGAGATCCATACACCGTTCCACAAGTTATTGTCTGGAAACTAGAAAAATGCTTATTTGGGCCCCTTTTTGGCCCCTAATTCCTACACTGTTAGGACTATAACCCCCAAAATCAATCCCAACCTTCCTTTTGTGGTTATAAACCTTGCGTTTAAATTTCATAGATTTCTATTTACATTTACTAAAGTTATTGTCCGGAAACCAAATGTCTTCAGACGATGCTGACGACGCTGTGATACCAAAATTTTGCGGTCGTATAAAAACGGGATGTAAAACACATTTTTGTGCAAAAGATATTAGAACACTCCCATTGCTCTAGAAAGTTGACATGAATGAATTTTCTAATGTTTATATTATACATTATTGATAGCATGTTAAGAGACAGAAACAAGTAAATTTGGTATACTGTGGATTCATTATAAATTGTGGGATACCAACTTTCATTGATTTTGTGATATTTTAACCTAGAATTAAATGTTCAACAAAGTACAATTTTGTATAGACTTAAATGCAAACTTTGGCAAAACAACAAATTTATTTATCCAGAAACATTACAAATTTTTTTTGTCAATCGATGAAAATTGGTACCCACAAAAAATAAAATAACCCACAGCACTATTACAAATACCATGAATTCAGTTTTGTGGATATTCGCATACATGTATCACATTTAGAAAACAAGAGTGCACATGCTGAAATGTCTCGACTACTATACTGACCATTGATTTTATGTTGATAGTCCTACATATAAAGTTTTACTACAAGTATCACATTAACATTTATGATCCAAGAAAATGAGGTCAAGGTCAGATAAACCAAGCTGGAAATACATGTACACCTTTAATACAATCATTCCATACACAGAATATAGATGACCTATTGCTTATAGTATAAAAGAAACAGACCAAACCATGGAAAATCTATACTGACCAATCAACCATGAAAATGAAGTCAAGGTCAGATGAACCCTGCAAGACAGACATGTACAACTTACAATCATTCCATGCGTCAAATATAGTTTACCTATTGCTTAAAGTATCTAAGAAACAAAGTTAACCAGGAAAACTGAACATTGACCAATCAACCATGAAAATGAGGTGAAGGTCAGATGATACCTGCCAGACAGACATATACACCTTACAATCAATCATTCCATACACCAAATATAGTTGACCTATTGCTTTAAGTTTAAGAAAAACAGACCAAAACACAAAACTTAACATAAGCAATGAACCATGAAAATGAGGTCAAGGTCAAATAAAACCTGCCAGATTGACATGTACATTATAAAATATTTCCATACACCAAATATTGTTGACCTACTGCATACAGTATTAGAAAAACAGACCAAAACATAAAAACTTAACATGGAGCAATGAACCATGAAAATGAGGTCAAGGTCAAATAAAACCTGCCAGACTGACATGTACATCGTAAAATATTTCCATACACCAAATATTGTTGACCTACTGCATACAGTATTAGAAAAACAGACCAAAACACAAAAACTTAACATTGAGTAATGAACCGTGAAAATGAGGTCAAGGTCAAATGACACCTGCCAGACTGACATGTACATCGTAAAATATTTCCATACACCAAATATTGTTGACCTACTGCATACAGTATAAGAAAAACAGACCAAAACACAAAAACTTAACATTGAGCAATGAACCGTGAAAATGAGGTCAAGGTAAAATAAAACCTGCCAGACTGACATGTACATCATAAAATATTTCCACACACCAAATATAGTTGACCTATCGCATACAGTATTAGAAAAACACACCAAAACACAACAAGGGTGCACACGCTGAAATGTCTTGCCTTCTTTACAAACCATTGATTTTATGTTGATAGTCCTAAATACAAAGCTTTACTACAAGTAACACATAAACTTAACATGATCCAAGAAAATGAGGTCAAGGTCAGATAAACCAAACGAGAAATACATGTACACCTTACAATCATTCAATAAACCAAACATAGTTGACCTATTGCTTAATGTTTCTAAGAAACAGTCTTAAACAAGAAAACTTAACATTGACCAATGAACCATGAAAATGAGGTCAAGGTCAGATGAACCATGCCAGACAGACATGTACACCTTATAATCAACGTAGGCATTAAATATAGTTGACCTATTGCTTATAGTATCTAAGAAACAAACTTAACCATGAAAACTTAACATTGACCAATGAACCATGAAAATGAGGTCAAGGTCAGATGATACCTGCCAGACAGACATATACACCTTACAATCCTTCCATACATCAAATATAGTTGATCTATTGCTTATAGTTGAAGAAAAACAGACCAAAGCACAAAAACTTAACACTGAGAAATGAACCATGAAAATGAGGTCAAGGTCAAATAAAACCTGTGAGACTGACATGTACATCATAAAATATTTCCATACACCATTTATAGTTGACCTATTGCATATAGTATTAGAAAAACAGACCAAAACTCAAAAACTTAACTTTGACCACTGAACCATGAAAATGAGGTCAAGGTCAGATGACACCTACCAGTTGGACATGTACACCTTACAATCATTCCATATACCAAATATAGTAGACCTACTGCTTATAGTATCTGATATATGGACTTGACCACGAAAACTTAACCTTGTTCTCTGATCCATGAAATGAGGTCCAGGTCAAATGAAAATTGTCTAACGGGCATGAGGACCTTGCAAGGTACGCACATACTAAATATAGTTATCCTATTACTCATAATAAGAAAGAAATTAACATTACAAAAAATGTTGACTTTTTTTTCAAGTAGTCACTGAACCATATAAATGAGGTCAAGGACAATGGACATATGACAGACGGAAACTTCGTAACATAAGGCATCTATATACAAAGTATGAAGCATCCAGGTCTTCTAGCTTCTAAAATATATAAAGCTTTAAAGAAGTTAGCTAACGCCACCGCCGCCAAATCACTATCCCTATGTCGAGCTTTCTGCGACAAAAGTCGCAGGCTCGACAAAAACTAAACTATGACCACTGAACCATGAAAATGAGGTCAAGGTCAGATGACACCTGCCAGTTGGCCATGTACACCTTACAATCATTCCATATACCAAATATAGTAGACCTATTGCTTATAGTATCTGAGATATGGACTTAACCACGAAAACTTAACCTTGTTCACTGATCCATGAAATGAGGTAGAGGTCAAGTGAAAACTGTCTGACAGGCATGAGGACCTTGCAAGGTATGCACATACCAAATATAGTTATCCTATTACTCATAATAAGAGAAAATTAACATTACAAAAAAATCTTAACTTTTTTTTCAAGTAGTCACTGAACCATGAAAATGAGGTCAAGGACAATGGACATATGACAGACGGAAACTTCATATCATAAGGCATCTATATACAAAGTATGAAGCATCCAGGTGTTCTACCTTTTGAAATATTAAGCTTTTAAGAAGTTAGTTAATGCAGCTATCACCGCCGCTGGATCACTATCCCTATATAAACTAGAGGCTCTCGAGAGCCTGTGTCGCTCACCTGACTCTACTTTGGTTTTAAAAATCATGTAAAGATAGATAAAAATCATAACAGATACCCAAATAATGATTGAGGCCAAATTTTGATTAATATTGGTCCCGTTATTTAATAAAATATCCTGGTGGCCATCTTGAACAGTAAATCGGCAACAAAGTAGCAACACTTGGTCAGCACTTCATAAGGAACATTCATGCCATGTTTGGTTTCATTCCATTCAGTGGTACTCTAAAAGAAGACATTTGTATGTATTTCCCATAGGGTCCTATGTTAAACTAAGCCCCCCGCTGGCGGCCATCTTGGATGATGGATCGGCTACAAAGTAACAACACTTGGTCAGCATCTCATAAGGAAGATTCATGCCATGTTTGGTTTCATTCCATTCAGTGGTTCTCTAAAAGAAGACATTTGTATGTATTTCCCATAGGTCCTTTGTTAAACTAAGTCCCCTGCTGTCGGCCATCTTGGATGATGGACCGACTGCAAAGTAACAACACTTGGTCAGCACCTCATAAGGAACATTCATGCCATGTTTGGTTTCATTCCATTCAGTGGTTCTCTAAAAGAAGACATTTGTATGTATTTCCCATAGGGTCCTATGTTAAACTAAGTCCCCGGCTGGCGGCCATCTTGGATGATGGATCGGCTACAAAGTAACAACACTTGGTCAGAACCTCATAAGGAACATTCATGCCATGTTTGGTTTCATTCCATTCAGTGGTTCTCTAAAAGAAGACATTTGTATGTATTTCCCATAGGGTCCTATGTTAAACTAAGTCCCCCGCTGGCGGCCATCTTGGATGATGGACCGCCTGCAAAGTAACAACACTTGGTCAGCATCTCATAAGGAACATTCATGCCATGTTTGGTTCCATTCCATTCAGTGGTTCTCTAAAAGAAGACATTTTTATGTATTTCCCATAGGGTCCTATGTTAAACTAAGTCCCCCGCTGGCGGCCATCTTGGATGATGGATCGGCTACAAAGTAACAACACATGGTCAGCACCTCATAAGGAACATTCATGCCATGTTTGGTTTCATTCCATTCAGTGGTTCTCTAAAAGAAGTCATTTGTATGCATTTCCCATAGGGTCCTATGTTAAACTAAGTCCCCGGCTGGCGGCCATCTTGGATGATGGATCGGCTACAAAGTAACAACACTTGGTCAGCACCTCATAAGGAAGATTCATGCCATGTTTGGTTTCATTCCATTCAGTGGTTCTCTAAAAGAAGACATTTGTATGTATTTCCCATAGGGTCCTATGTTAAACTAAGTCCCCCGCTGGCGGCCATCTTGGATGATGGACCGACTGCAAAGTAACAACACTTGGTCAGCATCTCATAAGGAACATTCATGCCATGTTTGGTTCCATTCCATTCAGTGGTTCTCTAAAAGAAGACATTTTTATGTATTTCCCATAGGGTCCTATGTTAAACTAAGTCCCCCGCTGGCGGCCATCTTGGATGATGGATTGGCTACAAAGTAACAACACTTGGTCAGCACCTCATAAGGAACATTCATGCCATGTTTGGTTTCATTCCATTCAGTGGTTCTCTAAAAGAAGTCATTTGTATGCATTTCCCATAGGGTCCTATGTTAAACTAAGTCCCCGGCTGGCGGCCATCTTGGATGATGGATCGGCTACAAAGTAACAACACTTGGTGAGCACCTCATAAGGAACATTCATGCCATGTTTGGTTTCATTCCATTCAGTGGTTCTCTAAAAGAAGACATTTGTATGTATTTCCCATAGGGTCCTATGTTAAACTAAGTCCCCCGCTGGCGGCCATCTTGGATGATGGACCGACTGCAAAGTAACAACATTTGATCAGCATCTCATAAGAAACATTCATGCCATGTTTGGTTCCATTCCATTCAGTGGTTCTCTAAAAGAAGACATTTGTATGTATTTCCCATAGGGTCCTATGTTAAACTAAGTCCCCCGCTGGCGGCCATCTTGGATGATGGATCGGCTACAAAGTAACAACACTTGGTCAGCACCTCATAAGGAACATTCATGCCATGTTTGGTTTCATTCCATTCAGTGGTTCTCTAAAAGAAGTCATTTGTATGCATTTCCCATAGGGTCCTATGTTAAACTAAGTCCCCCGCTGGCGGCCATCTTGGATGATGGATCGGCTACAAAGTAACAACACTTGGTCAGCACCTCATAAGGAACATTCATGCCATGTTTGGTTTCATTCCATTCAGTGGTTCTCTAAAAGAAGTCATTTGTATGCATTTCCCATAGGGTCCTATGTTAAACTAAGTCCCCCGCTGGCGGCCGTCTTGGATGATGGATCGGCTACAAAGTAACAACACTTGGTGAGCACCTCATAAGGAACATTCATGCCATGTTTGGTTTCATTCCATTCAGTGGTTCTCTAAAAGAAGACATTTGTATGTATTTCCCATAGGGTCCTATGTTAAACTAAGTCCCCCGCTGGCGGCCATCTTGGATGATGGATCGGCTACAAAGTAACAACACTTGGTCAGCACCTCATAAGGAACATTCATGCCATGTTTGGTTTCATTCCATTCAGTGGTTCTCTAAAAGAAGTCATTTGTATGCATTTCCCATAGGGTCCTATGTTAAACTAAGTCCCCCGCTGGCGGCCATCTTGGATGATGGATCAGCTACAAAGTAACAACACTTGGTCAGCACCTCATAAGGAACATTCATGCCATGTTTGGTTTCATTCCATTCAGTGGTTCTCTAAAAGAAGTCATTTGTATGCATTTCCCATAGGGTCCTATGTTAAACTAAGTCCCCCGCTGGCGGCCATCTTGGATGATGGATCGGCTACAAAGTAATAACACTTGGTGAGCACCTCATAAGGAACATTCATGCCATGTTTGGTTTCATTCCATTCAGTGGTTCTCTAAAAGAAGACATTTGTATGTATTTCCCTTAAGGTCCTATGTTAAACTAAGTCCCCTGCTGGCGGCCATCTTGGATGATGGACCGACTGCAAAGTAACAACACTTGGTCAGCATCTCATAAGGAACATTCATGCCATGTTTGGTTCCATTCCATTCAGTGGTTCTCTAAAAGAAGACATTTTTATGTATTTCCCATAGGGTCCTATGTTAAACTAAGTCCCACGCTGGCGGCCATCTTGGATGATGGATCGGCTACAAAGTAACAACACTTGGTCAGCACCTCATAAGGAACATTCATGCCATGTTTGGTTTCATTCCATTCAGTGGTTCTCTAAAAGAAGTCATTTGTATGCATTTCCCATAGGGTCCTATGTTAAACTAAGTCCCCCGCTGGCGGCCATCTTGGATGATGGATTGGCTACAAAGTAACAACACTTGGTCAGCACCTCATAAGGAACATTCATGCCATGTTTGGTTTCATTCCATTCAGTGGTTCTCTAGAAGAAGTTCAAAATGTAAAAAGTTAACGCCGACGACGGACGACGACGGACGACGGACGCCAATCGATGAGAAAAGCTCACTTGGCCCTTCGGGCCAGGTGAGCTAAAAAGAAGATGTGGTATGATTGCCAATGAGACAACTCTCCACAAGAGACCAAATGACACAGAAATTAACAACTATAGGTCACCGTACGACCTTCAACATGAGCAAAGCCCATACTGCACAGTCAGCTATAAAAGGCCCCGAAATGACAATGTAAAACAATTCAAACGATAAACTAACGGCCTAATTTATGTACAAATAAAATGCTCCGCTGGGCGCAGCTTGATACGACCCTGAACAGTTGGGGCAAGTATGGACACAACATTCAAGCTTGATACAGCACTGAATTTGGATTGTAATTAAATATTTGACACAGCATAGGTTTCTGACACAGAATGAATGTGGTCTAAGAACACCTATTCAAACCATATCATTATTATTTGCTTTTATATATAAATCAGAAATAACCAATTTAAAATGGAAAATTTTAAAGAATTCCTAAAATTTTGAGGCAATTACCCCAAAAATCAATCCCAGCCTTCCCTTTGTGGTATGGTACCTTGCAGTACAATTTCAGAGAGATCCATACACTTGAACACAAGTTATTGTCTGGAAACTAGAAAAATTTGTAAGGGTTCCGCGGAACCCAGTGTCTCGCCTACTTTTGCTGTTAATTGCAGGCTCAACAAAAATGAGGAAAAAAATCAATAAAAATATTCCTTTAGATACTATCTTTTGATTGTAAGAAGCTTCTGTCAAAGTTTGGTATAAATTCCGGATAGTTTATGAATCTAATAAATGTTTTAAAAACTTTAACTGCAGACTGTATTTAATGTTAACTGGAAGAAAAACTAAGTCCATTTATAAGTAAAATACGGATAAACAGGTACAAATTTTAACAAAATTTCTCCTTCTAGATACTAGCTTTTGATCATAAACAAGCTTCTGTCCAAAATTTGGTACAAATCCAGGATAGTTTAAGAAGGTTATTAAAATTTTAAAAACTTTAACCACAGAGTGAATGTATTGTTTCCTGGCAGAAAAACTAAGTCCATTTATAAGTAAAATACGGAAAAAATGAAATTTTTTTTTAACAAATTTACTTCTGGATATTATCTTATGATCATAAACAAGCTTCTGTCCAAGTTTGGTACAAATCCAAGATAGTTTAAGAAAGTTTTTAAAATTTTAAAAACTTTAACCACAGAGTGAATGTAATGTTTCCTGGCAGAAAAACTAAGTCCATTTACAAGTAAAATACGGAAAAACAGGAATTTTATTTTTACAAAATTTACTTCTGGATACTATCTTATGATCATAAACAAGCTTCTGTCCAAGTTTAATAGAAATCCAGGATAGTTTAAGAAAGTTATTAAAATTTCAAAAACTTTAACCACAGAGTGAATATTTGTGGACGCCGCCGCCGACGACGACGCCGAAGGAATGAAGGATCGCTATGTCTCGCTTTTTCGACTAAAGTCGAAGGCTCGACAAAAATGCTTATTTTTGGCCCCTTTTTCCTAAACATTTTGGGCAATTACCCCCAAACTCAATTTCAGCTTTCCCTTTGTGATATGGAAGTTTGTAGTACAATTTCAGAAAGATCCATACACATACACACAAGTTATTGTCATGAAACTAGAAAAATGCTTGTTTTTTGCCCCTTTTTTGGTCCCCAATTCCTAAAATTTTGAGGCTATTACCCCCAAAATCAATCCCAGCATTCCCTTTGTGATATGGAACCTTGTGGTACAATGTCAGAGAGATACATACACTAACACACAAGTTATGTCTGGAAGTTACAAAAATGCTTATTTTGGCCCCATTTTGGCCCCTAATTTCTTAACTGTTGGTACCATAACCCCTAAAATCAATCCCAACCTTCCTTTTGTGGTATTGAACCTTATGGTAAAATTTCATAGAGATCCATTTACTTAAACTAAAGTAAGAGTGCAAAAACCAATGTGTCTTCGGAAGACGACGACGACGACGCCGACGTCATACCAATATACGACCGCAAAAATTTTGCGGTCGTATAAAAATGAACGAATAACAAATATGTAACACATAAACAAAAGACAACATCTGAATTACAGGCTCCTGACTTGGGACAGGCACATACATACAGAATGTGGCGGGGTTAAACATGTTAGCGGGATCCCAACCCTCCCCCTAACCTGGTACAGTGGTGTAACAGTACAACATAAGAACGAACTATAACTATAAGTATTCTGTGAGTATTGCATGGCAATACATAGTCCCCTACCGGTTACAAAATCATTGTAATGGAACGAAATTCTAACTTGATCTATAACTTGTCATGGTGTAAACTACATAAAAATATCAAGTCAAAATCTTCAAGCATGACAAAAAAAACTGATGAAAACTGATTATTTAAGTGAATTTTCTATGTCCAAAGACCATAACTCTGCACAAAATTTTCAGACTGGAACAAAATTCCAACTTGATCTGTAACTTATCATGATAGAACTATATACTAATTATCAAATCAATATCTTCAAGAATGACAAACAAACCTACCACTAAATTCTTCAAACAATTTACCAAAGAAAAGGAAAAAAATCCAAAATGTCATTTTGTCTTTTAAAAGTCTTTTAAAAAATGAGTTATTTCCCTTTGAACATAAATCTACTAATTAATAAGTATTTCACTAACATTTAATTCTAGGGAAAGGGCTTTAACTGAACAAAGAGAAAAGCTAAAATCGTGAAAATTGAACTTGACCTGTAACTTGTCATGATAAATCAATATCTTCAAGCATGAAGATAAAAAGTCTGGAAAACTGATTTGCCAGACTGACAGATGGACAGACAGACAGACAGATGGACAGACAGACAGACAGACGGACGAAGTGCAAACCTAAAGTCCCCTTTGACTTCGTCGGTAGGGGACTAAAAATCAGTTGAAAGAGGCTTAACTCATCAGATGGATAAAAATACAAATACTACAAATACAAGTGGACGTGGCCGGGTACTTGTACATCCAAACAACAAAAAGACACTAAGTACAGATCTGAGAGTACTCGCAGTTACTGACAGCAAGTTCAAAGCCACTAACAACTAACAAAAAAAATCATGCATCTAAGACTTAATTATCAATCCGTACACATCCAACATCCAATGGATTTAGTGTAAAGACGTCATAAACAGTCAGAGAAAAACATGACCTTGTGCAATGCCAAGATACAGGTATCGACAGATTGTAGATCCATGAATGTGTATATTTATATAACAATAATATTTAGTTTGCTTTTAATTTACTGATAACAAAATCAATATTTAATGTTGAATTGGTAAGCTTTTAGAATAAGTTTATTTAAAGGATCAATAAGTTTACCAGGATCGTTTCTAAATTTCCGGGCACGGTAAACAATATTGCCGTAAAAATGAGGATGTGCAATCCCGTTTGAAATAAGTTTTCTACAGGTAAAACCAAACTTCAAAACCAAATCTTTATATCTGTGGAAGAATTTAGTTAAGGTTTTAAGTAATTTGTGGTAACGAAATCCCTGGCTTAATAATTTACCAGTAATATATAGATTATACGTTCGTTAAAATCAAAAAAGTCACAACAGACACGGGCATAGCGAACGAGTTGTGAAAAATAAACACCGTAAGATGGTGCCAAAGGAACATCACCATCCAAAAAGGGAAAATTAACAATAGGGAATGAAAAATCGTCACTTTTGTCGTAAATTTTAGTGTGGAGTTTCCCGTGTAAAACCGAAATATCTAAATCTAGGAAAGGACAGTTGTTACCGTTTAAATTTGATTTATTTAAAGTAAGTTCCTTTGGGTAAATTTCGGCAGTATATTGAGAAAATTCTTGATTATTTAACGAAAAAATATCATCAAGATAACGGTAGGTGTTGTTGAATTTATCAATTAAATGCAATTTAGACAGGTCTTTACTGAGTTTGGTCATAAACTGTGATTCATAACAGTACAAAAACAAGTCTGCTATTAAAGTCATTTGTCGAGCTTTCTGCGACAAAAGTCGCAGGCTCGACAAAAATCATATTTGGCTAGCTTTCAAAAGAATTAGTTTGTTATGTTACGTTTTCTTTAAGTGACATATTTATGACCCAATTAACACTCTTGATGTTTGTTAATCAGTTGATCCAAATGATCAACTGATTAACAAACATCTTGGGTTAATTAGTGTCATCACTTCTGGTGTGCAACGATTAAAATGTTTACTTTGCAATTTCCTTCAATTAAGACAATGTGTAAGCATAGATGACTTGAAAATGAAAAGCAATTATCTAATTAAAAATTTGATGAATGTTGTCAGTAATGAAAGATGAACAAGTAAGTGCAAATGAACACATTTTTTTGCAATATCCCACAAATCATTATAAAACAACATATGATTATGTTCAAAAATCCCACGAATTAAAGGACTTTCACAGTATATCAACCAATATTCCTGACTTAGTACAGGCAATTTGCAAAGAAAATGGAGGGTTAAACCTGGTTTTATATCTAGCTAAACCTCCCACTTGTATGAGATTTGTTTGTAGGCGGGTTATAGTGACAAAATTGGGTGAGCAGTAAGAAAGCAACCAAATGACTTCTAGAGGTCAAAATGGTCATAAAAAAGGCAGGTGTCTACTTACAGTTATTCCAAGAGTTAATCTCCCTGGTGTAGTCACAGGCTCTTCTGGAAGTTCTATGCAGCCTTCATTTGATATTTCTACATTCTGAATTCAACAAATTAACAAGATAAAATGGTCAATAAGCAAATATTTTATTTGTAAAATAATTTAATTCCAGTAATTCTATGACAAGTCAATAGGGAATTTGCTATTTCTTTGTTGAGTTTGAAAGGACATATCATGTGACATTCTTCTATGCATCTACCTAGTTTTTTACACAGGCAAATGAAATGATGTTGTCATATAAATAGATCTTCACTTAAAATATTTAGCTACATTTTTCTATTTTGACTCCCTCACCCTGATGGAACCCTGTGGTACCTCACCTATAAGTTGATGTTACATGCAGGCAAGGTTGTGTAGATCCCATCACTGCATAGATTTGATGTTATAACTTGACTGATTGTGCAAACCTAGTTTTTATAGGTGGTGTTTTATTATCTGTAATTGTCTCTTGGTATGTAAATATGTAAATAATTTTCTGTTTGTATGGTAATGAATCAAATCCTTGTAGATCCAATGTTTTCTTAGTTCTGATGTAACTCTCTTGATAGCAAAACTCAAATTTAATATCACAATCCACAAAGTCCCCAATGGTGAGTTTAGGTCAAAAGTAAATTGTAACAAGTAAAAATTTTATAAACTCACCATCAGCGAAATTGAGCATTGTAGATCTAAATCAACTCCCAAATAATTTAATATTAGCATAAGTGTGAAAGGGGGTATCTGTGTGTAAACCAAAACATAGTCTCAATAAATCATACTGGCTCAAAGCAGACAGAATATTTGAATGAATAATTTTTATTAATACAATAAATTCAGTAACAAAATATTTTGGCACTTGAGAAACACTCAGTATAATTAAGAATTTAGGAGTTTCTGCCGAGCAAGTCAAATTGCAACCTGTAGTGTGAGGAAGAACCTGCCTGCTCGACAATACGCCAGCCAGGAATGTGAAGCGAGGGGTCTCCACCAAGGGGATGAGACTAGGCGTCTCATCTGCAGCCGGGGTGTGCAAGGTCTGCATGGGGGATAGCCATGTGGTGCTGTTACAAGTAGTAAGTAGAAGGGTCTATCAATCTGGCGCTGGAATAAATGGTGATAAAATTTGTCTCCAAAATGCTTGGGGATGAATGAAATTTTAGAAATGACCAGTGATATAATTCCATCAAGGAAAACAAGTTATAAAATAAAAATAAATGGGGAATGTGTCCATGGGACACAGATCATGATGCCCCCGCTTGCATATAATGTTATGAAGGGACACAACTCAATAACTGTAAAAGTGATGCTACCCAAATTTGTACTTGATCTGAGTTTTGTGGTAATAAGCAAAGTTTATAAGTTTCATAACATTTAGTTGAGGCAAACTTAAGTTAGAGAACGGAAACGAAAAAGTTCAGCAATTTTTCCAGTTGTAAAGGGGCATAACTCTAGAACGGTAAAAGTGACACCACCAAAATTCCAACTTGATCTGTGTTTTGTGGTAAAAAGCATTGTGTATAAGTTTCATAACATTTGGTTGAGGCAAACTAAAGTTAGAGAACGGAAACCAATTTTGAGACGTATGAACAGACGGAAAAGGGTAAAACTTAATGCCCCCTCCACTACAGCGGGGGCATAAATATCACTGGTAAAAGCTGAGATGTTTCTCATGTCATGAACATCATTGAAGGTGTTTGGAAGGGGTTGGTGGGTGGTAAATTGAATTCTAGCACTGTTAAACTGTCAAGTTGAACTTATTTTGACTGCTTTGAAATAAGAAACTGATTACACAAAGACCATGCATATGGCTTAACACACAGATTTTGGGTACATCAATCATCTAGTGGGAGGAGACTGAAATCACTGACCTTCAGTTAATATATACTAAATAATGTGTAATTATTTTTATAAGATCTGAAATTATCCTGCCTTTCACCACACACAGTGAATAATTGTAACATGTATCTGATTAAGAATAGATTAGTATGTTCCCTGGTGAGATTGCAGTGTAACTTCAAAGTGTCAAATGCCAGATAAATTACTCTCAAGATGTAGTAAGTAGTCTGTGTATGTTAATTAAATGTATCCAAGATGTTAGCATGTTTACTGGAAAGATAAATTATCAAAGTTGGCTGGAAATATTATTTGTATAAACAATTCTTATATTACATATAGGTAACCTAATAAATGAATTGGGGGGAAATAATTTCCCTGAAATTATGTTGGCCTTATGTACTTTTATGGATATGTGTTTTTCTTAATTTTTAATGGTATAAATTATCAAGTAGCCCCAATTAAGACAGGTGCTGAAGGGGATGGTGGGTGGGTCAAATTAAATCTCAGAGAAACAAAATATGGCTGCTGAAACTGCAACAAGCTTTATAAACTGACCACCTCCAATATCTATAATGTGAATGGTCAAATCCTTATCTTATAGCCAAAAATAACTGATCAAAGTAAATACATGTGTATCTTGCTAATATTAAACACATGATGGGTCAGGGTAAAAGATGATGAGGAAATGTGCAAAATGTATACACTCCAATTTGATTAATTAAATTCCCAAATATGCCAAAATGGGAAATAATCATCATAAAAGGGCAATAAATAACTTAGGAAAGAGTCAACAGACAATTGCTGCCATCTTGACAAATTTCTAGAAATTTTCCTGTTGATCTTTTTTTGCTGTTAACTAATTTTCTATATCAATATTTTTGGCCAAAAATGCAACAATTGGTAAAAAACATCATTTAGGGGCAATAACTCTAATAAGGAGTTGACAAACAATTTCAGCCATGTAGACAAACATGTTGGTCTTGTCTTGCTGATCATTTTTTGAATTTAAATTTTCATTTTATCTTATAAACATACTAAGCCAAAATGCAAAAAATAATAAAAATGGTCATTTAGGGGTTCTAAGTCCTATTTAAAGTCATCCCACGATTTTAGCCATGTTTACTTATTTGTAGATCTTGTCTTGCTGATCATTTTTGCAGTTGAAAGTTTCACTCTATCTACCATATTTTCAAGTCTATAGGCAAATATAAGAGAAATTGGTAAAAATCATCATTCAAGGTAATTAAAGAACCTTAGTGAGCGTGCTCACATACCCCACGTCCCCACATTATTATTGGAGAAATAAAATAAGTTTAAGAAAAAAAAATTGTATCAGAAAAAAAAATTTAATCATAATTTGCTGTCAATATGCACATCTACATAGTATGTCCTTATTATCTACACAGTTTCATGAAATTCTGTTGTGTGGTTTGAGAGGAGTTGCGATGACAAAAGGTTGCAGTAGTATATTGGGCAAATAAGTTCAAAGGGGCGTAACTCCTGGAAAAAAAATTGAATTGTAATTTCCTGTCGATATGCACATCTACGTAGTATGTCCTTATTATCTGAAAAGGTTTCATGAAATTCTGTTGTGTGGTTTGAGAGGAGTTGCGATGACAAAAGGTTGCAGTAGTATAGACAGGTTTTTCCGATTATCTGCCTTAGTTTGTGACGCGACTCCTAGGCGTCGTCGTAGTACGATCGCCATTACAACCGTGAAAAAAATATAAACAAGATATACATCTTTTGCCCAGACCGCATAATATTAAATGTAAACACAAGAATGTGAAGTCGTACTTGACCTCGGCAAAATTATAAGTGCTATAAATAATAAAGTAATTAGATAAGGATTCTAAGTGTATTGCAGGACAGGTGTCGTGTCCTTAAAATATAACTCAGTGTATTTGATACGTTACATGCGAGGCATGATAAATTATATACGAATACTAAACCAGGTTACATTTCGATTATAATCATTTGGTAATCATGATATTAATAATTATAACGCTTACATCGATAAAAATAAATAGTCTTGCCCGGTCGAATGTATATATCAAATCATAGAAATTTCCGTGGTCAGACCTATAATGAGACAGTCCTAAAATTTAACAATCCTCTAATCGGACGGGTCCACAGAGACGAGAGTTTTGTGCTTTTGGTTCGACTCACGTATAATGCTCAAAATTGAGTAACGTATCGTATTACTTTGGTGTCCGGGCCATATGTAGATATAACTTTGCGATTAGAATATGGGCTTTAGAAGTTTTGAACTTTCATTGCCCATGTAATCCTATAGTTATAAAGTGTTCGATTCCAATTTCTTTTGCAGAAAATTACTCGACATACAACTACTATAGTATGTATAGTATATAACATCATGCCCCAGTCCGTGCTTAATATAAACGAATGCCATTTAACCCAGGGGCGGATCCAGCCATTTTAAAAAGGGGGGGATCCCAACCCAGGATAAAGGGGGGGGGGGGGGGTTCCAACTATATGTCCCCATTCAAATGCATTGATCGTCCAACCCCCCCCCCTTTCTGGATCCGCCACTGAAACCATCAAAGACTCCAACATGTAAATTCCAAACGATGATTAGTTATGTTTTAGAAGCGTCATTTAGAGTTTTGCCAACTCCCCTCCCAACCACCCCAAAACAGAGGTCTCGTAGATTTTCATCCTTAATCTGTATTAGACTCTTATATATAAGTGCCCGATGTATACAATACAGTGAAATACAGTATTACAATATAACATTAGGAATGTATAACGGACCGTCTGACTACTGAACTGTCGGAATTTCGGGTTGTATATATGGACCATTAAGACGAGGCTTTTAGGGAAGAGCCCTTAATAGTTAGTTTTGCTGGGATTTGTCTTTGGATGCAGCTGTTTGTGCAACCTTTAATTTTTTCAGCAAGAACTGCAACCAGGAATAAAATATTTCACATGCCGCTTAGTCTTCGAAATATGAAAGCGCCGTCCCAAATGAACAAATATCGTCACCCCCCCCAATTGTTTTCTAGGTCAATTACAGATAAACCCGTCTATATTGGGCAAATAAGTTCAAAGGGGCGTAACTCCTGGAAAAAAAATTGAATCGTAATTTCCTGTCGATATGCACATCTACGTAGTATGTCCTTATTATCTGAAAAGGTTTCATGAAATTCTGTTGTGTGGTTTGAGAGGAGTTGCGATGACAAAAGGTTGCAGTAGTATATTGGGCAAATAAGTTCAAAGGGGCATAACTCCTGGAAAAAAAATTGAATCGTAATTTCCTGTCGATATGCACATCTACGTAGTATGTCCTTATTATCTGAAAAGGTTTCATGAAATTCTGTTGTGTGGTTTGAGAGGAGTTGTGATGACAAACTGTTGCAGTAGTACATTAAAGTTAATAAGTTCAAAGGGACATAACTCCTAGAAAAAGAATTGAATCGTAATTTCCTGTCGATATGCACAACTACATAGTATGTCCTTATTATCTAAAAAGGTTACGAAAAATTCTGTTGTGTGGTTTGAGAGGAGTTGCGATGACAAGAAACAGGACTGATGGACTGACGGACTGGCGGACTGACGGACGGACGGACGGTTCGAAAACATAATACCCTCCGCAACTCGTTGCATGGGGTATAATAACTTCTTTAAGGAGTATTTGACAGTTTTGGTGTAAATGGGCAGTACTACAGTCACAATAGGTAGATGTCTATGTTCTGAACATTTCTTACACTTTCTCTATCTATAGCAGTTTTTAAGATAATAGACAAAACTTGTATTTCGGTTTACCTCTATTTTCTATTTTTAGCCATGTCGGCCATGTTTGTTGGAAGGGATCATGGACGCTTTTTTTAGACTAGATACCATAAGGATGATTGTGGCCAAGTTTGGTTCCAATTGGCACAAAAGTTTCAAAGAAAAAGATTTCTGTTAAAGATAACAGACGATGTTGACTGATGATGGACGTTAAGTGACTCTTTGGGTCAGGTGAGCTAAAAAAAGAGATACAACACTAGAGGCTCTAAAGAGCCTGTGTCGCTCACCTTGGTCTATGTGAATATTAAACAAAGGACGCAGATGGATTCATGACAAAATTGTGTTTTGGTGATGGTGATGTGTTTGTACATCTTAATTTACTGAACATTTTTCCTGCTTACAATTATCTCTATCTATAATTAACTTGGCCCAGTAGTTTCAGAGGAGAAGATTTTTGTAAAAGATTACTAAGATTTACGAAAAAATGGTTAAATGACTATAAAGGGCAATAACTCCTAAAGGGGTCAACTGACAATTTCGGTCATGTTGACTTATTTGTAGATCTTACTTTGCCGACATTTATTGTTTTTTTACAGTTTATCTCTATCTATAATAATATTCAAGATAATAACCAAAAACAGCAAAATTACCTTAAAATTACCAATTCAGGGGCAGCAACCCAACAACGGGTTGTCCGATTCATCTGAAAATTTCAGGGCAGATAGATCTTGACCTGATGAACAATTTTACTTCATGTCAGATTTGCTTTAAATGCTTTGGTTTTTGAGTTAAAAGCCAAAAACTGAATTTTACCCCTATGTTCTATTTTTAGCCGTGGCGGCCATCTTGGTTGGTTGACCAGCTCACGCCACACATTTTTAAAACTAGATAACCAAATGATGATTGTGGCCAAGTTTGGTTCAATTTGGCCACGTAGTTTCAGAGGAGAAGATTTTTGTAAAAGATTACTAAGATTTACGAAAAATTTATAAAAATTGACTATAAAGGGCAATAACTCCTAAAGGGGTCAACTGACCATTTCAGTCATGTTGACTTATTTGTTAATCTTACTTTGCTGAACATTATTGCTGTTTACAGTTTATCTCTATCTATAATAATATTCAAGATAATAACCAAAAACAGCAAAATTTCCTTAAAATTACCAATTCAGGGGCAGCAACCCAACAACAGGTTGTTCGATTCATCTGAAAATTTCAGGGCAGATAGATCTTGACCTGATAAACAATTTTACTTCATGTCAGATTTGCTCTAAATGCTTTGGTTTTTGAGTTATAAGCCAAAAACTGCATTTTACCCCTATGTTTTATTTTTAGCTGTGGCGGCCATCTTGGTTGGTTGGCCGGGTCACGCCACACATTTTTTAAACTAGATACCCCAATGATGATTGTGGCCAAGTTTGGTTTAATTTGGCCCAGTTGTTTCAGAGGAGAAGATTTTTGTAAAAGATTACTAAGATTTACGAAAAATGGTTAAAAATTGACTATAAAGGGCAATTACTCCTAAAGGGGTCAACTGAACATTTCGGTTATATTGACTTATTTGTAAATCTTACTTTGCTGAACATTATTGCTGTTTACAGTTTATCTCTATCTATAATAATATTCAAGATAATAACCAAAAACAGCAAAATTTCCTTAAA
The DNA here is from genome assembly GCF_021869535.1 of Mytilus californianus. Classification (NCBI taxonomy): domain Eukaryota; kingdom Metazoa; phylum Mollusca; class Bivalvia; order Mytilida; family Mytilidae; genus Mytilus; species Mytilus californianus. Next base: position 80,937,632 of record NW_026262745.1, on the reverse strand, counting down.
ATTACCAATTCAGGGGCAGCAACCCAATAACGGGTTGTCCGATTCATCTGAAAATTTCAGGGCAGATAGATCTTGACCTGATGAACAATTTTACCCCATGTCAGATTTGCTCTAAATGCTTTGGTTTTTGAGTTATAAGCTAAAAACTGCATTTTACCCCTATGTTCTATTTTTAGCTGTGGCGGCCATCTTGGTTGGTTGGCCGGGTCACGCCACACATTTTTTAAACTAGATACCCCAATGATGATTGTGGCCAAGTTTGGTTAAATTTGGCCCAGTAGTTTCAGAGGAGAAGATTTTTGTAAAAGTTTACGGACGACGGACGACGGACGACGGACGCAGGACGACGGACGCAGGACGACGGACGACGGACGCAAAGTGATGAGAAAAGCTCACTTGACCTTTCAGGTCAGGTGAGCTAAAAAGGAGTAACTTGAAATTTTCTTCCAAACCAGTTTGAAATACACACATGTATGTATTACCATGATCTACTTTATAGGCTAAGGTAACAGAAGTTAATGAACAATATGTCATAGGTTTCTGACACAGAAAGATTGTGGTCAAAGAACTGAAAAATTGAAATTGGACTTTTACCTATCATGGTCCAATATCCAAAATCTAAATACACGGTTTGATTCAGCATATCCAATTACACCAAGAATTGAATTTATTTATTCATCAATGGACAATATAAGCTAAGATTTCAAAGGGGTTCGCTTCATCAAAAAAAAAAATATAAATAGAGCATTCTGAAAATTAATTTATACAGAATAACAAACAAAGCTACCATGAAGTTCTTCAAAAATTTACCCAAAAAATGAAAAAAAAACAATTTACAAAATATCATTCATCAATGTCTTAAAAAAATTATAAAATATTTGACATAGCATACGTTTCTGACACAGAATGAATGTGGTCTAAGAACTTAATAAAATGCTCTGCTGGACGCAGCTTGATACGACCACAGAGGTCGAACCCTGAACAGTTGGGGCAAGTATGGACACAACATTCAAGCTTGATACAGCTCTGAATTTGGATTGTGATTAAATATTTGACACAGCATAGGTTTCTGACACAGAATGAATGTGGTCTAAGAACTTAAACATTTTAAATTTACCTATTATGGTCCAATATCCAAAATCTAAATACATACATGGTTAGATTCAGCATATCAAAGAACCCCAAGAATTCAATTTTTGTTAAAATTTGAAAATGGGACCAAAAATTAAGAATCTAAATACACGGTTAGATTCAGCATATCAAAGAACCCCAATATTTCAATTTTTGATGAAATCAAACCATATCATTATTATTTGCTTTTATATATAAATAAAAAATAACCAACTTAAAATGGAAAATTTTAAAGAAAAAAAAAAAAAGGAAAAAAAGGAACCCCCCCCCCCCACTCCAATTTTTTGAACCCCCTTATGATTCATCACCCCCAAACTCAATCCCAGCCTTCCCTTTGTGGTATGGTACCTTGTAGTACAATTTCAGAGAGATCCATACACTTGAACACAAGTTATTGTCTGAAAACTAGAATAAAATGCTCCGCAGGGCACAGCTTGATACGACCACAGAGGTCGAACCCTGAACAGTTGGGGCAAGTATGGACACAACATTCAAGCTTGATACAGCTTTGCATTTGGATTGTGATTAAATATTTGACACAGCATAGGTTTCTGACACAGAATGAATGTGGTCTAAGAACTTAAAAATTTTAAATTGGACATTCACCTATTATGGTCCAATATCCAAAATCTAAATACATGGTTAGATTCAGCATATCAAACAACCCCAAGAATTCAATTTTTGATGAAATCAAACAAAGTTTAATTTTGGACCCTTTTGACCTCAATGTGGACAAAGTTATTAACGGGGCCCAAAGTCAAAAATCTAAATACATGGTTAGATTCAGCATATCAAAGAACCCCATATATTCAATTTTTGTTGAAATCAAAAAAAGTTTAATTTTGGACCCCGATTTGGACCAACTTGAAAACTGGGCCCATAATCAAAAATCTTAATACATGTTTAGATTCAGCATATCAAAGAACCCTAAGAATTCAATTTTTGTTAAAATCAAACTAAGTTTAATTTTGGACCCTTTGGACCTTAATGTAGACCAATTTGAAAACGGAACCAAAAATTAAGAATCTAAATACACGGTTAGATTCGGCATATCAAAGAACCCCAATAATTCAATTTTTGATGAAATCAAACAAAGTTTAATTTTGGACCCTTTGGACCTCAATGTGGACCAATTTAAAAACGGGGCCCAAAATCCAAAAACTAAATACAAGGTTAGATTCAGCATATTAAAGAACCCCAAGAATTCAAGAATAAAACCCCACTGAAATTGGTCAAGAAATAAGCAATTTATATGAAGTATCTTCTTTTGCACAATACTGTGCAATTAAATATTTCTTGCTATTGCGCAATACTGTACAATTGACAATTTCTTGCTATTGCGCAATATTGTGCTATTGGATATTTCTTGCTATTGCGCAATACTGTGCAATTGAAGATTTCTTGCTATTGCGCAATACTGTGCAATTGAAGATTTCTTGCTATTGTGCAATACTGTGCAATTGAAAATTTCTTGCTATTGCACAATACTTATAATATAATAATTTACACATACTGTTTGGTGTGTATCTCCTACCATATCATTATTATTTGCTTTTAAAGATAAATCAGAAATAACCACCTTAAAATGGAAAATTTTAAAAGAAAAAAAAAAGGAAAAAAAAAAAAAATCCCCCCCCCCCCAAATTTTTTGAACCCCTTTATGATTCATCACCCCCAAACTCAATCCCAGCCTTCCCTTTGTGGTATGGTACCTTGCAGTACAATTTCAGAGAGATCCATACACTTGAACACAAGTTATTGTCTGGAAACTAGAAAAATGTGTTTTTTGGCCCCTTTTTGGCCCCAAATTCCTAATCATTTAGGGCAATTACCCCAAAACTCAAACCCAGCTTTCCCTTTGTGATATGAAACCTTGCAGTACAATTTCAGAAAGATCCATACACTTACACACAAGTTATTGTCCTGAAACTAGAAAATGCTTGTTTTTTGCCCCTTTTTGGCCCCTAATTCCTAAAATATTGAGGCAATTACCCCCATCATCAATCCCAGCCTTCCCTTTGTGGTATGGAACCTTGCAGTACAATTTCAGAGAGATCCATACACTTGAACACAAGTTATTGTCTGGAAACTAAAAAAATGCTTATTTTTGGCCCCTTTTTGGCCCCCATTCCTAAATGTTTCGACAATTACCCCCAAACTCAAATCCAGCTTTCCCTTTGTGATATGGAACCTTGTAGTACAATTTCAGAAAGATCCATACACTTACACACAAGTTATTGTCATGAAACTAGAAAAATGCTTGTTTTTTGCCCTTTTTTGGCCCCTAATTCCTAAAATTTTAAGGCAATTACCCCCAAACTCAATCCCAGCCTTCCCTTTAGGGTATGGTACCTTGCAGTACAATTTCAGAGAGATCCATACACTTGAACACAAGTTATTGTCTGAAAACTAGAAAAATTCTTATTTTTGGCCCCTTTTTGGCCCCTTATTTCTAAACGTTCTGGACAATTACCCCCAAACTCAATTCCAGCATTCCCTTTGTGATATGGAACCTTGTAGTACAATTTCAGAAAGATCCATACACTTACACACAAGTTATTGTCATGAAACTAGAAAAATGCTTGTTTTTTGCCCCTTTTTTGGCCCATAATTCCTAAAATTTTGAGGCAATTACCACCAAAATCAATCCCAGCATTCCCTTTGTGATATGGAACCTTGTGGTACAATGTCAGAGAGATCCATTCACTAACACACAAGTTATTGTTTGGAAGTTACAAAAAAACCTAATTCCTTAACTGTTGGTGCCATAACCCCCAAAATCAATCCCAACCTTCCTTTTGTTGTATTGAACCTTATGGTAAAATTTCATAGAGATCCATTCACTTAAACTAAAGTTATTGTCCGGAAACTAAATGGGTCTTCATACGACATGATAGCATTATATGGTGCAAAAAATTTTTGAAGTCATATAAAAATTTGAAAGTATATCAAAGAACCCTAAGAATTCCTTTTTTTGATCAAATCAAACAAAGTTTAATTTTGGACCCTTTGGACCTCAATGTGGACCAATTTGATAACAAGGCCCAAAATCCAAAATCTAAATACACAATTAGATTCAGCATAACAAAGAACCCCTTATATTCATTTTTTGTTGAAATCAAACAAAGTTTAATTTTGGACCCGATTTAGACCAACTTGAAAACTGGGCCCAACATCAAAAATCTAAAATACATATTTAGATTCAGCATATCAAAAAACCCCAATAATCTAATTTTTGATGAAATCAAACAAAGTTTAATATTGGACCCTTTGGACCTTAATGCAGACCAATTTAAATATGTGGCCCAAAAATTCAAAATGTAAATACACAGTTAGATTCAGCATATTAAAGATCCCCATGAATTCAAGACTTTGAATTAAATCCCATTGAAATTGGTCAAGAAATAAGCAATATATACAAAGTATTGTTTTTGGCTCTTTTTTCTAAAGAATAAGGGCCATAACCCCAAAAATCAATCCCAACTTCCTTTTATGGTATAGAACCTTGCGGTACAACTTCATAGAGATCCATAGACTAATACTCAAGTAATTGTCCTGAAACATAAAATTCCTTTTTGGGCCCTAATTCCTAAACTGTTTGGGCCACAACCCCCAAAATCAATCCCAAACTTCCTTTTGAACCATGTGGTAAATTTTCATAGAAATCCATACACTTATACTCAAATTATTGTCCAGAAACAAGAAAAATGCTTGTTTTTGGCCCCTTTTTGGCCCCCAATTCCTAAACAGTTTTAAAGACAATAACCCTGAAAATCAATCCCAACCTTCCTTTTGTGATATGGAACCTTGTGGTACAATTTCATAGAGATCCATACAGTTATATTCAAGTTATTGTCTAGAAACTTACAATTAGTCCTTACTATACTTATATCATAACGAATATAACTGTATGACTGTAAGAATTAAATGTAAAGTTTCTAATTATTAAAAATCCCATGTACGCTGCCACCAGATATGTTACATGCAAAATTGTCCTTAAATACTTTGGCTTCATAAAACATCCAAAACTATATTCAAGCCAGACAAATTGTAATTATTTTTCAATCCATGGTACAAGTGTATAACATATAAAACAAAACATGTGAATGCATCTACAAGCAACTGAGAAACTGAAAAGTGTGGGAAGTCCCTATTTTTATATTTACTAAAATGACAATACAATGAAATGCAAACTATTTGCTTATTCTGCAGAATATGTGGCTTTGGTCTTCTATAAACAAAATTTCCATAAATTAATGTGTTCTGTCACTGCATATATTAGTTAGCACCACTGTAGGTTACATTCCTTCAACTGCTATAAAGTTCAATTGTTTTTCTAATTATATCACCGGAAAGATCTGTCAATGGATTTGAGAAAGTCCAAGTATAAAAATATAAATCAGACACACTAGTCAGTAAAGTTCATTCACTTCATTTAACAGTTCTGCAGTCATTGATTCTCCCTTATCTTATAAAAATAAAATAAATCACTAAAGTAAAATATTGTCAAATTTTCAGTCTTAACAACCAAATGTCTTTTGATGACGATGATGACGACGCTGACAACGTAACATCATAACATTATACAACCACAAAAAATTATCATTTAAGGCAATAACTCCAGTAAAGAGTTGACTGAAGATTTCGACCATGATGACTTATTTGTAAATCTTGTCTTGCTGATCATTTTTGCTATTTAAAATTTCTATCTATCTATTATAGATTTCAAGATAATATGCAAAAACGCAAAAAATTTGGAAAAATTGTCATTAATAACTTCATAAGGTGTTGACTAACAATTTCGATCATGTTGCCTTATTTGTAGATTTTGTCTTGCTAATCATTTTTGTTTTTTAAAGTTTCTTTCTATCTATTATACATTATAATTTTTGAGATGATATGCAAAAATGAAAACAATTGGCAAAATTCATTGTTTAAGGACAATATCTCCTATAAGAAGTCATCTGACAGTTTTGATGTCAATGACATGAGGTAGATCTTATCATTCTGAACATTTTAGTCAATGTCAGGTTTTCTCCATCTTTAATGGTTTTCAAGGTAATAGCCAAACATTTTGTTTTACCCCTATGTTCTATTTTTAGCCATGTCGGCCATGTTGATATGGCCAGGAAGGCGGTGTCATCTGACACAATTTTTAAACTATTTGCCCCAATGATGATTGTGGCCAAGTTCGGTTCCAACTGGCCCAGTAGTTTCAGAGGAGAAGATTTTTGTAAAAATTAACGATGATGTGATGAGAAAAGCTAAAAGTTGCTATCTTAATAATGTCATACAAGAATATATAGAAACATTTTTTGGATAAATGGTGCAATATTTTGTCTCTCCCTTACCATTTTTAAAAGGAATTTTCAGCTATTTAGAAAAAGTCCTAATAAAATTTTAAGCTTGTTTTAAATGGCCAATAAGGTGGTTTTTAAGAACAAAACTTCTATATATTTTCTTTCTTTGTATTGATAGATTGTTTGTTAATTTTTCATGCTGTACTACAAAATACATTTAAAAATTGGTTTTCAAAGGTTATAAAATATCTTCCAGCAATGCAAGTCTGAGATAGCAATTCATAATATAACAAGAATGTGTCCATAGTACACGGATGCCCCACTCGCACTATCATTTTCTATGTTCAGTGGACCGTGAAATTGGGGTCAAAACTCTAATTTGGCACTACAATTAGAAAGATCATATCATAGGGAACATGTGTACTAAGTTTCAAGTTGATTGGACTTCAACTTCATCAAAAACTACCTTGACCAAAAACTTTAACCTGAAGTGGGACAGACAGATGAACGGACGGACGCACGGATGGACGAACGGACGAACTGTATGACGGACGGACAAACGAAAGGACCCACGGACCAAAAAACATAATGCCCCTTGGTGGGGCATAAAAATAAGGAGATGTGGAATGATTGCCAATGCAACAACTATCCACCAAAGTTCGAATGAAGTGGATGTAAGCAACAGGCAACCATACAGCCTTCAACAATCAGAATCAAAGAGCTTGATCGCTCTGAGGAATTAGATCGCCATTGTTTCCATTAATATTTCATTAAACAAGGAATTATTTGAACTGGAATAATTTTGATTATAAGTTGATACAAATTGTATGATGAAAACTAAGCCAGTTAAGGAGGGTAAGCCAAACATGGCTAAGGGGGGTTAGTTAGTTCATACTGAAATATCATTGAAAGTATCCCTGAACCTTGGGTAACCCTCCTTAGTTGGGTTTAAGTTTTCATCAAACATTTTTTATTAATTTTCCGGAATTCAAAATTAATCCAGATTCAAATAATTCCTTGTTATTAGTATTCTTTCTCATATATGACACAACTACACATGTATTCGCTATCTTATTTTCTTTCTCAAATATAATACATCTACAAATGAATTTGCTATCTAATTCAATCTACATGTAATTATAGTTTTTGAACATAACAAGAGAGCACATGCTGAAATGTCTCACCTTCTTTACTAACCATTGATATTATGTTGATAGTCCTAAATGAAAATTTTACTACAACTATTACATAAACTTAACATGATCCAAGAAAATGAAGTCAAGGTCATATAAACCAAACGAGAAATACATGTACACCTTACAATCATTCAATACACTAAATATAGTTGACCTATTGCTTATAGTTTCTAAGAAACAGACTTAACCAAGAAAACTAAACATTGACCAATGAATCGTGAAAATGAGGTCAAGGTCAGATGAACCATGCCAGGCAGACATGAACAGCTTACAATCCTTCCATACAACAAATATAGCTGACCTATTGCTTATAGTTTAATAAAAACAGACCGAAACACATAAACTTAACACTGAGCAATGAACTGTGAAAATGAGGTCAAGGTCAAATAAAACCTGCGAGACTGACATGTACATCATAAAATATTTCCATACACCAAATATAGTTGAACTATTGCATATAGTATTAGAAAAAAAGACCAAAACTCAAAAACTTAACTTTGACCACTGAACCATGAAAATGAGGTCAAGGTCAGATGACACCTGCCAGCTAGACATGTACACCTTACAATCATTCCATACAACAAATATAGTAGACCTATTGCATACAGTATAAGAAAAACAGACCAAAACATTAAAACTTAACTTAAACCACTGAACCATGAAAATGAGGTCAAGGTCAGATGACACCTGCCAGTTGGACATGTACTCCTTATAGTCCTTCCATACACCGAATATACTAGACCTATTGCTTATAGTATCTGAGATATGGACTTGACCACCAAAACTTAACCTTGTTCACTGATCCATGAAATGAGGTCGAGGTCAAGTGAAAACTGTCTGACGGGCATGAGGACCTTGCAAGGTACGCACATACCAAATATAGTTATCCTATTACTTATAATAAGAGAGAATTTAACATTACAAAAAATCTTAACTTTTTTTTCAAGTAGTCACTGAACCATGAAAATGAGGTCAAGGACATTGGACATGTGACTGACGGAAACTTCGTAACATGAGGCATCTATATACAAAGTATGAAGGATCCAGGTATTCTACCTTCTTAAATATAAAGCTTTTAAGAAGTTAGCTAACGCCGCCGCCGGATCACTATCCCTATGTCGAGCTTTCTGCGGCAAAAGTCGCAGGCTCGACAAAAACTACGCATGCGCTCAAAGACGTTAACAAACTGTTTGGATTATGTTTTAAATGAGGACAACCTGTCAATGCTGGTTCTCCATTTCCTTATGGAAGTTCAATATCAAAGTTTCATTAAGGTAACCTAATTGGAAAAACGTCACTTCAGTACTTATCGATCTGATTTATTCCAGAACAACTCTCACAATTTAACAATGAACACAGTGGAATTCCTATATTGACGTAATGCTAAATATAGATATTGCTTAATAGTAAAACTGATTTTCCATATTGTAAAATTAACTATTATAAAAAAGAGATATATCAAAACATGAGGATTTTGAGAAGAAAATTAAAGGAAAGTTGTTTTAATTTAACATGTTTGTTTGTTTGACTCTTTTAATCAAAACAATCTAAAGAATCTGAGTTGTTGCTATTTACAAAGCACGAAACAGTTGACGTGAGAGTCTTAGAAAGTGGTCAAAAGTAAAAGAAAACAGATTGCTTGACAGCAATCTTATTCCAAAAATTCGTAAGGGTTCCGCGGAACCCAGTGTCTCGCCTACTTTTTCTGTTAATCGCAGGCTCTACAAAAATGAGGAAGTAAATCAATAAAAATATTCCACTTGATACTATCTTTTGATTGTAAGAAGCTTCAGTCCAAGTTTGGTAAAAATCAAGTATAGTTTATGAATCTAATAAATGTTTAAAAACTTTAACTTCAGACTGAATGTAATTTTATCTGGAAGAAAACAAAATTTCCTTCTAGATACTAGCATTTGATCATAAACAAGCTTCTGTCCAAGTTTGATACAAATCCAAATTAGTATAAGAAAGTTATTAAAATTTTAAAAACTTTAACCACAGAGTGAATGTGTTGTTTCCTGGCAGAAAATCGAAGTCCATTTAAAAGTAAAATACGGAAAAAATTGATTTATTTTTTTACAAAATTTTCTTCTAGATACTAGCTTTTGATCATAAGCAAGCTTCTGTCCAAGTTTGGTACAAATCCAAAATAGTATAAGAAAGTTATTAAAATTTTAAAAACTTTAACCACAGAGTGAATGTGTTGTTTCCTGGCAGAAAATCTAAGTCCATTTAAAAGTAAAATAAGGAAAAAATGGATTTATTTTTTTACAAAATTTACTTCTGAATAATATCTTATGATCATAAACAAGCTTCTGTCCAAGTTTGGTACAAACCCAGGATAGTTTAAGAAAGTTATTAAAATTTGAAAAACTTTAACCACAGAGTGAATGTAATATTTCCCAGCAGAAAAACTAAGTCCATTTATAAGTAAAATACGGAAAAAATGGAATTTTATTTTTACAATATTTACTTCTGGATACCATCTTATGATCTTAAACAAGCTTCTGTCCAAGTTTGGTAGAAATCCAGGATAGTTTAAGAAAGTTATTAAAATTTCAAAAACTTTAACCACAGAGTGAATATTTGTGGACGCCGCCGACGACGACGACGCCGACGGAATGTAGGATCGCTATGTCTCGCTTTTTCGACTAAAGTCGAAGGCTCGACAAAAACCCATACCATATAGTTGGCTATAAAAGGCCTTGACATGAAAAATAACAATTCAAAACTAATGTCTCATTGTTGAAGGCCGTACGGTGACCTATAGTTGTTCTATGGCATTTGGTCTCTTGTGGAGAGTTATCTCATTGGCAATCATACCACATCATCTCATTTTTATAACATCCCAATATAATGTTCAGTATTTTTTTCCCTTTCTAATAAACCCAAAATCAAGTTATTCCCTTGCATATTGTTTTACTTTTGTCATTTCGTTTTTGGTAACAGGAATGTATGTTAACAATATATCATCATATTAAGTTCTATCAGGGTACACCACAGAATGAAAATCATGGGTGGTGGAGAAAGGTCAACAAATTACATGTGATGTGTAGCGTTGGATTGCATCGCTCCATGTACACAAATTGTCCCTGATTTGTTGCTAATTTTGTGCCCTTCTTTTAAAGTTGTTGCCATATATATCAAATTTGAAGGGGAACTTGCATAATTGCTCTTATTAGTGGTTACTACACTTTTATGAACCTATTAAGCAGGGAGAAGTTAAGGCCAGATAAGGCTCAGGCTTCAGAGTTTTACAGAATTTTATAGCCATTTCAAACAATTCTGTTCTGACTAGTAAATTCATATCAATATAAAATGACAATTTTTATATATTATAAAATGCAACCCTCCCCCCTTCCAAAAAAAATCATAAATGGATGTAAAGTAAGTATATACTAAGTATTTCCAGTTTCAATCTGTTCCCCAGATAATATTTATTTTTTAAACAAATTTAAATGGCACTCTGATTTCAGCTCTTAATCAGACTGAAATTCATTACTGGCTATAAATACCAGATACACTGTTGTCCTTGATATAGAGATTTTCTCATATTTTCCCGCCAAAATGCACATTGCTGCCAACAGATGTAAACACACAACTTTTCCACGTGATCATGATTTGTTTGCTTTAATAAATTTGTTAAAATGTTGGGTTTTTTTGTCTTGAGACAAATAAGTGTATTCAACTTTTAACAATCACTTTTTTTTTTCAATGGAAACAAACTATATTTTTTAATTTCCCTTCCAAAACAAACTATCTGTAATCTTTTCACTTCCCTTCTAAAACACATTATTTCTTTCAAGAAACAATTCATTTTAAAGAAACACCATGCCCATCAAAAAATGAATGGTTGGTGCTTTTGATATTTACCAAAAGTCTGAGAGCTATTCTGACATGTGACTTTTCTAGCTGCCATTTGCTGTCTCCATTCATTGGTATGGGAAGGTGTAATTCTGATATTTCCTTCAAAAACTAAAATGATAAAACCATTTAATTGACATAAATACTTTTCATCATAGACAGTGATAGTACAGCAGGTTCTTTACATAAAATATATCTACTCAGAAAGAAATGCAAATGCATTATTTTGCCATTTTTTTACTTCAAGATTTCCAAATGCAAAGTAAACAGTCACATCAGCATGGAACCATACAAAGCATAAAAAATGTTTAATACGTTTTATATACTTGAATAGATAAGCTTTACTGTAAAACAAATGTACATGGACTTTCATTTAAAAGAATATCCTTTATCTTCTCCAAATCTTCAGAAATGTACTGGTCTCTTGTGGAGAGTTGTCTCATTGGAAATCATACCACATCTTCTTTTTATATTGATATTGAATTATAGTCTTCCTGTACTCTTATTTGCTGACAGTTTTTTCATATGCAGTGACCTTAACCATGATCCCACTTGTTAGAAATTGACAACCACACAGCGCAAGTGCGAGGGAAAAACTGTGATGCAAGAAAAGGTAAACAAACATGGAAGATAGAAAAATAGAATTAAATGATCCTGAAAGAAACATTTTTAGTCACTAAATCATGTAACAACTATTATGACAAAGTTAATTTGCAGCTAAAGTTTTCAATCAACAATCACTGAATGAAATATGTTTTTTTGGATTTTACGTCATGGATTTCAAATAAATGTAAAATAAATTGCTTCGCTGAGCGCAGCTGGATACGACCGCAGAGGTCCAACCCTGAACAATTGGGGCAAAAATGGACACAATATTCACGCTTGATACAGGTCTGAATTTGGATTGTAAATAAATAACTGACACAAAATAGGTTTCTGACACAGAATAACTGTAGTCAAAGAACTTAGAATTGGTAATATGATTTGAATTTATATTCAATTTATGCTTTTGTGCAATACACTATGCTGTTGCGTATTGACCTCCCCCCCCCCCATAATCTCAATTCAAATTTCTAATGCAGTTTGCAACCATAATTACCCATTAAAATACATCATAAAAGTCTTGAAATAGAAAATGACATACATATTCAAGGCTAAAATTAATATTTATTACTGTAACATTTAAAAATAAATTGACAGCTAATCACCTCAAGACAATACAGCATTTCTTATACATAGTTTACAAGCAGTGTAAGGGAGGTAATCCAAAACATACACAACATTGTATATTAAATGTGATTGGATTACTTCCCTTACACTGCTTTAAAATTGTCCATTAACAAGGAAACCCTTGTTTTTCCCCTTTTTTGCCCCTAATTCCTAAATGGTTTGAGCCATAACCCCCCAAAGTCAATCCTAACCATCCCTTTGTGGTATGGAAACTTGTGGTATAATTTCAGAGAGTTTCATATATTAAAAACACAAGTTATTGTCTAAAAACTACAAAAATGCTTATTTGGGCCCCTTTTTTTGCCCCTAATTCCTAAACTGTTGGAACCATAATCCCCAAAATCAATCCCAATCTTCCTTTTGTGATTATAAACCTTGTGTTTAAATTTCATAGATATCTATTTACTTATACTAAAGTTATTGTCCGGAAACCAACTGTCTTCGGACGACGACGACGACAACGTGATACCAATATACGACCACAAAAATTTAATTTAGTATATATGCATTCATTGGTTCAATAAATTCATTCACATTATAATTAAAAGAAACTCTTTTCATATGACTTTAAACACATATTTGGCAAGTTATTGTACATGTATGACTAAATGACATATTTAATTTTATGAATTTTTTAACAGATGTAAACTGGAACACAGTAGTTCTACCTTTCCAAAAATATGTTTTAATTTACTTTTATAAAGCTCTTATAAAACCATACAAAGTCGGAAATATTTGTGATATGACGTATAAATGTAGTGTTTTGTACTTCCTAAATTTGTCTTTGTAACAATCTTTTTTCCACAGAAAACGCCAATTTTTGAGAAACGATCCAAATTCGGAAACCATTATCGATCCGTGTCTTATACGCTTTTGTGCATGCTTAGTCGACGTACTGCCCGCGAAATCCAAGTGAAAGTAAGAGGAAAGGATAGAAAATAGGACAGTTAGGCCTATAAGGATCCTGTATTGTATTGTAAGTGCATCATTTTGCTAAATTAAACGACTTCAATCCTTTTTACTCAGGTGCAGAACTGTCCAAAAATGAAATGTGCGTTGAACGTGTTGAAGTGATCCTCCCCCCTTTTTATGTGTAAACACAGGCACCCGACGTCCGGACCCCTCCCCCCTTTTTATGTGTAAACACAGGCACCCTTGACACTCTTTGTTTCAACACTTGCCCAATTGTACTGCGATTTCACAGGCATCTTCTAGTCATAATTAAAACCAAGCAAGATAAAGATAAGAAATTAATAAAGTTCATCTGATACCGGTATTCATCATTGAAGACAATTAATGGCACCCACTTTATGCCTGTGTCAAAAGTGATGATTTTTATTCATTAGCAATTGGCCAAAATCATAAGTATATCTGAAGTTTCGTATTCTTTTTAAAGTGTTCTTTATCCATTTAGATGGGAAATTAGCACTAAATTCTTTACCTTTCTTGTATATGGTGTGAAGTTATTATATTTCTTAATTTCTCCTGTTTCCTGAAAATATACAATAGATGTTTAATGGCAGTCTGAGTTAATCCTATGAAAATGTTTTATGAATAATCAGTAACTATTTTTTTACAACATGGTTACTTCCTACCCATGAAATCCACGAATATTAGTATTCAATGAATATCAATGAATCCACAGTACACAATATGACTACCCTCAATCTGCAACTTTAGTGAAAATTTACTGTCTCACTATCTGCTTCATCCATTGAAATGTTGCTGAAAATTAACTTAGTTTCAAAGTTTCAACATCTTGAAGCTTCTCCATATCTGTGTACAAAATGAGGTCCACATCTTCAATGTTTACAGTATACACAATCAATCTGGAAAAGTGAAGGCTACAAGTTGATAAGGATTTGATTACACTAGACATGTACCCTTTTCCCCTTCATATCTGAATAAAATGCTTCGCCGAGCGCAGCCTGATACGACCTCAGAGGTCGGATCTTGAACAGTTGGGGCAAGTTTGGACACAGTATTCAAGATTGATACTGTCTGAATTTGGATTGTGATCAAATTTTTGACATAATATAGGTTTCTGACACAAAATAAATGTCGTCAAAGATCTTAAAAATTTGAAATGGGACATTTAATTTACCTAGTATGGTCTGATATCCAAAATCTAACAACATGGTTAGATTCAGCATATAAAAAAACACCAAAAATTTAATTTTAGTTGAAATCAAACAAAGTTTAATTTTGGACCCTTCAAACTTTAATATGGACTGACTTGAAAACAGGGCCCAAAATAAAAAATCTAAATGCACAATAAGATTCAGCAAATCATACAGCCGCAATAATTCAGTTTTTGATGAAATCAAACAAACTTTAATTTTGGACCCTTTGGACCTCAATGTAGACCAATTTAAAAATGGGGCCCAATATCCAAAATAGTAATACAAGGTTAGAACCCCCAAAAATAAAAGACTTTAAATGAATCCCACTGAAATTGGTTAAAAGATTTGTATTTATTTTCAATTGAAGATTTCTTGTTATTGTGCAATACTGTGCTATTGTGCAATACTGTGCTGTTGCACAATACTTAGTTAATCTGTTATATATAATAATTTACACACCCTGTTTGGTCTGTAACTCCTGTCATATCAGTATTTGTTGCTTTTATATATAAATCAGAAATAATCAATGTAATAAACTGTTATCACAGAATTATGTCTCGCTTTTTTGTAATTTTGATTATGCAAATGTTAAAATTAAAATGGCAATACTTAACAAGTTAGGCTAATATTCAAAGTCAATGAACCATGACTGAGGTACATGGCTAAACCATCTCCATGTAAATGAGATGCGCCAATGCTAATACAACTGCATACCAAATATCATTGACTTATTATAAGTTGTTCCCTTTAAACAAACCTAAACACAAACATTAACTTGTAAACTATGTAAAAGTTTCAAAGTCAATGAACCATGAAGAGGGGTGGAGCTATATAATCTCCATGGAAACGATACTTACAAATGCCAATAAATTTGCATACCAAATATCATTGACTTAACATTAGCAGTTCATCTAAAACTGATCTTATCACAAACTAATACATGTAAACTAAGCAAAAGTTTCAAAGTCAATAGGCCATGACTGAGGGGATGGGGCCAAATATTCTCCATTGAAATGAGATGTGCTAATGCTTATACAACTGAATACCAATTAACATTGGCCTACCACTAACGGTTCCCCTTGAACTGACCTAATCACAAACTAATACATGTTAACTAAGCAAAATTTTCAAAGTCAATAGACCATGACTAAGGGGGCTGAGCCAAATAATCTCCATGGAAATGAGATATGCCAATGCTTATACAACTGCATAACAAATATCATTGACCTACTACGAATGGTTCCCCTTAAACTGACCTAATCACAAATTAATACATGTAAAATAAGCAAAAGTTTCAAAGTCAATAGACCATGACTGAGGGGGCAGGGCCAAATAATCTCCATGGAAATGAGATGTGCCTATGTTAATACAATTGTATACCAAATATCATTGACCTACCACAAATGGTTCCCCAAAAACTGACCTAATCACAAACTAATACATGTAAAATAAGCAAAAGTTTCAAAGTCAATAGACCATGACTGAGGGGGCAGGGCCAAATAATCTCCATGGAATTGAGATGTGCCAATGCTAATACAACTGTATACCAAATTAGGTTGGTTCCCTCCGTAAAATATTCAGTATGCCTTCGTAATATACAAATATTAATGGTCGGTATGAGCTAATGATGGCCTTGAACTTGAACGTTTCGGTTCCCGGTTTGTCGAACGTCCACATACGGTACCAGTTGAAAATGGCGTTAAACGTCAGACTGAATTTCCCCTGACTGAAGTCTGTTCTTGATGGAAACAAATATACCAAACTCATTGATTCATGATTTAATAACAGGGGGAAACATGCATATAAACACCAAAGAAAAATAGATTGTCAACTGTTTTCCTCATTCAATAATGCATATCATAATCCATGAACCAATCATCTTGTAAACTTGAGCTTCAGGCTAATGGATTCAAAAGTTTATCGTGAAGACTGCAACATTAGGCTGTTGTTTGATATAAATGAGTGGGTGGGTCGTTTCCTAAATCGCTGTTATTTTGAAACTCTCTCCCTTTTATTTCTTAGGGAGCTACCATTTGATTTTTATGGGGGGCTAGGATGAAAAATTTTGTCCTGCATTTTTTTGTTGTTGTAATCTCTGTCCTGCCTTTTTATTTTTCAATCTATTCGGTCCTGCCTTTTTTTTTAATTAGTTTATCCTGACTTTTTTTACTTAAATTGTCATCCTGCCTTTTTTTTTGCCAAGTTGCTCATCCTGCCTTTTTATTTACTAAAAACTCCTGTCCTGCCTTTTTTTCAAATTTCGTCCTAGCCCCCCCCCCCCCCCCCCCCATAAAAATCAAATGGTAGCTCCCTTAGATGACACAGTCCATGTTTTACCCCCCCCCCCAAAAAAAAACAAAAAAAAAAATTATCCCACATCCCCACTTTTTATTTACCCCTATCCTGTATACCAAAAAATGTTTTGCAATAATTACGCACTGACCATTCCTCTTTTGTGATTTGAATAGTTAAATGGTGTTGTTTGTTTTTTTAGGAGGATTACAATTTTTGATTCATATTTTTACAGAAGGGAAGTGTCAAAATAGTAGTACATGTATTGAAATAATTAAAAAAATCTCTGTGCTCCTATTAACTGGTGTATTGTAGGTTTTTTATTCCCAAAAATTATAAAATTATGAAGCCTATTCTTGCCAACTAGAAAATTATAAAGTACATGTAATTCAGATTTTGTCCTGATACTCTTGGCATTAGCAATAATTGTTATTGAAGTTATGTGCATTAAACCAGAGAAGAATTCATAAATAGGAAATCAATTGCAACTAATAAGTTGAAAATGACTTGGGGCCAATGGCCCTTTCATCACTGGTGCAATATTGTCTCATTGCCATAGATTAGCAATATTATTACAGTGCATTATTTTTTATTATTTTTCGATTTTATATATGCTTATTAAAAATGATCTTGATCCCTTCTGTCTTTTCTTTCACCATCTTATTACCGGTAAGTTGAAAAGAAATAAAGTGAAGCTAGATCATGATTTTCTTAATATAGGGTTGTTTGTCACATACTGTTTCTAAAGTTTGCATAAATGGCCAAAATTATCAGAAAATAGTCAATTAAGGCATTGCTATTTATTTTCTTCCCGCTGTTAGACTCACTATGGCAAAATTGGGATGTCCCTACTCACCATGACCAACAATATTGAGTCCATTGATTTGCCTATAAAATTCTTAATGTGTACCAAGTGTTACATTCAATTTTTACTTTTACTTAGATATAAGAAGATGTGGTATGAGTGCCAATGAGACAACTCTCCATCCAAGTCAAAATTAATAAAAGTAAACCATTATAGGTCAAAGTACGGTCTTCAACACGGAGCCTTGGCTCACACCGAACAGCAATCTATAAAGGGCCCCAAAAATTACTAGTGTAAAACCATTCAAACAGGAAAACCAACGGTCTAATCTATATAAAAAACGAGAAACAAGAAACACTTATGAACCACATCAAAAAACGACAACTACTAAACATCAGATTCCTGACTTAGGACAGATGCAAACAAATGCAGCGGGTTTAAATGTTTTAATGGTACTGCACATTAACCAATATCAATTATTTAATATATATGATTGGGGACTGGGTTTTAAGCTAACAGTTACCTTTGTAGCTATTACACCCAAATTTTGTCCTGATACTCTTGGCATTAACAATAATTGTTATTGAAGTTATGTGCATTAAACCAGAGAAGAATTCATAAATAGGAAATCAATTGCAACTAATAAGTTGAAAATGACTTGGGGCCAATGGCCCTTTCATCACGGGTGCAATATTGTCTCATTGCCATAGATTAGCAAATAATGGCTGTTTTCACTTCATTCCTCTTTGAATCACCTTTCTAATATATTTTACCTTAAAATAAATCATCAAAAAATTATATTGTTTTTCCTTGTTCTATGTTTTTATTGTGTTTGTTCTAGTATTATGACTCATGGTGCAGATCTGCAAAAGAGGAGGTGTGTGTGTGAACATAAAACTGGTTAAACCCCACCTTAGTTTGTGTCTATACCAAGTCAGGCTTTCTGGACCTTAAGTTGTTTGTCATTGTTTGTACTGTATCATATGTTTTTTCTTAAGTCTGGTATACTTTGTTGAAATTTAAATCTTATCAAAACAGGTGTTTCCCAAAATTTACCATCTTTTCACATAATATAAGGTTTTACCACACTTTTGACCCCTGGGAACAATTCAGGATGACCTTAATACATTGTAACTATATATCGGTTTCGTTAAATTCCAGCGCAAGAAGATATTTCTCAAAATTTGAGATTTTAAACGAGATGTAAGTTTATACCAATTTTATTTTAAATTGGTTTTCTAATTTTTGAAATACTTATTTACACTTACATATCAATCCTTGTTGAAATCTTAGCATAAGAAGACAATTTCACTGTATCCTCCAATTTAACTGCAAATCTTGAACCAAGATTACATGGAAAAGCATATTATACATTTTACATAGATCTTGAGTTTTGTTGTAATTGAAGCAAAAAGTTGTTTGTTCAAATCTCTAAAATTTTTAACAAACGTATATTTTTACTCCAATCTTTTCCCAATTTTTATAATAATCAATCGAGAATGTGACACTTTTGGATAGCGTAGTATACACCTTAATATATTTTTGTTGAAAACTTGGCACAAAAAAGATGCTTTTCAAAATTTCTGATTTTTAACACGACATCTTCATTAGCCAAGGGTTACGATCCTGTCCGAGGGGACTGGATCGTAGGCCTTGGCTAGCAAAGATGAACATAAAGAATGCAGACACTGAAATGTCTTGCCTGCTTTACTTAATATTGTGACTGAATTTATGTTGAAATTTGAAAATATAAAAGTAAGATGTGATATGATTGCCAATGAGACAACTCTCCACAAGAGACCAAATTACTCAGAAATTAACAACTAAAGGTATGGCCTTCAACAATGAGCAAAACCCATACCGAAATGTCAGTTGTTAAAGGCCCCGAAATGACAAATGTAAAACAATTCAGAACATGAATGTGTCCAAAGTAAAAGGATGCACCACTCACACTATCATTTTCTATGTTCAGTGGACTGTGAAATTTGGGGTCAAAACTCTAATTTGGCATTAAAATTAGAAAGACCATATCATAGGAAACATGTGTCCTAAGTTTCAAGTTCATTTGACTTCAACTTCATCAAAAACTACCATGACCAAAAACTTTAACCTGAAGCAGACTGGACAGACGAACAGACACACAGACCGAAAAACATAATGCCTAGGTGGGGCATAAAAATTACGGCCTGATTTATGTACAAAATAATGAAAAAAAAACAAATAAGATATAAAGCAACAAACAACAAAAACTGAATTACAGGCTCCTGACTTGGGACAGGCGAAGTCTGTTATATGAAGTTTTTACTATAAGTATCACATACACTTAACATTATCAATCATCCATGAAAATGAGGTCAGATGAACCATACCTTATGTACAATCATTGCATACAGCAAATATTGTTTACATGTTACTTATAGTATCTGATAAGAAAACTTAACCTTGATCATTGATCCATGAAATGAAGTTGAGGTCAGGTAAACCCTGTCTGATGGACATGTATACCTTGCAAGGAACCAATATACCAAATACAGTTAGTTATCCTATTACTCATAATAATGGAAATTCAAACAACAAAATATAAAATGCTCCAGACGGCACATCTTGATACGACCGCAAATGTTGAACCCTGAACAAGTATGGTCACAACAATCAAGCTTATTACAGCTCTGTATTTGGATTGTGATTTAAAATTTGACACAGTAAAGGTTTCTGAAACGGAATGAATGTTGTCTATGAACTTAAAAAAATTTGAAATTGGATATTTACATGCATTTGCATTATGGTCCAATATCCAAAATCTAAATGCTTGGATAGATTCAGCATATGGGGCAATATGCGCAATTGTTTCTCCATAGGCGGTAATGGTAACGTTTTCTTCTGTAGCTCAGTCCATATCGTAAACTTGGATATGTATGATGGTTCGTTTCGAAGCTGAGACATTTTCACATATGTGGTTAAATTTTCGGGGTACGAAGTGTGATTCATTTTTCCCTAAATTAGCATACCCCGAAAATCTTTTCGTGACGTGGCTCTTCATAGTAAAAAGTCCCTTTTTTCACACAATAATTTCTTTGAAAATTTAATACTTTGAATACATATAATAACTCCATAGTTTTTACACATTTATTCTATGGTCCTATACTTTCCAGATCAACACAAATGGTTAAGCTCAGTCACTTGTTAAAAATTGAAACATGTCCAATATCACTACATAGAGATTTTTTGTTTACACACAACTTTTGTGTTCCTCAATTGGAGGCGCATTGGGGATATTGACCCATATCAAAGAACCCATAGAATTTAATTTTGGTTAAACTCAAACTAAGTTTAATTTTGGACTCTTTGGGCCTTAATATGAACCAATTTGAAAACCAGACCCAAAATCAAGATTTTCAATAATGGCTGGGTACCAGTCTAATACCAAATATGATTGACCTACAACTTGTGGTTCACCTCAAACTAGACCTAATCACAAACTAATACATTGTTGACGCTGCCGACGCCGGAAACAGCATACATATGTCTCGCTTTTTGACTCCGTCAAGCAAGACAAAAATAGAAAATTTTTTTGAAAAAAACAAATAACTATGAAAAAAAAAATCCCCTCCAAAAAATTTTTTTTGAAAAAATTTAAATTTTGAAAAATCTGGAAGAAAAAAAATTTTGAAGATTATTTTCATTTCAGGAAAAATGTACAATTTCAGAGAGTTCCAATAACTTTAACACAAGTTATTAGATATAAGAAGATGTGGTATTGTCTGGAAACTAGGAAAACGCTTGTTTTTGGCCCTTTTTTTGCCCCTAATTTCTAAACGTTTGGGGCAATTACCCTCAAACTCAATGCCAGCCATCCCTTTGTGGTGGTAAGGAACCTTGTAGTACAATTTCAGAGAGATCCATACACTTAAAACACAAGTTATGGTCTGGAAACTAGAAAAATGCTTGTTTTTTGCCCCTAATTCCTGTCAACATTTGGGGCAATTACCTCCAAACTCAATCCCAGCCTTCCCTTTGTGATATGGAACCTTCTTACACACTAAGTTATTGTCCGGAAACTACAAAAATGTTTGTTTTTGGCCCCTTTTTGGCCCCTAATTCAGTCCCAACCTTCCTTTTGTGGTATTGAACCTTATGGTAAAATTTCATAGAGATCCATTCACTTAAACTAAAGTTATTGTCCGGAAACTAAATGCGTCTTCGGACGATGCAGACGACGACATGATAGCATTATACGACGCAAAAATCTTATAAAAAGTAACATTCAAACTAACATATGTATGTAAGTACCTAACAACATTAAAGTGTTCTGGTCTTGCTGGTTAAAAGTAAAACTCAGAAATTTTTACTTATCACCAAAATATACAATACATATTTACAAAGTTTTATCAATATATTTACAGTAATAACAAAGAAAATCAAACTTATTTTCTTTTCTTGACTACTGCCTGCAGTATGTGACATAAACTACTGTTATGGAAGATGGGATTGGAAAGTACAATCATTTAAAGTCTTGTCCATTAATCAAATTACAATGTTAGCTGAGAACAAAACTTTATGACAAAAGAGATGATTTCAGCTTCCCAATTGTGAAGTTCTTCTTTCAATGTAGCACAGATTGGTTGACCACTATGGAATATCTGTTTTACAGATGATGACAGGTATGTTTCAATTGTCGTAACCTCTTTTCCTTGAATTTGACCTACCGAATTAGATTTATACCGGTTTTGTACTTTCATGAGCAACACAAAGTGCCACTAGTGGAGCAAGATCTGCTTACCCTTCTAGATCATCTGAGATCACCCCCCCCCCCCCCTTTGGGCCAGGTGAGCTAAAAAGGAAATAAAAGAATGTGTCTGAGGACACAAATGCCCCTTCTCAAAGCTTTGCTATTTTCCAAGTTATAAATTCAAACACTGTCTGTGTGTTGTGGTTTTTAGCATTGGGTATGAGTTTCATAAAATTTGGATGTGACAAATTTATGTTAGACTGCAGAAACAAAAATGGGACATATGGATGTAAAGACAGACAAACTGAAAGACGGATGGACAGAAGGAAGGAAAGACGGAAGGACGGTCAAGGCAATGTCAAAAAATGGGGTTCAGCAGTCAACATTGTGTTATAATCTTAATAACTATAAAAACAAACAACTATTTCAACAAAGAAAAACACAATGGCAATTGGCATATAGACCGTAAAAATGAAAGACAAGAATACAAAAATGACCATAGCACAACAGGCTTGGGGTAATTGTAATAGTACCGGTAATCATTAATCAGCTGTAATCGATTACAATTTTTCAAGTAATCATTGTAATCATTTAAAATCAGCCAAAATCTGTTTACATGTATTTTAATTTAATCAATTACTTTTCAAAATACCTTGTAATCCTGATTACTTAATACAGTCAGAGTTCAGACATAAACAGGTCCGTTTTTGTTTCTGACTTATAGAAGTCAAATCATGTATTTTATTGTCATAGGTGATGTACTTTGACCACAAAGTCAAATAACGTGTTTTTGTCCTGTTTCATGACGTATAAAAAAGACTTAAACAAGTCTTTCATTTTCTGACTTAGACAAGTCCTAAATTGTAAACACAATTTTATCAAAATACATGATTTGACTTCTATAAGTCAGAAACAAAAACGGACCTGTTTATGTCTCTGACTTATAGAAGTCAAATCATGTATTTTGATAAAATTGTGTTTACAATTTAGGACTTGTCTAAGTCAGAAAATGAAAGACTTGTTTAAGTCTATTTATACGTCATGAAACAGGACAAAAACACGTTATTTGACTTTGTGGTCAAAGTACATCACCTATGACAATAAAATCTTGTCAGAGAATTTACAAGGACCTGAGTTATCTACAAGTAATGATCTGATTGAACAGGTTTTCATTACATCTAAATTTTTTCCAATTTCAGTGGTTATAAATGGTTGCATCAGAAAGTGAATGGACATTGTCTCTGTTTTTTTAGAATCTTACTCATATTTTTCTTCAGAAGTCAAAGTATTGCCTAACAATGTTGTCTCAATTTCATGTAGATGTGTGACCTCTTTTTATTTATGCATGGGTCTTGAAGTTAACCGATTTTGGTAACTTTTTGACTTGAAGAAGTCATTAATCACAACCTTTTGATAAATGTTAAATATTTTTTGCTTAACATTAATTGACTTGTTGGAGTCTTATTTTGATTTAAAATAAAGGGAGAGAACCTATGAAACATGCAAATTTAGACCTCTACAAGTCAAAAGCAAAACTAGACTTATTCATGTCTGAGCTCTGACGGACATTCTGATTAAAATGAAAACAAAATCTCAAATTGTGTTTTTGGTCATTATATCATGTCTTAAATGAATATTTTTATTATTCATATTTGATAAATATATAATTTGTTACAATAGTTTTGTTTACTTTAAGCATTTTAAGATATTATGATATGTGGATATACATGTAATTTGATACCAACAAAATGTTGTTTTAATGATTTTTTTTTAAAACTTGTTTTGTGGGGACATCATTACATGTTGAAAGGTAGAAATGACTTGCATATTAAGAAAAACTCCTGGTATAGAAATTTAATGTCTCTCATTCCTAAAGCCCTTGGCAAAAATATGCTCAAGACTGGCCATATGCATAGTGAATTTCTATCGGCATTATAATTATATATGTGTACAGTGAATTAGTTGATTTTCATTGTGAAAAGGGGATCAGATACATTAGTATGTCAGGTCCACCTATTTTGGAGTACTTTATTTTGCCTAAAGATGAATTTTGGAAAGTCAGAGCACAGTGTAAACTTTGTAAAATCCTTTCTCAAAAAGTGCTATAGTTATAACCTTTATTCATTCACATCATTCAAATGGGTTATTTTGAAATTCATTGTAAGCAGATGTAATCATGATTACTTGCCAATGTAACCATTAATTTAATTAGTTACTTTGAGAAATGGTGTAATCATTAATTTAATTTAATTGTACAATTGACAAAGTAATTGTAATTCAATCAATTACATTGAAAGTAATTTGACCCATCTCTGTAACACAATAACATAATGGCGGGATGTATAAATACAGAGCCACACCAAAAGGATATAACAAAATGGACTAAACAGTAAATGGTTAAAAATATACAAACACAAATAAAAAAAATGAAAATGAAGTCAAGGTCAGATGAAACCTGCTAGTCAGACATGTAAACCTTACAATCATTCCATACACCAAATATAGTAAGTGGCCCTATTGCTTTAAGTATCTGAGAAATAGACCAAACCACAAAAACTAAACATTGTCCAATGAACCATGAAAATGAGGTCAAGGTCAGGTGAAACCTGTCAGTTGGACGTGTACACCTTACAATCATTCCATACACCAAATATAGTTGACCTACTGCTTATATTATCTGAGATATGGACTTGACCCCGTTACTTTACCTTGATCACTGAAATCAGGACAAGGTCAGGTGACAGACATGTAGACCTTGCAAGGAACCCACATACCAAATATAGTTATCCTATTACTCATAATAAGAAAGTATTTCACTTTAAAAAAAACAACAGTAATTTTTTTCATGCAGTTACTGAACCATATAATATATAATAGTCATATGAACAACTAGGTACACAGTGATTGATGATTGGTTGCTTAAAGTCCAGTGGCAAATATTCCATGCATGTTCAGGATGAAAACAGGCATTCTTTCTACACGAGGCATAAGATTTAAAGTCCTTATACTGCACCTGTCCTAAGTCAGGAATCTGATGTTCAGTAGTTGTCGTTTGTTGATGTGGTTCATAAGTGTTTCTCGTTTCTTGTTTTTTATATAGATTAGACCGTTGGTTTTCCCGTTTTAATGGTTTTACACTAGTAATTTTTTGGGGCCCTTTATAGCTTACTGTTCGGTGTGAGCCAAGGCTCCATGCATGTATGTTGAAGACCGTACTGGGACCTATAATGGTTTACTTTTATGAATTTTTACTTGGATGGAGAGTTGTCTCATTGGCACTCATACCACATCTTCTTTTATCTATAGACAAGGCTGCATACTGGAACATCCCGCACAGCCAAAACAGACGCCCCACTTTGGTAAGGGTTTTACTGCCGGTCGGAAGAAGACCTGTAATGACCATATTTTTATTCCCCAGTCACCCTTGGGGGTGGCACTCATTGACAAATAAATGATTTCCTTTATTTATCAGAACTACGATTCAAAGTTGATGAGCAAGTGAGGAACATCCACCATTGCACTAAATGGAAGTCGTGTTCGCAACATATGCAAAAGGCATAATGTTCTGGTTTCCAATTTCGTTGTCTGAGATTTCTTTCCTTGCTTCAGAAATTTAATTGTGCCATCAGACATTGTAAAATTGAAAACAAAGACTTGTTTCGTTCATTAATTATTCTGAATTGAACAAGAAATAGAGAGATCGTTTTTTACTGGTAGATAGTCCAGAGAAACCTTAAAGAAAATAACAGTCCGAATCATTCAAGCACTTAATGTTTGACAATTCTAACCAAAAAAATAAAGCGTAACAATGATAATAAAATGCTCCGCAGGGCGCAGCTTGATACGACCGCAGAGGTCGAACCCTGAACAGTTGGGGCAAGTATGGACACAACATTCAAGCTTGATACAGCTCTGAATTTGGATTGTGATTAAATATTTGACACAGCATAGGTTTCTGACACAGAATGAATGTGGTCTAAGAACTTAAAAATTTTAAATTGGACATTCACCTTTTATGGTCCAATATCCAAAATCTAAATACATGGTTAGATTCAGCATATCAAAGAACCCCAAGAATTCAATTTTTGATGAAATCAAACAAAGTTTAATTTTGGACCCTTTTGACCTCAATGTGGACAAAGTTGATAATGGGGCCCAAAAATCAAAAATCTAAATACATGGTTAGATTCAGCATATCAAAGAACCCCATATATTCAATTTTTGTTAAAATCAAACAAAGTTTAATTTTGGACCCCGATTTGGACCAACTTGAAAACTGGGCCCATAATCAAAAATCTAAATACATGTTTAGATTCAGCATATCAAAGAACCCTAAAAATTCAATTTTTGTTAAAATCAAACTAAGTTTAATTTTGGACCCTTTAGACCATAATGTAGACCAATTTGAAAACGGAACCAAAAATTAGGAATCTAAATACACGGTTAGATTCGGCATATCAAAGAACCCCAATAATTCAATTTTTGATGAAATCAAACAAAGTTAAATTTTGGACCCTTTGGACCTCAATGTAGACCAATTTAAAAACGGGGCCCAAAATCCAAAAACTTAATACACGGTTAGATTCAGCATATTAAAGAACCCCAATAATTCAAGAATAAAACCCCATTGAAATTGATCAAGAAATAAGCAATTTATACAAAGTATCTTCTTTTGCACAATACTGTGCAATTGAATATTTCTTGCTATTGCGCAATACTGTACAATTGACAATTTCTTGCTATTGCGCAATACTGTGCTATTGGATATTTCTTGCTATTGCCCAATACTGTGCAATTGAAGATTTCTTGCTATTGCGCAATACTGTGCAATTGAAGATTTCTTGCTATTGGGCAATACTGTGCAATTGAAAATTTCTTGCTATTGCACAATACTTATTATATAATAATTTACACATCCTGTTTGGTGTGTATCTCCTACCATATCAGTATTATTTGCTTTTAAATATAAATCAGAAATAACCAACTTAAAATGGAAAATTTTAAAAGAAAAAAAAAAATCCCCCCCCCCAAATTTTTTGAACCCCCTTATGATTCATCACCCCCAAACTCAATCCCAGCCTTCCCTTTGTGGTATGGTACCTTGCAGTACAATTTCAGAGAGATCCATACACTTGAACACAAGTTATTGTCTGGAAACTAGAAAAATGCTTATTTTTGGCCCCTTTTTGGCCCCCAATTCCTAAACGTTTTGGGCAATTACCCCCAAACTCAATTCCAGCTTTCCCTTTGTGATATGGAACCTTGTAGTACAATTTCAGAAATATCCAAACACTTACACACAAGTTATTGTCATGAAACTAGAAAAATGCTTTTTTGCCCCTTTTTTGGCCCCTAATTCCTAAAATTTTGAGGCAATTACCCCCAAAATCAATTACAGCCTTCCCTTTGTGATATGGAACCTTGTGGTACAATGTCAGAGAGATCCATACACTTACACACAAGTTATTGTCTGGAAGTTACAAAAATGCTTATTTTTGGCCCCTTTTTGGCCCCTAATTCCTTAACTGTTGGTACCATAACCCCCAAAATCAATCCCAACCTTCCTTTCGTGGTATAGAACCTTATGGTAAAATTTCATGGAGATACATTCACTAAAACTAAAGTTAGAGTGCGAAAACCAATGTGTCTTCGGAGGACGCCGGACGACGCCAGACGACGACGACGACGCCAACGTCATACCAATATACGACCAAAAAATTTTTAATTTTTGCGGTCGTATAAAAATGATATATAAACAGAGAACTGATAATGAACATAAATCCAAAACAAATAGACTGTTAATCTTAACACTAATTTTGGTCCAAAATTTGTAATAATTACGGAAAAATCGTTATGGTTGGCATCTATGCATAAGGTATCTGCATACAAGGCAGTGTTCTCAATAAGAGCAGGCAACCGGCAAAATCTGCCGCTTAATGCATGTTTTGTGCCGGCTATTAATTTATTGACAAAAATATGACATAGGCGAAAATCGCATAGTCAGGATCTGTCGTACATCTTTTTTTTACTAACTGGTTCCGAGTCGTCCGCCAGGCGTAAATAATACAATAGTCAACGTAAACCAGTTTTAAATCATTTGAGCGTTTGAAACAATACAATAAAATCTGTACAATCGAAATTGAACATGAATCAAACATGAAGAGAACGATCAGTGATTCCTTTTAGCGTGAGCCGGATTTACAGTAAAGTAAAGATAAGAAAGCTCGCTTAGTGTATCTTACATGGATTTAAACTTGTGTGCATTTATGTATTTTATTGCATAATCGCCGGTGTATAAAGTAAAATAAAACACGGTGAAATCAGTCCACATCTGACGAATTCTAGTCACTTCGGAATGTGGTTAAATCGGCACCCGGTATACTCAGTTCGGTACCTAGTCAAATATACGTTGAATATATATTGTTTTTAGTATTCTTAGCAAAAAAAATAAAATAAAGAGGGGGGATGGCCAGAATTATTGTATAATCAAGTTCTTTTTGTTTCTTTGTGTATTTTCTTCTGTCAACTATATGTGTATTCAAGGTATTGGATATTTATTATGCATGTTTTAACCAGTTGATATTGATGACATGGACTCATAGTTTGCCCTTTTATTGCTTCTTATTTTTTCATGATTAAACAACAGCTTGGGTAATGGCTTCATTGGTTTTTATTTAAGTTTTTGAAGAAAAAACATCAATAACTACTGTTTAGAGTTAAAACAACAAACATGTTAATTATTTAATTGATATAAGTTATTAAATAATTAATTGAAAAATAACAAATCAAATGAAACATCAGTTATAGGAGTTTTAAAAAAAAAACTTCAAACATTTTACTTCTTAATAACAAGATTATTTTTAACAATGTACTGAACTAAATAAAATCCAACCCCAATTTTTTCTAAATAATTAAAAAGCAGAAAACAGATGAAAATCATTATTTGGTACGGAACTGACCAACTAAATGCTGAAATGACTTTAAAATAGGCGCTGATTTGACTTTTTCGATAAGTGCCGATTACCCTCTGACCAACAGAGAGGATTAAGTGTAACCTGATAAACTGTTGACACTACATAGTTCATATTTCCTGGATTTAAAATTTAATATTTTTCTAGCCATATTTTGTCAGTTGCTTTCTGCAGGTTGACAGTTTCCAAAGGCAACTCTGGTTTCCTCTAAATATAAATCTTACCAGTTTTTGAATGACCGAATAAAGCATCAATTAATGTTCTCAATGAATTCTATTTGAAACTATAATACAAGACACTAAGAAATAATATGAAGTGAAGACACAATTATAAGGGCTATTCCAGAAATGTCTTTATGGAGAGGGGGAAGGCACATTAATAAAAAAAAAATTGCATGGGCTACTTCACATATTTTCCCAATCAAAACTTAAAATTAAGGAAAAATGAATTAAAATTTTATTCAAATAATGCTTTTCCCTCCCCATACAATCAATTCAGGAATAGCCCTTAGTGATAAAGACTTGCAATAAGAAGAACATTGAACATGGAAAGGGGTGAAGCAAGCCATGTCATATAAAATCTGCAAAAAAAATCACATTAATTTTCAATTTTTGAGGAAAAATTTAAATGAGCTACTAAAAAATGGACAAATTAACATGAAGAATAAGAGGTCAAAATCTACTCAGAACAGCCCAGATGCCACCTCCTGCAATCTAGATTTTCAAAATTTTCCAAACCCCCGGCTTAACGCTAGGGGGGATATCCACCCTCTGGCGTCTGCAACGCTCAGTTCGGGCCTTGCGGCCCTCATGATTGCCTGCTACTTTTATTTTTCTTCCTCTTATTCAAAAACTTATTGAAAACACTGCAAGGTATGAAGCGTCTGAGTCTACTATCTTCTGAAATATAAAGCTTTTTACAAATAATTTACGCCATGACCCCCAATTGTAACCCCTTTGTCTCACATTCTGCAACTTTTGTCGCAGGCGAGAAAAAAATTGCCTTGTTGATGCACGTTACTCCCTAATTCAAAATATTCATCCCACTTTATCTACAAAAATATAAAGTCGTTTTTCTATAAGATGAGAAGACTTAGCCTGCATTTACCTCCAGTCTCTGTCGAACTTCAGCAATGTTCTCTGATGTGGGATAAAGTGCATGTCCCAATGGCAATAATGAGTTTCTAAAAATAGATCTTTTCACCATT
Source organism: Mytilus californianus (assembly GCF_021869535.1). Taxonomy (NCBI): domain Eukaryota; kingdom Metazoa; phylum Mollusca; class Bivalvia; order Mytilida; family Mytilidae; genus Mytilus; species Mytilus californianus. The sequence goes on along the minus strand of NW_026262745.1, from coordinate 80,906,784 downwards.
ACAACTTGGCCAGGGTATCCTACACCTGTAAATTATTTTACTACAAAATTATTGTTATCTATAACATATAATATACTTTGGGATATCGTTAACTGATAATTAAATCTGAAAAAGGCAATAGAACATTAATTCTAGTTTTACCTTCAATCTTATTCTCATGGAATTAGAAGCCCCAATAGAACCTGTATTGCTCTGTAAACAATACCTGTTTTTATACAAAAGGTATCACTGTGATGAGTCAAGGTAAAGTTTTGTTCTAAAAGTTCTGGTTGTCAAAGCGGAAAGTTTTTGGCTTCATTATCCAATAAGGTCCTATGCTTAATTATGTTCTTAATAGGATTACCACATAGTTGAAGTAACATTTTTTTGGTACAACTCTGAGTATTATAAACTTTCATTCATTGTATCAGGCATAAGTCTATGGAATGATCTGCAGATTTGTGAAGTAATCCTAATTACTGTCCTTTAAAAACTTATACTTAGAGCAATATTTTTCTTCCAAAAACTAATTTTATTTGAATAAATTGTTCGTGTTAACATGTGATTTTATACATTTATGTGTGCAACTTTTATATTTGACTTTATTTGTATTACAATACAGAACCCCAGCATAAACTAGTCTATGTGCTAATATATGGGTAAATCCTGTTTAAATAAATGGCTTATATCATTATCATTACTTTGTATGACATTGTTGTATGAAACCTACCCAAAAGTAGAGCATGATTCGTATCAGTAAGATATACCCAGGTAACCCCAGGTAGTAGTCTAACCAACAGAAATGCTAAGTGACTTTTAGTTACTGTTGTAGATATGCCCAATTTTAATTACATTTAAGTGTTCAAGTAAAAATTAAATAATTCTACTTAGGTTGATTTTGGACAATGGCTTTTGTTGACCTAAGGTTACTTTCACTTGTCCAATGCAATCAGGATTTGAGAGTTAAGGTTATCTGTTACTGCTACACATAAAGTCATAAACCACCAAAAATAAGGACTTTTTATGGTAAAGGGTCTCAAAATAATCATTTTATTGAACCTATATGCTGAGAGTACCATGAGATGCGCACGCAGATCGTAGAGGTCACTAGCGTATTTGGTCTTATGAGGTCAAGTCATGGAATTTATCCCTCTTATGTTTATTTGAAAATAATGGATTAATTGTTTTTAACTGGAAATTAATATATTTGTGACATTTGGAATACAAACTTTACGATTTGATATAGTTTTTGGATGGATTAATATTCTAACGATGTAGCTTGTGATGGATAATTTGTCAAGTTGTCAGCATACATTTGTTAATGACATGGCTGAACATTCGAGCATTGACTCGGTATCGGAACTTTCTGGCACGGCCAAGACTAGTTCAAAAAGTGACAATATTTTTAGCATTATGAATGACCACAGGCAACTTATTTCGCCAGGTTATGAAAACAATATTAGTGGGTTTCAAGCAAGCATTGAAAACATTAATGTAGGAGGAGGAGCCATGAGCAATGCTCCTGTCACTCACACTCCGGAAGTAGTCACACCGGATATCTACAATATGCTACTGCAAAATCAATTGTATATCCAAACTTTGATGAAAAATCAGAATTCAAGAACTGATACTACACAAAGTTCCACAAAGGTGAATCCTAGACAATCGGCAACAATGGCCGGACCAAGAAAGGTCGTGAAAAATAAACCCACAAAGGATGATTACCAATCGCAACTGGACAGTTTGTTTGATAATGATATGAACAATAACCAAACTAAAAACATATCTGCACCGTCTGAATTATATTCAGATATTTCTAGTGACGAAAGTTACGATAGCGATGATGAAGCATGTTCTGAGAATGAAGTAGATAATGATATTGAAAAGGCAGAAAATGAAAATGTCTTGGAATCCATGAAAGACTTCATTAGTTCAGATGAAAAGACAGGTCCAAAAATTAATTCTGGTTTAGCCTCATACATGAACCAGGGACTGAGGACACGAGTCAATGAAGAAAAATACAAAGATCTCACAAAGAAATATGATAAGCCTGCTAATGTGAGCAGTCTAAAAGTCCCACGAGTCAACATAGGTGAGGATTTATGCAATTAAATTGCATTTTAATAAAATTTTTATCTTGTGAAAAATCAAGTGTATCTGCAAATCAATTTTTTATATTACAAACCATAATTTACATGGTAATAAATCATATAGTATTATAAATATGATTAAAAACTCGCACTAATTATCATGATTATGCGAAATGTGTACACGTATAAATATTGCGTAAAAATCCTTTGCATGTAATAATAATATACACACTATAAACTTTTTAGTGTATATATACTAAATTTATATTATACTTGTAGGTATTTGGAAACAAATGACACCACGGAATAAAGATGTGGATGTAAAATTACAACGTTTACAGAATCTCTTGTCTAAAACAGCTTGCCCATTGATGTATATGATGGATATGTTTGTGGATAAATCTTCAAAGAAAGAAGGAATGTCTAGAGAGGAACTGCAAGCATATGCAGTTACGTGCAGAGATACGTACCAGCTATTTCAAGCTTGTTATAGCGAAATAACCTTCAGACGAAGGAGTTTCATTAAGGGGGACATTCAACCCCAGTATAAAGGTCTGTGTGATGATACCACACCAGTCACTGACATGCTGTTTGGGGACGATATTAAGGAAAAAATCAAAGAGCTAGATGCGGAGCATAGTGTGTGTAAAAAAGTTGGGAAGGACCATAATTATACGTATGATAATCCCAAGAACTCATATCAGTCTTCTAACAGGGGACGTAGCCATCATGGCCATGGAGGGCGTGGATTTCCTCATAAATTTGGGAAAAGAAAACGCCACATTGATGGAGGAAAACCAATCAAAAGAATAAGGAAATATGATGATGATGGTTTTTTAGACCGCAGCAAGACATTCAACAAGAAGAAAAACAAAGACAAAAAGTAGATCATGTTATTTCTGATAGTGATGTAAGTACAAATGATCACTTGATTGACTTAACTGCTATAAAACTTCAAAATATTCCTAATAATTTTATTGGGGGGAAAATTTCAAAGTTTTTTCATCGATGGAAGGAATTAACATCTGACTATTGGATCTTAAATATTATTAAAGGTTATAAGTTAGAATTTGAAAACATTCCTACACAGCTTATAAAGCCATACCCACTTGTATTCAGCAGTGAAGAAAATGAATATGTACAAAAAGAAATAGATAAGTTTATTTCAAAAACAATTATTCAACCTGTTACTCCAATTAAGGATCAGTATGTTTCAAATATTTTTGTGAGACCCAAGAAAGATGGCACTTATCAAGTAATTTTAAATTTAAAACAGTTAAATCTTGATATTGAACAAATACACTTTAAAATGGAAACTTTTAAAACAGCAATAACAAACATTACACAAAATTGCTGGTTTGGTTCTGTTGATTTAAAAGATGCATATTATTCTGTTAGCATCAATGAAAAAGATAGGAAATATCTTAGATTTTATTGGAATGAGGTTTTGTATGAATACACTTGTTTGCCAAATGGATTAACAACAGCACCGCGAATTTTCACAAAAATTTTAAAAGTTGTTTTTTCAAAACTGAGAAGTAAAGGACATTGCAACACACCATATATTGATGATAGTTTACTTGTGAGCAAGACCTTTTCTGGATGTCAAAGTAATATAATTGACACAGTACAATTATTAGATCATTTTGGTTTTACCATACATCCAGATAAATCGGTACTTCAACCTACTCAAATTATTGTATTTTTGGGTTTTGTAATTAATTCAATAACAATGTTAATTAGAGTAACAGAAGAAAAGGCAGACAATATAATTAAATTATGTAGTCGGTTAATTCTCAAAGAAGAGATTACAATAAGAGAGTTTGCACAAGTTATTGGAAAATTAGTAGCAACGGAACCAGGTGTACAGTATGCACCATTATATATAAAGTCTTTAGAAATTACAAAAGATATATTATTAAAACAAAATTATGGAAATTTTGATGCAAAAATGTCTTTGTCAGATGGAAATATTTCAGATTTAAATTGGTGGGTTAATAATATAAATAGTAGTTTCAAACCAATGACTTTAATAGATCTGAAGTTTATTCTTAACACTGATAGTTCAAACACTGGTTGGGGTGCAGTTGTGCAAGATACATTGTTCGAAACCAAAGGTTTTTGGTCATATGAAGAACAGAAAAACCATATTAATTTTCTAGAGCTTAAGGCAGCATTTTTAGCGTTAATTTGGTTTTGTTCGTCAAGAAACAACATTCATGTAAAAGTGTATCTAGATAACATGGTCGCAGTGAATTATATTAATAAAATGGGTGGCCGCATTGTAAAGTTAAACAATTTGACAAAGGAATTGTGGATTTGGTGTATACAAAGGAAAATTTGGGTTACTGCTTGTCATTTGCCAGGAGTTTCTTATATAGAAGCAGATAGACTATCGAGATCAATAAATGTGGATATTGAGTGGAAATTGCATGATGATGTTTTTAATATTATTGATTTTTCCGTTATTTCTCTTACTTTCCTGATAAATATGCTGAAGCAGTAGATGCTTTTTCTGTAAAATGGACTCTTACTTTCCTGATAAATATGCTGAAGCAGTAGATGCTTTTTCTGTAAAATGGAGTAACATTAATTGTTATTGTTTTTCACCTTTCAGTCTGATAGGGAAGATATTGCAAAAGGTGGACCAGGATCAAGCGGACATGACATTAGTGGCACCATTGTGGAACACTCAGAACTGGTTTCCACAAATACTTCATCGGATTGTGGCACAGTCATTTATAATAAACAGTCGAAAAAATCTTCTTTATCAACCCCAGAATCCAACAAAAGAGCATCATTTAGTGAAATTACGATTAGCAGTTTTCAGGATATGGGGGAAATCTTGCAAAATTATGGATTATCAAAAGAATCTTCCGAAATCATCATTGCATCTTGGAAACCAGCTACTCGACAACAATATTGGACATATTTCAAAAGATGGTTGTTATTTTGCAGGGAACGAAAAATTAATTCATTTAAAGCCACTGAGTTAAATGTTTTAGAATTTTTAACTTCGTTATATAAAATAGGTTTAGGTTACAGTGCTATTAATACTGCCAGAAGTATGTTATCTTCATTTATGTCTGTAAATCAAGAGAAAACTGTTGGGCAATGGCCATTGGTGAAGCGCTTTCTAAAAGGCATATTCAATCTTAAGCCATCATTACCCAGATATCAAAGAACCTGGGATGTTGAAGTCGTGCTTAAATATTTGAAGACATTAACACCAGTTTATATGTTATCTTTACGTGTTTTATCATATAAGCTAGTTACACTGCTATTATTGTTAACAGGTCAAAGGTTACAAACCATTCATAGCTTAGATTTAGATGATATAACTGTTACAGATAGTAACATATATATAGATGTGAGAAGTTTATTAAAATATTCAAAGCCAGGGAGGCATTTACAACCAATAGAGTTGCCAGCTTTTATTGAGGATAATAGTCTGTGTATTGTAACTGTTCTAAAAGAGTATTTAGTTAGAACATCATGTTTTCGGAAAACCCAAAAATTAATCTTGAGCTGTATAAAACCATATTCTCATGTGTCTAAAGACACTCTTGGACGTTGGGTTAAGATTGTTTTGCAAACGTCTGGTGTAGACATAACTATATGCAAACCACATAGTACTAGATCAGCAAGTACATCTGCAGCACTATGGTGTGCTACTTCAGTAGATACTATTTTAAAAGCGGCAGGTTGGTCAAATGAATCAACATTCAGAAAATTTTATGATAAACCTGTATCTAAACAAAATTATAATGATAATTATAGTGTGAAGGTTTTGAGAAGTCATATCTTATCAAATTCTGATAAGTCTCATGTATAACATGAATAATGATAATACATATGTTAGATTTACAATCAATGACATTTTAAAGTTTAACATAACATGTGCATATGTCAATGTATGTTTGATTTACTTTACTTTTGTACTTTGATAGAATACAAAGTTGATACAACATCTTGTTTTTTAAAGCCTGAAAATAAATCATGATTGATGAGGCTGTATTAAATTACAGTGAACATGAGTAACAGATCACATATCTCTGAAATCTCATGGTACTCTCAGCATATAGGTTCAATAAAATTGTACAATTAAATGAGACTTACCTTAAGTCGAAATTTGATTGTAATTTTGTTGAACCTATTTATGCTGAGAGTTAACATGCCCTCCCTATCACTCGTATTCCCACCCAGTTTTCTTTTGGTGTATCATGTGCTTATGTGCTCTGCTACATTCTCTGAAAAGTGACCTCTACGATCTGCATGCGCATCTCATGTTAACTCTCAGCATAAATATGTTCAACAAAATTACAATCAAATTTCGACTTAAGGTAAGTCTCATTTAATTGTACAATTAAGTTGAAAGATTTGGTCTTGTAGTTTAAGAAGAGAAGACAGTCTTAGTCGTATGACTTACCATCAACTACTTTAGTCAATAGGCATTCTATATCAGGAAGTGGAATCTGATGTTTGTTTTCTATCAGTTTTATCACATCATATTTTTGGTCAAATATTGGATGACTTCCCCTTCTTCGCTCTGGTGTGTAGTTTTCATGCTCAAAAACACAGGTACTCTGAAATACAATATAGTTTTAAAATCTTTTACATGATTACAATATGAAAGCTAAGAAATATGAATAAAAAGAAATATTGCATGTATTGGGTAAATTGACCAGATAGGAACAAAATAAAACTAGAGGTTCTAAAGAGCTTGTGTCGCTCACCTTGGTCCATGTGCATCTTCAACAATGGACACTCTCCAACATTGTGGACTAGAATAGAATTCATGACAGAAATCTCTTTTTTATTGAGAATGCACTGCTGATCATTTTTTCTATTTACAGTTTTCTCTAACTTCTTTAGTTTTTGCCCAAAACACAAAAAAGGGTAAACAAATAGTCATTGAAGGGCAATCACTCCTAAAAAGAGTCTACTAATGATTTTGCAAAATTTTAGTCATTTGTAGATATTGTCTTGCTAATCATTTTTTATACGACCGCAAAAAATTTTGCGGTTGTATATTGGTATCACGTCGTCATCGTCAGCGTTGTCCGAAGACATTTGGTTTCCGGACAATAACTTTAGTAAATGTAAATAGAAATCTATGAAATTTTAACACAAGGTTTATAACCACAAAAGGAAGGTTGGGATTGATTTTGGGGGTTATAGTCCTAACAGTTTAGGAATTAGGGACCAAAAAGGGGCCCAAATAAGCATTTTTCTATTTTCCAGACAATAACTTGTGGAACGGTGTATGGACCTCTCTGAAATTATACCACAAGTTTCCATACCACAAAGGGATGGTTAGGATTGGCTTTGGGGGTTATGGCTCAAACCGTTTAGGAATTAGGGGCAAAAAAGGGGGAAAAACAAGGGTTTCCTGGTTAATGGACAATTAAAAAAAGTACAATGTATCAAGCGCGAATATTGTGTCCATTTTTGCACCAACTGTTCAGGGTTGAACCTCTGCGGTCGTATCCAGCTGCGCTCGGCGAAGCAATTTATTTTTACTTAAAGTGTCTTATCATTTATAGTTTTCAAGATAATAGGCAAAAACACTAAAAATTGGTTAAAATCGTCATTAAAGAGCAAGAACTCCAATAATGAGTCGACTTACAATTTCGATCATGTTCCTTATTTTAAGATATTGTCTTGCTGATAATTTTTGATTTTCAAGTGTCTATCTATTTATTATAGTTTTCAAGATAATAGGCAAAAACACAAAATATTGGTAAAAATCATCATTAAAGAGCAAAAACTCCAATAATGAGTTGACCGACAATTTCAACCCTGTTGACTTAATTTGTAGATCTTGTCTTGTTGATCATTTTTGCTTTTCAAAGTGTCTATATATCTATTATAGTCTTCAAGATAATAGGCAAAAACACTAACAAGAGTGCACACGCTGAAATGTCTAGCCTTCTTTACTAATCATTGATATTATGTTGATAGTCCTAAATATAAAGCTTTATTACAACTGTCACATAAACTTAACATTAACCAAGTAAACTAAACATTGACCAATGAACCATGAAAATGAGGTCAAGGTAAAAAAAAACCTGCGTGACTGACAAATAGATCATAAAATATTTCCATACACCAAATATAGTTGAACTATTGCATGTAGTATTAGAAAAAAAGACCAAAACTCAAAAACTTAATTTGACCACTGAACCATGAAAATGAGGTCAAGGTCAGATGACACCTGCCAGCTAGACATGTACACCTTACAATCATTCCATACAACAAATATAGTAGACCTATTGCATACAGTATAAGAAAAACAGACCAAAAAACAAAAACTTAACTATAACCACTGAACCATGAAAATGAGGTCAAGGTCAGATGACACCTGCCAGTTGGACATGTACAACTTACAGTCCTTCCATACACCGAATATACTAGACCTATTGCTTATAGTATCTGAGATATGGACTTGACCACCAAAACTTAACCTTGTTCACTGATCCATGAAATGAGGTCGAGGTCAAGTGAAAACGGTCTGACGGGCATGAGGACCTTGCAAGGTACGCACATACCAAATATAGTTATCCTATTACTTATAATAAGAGAGAATTTAACATTACAAAAAACCATGAAAATGAGGTCAAGGACATTGGACATGTGACTGACGGAAACTTCGTAACATGAGGCATCTATATACAAAGTATGAAGGATCCAGGTATTCTACCTTCTAAAATATAAAGCTTTTAAGGAGTTAGCTAACGCCGCCACCGCCGCCGCTGGATCACTATCCCTATGTCGAGCTTTCTGCGACAAAAGTCGCAGGCTCGACAAAAATTAGTTAAAATCGTCATTAAAGAGCAATGACTGCAATATCAAGTCCACCGAAGAATTCAGCCATTAAACTTATTTGAAGACGTTGTCTTGCTGATCACTTTTGCTTTTTAAAGTAACTATCCATATGTACTTCTTAGGTACTTCTGACAATCAAAGTAATCGAAATCACTGATGGAAAGATTGGAAGAGTTGTGTGCATAATTTAAAATCATATCCTCAGGTATCGTGGTGGAAAAAAAACTTGATACATCACTCTTGCATTAAATTCAGAAAGATAATTGTTTTTTTTTCAGTTGATAAAACAAATTTGTCTCCTTACATCCCCAGATGATGCAAAAAACTTTGACAGGAAAGAACACAGAAGCTAAATGCCATTGTGGAAAGATCTGCAAAAATCAGAGGCTTAAAGATTTACCAGTCAAGGAATTGCTACAGAGCAGCGCACAGATATATCTGTTGAGACACAGGAGAATCCTACTCAGGACACGAACCATAGAGCAATGAATCTCTCAGCAACAGTATCATCCCACGACAGCAGCCAACGCTTGAATAGTGAGGAGTACATTACACAGTAAAAGTAAGAGATATCACATCAGAAAGAAAGGATAGCATGGCCAAAGACCAACAGTGAAGCCCAATGGAGAGATCTGAACAATGATTTGGGAGTAATTTTGGAAACATCACTTCAAGGATGTGCTGAGAGGAGAATAAAAACACTGACAATGCTAGTATATAACATCGGGAATGAGAGAAGTTGTGTTGAGGAGAGGAAAGAAAGGAGTAACATCAAGCAGATGTCAAACAGGAGAGAACAGAAAATTAAACAGCTAAGGAAGGAGTTCAGAGACCTAAACAGGAGGTACAAGAAAAGTAATGAGATAGAGAAGTTAGGAATAGCCTGCCTTACAGACAGTATTAGAGATGAGTTGAGAAGAACAAAGAAGGGCAGAACAACTCAAGAATAGTAATAAGAAGAAAGCCAAAAATAGAGCTAATTTCATCAAGAATCCATATAACTACACAAAAACACTGTTGGGTGGAGAAAACAGGACATCTGCATTGTAGTAAGGAAGAATTAGAACAGTATCTGTATGAATCACACTAGACGAAGAAAGAGAGGTACCTTTGGGATATTGCCCAAGAGTTGAAGATAAACAACAACCAACAATAGACTTTGAAACAAAGGAAGCAACATGGAAAGAAGTTAGTGAGGTGGTAAAAAAGGCAAGAACAGGATCAGCGCCTGGGTAAAACGGTTTACCATACAAAGTCTACAAGAAATGCCCAAAGATACTGAGGAAACTATGGCAGTTATTCTGAACACTATGGAAAAAAGGGAACATTCCAGAAAGCTGGCAGAAGGCCGAACATGGAAGGAAGTTAGTGAGGTGGTAAAAAAGGCAAGAACAGGATCAGCGCCTGGGTATAGTGGTGTACCATACAAAGTCTACTAGAAATGCCCAAAGATACTGAGGAAACTATGGCAGCTATTCCGAACACTATGGAAAAAAGGGAACATTCCAGAAAGCTGGCAGATGGTGGAAGGGTGCTTTGTACCAAAGGAAAAAGATTCAAAAGACATTTCACAGTTTAGGACAATTTCACTGTTGAGCGTAGAGGGAAAAATCTACCTCTCTGTATTGGCAAACAGGATGGCAGAATATATGGTAGAGAATGGTTACATTGATACATCTATGCAGAAAGGAGGCATTGCCGGTTTTTCAGGGTGTGTATAACATACTAGTGTTCTAAGCCAACTAATACAATACGCGAAGATCGGTAAGAAGAATTTCGCAGTTGTTTGGTTAGACCTGGCAAATATATACAGATCAGTACCACACAAATTAATAGAGAAGGCAATGGATCACTACCATGATTAACTGTAGATGTAGATAATAAGACAACAGCCTGGCAGAAGTTAGAGAAAGGAATAGTAACGGGTTGTACCATCTCACAGATACTATTCATCATGTTCATTATGAGTATGAATATCATCATGAACACAGCAGAAAGAGAAACAAGAGGTCCAAAGACAGATTCACGGATTTTTCTACCAGCAAAAAGAGGGTTCATGGATGACCTTATAATAACAACATCATCCCATATATTTAAGCAAGATGGATACTTTTAGCACTGGAAGAGGTAGTCACATGGGCCAGGATGAAATTTAAGCCAAAGTCAAGATCAATGATACTGAGAAAGGATCAGATTACAACGAAGTTCCAGCTTAAGATCCAAGGGGAAGAAATACCAACAATTGTAGATAACCCTATTAAGTGCCTTGGAAAATGGTTTGATGACACCCTGAAAGACAATTCCAATATGAAGACAGTACAAACACAGGTTGCAGAATGGCTTAAGAAGGTAGACAAGAGTGGATTGCCTGGAAAGTTTAAGGCATAGATATACCAACATGGGTTGCTACCAAGACCGACATGGCGTCTCATGATCTATGAAATGACAGCAACAACAGTCGAAGCCATAGAAGGAAAGATAAACAATTACCTCAGAAGATGGCTAGGAGTACCACCAAGTTTTACAGCCATAGGTCTTTACAGTCGATCATCACAAATCCAGCTACCTTTAACATCAACTTTGGAGGAATAAAAGGTATCAAAGAGCAATGACTCCCAGAGACTCAAAGGATAAAAGATCAGTAAGGCTGGAATCCTGATATGTACTGGTCGAAAATTGTCAGTGAGAACTTCAGTAGATCAAGCAGAAAGTATTCTTCATCACAAAGACATAGTCGGCAACACCTGTACTACTGGTAGACATGGCTTAGGAATGACACATTTCCAACCGTGGTCAAAGGCAACACCAAAAAGAAGAGCAGCATGGTGCAGTCAATAAAAAGACAAAGTAGAAGAAGAACAAAGAAGGGCAAAAGCAGTAGAGTTCAGCCATCAAGGAGCATGGATGAAGTAAAACTTGCCAGAAAGAAAGATCACATGGGCCGAGTTATGGAGGATGGAACCATTCAGAATTTCATTCATGCTTAGGTCAGTCTATGATACACTTCCTTCCCCTTCAAACTTACACCAATGGGGACTGATAGAAGAACCAGGCTGCAAGTTAAGTGGAGAAAGAGGTAAGATGGCACACATACTTTCAGGCTGTAAAGTTGCACTGACACAGGGAAGATATCGATGGCGGCATTACAAGGTCCTAAACATCTGGCAGAAACCCTTGATGTGGAGAGAAGGAAGACGAGACCAACAACAACAGAGGCAAAGCAGATGCTAATGAGTAGAGGTTAGGCCAACTCTACTGACCCACCAATTGGAGGATTTAATGGTACAGGGTCGAAACATCTGGTGAAGGTTGGAACCATGTGAAGACATTAAAGCACTGGCAGAGAGCGACAGAGATGAGGGAAGATGAGCAGTCAAATGAATATGACAGCAGAAAAGCAGAATACCACCATCTGTAAGTAATAGTCACTTGTGAATGGTTGTTTTTTTTTTTTTTCATAATATTACTAAAAAATAAATGTATTCAATTGCCCAAAAATGGAGAATTTTTCAATATTGGTACAAATTCTTTTGATATTTCAATTTTTAGAAGGGGTACTTATTTTCAATATCTTCTTTTTTTCAATTAAATAATTTTGACATGATTGGAAATAGAAATCTTCAAAGGAAGGTGTAGTATATATTTTTTTTATTGTTGTCTGACTTAATAATTTCCAGAAAGAGGCATTGAAAATGCACTTTTTTAACAACAAAAATTAAATAACTTTTTTTTTTATTAAAATTGGAGTTCATTCTTCATTGAGAAAAAAATCCTGTATTCAAATACATGTACAAATAACCTTACACTGTTAAATTGCAATATAATGGGGAATAAACAAATAAATTTGATTGCAGAAAATGCATATTTGTTTATTGTTCACAGCAAATTAATTACAATTGTAATTTAAATCAACCTAAATTATTGACTAAAATCAGATGATTATTACACTGATTTATCAAGTAAAATAGACCCTGCTTGCATTTTTTGTACATATTTGGTTTTTTCTTTATTTCTTTGCAAAAATGCATCTTTTTAATCCTTTAATCATTCATCTTTGAAACAGAATTTACAGAATAATTTTATGTAGTGTAGATCAAAAGTTACTATAGGTATACTACTGAGGTCAATAATTGACAATAAATGGTGTATTAAGGTATAAATTGAGCAGTATAATAGAGTGTACATTCAATTATGTTATACAAAAGATATTGACTGTGGTCAATTATGATTGGCAATAAAATAGAGGAGATTCCAATTAATACTTCACCTTTGAATGAAATTGTTTGTAAATAATGACAGTTGTCTATCATACTGTATTTTATCAGTACTCTTACTTACCTGAGAAGAATAGAATAATAGCATTTCAAAAAAGTGTGGGAATCAACATTGATATTAATACACATCTTGTACCAAATTTTGTTAACTTACACAAACATAAGATACTTTCATAATTCTTATGCAAGTGTATATCTAAAATAAAGAAGCTGTTCGACCAATCTTTTCTTAATTTAAGGGCAAATTAGATGTCAAAAGTTGGCAGTAGATGATTAAAATGGTGTATAAATATCAAGTTTCTGGAAGTCATAATAAAATGCTCTGCAGGACGCAGCTTGATACGACCGCAGAGGTCGAACCCTGAACAGTTGGGGCAAGTATGGACACAACATTCAAGCTTGATACAGCTCTGAATTTGGATTGTGATTAAATATTTGACACAGCATAGGTTTCTGACACAGAATGAATGTGGTCTAAGAACTTAAAAATTTTAAATTGGACATTCACCTATTATGGTCCAATATCCAAAATCTAAATACATGGTTAGATTCAGCATATCAAAGAACCCAAAGAATTCAATTTTTGATGAAATCAAACAAAGTTTAATTTTGGACCCTTTTGACCTCAATGTGGTTGATAAGTTGATAATGGGGCCAAAAAATCAAAAATCTAAATACATCGTTAGATTCAGCATATCAAAGAACCCCACATATTCAATTTTTGTTGAAATCAAACAAAGTTTAATTTTGGACCCCGATTTGGACCAACTTGAAAACTGGGCCCATAATCAAAAATCTAAATACATGTTTAGATTCAGCATATCAAAGAACCCTAAGAATTCAATTTTTGTTAAAATCAAACTAAGTTTAATTTTGGACCCTTTGGACCTTAATGTAGACCAATTTGAAAACGGAACCAAAAATTAAGAATCTAAATACACGGTTAGATTCGTCATATCAAAGAACCCAAATAATTCAATTTTTGATGAAATCAAACAAAGTTTAATTTTGGACCCTTTGGACCTTAATGTAGACCAATTTGAAAACGGAACCAAAAATTAAGAATCTAAATACACAGTTAGATTCGTCATATCAAAGAACCCCAATAATTCAATTTTTGATGAAATCAAACAAAGTTAAATTTTGGACCCTTTGGACCTCAATGTGGACCAATTTAAAAACAGGGCCCAAAATCCAAAAACTTAATACACGGTTAGAATCAGCATATTAAAGAACCCCAAGAATTCAAGAATAAAACCCCATTGAAATTGGTCAAGAAATAAGCAATTTATACGAAGTATCTTCTTTTGCACAATACTGTGCAATTGAATATTTCTTGCTATTGCGCAATACTGAACAATTGACAATTTCTTGCTATTGCGCAATATTGTGCTATTGGATATTTCTTGCTATTGCACAATACTGTGCAATTGAAGATTTCTTGCTATTGCGCAATACTGTGCAATTGAAGATTTCTTGCTATTGTGCAATACTGTGCAATTGAAAATTTCTTGCTATTGCACAATACTTATTATATAATAATTTTCACATCCTGTTTGGTGTGTATCTCCTACCATATCATTATTATTTGCTTTTAAATATAAAACAGAAATAACCAACTTAAAATGGAAAATTTTAAAAGAAAATAAAAGGAAAAAAAAAAAATCCCCCCCCCCCAAATTTTTTGAACCCCCTTATGATTCATCACCCCCAAACTCAATCCCAGCCTTCCCTTTGTGGTATGGTACCTTGCAGTACAATTTCAGAGAGATCCATACACTTGAACACAAGTTATTGTCTGGAAACTAGAAAAATACTTATTTTTGACCCCTTTTTGGCCCCTTATTCCTAAACGTTTTGGGCAATTACCCCCAAACTCAATTCCAGCTTTCCCTTTGTGATATGGAACCTTGTAGTACAATTTCAGAAAGATCCATACACTTACACACAAGTTATTGTCATGAAACTAGAAAAAATGCTTATTTTTGACCCCTTTTTGGCCCCTTATTCCTAAACGTTTTGGGTAATTACCCCCAAACTCAATTCCAGCTTTCCCTTTGTGATATGGAACCTTGTAGTGCAATTTCAGAAAGATCCATACACTTACACACAAGTTATTGTCATGAAACTAGAAAAATGCTTATTTTTGACCCCTTTTTGGCCCCTTATTCCTTAATGTTTTGGGCAATTACCCCCAAACTCAATTCCAGCTTTCCCTTTGTGATATGGAACCTTGTAGTACAATTTCAGAAAGATCCATACACTTACACACAAGTTATTGTCATGAAACTAGAAAAATGCTTGTTTTTTGCCCCTTTTTTGGCCCCTAATTCCTAATATTTTGAGGCAATTACCCCCAAAATCAATTCCAGCATTCCCTGTGTGATATGGAACCTTGTGGTACAATGTCAGAGAGATCCATACACTAACACACAAGTTATGTCTGGAAGTTACAAAAATGCTTATTTTTGGCCCCTTTTTAGCCCCTAATTCCTTAACTGTTGGTACCATAACCCCCAAAACCAATCCCAACCTTCCTTTTGTGGTATTGAACCTTATGGTAAAATTTCATAGAGACCCATTCACTTAAACTAAAGTTAGAGTGCGAAAACCAAAGTGTCTTCGGACGACGCAGGACGACGAAGACAACGACGACGACGACGACGCCAACGTCATACCAATATACGACCGCAAAAATTTTTTGCGGTCGTATAAAAACACATAATTAGTTTCATGATATGTCTTCAACTTAAAATGCTGCAACATCTCAAAATCCGGAGTTATCATATAGATCCAGCATTGCTGAATCAAAAACATGCATTCCTAGAGTTTCTCAAATTTATAAATTGTATAAAAAGTCTCAAATGAACTTATGAATTAAAATATTATGTCTTTTATATATTGCATTTTTAATCGTTCACTGATCAATCATCTTAAAATTTCAAAGACATTATTTCTTATTACCCAGTATTGCCCAGTAAAACCCAGGTTTTCCTAGTATTTCCCACTGGGCTGGGAAATACTCATAAAACCCCACTTTTTGCCAACCACCATTTAATATGCATATCTTTATGTTGGGATTTTCCAATGCACAAAGTTTCATGAACATTTAATACTGCATACTGAATAGTATAAGCAATTTCAGTCTAAGGGAGAATGTTAGGATCTTACAATGTACATAGTTTCATCATCATCTTAAGCATGAGGGAGGAACTGCATTTACAAAACTTCAAAGTGTATACATAAATTTCTAAATTTAGAAGGCATTACAGACCAATCCGGAAGTGTTTTTTTATGAATGAGTTACACTTGTAGACCCGAGGTCAATAGGCATAAATTACCTCATTGAAAAATCAGATCGAACATAAGTATTGTGACATAGGAAATGTATAGGAAAATGCACTATTTGAAATTCGTCTATTGAGGAAAAAGCATCTCTTCAGAAAAAATTCTTTGAGCTGCAAAGCTTACACATGGTCCTCATTTCTGTAATTGTACAAGGTTTGGACAATTTTGACCTTTTCTACTCTACTTCATGCTATTCAGTATGCTACACTTACCCTGATTTGTTGTAATTTGCAGTATGTTGGCGTTTTGGTAATTTGTCTTACCACTGATTGGCATGCATCATACCCTACTCTTACAAATGACTGCATGTTTCTGTGGTGTATACTCAGACTTTCTTTTTAGTAATTCTGTATTCTAAAAAATAAATGAACTAAAAATATTGATATAGATTTTCATAATTAATTCCCTCCTTTCTAAATATAATACAGTGTACTTATCAATGAATAAACAACTCATAAAAGACAACAGAACAAGAAATTGATGCATGATATTTATCTTTAAAGGGGCATTTGCTGTCAAATTCATGATCACTGATTTGACTAAAATTCTCATATTTGATTCATAACATACTAAAACGTAATTCCAAATTAAAAAAAGTCCAAAAGAAAAGATGAACAATGAATGAACTCGATATAGTGTATTAGCATTTTGTGCATATTTTAGACTGGACGCCATCTATTTAACCATCGAGATTACCTCCGAAGACTGCTGATAGTCATTCGACCCTATATACATGATATAAGCATAAATATAAATATAAATAGACTGAGAAGCATGTGGAGATGCATAATTACAATTTTTCCAGGTCTGTTTGATTTGATTTCATAGATTTAAAAAATGTAAATCATGGTTTTACCTGGATATGAATGATTTCTTGTAGGCTGAATCGGTCAAAGAAATGATTTTTTTTAATGGTGGATCCCTTGTTTCAATATTCAATGTTGACATTCTTTTCTTTACTTTATCCAATAATCGACCTTTCTACTATACTAATACAGGTGTACAGATAACATGAAGCGATATCGATATACGTATACTAGACGTATATAGTCTCCTGGTATCCTGCTTCTGTTGCGAGCGAACGGTTATGTCAAATTACTGTTTACGTAACAGTTCAATTTGGGTCCTCATTGCGGTCCGCGTTTAAGTCATGTTGATTTCTTTCAAAAACAAATTCAACGATTGGGATGGAAAAAAAATGTACAAATTTAATTGCATGATAAAGACAATAACTTAGCATGTTTAGGGCATGCGTAACCCATCTTCAGCCAAAGGTCAAGTTAGGGTTGCATGAAAACGGGTTCAACTGAGGTTGCAATGTTTTTGATCTTATTTTGACCAAATTGAACCAAACTGACTTCTTATAGCGAAACATTATTTCATTATTCTGCTTTTATGACTGTTTGAAACAAAAAAATCGTATTTTAATTTTTTGTCTAAATTGCATCTTATGCCCCTCTAACTTTAAGGTTGCAGTCTTGTAATTGACTATACCAACAGCTGATCACAACAAATTTTTTTAAAAGAAAATGCTAGATAGAAAATTTGTTTTGAAGGAAAGATTTAAAATGTTAAAGGGTAAAGTAAGAAGTTTTCTTCCTCTTAATTTTGAGATATCTATATCAAAATTACAAATAGCTATGCAAAAATTGAAACCTGATAAATGTCCTGGACTAGACAAAATCAGCAGGGAGATGCTAAAAACATGACGTACAATTTGTCTTTTAAATTATCTAATGCAGTTGTCAGGTCTAGTTATTATTCCCAAAAAATGGTCAGTAAGTTTTATTACTCTTTTGTTTAAATCTGAGGACCCCACCCCCAAAAAACCCCCAAATAGAATACTAAAGAGGCATTGCTATTAATAGTAGTATTGGATAGCTATTTAATATTATTCATTCAAACAGATTTGATAAATTTATCTCTGAAATCAAAATTATACACATGACTTTTAATATCTATCTATTAAAGTTTTCAAGATAATAAGCAAAAACACTAAAAATTGGTTAAAATCGTCATTAAAGAGCAATGACTACAATAACAAGTCCACTGAAGAATTCAGCCATTAGACATATTTGAAGACTTGTCTTGCTGATCACTTTTGCTTTTTTAAGTTTCTATCTGTTTATTGTTATTTTTAAGATTTTAGGCAAAAATGCAAAAATTGGTAAAAACTGTCATTAAAGGGCAATAACTCTAATAAGGAGTTGTTTAAGGATTTCTGCAATATTGTCTAATTTGTAGATCTTGTTTTGCTGATCATTTTGTTGAAAAAAAAGATAAAATTCGTCACTTAAGGGCAATAACTCCTATAAGAAGTTGTCTGACAGTCTTGACTTCAAGGGACAATAGGTAAAGCTCCTCATTCTGAACATTTTTTCCCAGCCAGATTTTCTCTATTTATAGTGGTTTTCAAAATAATAGACAAAACTTGCATTTTACCCCTATGGTCTATTTTTAGCCATGTCAGCCATCTTGGACAATTTTTTTAAACTAAAAAACCAAATGATAGTTGTGGCCAAGTTTAATTGAATTTGGCTCCATAGTTTCAGAGGAGAAGATTTTGTAAAAGTTAACAGACGACGACGATTCCCTATCAATTTTATAATAGAATATCCCTAGGTGAAGAAAAGCTGTACGGTTGGGTAAGGTGAATAAAAAACAGTACAGGTAGCATCAAGGTTAATTCAACTCTAATAATACCAACTGGTCAATTTAAATGTCCCAATTGTATTGTCAATTTTACAATCTGGTTGAACAATTATACAGAGCTCCAGATAAGCTGCGTATTTGCGTGATCACGCAATAAAAACAATTGAAAACCTAATGCAATTGACGATTGCAGCGTTCAAAAACCCAATCTATGCAAAGGAAAACCCAATTATATTTTATACTTGGTTTTGGTGTCAGTTGGGGTGAGACTATACTCGACTTGGTGTAGAGGGAGGTCGGATGAAACTCGTATGTGTATGTGGCTGACAAGTAATTTGTATGCTGTTCATGTTTTTTTTAGGACTTTATCATACCACTAGGGTTTCTGAAATTGTCCGGTTACCTTTAAAATAAAAACACAAAGTTCTGTTCAGTTGGAATACACAGATAGTACACCAACTGAACAAACTTGTTTATATAGTACCCGGAGAAACTATCCCATTAATCAAATAAAGTAATAAATGTCGGTACTAAAATTTTGCATCTTTGAAGTGACCGTTGAATTACCCTTCTTTAAACTCTTAACCTTCCCAATACACTTAAAAGTAACATGTGTAATGGGGTTTACATAACATGGTCATTTAGTAATCTGAATCGAGTGTTTACTTACATCATAAACCCCACTGGCTAAATTTGTACATGGTCTATAAAACTTTATACATGGACATTTATCTATGGACAAGTGCAACTAAACTATGTATACATTATATTTCAAACTTTGAAGAATATTTAATGAAAATTTCTCTATAATATATATGTCAAAACCATGCGTTCTCAACCCTTCTAGTCGTTATCGTGTGCAGTATTACCCTTATATTATCTATACATTATCGTCGCGTAAATATATTTTTGTAATATTTATAATTGGAAATCTTCTTTCGTTCTAAATATAGAGCGTTACATCAAATAGTTGATCTGGGTCCCTGTTGGAATTGTCCGTTGCTCAAAAAGGTAAACACTTTCATACATATAGTTGCTACAATTATACCCTATGGGTAGTGCTCCACAATTAATTGAGGAACATACAAGAAACTGAACTGAAACATGCTGATGTAAACAGATTTCGATCTTCTCTGCGTTTATCCAATTAGCGTAAGTCATGTGATCTTAAGTATTTTCGTAGTGCTCGGGACATATCATTACGACATATAAAAAAATCGATAAAGATAAGATTTCGTGGGCAGTGTAAAAATATGCAGGTTGAAGACGAGTTTCATATTTTAATGAAATGCACTGTATATGAAAATGAACGGAATTTTATTCTTAATGAAGCATGCATTCAATGTAAAAACTTCCCTTTTATTTCAAAGTATGAACAATTTATTTGGTTAATGTCATGTGAGTCTGAAAATGTTAATATGTCAGTGTCAAGATTTATAAGTACTTGTTTTGAAATAAGAGAAAATTTGCATTCCAGTAACTAACTAAATATACATGTAGTAGTGATGTTACAGTAGTTTATTTATTTTTATGTATTAGAGAGAGTTAATATTCTATTTTATTTATTTTCAAACACCATCTGGTATGGAGTATAGTTATTTAATCATTTATTTTTAAAGTAATATACCGGTATCTTAAAAATTACTGTATAATTAATACTATATATATATGTATATGCTCGGAAACGGGCCCTTTAATTGGATTCAATAAATATTCTTATTCTTATTATTTCTTATTAATAGCAATGACAATGAATGAATTAAAACAAATGTAAATTTCCGGTAAAAATATTGAATAGACGCATAGCCAAGGGATAATTATGATGATAATAAGACTCAGCTAGTGTTGTCAGGAACCGTTCCTCGGACTCACGGGTTCTTGCAATGGCGAGTCCAGACAGAAAACCATGCATCCAAGGCGAGTATACGCGCCTAAGTAACGAGAACATAATTTGTTAGAACGACAAACACGGGTTTCGTCTCCATATGACTAATAAGTGGTGCGAGAATTAAATCAGTTGGAACAGTGAAAAGCCAAATCAATTACAATTTATGTCGTTGAAAAGCAATGGAAACCAAACCTTATTAGGGACAACTAAATTAATCAGATTTATGTAAATAAAATTAAACAAAAACATTCAAGTATTATTTTAGTTTTAAAAGTTTTTTTTTTTTTTCATTTCTGTTGATGAGTGATATCCTTAACCTTGTCGATCTAGTCAAGGTTTTAAGGTGTATCTTAATTCAACTGGGAACTATCTTTTTTTTTTAAAGTAGGACTGGCAAAACTGTCTTACAGGATCCAATGTTCACAAATACTACATAAAAATCTAAAAACTTAGCAACACCTACCCCAAATAAACCGAAGGGTGATCTTATGTGCTCTAAAAAGGTAATTAGTTACTGTCCCACTAGTGACACCAGTTTATTTAATTTGAGAGAAAATACAAAACTGGCAGAACGGTTGAAACAAACCTGACACAAATTAAACGAACAATTGTTCGTCAGGGTATAAACCAAATAAAACAGCTATCACATATATAATGAAGATAAGAGAAGATAACTATATTAACACGAGTGTTCATGCTAATATAGTTAACAATAAATGGTTATGGCAACAAAATACAGACAAACTAAAATAACAAATGTACAATGAAGGAGTGACAGTGGATAAGTATGAGAAAAAATATATAAATTATTTTTAAAAAGTTCAAGTACCTTTTAACAATGAGTTTCTCACCAACAAGCATTCATTCAAATAATTCACAACAATTAGATACTGTTGGGGAATTACTATTTAGAATTGATATAAGCAAGTTATTTGTTGTTCAATAGAACATTATTTAATTTTTTAATGAGGTTATCTCTCGAATATTTATAGATCGATGAATATTTTAAAAGAAAATGTAGTTCATCTTCAAAAGAAACATATTTAAGATGGATGAACATCTCGGTTTGATATCATTTCAATATAACATACCTAAATTCAATATCTTGATGATGAAAAAACTCAATACATTAAGGAGTTTGATGGTGAAAAACCCAATTTGATTTTTGCTTGAGGGGTGAATTGGAAATAATAATGCAATTGAAAAAAACTATTTCACTCAATTATATAAAAAAATGGTGGATAAAAACCCCAAGTTGTGAATTCTTATCTGTAGCTCTGACAATCATGACAATAGGTAAAGGTAATCAGCAACACCAATAGGCAACTGATTTTTTAACATCAGAGGTTGGTGTTCTTCAATGTGATGGTTAAAGTCCCAGTCTGTTCACGTTCTTCATAAATGAATTACCCACAGTATCGAGAAGAAAAGTGACTGCCCAATATTAAATGGGTGAAAAATTCCATTCCCATTATATGCATTATTTTCAGATTCACACCAAGGTCTTTGATCAGAACAAGTTAAATATTTTGTATAAATATTGTCAAGATTATAAGTTCCTAGAAATTAATACCAAAGAAAGAAAAAAAAATAACTATCAAAGAATCATTAACATGATGATTGTCTGTCGACAGACAAGATTAGAATTAATAAAGATAACATTGAACGTGTTATGAATTACAAATATCTTGGTATACTGTTAAAAAAACACTGGGAAATTTGACCAAGCTAGGAAAATTTTGTATCAATTCGAAAAAGGACTGAAAGCTCGTTTTAAACTTTATAGAGACATAAAATCTATTTCACCTTTCCCATACTATAAAACCAATAGCTTTGTATGGGTGGGAAAATAGGAATAGTTCAGTTAACTCCCAAAAGAAAATGTTCTTGTTTGTGAATTTTTTTATAAAACAGTCGGAAAGCAAGCCCTTAGAAACAACTGTTGTTGCTACTTTCTAAAGACAACGATGGGACTGATATTAAAGCCTGCCAATCTGAAGTTGCATTATTTTCAAGGAAAATGAAATTGGCTGCAATTTGGAAAATTTTCTGTTTTCTGGTTCTTACTTGCCTTTGGAGTCAGAAATTGATGTCTTTCTATCTCTTTATAATAGAAAATATAACTCAAATTTGCCGTCCTAATACAAATATGTTGAAAATTATGCGAAATTGTCTGTTACTTTTTTCTTATATTTTCAGATAAACTAACATTATATAAATTCTACAGAAGTAAAAAAATTAATATGTAACTCAAAGTTAAATTAAGTTAGAGAACGGAAACGAAAAATCCAGCAATTTTTCCATTTGTAAAGGGCATAACTCTAGAACGGTTAAAGTGACGCCACCAAATTTCAAACTTGATCTGTGTTTTGTGGTAATAAGCATTGTGTATAAGTTTCATAACATTTAGTTGAGGCTAACTTAAGTTAGAGAACGGAAACGAAAAATTCAGTAATTTTTCCATTTGTAAAGGGGCATAACTCTAGAACAGTTAAAGTGACACCACCAAAATTCAAACTTGATCTGTATTTTGTGGTAATAAGTTAAGCATTGTGTATAAGTTTCATAACATTTGGTTGAGGCAAACTAAAGTTAGAGAACGGAAACGAAAAATTCAGCAATTTTTCCATTTGTAAAGGGCATAACTCTAGAACGGTTAAAGTGATGCCACCAAAATTCAAACTTGATCTGTGTTTTGTGGTAATAAGCATTGTGTATAAGTTTCATAACATTTAGTTGAGGCTAACTTAAGTTAGCGAACGGAAACGAAAAATTCAGCAATTTTTCCATTTGTAAAGGGGCATAACTCCTGAACAGTTAAAGTGACGCCACCAAAATTCAAACTTGACCTGTGTTTTGTGGTAATAAGCATTGTTTGTAAGTTTCATAACATTTGGTTGAGGCAAACTAAAGTTAGAGAACGAAAACCAACTTTGGGATGTACGTACGTTTGTACGTACAGATGGACACGGGTAAAATTTAATGCCCCCTCCGCTACGGCGGGGGCATAAAAAAATATTTAAATCCAAACGATTGGTCACCTCTTATGAAACCCTGCTTGAACTAAATTCCGAAGGAAAGACATTTTTTGACATTGTAGTTTTTTTTTGTCTCAAACATTGATGTCAACATGCATGTGAACCGATTGTACACAATATTTGGTGTGTTTGGAAAAGCACATGTGTTTGAAAAAGCAATGAATCAGCTGTGAATTTGACTTATTCAACGTTAACTGAAACAAAAATTTTATATGGTCTGTGCACAAGCTTAAATCAAGATGATAGGAAAAAATCATTTATAGACAATAGTAATGTAAATATTTTATTATTTTTGTGATGAAGGACTCCTGTAATAAAAGTTTAAAGTTAATACAAATATTACATTTACAGAGAAATATAAAAGTCTTGTCCTTTGAACTTAAAACAATCTCTTTCAGGGACTTATTTGGTTACAGCAGTGAAAAAAATAAATACCAAAATATCAAAGAAAATCATGAAATAATATATTATGTCCCAGAGTTACTGCAAAGACTTATTTAGTCCAGGAACTGTTTTGAAAATGATAAAATATATTTCCCTTTTTGTTTTACATATATCGGTATTCTGTAGTATAAATATATAATCAATTATATAATAGTTAAAAGGTTATTAAACTTGTACACAACAGCATATGGTGCTAAAATAATTATAATAGTACAAATAAGTTTGAAGTATATACGTGTCAAAAAAGGGACATAACTAGTAAAATACTATTGGAACCGATACGTCAGAAATTTTGTCAGATCCAAGTGGCACATTTGTGTATTACAGCATATCAAGTGGCACAAATTCGACACAGGCTAGTTCACAAAAAGACACATCACAGAATTCAATACATATAAAAATTGAGTCATTTTCAAGGGATAAAAAATTCTTCCTTTTCTCCAATACTTTTTCATATAGGAAGAATATAACTAAGTTTTTGACATTTTGGGATACTTTGATTATTTCTCAGCTTTGTCTGAATCAATCCATAGTTTGAAAAAAAAATGCATCTGATTTTAGTGCAGTATATGAGTGAATTGTAAAATTTAATTGCTTCCAATCATATTGCTTAATAAATGCCACAAGTCCCCAACACTAGTATAAATAATAAGGCTTATTATTGTTATATAATCAAATCTGAATAATTACTTTATCAATTAATGATGTACCCATAAGTATACTAAAATTACATTTTTTAGCAATGATTATTTAAACATTTTTGAATAGTCAGTTTCATTACATTTATTTAAACTATTTTTTTTAACTCTTAATATTAGTTTTATTCCATGTGAAAAAAGTCAAATTGAATTCTTTGGTTTGATGTTAACAGTTTGACCATTCCAATTTAGACAGAATGGCAATTTGATAAATGTTTAGAATTATCTATCAATCTTATTGTGAAAACTGTTCTGTAGGAAAAGTATGGTCCCCTTAAGATAAAGACCACTGCAGATTTGAGACTTTCTTTGATGACAATTGCTCTATCATCATTTGTTCTTTAAACATATTCCAACCCTTGTCAATCATAAATATGAGTATTAGTGCTAAAAAAAATTCTTTTTGACATCATTAATTATTATTATGATGAATATTTTATGCTCAAATCTGATAAAATTGTCATGTCATATTTCATTTATTATGTTTTGCCATCTGATATAGTTTTTTTAAAAACCACAACACTGTAATACAATACTGGAAAAAAAAAAATATTCCAGTATTGTACACAAAAGAGATCCTTTAAATTCAGCATAATTATGTTTCCCAGAAGTCAAGAAGAAAATTTCAACTTCTTTGATGAAAAAAATTGATGCATCGGGTGACAAGTTTGTGGTTTGAAGGTTTCATATTTAAATTCAGTACATTTAATGAAAACAATTTTTATGTTAGAACTTCTAAAAAGTATACGCAGTTGTCCTTTATAATGTACAGTATGCTTTGATTTCATTTAATAGGACTTTTTGAAGGAAACACACTAGTTTCAATTAAACAAATAACTGAAAAAAACGGTAAAAGTGACACTACCCAAATTTGAACTTGATCTGAGTTTTGTGGTAATAAGCATTGTGTGTAAGTCTCATAACATTTGGTTGAGGCTAACTTCAGTAGAGAACAGAAACTTAAAATTCAGCAATTTTAATATTTGTAAACACGCATAACTCTAGAACAGTTGTGTATAAGTTTTATAACATTTGGTTGAGACAAACTAAAGTTAGAGAACAGAAATGAAAAATTCAGCAATTTTTATGTTTATAAAGGGACACAACTCAAGAATGGTAAAAGTGTTGCCACCAAATTTCGTACTTAATCTGTATTATGTAGTAATAAGCATTGTGTATAAGTTTCATATCATTTGGTTGAGGCACTAAAGCTAGAAAACGGAAACAAAAAATTTGTACTTGATATTAGTTTTGTGGTAATGAATATTGTGGATAGGTTCATTTATAATCATGGACAAAGGAAGATAACTCCAATTTTAATAAAAATTCAAACTTGATATTTAGAAGAAAATAAAAATTTTGCAATTTTTCCATTAATAAAGAGGCATTACTCTAGAACAGTTAATGCGACACCACCGAAATTCAAAACTTGATCTGTGTTTTGTAGTAATAAGCATTGTGTCTAAGTTTCATAACATTTGGTTGAGGCAAACTAAAGTTAGAGAACGGAAACGAAAAATTCAGCAATTTTTCCATTTGTAAAGGGGCATAACTCTAGAACGGTAAAAGTGACGCCACCAAAATTCAAACTTGATCTGTGTTTTGTGGTAATAAGCATGATGTATAAGTTTCATAACATTTGGTTGAGGCAAACTAAAATTAGAGAATGGAAACGAAAAATTCAGCAATTGTTTCATTTGTAAAGGGCATAACTCTAGAACGGTAAAAGTGACGCCACCAAAATTCAAACTTGATCTGTGTTTTGTGATAATAAGCATTGCATAAAAAATGACCAATCAAAGTGCTTGTAAGCACAGAAGGATAATTATTGCTTTAATTTATTAATGGGAAGTAAAATTAAACATTGCTTTGTATGAAGCATTGGTTGTAGTTGATTCAACTACAATTATGGACAAAGGAAGATAATTCCAATTTTAAAGATTACTTAAACAATGACATCATTGACCAATGAAACATGAAAATAAGGTCAAGGTCATATTATACCTGCCAGACAGACATGTACACCTTACAATCATTCCATACACCAAATACAGTTAACCTACTGCTTATTGTATTTAAAAAACAGACCAAAACACAAAAACTTAACATTGACCAATGAACCATGAAAATGAGGTCAATATTAGATGATACCTGCCAGACAGTCATGTACACCTTACAATCATTCTAAACACCAAATATAGTTTACCATTTTGCTTATAGTACTTGAAACAGAACAAAACACAACAAGAGTGCATACGCTTAAATGTCTCGCCTGCTTTACTACCACTGATTTCATGTTGATAGCCCTAAATATAAAGTTTAACTACAAGTATCACATTAACTTATCATGATCCAAGAAAATGAGGTCCAGGTCAGTTAAACCAAGTCAGAAATCCATGTACACCTTACAATCATTCAACAGACCAAACCATGAAAACTTTATATTAACCAATGAACCGTGAATATGAGGTCAAGGTCAGATGAACCCTACCAGACAGACATGTACACTTTACAATCATTCCATGGATCAAATATAGTTAAAGTATCAAATATAGTTCTAAGAAACAAACTTATCCACGAAAACTTATTATTGACCAATGAACCATGAAAATGAGGTCAAGGTCATATATACCTGCCAGACAGACATATAAACATTACAATCATTCCATACAACAAACATAGTTGACATATTGCTTATAGTTAAAGAAAAACAGACCAAAACACAAAAAATTAACATTGAGCAATGCGTGAAAATGAGGTCAAGGTCAAATAAAACCTGCCAGACTGACATGTACATCATAAAATATTTCCATACATTAAATATTGATGCCCTATTGCATACAGTATTAGAAAAATAGACCAAAACACAAAAACTTAACTTTACAATCATTGAGGCGAGCTCGATTGGCGGTCTGGGCAAAGTTCGTTTGATTCCAATCTTGACTATCTACACCTTACAATCATTCCATACACCATATATAGTAGACCTATTGATTATAGTATCTGAGATGTGAACTTGACCACAAAAAACTTAACCTTGTTCACTGATCCATTAAATGAGGTCGAGGTCAAGTGAAAACTGTCTGACAAACATGAGTACTGTGCAAGGTATGCACATACCAAATATAGTTATCCTATTACTCATAATAAGAGAAAAATTAACATTACAAAAAATCTTAACTTTTTTTTCAAGCAGTCACTGAACCATGAAAATGAGGTCAAGGACAAAGGATATAAGACAGACGGAAACTTCATAACATAAGGCATCTCTATATACAAGGTATGAAGCATCCAGGTCTTCTACCCTCTGAAATATTAAGCTTTTAAGTAGTTATTTAACGCCGCCCCTACCGTCTGATCACTATCCTTATGTCAAGCTTTCTTCAACAAAAGTCACAGGCTCGACAAAAACTTAACATTGACCAATGAACCATGAAAATAAGGTCATGGTCAGATAAAACTTGCCAGACTGATATGTACCCCTAACAATCATTCTATACACGACATAAAGTTGACCTACTGCTTATAGTATCTGAGAAACAGAACTTATCATGTAACTTTACCTTGATTACTGATCTAGTAAAATTAACGAGGTCCAGGTCAGGTGAACCCTATCTGAAAGACATGTAGACATTGCAAGGAACCCATATACCAAATATAGTTTTCCAGTGAGAAATTCACATGACAAATCAAAGTGCTTGTGGGCACTGAAGGGTGAAGACTGCTTTCATTTTGCAATTTTGTGAATTTTTAAATAAAACATTGAATTGTATTTTGCTAGAAAAATAAAAAAATTGAGTTGGAGTTATCTTCCTTTGTTCATTGTAGTTGAACCTATCTTAAAAACAGATACATACACCATGCTAAATACTTTTGTATTTTTAATAAAAAATTGTTTTCTTGACAAGTATGGTAATTCAAATACACATCTAAAAGGGGCTAAAAAAGGGATAAGAAAAAAAATGTCCACCTGGCTCAAATACTTTTTGGAAGCCCTGATTTAAATCTAATCATCACATAAAGAAACATATCATAACATTGGTTTTCTGTAATTACCAAAAGAAAACAAACAGCATCTATCAAATATGGTAAAATCTTTGATGTGATCCGTAAAAATTTGTTTACAAAATGGCTGTCGTCGTCTGTTTCATTTTCTGAAATCAAGTGACCAATAGAAGTCAATGAATCCAATAGAATTTGACTGGCCATAACGTGAAGTTGCCCGTGTTGTAATTTTTTGGTTTCTGGAGTATTTTTGGGTGTATCTTGTATGAGTATGTTGTAGTAAACAATACTGGATTTAATACAACGAGAAGTGAGGAGTAAATCTTTGGGAAGCTAGTCATTCGTACCTTGACCATTTTGTACCTTTGCCATTTCGTACTCAAAACTACAGTTTCATACCCAACACTTACCATTTCATTCTCATGATCAAAACCATTATGACCATATGGACAAACTGCATATACTATTTCGAACCTCATAGATAAATAAATGTTTACTATTCGTATCATATATTTGTAAATCGTTGAAATTTTGCACCAACATCGGTATTGGAGATTTTGTAAAACAAAAATTTATAATTCAAACCAAATTTAGTGGTCCAATTGCTAATAGTACCTGAGAAACAGATCAAACCACAAAATCATAACATTGACCAATGAACCATGAAAATGAGGTCAAGCCAAGGTTGTATGTCAGAACCCTGCCAGACAGACATGTACACCTTACAATCATTCCATACACCAATTAAATAAAGTTGACCCATTGCTTATACATGTAATATCTGATAAACTGACATTACTGCTGTGTGTTTGTTTATTCATTGGCTAGAGGTAATGGGGGAGGGTTGAGATCTCACTAAAACTGTTTAAGCCCCCACATTTTTGCGGTAACAAGACATTTCGGCACCCAAGTCCGAAGACATTTCGGCATACATTTTGGACATTTCCGGATCTGGACATGGGACCAAGACAATTCGGCACCTAATTTTTTTAAATATATATATTAGGAAAAATAAAAGAATTGTTACAGTAATATTATAATCCGTAGATAAAATATGCAATACAAAATTTGAAATCATCATTTAATTAAATCCTACATGTCCTAAATGATTGTGTATGAATAGTAAAACATCATTTAATTAAATCATAATTGATTGTTAGATATGACGGTGTTTGAATAAACATCATTTAATTAAATCATAATTAATTATAGTTATGCATTAATCAGTATTTTATGTATAAATCTGATAATTTCTCAATAGAGACAAATGAGAGATCAAAAGTGTATAGCTTGTGTTTCAGCTTGTGTTCTCGTTTGATCCTTACATCTGTAAAGACAACACAATACCTGAAAACTATATTTTATTGTTTTAATATTAAAAGCCGTAAACATAAAAGCGTGTGCAAGCCATAATGAGTAAAAACCCAGAAGTATATATAAAGGTCAACACTTTTTAATATCCTTTTCTTACACAATGTCAGACGACAGTTGTACAAAATGCATACAGTGCCACAATGTTGTCCGCCCAAGACAGGAAGCTTTACAATTTGGTGGCTGTCAAAAGTGGCAAAATAGAACATGCATCACTGGTAAGTGGCTTTTAGATATTTTTAATTATTATATAAATTGTTATAAAACAGGTAGCCCCTATTCTCCTTTCATACTTTTCATTTCCATACAGGAGCCAATTCCGATAGAGCTAGTAGCATTTGTACATAAGGGAGTAAAGGGAATTTTTTCATCATTGCAAAATTAACAGTAATATTAGAAATCCCCTTATAAATGCAATTAAATTATTTGTTGTATTGTTATAAATGTCTTGTATGTCGGTTTAAAGCTCATTAGAGCTTATGTTGTCTTTGTTTGTATACAGTTTCTATAAAATAAATGTTCATGTATCAGGAAAAAGAATACACAAAAATAAGACAGCTACCCAAATGACTAAGCTGCAATACAGTCTTCACAAATAAACAACAAAAAGAATAAACCACTTCGTAAGATACTTTTTCGAAGATACCATATACAATATTGACAATAATGTCATAAATAGTGCAGGAATTAAATTGGTAACTTGTAAAAACAGTGGAACATAATCGCTATATTAACACTAAACTTGTAAATTGAGTTCATACCCACATACATATATCAGTGCCAGGTAACTTTAATGTTTGGTTCACTATATTTTGATCAAGGATAAAATAATTGATTTTATCATTATAAAGTGCCGATTTGTCTAGGTGCCGATTTGTCAGGGTGCTGAAGTGTCTTTCTCTGGTGCTGATTTGTCAGGATGCCTATTTGTCTGGGGACCGGTACAGCAAGTCAGGAAGCTGTGGCCTTTGTTAGTCTTGACTGTTTTTTTTTATTTTGGTGCATTTATATGTTTCGGAGTTTTAGTGTGATGTCCATTTTCACTGAACTAGTTTACATTTTTGTTTAGGGGCCAGCTGAAGACCGCCTCCGGGTGCGGGATTTTCTAGCTGTGTTGAAGACCCATTGGTGGCCTTGGGCTGTTTTCTGCACTTTGGTCGGGTTGTTGTCTCTTTTTCTTTGATACATTCCCTATTTCCATTCTCAATCATATATAAATATTCCATTAGCATATGAAATGGCAACATATAAATTTTCCAAGAGGTACGAAATGGCATACATAAGAATATTCCATGAGGTACGAAATGGCATACATATAAATATTCCACGAGGTACGATTATTAATATTATGGTCAGGGTACAAAATTCAAATAGTTTTTGCCATAGGACCTGGTAAAACCAAAGCTTATAATTTTCTTTAGTCCATCATTTTGCTATATTTCTTACGTAAGAAATTAAACTACAATATCAACAAATGGATCAATAGTTTCCCTGTTACACAATCTCTCAACGTCAAGTTGCAGGTCAAATTTTGGGGAATGTAAGTGTGAGGGAAAGATGTCAATGAAAAGTTCGTAAATTGTAAGTTCTGTATAAGCCTCGTTTCTGAGGAGCACCATCATGAGCTATGGTGAGGTCCTATGGTAGGACATTTTGCACACTGCATCGAAACAGACTGATGCGCATGTAAATACATGCATATGTGGTTTATAGAGAAAAAGAGTAGAGTGTGCTATTCAATATACAGTGTAGTAAAAACATCCCGGCTGGACGATGGTTTAGTTCGTCTTTTGTAGACGGTATAACTATAAGCAAAGACATATAATACATATGTATTATATGTCTCTGGTATACGTAAACTATATGTTATATAAATTTCCGTTTTAACGATATAAAATATCCGGTATGGTCACCGACTTCAAGTCGTTTTTGGTATCATAGGCGTAGCATGCCGCCAAAAAAAATGGTACGGTTTCGGCAAATTAGACAAAAGGGACACGAAGTGTCCCTCCAGCCTCGCATAGCGAGGCTGCATTACGGCAGGGGGTATGGGGCCGCTTAAGGCCCCCAGAAGCTCTGGGGTTAATAGCGTTATAATCCTGCATTCTAGGTGTTTCCTGGCACTAAAAATTATTTTTGAAAAGCAGCATTTTTTACTCGACAACTTGAAAAAAATAAAATATGAATGTCTGTGTCAATCACTTGCGGGTTTTGTAGTTTGTTTTCCATTTTTGTGTAATTTACATAACAAGATCGATGAATGAGAACAACACTGTCATACCTGTTACCTATTCTGTAAGTTCCGCCTCTGTCAGGCGCACCACCAACCGGTGTAACTTGGGACTTGCTATATACAGGGGCTCAATCACACCTTAACTACATGATTTATATCGGGATTTCAACGTTAACTTTATATTTTATTTTGGGATTTCAACGTTAACTTTATATTACCAGGTATATACAATTAATGACAAAAAATGGGTAATTAAATATATACTTTAAAACGTGTATGTACATGACTCCTCTACTAGCTATCCATACTTCTGCTTGTATAGTTCACAAAAGTTCTCCAAATGGAATTGTTCACAATTTAACGGTTTCAAAATTATTGTCACTTGTATAATTCTAGGTTATTTGAAGTAGCAAAGCTCTTCTCTGATGCAATCTATAGCAATAACCTCTAGATATGCATTCAATTATAGAGATGGTGGATTCGTCTAGGAATTCAAAGGATGAACAGTCAATAATAACTTTGAGTTGCAAATCATCAGATGATAATATTTCATTATACACTCCTACATCAACACTGTCATATAACTTTACTAGCATAATATTTAGGAAATGCTCCTGTATGTCTCTCAATTTTTCACAACATAAAAGGAAATGTTTAATGTCCTCGCTTCCTTTGCCACATAATTTACATGCTGAATTAGTTCCACCAGATCTGTCGAACTTAGCTCTGTCATGTTGTAAGGTGTATGTTCCACGCATGATTTTTGCTTTTATACAGGCCATAGTTGAAGTAAAAGGCTCTGTTCCACAGCTATCCCAGACATTATGGGTTTTTCCTTGAGTGATATTATTGACATTTAAAAACTTTAGAGATGACTTAGATTTTACTTCTGTTTTTAGTAGATCCATCCAATATGAGGAGATTGTTTTTCTTACAATATTTTTCCACTCAATTTTTCCAGGTGGCACATTAATAAGATCATGTGGTGATGGTAAGCCATACTGTTCGGTTAAATCAACAATTTTCACAAACCAACTATTTGAATCACGCGGCATTACAGCCAATTGTCTGATAGCAACTTCACGCTCGACAGAACCATGGTTTCTGATGATGTTTCCGAAAAAATTCAGCATACGCTTATGCAGTTCAGCCTCAACAGGAATTTGACCGAGAAGTAAGTAAACAGCAGAAGTAGCAGTGCGCTCTGGCAGATGCTGAATTTGCTTTAGAAGTTTGGTATAGTATACGGAGAGTAATTTCATATCAGAAACGGAAAGTCTTATAGAGTCTAAGCCATACAAAAGTCTGGGTAGCACATAAATTTTCACCAGGTGCATCGAAACTTTAGGGTTAAGTCCATTCAATCCATGGAGCCCAGCTCCCATGAAGGCATACACCGTCTTTCTAGCTGTCTGAATTCTACTAGGTACACAATCCTTCACACCATATTTAGAATTATACCTCGCCACTTCACCACAAATCATTGCGCAAAGTTCATGCTTTATAAGAGATTTCTGTCAGTTTATTTGTTATAGAATCTTAGTATTTAAAAAAAATTAAAACAACAGTGCGGCAAGCAACTATTGAGCTATAGTGAATAGAAAAGTGAATGGAAATGGGGAATGTGTCAAAACAATACGGGAATCCTCACACACTGGGGTAGGCTGCAGCCGACCAAGAAACAACGATGTAAGTTGGTTCAGAGGAATGCACTCCATTCCAGACTCCATAACACACAAAAGAACAAAAATTGAAAACAATACAAGAAAAACAAAGGCCAGAGGTTCCTAACTTGGGACAGGCGCAAAATTGCGGTAGGGTTAACATGTTTTAATGTGAATTTTCAAGACAACCACTTAAGCCGACACTAGGGGGGTCGTCTTGACCTTGTAGGATATGATTTTTGAAAATCATGCAGCGACTGTCAAGATGAAGAACTAAAATAAAGCACTGTGTTTCTTGAAAATTTGTATCTTGTCTATATGTATTGTGTACGTTTTTGTCATGTGCACATTTACTCGAAAGCTTGTCGCAATTATCGTGATTTTTTGGACAGCTGGTGTCTTGCAAGAATGACCGGCTTACCCTTCCGGAGCACCTGAGGTCGCCCATTTTTTTTTCGGGGTCCGTGTTTCTTATTTCTTTTTAGTTCTTAATGTTGAATGGTATTGTTTGTCTTTGTGTGTCTTATTTGTTACCTGGTTTGTCTTTTGTCCATTGATGGCGATTCTTTTTTGGATAGCGCTTCGGTTGTCGACTCTTCTTTTTACTCCATTGCACCTTTTTAACAGTTTGGTGGCTTTTTATTTCCCTGATTGAAAACTTTATTACATAATAAATCAGATTTCAGATTTCAAAGGACTATAATCATTTTTACCGGTAGTGGTTGGGGGAGCTCCCAATCTCTGATTTTACTTCGATGAAAAATGCTAAAATCACCCTTGCAAAAAGGAAAACTTTTCTTCATGTTAGAATAATAAGGAATGTTATTCCGCTTGTCTATTTTTATATTAAGTTTACATTTTTTCCCTATCCAAAACAAACCTTGATACCCCAAAAAAACTGATTGGTAAAAAATGATGAACCACTAATCAGTACAAGTATCATGTTGTGACTTCTGGGAAATATTATACTATCAAGATACATGTAGCTTGCTTTTAAGGGCACATCTATACTTCACCAGCGACGGTATCGCGATTTTTCGCCGGACACTGAATCGCTTTATTAAAATCAATATTTAAATGACCAGAATAGTGATAATTATAAATACAATGCACTTTCTACTGAAATTCTACACCATTCCTACAGTTTTTCTAAATTATTGTAATGATCAATGGGAAGAGTAAATCGACGGTCTTGCGAAAAGTGCCTCCCGGTGAAGTATAGATTTTTTTCAACATGTGAAATAATGGTGATTTATGCTCGGGGTTTATGCATATGTTACGGAAGGGCACAGTGCAGAAAGGGGTAGGAAGGGGTCTTATCCCCAAATCCCGAATTAAAAAACATAAAATGCCGAAATCCCGAACGAAACCAATCCCGAATTCATCAAAAGAAAAACTGCTGGCTTCTTCGACCGTGAAAATGTTTCTAAGTTGAAGCGTTAAACTTAAAGAACTAGCAACATTTGTGGAGATTGGCCCAATTAACAGGCGATTGTTGTTGGCTATTGCATTCTTCAGATTATCCATCATGGCATTTCAGTTTATTCAGTCTGTGTCAGATTA
This sequence comes from Mytilus californianus, assembly GCF_021869535.1. Classification (NCBI taxonomy): domain Eukaryota; kingdom Metazoa; phylum Mollusca; class Bivalvia; order Mytilida; family Mytilidae; genus Mytilus; species Mytilus californianus. Next base: position 80,870,709 of record NW_026262745.1, on the reverse strand, counting down.
GAACATGAACCAATGACAACACCAAACATTATTCGCAACAGCATCCAGAACCGTGAATAGCACGATTCTGATTAATTAATAATTAATTGCTAATCAATAAACCGATTACGGTACTGCTGTTACGTACGTTGACGTTCTAATTAAAATATAGATCTCGGATTTCGTTATACTACGTTATACTACATAGATAGAACCACTAATTCGGGCACGGTCACAAAGAACGTACAAATTTAAAACAAAATAGTTCCTACGCATAGGTGTAAATATAAAACTATGTAGAATATATTTTAGTTATCAAGATATCAAATGAAAGGTGAAGGACTAGTGATCCTCGTAGAACACATATTGACTGATAGTTCTGAATAATACAAAGATGTATAAATGAATTCTAAAATTAAGGGCATATTTTGCCTGTTTCTCAGATATGAAGTACCTGGTTTGGTGTATTCAAAGTTCCGGAAACCAGTACGGTCTGATGTATAAATAACGGTATATTGATCCCCCTAAAAGATTTGGAAGTGAAAAATAGAATTTAACGTGGATATGAATGGGGGAAAAGAATAGGTGGTATGCCTGTCCCAAGTCAGGAGCCCATACTGAACTATTAGTTCGGTCAAGAAAGACAACTCGTACTCAAAAAAGGGAGGTAACTCAATTTTCTTATAAAGGGAAACGAGTTTATCAGTATTTCCGACTGGAGCATGTTGATTTTTGCACGCCAACTTGTGTACATAAATAATTAAATATCGGATCACAACAGGTTTTGAATGTTTGATGATCGATATCCACGTTTAATTCCAATAGTATAACAATTTGTAATCTTAATAAGAAACCGAGTTTAGAATCAAATTAGAATTATTACGGTTTATATATAATAATTTCAATTAGTTTTTATTATACGAGATGCGTATCTATTGTAAAAAATTCTTTCTTAATCTTTGAACATTTTTCTAAACATGCAAACTCTGTTATGAAAAATAGAAGTATTTGATTTTATAAGACAAAAAAAAAAAAAAAACAAAGAAAAGAAAAAAAAAGAAATCTGCCCACCTAACTGAATATTGAATTTTGCCATGTCTGGTTGAATGACTATATATATTTTGATTCTCATACAGACAATGCATAACATCGGTACAGAGAAAAATTATAAACTCATATTAACTCAATTTAACTATTAACGAACTTAGTGAAATGTTTGCTTCTTTTTTCATCTTTGAACTGCAAGATGGCGAAATGCATCTAAGAAATCTAACAAATTTTGCAAGTTTAAAATTGAGAACGATTTAAAACAAAATTGATTTCACTTCTTCAATACATGTGGTATACATAACTTTGGCCACTAATAATAAATAAAAAGTATTATGTAATCAAATTTGGTTAAATATCTATTTCAAGTTTATGATCTTTTATATGTAAAGGTAGTAAGGTAAACATAAATAAACAGAATTAACACCTTTATGTTATTGCTTCGAAAACGATGATGTCCTACTGATTTTATGGCCATCATACTCATACTTATATTCCTTAGTTTTAAGAAGACACATTTAACCAATTAATTGTATGGTGTGTTATAACTTTGGATATCAAAATAAAGGTAAATACAGAAAAGCGGCTTTGGACGCATCAAAATCATTAAGTGATATTGTCAATGTTAGACATGAATCCCAAAGTTTTTCATTTGGAAAAGTTTTTTTTCTAATTTCATTTTACATTTTAGCAGATATAATAAGTACAAGTTGATTCGAAAGACTGTGTCATGACTAAACAATTGCAGAGATTGTTTAAACACTCTTTTTTTTATTTAGGCTAAATTCCTTTATTATAGAAGATAAGCGGAACTTAACCTTTTTTCGCTTATATTTCAATATCTCAACATCTCGGGTAACTTTTCCCGTTTGTGCATCCAGATAGTACCACCGTGTCCTATAACTATTTTCTTGATTTAAAACACTCAGTATGTCCACATTCTATGACAAACACTAGCTCGTGGTCTTTATTCAATACCGTTTGAATTCAACTCTTTTTCTAACCTTCAGCGCACCCATCGCACATTCTTTGAAAGATCATGTTAAGCGTGATAGAACAGTTTAGTGTTGTTATTGATTTATTCAGTCGGTTGTCCATTGAATTAATACAAGCTTTCCATGAAGGGTTGAGACATAAAAAAGAATGAACAATTTTAGTGTGAATGCACCTTGAAATACAAATAAGAAATTTTTTACATTCTACTGCAAAGTTTTCGGCATCTTAAGGTGCAAAAGATTAATTTTATATCATGCGCGGATATGATTGACGGATTTGCTTGGCGTCGAGTGACAAATAGTTCATGCATATTCGGAACGAGAACAAATCAACAATAATTCAATAAGTGGAACGACTAGGAAGAACACGATGAAGAACAGAAATTTCGAATGCAACTCGAAAATAAATTTTTTGCCATCAAACCCCTGAAAGAGTTGTTGCAAGGGTATATATATATGCTAACGTAAAGGAGATGTGGCATCGGACGTGGCTGCGTGTTTATACATTCAGCACAATGAAGCGAATAGATATAAGAAGATGTGGTATGAGTGCCAATGAGACAACTCTATATCCAAGTCAAAATTTGTAAAATGAAAAATTATAGGTCAAAGTACGGCCTTCAACACGGGGCCTTGGCTTACACCGAACAGCAATCTATAAAGAATACCCATTTACTGCCAGATGGAAGAAGTCCATAGATTGCCATATTTGTTATACTCCATTGCTTGGGATAACTTTTATACTGGATATGATAAATTAACTAGCCACACACTCGCACAAAAGTCTAGTCCATGCAAAATCATGATTTGTAGAATATTTGTCATACAATAATGGAAATTTCCAATGTACTTTAAATCAATAGCTTTAAACATTAGCTTGGTTAAAAAAAGGGACATGTCGGTGAAAAGAGAACCATAATTATTTCTGATGGGATTGCATATGGTCTCAGTTGAAAATAAAACGTCAACCTAACATAATAATAAATTAAAAAACATTTGGTCAATAAAAAAAAATCAAACATCATATCAGTTTCACAGTTTCAACATTTTTGTCGAATTAAGAGTTTTTTTTAAATATGATTTGTCCGTTCCTAAAGCAAGACATTTGTTTTTACTATGGCATCTTAAAAAAGATGGACTTATATAAGTCTACTTTGTGTTTAAGTTAATAATGAGGAATACGTGTGTGTATCTTTCATTTGACACAGTAGATGTAAACCTCCATGCATGCTGCGAGACTTTATGATTTCGGTCGTTGTGTAATCAAGTAACAATCCATTATGCGATTTTTTAGAATTAAAACTTTTCAAAATATGTACTAGACTCAAGCTGGCAGCCACTTTTAGCAGCCAATCAAGATAGCAGCCACTTTTTTCCAGCAGCCAATTTTGATAATATGTCTAAAAACCAAAATACTGTATAAGACTCAAACGTTCCAAATATCTCAAAATCTTAGTTAAATGTAATTTAACAGCGGAATTTGACAATTTCACGGCTTGAAGTCATTCTCAAAGGATTTCAGTCCGTTCTAAATACCAATAATGATAGCAGTCACTTTTTTGTTGGCAGTTGTAAGGAATCGTGTTATATATATAATTCAAACCAATTTGGAATGAATAAACCAGATGCAATGCACGATAGAAAAGTTACATACATGCTTTCCATAAACTCGGCATCCTCAAATATCAAGTATTTTCGCTGAAATCATTTTTAATATTTATTTTTGTACATATGAAATGAAAACATTTTGATATACTTGTAATGGTCATCTATATTTTAATGTGAACAAGTATTTTCACAAAACTCCTGCGTGGACTATTTTGTACGGCATGCATCATTACCAACTCATTGAATTAAAACTGAAACTTTCCTTGTCAAATGTGCCAGTACAAATAATTGACATATAACTAAAACTGTGGGTAAACGGACCCGGATCCCAGAAAAATATTTAAGCGGGGAATAACCTAGGTCAACACCTTTAAAATGAACTAGGTCTGGTTCGGAACTTTGCCGTAGGGAGTTGCCGAGGAGTACCGAAAGCATGTGTAGTAAATACGAAAAGTACGTATAGGGACAACTTTGAACCCCTGTGGTGGCCAGACGTATTTTTTTCTATAACAACAACTTTGAAAATCTACAAATACCGAATGGGCCTAACTCCCAAAAAAACCTTCCAGTGGGCCCTTCCCTAAGTTATTACTTTTCATTTGAGCCATGTCCGGTAGCGAACTTTGCCGTACGAAGCTGGCGAGGCTTACCGAAAGAGTGTAAGGTGGAGACGTATTTTTTTTCTATAACAACAACTTTGAAAATCTACAAATACCGAATGGGCCTAACTCCCAAAAAAACCTTCAAGTGGTGCCTTCCCTAAGTTATTACCTTTCATTTCAGCCATGTCCGGTAGCGAACTTTGCCGTACGAAGCTGACGAGGCTTACCGAAAGAGTGTAAGGTGGAGACGTATTTTTTTCTATAACAACAACTTTGAAAATCTACAAATACCGAATGGGCCTAACTCCCAAAAAAACCTTCCAGTGGGGCCTTTCCTAAGTTATTACCTTTCATTTGAGCCATGTCCGGTAGCGAACTTTGCCGTACGAAGCTGGCGAGACTTACCGAAAGAGTGTAAGGTGGAGACGTATTTTTTTCTATAACAACAACTTTGAAAATCTACAAATACCGAATGGGCCTAACTCCCAAAAAAACCTTCCAGTAGGCCCTTCCCTAAGTTATTACTTTTCATTTGAGCCATGTCCGGTAGCGAACTTTGCCGTACGAAGCTGGCGAGGCTTACCGAAAGAGTGTAAGGTGGAGACGTATTTTTTTTCTATAACAACAACTTTGAAAATCTACAAATACCGAATGGGCCTAACTCCCAAAAAAACCTTCAAGTGGTGCCTTCCCTAAGTTATTACCTTTCATTTCAGCCATGTCCGGTAGCGAACTTTGCCGTACGAAGCTGGCGAGGCTTACCGAAAGAGTGTAAGGTGGAGACGTATTTTTTTCTATAACAACAACTTTGAAAATCTACAAATACCGAATGGGCCTAACTCCCTAAAAAACCTTCCAGTGGGGCCTTTCCTAAGTTATTACCTTTCATTTGAGCCATGTCCGGTAGCGAACTTTGCCGTACGAAGCTGGCGAGACTTACCGAAAGAGTGTAAGGTGGAGACGTATTTTTTTCTATAACAACAACTTTGAAAATCTACAAATACCGAATGGGCCTAACTCCCAAAAAAACCTTCCAGTGGGCCCTTCCCTAAGTTATTACTTTTCATTTGAGCCATGTCCGGTAGCGAACTTTGCCGTACGAAGCTGGCGAGGCTTACCGAAAGAGTGTAAGGTGGAGACGTATTTTTTTTCTATAACAACAACTTTGAAAATCTACAAATACCGAATGGGCCTAACTCCCAAAAAAACCTTCAAGTGGTGCCTTCCCTAAGTTATTACCTTTCATTTCAGCCATGTCCGGTAGCGAACTTTGCCGTACGAAGCTGACGAGGCTTACCGAAAGAGTGTAAGGTGGAGACGTATTTTTTTCTATAACAACAACTTTGAAAATCTACAAATACCGAATGGGCCTAACTCCCAAAAAAACCTTCCAGTGGGGCCTTTCCTAAGTTATTACCTTTCATTTGAGCCATGTCCGGTAGCGAACTTTGCCGTACGAAGCTGGCGAGACTTACCGAAAGAGTGTAAGGTGGAGACGTATTTTTTTCTATAACAACAACTTTGAAAATCTACAAATACCGAATGGGCCTAACTCCCAAAAAAACCTTCCAGTAGGCCCTTCCCTAAGTTATTACTTTTCATTTGAGCCATGTCCGGTAGCGAACTTTGCCGTACGAAGCTGGCGAGGCTTACCGAAAGAGTGTAAGGTGGAGACGTATTTTTTTTCTATAACAACAACTTTGAAAATCTACAAATACCGAATGGGCCTAACTCCCAAAAAAACCTTCAAGTGGTGCCTTCCCTAAGTTATTACCTTTCATTTCAGCCATGTCCGGTAGCGAACTTTGCCGTACGAAGCTGGCGAGGCTTACCGAAAGAGTGTAAGGTGGAGACGTATTTTTTTCTATAACAACAACTTTGAAAATCTACAAATACCGAATGGGCCTAACTCCCTAAAAAACCTTCCAGTGGGGCCTTTCCTAAGTTATTACCTTTCATTTGAGCCATGTCCGGTAGCGAACTTTGCCGTACGAAGCTGGCGAGACTTACCGAAAGAGTGTAAGGTGGAGACGTATTTTTTTCTATAACAACAACTTTGAAAATCTACAAATACCGAATGGGCCTAACTCCCAAAAAAACCTTCCAGTGGGCCCTTCCCTAAGTTATTACTTTTCATTTGAGCCATGTCCGGTAGCGAACTTTGCCGTACGAAGCTGGCGAGGCTTACCGAAAGAGTGTAAGGTGGAGACGTATTTTTTTTCTATAACAACAACTTTGAAAATCTACAAATACCGAATGGGCCTAACTCCCAAAAAAACCTTCAAGTGGTGCCTTCCCTAAGTTATTACCTTTCATTTCAGCCATGTCCGGTAGCGAACTTTGCCGTACGAAGCTGACGAGGCTTACCGAAAGAGTGTAAGGTGGAGACGTATTTTTTTCTATAACAACAACTTTGAAAATCTACAAATACCGAATGGGCCTAACTCCCAAAAAAACCTTCCAGTGGGGCCTTTCCTAAGTTATTACCTTTCATTTGAGCCATGTCCGGTAGCGAACTTTGCCGTACGAAGCTGGCGAGACTTACCGAAAGAGTGTAAGGTGGAGACGTATTTTTTTCTATAACAACAACTTTGAAAATCTACAAATACCGAATGGGCCTAACTCCCAAAAAAACCTTCCAGTAGGCCCTTCCCTAAGTTATTACTTTTCATTTGAGCCATGTCCGGTAGCGAACTTTGCCGTACGAAGCTGGCGAGGCTTACCGAAAGAGTGTAAGGTGGAGACGTATTTTTTTTCTATAACAACAACTTTGAAAATCTACAAATACCGAATGGGCCTAACTCCCAAAAAAACCTTCAAGTGGTGCCTTCCCTAAGTTATTACCTTTCATTTCAGCCATGTCCGGTAGCGAACTTTGCCGTACGAAGCTGGCGAGGCTTACCGAAAGAGTGTAAGGTGGAGACGTATTTTTTTCTATAACAACAACTTTGAAAATCTACAAATACCGAATGGGCCTAACTCCCTAAAAAACCTTCCAGTGGGGCCTTTCCTAAGTTATTACCTTTCATTTGAGCCATGTCCGGTAGCGAACTTTGCCGTACGAAGCTGGCGAGACTTACCGAAAGAGTGTAAGGTGGAGACGTATTTTTTTCTATAACAACAACTTTGAAAATCTACAAATACCGAATGGGCCTAACTCCCAAAAAAACCTTCCAGTGGGCCCTTCCCTAAGTTATTACTTTTCATTTGAGCCATGTCCGGTAGCGAACTTTGCCGTACGAAGCTGGCGAGGCTTACCGAAAGAGTGTAAGGTGGAGACGTATTTTTTTTCTATAACAACAACTTTGAAAATCTACAAATACCGAATGGGCCTAACTCCCAAAAAAACCTTCAAGTGGTGCCTTCCCTAAGTTATTACCTTTCATTTCAGCCATGTCCGGTAGCGAACTTTGCCGTACGAAGCTGACGAGGCTTACCGAAAGAGTGTAAGGTGGAGACGTATTTTTTTCTATAACAACAACTTTGAAAATCTACAAATACCGAATGGGCCTAACTCCCAAAAAAACCTTCCAGTGGGGCCTTTCCTAAGTTATTACCTTTCATTTGAGCCATGTCCGGTAGCGAACTTTGCCGTACGAAGCTGGCGAGACTTACCGAAAGAGTGTAAGGTGGAGACGTATTTTTTTCTATAACAACAACTTTGAAAATCTACAAATACCGAATGGGCCTAACTCCCAAAAAAACCTTCCAGTAGGCCCTTCCCTAAGTTATTACTTTTCATTTGAGCCATGTCCGGTAGCGAACTTTGCCGTACGAAGCTGGCGAGGCTTACCGAAAGAGTGTAAGGTGGAGACGTATTTTTTTTCTATAACAACAACTTTGAAAATCTACAAATACCGAATGGGCCTAACTCCCAAAAAAACCTTCAAGTGGTGCCTTTCCTAAGTTATTACCTTTCATTTCAGCCATGTCCGGTAGCGAACTTTGCCGTACGAAGCTGGCGAGGCTTACCGAAAGAGTGTAAGGTGGAGACGTATTTTTTTCTATAACAACAACTTTGAAAATCTACAAATACCGAATGGGCCTAACTCCCTAAAAAACCTTCCAGTGGGGCCTTTCCTAAGTTATTACCTTTCATTTGAGCCATGTCCGGTAGCGAACTTTGCCGTACGAAGCTGGCGAGACTTACCGAAAGAGTGTAAGGTGGAGACGTATTTTTTTCTATAACAACAACTTTGAAAATCTACAAATACCGAATGGGCCTAACTCCCAAAAAAACCTTCCAGTGGGCCCTTCCCTAAGTTATTACTTTTCATTTGAGCCATGTCCGGTAGCGAACTTTGCCGTACGAAGCTGGCGAGGCTTACCGAAAGAGTGTAAGGTGGAGACGTATTTTTTTTCTATAACAACAACTTTGAAAATCTACAAATACCGAATGGGCCTAACTCCCAAAAAAACCTTCAAGTGGTGCCTTCCCTAAGTTATTACCTTTCATTTCAGCCATGTCCGGTAGCGAACTTTGCCGTACGAAGCTGACGAGGCTTACCGAAAGAGTGTAAGGTGGAGACGTATTTTTTTCTATAACAACAACTTTGAAAATCTACAAATACCGAATGGGCCTAACTCCCAAAAAAACCTTCCAGTGGGGCCTTTCCTAAGTTATTACCTTTCATTTGAGCCATGTCCGGTAGCGAACTTTGCCGTACGAAGCTGGCGAGACTTACCGAAAGAGTGTAAGGTGGAGACGTATTTTTTTCTATAACAACAACTTTGAAAATCTACAAATACCGAATGGGCCTAACTCCCAAAAAAACCTTCCAGTAGGCCCTTCCCTAAGTTATTACTTTTCATTTGAGCCATGTCCGGTAGCGAACTTTGCCGTACGAAGCTGGCGAGGCTTACCGAAAGAGTGTAAGGTGGAGACGTATTTTTTTTCTATAACAACAACTTTGAAAATCTACAAATACCGAATGGGCCTAACTCCCAAAAAAACCTTCAAGTGGTGCCTTCCCTAAGTTATTACCTTTCATTTCAGCCATGTCCGGTAGCGAACTTTGCCGTACGAAGCTGGCGAGGCTTACCGAAAGAGTGTAAGGTGGAGACGTATTTTTTTCTATAACAACAACTTTGAAAATCTACAAATACCGAATGGGCCTAACTCCCTAAAAAACCTTCCAGTGGGGCCTTTCCTAAGTTATTACCTTTCATTTGAGCCATGTCCGGTAGCGAACTTTGCCGTACGAAGCTGGCGAGACTTACCGAAAGAGTGTAAGGTGGAGACGTATTTTTTTCTATAACAACAACTTTGAAAATCTACAAATACCGAATGGGCCTAACTCCCAAAAAAACCTTCCAGTGGGCCCTTCCCTAAGTTATTACTTTTCATTTGAGCCATGTCCGGTAGCGAACTTTGCCGTACGAAGCTGGCGAGGCTTACCGAAAGAGTGTAAGGTGGAGACGTATTTTTTTTCTATAACAACAACTTTGAAAATCTACAAATACCGAATGGGCCTAACTCCCAAAAAAACCTTCAAGTGGTGCCTTCCCTAAGTTATTACCTTTCATTTCAGCCATGTCCGGTAGCGAACTTTGCCGTACGAAGCTGACGAGGCTTACCGAAAGAGTGTAAGGTGGAGACGTATTTTTTTCTATAACAACAACTTTGAAAATCTACAAATACCGAATGGGCCTAACTCCCAAAAAAACCTTCCAGTGGGGCCTTTCCTAAGTTATTACCTTTCATTTGAGCCATGTCCGGTAGCGAACTTTGCCGTACGAAGCTGGCGAGACTTACCGAAAGAGTGTAAGGTGGAGACGTATTTTTTTCTATAACAACAACTTTGAAAATCTACAAATACCGAATGGGCCTAACTCCCAAAAAAACCTTCCAGTAGGCCCTTCCCTAAGTTATTACTTTTCATTTGAGCCATGTCCGGTAGCGAACTTTGCCGTACGAAGCTGGCGAGGCTTACCGAAAGAGTGTAAGGTGGAGACGTATTTTTTTTCTATAACAACAACTTTGAAAATCTACAAATACCGAATGGGCCTAACTCCCAAAAAAACCTTCAAGTGGTGCCTTCCCTAAGTTATTACCTTTCATTTCAGCCATGTCCGGTAGCGAACTTTGCCGTACGAAGCTGGCGAGGCTTACCGAAAGAGTGTAAGGTGGAGACGTATTTTTTTCTATAACAACAACTTTGAAAATCTACAAATACCGAATGGGCCTAACTCCCTAAAAAACCTTCCAGTGGGGCCTTTCCTAAGTTATTACCTTTCATTTGAGCCATGTCCGGTAGCGAACTTTGCCGTACGAAGCTGGCGAGACTTACCGAAAGAGTGTAAGGTGGAGACGTATTTTTTTCTATAACAACAACTTTGAAAATCTACAAATACCGAATGGGCCTAACTCCCAAAAAAACCTTCCAGTGGGCCTTTCCCTAAGTTATTACTTTTCATTTGAGCCATGTCCGGTAGCGAACTTTGCCGTACGAAGCTGGCGAGGCTTACCGAAAGAGTGTAAGGTGGAGACGTATTTTTTTTCTATAACAACAACTTTGAAAATCTACAAATACCGAATGGGCCTAACTCCCAAAAAAACCTTCAAGTGGTGCCTTCCCTAAGTTATTACCTTTCATTTCAGCCATGTCCGGTAGCGAACTTTGCCGTACGAAGCTGACGAGGCTTACCGAAAGAGTGTAAGGTGGAGACGTATTTTTTTCTATAACAACAACTTTGAAAATCTACAAATACCGAATGGGCCTAACTCCCAAAAAAACCTTCCAGTGGGGCCTTTCCTAAGTTATTACCTTTCATTTGAGCCATGTCCGGTAGCGAACTTTGCCGTACGAAGCTGGCGAGACTTACCGAAAGAGTGTAAGGTGGAGACGTATTTTTTTCTATAACAACAACTTTGAAAATCTACAAATACCGAATGGGCCTAACTCCCAAAAAAACCTTCCAGTAGGCCCTTCCCTAAGTTATTACTTTTCATTTGAGCCATGTCCGGTAGCGAACTTTGCCGTACGAAGCTGGCGAGGCTTACCGAAAGAGTGTAAGGTGGAGACGTATTTTTTTTCTATAACAACAACTTTGAAAATCTACAAATACCGAATGGGCCTAACTCCCAAAAAAACCTTCAAGTGGTGCCTTCCCTAAGTTATTACCTTTCATTTCAGCCATGTCCGGTAGCGAACTTTGCCGTACGAAGCTGGCGAGGCTTACCGAAAGAGTGTAAGGTGGAGACGTATTTTTTTCTATAACAACAACTTTGAAAATCTACAAATACCGAATGGGCCTAACTCCCTAAAAAACCTTCCAGTGGGGCCTTTCCTAAGTTATTACCTTTCATTTGAGCCATGTCCGGTAGCGAACTTTGCCGTACGAAGCTGGCGAGACTTACCGAAAGAGTGTAAGGTGGAGACGTATTTTTTTCTATAACAACAACTTTGAAAATCTACAAATACCGAATGGGCCTAACTCCCAAAAAAACCTTCCAGTGGGCCCTTCCCTAAGTTATTACTTTTCATTTGAGCCATGTCCGGTAGCGAACTTTGCCGTACGAAGCTGGCGAGGCTTACCGAAAGAGTGTAAGGTGGAGACGTATTTTTTTTCTATAACAACAACTTTGAAAATCTACAAATACCGAATGGGCCTAACTCCCAAAAAAACCTTCAAGTGGTGCCTTCCCTAAGTTATTACCTTTCATTTCAGCCATGTCCGGTAGCGAACTTTGCCGTACGAAGCTGACGAGGCTTACCGAAAGAGTGTAAGGTGGAGACGTATTTTTTTCTATAACAACAACTTTGAAAATCTACAAATACCGAATGGGCCTAACTCCCAAAAAAACCTTCCAGTGGGGCCTTTCCTAAGTTATTACCTTTCATTTGAGCCATGTCCGGTAGCGAACTTTGCCGTACGAAGCTGGCGAGACTTACCGAAAGAGTGTAAGGTGGAGACGTATTTTTTTCTATAACAACAACTTTGAAAATCTACAAATACCGAATGGGCCTAACTCCCAAAAAAACCTTCCAGTAGGCCCTTCCCTAAGTTATTACTTTTCATTTGAGCCATGTCCGGTAGCGAACTTTGCCGTACGAAGCTGGCGAGGCTTACCGAAAGAGTGTAAGGTGGAGACGTATTTTTTTTCTATAACAACAACTTTGAAAATCTACAAATACCGAATGGGCCTAACTCCCAAAAAAACCTTCAAGTGGTGCCTTCCCTAAGTTATTACCTTTCATTTCAGCCATGTCCGGTAGCGAACTTTGCCGTACGAAGCTGGCGAGGCTTACCGAAAGAGTGTAAGGTGGAGACGTATTTTTTTCTATAACAACAACTTTGAAAATCTACAAATACCGAATGGGCCTAACTCCCTAAAAAACCTTCCAGTGGGGCCTTTCCTAAGTTATTACCTTTCATTTGAGCCATGTCCGGTAGCGAACTTTGCCGTACGAAGCTGGCGAGACTTACCGAAAGAGTGTAAGGTGGAGACGTATTTTTTTCTATAACAACAACTTTGAAAATCTACAAATACCGAATGGGCCTAACTCCCAAAAAAACCTTCCAGTGGGCCCTTCCCTAAGTTATTACTTTTCATTTGAGCCATGTCCGGTAGCGAACTTTGCCGTACGAAGCTGGCGAGGCTTACCGAAAGAGTGTAAGGTGGAGACGTATTTTTTTTCTATAACAACAACTTTGAAAATCTACAAATACCGAATGGGCCTAACTCCCAAAAAAACCTTCAAGTGGTGCCTTCCCTAAGTTATTACCTTTCATTTCAGCCATGTCCGGTAGCGAACTTTGCCGTACGAAGCTGACGAGGCTTACCGAAAGAGTGTAAGGTGGAGACGTATTTTTTTCTATAACAACAACTTTGAAAATCTACAAATACCGAATGGGCCTAACTCCCAAAAAAACCTTCCAGTGGGGCCTTTCCTAAGTTATTACCTTTCATTTGAGCCATGTCCGGTAGCGAACTTTGCCGTACGAAGCTGGCGAGACTTACCGAAAGAGTGTAAGGTGGAGACGTATTTTTTTCTATAACAACAACTTTGAAAATCTACAAATACCGAATGGGCCTAACTCCCAAAAAAACCTTCCAGTAGGCCCTTCCCTAAGTTATTACTTTTCATTTGAGCCATGTCCGGTAGCGAACTTTGCCGTACGAAGCTGGCGAGGCTTACCGAAAGAGTGTAAGGTGGAGACGTATTTTTTTTCTATAACAACAACTTTGAAAATCTACAAATACCGAATGGGCCTAACTCCCAAAAAAACCTTCAAGTGGTGCCTTCCCTAAGTTATTACCTTTCATTTCAGCCATGTCCGGTAGCGAACTTTGCCGTACGAAGCTGGCGAGGCTTACCGAAAGAGTGTAAGGTGGAGACGTATTTTTTTCTATAACAACAACTTTGAAAATCTACAAATACCGAATGGGCCTAACTCCCTAAAAAACCTTCCAGTGGGGCCTTTCCTAAGTTATTACCTTTCATTTGAGCCATGTCCGGTAGCGAACTTTGCCGTACGAAGCTGGCGAGACTTACCGAAAGAGTGTAAGGTGGAGACGTATTTTTTTCTATAACAACAACTTTGAAAATCTACAAATACCGAATGGGCCTAACTCCCAAAAAAACCTTCCAGTGGGCCTTTCCCTAAGTTATTACTTTTCATTTGAGCCATGTCCGGTAGCGAACTTTGCCGTACGAAGCTGGCGAGGCTTACCGAAAGAGTGTAAGGTGGAGACGTATTTTTTTTCTATAACAACAACTTTGAAAATCTACAAATACCGAATGGGCCTAACTCCCAAAAAAACCTTCAAGTGGTGCCTTCCCTAAGTTATTACCTTTCATTTCAGCCATGTCCGGTAGCGAACTTTGCCGTACGAAGCTGACGAGGCTTACCGAAAGAGTGTAAGGTGGAGACGTATTTTTTTCTATAACAACAACTTTGAAAATCTACAAATACCGAATGGGCCTAACTCCCAAAAAAACCTTCCAGTGGGGCCTTTCCTAAGTTATTACCTTTCATTTGAGCCATGTCCGGTAGCGAACTTTGCCGTACGAAGCTGGCGAGACTTACCGAAAGAGTGTAAGGTGGAGACGTATTTTTTTCTATAACAACAACTTTGAAAATCTACAAATACCGAATGGGCCTAACTCCCAAAAAAACCTTCCAGTAGGCCCTTCCCTAAGTTATTACTTTTCATTTGAGCCATGTCCGGTAGCGAACTTTGCCGTACGAAGCTGGCGAGGCTTACCGAAAGAGTGTAAGGTGGAGACGTATTTTTTTTCTATAACAACAACTTTGAAAATCTACAAATACCGAATGGGCCTAACTCCCAAAAAAACCTTCAAGTGGTGCCTTCCCTAAGTTATTACCTTTCATTTCAGCCATGTCCGGTAGCGAACTTTGCCGTACGAAGCTGGCGAGGCTTACCGAAAGAGTGTAAGGTGGAGACGTATTTTTTTCTATAACAACAACTTTGAAAATCTACAAATACCGAATGGGCCTAACTCCCTAAAAAACCTTCCAGTGGGGCCTTTCCTAAGTTATTACCTTTCATTTGAGCCATGTCCGGTAGCGAACTTTGCCGTACGAAGCTGGCGAGACTTACCGAAAGAGTGTAAGGTGGAGACGTATTTTTTTCTATAACAACAACTTTGAAAATCTACAAATACCGAATGGGCCTAACTCCCAAAAAAACCTTCCAGTGGGCCCTTCCCTAAGTTATTACTTTTCATTTGAGCCATGTCCGGTAGCGAACTTTGCCGTACGAAGCTGGCGAGGCTTACCGAAAGAGTGTAAGGTGGAGACGTATTTTTTTTCTATAACAACAACTTTGAAAATCTACAAATACCGAATGGGCCTAACTCCCAAAAAAACCTTCAAGTGGTGCCTTCCCTAAGTTATTACCTTTCATTTCAGCCATGTCCGGTTGCGAACTTTGCCGTACGAAGCTGACGAGGCTTACCGAAAGAGTGTAAGGTGGAGACGTATTTTTTTCTATAACAACAACTTTGAAAATCTACAAATACCGAATGGGCCTAACTCCCAAAAAAACCTTCCAGTGGGGCCTTTCCTAAGTTATTACCTTTCATTTGAGCCATGTCCGGTAGCGAACTTTGCCGTACGAAGCTGGCGAGACTTACCGAAAGAGTGTAAGGTGGAGACGTATTTTTTTCTATAACAACAACTTTGAAAATCTACAAATACCGAATGGGCCTAACTCCCAAAAAAACCTTCCAGTAGGCCCTTCCCTAAGTTATTACTTTTCATTTGAGCCATGTCCGGTAGCGAACTTTGCCGTACGAAGCTGGCGAGGCTTACCGAAAGAGTGTAAGGTGGAGACGTATTTTTTTTCTATAACAACAACTTTGAAAATCTACAAATACCGAATGGGCCTAACTCCCAAAAAAACCTTCAAGTGGTGCCTTCCCTAAGTTATTACCTTTCATTTCAGCCATGTCCGGTAGCGAACTTTGCCGTACGAAGCTGGCGAGGCTTACCGAAAGAGTGTAAGGTGGAGACGTATTTTTTTCTATAACAACAACTTTGAAAATCTACAAATACCGAATGGGCCTAACTCCCTAAAAAACCTTCCAGTGGGGCCTTTCCTAAGTTATTACCTTTCATTTGAGCCATGTCCGGTAGCGAACTTTGCCGTACGAAGCTGGCGAGACTTACCGAAAGAGTGTAAGGTGGAGACGTATTTTTTTCTATAACAACAACTTTGAAAATCTACAAATACCGAATGGGCCTAACTCCCAAAAAAACCTTCCAGTGGGCCCTTCCCTAAGTTATTACTTTTCATTTGAGCCATGTCCGGTAGCGAACTTTGCCGTACGAAGCTGGCGAGGCTTACCGAAAGAGTGTAAGGTGGAGACGTATTTTTTTTCTATAACAACAACTTTGAAAATCTACAAATACCGAATGGGCCTAACTCCCAAAAAAACCTTCAAGTGGTGCCTTCCCTAAGTTATTACCTTTCATTTCAGCCATGTCCGGTAGCGAACTTTGCCGTACGAAGCTGACGAGGCTTACCGAAAGAGTGTAAGGTGGAGACGTATTTTTTTCTATAACAACAACTTTGAAAATCTACAAATACCGAATGGGCCTAACTCCCAAAAAAACCTTCCAGTGGGGCCTTTCCTAAGTTATTACCTTTCATTTGAGCCATGTCCGGTAGCGAACTTTGCCGTACGAAGCTGGCGAGACTTACCGAAAGAGTGTAAGGTGGAGACGTATTTTTTTCTATAACAACAACTTTGAAAATCTACAAATACCGAATGGGCCTAACTCCCAAAAAAACCTTCCAGTAGGCCCTTCCCTAAGTTATTACTTTTCATTTGAGCCATGTCCGGTAGCGAACTTTGCCGTACGAAGCTGGCGAGGCTTACCGAAAGAGTGTAAGGTGGAGACGTATTTTTTTTCTATAACAACAACTTTGAAAATCTACAAATACCGAATGGGCCTAACTCCCAAAAAAACCTTCAAGTGGTGCCTTCCCTAAGTTATTACCTTTCATTTCAGCCATGTCCGGTAGCGAACTTTGCCGTACGAAGCTGGCGAGGCTTACCGAAAGAGTGTAAGGTGGAGACGTATTTTTTTCTATAACAACAACTTTGAAAATCTACAAATACCGAATGGGCCTAACTCCCTAAAAAACCTTCCAGTGGGGCCTTTCCTAAGTTATTACCTTTCATTTGAGCCATGTCCGGTAGCGAACTTTGCCGTACGAAGCTGGCGAGACTTACCGAAAGAGTGTAAGGTGGAGACGTATTTTTTTCTATAACAACAACTTTGAAAATCTACAAATACCGAATGGGCCTAACTCCCAAAAAAACCTTCCAGTGGGCCCTTCCCTAAGTTATTACTTTTCATTTGAGCCATGTCCGGTAGCGAACTTTGCCGTACGAAGCTGGCGAGGCTTACCGAAAGAGTGTAAGGTGGAGACGTATTTTTTTTCTATAACAACAACTTTGAAAATCTACAAATACCGAATGGGCCTAACTCCCAAAAAAACCTTCAAGTGGTGCCTTCCCTAAGTTATTACCTTTCATTTCAGCCATGTCCGGTAGCGAACTTTGCCGTACGAAGCTGACGAGGCTTACCGAAAGAGTGTAAGGTGGAGACGTATTTTTTTCTATAACAACAACTTTGAAAATCTACAAATACCGAATGGGCCTAACTCCCAAAAAAACCTTCCAGTGGGGCCTTTCCTAAGTTATTACCTTTCATTTGAGCCATGTCCGGTAGCGAACTTTGCCGTACGAAGCTGGCGAGACTTACCGAAAGAGTGTAAGGTGGAGACGTATTTTTTTCTATAACAACAACTTTGAAAATCTACAAATACCGAATGGGCCTAACTCCCAAAAAAACCTTCCAGTAGGCCCTTCCCTAAGTTATTACTTTTCATTTGAGCCATGTCCGGTAGCGAACTTTGCCGTACGAAGCTGGCGAGGCTTACCGAAAGAGTGTAAGGTGGAGACGTATTTTTTTTCTATAACAACAACTTTGAAAATCTACAAATACCGAATGGGCCTAACTCCCAAAAAAACCTTCAAGTGGTGCCTTCCCTAAGTTATTACCTTTCATTTCAGCCATGTCCGGTAGCGAACTTTGCCGTACGAAGCTGGCGAGGCTTACCGAAAGAGTGTAAGGTGGAGACGTATTTTTTTCTATAACAACAACTTTGAAAATCTACAAATACCGAATGGGCCTAACTCCCTAAAAAACCTTCCAGTGGGGCCTTTCCTAAGTTATTACCTTTCATTTGAGCCATGTCCGGTAGCGAACTTTGCCGTACGAAGCTGGCGAGACTTACCGAAAGAGTGTAAGGTGGAGACGTATTTTTTTCTATAACAACAACTTTGAAAATCTACAAATACCGAATGGGCCTAACTCCCAAAAAAACCTTCCAGTGGGCCCTTCCCTAAGTTATTACTTTTCATTTGAGCCATGTCCGGTAGCGAACTTTGCCGTACGAAGCTGGCGAGGCTTACCGAAAGAGTGTAAGGTGGAGACGTATTTTTTTTCTATAACAACAACTTTGAAAATCTACAAATACCGAATGGGCCTAACTCCCAAAAAAACCTTCAAGTGGTGCCTTCCCTAAGTTATTACCTTTCATTTCAGCCATGTCCGGTAGCGAACTTTGCCGTACGAAGCTGACGAGGCTTACCGAAAGAGTGTAAGGTTGAGACGTATTTTTTTCTATAACAACAACTTTGAAAATCTACAAATACCGAATGGGCCTAACTCCCAAAAAAACCTTCCAGTGGGGCCTTTCCTAAGTTATTACCTTTCATTTGAGCCATGTCCGGTAGCGAACTTTGCCGTACGAAGCTGGCGAGACTTACCGAAAGAGTGTAAGGTGGAGACGTATTTTTTTCTATAACAACAACTTTGAAAATCTACAAATACCGAATGGGCCTAACTCCCAAAAAAACCTTCCAGTAGGCCCTTCCCTAAGTTATTACTTTTCATTTGAGCCATGTCCGGTAGCGAACTTTGCCGTACGAAGCTGGCGAGGCTTACCGAAAGAGTGTAAGGTGGAGACGTATTTTTTTTCTATAACAACAACTTTGAAAATCTACAAATACCGAATGGGCCTAACTCCCAAAAAAACCTTCAAGTGGTGCCTTCCCTAAGTTATTACCTTTCATTTCAGCCATGTCCGGTAGCGAACTTTGCCGTACGAAGCTGGCGAGGCTTACCGAAAGAGTGTAAGGTGGAGACGTATTTTTTTCTATAACAACAACTTTGAAAATCTACAAATACCGAATGGGCCTAACTCCCTAAAAAACCTTCCAGTGGGGCCTTTCCTAAGTTATTACCTTTCATTTGAGCCATGTCCGGTAGCGAACTTTGCCGTACGAAGCTGGCGAGACTTACCGAAAGAGTGTAAGGTGGAGACGTATTTTTTTCTATAACAACAACTTTGAAAATCTACAAATACCGAATGGGCCTAACTCCCAAAAAAACCTTCCAGTGGGCCCTTCCCTAAGTTATTACTTTTCATTTGAGCCATGTCCGGTAGCGAACTTTGCCGTACGAAGCTGGCGAGGCTTACCGAAAGAGTGTAAGGTGGAGACGTATTTTTTTTCTATAACAACAACTTTGAAAATCTACAAATACCGAATGGGCCTAACTCCCAAAAAAACCTTCAAGTGGTGCCTTCCCTAAGTTATTACCTTTCATTTCAGCCATGTCCGGTAGCGAACTTTGCCGTACGAAGCTGACGAGGCTTACCGAAAGAGTGTAAGGTGGAGACGTATTTTTTTCTATAACAACAACTTTGAAAATCTACAAATACCGAATGGGCCTAACTCCCAAAAAAACCTTCCAGTGGGGCCTTTCCTAAGTTATTACCTTTCATTTGAGCCATGTCCGGTAGCGAACTTTGCCGTACGAAGCTGGCGAGACTTACCGAAAGAGTGTAAGGTGGAGACGTATTTTTTTCTATAACAACAACTTTGAAAATCTACAAATACCGAATGGGCCTAACTCCCAAAAAAACCTTCCAGTAGGCCCTTCCCTAAGTTATTACTTTTCATTTGAGCCATGTCCGGTAGCGAACTTTGCCGTACGAAGCTGGCGAGGCTTACCGAAAGAGTGTAAGGTGGAGACGTATTTTTTTTCTATAACAACAACTTTGAAAATCTACAAATACCGAATGGGCCTAACTCCCAAAAAAACCTTCAAGTGGTGCCTTCCCTAAGTTATTACCTTTCATTTCAGCCATGTCCGGTAGCGAACTTTGCCGTACGAAGCTGGCGAGGCTTACCGAAAGAGTGTAAGGTGGAGACGTATTTTTTTCTATAACAACAACTTTGAAAATCTACAAATACCGAATGGGCCTAACTCCCTAAAAAACCTTCCAGTGGGGCCTTTCCTAAGTTATTACCTTTCATTTGAGCCATGTCCGGTAGCGAACTTTGCCGTACGAAGCTGGCGAGACTTACCGAAAGAGTGTAAGGTGGAGACGTATTTTTTTCTATAACAACAACTTTGAAAATCTACAAATACCGAATGGGCCTAACTCCCAAAAAAACCTTCCAGTGGGCCCTTCCCTAAGTTATTACTTTTCATTTGAGCCATGTCCGGTAGCGAACTTTGCCGTACGAAGCTGGCGAGGCTTACCGAAAGAGTGTAAGGTGGAGACGTATTTTTTTTCTATAACAACAACTTTGAAAATCTACAAATACCGAATGGGCCTAACTCCCAAAAAAACCTTCAAGTGGTGCCTTCCCTAAGTTATTACCTTTCATTTCAGCCATGTCCGGTAGCGAACTTTGCCGTACGAAGCTGACGAGGCTTACCGAAAGAGTGTAAGGTGGAGACGTATTTTTTTCTATAACAACAACTTTGAAAATCTACAAATACCGAATGGGCCTAACTCCCAAAAAAACCTTCCAGTGGGGCCTTTCCTAAGTTATTACCTTTCATTTGAGCCATGTCCGGTAGCGAACTTTGCCGTACGAAGCTGGCGAGACTTACCGAAAGAGTGTAAGGTGGAGACGTATTTTTTTCTATAACAACAACTTTGAAAATCTACAAATACCGAATGGGCCTAACTCCCAAAAAAACCTTCCAGTAGGCCCTTCCCTAAGTTATTACTTTTCATTTGAGCCATGTCCGGTAGCGAACTTTGCCGTACGAAGCTGGCGAGGCTTACCGAAAGAGTGTAAGGTGGAGACGTATTTTTTTTCTATAACAACAACTTTGAAAATCTACAAATACCGAATGGGCCTAACTCCCAAAAAAACCTTCAAGTGGTGCCTTCCCTAAGTTATTACCTTTCATTTCAGCCATGTCCGGTAGCGAACTTTGCCGTACGAAGCTGGCGAGGCTTACCGAAAGAGTGTAAGGTGGAGACGTATTTTTTTCTATAACAACAACTTTGAAAATCTACAAATACCGAATGGGCCTAACTCCCTAAAAAACCTTCCAGTGGGGCCTTTCCTAAGTTATTACCTTTCATTTGAGCCATGTCCGGTAGCGAACTTTGCCGTACGAAGCTGGCGAGACTTACCGAAAGAGTGTAAGGTGGAGACGTATTTTTTTCTATAACAACAACTTTGAAAATCTACAAATACCGAATGGGCCTAACTCCCAAAAAAACCTTCCAGTGGGCCCTTCCCTAAGTTATTACTTTTCATTTGAGCCATGTCCGGTAGCGAACTTTGCCGTACGAAGCTGGCGAGGCTTACCGAAAGAGTGTAAGGTGGAGACGTATTTTTTTTCTATAACAACAACTTTGAAAATCTACAAATACCGAATGGGCCTAACTCCCAAAAAAACCTTCAAGTGGTGCCTTCCCTAAGTTATTACCTTTCATTTCAGCCATGTCCGGTAGCGAACTTTGCCGTACGAAGCTGACGAGGCTTACCGAAAGAGTGTAAGGTGGAGACGTATTTTTTTCTATAACAACAACTTTGAAAATCTACAAATACCGAATGGGCCTAACTCCCAAAAAAACCTTCCAGTGGGGCCTTTCCTAAGTTATTACCTTTCATTTGAGCCATGTCCGGTAGCGAACTTTGCCGTACGAAGCTGGCGAGACTTACCGAAAGAGTGTAAGGTGGAGACGTATTTTTTTCTATAACAACAACTTTGAAAATCTACAAATACCGAATGGGCCTAACTCCCAAAAAAACCTTCCAGTAGGCCCTTCCCTAAGTTATTACTTTTCATTTGAGCCATGTCCGGTAGCGAACTTTGCCGTACGAAGCTGGCGAGGCTTACCGAAAGAGTGTAAGGTGGAGACGTATTTTTTTTCTATAACAACAACTTTGAAAATCTACAAATACCGAATGGGCCTAACTCCCAAAAAAACCTTCAAGTGGTGCCTTCCCTAAGTTATTACCTTTCATTTCAGCCATGTCCGGTAGCGAACTTTGCCGTACGAAGCTGGCGAGGCTTACCGAAAGAGTGTAAGGTGGAGACGTATTTTTTTCTATAACAACAACTTTGAAAATCTACAAATACCGAATGGGCCTAACTCCCTAAAAAACCTTCCAGTGGGGCCTTTCCTAAGTTATTACCTTTCATTTGAGCCATGTCCGGTAGCGAACTTTGCCGTACGAAGCTGGCGAGACTTACCGAAAGAGTGTAAGGTGGAGACGTATTTTTTTCTATAACAACAACTTTGAAAATCTACAAATACCGAATGGGCCTAACTCCCAAAAAAACCTTCCAGTGGGCCCTTCCCTAAGTTATTACTTTTCATTTGAGCCATGTCCGGTAGCGAACTTTGCCGTACGAAGCTGGCGAGGCTTACCGAAAGAGTGTAAGGTGGAGACGTATTTTTTTTCTATAACAACAACTTTGAAAATCTACAAATACCGAATGGGCCTAACTCCCAAAAAAACCTTCAAGTGGTGCCTTTCCTAAGTTATTACCTTTCATTTCAGCCATGTCCGGTAGCGAACTTTGCCGTACGAAGCTGACGAGGCTTACCAAAAGAGTGTAAGGTGGAGACGTATTTTTTTCTATAACAACAACTTTGAAAATCTACAAATACCGAATGGGCCTAACTCCCAAAAAAACCTTCCAGTGGGGCCTTTCCTAAGTTATTACCTTTCATTTGAGCCATGTCCGGTAGCGAACTTTGCCGTACGAAGCTGGCGAGACTTACCGAAAGAGTGTAAGGTGGAGACGTATTTTTTTCTATAACAACAACTTTGAAAATCTACAAATACCGAATGGGCCTAACTCCCAAAAAAACCTTCCAGTAGGCCCTTCCCTAAGTTATTACTTTTCATTTGAGCCATGTCCGGTAGCGAACTTTGCCGTACGAAGCTGGCGAGGCTTACCGAAAGAGTGTAAGGTGGAGACGTATTTTTTTTCTATAACAACAACTTTGAAAATCTACAAATACCGAATGGGCCTAACTCCCAAAAAAACCTTCAAGTGGTGCCTTCCCTAAGTTATTACCTTTCATTTCAGCCATGTCCGGTAGCGAACTTTGCCGTACGAAGCTGGCGAGGCTTACCGAAAGAGTGTAAGGTGGAGACGTATTTTTTTCTATAACAACAACTTTGAAAATCTACAAATACCGAATGGGCCTAACTCCCTAAAAAACCTTCCAGTGGGGCCTTTCCTAAGTTATTACCTTTCATTTGAGCCATGTCCGGTAGCGAACTTTGCCGTACGAAGCTGGCGAGACTTACCGAAAGAGTGTAAGGTGGAGACGTATTTTTTTCTATAACAACAACTTTGAAAATCTACAAATACCGAATGGGCCTAACTCCCAAAAAAACCTTCCAGTGGGCCCTTCCCTAAGTTATTACTTTTCATTTGAGCCATGTCCGGTAGCGAACTTTGCCGTACGAAGCTGGCGAGGCTTACCGAAAGAGTGTAAGGTGGAGACGTATTTTTTTTCTATAACAACAACTTTGAAAATCTACAAATACCGAATGGGCCTAACTCCCAAAAAAACCTTCAAGTGGTGCCTTCCCTAAGTTATTACCTTTCATTTCAGCCATGTCCGGTAGCGAACTTTGCCGTACGAAGCTGACGAGGCTTACCGAAAGAGTGTAAGGTGGAGACGTATTTTTTTCTATAACAACAACTTTGAAAATCTACAAATACCGAATGGGCCTAACTCCCAAAAAAACCTTCCAGTGGGGCCTTTCCTAAGTTATTACCTTTCATTTGAGCCATGTCCGGTAGCGAACTTTGCCGTACGAAGCTGGCGAGACTTACCGAAAGAGTGTAAGGTGGAGACGTATTTTTTTCTATAACAACAACTTTGAAAATCTACAAATACCGAATGGGCCTAACTCCCAAAAAAACCTTCCAGTAGGCCCTTCCCTAAGTTATTACTTTTCATTTGAGCCATGTCCGGTAGCGAACTTTGCCGTACGAAGCTGGCGAGGCTTACCGAAAGAGTGTAAGGTGGAGACGTATTTTTTTTCTATAACAACAACTTTGAAAATCTACAAATACCGAATGGGCCTAACTCCCAAAAAAACCTTCAAGTGGTGCCTTCCCTAAGTTATTACCTTTCATTTCAGCCATGTCCGGTAGCGAACTTTGCCGTACGAAGCTGGCGAGGCTTACCGAAAGAGTGTAAGGTGGAGACGTATTTTTTTCTATAACAACAACTTTGAAAATCTACAAATACCGAATGGGCCTAACTCCCTAAAAAACCTTCCAGTGGGGCCTTTCCTAAGTTATTACCTTTCATTTGAGCCATGTCCGGTAGCGAACTTTGCCGTACGAAGCTGGCGAGACTTACCGAAAGAGTGTAAGGTGGAGACGTATTTTTTTCTATAACAACAACTTTGAAAATCTACAAATACCGAATGGGCCTAACTCCCAAAAAAACCTTCCAGTGGGCCCTTCCCTAAGTTATTACTTTTCATTTGAGCCATGTCCGGTAGCGAACTTTGCCGTACGAAGCTGGCGAGGCTTACCGAAAGAGTGTAAGGTGGAGACGTATTTTTTTTCTATAACAACAACTTTGAAAATCTACAAATACCGAATGGGCCTAACTCCCAAAAAAACCTTCAAGTGGTGCCTTCCCTAAGTTATTACCTTTCATTTCAGCCATGTCCGGTAGCGAACTTTGCCGTACGAAGCTGACGAGGCTTACCGAAAGAGTGTAAGGTGGAGACGTATTTTTTTCTATAACAACAACTTTGAAAATCTACAAATACCGAATGGGCCTAACTCCCAAAAAAACCTTCCAGTGGGGCCTTTCCTAAGTTATTAACTTTCATTTGAGCCATGTCCGGTAGCGAACTTTGCCGTACGAAGCTGGCGAGACTTACCGAAAGAGTGTAAGGTGGAGACGTATTTTTTTCTATAACAACAACTTTGAAAATCTACAAATACCGAATGGGCCTAACTCCCAAAAAAACCTTCCAGTAGGCCCTTCCCTAAGTTATTACTTTTCATTTGAGCCATGTCCGGTAGCGAACTTTGCCGTACGAAGCTGGCGAGGCTTACCGAAAGAGTGTAAGGTGGAGACGTATTTTTTTTCTATAACAACAACTTTGAAAATCTACAAATACCGAATGGGCCTAACTCCCAAAAAAACCTTCAAGTGGTGCCTTCCCTAAGTTATTACCTTTCATTTCAGCCATGTCCGGTAGCGAACTTTGCCGTACGAAGCTGGCGAGGCTTACCGAAAGAGTGTAAGGTGGAGACGTATTTTTTTCTATAACAACAACTTTGAAAATCTACAAATACCGAATGGGCCTAACTCCCTAAAAAACCTTCCAGTGGGGCCTTTCCTAAGTTATTACCTTTCATTTGAGCCATGTCCGGTAGCGAACTTTGCCGTACGAAGCTGGCGAGACTTACCGAAAGAGTGTAAGGTGGAGATGTATTCTTTTCTATAACAACAACTTTGAAAATCTACAAATACCGAATGGGCCTAACTCCCAAAAAAACCTTCCAGTGGGCCCTTCCCTAAGTTATTACTTTTCATTTGAGCCATGTCCGGTAGCGAACTTTGCCGTACGAAGCTGGCGAGGCTTACCGAAAGAGTGTAAGGTGGAGACGTATTTTTTTTCTATAACAACAACTTTGAAAATCTACAAATACCGAATGGGCCTAACTCCCAAAAAAACCTTCAAATGGTGCCTTCCCTAAGTTATTACCTTTCATTTCAGCCATGTCCGGTAGCGAACTTTGCCGTACGAAGCTGACGAGGCTTACCGAAAGAGTGTAAGGTGGAGACGTATTTTTTTCTATAACAACAACTTTGAAAATCTACAAATACCGAATGGGCCTAACTCCCAAAAAAACCTTCCAGTGGGGCCTTTCCTAAGTTATTACCTTTCATTTGAGCCATGTCCGGTAGCGAACTTTGCCGTACGAAGCTGGCGAGACTTACCGAAAGAGTGTAAGGTGGAGACGTATTTTTTTCTATAACAACAACTTTGAAAATCTACAAATACCGAATGGGCCTAACTCCCAAAAAAACCTTCCAGTAGGCCCTTCCCTAAGTTATTACTTTTCATTTGAGCCATGTCCGGTAGCGAACTTTGCCATACGAAGCTGGCGAGGCTTACCGAAAGAGTGTAAGGTGGAGACGTATTTTTTTTCTATAACAACAACTTTGAAAATCTACAAATACCGAATGGGCCTAACTCCCAAAAAAACCTTCAAGTGGTGCCTTCCCTAAGTTATTACCTTTCATTTCAGCCATGTCCGGTAGCGAACTTTGCCGTACGAAGCTGGCGAGGCTTACCGAAAGAGTGTAAGGTGGAGACGTATTTTTTTCTATAACAACAACTTTGAAAATCTACAAATACCGAATGGGCCTAACTCCCTAAAAAACCTTCCAGTGGGGCCTTTCCTAAGTTATTACCTTTCATTTGAGCCATGTCCGGTAGCGAACTATGCCGTACGAAGCTGGCGAGACTTACCGAAAGAGTGTAAGGTGGAGACGTATTTTTTTCTATAACAACAACTTTGAAAATCTACAAATACCGAATGGGCCTAACTCCCAAAAAAACCTTCCAGTGGGCCCTTCCCTAAGTTATTACTTTTCATTTGAGCCATGTCCGGTAGCGAACTTTGCCGTACGAAGCTGGCGAGGCTTACCGAAAGAGTGTAAGGTGGAGACGTATTTTTTTTCTATAACAACAACTTTGAAAATCTACAAATACCGAATGGGCCTAACTCCCAAAAAAACCTTCAAGTGGTGCCTTCCCTAAGTTATTACCTTTCATTTCAGCCATGTCCGGTAGCGAACTTTGCCGTACGAAGCTGACGAGGCTTACCGAAAGAGTGTAAGGTGGAGACGTATTTTTTTCTATAACAACAACTTTGAAAATCTACAAATACCGAATGGGCCTAACTCCCAAAAAAACCTTCCAGTGGGGCCTTTCCTAAGTTATTACCTTTCATTTGAGCCATGTCCGGTAGCGAACTTTGCCGTACGAAGCTGGCGAGACTTACCGAAAGAGTGTAAGGTGGAGACGTATTTTTTTCTATAACAACAACTTTGAAAATCTACAAATACCGAATGGGCCTAACTCCCAAAAAAACCTTCCAGTAGGCCCTTCCCTAAGTTATTACTTTTCATTTGAGCCATGTCCGGTAGCGAACTTTGCCGTACGAAGCTGGCGAGGCTTACCGAAAGAGTGTAAGGTGGAGACGTATTTTTTTTCTATAACAACAACTTTGAAAATCTACAAATACCGAATGGGCCTAACTCCCAAAAAAACCTTCAAGTGGTGCCTTCCCTAAGTTATTACCTTTCATTTCAGCCATGTCCGGTAGCGAACTTTGCCGTACGAAGCTGGCGAGGCTTACCGAAAGAGTGTAAGGTGGAGACGTATTTTTTTCTATAACAACAACTTTGAAAATCTACAAATACCGAATGGGCCTAACTCCCTAAAAAACCTTCCAGTGGGGCCTTTCCTAAGTTATTACCTTTCATTTGAGCCATGTCCGGTAGCGAACTTTGCCGTACGAAGCTGGCGAGACTTACCGAAAGAGTGTAAGGTGGAGACGTATTTTTTTCTATAACAACAACTTTGAAAATCTACAAATACCGAATGGGCCTAACTCCCAAAAAAACCTTCCAGTGGGCCCTTCCCTAAGTTATTACTTTTCATTTGAGCCATGTCCGGTAGCGAACTTTGCCGTACGAAGCTGGCGAGGCTTACCGAAAGAGTGTAAGGTGGAGACGTATTTTTTTTCTATAACAACAACTTTGAAAATCTACAAATACCGAATGGGCCTAACTCCCAAAAAAACCTTCAAGTGGTGCCTTCCCTAAGTTATTACCTTTCATTTCAGCCATGTCCGGTAGCGAACTTTGCCGTACGAAGCTGACGAGGCTTACCGAAAGAGTGTAAGGTGGAGACGTATTTTTTTCTATAACAACAACTTTGAAAATCTACAAATACCGAATGGGCCTAACTCCCAAAAAAACCTTCCAGTGGGGCCTTTCCTAAGTTATTACCTTTCATTTGAGCCATGTCCGGTAGCGAACTTTGCCGTACGAAGCTGGCGAGACTTACCGAAAGAGTGTAAGGTGGAGACGTATTTTTTTCTATAACAACAACTTTGAAAATCTACAAATACCGAATGGGCCTAACTCCCAAAAAAACCTTCCAGTAGGCCCTTCCCTAAGTTATTACTTTTCATTTGAGCCATGTCCGGTAGCGAACTTTGCCGTACGAAGCTGGCGAGGCTTACCGAAAGAGTGTAAGGTGGAGACGTATTTTTTTTCTATAACAACAACTTTGAAAATCTACAAATACCGAATGGGCCTAACTCCCAAAAAAACCTTCAAGTGGTGCCTTCCCTAAGTTATTACCTTTCATTTCAGCCATGTCCGGTAGCGAACTTTGCCGTACGAAGCTGGCGAGGCTTACCGAAAGAGTGTAAGGTGGAGACGTATTTTTTTCTATAACAACAACTTTGAAAATCTACAAATACCGAATGGGCCTAACTCCCTAAAAAACCTTCCAGTGGGGCCTTTCCTAAGTTATTACCTTTCATTTGAGCCATGTCCGGTAGCGAACTTTGCCGTACGAAGCTGGCGAGACTTACCGAAAGAGTGTAAGGTGGAGACGTATTTTTTTCTATAACAACAACTTTGAAAATCTACAAATACCGAATGGGCCTAACTCCCAAAAAAACCTTCCAGTGGGCCCTTCCCTAAGTTATTACTTTTCATTTGAGCCATGTCCGGTAGCGAACTTTGCCGTACGAAGCTGGCGAGGCTTACCGAAAGAGTGTAAGGTGGAGACGTATTTTTTTTCTATAACAACAACTTTGAAAATCTACAAATACCGAATGGGCCTAACTCCCAAAAAAACCTTCAAGTGGTGCCTTCCCTAAGTTATTACCTTTCATTTCAGCCATGTCCGGTAGCGAACTTTGCCGTACGAAGCTGGCGAGGCTTACCGAAAGAGTGTAAGGTGGAGACGTATTTTTTTCTATAACAACAACTTTGAAAATCTACAAATACCGAATGGGCCTAACTCCCAAAAAAACCTTCCAGTGGGGCCTTTCCTAAGTTATTACCTTTCATTTGAGCCATGTCCGGTAGCGAACTTTGCCGTACGAAGCTGGCGAGACTTACCGAAAGAGTGTAAGGTGGAGACGTATTTTTTTCTATAACAACAACTTTGAAAATCTACAAATACCGAATGGGCCTAACTCCCAAAAAAACCTTCCAGTAGGCCCTTCCCTAAGTTATTACTTTTCATTTGAGCCATGTCCGGTAGCGAACTTTGCCGTACGAAGCTGGCGAGGCTTACCGAAAGAGTGTAAGGTGGAGACGTATTTTTTTTCTATAACAACAACTTTGAAAATCTACAAATACCGAATGGGCCTAACTCCCAAAAAAACCTTCAAGTGGTGCCTTCCCTAAGTTATTACCTTTCATTTCAGCCATGTCCGGTAGCGAACTTTGCCGTACGAAGCTGGCGAGGCTTACCGAAAGAGTGTAAGGTGGAGACGTATTTTTTTCTATAACAACAACTTTGAAAATCTACAAATACCGAATGGGCCTAACTCCCAAAAAAACCTTCCAGTGGGGCCTTTCCTAAGTTATTACCTTTCATTTGAGCCATGTCCGGTAGCGAACTTTGCCGTACGAAGCTGGCGAGACTTACCGAAAGAGTGTAAGGTGGAGACGTATTTTTTTCTATAACAACAACTTTGAAAATCTACAAATACCGAATGGGCCTAACTCCCAAAAAAACCTTCCAGTGGGCCCTTCCCTAAGTTATTACTTTTCATTTGAGCCATGTCCGGTAGCGAACTTTGCCGTACGAAGCTGGCGAGGCTTACCGAAAGAGTGTAAGGTGGAGACGTATTTTTTTTCTATAACAACAACTTTGAAAATCTACAAATACCGAATGGGCCTAACTCCCAAAAAAACCTTCAAGTGGTGCCTTCCCTAAGTTATTACCTTTCATTTCAGCCATGTCCGGTAGCGAACTTTGCCGTACGAAGCTGGCGAGGCTTACCGAAAGAGTGTAAGGTGGAGACGTATTTTTTTCTATAACAACAACTTTGAAAATCTACAAATACCGAATGGGCCTAACTCCCAAAAAAACCTTCCAGTGGGGCCTTTCCTAAGTTATTACCTTTCATTTGAGCCATGTCCGGTAGCGAACTTTGCCGTACGAAGCTGGCGAGACTTACCGAAAGAGTGTAAGGTGGAGACGTATTTTTTTCTATAACAACAACTTTGAAAATCTACAAATACCGAATGGGCCTAACTCCCAAAAAAACCTTCCAGTGGGCCCTTCCCTAAGTTATTACTTTTCATTTGAGCCATGTCCGGTAGCGAACTTTGCCGTACGAAGCTGGCGAGGCTTACCGAAAGAGTGTAAGGTGGAGACGTATTTTTTTTCTATAACAACAACTTTGAAAATCTACAAATACCGAATGGGCCTAACTCCCAAAAAAACCTTCAAGTGGTGCCTTCCCTAAGTTATTACCTTTCATTTCAGCCATGTCCGGTAGCGAACTTTGCCGTACGAAGCTGGCGAGGCTTACCGAAAGAGTGTAAGGTGGAGACGTATTTTTTTCTATAACAACAACTTTGAAAATCTACAAATACCGAATGGGCCTAACTCCCAAAAAAACCTTCCAGTGGGGCCTTTCCTAAGTTATTACCTTTCATTTGAGCCATGTCCGGTAGCGAACTTTGCCGTACGAAGCTGGCGAGACTTACCGAAAGAGTGTAAGGTGGAGACGTATTTTTTTCTATAACAACAACTTTGAAAATCTACAAATACCGAATGGGCCTAACTCCCAAAAAAACCTTCCAGTAGGCCCTTCCCTAAGTTATTACTTTTCATTTGAGCCATGTCCGGTAGCGAACTTTGCCGTACGAAGCTGGCGAGGCTTACCGAAAGAGTGTAAGGTGGAGACGTATTTTTTTTCTATAACAACAACTTTGAAAATCTACAAATACCGAATGGGCCTAACTCCCAAAAAAACCTTCAAGTGGTGCCTTCCCTAAGTTATTACCTTTCATTTCAGCCATGTCCGGTAGCGAACTTTGCCGTACGAAGCTGGCGAGGCTTACCGAAAGAGTGTAAGGTGGAGACGTATTTTTTTCTATAACAACAACTTTGAAAATCTACAAATACCGAATGGGCCTAACTCCCAAAAAAACCTTCCAGTGGGGCCTTTCCTAAGTTATTACCTTTCATTTGAGCCATGTCCGGTAGCGAACTTTGCCGTACGAAGCTGGCGAGACTTACCGAAAGAGTGTAAGGTGGAGACGTATTTTTTTCTATAACAACAACTTTGAAAATCTACAAATACCGAATGGGCCTAACTCCCAAAAAAACCTTCCAGTGGGCCCTTCCCTAAGTTATTACTTTTCATTTGAGCCATGTCCGGTAGCGAACTTTGCCGTACGAAGCTGGCGAGGCTTACCGAAAGAGTGTAAGGTGGAGACGTATTTTTTTTCTATAACAACAACTTTGAAAATCTACAAATACCGAATGGGCCTAACTCCCAAAAAAACCTTCAAGTGGTGCCTTCCCTAAGTTATTACCTTTCATTTCAGCCATGTCCGGTAGCGAACTTTGCCGTACGAAGCTGGCGAGGCTTACCGAAAGAGTGTAAGGTGGAGACGTATTTTTTTCTATAACAACAACTTTGAAAATCTACAAATACCGAATGGGCCTAACTCCCTAAAAAACCTTCCAGTGGGGCCTTTCCTAAGTTATTACCTTTCATTTGAGCCATGTCCGGTAGCGAACTTTGCCGTACGAAGCTGGCGAGACTTACCGAAAGAGTGTAAGGTGGAGACGTATTTTTTTCTATAACAACAACTTTGAAAATCTACAAATACCGAATGGGCCTAACTCCCAAAAAAACCTTCCAGTGGGCCCTTCCCTAAGTTATTACTTTTCATTTGAGCCATGTCCGGTAGCGAACTTTGCCGTACGAAGCTGGCGAGGCTTACCGAAAGAGTGTAAGGTGGAGACGTATTTTTTTTCTATAACAACAACTTTGAAAATCTACAAATACCGAATGGGCCTAACTCCCAAAAAAACCTTCAAGTGGTGCCTTCCCTAAGTTATTACCTTTCATTTCAGCCATGTCCGGTAGCGAACTTTGCCGTACGAAGCTGACGAGGCTTACCGAAAGAGTGTAAGGTGGAGACGTATTTTTTTCTATAACAACAACTTTGAAAATCTACAAATACCGAATGGGCCTAACTCCCAAAAAAACCTTCCAGTGGGGCCTTTCCTAAGTTATTACCTTTCATTTGAGCCATGTCCGGTAGCGAACTTTGCCGTACGAAGCTGGCGAGACTTACCGAAAGAGTGTAAGGTGGAGACGTATTTTTTTCTATAACAACAACTTTGAAAATCTACAAATACCGAATGGGCCTAACTCCCAAAAAAACCTTCCAGTAGGCCCTTCCCTAAGTTATTACTTTTCATTTGAGCCATGTCCGGTAGCGAACTTTGCCGTACGAAGCTGGCGAGGCTTACCGAAAGAGTGTAAGGTGGAGACGTATTTTTTTTCTATAACAACAACTTTGAAAATCTACAAATACCGAATGGGCCTAACTCCCAAAAAAACCTTCAAGTGGTGCCTTCCCTAAGTTATTACCTTTCATTTCAGCCATGTCCGGTTGCGAACTTTGCCGTACGAAGCTGGCGAGGCTTACCGAAAGAGTGTAAGGTGGAGACGTATTTTTTTCTATAACAACAACTTTGAAAATCTACAAATACCGAATGGGCCTAACTCCCTAAAAAACCTTCCAGTGGGGCCTTTCCTAAGTTATTACCTTTCATTTGAGCCATGTCCGGTAGCGAACTTTGCCGTACGAAGCTGGCGAGACTTACCGAAAGAGTGTAAGGTGGAGACGTATTTTTTTCTATAACAACAACTTTGAAAATCTACAAATACCGAATGGGCCTAACTCCCAAAAAAACCTTCCAGTGGGCCCTTCCCTAAGTTATTACTTTTCATTTGAGCCATGTCCGGTAGCGAACTTTGCCGTACGAAGCTGGCGAGGCTTACCGAAAGAGTGTAAGGTGGAGACGTATTTTTTTTCTATAACAACAACTTTGAAAATCTACAAATACCGAATGGGCCTAACTCCCAAAAAAACCTTCAAGTGGTGCCTTCCCTAAGTTATTACCTTTCATTTCAGCCATGTCCGGTAGCGAACTTTGCCGTACGAAGCTGACGAGGCTTACCGAAAGAGTGTAAGGTGGAGACGTATTTTTTTCTATAACAACAACTTTGAAAATCTACAAATACCGAATGGGCCTAACTCCCAAAAAAACCTTCCAGTGGGGCCTTTCCTAAGTTATTACCTTTCATTTGAGCCATGTCCGGTAGCGAACTTTGCCGTACGAAGCTGGCGAGACTTACCGAAAGAGTGTAAGGTGGAGACGTATTTTTTTCTATAACAACAACTTTGAAAATCTACAAATACCGAATGGGCCTAACTCCCAAAAAAACCTTCCAGTAGGCCCTTCCCTAAGTTATTACTTTTCATTTGAGCCATGTCCGGTAGCGAACTTTGCCGTACGAAGCTGGCGAGGCTTACCGAAAGAGTGTAAGGTGGAGACGTATTTTTTTTCTATAACAACAACTTTGAAAATCTACAAATACCGAATGGGCCTAACTCCCAAAAAAACCTTCAAGTGGTGCCTTCCCTAAGTTATTACCTTTCATTTCAGCCATGTCCGGTAGCGAACTTTGCCGTACGAAGCTGGCGAGGCTTACCGAAAGAGTGTAAGGTGGAGACGTATTTTTTTCTATAACAACAACTTTGAAAATCTACAAATACCGAATGGGCCTAACTCCCTAAAAAACCTTCCAGTGGGGCCTTTCCTAAGTTATTACCTTTCATTTGAGCCATGTCCGGTAGCGAACTTTGCCGTACGAAGCTGGCGAGACTTACCGAAAGAGTGTAAGGTGGAGACGTATTTTTTTCTATAACAACAACTTTGAAAATCTACAAATACCGAATGGGCCTAACTCCCAAAAAAACCTTCCAGTGGGCCCTTCCCTAAGTTATTACTTTTCATTTGAGCCATGTCCGGTAGCGAACTTTGCCGTACGAAGCTGGCGAGGCTTACCGAAAGAGTGTAAGGTGGAGACGTATTTTTTTTCTATAACAACAACTTTGAAAATCTACAAATACCGAATGGGCCTAACTCCCAAAAAAACCTTCAAGTGGTGCCTTCCCTAAGTTATTACCTTTCATTTCAGCCATGTCCGGTAGCGAACTTTGCCGTACGAAGCTGACGAGGCTTACCGAAAGAGTGTAAGGTGGAGACGTATTTTTTTCTATAACAACAACTTTGAAAATCTACAAATACCGAATGGGCCTAACTCCCAAAAAAACCTTCCAGTGGGGCCTTTCCTAAGTTATTACCTTTCATTTGAGCCATGTCCGGTAGCGAACTTTGCCGTACGAAGCTGGCGAGACTTACCGAAAGAGTGTAAGGTGGAGACGTATTTTTTTCTATAACAACAACTTTGAAAATCTACAAATACCGAATGGGCCTAACTCCCAAAAAAACCTTCCAGTAGGCCCTTCCCTAAGTTATTACTTTTCATTTGAGCCATGTCCGGTAGCGAACTTTGCCGTACGAAGCTGGCGAGGCTTACCGAAAGAGTGTAAGGTGGAGACGTATTTTTTTTCTATAACAACAACTTTGAAAATCTACAACTACCGAATGGGCCTAACTCCCAAAAAAACCTTCAAGTGGTGCCTTCCCTAAGTTATTACCTTTCATTTCAGCCATGTCCGGTAGCGAACTTTGCCGTACGAAGCTGGCGAGGCTTACCGAAAGAGTGTAAGGTGGAGACGTATTTTTTTCTATAACAACAACTTTGAAAATCTACAAATACCGAATGGGCCTAACTCCCTAAAAAACCTTCCAGTGGGGCCTTTCCTAAGTTATTACCTTTCATTTGAGCCATGTCCGGTAGCGAACTTTGCCGTACGAAGCTGGCGAGACTTACCGAAAGAGTGTAAGGTGGAGACGTATTTTTTTCTATAACAACAACTTTGAAAATCTACAAATACCGAATGGGCCTAACTCCCAAAAAAACCTTCCAGTGGGCCCTTCCCTAAGTTATTACTTTTCATTTGAGCCATGTCCGGTAGCGAACTTTGCCGTACGAAGCTGGCGAGGCTTACCGAAAGAGTGTAAGGTGGAGACGTATTTTTTTTCTATAACAACAACTTTGAAAATCTACAAATACCGAATGGGCCTAACTCCCAAAAAAACCTTCAAGTGGTGCCTTCCCTAAGTTATTACCTTTCATTTCAGCCATGTCCGGTAGCGAACTTTGCCGTACGAAGCTGACGAGGCTTACCGAAAGAGTGTAAGGTGGAGACGTATTTTTTTCTATAACAACAACTTTGAAAATCTACAAATACCGAATGGGCCTAACTCCCCAAAAAACCTTCCAGTGGGGCCTTTCCTAAGTTATTACCTTTCATTTGAGCCATGTCCGGTAGCGAACTTTGCCGTACGAAGCTGGCGAGACTTACCGAAAGAGTGTAAGGTGGAGACGTATTTTTTTCTATAACAACAACTTTGAAAATCTACAAATACCGAATGGGCCTAACTCCCAAAAAAACCTTCCAGTAGGCCCTTCCCTAAGTTATTACTTTTCATTTGAGCCATGTCCGGTAGCGAACTTTGCCGTACGAAGCTGGCGAGGCTTACCGAAAGAGTGTAAGGTGGAGACGTATTTTTTTTCTATAACAACAACTTTGAAAATCTACAAATACCGAATGGGCCTAACTCCCAAAAAAACCTTCAAGTGGTGCCTTCCCTAAGTTATTACCTTTCATTTCAGCCATGTCCGGTAGCGAACTTTGCCGTACGAAGCTGGCGAGGCTTACCGAAAGAGTGTAAGGTGGAGACGTATTTTTTTCTATAACAACAACTTTGAAAATCTACAAATACCGAATGGGCCTAACTCCCTAAAAAACCTTCCAGTGGGGCCTTTCCTAAGTTATTACCTTTCATTTGAGCCATGTCCGGTAGCGAACTTTGCCGTACGAAGCTGGCGAGACTTACCGAAAGAGTGTAAGGTGGAGACGTATTCTTTTCTATAACAACAACTTTGAAAATCTACAAATACCGAATGGGCCTAACTCCCAAAAAAACCTTCCAGTGGGCCCTTCCCTAAGTTATTACTTTTCATTTGAGCCATGTCCGGTAGCGAACTTTGCCGTACGAAGCTGGCGAGGCTTACCGAAAGAGTGTAAGGTGGAGACGTATTTTTTTTCTATAACAACAACTTTGAAAATCTACAAATACCGAATGGGCCTAACTCCCAAAAAAACCTTCAAGTGGTGCCTTCCCTAAGTTATTACCTTTCATTTCAGCCATGTCCGGTAGCGAACTTTGCCGTACGAAGCTGACGAGGCTTACCGAAAGAGTGTAAGGTGGAGACGTATTTTTTTCTATAACAACAACTTTGAAAATCTACAAATACCGAATGGGCCTAACTCCCAAAAAAACCTTCCAGTGGGGCCTTTCCTAAGTTATTACCTTTCATTTGAGCCATGTCCGGTAGCGAACTTTGCCGTACGAAGCTGGCGAGACTTACCGAAAGAGTGTAAGGTGGAGACGTATTTTTTTCTATAACAACAACTTTGAAAATCTACAAATACCGAATGGGCCTAACTCCCAAAAAAACCTTCCAGTAGGCCCTTCCCTAAGTTATTACTTTTCATTTGAGCCATGTCCGGTAGCGAACTTTGCCATACGAAGCTGGCGAGGCTTACCGAAAGAGTGTAAGGTGGAGACGTATTTTTTTTCTATAACAACAACTTTGAAAATCTACAAATACCGAATGGGCCTAACTCCCAAAAAAACCTTCAAGTGGTGCCTTCCCTAAGTTATTACCTTTCATTTCAGCCATGTCCGGTAGCGAACTTTGCCGTACGAAGCTGGCGAGGCTTACCGAAAGAGTGTAAGGTGGAGACGTATTTTTTTCTATAACAACAACTTTGAAAATCTACAAATACCGAATGGGCCTAACTCCCTAAAAAACCTTCCAGTGGGGCCTTTCCTAAGTTATTACCTTTCATTTGAGCCATGTCCGGTAGCGAACTTTGCCGTACGAAGCTGGCGAGACTTACCGAAAGAGTGTAAGGTGGAGACGTATTTTTTTCTATAACAACAACTTTGAAAATCTACAAATACCGAATGGGCCTAACTCCCAAAAAAACCTTCCAGTGGGCCCTTCCCTAAGTTATTACTTTTCATTTGAGCCATGTCCGGTAGCGAACTTTGCCGTACGAAGCTGGCGAGGCTTACCGAAAGAGTGTAAGGTGGAGACGTATTTTTTTTCTATAACAACAACTTTGAAAATCTACAAATACCGAATGGGCCTAACTCCCAAAAAAACCTTCAAGTGGTGCCTTCCCTAAGTTATTACCTTTCATTTCAGCCATGTCCGGTAGCGAACTTTGCCGTACGAAGCTGACGAGGCTTACCGAAAGAGTGTAAGGTGGAGACGTATTTTTTTCTATAACAACAACTTTGAAAATCTACAAATACCGAATGGGCCTAACTCCCAAAAAAACCTTCCAGTGGGGCCTTTCCTAAGTTATTACCTTTCATTTGAGCCATGTCCGGTAGCGAACTTTGCCGTACGAAGCTGGCGAGACTTACCGAAAGAGTGTAAGGTGGAGACGTATTTTTTTCTATAACAACAACTTTGAAAATCTACAAATACCGAATGGGCCTAACTCCCAAAAAAACCTTCCAGTAGGCCCTTCCCTAAGTTATTACTTTTCATTTGAGCCATGTCCGGTAGCGAACTTTGCCGTACGAAGCTGGCGAGGCTTACCGAAAGAGTGTAAGGTGGAGACGTATTTTTTTTCTATAACAACAACTTTGAAAATCTACAAATACCGAATGGGCCTAACTCCCAAAAAAACCTTCAAGTGGTGCCTTCCCTAAGTTATTACCTTTCATTTCAGCCATGTCCGGTAGCGAACTTTGCCGTACGAAGCTGGCGAGGCTTACCGAAAGAGTGTAAGGTGGAGACGTATTTTTTTCTATAACAACAACTTTGAAAATCTACAAATACCGAATGGGCCTAACTCCCTAAAAAACCTTCCAGTGGGGCCTTTCCTAAGTTATTACCTTTCATTTGAGCCATGTCCGGTAGCGAACTTTGCCGTACGAAGCTGGCGAGACTTACCGAAAGAGTGTAAGGTGGAGACGTATTTTTTTCTATAACAACAACTTTGAAAATCTACAAATACCGAATGGGCCTAACTCCCAAAAAAACCTTCCAGTGGGCCCTTCCCTAAGTTATTACTTTTCATTTGAGCCATGTCCGGTAGCGAACTTTGCCGTACGAAGCTGGCGAGGCTTACCGAAAGAGTGTAAGGTGGAGACGTATTTTTTTTCTATAACAACAACTTTGAAAATCTACAAATACCGAATGGGCCTAACTCCCAAAAAAACCTTCAAGTGGTGCCTTCCCTAAGTTATTACCTTTCATTTCAGCCATGTCCGGTAGCGAACTTTGCCGTACGAAGCTGACGAGGCTTACCGAAAGAGTGTAAGGTGGAGACGTATTTTTTTCTATAACAACAACTTTGAAAATCTACAAATACCGAATGGGCCTAACTCCCAAAAAAACCTTCCAGTGGGGCCTTTCCTAAGTTATTACCTTTCATTTGAGCCATGTCCGGTAGCGAACTTTGCCGTACGAAGCTGGCGAGACTTACCGAAAGAGTGTAAGGTGGAGACGTATTTTTTTCTATAACAACAACTTTGAAAATCTACAAATACCGAATGGGCCTAACTCCCAAAAAAACCTTCCAGTAGGCCCTTCCCTAAGTTATTACTTTTCATTTGAGCCATGTCCGGTAGCGAACTTTGCCGTACGAAGCTGGCGAGGCTTACCGAAAGAGTGTAAGGTGGAGACGTATTTTTTTTCTATAACAACAACTTTGAAAATCTACAAATACCGAATGGGCCTAACTCCCAAAAAAACCTTCAAGTGGTGCCTTCCCTAAGTTATTACCTTTCATTTCAGCCATGTCCGGTAGCGAACTTTGCCGTACGAAGCTGGCGAGGCTTACCGAAAGAGTGTAAGGTGGAGACGTATTTTTTTCTATAACAACAACTTTGAAAATCTACAAATACCGAATGGGCCTAACTCCCTAAAAAACCTTCCAGTGGGGCCTTTCCTAAGTTATTACCTTTCATTTGAGCCATGTCCGGTAGCGAACTTTGCCGTACGAAGCTGGCGAGACTTACCGAAAGAGTGTAAGGTGGAGACGTATTTTTTTCTATAACAACAACTTTGAAAATCTACAAATACCGAATGGGCCTAACTCCCAAAAAAACCTTCCAGTGGGCCCTTCCCTAAGTTATTACTTTTCATTTGAGCCATGTCCGGTAGCGAACTTTGCCGTACGAAGCTGGCGAGGCTTACCGAAAGAGTGTAAGGTGGAGACGTATTTTTTTTCTATAACAACAACTTTGAAAATCTACAAATACCGAATGGGCCTAACTCCCAAAAAAACCTTCAAGTGGTGCCTTCCCTAAGTTATTACCTTTCATTTGAGCCATGTCCGGTAGCGAACTTTGCCGTACGAAGCTGGCGAGGCTTACCGAAAGAGTGTAAGGTGGAGACGTATTTTTTTCTATAACAACAACTTTGAAAATCTACAAATACCGAATGGGCCTAACTCCCAAAAAAACCTTCCAGTGGGGCCTTTCCTAAGTTATTACCTTTCATTTGAGCCATGTCCGGTAGCGAACTTTGCCGTACGAAGCTGGCGAGACTTACCGAAAGAGTGTAAGGTGGAGACGTATTTTTTTCTATAACAACAACTTTGAAAATCTACAAATACCGAATGGGCCTAACTCCCAAAAAAACCTTCCAGTAGGCCCTTCCCTAAGTTATTACTTTTCATTTGAGCCATGTCCGGTAGCGAACTTTGCCGTACGAAGCTGGCGAGGCTTACCGAAAGAGTGTAAGGTGGAGACGTATTTTTTTTCTATAACAACAACTTTGAAAATCTACAAATACCGAATGGGCCTAACTCCCAAAAAAACCTTCAAGTGGTGCCTTCCCTAAGTTATTACCTTTCATTTCAGCCATGTCCGGTAGCGAACTTTGCCGTACGAAGCTGGCGAGGCTTACCGAAAGAGTGTAAGGTGGAGACGTATTTTTTTCTATAACAACAACTTTGAAAATCTACAAATACCGAATGGGCCTAACTCCCAAAAAAACCTTCCAGTGGGGCCTTTCCTAAGTTATTACCTTTCATTTGAGCCATGTCCGGTAGCGAACTTTGCCGTACGAAGCTGGCGAGACTTACCGAAAGAGTGTAAGGTGGAGACGTATTTTTTTCTATAACAACAACTTTGAAAATCTACAAATACCGAATGGGCCTAACTCCCAAAAAAACCTTCCAGTGGGGCCTTTCCTAAGTTATTACCTTTCATTTGAGCCATGTCCGGTAGCGAACTTTGCCGTACGAAGCTGGCGAGACTTACCGAAAGAGTGTAAGGTGGAGACGTATTTTTTTCTATAACAACAACTTTGAAAATCTACAAATACCGAATGGGCCTAACTCCCAAAAAAACCTTCCAGTAGGCCCTTCCCTAAGTTATTACTTTTCATTTGAGCCATGTCCGGTAGCGAACTTTGCCGTACGAAGCTGGCGAGGCTTACCGAAAGAGTGTAAGGTGGAGACGTATTTTTTTTCTATAACAACAACTTTGAAAATCTACAAATACCGAATGGGCCTAACTCCCAAAAAAACCTTCAAGTGGTGCCTTCCCTAAGTTATTACCTTTCATTTCAGCCATGTCCGGTAGCGAACTTTGCCGTACGAAGCTGGCGAGGCTTACCGAAAGAGTGTAAGGTGGAGACGTATTTTTTTCTATAACAACAACTTTGAAAATCTACAAATACCGAATGGGCCTAACTCCCTAAAAAACCTTCCAGTGGGGCCTTTCCTAAGTTATTACCTTTCATTTGAGCCATGTCCGGTAGCGAACTTTGCCGTACGAAGCTGGCGAGACTTACCGAAAGAGTGTAAGGTGGAGACGTATTTTTTTCTATAACAACAACTTTGAAAATCTACAAATACCGAATGGGCCTAACTCCCAAAAAAACCTTCCAGTGGGCCCTTCCCTAAGTTATTACTTTTCATTTGAGCCATGTCCGGTAGCGAACTTTGCCGTACGAAGCTGGCGAGGCTTACCGAAAGAGTGTAAGGTGGAGACGTATTTTTTTTCTATAACAACAACTTTGAAAATCTACAAATACCGAATGGGCCTAACTCCCAAAAAAACCTTCAAGTGGTGCCTTCCCTAAGTTATTACCTTTCATTTCAGCCATGTCCGGTAGCGAACTTTGCCGTACGAAGCTGGCGAGGCTTACCGAAAGAGTGTAAGGTGGAGACGTATTTTTTTCTATAACAACAACTTTGAAAATCTACAAATACCGAATGGGCCTAACTCCCAAAAAAACCTTCCAGTGGGGCCTTTCCTAAGTTATTACCTTTCATTTGAGCCATGTCCGGTAGCGAACTTTGCCGTACGAAGCTGGCGAGACTTACCGAAAGAGTGTAAGGTGGAGACGTATTTTTTTCTATAACAACAACTTTGAAAATCTACAAATACCGAATGGGCCTAACTCCCAAAAAAACCTTCCAGTAGGCCCTTCCCTAAGTTATTACTTTTCATTTGAGCCATGTCCGGTAGCGAACTTTGCCGTACGAAGCTGGCGAGGCTTACCGAAAGAGTGTAAGGTGGAGACGTATTTTTTTTCTATAACAACAACTTTGAAAATCTACAAATACCGAATGGGCCTAACTCCCAAAAAAACCTTCAAGTGGTGCCTTCCCTAAGTTATTACCTTTCATTTCAGCCATGTCCGGTAGCGAACTTTGCCGTACGAAGCTGGCGAGGCTTACCGAAAGAGTGTAAGGTGGAGACGTATTTTTTTCTATAACAACAACTTTGAAAATCTACAAATACCGAATGGGCCTAACTCCCAAAAAAACCTTCCAGTGGGGCCTTTCCTAAGTTATTACCTTTCATTTGAGCCATGTCCGGTAGCGAACTTTGCCGTACGAAGCTGGCGAGACTTACCGAAAGAGTGTAAGGTGGAGACGTATTTTTTTCTATAACAACAACTTTGAAAATCTACAAATACCGAATGGGCCTAACTCCCAAAAAAACCTTCCAGTGGGCCCTTCCCTAAGTTATTACTTTTCATTTGAGCCATGTCCGGTAGCGAACTTTGCCGTACGAAGCTGGCGAGGCTTACCGAAAGAGTGTAAGGTGGAGACGTATTTTTTTTCTATAACAACAACTTTGAAAATCTACAAATACCGAATGGGCCTAACTCCCAAAAAAACCTTCAAGTGGTGCCTTCCCTAAGTTATTACCTTTCATTTCAGCCATGTCCGGTAGCGAACTTTGCCGTACGAAGCTGGCGAGGCTTACCGAAAGAGTGTAAGGTGGAGACGTATTTTTTTCTATAACAACAACTTTGAAAATCTACAAATACCGAATGGGCCTAACTCCCAAAAAAACCTTCCAGTGGGGCCTTTCCTAAGTTATTACCTTTCATTTGAGCCATGTCCGGTAGCGAACTTTGCCGTACGAAGCTGGCGAGGCTTACCGAAAGAGTGTAAGGTGGAGACGTATTTTTTTCTATAACAACAACTTTGAAAATCTACAAATACCGAATGGGCCTAACTCCCAAAAAAACCTTCCAGTGGGCCCTTCCCTAAGTTATTACTTTTCATTTGAGCCATGTCCGGTAGCGAACTTTGCCGTACGAAGCTGGCGAGGCTTACCGAAAGAGTGTAAGGTGGAGACGTATTTTTTTTCTATAACAACAACTTTGAAAATCTACAAATACCGAATGGGCCTAACTCCCAAAAAAACCTTCAAGTGGTGCCTTCCCTAAGTTATTACCTTTCATTTCAGCCATGTCCGGTAGCGAACTTTGCCGTACGAAGCTGGCGAGGCTTACCGAAAGAGTGTAAGGTGGAGACGTATTTTTTTCTATAACAACAACTTTGAAAATCTACAAATACCGAATGGGCCTAACTCCCAAAAAAACCTTCCAGTGGGGCCTTTCCTAAGTTATTACCTTTCATTTGAGCCATGTCCGGTAGCGAACTTTGCCGTACGAAGCTGGCGAGACTTACCGAAAGAGTGTAAGGTGGAGACGTATTTTTTTCTATAACAACAACTTTGAAAATCTACAAATACCGAATGGGCCTAACTCCCAAAAAAACCTTCCAGTAGGCCCTTCCCTAAGTTATTACTTTTCATTTGAGCCATGTCCGGTAGCGAACTTTGCCGTACGAAGCTGGCGAGGCTTACCGAAAGAGTGTAAGGTGGAGACGTATTTTTTTTCTATAACAACAACTTTGAAAATCTACAAATACCGAATGGGCCTAACTCCCAAAAAAACCTTCAAGTGGTGCCTTCCCTAAGTTATTACCTTTCATTTCAGCCATGTCCGGTAGCGAACTTTGCCGTACGAAGCTGGCGAGGCTTACCGAAAGAGTGTAAGGTGGAGACGTATTTTTTTCTATAACAACAACTTTGAAAATCTACAAATACCGAATGGGCCTAACTCCCAAAAAAACCTTCCAGTGGGGCCTTTCCTAAGTTATTACCTTTCATTTGAGCCATGTCCGGTAGCGAACTTTGCCGTACGAAGCTGGCGAGACTTACCGAAAGAGTGTAAGGTGGAGACGTATTTTTTTCTATAACAACAACTTTGAAAATCTACAAATACCGAATGGGCCTAACTCCCAAAAAAACCTTCCAGTGGGCCCTTCCCTAAGTTATTACTTTTCATTTGAGCCATGTCCGGTAGCGAACTTTGCCGTACGAAGCTGGCGAGGCTTACCGAAAGAGTGTAAGGTGGAGACGTATTTTTTTTCTATAACAACAACTTTGAAAATCTACAAATACCGAATGGGCCTAACTCCCAAAAAAACCTTCAAGTGGTGCCTTCCCTAAGTTATTACCTTTCATTTCAGCCATGTCCGGTAGCGAACTTTGCCGTACGAAGCTGGCGAGGCTTACCGAAAGAGTGTAAGGTGGAGACGTATTTTTTTCTATAACAACAACTTTGAAAATCTACAAATACCGAATGGGCCTAACTCCCAAAAAAACCTTCCAGTGGGGCCTTTCCTAAGTTATTACCTTTCATTTGAGCCATGTCCGGTAGCGAACTTTGCCGTACGAAGCTGG
The DNA here is from genome assembly GCF_021869535.1 of Mytilus californianus. Lineage (NCBI taxonomy): Eukaryota > Metazoa > Mollusca > Bivalvia > Mytilida > Mytilidae > Mytilus > Mytilus californianus. Next base: position 80,826,315 of record NW_026262745.1, on the reverse strand, counting down.
CGAGACTTACCGAAAGAGTGTAAGGTGGAGACGTATTTTTTTCTATAACAACAACTTTGAAAATCTACAAATACCGAATGGGCCTAACTCCCAAAAAAACCTTCCAGTGGGCCCTTCCCTAAGTTATTACTTTTCATTTGAGCCATGTCCGGTAGCGAACTTTGCCGTACGAAGCTGGCGAGGCTTACCGAAAGAGTGTAAGGTGGAGACGTATTTTTTTCTATAACAACAACTTTGAAAATCTACAAATACCGAATGGGCCTAACTCCCAAAAAAACCTTCCAGTGGGGCCTTTCCTAAGTTATTACCTTTCATTTGAGCCATGTCCGGTAGCGAACTTTGCCGTACGAAGCTGGCGAGACTTACCGAAAGAGTGTAAGGTGGAGACGTATTTTTTTCTATAACAACAACTTTGAAAATCTACAAATACCGAATGGGCCTAACTCCCAAAAAAACCTTCCAGTGGGCCCTTCCCTAAGTTATTACTTTTCATTTGAGCCATGTCCGGTAGCGAACTTTGCCGTACGAAGCTGGCGAGGCTTACCGAAAGAGTGTAAGGTGGAGACGTATTTTTTTTCTATAACAACAACTTTGAAAATCTACAAATACCGAATGGGCCTAACTCCCAAAAAAACCTTCAAGTGGTGCCTTCCCTAAGTTATTACCTTTCATTTCAGCCATGTCCGGTAGCGAACTTTGCCGTACGAAGCTGGCGAGGCTTACCGAAAGAGTGTAAGGTGGAGACGTATTTTTTTCTATAACAACAACTTTGAAAATCTACAAATACCGAATGGGCCTAACTCCCAAAAAAACCTTCCAGTGGGGCCTTTCCTAAGTTATTACCTTTCATTTGAGCCATGTCCGGTAGCGAACTTTGCCGTACGAAGCTGGCGAGACTTACCGAAAGAGTGTAAGGTGGAGACGTATTTTTTTCTATAACAACAACTTTGAAAATCTACAAATACCGAATGGGCCTAACTCCCAAAAAAACCTTCCAGTGGGCCCTTCCCTAAGTTATTACTTTTCATTTGAGCCATGTCCGGTAGCGAACTTTGCCGTACGAAGCTGGCGAGGCTTACCGAAAGAGTGTAAGGTGGAGACGTATTTTTTTTCTATAACAACAACTTTGAAAATCTACAAATACCGAATGGGCCGAACTCCCAAAAAAACCTTCAAGTGGTGCCTTCCCTAAGTTATTACCTTTCATTTCAGCCATGTCCGGTAGCGAACTTTGCCGTACGAAGCTGGCGAGGCTTACCGAAAGAGTGTAAGGTGGAGACGTATTTTTTTCTATAACAACAACTTTGAAAATCTACAAATACCGAATGGGCCTAACTCCCAAAAAAACCTTCCAGTGGGGCCTTTCCTAAGTTATTACCTTTCATTTGAGCCATGTCCGGTAGCGAACTTTGCCGTACGAAGCTGGCGAGACTTACCGAAAGAGTGTAAGGTGGAGACGTATTTTTTTCTATAACAACAACTTTGAAAATCTACAAATACCGAATGGGCCTAACTCCCAAAAAAACCTTCCAGTGGGCCCTCCCCTAAGTTATTACTTTTCATTTGAGCCATGTCCGGTAGCGAACTTTGCCGTACGAAGCTGGCGAGGCTTACCGAAAGAGTGTAAGGTGGAGACGTATTTTTTTTCTATAACAACAACTTTGAAAATCTACAAATACCGAATGGGCCTAACTCCCAAAAAAACCTTCAAGTGGTGCCTTCCCTAAGTTATTACCTTTCATTTCAGCCATGTCCGGTAGCGAACTTTGCCGTACGAAGCTGGCGAGGCTTACCGAAAGAGTGTAAGGTGGAGACGTATTTTTTTCTATAACAACAACTTTGAAAATCTACAAATACCGAATGGGCCTAACTCCCAAAAAAACCTTCCAGTGGGGCCTTTCCTAAGTTATTACCTTTCATTTGAGCCATGTCCGGTAGCGAACTTTGCCGTACGAAGCTGGCGAGACTTACCGAAAGAGTGTAAGGTGGAGACGTATTTTTTTCTATAACAACAACTTTGAAAATCTACAAATACCGAATGGGCCTAACTCCCAAAAAAACCTTCCAGTGGGCCCTTCCCTAAGTTATTACTTTTCATTTGAGCCATGTCCGGTAGCGAACTTTGCCGTACGAAGCTGGCGAGGCTTACCGAAAGAGTGTAAGGTGGAGACGTATTTTTTTTCTATAACAACAACTTTGAAAATCTACAAATACCGAATGGGCCTAACTCCCAAAAAAACCTTCAAGTGGTGCCTTCCCTAAGTTATTACCTTTCATTTCAGCCATGTCCGGTAGCGAACTTTGCCGTACGCAGCTGGCGAGGCTTACCGAAAGAGTGTAAGGTGGAGACGTATTTTTTTCTATAACAACAACTTTGAAAATCTACAAATACCGAATGGGCCTAACTCCCAAAAAAACCTTCCAGTGGGGCCTTTCCTAAGTTATTACCTTTCATTTGAGCCATGTCCGGTAGCGAACTTTGCCGTACGAAGCTGGCGAGACTTACCGAAAGAGTGTAAGGTGGAGACGTATTTTTTTCTATAACAACAACTTTGAAAATCTACAAATACCGAATGGGCCTAACTCCCAAAAAAACCTTCCAGTGGGCCCTTCCCTAAGTTATTACTTTTCATTTGAGCCATGTCCGGTAGCGAACTTTGCCGTACGAAGCTGGCGAGGCTTACCGAAAGAGTGTAAGGTGGAGACGTATTTTTTTTCTATAACAACAACTTTGAAAATCTACAAATACCGAATGGGCCTAACTCCCAAAAAAACCTTCAAGTGGTGCCTTCCCTAAGTTATTACCTTTCATTTCAGCCATGTCCGGTAGCGAACTTTGCCGTACGAAGCTGGCGAGGCTTACCGAAAGAGTGTAAGGTGGAGACGTATTTTTTTCTATAACAACAACTTTGAAAATCTACAAATACCGAATGGGCCTAACTCCCAAAAAAACCTTCCAGTGGGGCCTTTCCTAAGTTATTACCTTTCATTTGAGCCATGTCCGGTAGCGAACTTTGCCGTACGAAGCTGGCGAGACTTACCGAAAGAGTGTAAGGTGGAGACGTATTTTTTTCTATAACAACAACTTTGAAAATCTACAAATACCGAATGGGCCTAACTCCCAAAAAAACCTTCCAGTGGGCCCTTCCCTAAGTTATTACTTTTCATTTGAGCCATGTCCGGTAGCGAACTTTGCCGTACGAAGCTGGCGAGGCTTACCGAAAGAGTGTAAGGTGGAGACGTATTTTTTTTCTATAACAACAACTTTGAAAATCTACAAATACCGAATGGGCCTAACTCCCAAAAAAACCTTCAAGTGGTGCCTTCCCTAAGTTATTACCTTTCATTTCAGCCATGTCCGGTAGCGAACTTTGCCGTACGAAGCTGGCGAGGCTTACCGAAAGAGTGTAAGGTGGAGACGTATTTTTTTCTATAACAACAACTTTGAAAATCTACAAATACCGAATGGGCCTAACTCCCAAAAAAACCTTCCAGTGGGGCCTTTCCTAAGTTATTACCTTTCATTTGAGCCATGTCCGGTAGCGAACTTTGCCGTACGAAGCTGGCGAGACTTACCGAAAGAGTGTAAGGTGGAGACGTATTTTTTTCTATAACAACAACTTTGAAAATCTACAAATACCGAATGGGCCTAACTCCCAAAAAAACCTTCCAGTAGGCCCTTCCCTAAGTTATTACTTTTCATTTGAGCCATGTCCGGTAGCGAACTTTGCCGTACGAAGCTGGCGAGGCTTACCGAAAGAGTGTAAGGTGGAGACGTATTTTTTTTCTATAACAACAACTTTGAAAATCTACAAATACCGAATGGGCCTAACTCCCAAAAAAACCTTCAAGTGGTGCCTTCCCTAAGTTATTACCTTTCATTTCAGCCATGTCCGGTAGCGAACTTTGCCGTACGAAGCTGGCGAGGCTTACCGAAAGAGTGTAAGGTGGAGACGTATTTTTTTCTATAACAACAACTTTGAAAATCTACAAATACCGAATGGGCCTAACTCCCAAAAAAACCTTCCAGTGGGGCCTTTCCTAAGTTATTACCTTTCATTTGAGCCATGTCCGGTAGCGAACTTTGCCGTACGAAGCTGGCGAGACTTACCGAAAGAGTGTAAGGTGGAGACGTATTTTTTTCTATAACAACAACTTTGAAAATCTACAAATACCGAATGGGCCTAACTCCCAAAAAAACCTTCCAGTGGGCCCTTCCCTAAGTTATTACTTTTCATTTGAGCCATGTCCGGTAGCGAACTTTGCCGTACGAAGCTGGCGAGGCTTACCGAAAGAGTGTAAGGTGGAGACGTATTTTTTTTCAATAACAACAACTTTGAAAATCTACAAATACCGAATGGGCCTAACTCCCAAAAAAACCTTCAAGTGGTGCCTTCCCTAAGTTATTACCTTTCATTTCAGCCATGTCCGGTAGCGAACTTTGCCGTACGAAGCTGGCGAGGCTTACCGAAAGAGTGTAAGGTGGAGACGTATTTTTTTCTATAACAACAACTTTGAAAATCTACAAATACCGAATGGGCCTAACTCCCAAAAAAACCTTCCAGTGGGGCCTTTCCTAAGTTATTACCTTTCATTTGAGCCATGTCCGGTAGCGAACTTTGCCGTACGAAGCTGGCGAGACTTACCGAAAGAGTGTAAGGTGGAGACGTATTTTTTTCTATAACAACAACTTTGAAAATCTACAAATACCGAATGGGCCTAACTCCCAAAAAAACCTTCCAGGAGGCCCTTCCCTAAGTTATTACTTTTCATTTGAGCCATGTCCGGTAGCGAACTTTGCCGTACGAAGCTGGCGAGGCTTACCGAAAGAGTGTAAGGTGGAGACGTATTTTTTTTCTATAACAACAACTTTGAAAATCTACAAATACCGAATCGGCCTAACTCCCAAAAAAACCTTCAAGTGGTGCCTTCCCTAAGTTATTACCTTTCATTTCAGCCATGTCCGGTAGCGAACTTTGCCGTACGAAGCTGGCGAGGCTTACCGAAAGAGTGTAAGGTGGAGACGTATTTTTTTCTATAACAACAACTTTGAAAATCTACAAATACCGAATGGGCCTAACTCCCAAAAAAACCTTCCAGTGGGGCCTTTCCTAAGTTATTACCTTTCATTTGAGCCATGTCCGGTAGCGAACTTTGCCGTACGAAGCTGGCGAGACTTACCGAAAGAGTGTAAGGTGGAGACGTATTTTTTTCTATAACAACAACTTTGAAAATCTACAAATACCGAATGGGCCTAACTCCCAAAAAAACCTTCCAGTGGGCCCTTCCCTAAGTTATTACTTTTCATTTGAGCCATGTCCGGTAGCGAACTTTGCCGTACGAAGCTGGCGAGGCTTACCGAAAGAGTGTAAGGTGGAGACGTATTTTTTTTTCTATAACAACAACTTTGAAAATCTACAAATACCGAATGGGCCTAACTCCCAAAAAAACCTTCAAGTGGTGCCTTCCCTAAGTTATTACCTTTCATTTCAGCCATGTCCGGTAGCGAACTTTGCCGTACGAAGCTGGCGAGGCTTACCGAAAGAGTGTAAGGTGGAGACGTATTTTTTTCTATAACAACAACTTTGAAAATCTACAAATACCGAATGGGCCTAACTCCCAAAAAAACCTTCCAGTGGGGCCTTTCCTAAGTTATTACCTTTCATTTGAGCCATGTCCGGTAGCGAACTTTGCCGTACGAAGCTGGCGAGACTTACCGAAAGAGTGTAAGGTGGAGACGTATTTTTTTCTATAACAACAACTTTGAAAATCTACAAATACCGAATGGGCCTAACTCCCAAAAAAACCTTCCAGTAGGCCCTTCCCTAAGTTATTACTTTTCATTTGAGCCATGTCCGGTAGCGAACTTTGCCGTACGAAGCTGGCGAGGCTTACCGAAAGAGTGTAAGGTGGAGACGTATTTTTTTTCTATAACAACAACTTTGAAAATCTACAAATACCGAATGGGCCTAACTCCCAAAAAAACCTTCAAGTGGTGCCTTCCCTAAGTTATTACCTTTCATTTCAGCCATGTCCGGTAGCGAACTTTGCCGTACGAAGCTGGCGAGGCTTACCGAAAGAGTGTAAGGTGGAGACGTATTTTTTTCTATAACAACAACTTTGAAAATCTACAAATACCGAATGGGCCTAACTCCCAAAAAAACCTTCCAGTGGGGCCTTTCCTAAGTTATTACCTTTCATTTGAGCCATGTCCGGTAGCGAACTTTGCCGTACGAAGCTGGCGAGACTTACCGAAAGAGTGTAAGGTGGAGACGTATTTTTTTCTATAACAACAACTTTGAAAATCTACAAATACCGAATGGGCCTAACTCCCAAAAAAACCTTCCAGTGGGCCCTTCCCTAAGTTATTACTTTTCATTTGAGCCATGTCCGGTAGCGAACTTTGCCGTACGAAGCTGGCGAGGCTTACCGAAAGAGTGTAAGGTGGAGACGTATTTTTTTTCTATAACAACAACTTTGAAAATCTACAAATACCGAATGGGCCTAACTCCCAAAAAAACCTTCAAGTGGTGCCTTCCCTAAGTTATTACCTTTCATTTCAGCCATGTCCGGTAGCGAACTTTGCCGTACGAAGCTGGCGAGGCTTACCGAAAGAGTGTAAGGTGGAGACGTATTTTTTTCTATAACAACAACTTTGAAAATCTACAAATACCGAATGGGCCTAACTCCCAAAAAAACCTTCCAGTGGGGCCTTTCCTAAGTTATTACCTTTCATTTGAGCCATGTCCGGTAGCGAACTTTGCCGTACGAAGCTGGCGAGACTTACCGAAAGAGTGTAAGGTGGAGACGTATTTTTTTCTATAACAACAACTTTGAAAATCTACAAATACCGAATGGGCCTAACTCCCAAAAAAACCTTCCAGTAGGCCCTTCCCTAAGTTATTACTTTTCATTTGAGCCATGTCCGGTAGCGAACTTTGCCGTACGAAGCTGGCGAGGCTTACCGAAAGAGTGTAAGGTGGAGACGTATTTTTTTTCTATAACAACAACTTTGAAAATCTACAAATACCGAATGGGCCTAACTCCCAAAAAAACCTTCAAGTGGTGCCTTCCCTAAGTTATTACCTTTCATTTCAGCCATGTCCGGTAGCGAACTTTGCCGTACGAAGCTGGCGAGGCTTACCGAAAGAGTGTAAGGTGGAGACGTATTTTTTTCTATAACAACAACTTTGAAAATCTACAAATACCGAATGGGCCTAACTCCCAAAAAAACCTTCCAGTGGGGCCTTTCCTTAGTTATTACCTTTCATTTGAGCCATGTCCGGTAGCGAACTTTGCCGTACGAAGCTGGCGAGACTTACCGAAAGAGTGTAAGGTGGAGACGTATTTTTTTCTATAACAACAACTTTGAAAATCTACAAATACCGAATGGGCCTAACTCCCAAAAAAACCTTCCAGTGGGCCCTTCCCTAAGTTATTACTTTTCATTTGAGCCATGTCCGGTAGCGAACTTTGCCGTACGAAGCTGGCGAGGCTTACCGAAAGAGTGTAAGGTGGAGACGTATTTTTTTTCTATAACAACAACTTTGAAAATCTACAAATACCGAATGGGCCTAACTCCCAAAAAAACCTTCAAGTGGTGCCTTCCCTAAGTTATTACCTTTCATTTCAGCCATGTCCGGTAGCGAACTTTGCCGTACGAAGCTGGCGAGGCTTACCGAAAGAGTGTAAGGTGGAGACGTATTTTTTTCTATAACAACAACTTTGAAAATCTACAAATACCGAATGGGCCTAACTCCCAAAAAAACCTTCCAGTGGGGCCTTTCCTAAGTTATTACCTTTCATTTGAGCCATGTCCGGTAGCGAACTTTGCCGTACGAAGCTGGCGAGACTTACCGAAAGAGTGTAAGGTGGAGACGTATTTTTTTCTATAACAACAACTTTGAAAATCTACAAATACCGAATGGGCCTAACTCCCAAAAAAACCTTCCAGTGGGCCCTTCCCTAAGTTATTACTTTTCATTTGAGCCATGTCCGGTAGCGAACTTTGCCGTACGAAGCTGGCGAGGCTTACCGAAAGAGTGTAAGGTGGAGACGTATTTTTTTTCTATAACAACAACTTTGAAAATCTACAAATACCGAATGGGCCTAACTCCCAAAAAAACCTTCAAGTGGTGCCTTCCCTAAGTTATTACCTTTCATTTCAGCCATGTCCGGTAGCGAACTTTGCCGTACGAAGCTGGCGAGGCTTACCGAAAGAGTGTAAGGTGGAGACGTATTTTTTTCTATAACAACAACTTTGAAAATCTACAAATACCGAATGGGCCTAACTCCCAAAAAAACCTTCCAGTGGGGCCTTTCCTAAGTTATTACCTTTCATTTGAGCCATGTCCGGTAGCGAACTTTGCCGTACGAAGCTGGCGAGACTTACCGAAAGAGTGTAAGGTGGAGACGTATTTTTTTCTATAACAACAACTTTGAAAATCTACAAATACCGAATGGGCCTAACTCCCAAAAAAACCTTCCAGTAGGCCCTTCCCTAAGTTATTACTTTTCATTTGAGCCATGTCCGGTAGCGAACTTTGCCGTACGAAGCTGGCGAGGCTTACCGAAAGAGTGTAAGGTGGAGACGTATTTTTTTTCTATAACAACAACTTTGAAAATCTACAAATACCGAAAGGGCCTAACTCCCAAAAAAACCTTCAAGTGGTGCCTTCCCTAAGTTATTACCTTTCATTTGAGCCATGTCCGGTAGCGAACTTTGCCGTACGAAGCTGGCGAGACTTACCGAAAGAGTGTAAGGTGGAGACGTATTTTTTTCTATAACAACAACTTTGAAAATCTACAAATACCGAATGGGCCTAACTCCCAAAAAAACCTTCCAGTGGGCCCTTCCCTAAGTTATTACTTTTCATTTGAGCCATGTCCGGTAGCGAACTTTGCCGTACGAAGCTGGCGAGGCTTACCGAAAGAGTGTAAGGTGGAGACGTATTTTTTTTCTATAACAACAACTTTGAAAATCTACAAATACCGAATGGGCCTAACTCCCAAAAAAACCTTCAAGTGGTGCCTTCCCTAAGTTATTACCTTTCATTTCAGCCATGTCCGGTAGCGAACTTTGCCGTACGAAGCTGGCGAGGCTTACCGAAAGAGTGTAAGGTGGAGACGTATTTTTTTCTATAACAACAACTTTGAAAATCTACAAATACCGAATGGGCCTAACTCCCAAAAAAACCTTCCAGTGGGGCCTTTCCTAAGTTATTACCTTTCATTTGAGCCATGTCCGGTAGCGAACTTTGCCGTACGAAGCTGGCGAGACTTACCGAAAGAGTGTAAGGTGGAGACGTATTTTTTTCTATAACAACAACTTTGAAAATCTACAAATACCGAATGGGCCTAACTCCCAAAAAAACCTTCCAGTGGGCCCTTCCCTAAGTTATTACTTTTCATTTGAGCCATGTCCGGTAGCGAACTTTGCCGTACGAAGCTGGCGAGGCTTACCGAAAGAGTGTAAGGTGGAGACGTATTTTTTTTCTATAACAACAACTTTGAAAATCTACAAATACCGAATGGGCCTAACTCCCAAAAAAACCTTCAAGTGGTGCCTTCCCTAAGTTATTACCTTTCATTTCAGCCATGTCCGGTAGCGAACTTTGCCGTACGAAGCTGGCGAGGCTTACCGAAAGAGTGTAAGGTGGAGACGTATTTTTTTCTATAACAACAACTTTGAAAATCTACAAATACCGAATGGGCCTAACTCCCAAAAAAACCTTCCAGTGGGGCCTTTCCTAAGTTATTACCTTTCATTTGAGCCATGTCCGGTAGCGAACTTTGCCGTACGAAGCTGGCGAGACTTACCGAAAGAGTGTAAGGTGGAGACGTATTTTTTTCTATAACAACAACTTTGAAAATCTACAAATACCGAATGGGCCTAACTCCCAAAAAAACCTTCCAGTAGGCCCTTCCCTAAGTTATTACTTTTCATTTGAGCCATGTCCGGTAGCGAACTTTGCCGTACGAAGCTGGCGAGGCTTACCGAAAGAGTGTAAGGTGGAGACGTATTTTTTTTCTATAACAACAACTTTGAAAATCTACAAATACCGAATGGGCCTAACTCCCAAAAAAACCTTCAAGTGGTGCCTTCCCTAAGTTATTACCTTTCATTTCAGCCATGTCCGGTAGCGAACTTTGCCGTACGAAGCTGGCGAGGCTTACCGAAAGAGTGTAAGGTGGAGACGTATTTTTTTCTATAACAACAACTTTGAAAATCTACAAATACCGAATGGGCCTAACTCCCAAAAAAACCTTCCAGTGGGGCCTTTCCTTAGTTATTACCTTTCATTTGAGCCATGTCCGGTAGCGAACTTTGCCGTACGAAGCTGGCGAGACTTACCGAAAGAGTGTAAGGTGGAGACGTATTTTTTTCTATAACAACAACTTTGAAAATCTACAAATACCGAATGGGCCTAACTCCCAAAAAAACCTTCCAGTGGGCCCTTCCCTAAGTTATTACTTTTCATTTGAGCCATGTCCGGTAGCGAACTTTGCCGTACGAAGCTGGCGAGGCTTACCGAAAGAGTGTAAGGTGGAGACGTATTTTTTTTCTATAACAACAACTTTGAAAATCTACAAATACCGAATGGGCCTAACTCCCAAAAAAACCTTCAAGTGGTGCCTTCCCTAAGTTATTACCTTTCATTTCAGCCATGTCCGGTAGCGAACTTTGCCGTACGAAGCTGGCGAGGCTTACCGAAAGAGTGTAAGGTGGAGACGTATTTTTTTCTATAACAACAACTTTGAAAATCTACAAATACCGAATGGGCCTAACTCCCAAAAAAACCTTCCAGTGGGGCCTTTCCTAAGTTATTACCTTTCATTTGAGCCATGTCCGGTAGCGAACTTTGCCGTACGAAGCTGGCGAGACTTACCGAAAGAGTGTAAGGTGGAGACGTATTTTTTTCTATAACAACAACTTTGAAAATCTACAAATACCGAATGGGCCTAACTCCCAAAAAAACCTTCCAGTGGGCCCTTCCCTAAGTTATTACTTTTCATTTGAGCCATGTCCGGTAGCGAACTTTGCCGTACGAAGCTGGCGAGGCTTACCGAAAGAGTGTAAGGTGGAGACGTATTTTTTTTCTATAACAACAACTTTGAAAATCTACAAATACCGAATGGGCCTAACTCCCAAAAAAACCTTCAAGTGGTGCCTTCCCTAAGTTATTACCTTTCATTTCAGCCATGTCCGGTAGCGAACTTTGCCGTACGAAGCTGGCGAGGCTTACCGAAAGAGTGTAAGGTGGAGACGTATTTTTTTCTATAACAACAACTTTGAAAATCTACAAATACCGAATGGGCCTAACTCCCAAAAAAACCTTCCAGTGGGGCCTTTCCTAAGTTATTACCTTTCATTTGAGCCATGTCCGGTAGCGAACTTTGCCGTACGAAGCTGGCGAGACTTACCGAAAGAGTGTAAGGTGGAGACGTATTTTTTTCTATAACAACAACTTTGAAAATCTACAAATACCGAATGGGCCTAACTCCCAAAAAAACCTTCCAGTAGGCCCTTCCCTAAGTTATTACTTTTCATTTGAGCCATGTCCGGTAGCGAACTTTGCCGTACGAAGCTGGCGAGGCTTACCGAAAGAGTGTAAGGTGGAGACGTATTTTTTTTCTATAACAACAACTTTGAAAATCTACAAATACCGAAAGGGCCTAACTCCCAAAAAAACCTTCAAGTGGTGCCTTCCCTAAGTTATTACCTTTCATTTCAGCCATGTCCGGTAGCGAACTTTGCCGTACGAAGCTGGCGAGGCTTACCGAAAGAGTGTAAGGTGGAGACGTATTTTTTTCTATAACAACAACTTTGAAAATCTACAAATACCGAATGGGCCTAACTCCCAAAAAAACCTTCCAGTGGGGCCTTTCCTAAGTTATTACCTTTCATTTGAGCCATGTCCGGTAGCGAACTTTGCCGTACGAAGCTGGCGAGACTTACCGAAAGAGTGTAAGGTGGAGACGTATTTTTTTCTATAACAACAACTTTGAAAATCTACAAATACCGAATGGGCCTAACTCCCAAAAAAACCTTCCAGTGGGCCCTTCCCTAAGTTATTACTTTTCATTTGAGCCATGTCCGGTAGCGAACTTTGCCGTACGAAGCTGGCGAGGCTTACCGAAAGAGTGTAAGGTGGAGACGTATTTTTTTTCTATAACAACAACTTTGAAAATCTACAAATACCGAATGGGCCTAACTCCCAAAAAAACCTTCAAGTGGTGCCTTCCCTAAGTTATTACCTTTCATTTCAGCCATGTCCGGTAGCGAACTTTGCCGTACGAAGCTGGCGAGGCTTACCGAAAGAGTGTAAGGTGGAGACGTATTTTTTTCTATAACAACAACTTTGAAAATCTACAAATACCGAATGGGCCTAACTCCCAAAAAAACCTTCCAGTGGGGCCTTTCCTAAGTTATTACCTTTCATTTGAGCCATGTCCGGTAGCGAACTTTGCCGTACGAAGCTGGCGAGACTTACCGAAAGAGTGTAAGGTGGAGACGTATTTTTTTCTATAACAACAACTTTGAAAATCTACAAATACCGAATGGGCCTAACTCCCAAAAAAACCTTCCAGTGGGCCCTTCCCTAAGTTATTACTTTTCATTTGAGCCATGTCCGGTAGCGAACTTTGCCGTACGAAGCTGGCGAGGCTTACCGAAAGAGTGTAAGGTGGAGACGTATTTTTTTTCTATAACAACAACTTTGAAAATCTACAAATACCGAATGGGCCTAACTCCCAAAAAAACCTTCAAGTGGTGCCTTCCCTAAGTTATTACCTTTCATTTCAGCCATGTCCGGTAGCGAACTTTGCCGTACGAAGCTGGCGAGGCTTACCGAAAGAGTGTAAGGTGGAGACGTATTTTTTTCTATAACAACAACTTTGAAAATCTACAAATACCGAATGGGCCTAACTCCCAAAAAAACCTTCCAGTGGGGCCTTTCCTAAGTTATTACCTTTCATTTGAGCCATGTCCGGTAGCGAACTTTGCCGTACGAAGCTGGCGAGACTTACCGAAAGAGTGTAAGGTGGAGACGTATTTTTTTCTATAACAACAACTTTGAAAATCTACAAATACCGAATGGGCCTAACTCCCAAAAAAACCTTCCAGTGGGCCCTTCCCTAAGTTATTACTTTTCATTTGAGCCATGTCCGGTAGCGAACTTTGCCGTACGAAGCTGGCGAGGCTTACCGAAAGAGTGTAAGGTGGAGACGTATTTTTTTTCTATAACAACAACTTTGAAAATCTACAAATACCGAATGGGCCTAACTCCCAAAAAAACCTTCAAGTGGTGCCTTCCCTAAGTTATTACCTTTCATTTCAGCCATGTCCGGTAGCGAACTTTGCCGTACGAAGCTGGCGAGGCTTACCGAAAGAGTGTAAGGTGGAGACGTATTTTTTTCTATAACAACAACTTTGAAAATCTACAAATACCGAATGGGCCTAACTCCCAAAAAAACCTTCCAGTGGGGCCTTTCCTAAGTTATTACCTTTCATTTGAGCCATGTCCGGTAGCGAACTTTGCCGTACGAAGCTGGCGACACTTACCGAAAGAGTGTAAGGTGGAGACGTATTTTTTTCTATAACAACAACTTTGAAAATCTACAAATACCGAATGGGCCTAACTCCCAAAAAAACCTTCCAGTAGGCCCTTCCCTAAGTTATTACTTTTCATTTGAGACATGTCCGGTAGCGAACTTTGCCGTACGAAGCTGGCGAGGCTTACCGAAAGAGTGTAAGGTGGAGACGTATTTTTTTTCTATAACAACAACTTTGAAAATCTACAAATACCGAATGGGCCTAACTCCCAAAAAAACCTTCAAGTGGTGCCTTCCCTAAGTTATTACCTTTCATTTCAGCCATGTCCGGTAGCGAACTTTGCCGTACGAAGCTGGCGAGGCTTACCGAAAGAGTGTAAGGTGGAGACGTATTTTTTTCTATAACAACAACTTTGAAAATCTACAAATACCGAATGGGCCTAACTCCCAAAAAAACCTTCCAGTGGGGCCTTTCCTAAGTTATTACCTTTCATTTGAGCCATGTCCGGTAGCGAACTTTGCCGTACGAAGCTGGCGAGACTTACCGAAAGAGTGTAAGGTGGAGACGTATTTTTTTTCTATAACAACAACTTTGAAAATCTACAAATACCGAATGGGCCTAACTCCCAAAAAAACCTTCAAGTGGTGCCTTCCCTAAGTTATTACCTTTCATTTCAGCCATGTCCGGTAGCGAACTTTGCCGTACGAAGCTGGCGAGGCTTACCGAAAGAGTGTAAGGTGGAGACGTATTTTTTTCTATAACAACAACTTTGAAAATCTACAAATACCGAATGGGCCTAACTCCCTAAAAAACCTTCCAGTGGGGCCTTTCCTAAGTTATTACCTTTCATTTGAGCCATGTCCGGTAGCGAACTTTGCCGTACGAAGCTGGCGAGACTTACCGAAAGAGTGTAAGGTGGAGACGTATTTTTTTCTATAACAACAACTTTGAAAATCTACAAATACCGAATGGGCCTAACTCCCAAAAAAACCTTCCAGTGGGCCCTTCCCTAAGTTATTACTTTTCATTTGAGCCATGTCCGGTAGCGAACTTTGCCGTACGAAGCTGGCGAGGCTTACCGAAAGAGTGTAAGGTGGAGACGTATTTTTTTTCTATAACAACAACTTTGAAAATCTACAAATACCGAATGGGCCTAACTCCCAAAAAAACCTTCAAGTGGTGCCTTCCCTAAGTTATTACCTTTCATTTCAGCCATGTCCGGTAGCGAACTTTGCCGTACGAAGCTGACGAGGCTTACCGAAAGAGTGTAAGGTGGAGACGTATTTTTTTCTATAACAACAACTTTGAAAATCTACAAATACCGAATGGGCCTAACTCCCAAAAAAACCTTCCAGTGGGGCCTTTCCTAAGTTATTACCTTTCATTTGAGCCATGTCCGGTAGCGAACTTTGCCGTACGAAGCTGGCGAGACTTACCGAAAGAGTGTAAGGTGGAGACGTATTTTTTTCTATAACAACAACTTTGAAAATCTACAAATACCGAATGGGCCTAACTCCCAAAAAAACCTTCCAGTAGGCCCTTCCCTAAGTTATTACTTTTCATTTGAGCCATGTCCGGTAGCGAACTTTGCCGTACGAAGCTGGCGAGGCTTACCGAAAGAGTGTAAGGTGGAGACGTATTTTTTTTCTATAACAACAACTTTGAAAAGCTACAAATACCGAATGGGCCTAACTCCCAAAAAAACCTTCAAGTGGTGCCTTCCCTAAGTTATTACCTTTCATTTCAGCCATGTCCGGTAGCGAACTTTGCCGTACGAAGCTGGCGAGGCTTACCGAAAGAGTGTAAGGTGGAGACGTATTTTTTTCTATAACAACAACTTTGAAAATCTACAAATACCGAATGGGCCTAACTCCCTAAAAAACCTTCCAGTGGGGCCTTTCCTAAGTTATTACCTTTCATTTGAGCCATGTCCGGTAGCGAACTTTGCCGTACGAAGCTGGCGAGACTTACCGAAAGAGTGTAAGGTGGAGACGTATTTTTTTCTATAACAACAACTTTGAAAATCTACAAATACCGAATGGGCCTAACTCCCAAAAAAACCTTCCAGTGGGCCCTTCCCTAAGTTATTACTTTTCATTTGAGCCATGTCCGGTAGCGAACTTTGCCGTACGAAGCTGGCGAGGCTTACCGAAAGAGTGTAAGGTGGAGACGTATTTTTTTTCTATAACAACAACTTTGAAAATCTACAAATACCGAATGGGCCTAACTCCCAAAAAAACCTTCAAGTGGTGCCTTCCCTAAGTTATTACCTTTCATTTCAGCCATGTCCGGTAGCGAACTTTGCCGTACGAAGCTGACGAGGCTTACCGAAAGAGTGTAAGGTGGAGACGTATTTTTTTCTATAACAACAACTTTGAAAATCTACAAATACCGAATGGGCCTAACTCCCAAAAAAACCTTCCAGTGGGGCCTTTCCTAAGTTATTACCTTTCATTTGAGCCATGTCCGGTAGCGAACTTTGCCGTACGAAGCTGGCGAGACTTACCGAAAGAGTGTAAGGTGGAGACGTATTTTTTTCTATAACAACAACTTTGAAAATCTACAAATACCGAATGGGCCTAACTCCCAAAAAAACCTTCCAGTAGGCCCTTCCCTAAGTTATTACTTTTCATTTGAGCCATGTCCGGTAGCGAACTTTGCCGTACGAAGCTGGCGAGGCTTACCGAAAGAGTGTAAGGTGGAGACGTATTTTTTTTCTATAACAACAACTTTGAAAATCTACAAATACCGAATGGGCCTAACTCCCAAAAAAACCTTCAAGTGGTGCCTTCCCTAAGTTATTACCTTTCATTTCAGCCATGTCCGGTAGCGAACTTTGCCGTACGAAGCTGGCGAGGCTTACCGAAAGAGTGTAAGGTGGAGACGTATTTTTTTCTATAACAACAACTTTGAAAATCTACAAATACCGAATGGGCCTAACTCCCTAAAAAACCTTCCAGTGGGGCCTTTCCTAAGTTATTACCTTTCATTTGAGCCATGTCCGGTAGCGAACTTTGCCGTACGAAGCTGGCGAGACTTACCGAAAGAGTGTAAGGTGGAGACGTATTCTTTTCTATAACAACAACTTTGAAAATCTACAAATACCGAATGGGCCTAACTCCCAAAAAAACCTTCCAGTGGGCCCTTCCCTAAGTTATTACTTTTCATTTGAGCCATGTCCGGTAGCGAACTTTGCCGTACGAAGCTGGCGAGGCTTACCGAAAGAGTGTAAGGTGGAGACGTATTTTTTTTCTATAACAACAACTTTGAAAATCTACAAATACCGAATGGGCCTAACTCCCAAAAAAACCTTCAAATGGTGCCTTCCCTAAGTTATTACCTTTCATTTCAGCCATGTCCGGTAGCGAACTTTGCCGTACGAAGCTGACGAGGCTTACCGAAAGAGTGTAAGGTGGAGACGTATTTTTTTCTATAACAACAACTTTGAAAATCTACAAATACCGAATGGGCCTAACTCCCAAAAAAACCTTCCAGTGGGGCCTTTCCTAAGTTATTACCTTTCATTTGAGCCATGTCCGGTAGCGAACTTTGCCGTACGAAGCTGGCGAGACTTACCGAAAGAGTGTAAGGTGGAGACGTATTTTTTTCTATAACAACAACTTTGAAAATCTACAAATACCGAATGGGCCTAACTCCCAAAAAAACCTTCCAGTAGGCCCTTCCCTAAGTTATTACTTTTCATTTGAGCCATGTCCGGTAGCGAACTTTGCCATACGAAGCTGGCGAGGCTTACCGAAAGAGTGTAAGGTGGAGACGTATTTTTTTTCTATAACAACAACTTTGAAAATCTACAAATACCGAATGGGCCTAACTCCCAAAAAAACCTTCAAGTGGTGCCTTCCCTAAGTTATTACCTTTCATTTCAGCCATGTCCGGTAGCGAACTTTGCCGTACGAAGCTGGCGAGGCTTACCGAAAGAGTGTAAGGTGGAGACGTATTTTTTTCTATAACAACAACTTTGAAAATCTACAAATACCGAATGGGCCTAACTCCCTAAAAAACCTTCCAGTGGGGCCTTTCCTAAGTTATTACCTTTCATTTGAGCCATGTCCGGTAGCGAACTTTGCCGTACGAAGCTGGCGAGACTTACCGAAAGAGTGTAAGGTGGAGACGTATTTTTTTCTATAACAACAACTTTGAAAATCTACAAATACCGAATGGGCCTAACTCCCAAAAAAACCTTCCAGTGGGCCCTTCCCTAAGTTATTACTTTTCATTTGAGCCATGTCCGGTAGCGAACTTTGCCGTACGAAGCTGGCGAGGCTTACCGAAAGAGTGTAAGGTGGAGACGTATTTTTTTTCTATAACAACAACTTTGAAAATCTACAAATACCGAATGGGCCTAACTCCCAAAAAAACCTTCAAGTGGTGCCTTCCCTAAGTTATTACCTTTCATTTCAGCCATGTCCGGTAGCGAACTTTGCCGTACGAAGCTGACGAGGCTTACCGAAAGAGTGTAAGGTGGAGACGTATTTTTTTCTATAACAACAACTTTGAAAATCTACAAATACCGAATGGGCCTAACTCCCAAAAAAACCTTCCAGTGGGGCCTTTCCTAAGTTATTACCTTTCATTTGAGCCATGTCCGGTAGCGAACTTTGCCGTACGAAGCTGGCGAGACTTACCGAAAGAGTGTAAGGTGGAGACGTATTTTTTTCTATAACAACAACTTTGAAAATCTACAAATACCGAATGGGCCTAACTCCCAAAAAAACCTTCCAGTAGGCCCTTCCCTAAGTTATTACTTTTCATTTGAGCCATGTCCGGTAGCGAACTTTGCCGTACGAAGCTGGCGAGGCTTACCGAAAGAGTGTAAGGTGGAGACGTATTTTTTTTCTATAACAACAACTTTGAAAATCTACAAATACCGAATGGGCCTAACTCCCAAAAAAACCTTCAAGTGGTGCCTTCCCTAAGTTATTACCTTTCATTTCAGCCATGTCCGGTAGCGAACTTTGCCGTACGAAGCTGGCGAGGCTTACCGAAAGAGTGTAAGGTGGAGACGTATTTTTTTCTATAACAACAACTTTGAAAATCTACAAATACCGAATGGGCCTAACTCCCTAAAAAACCTTCCAGTGGGGCCTTTCCTAAGTTATTACCTTTCATTTGAGCCATGTCCGGTAGCGAACTTTGCCGTACGAAGCTGGCGAGACTTACCGAAAGAGTGTAAGGTGGAGACGTATTTTTTTCTATAACAACAACTTTGAAAATCTACAAATACCGAATGGGCCTAACTCCCAAAAAAACCTTCCAGTGGGCCCTTCCCTAAGTTATTACTTTTCATTTGAGCCATGTCCGGTAGCGAACTTTGCCGTACGAAGCTGGCGAGGCTTACCGAAAGAGTGTAAGGTGGAGACGTATTTTTTTTCTATAACAACAACTTTGAAAATCTACAAATACCGAATGGGCCTAACTCCCAAAAAAACCTTCAAGTGGTGCCTTCCCTAAGTTATTACCTTTCATTTCAGCCATGTCCGGTAGCGAACTTTGCCGTACGAAGCTGACGAGGCTTACCGAAAGAGTGTAAGGTGGAGACGTATTTTTTTCTATAACAACAACTTTGAAAATCTACAAATACCGAATGGGCCTAACTCCCAAAAAAACCTTCCAGTGGGGCCTTTCCTAAGTTATTACCTTTCATTTGAGCCATGTCCGGTAGCGAACTTTGCCGTACGAAGCTGGCGAGACTTACCGAAAGAGTGTAAGGTGGAGACGTATTTTTTTCTATAACAACAACTTTGAAAATCTACAAATACCGAATGGGCCTAACTCCCAAAAAAACCTTCCAGTGGGGCCTTTCCTAAGTTATTACCTTTCATTTGAGCCATGTCCGGTAGCGAACTTTGCCGTACGAAGCTGGCGAGACTTACCGAAAGAGTGTAAGGTGGAGACGTATTTTTTTCTATAACAACAACTTTGAAAATCTACAAATACCGAATGGGCCTAACTCCCAAAAAAACCTTCCAGTAGGCCCTTCCCTAAGTTATTACTTTTCATTTGAGCCATGTCCGGTAGCGAACTTTGCCGTACGAAGCTGGCGAGGCTTACCGAAAGAGTGTAAGGTGGAGACGTATTTTTTTTCTATAACAACAACTTTGAAAATCTACAAATACCGAATGGGCCTAACTCCCAAAAAAACCTTCAAGTGGTGCCTTCCCTAAGTTATTACCTTTCATTTCAGCCATGTCCGGTAGCGAACTTTGCCGTACGAAGCTGGCGAGGCTTACCGAAAGAGTGTAAGGTGGAGACGTATTTTTTTCTATAACAACAACTTTGAAAATCTACAAATACCGAATGGGCCTAACTCCCTAAAAAACCTTCCAGTGGGGCCTTTCCTAAGTTATTACCTTTCATTTGAGCCATGTCCGGTAGCGAACTTTGCCGTACGAAGCTGGCGAGACTTACCGAAAGAGTGTAAGGTGGAGACGTATTTTTTTCTATAACAACAACTTTGAAAATCTACAAATACCGAATGGGCCTAACTCCCAAAAAAACCTTCCAGTGGGCCCTTCCCTAAGTTATTACTTTTCATTTGAGCCATGTCCGGTAGCGAACTTTGCCGTACGAAGCTGGCGAGGCTTACCGAAAGAGTGTAAGGTGGAGACGTATTTTTTTTCTATAACAACAACTTTGAAAATCTACAAATACCGAATGGGCCTAACTCCCAAAAAAACCTTCAAGTGGTGCCTTCCCTAAGTTATTACCTTTCATTTCAGCCATGTCCGGTAGCGAACTTTGCCGTACGAAGCTGACGAGGCTTACCGAAAGAGTGTAAGGTGGAGACGTATTTTTTTCTATAACAACAACTTTGAAAATCTACAAATACCGAATGGGCCTAACTCCCAAAAAAACCTTCCAGTGGGGCCTTTCCTAAGTTATTACCTTTCATTTGAGCCATGTCCGGTAGCGAACTTTGCCGTACGAAGCTGGCGAGACTTACCGAAAGAGTGTAAGGTGGAGACGTATTTTTTTCTATAACAACAACTTTGAAAATCTACAAATACCGAATGGGCCTAACTCCCAAAAAAACCTTCCAGTAGGCCCTTCCCTAAGTTATTACTTTTCATTTGAGCCATGTCCGGTAGCGAACTTTGCCGTACGAAGCTGGCGAGGCTTACCGAAAGAGTGTAAGGTGGAGACGTATTTTTTTTCTATAACAACAACTTTGAAAATCTACAAATACCGAATGGGCCTAACTCCCAAAAAAACCTTCAAGTGGTGCCTTCCCTAAGTTATTACCTTTCATTTCAGCCATGTCCGGTAGCGAACTTTGCCGTACGAAGCTGGCGAGGCTTACCGAAAGAGTGTAAGGTGGAGACGTATTTTTTTCTATAACAACAACTTTGAAAATCTACAAATACCGAATGGGCCTAACTCCCTAAAAAACCTTCCAGTGGGGCCTTTCCTAAGTTATTACCTTTCATTTGAGCCATGTCCGGTAGCGAACTTTGCCGTACGAAGCTGGCGAGACTTACCGAAAGAGTGTAAGGTGGAGACGTATTTTTTTCTATAACAACAACTTTGAAAATCTACAAATACCGAATGGGCCTAACTCCCAAAAAAACCTTCCAGTGGGCCCTTCCCTAAGTTATTACTTTTCATTTGAGCCATGTCCGGTAGCGAACTTTGCCGTACGAAGCTGGCGAGGCTTACCGAAAGAGTGTAAGGTGGAGACGTATTTTTTTTCTATAACAACAACTTTGAAAATCTACAAATACCGAATGGGCCTAACTCCCAAAAAAACCTTCAAGTGGTGCCTTCCCTAAGTTATTACCTTTCATTTCAGCCATGTCCGGTAGCGAACTTTGCCGTACGAAGCTGGCGAGGCTTACCGAAAGAGTGTAAGGTGGAGACGTATTTTTTTCTATAACAACAACTTTGAAAATCTACAAATACCGAATGGGCCTAACTCCCAAAAAAACCTTCCAGTGGGGCCTTTCCTAAGTTATTACCTTTCATTTGAGCCATGTCCGGTAGCGAACTTTGCCGTACGAAGCTGGCGAGACTTACCGAAAGAGTGTAAGGTGGAGACGTATTTTTTTCTATAACAACAACTTTGAAAATCTACAAATACCGAATGGGCCTAACTCCCAAAAAAACCTTCCAGTAGGCCCTTCCCTAAGTTATTACTTTTCATTTGAGCCATGTCCGGTAGCGAACTTTGCCGTACGAAGCTGGCGAGGCTTACCGAAAGAGTGTAAGGTGGAGACGTATTTTTTTTCTATAACAACAACTTTGAAAATCTACAAATACCGAATGGGCCTAACTCCCAAAAAAACCTTCAAGTGGTGCCTTCCCTAAGTTATTACCTTTCATTTCAGCCATGTCCGGTAGCGAACTTTGCCGTACGAAGCTGGCGAGGCTTACCGAAAGAGTGTAAGGTGGAGACGTATTTTTTTCTATAACAACAACTTTGAAAATCTACAAATACCGAATGGGCCTAACTCCCAAAAAAACCTTCCAGTGGGGCCTTTCCTAAGTTATTACCTTTCATTTGAGCCATGTCCGGTAGCGAACTTTGCCGTACGAAGCTGGCGAGACTTACCGAAAGAGTGTAAGGTGGAGACGTATTTTTTTCTATAACAACAACTTTGAAAATCTACAAATACCGAATGGGCCTAACTCCCAAAAAAACCTTCCAGTGGGCCCTTCCCTAAGTTATTACTTTTCATTTGAGCCATGTCCGGTAGCGAACTTTGCCGTACGAAGCTGGCGAGGCTTACCGAAAGAGTGTAAGGTGGAGACGTATTTTTTTTCTATAACAACAACTTTGAAAATCTACAAATACCGAATGGGCCTAACTCCCAAAAAAACCTTCAAGTGGTGCCTTCCCTAAGTTATTACCTTTCATTTCAGCCATGTCCGGTAGCGAACTTTGCCGTACGAAGCTGGCGAGGCTTACCGAAAGAGTGTAAGGTGGAGACGTATTTTTTTCTATAACAACAACTTTGAAAATCTACAAATACCGAATGGGCCTAACTCCCAAAAAAACCTTCCAGTGGGGCCTTTCCTAAGTTATTACCTTTCATTTGAGCCATGTCCGGTAGCGAACTTTGCCGTACGAAGCTGGCGAGACTTACCGAAAGAGTGTAAGGTGGAGACGTATTTTTTTCTATAACAACAACTTTGAAAATCTACAAATACCGAATGGGCCTAACTCCCAAAAAAACCTTCCAGTGGGCCCTTCCCTAAGTTATTACTTTTCATTTGAGCCATGTCCGGTAGCGAACTTTGCCGTACGAAGCTGGCGAGGCTTACCGAAAGAGTGTAAGGTGGAGACGTATTTTTTTTCTATAACAACAACTTTGAAAATCTACAAATACCGAATGGGCCTAACTCCCAAAAAAACCTTCAAGTGGTGCCTTCCCTAAGTTATTACCTTTCATTTCAGCCATGTCCGGTAGCGAACTTTGCCGTACGAAGCTGGCGAGGCTTACCGAAAGAGTGTAAGGTGGAGACGTATTTTTTTCTATAACAACAACTTTGAAAATCTACAAATACCGAATGGGCCTAACTCCCAAAAAAACCTTCCAGTGGGGCCTTTCCTAAGTTATTACCTTTCATTTGAGCCATGTCCGGTAGCGAACTTTGCCGTACGAAGCTGGCGAGACTTACCGAAAGAGTGTAAGGTGGAGACGTATTTTTTTCTATAACAACAACTTTGAAAATCTACAAATACCGAATGGGCCTAACTCCCAAAAAAACCTTCCAGTAGGCCCTTCCCTAAGTTATTACTTTTCATTTGAGCCATGTCCGGTAGCGAACTTTGCCGTACGAAGCTGGCGAGGCTTACCGAAAGAGTGTAAGGTGGAGACGTATTTTTTTTCTATAACAACAACTTTGAAAATCTACAAATACCGAATGGGCCTAACTCCCAAAAAAACCTTCAAGTGGTGCCTTCCCTAAGTTATTACCTTTCATTTCAGCCATGTCCGGTAGCGAACTTTGCCGTACGAAGCTGGCGAGGCTTACCGAAAGAGTGTAAGGTGGAGACGTATTTTTTTCTATAACAACAACTTTGAAAATCTACAAATACCGAATGGGCCTAACTCCCAAAAAAACCTTCCAGTGGGGCCTTTCCTAAGTTATTACCTTTCATTTGAGCCATGTCCGGTAGCGAACTTTGCCGTACGAAGCTGGCGAGACTTACCGAAAGAGTGTAAGGTGGAGACGTATTTTTTTCTATAACAACAACTTTGAAAATCTACAAATACCGAATGGGCCTAACTCCCAAAAAAACCTTCCAGTGGGCCCTTCCCTAAGTTATTACTTTTCATTTGAGCCATGTCCGGTAGCGAACTTTGCCGTACGAAGCTGGCGAGGCTTACCGAAAGAGTGTAAGGTGGAGACGTATTTTTTTTCTATAACAACAACTTTGAAAATCTACAAATACCGAATGGGCCTAACTCCCAAAAAAACCTTCAAGTGGTGCCTTCCCTAAGTTATTACCTTTCATTTCAGCCATGTCCGGTAGCGAACTTTGCCGTACGAAGCTGGCGAGGCTTACCGAAAGAGTGTAAGGTGGAGACGTATTTTTTTCTATAACAACAACTTTGAAAATCTACAAATACCGAATGGGCCTAACTCCCTAAAAAACCTTCCAGTGGGGCCTTTCCTAAGTTATTACCTTTCATTTGAGCCATGTCCGGTAGCGAACTTTGCCGTACGAAGCTGGCGAGACTTACCGAAAGAGTGTAAGGTGGAGACGTATTTTTTTCTATAACAACAACTTTGAAAATCTACAAATACCGAATGGGCCTAACTCCCAAAAAAACCTTCCAGTGGGCCCTTCCCTAAGTTATTACTTTTCATTTGAGCCATGTCCGGTAGCGAACTTTGCCGTACGAAGCTGGCGAGGCTTACCGAAAGAGTGTAAGGTGGAGACGTATTTTTTTTCTATAACAACAACTTTGAAAATCTACAAATACCGAATGGGCCTAACTCCCAAAAAAACCTTCAAGTGGTGCCTTCCCTAAGTTATTACCTTTCATTTCAGCCATGTCCGGTAGCGAACTTTGCCGTACGAAGCTGACGAGGCTTACCGAAAGAGTGTAAGGTGGAGACGTATTTTTTTCTATAACAACAACTTTGAAAATCTACAAATACCGAATGGGCCTAACTCCCAAAAAAACCTTCCAGTGGGGCCTTTCCTAAGTTATTACCTTTCATTTGAGCCATGTCCGGTAGCGAACTTTGCCGTACGAAGCTGGCGAGACTTACCGAAAGAGTGTAAGGTGGAGACGTATTTTTTTCTATAACAACAACTTTGAAAATCTACAAATACCGAATGGGCCTAACTCCCAAAAAAACCTTCCAGTAGGCCCTTCCCTAAGTTATTACTTTTCATTTGAGCCATGTCCGGTAGCGAACTTTGCCGTACGAAGCTGGCGAGGCTTACCGAAAGAGTGTAAGGTGGAGACGTATTTTTTTTCTATAACAACAACTTTGAAAATCTACAAATACCGAATGGGCCTAACTCCCAAAAAAACCTTCAAGTGGTGCCTTCCCTAAGTTATTACCTTTCATTTCAGCCATGTCCGGTAGCGAACTTTGCCGTACGAAGCTGGCGAGGCTTACCGAAAGAGTGTAAGGTGGAGACGTATTTTTTTCTATAACAACAACTTTGAAAATCTACAAATACCGAATGGGCCTAACTCCCTAAAAAACCTTCCAGTGGGGCCTTTCCTAAGTTATTACCTTTCATTTGAGCCATGTCCGGTAGCGAACTTTGCCGTACGAAGCTGGCGAGACTTACCGAAAGAGTGTAAGGTGGAGACGTATTTTTTTCTATAACAACAACTTTGAAAATCTACAAATACCGAATGGGCCTAACTCCCAAAAAAACCTTCCAGTGGGCCCTTCCCTAAGTTATTACTTTTCATTTGAGCCATGTCCGGTAGCGAACTTTGCCGTACGAAGCTGGCGAGGCTTACCGAAAGAGTGTAAGGTGGAGACGTATTTTTTTTCTATAACAACAACTTTGAAAATCTACAAATACCGAATGGGCCTAACTCCCAAAAAAACCTTCAAGTGGTGCCTTCCCTAAGTTATTACCTTTCATTTCAGCCATGTCCGGTAGCGAACTTTGCCGTTCGAAGCTGACGAGGCTTACCGAAAGAGTGTAAGGTGGAGACGTATTTTTTTCTATAACAACAACTTTGAAAATCTACAAATACCGAATGGGCCTAACTCCCAAAAAAACCTTCCAGTGGGGCCTTTCCTAAGTTATTACCTTTCATTTGAGCCATGTCCGGTAGCGAACTTTGCCGTACGAAGCTGGCGAGACTTACCGAAAGAGTGTAAGGTGGAGACGTATTTTTTTCTATAACAACAACTTTGAAAATCTACAAATACCGAATGGGCCTAACTCCCAAAAAAACCTTCCAGTAGGCCCTTCCCTAAGTTATTACTTTTCATTTGAGCCATGTCCGGTAGCGAACTTTGCCGTACGAAGCTGGCGAGGCTTACCGAAAGAGTGTAAGGTGGAGACGTATTTTTTTTCTATAACAACAACTTTGAAAATCTACAAATACCGAATGGGCCTAACTCCCAAAAAAACCTTCAAGTGGTGCCTTCCCTAAGTTATTACCTTTCATTTCAGCCATGTCCGGTAGCGAACTTTGCCGTACGAAGCTGGCGAGGCTTACCGAAAGAGTGTAAGGTGGAGACGTATTTTTTTCTATAACAACAACTTTGAAAATCTACAAATACCGAATGGGCCTAACTCCCTAAAAAACCTTCCAGTGGGGCCTTTCCTAAGTTATTACCTTTCATTTGAGCCATGTCCGGTAGCGAACTTTGCCGTACGAAGCTGGCGAGACTTACCGAAAGAGTGTAAGGTGGAGACGTATTTTTTTCTATAACAACAACTTTGAAAATCTACAAATACCGAATGGGCCTAACTCCCAAAAAAACCTTCCAGTGGGCCCTTCCCTAAGTTATTACTTTTCATTTGAGCCATGTCCGGTAGCGAACTTTGCCGTACGAAGCTGGCGAGGCTTACCGAAAGAGTGTAAGGTGGAGACGTATTTTTTTTCTATAACAACAACTTTGAAAATCTACAAATACCGAATGGGCCTAACTCCCAAAAAAACCTTCAAGTGGTGCCTTCCCTAAGTTATTACCTTTCATTTCAGCCATGTCCGGTAGCGAACTTTGCCGTACGAAGCTGACGAGGCTTACCGAAAGAGTGTAAGGTGGAGACGTATTTTTTTCTATAACAACAACTTTGAAAATCTACAAATACCGAATGGGCCTAACTCCCAAAAAAACCTTCCAGTGGGGCCTTTCCTAAGTTATTACCTTTCATTTGAGCCATGTCCGGTAGCGAACTTTGCCGTACGAAGCTGGCGAGACTTACCGAAAGAGTGTAAGGTGGAGACGTATTTTTTTCTATAACAACAACTTTGAAAATCTACAAATACCGAATGGGCCTAACTCCCAAAAAAACCTTCCAGTAGGCTCTTCCCTAAGTTATTACTTTTCATTTGAGCCATGTCCGGTAGCGAACTTTGCCGTACGAAGCTGGCGAGGCTTACCGAAAGAGTGTAAGGTGGAGACGTATTTTTTTTCTATAACAACAACTTTGAAAATCTACAAATACCGAATGGGCCTAACTCCCAAAAAAACCTTCAAGTGGTGCCTTCCCTAAGTTATTACCTTTCATTTCAGCCATGTCCGGTAGCGAACTTTGCCGTACGAAGCTGGCGAGGCTTACCGAAAGAGTGTAAGGTGGAGACGTATTTTTTTCTATAACAACAACTTTGAAAATCTACAAATACCGAATGGGCCTAACTCCCTAAAAAACCTTCCAGTGGGGCCTTTCCTAAGTTATTACCTTTCATTTGAGCCATGTCCGGTAGCGAACTTTGCCGTACGAAGCTGGCGAGACTTACCGAAAGAGTGTAAGGTGGAGACGTATTTTTTTCTATAACAACAACTTTGAAAATCTACAAATACCGAATGGGCCTAACTCCCAAAAAAACCTTCCAGTGGGCCCTTCCCTAAGTTATTACTTTTCATTTGAGCCATGTCCGGTAGCGAACTTTGCCGTACGAAGCTGGCGAGGCTTACCGAAAGAGTGTAAGGTGGAGACGTATTTTTTTTCTATAACAACAACTTTGAAAATCTACAAATACCGAATGGGCCTAACTCCCAAAAAAACCTTCAAGTGGTGCCTTCCCTAAGTTATTACCTTTCATTTCAGCCATGTCCGGTAGCGAACTTTGCCGTACGAAGCTGACGAGGCTTACCGAAAGAGTGTAAGGTGGAGACGTATTTTTTTCTATAACAACAACTTTGAAAATCTACAAATACCGAATGGGCCTAACTCCCAAAAAAACCTTCCAGTGGGGCCTTTCCTAAGTTATTACCTTTCATTTGAGCCATGTCCGGTAGCGAACTTTGCCGTACGAAGCTGGCGAGACTTACCGAAAGAGTGTAAGGTGGAGACGTATTTTTTTCTATAACAACAACTTTGAAAATCTACAAATACCGAATGGGCCTAACTCCCAAAAAAACCTTCCAGTAGGCCCTTCCCTAAGTTATTACTTTTCATTTGAGCCATGTCCGGTAGCGAACTTTGCCGTACGAAGCTGGCGAGGCTTACCGAAAGAGTGTAAGGTGGAGACGTATTTTTTTTCTATAACAACAACTTTGAAAATCTACAAATACCGAATGGGCCTAACTCCCAAAAAAACCTTCAAGTGGTGCCTTCCCTAAGTTATTACCTTTCATTTCAGCCATGTCCGGTAGCGAACTTTGCCGTACGAAGCTGGCGAGGCTTACCGAAAGAGTGTAAGGTGGAGACGTATTTTTTTCTATAACAACAACTTTGAAAATCTACAAATACCGAATGGGCCTAACTCCCTAAAAAACCTTCCAGTGGGGCCTTTCCTAAGTTATTACCTTTCATTTGAGCCATGTCCGGTAGCGAACTTTGCCGTACGAAGCTGGCGAGACTTACCGAAAGAGTGTAAGGTGGAGACGTATTCTTTTCTATAACAACAACTTTGAAAATCTACAAATACCGAATGGGCCTAACTCCCAAAAAAACCTTCCAGTGGGCCCTTCCCTAAGTTATTACTTTTCATTTGAGCCATGTCCGGTAGCGAACTTTGCCGTACGAAGCTGGCGAGGCTTACCGAAAGAGTGTAAGGTGGAGACGTATTTTTTTTCTATAACAACAACTTTGAAAATCTACAAATACCGAATGGGCCTAACTCCCAAAAAAACCTTCAAGTGGTGCCTTCCCTAAGTTATTACCTTTCATTTCAGCCATGTCCGGTAGCGAACTTTGCCGTACGAAGCTGACGAGGCTTACCGAAAGAGTGTAAGGTGGAGACGTATTTTTTTCT
Source organism: Mytilus californianus (assembly GCF_021869535.1). Taxonomy (NCBI): domain Eukaryota; kingdom Metazoa; phylum Mollusca; class Bivalvia; order Mytilida; family Mytilidae; genus Mytilus; species Mytilus californianus. The sequence continues at coordinate 80,797,380 of NW_026262745.1, read as the reverse complement.
ATAACAACAACTTTGAAAATCTACAAATACCGAATGGGCCTAACTCCCAAAAAAACCTTCCAGTGGGGCCTTTCCTAAGTTATTACCTTTCATTTGAGCCATGTCCGGTAGCGAACTTTGCCGTACGAAGCTGGCGAGACTTACCGAAAGAGTGTAAGGTGGAGACGTATTTTTTTCTATAACAACAACTTTGAAAATCTACAAATACCGAATGGGCCTAACTCCCAAAAAAACCTTCCAGTAGGCCCTTCCCTAAGTTATTACTTTTCATTTGAGCCATGTCCGGTAGCGAACTTTGCCATACGAAGCTGGCGAGGCTTACCGAAAGAGTGTAAGGTGGAGACGTATTTTTTTTCTATAACAACAACTTTGAAAATCTACAAATACCGAATGGGCCTAACTCCCAAAAAAACCTTCAAGTGGTGCCTTCCCTAAGTTATTACCTTTCATTTCAGCCATGTCCGGTAGCGAACTTTGCCGTACGAAGCTGGCGAGGCTTACCGAAAGAGTGTAAGGTGGAGACGTATTTTTTTCTATAACAACAACTTTGAAAATCTACAAATACCGAATGGGCCTAACTCCCTAAAAAACCTTCCAGTGGGGCCTTTCCTAAGTTATTACCTTTCATTTGAGCCATGTCCGGTAGCGAACTTTGCCGTACGAAGCTGGCGAGACTTACCGAAAGAGTGTAAGGTGGAGACGTATTTTTTTCTATAACAACAACTTTGAAAATCTACAAATACCGAATGGGCCTAACTCCCAAAAAAACCTTCCAGTGGGCCCTTCCCTAAGTTATTACTTTTCATTTGAGCCATGTCCGGTAGCGAACTTTGCCGTACGAAGCTGGCGAGGCTTACCGAAAGAGTGTAAGGTGGAGACGTATTTTTTTTCTATAACAACAACTTTGAAAATCTACAAATACCGAATGGGCCTAACTCCCAAAAAAACCTTCAAGTGGTGCCTTCCCTAAGTTATTACCTTTCATTTCAGCCATGTCCGGTAGCGAACTTTGCCGTACGAAGCTGACGAGGCTTACCGAAAGAGTGTAAGGTGGAGACGTATTTTTTTCTATAACAACAACTTTGAAAATCTACAAATACCGAATGGGCCTAACTCCCAAAAAAACCTTCCAGTGGGGCCTTTCCTAAGTTATTACCTTTCATTTGAGCCATGTCCGGTAGCGAACTTTGCCGTACGAAGCTGGCGAGACTTACCGAAAGAGTGTAAGGTGGAGACGTATTTTTTTCTATAACAACAACTTTGAAAATCTACAAATACCGAATGGGCCTAACTCCCAAAAAAACCTTCCAGTAGGCCCTTCCCTAAGTTATTACTTTTCATTTGAGCCATGTCCGGTAGCGAACTTTGCCGTACGAAGCTGGCGAGGCTTACCGAAAGAGTGTAAGGTGGAGACGTATTTTTTTTCTATAACAACAACTTTGAAAATCTACAAATACCGAATGGGCCTAACTCCCAAAAAAACCTTCAAGTGGTGCCTTCCCTAAGTTATTACCTTTCATTTCAGCCATGTCCGGTAGCGAACTTTGCCGTACGAAGCTGGCGAGGCTTACCGAAAGAGTGTAAGGTGGAGACGTATTTTTTTCTATAACAACAACTTTGAAAATCTACAAATACCGAATGGGCCTAACTCCCAAAAAAACCTTCCAGTGGGGCCTTTCCTAAGTTATTACCTTTCATTTGAGCCATGTCCGGTAGCGAACTTTGCCGTACGAAGCTGGCGAGACTTACCGAAAGAGTGTAAGGTGGAGACGTATTTTTTTCTATAACAACAACTTTGAAAATCTACAAATACCGAATGGGCCTAACTCCCAAAAAAACCTTCCAGTGGGCCCTTCCCTAAGTTATTACTTTTCATTTGAGCCATGTCCGGTAGCGAACTTTGCCGTACGAAGCTGGCGAGGCTTACCGAAAGAGTGTAAGGTGGAGACGTATTTTTTTTCTATAACAACAACTTTGAAAATCTACAAATACCGAATGGGCCTAACTCCCAAAAAAACCTTCAAGTGGTGCCTTCCCTAAGTTATTACCTTTCATTTCAGCCATGTCCGGTAGCGAACTTTGCCGTACGAAGCTGACGAGGTTTACCGAAAGAGTGTAAGGTGGAGACGTATTTTTTTCTATAACAACAACTTTGAAAATCTACAAATACCGAATGGGCCTAACTCCCAAAAAAACCTTCCAGTGGGGCCTTTCCTAAGTTATTACCTTTCATTTGAGCCATGTCCGGTAGCGAACTTTGCCGTACGAAGCTGGCGAGACTTACCGAAAGAGTGTAAGGTGGAGACGTATTTTTTTCTATAACAACAATTTGAAAATCTACAAATACCGAATGGGCCTAACTCCCAAAAAAACCTTCCAGTAGGCCCTTCCCTAAGTTATTACTTTTCATTTGAGCCATGTCCGGTAGCGAACTTTGCCGTACGAAGCTGGCGAGGCTTACCGAAAGAGTGTAAGGTGGAGACGTATTTTTTTTCTATAACAACAACTTTGAAAATCTACAAATACCGAATGGGCCTAACTCCCAAAAAAACCTTCAAGTGGTGCCTTCCCTAAGTTATTACCTTTCATTTCAGCCATGTCCGGTAGCGAACTTTGCCGTACGAAGCTGGCGAGGCTTACCGAAAGAGTGTAAGGTGGAGACGTATTTTTTTCTATAACAACAACTTTGAAAATCTACAAATACCGAATGGGCCTAACTCCCTAAAAAACCTTCCAGTGGGGCCTTTCCTAAGTTATTACCTTTCATTTGAGCCATGTCCGGTAGCGAACTTTGCCGTACGAAGCTGGCGAGACTTACCGAAAGAGTGTAAGGTGGAGACGTATTTTTTTCTATAACAACAACTTTGAAAATCTACAAATACCGAATGGGCCTAACTCCCAAAAAAACCTTCCAGTGGGCCCTTCCCTAAGTTATTACTTTTCATTTGAGCCATGTCCGGTAGCGAACTTTGCCGTACGAAGCTGGCGAGGCTTACCGAAAGAGTGTAAGGTGGAGACGTATTTTTTTTCTATAACAACAACTTTGAAAATCTACAAATACCGAATGGGCCTAACTCCCAAAAAAACCTTCAAGTGGTGCCTTCCCTAAGTTATTACCTTTCATTTCAGCCATGTCCGGTAGCGAACTTTGCCGTACGAAGCTGGCGAGGCTTACCGAAAGAGTGTAAGGTGGAGACGTATTTTTTTCTATAACAACAACTTTGAAAATCTACAAATACCGAATGGGCCTAACTCCCAAAAAAACCTTCCAGTGGGGCCTTTCCTAAGTTATTACCTTTCATTTGAGCCATGTCCGGTAGCGAACTTTGCCGTACGAAGCTGGCGAGACTTACCGAAAGAGTGTAAGGTGGAGACGTATTTTTTTCTATAACAACAACTTTGAAAATCTACAAATACCGAATGGGCCTAACTCCCAAAAAAACCTTCCAGTAGGCCCTTCCCTAAGTTATTACTTTTCATTTGAGCCATGTCCGGTAGCGAACTTTGCCGTACGAAGCTGGCGAGGCTTACCGAAAGAGTGTAAGGTGGAGACGTATTTTTTTTCTATAACAACAACTTTGAAAATCTACAAATACCGAATGGGCCTAACTCCCAAAAAAACCTTCAAGTGGTGCCTTCCCTAAGTTATTACCTTTCATTTCAGCCATGTCCGGTAGCGAACTTTGCCGTACGAAGCTGGCGAGGCTTACCGAAAGAGTGTAAGGTGGAGACGTATTTTTTTCTATAACAACAACTTTGAAAATCTACAAATACCGAATGGGCCTAACTCCCAAAAAAACCTTCCAGTGGGGCCTTTCCTAAGTTATTACCTTTCATTTGAGCCATGTCCGGTAGCGAACTTTGCCGTACGAAGCTGGCGAGACTTACCGAAAGAGTGTAAGGTGGAGACGTATTTTTTTCTATAACAACAACTTTGAAAATCTACAAATACCGAATGGGCCTAACTCCCAAAAAAACCTTCCAGTGGGCCCTTCCCTAAGTTATTACTTTTCATTTGAGCCATGTCCGGTAGCGAACTTTGCCGTACGAAGCTGGCGAGGCTTACCGAAAGAGTGTAAGGTGGAGACGTATTTTTTTTCTATAACAACAACTTTGAAAATCTACAAATACCGAATGGGCCTAACTCCCAAAAAAACCTTCAAGTGGTGCCTTCCCTAAGTTATTACCTTTCATTTCAGCCATGTCCGGTAGCGAACTTTGCCGTACGAAGCTGGCGAGGCTTACCGAAAGAGTGTAAGGTGGAGACGTATTTTTTTCTATAACAACAACTTTGAAAATCTACAAATACCGAATGGGCCTAACTCCCAAAAAAACCTTCCAGTGGGGCCTTTCCTAAGTTATTACCTTTCATTTGAGCCATGTCCGGTAGCGAACTTTGCCGTACGAAGCTGGCGAGACTTACCGAAAGAGTGTAAGGTGGAGACGTATTTTTTTCTATAACAACAACTTTGAAAATCTACAAATACCGAATGGGCCTAACTCCCAAAAAAACCTTCCAGTGGGCCCTTCCCTAAGTTATTACTTTTCATTTGAGCCATGTCCGGTAGCGAACTTTGCCGTACGAAGCTGGCGAGGCTTACCGAAAGAGTGTAAGGTGGAGACGTATTTTTTTTCTATAACAACAACTTTGAAAATCTACAAATACCGAATGGGCCTAACTCCCAAAAAAACCTTCAAGTGGTGCCTTCCCTAAGTTATTACCTTTCATTTCAGCCATGTCCGGTAGCGAACTTTGCCGTACGAAGCTGGCGAGGCTTACCGAAAGAGTGTAAGGTGGAGACGTATTTTTTTCTATAACAACAACTTTGAAAATCTACAAATACCGAATGGGCCTAACTCCCAAAAAAACCTTCCAGTGGGGCCTTTCCTAAGTTATTACCTTTCATTTGAGCCATGTCCGGTAGCGAACTTTGCCGTACGAAGCTGGCGAGACTTACCGAAAGAGTGTAAGGTGGAGACGTATTTTTTTCTATAACAACAACTTTGAAAATCTACAAATACCGAATGGGCCTAACTCCCAAAAAAACCTTCCAGTAGGCCCTTCCCTAAGTTATTACTTTTCATTTGAGCCATGTCCGGTAGCGAACTTTGCCGTACGAAGCTGGCGAGGCTTACCGAAAGAGTGTAAGGTGGAGACGTATTTTTTTTCTATAACAACAACTTTGAAAATCTACAAATACCGAATGGGCCTAACTCCCAAAAAAACCTTCAAGTGGTGCCTTCCCTAAGTTATTACCTTTCATTTCAGCCATGTCCGGTAGCGAACTTTGCCGTACGAAGCTGGCGAGGCTTACCGAAAGAGTGTAAGGTGGAGACGTATTTTTTTCTATAACAACAACTTTGAAAATCTACAAATACCGAATGGGCCTAACTCCCAAAAAAACCTTCCAGTGGGGCCTTTCCTAAGTTATTACCTTTCATTTGAGCCATGTCCGGTAGCGAACTTTGCCGTACGAAGCTGGCGAGACTTACCGAAAGAGTGTAAGGTGGAGACGTATTTTTTTCTATAACAACAACTTTGAAAATCTACAAATACCGAATGGGCCTAACTCCCAAAAAAACCTTCCAGTGGGCCCTTCCCTAAGTTATTACTTTTCATTTGAGCCATGTCCGGTAGCGAACTTTGCCGTACGAAGCTGGCGAGGCTTACCGAAAGAGTGTAAGGTGGAGACGTATTTTTTTTCTATAACAACAACTTTGAAAATCTACAAATACCGAATGGGCCTAACTCCCAAAAAAACCTTCAAGTGGTGCCTTCCCTAAGTTATTACCTTTCATTTCAGCCATGTCCGGTAGCGAACTTTGCCGTACGAAGCTGGCGAGGCTTACCGAAAGAGTGTAAGGTGGAGACGTATTTTTTTCTATAACAACAACTTTGAAAATCTACAAATACCGAATGGGCCTAACTCCCAAAAAAACCTTCCAGTGGGGCCTTTCCTAAGTTATTACCTTTCATTTGAGCCATGTCCGGTAGCGAACTTTGCCGTACGAAGCTGGCGAGACTTACCGAAAGAGTGTAAGGTGGAGACGTATTTTTTTCTATAACAACAACTTTGAAAATCTACAAATACCGAATGGGCCTAACTCCCAAAAAAACCTTCCAGTGGGCCCTTCCCTAAGTTATTACTTTTCATTTGAGCCATGTCCGGTAGCGAACTTTGCCGTACGAAGCTGGCGAGGCTTACCGAAAGAGTGTAATTGGAGACGTATTTTTTTCTATAACAACAACTTTGAAAATCTACAAATACCGAATGGGCCTAACTCCCAAAAAAACCTTCCAGTGGGGCCTTTCCTAAGTTATTACCTTTCATTTGAGCCATGTCCGGTAGCGAACTTTGCCGTACGAAGCTGGCGAGACTTACCGAAAGAGTGTAAGGTGGAGACGTATTTTTTTCTATAACAACAACTTTGAAAATCTACAAATACCGAATGGGCCTAACTCCCAAAAAAACCTTCCAGTGGGCCCTTCCCTAAGTTATTACTTTTCATTTGAGCCATGTCCGGTAGCGAACTTTGCCGTACGAAGCTGGCGAGGCTTACCGAAAGAGTGTAAGGTGGAGACGTATTTTTTTTCTATAACAACAACTTTGAAAATCTACAAATACCGAATGGGCCTAACTCCCAAAAAAACCTTCAAGTGGTGCCTTCCCTAAGTTATTACCTTTCATTTCAGCCATGTCCGGTAGCGAACTTTGCCGTACGAAGCTGGCGAGGCTTACCGAAAGAGTGTAAGGTGGAGACGTATTTTTTTCTATAACAACAACTTTGAAAATCTACAAATACCGAATGGGCCTAACTCCCAAAAAAACCTTCCAGTGGGGCCTTTCCTAAGTTATTACCTTTCATTTGAGCCATGTCCGGTAGCGAACTTTGCCGTACGAAGCTGGCGAGACTTACCGAAAGAGTGTAAGGTGGAGACGTATTTTTTTCTATAACAACAACTTTGAAAATCTACAAATACCGAATGGGCCTAACTCCCAAAAAAACCTTCCAGTGGGCCCTTCCCTAAGTTATTACTTTTCATTTGAGCCATGTCCGGTAGCGAACTTTGCCGTACGAAGCTGGCGAGGCTTACCGAAAGAGTGTAAGGTGGAGACGTATTTTTTTTCTATAACAACAACTTTGAAAATCTACAAATACCGAATGGGCCGAACTCCCAAAAAAACCTTCAAGTGGTGCCTTCCCTAAGTTATTACCTTTCATTTCAGCCATGTCCGGTAGCGAACTTTGCCGTACGAAGCTGGCGAGGCTTACCGAAAGAGTGTAAGGTGGAGACGTATTTTTTTCTATAACAACAACTTTGAAAATCTACAAATACCGAATGGGCCTAACTCCCAAAAAAACCTTCCAGTGGGGCCTTTCCTAAGTTATTACCTTTCATTTGAGCCATGTCCGGTAGCGAACTTTGCCGTACGAAGCTGGCGAGACTTACCGAAAGAGTGTAAGGTGGAGACGTATTTTTTTCTATAACAACAACTTTGAAAATCTACAAATACCGAATGGGCCTAACTCCCAAAAAAACCTTCCAGTAGGCCCTTCCCTAAGTTATTACTTTTCATTTGAGCCATGTCCGGTAGCGAACTTTGCCGTACGAAGCTGGCGAGGCTTACCGAAAGAGTGTAAGGTGGAGACGTATTTTTTTTCTATAACAACAACTTTGAAAATCTACAAATACCGAATGGGCCTAACTCCCAAAAAAACCTTCAAGTGGTGCCTTCCCTAAGTTATTACCTTTCATTTCAGCCATGTCCGGTAGCGAACTTTGCCGTACGAAGCTGGCGAGGCTTACCGAAAGAGTGTAAGGTGGAGACGTATTTTTTTCTATAACAACAACTTTGAAAATCTACAAATACCGAATGGGCCTAACTCCCAAAAAAACCTTCCAGTGGGGCCTTTCCTAAGTTATTACCTTTCATTTGAGCCATGTCCGGTAGCGAACTTTGCCGTACGAAGCTGGCGAGACTTACCGAAAGAGTGTAAGGTGGAGACGTATTTTTTTCTATAACAACAACTTTGAAAATCTACAAATACCGAATGGGCCTAACTCCCAAAAAAACCTTCCAGTGGGCCCTTCCCTAAGTTATTACTTTTCATTTGAGCCATGTCCGGTAGCGAACTTTGCCGTACGAAGCTGGCGAGGCTTACCGAAAGAGTGTAAGGTGGAGACGTATTTTTTTTCTATAACAACAACTTTGAAAATCTACAAATACCGAATGGGCCTAACTCCCAAAAAAACCTTCAAGTGGTGCCTTCCCTAAGTTATTACCTTTCATTTCAGCCATGTCCGGTAGCGAACTTTGCCGTACGCAGCTGGCGAGGCTTACCGAAAGAGTGTAAGGTGGAGACGTATTTTTTTCTATAACAACAACTTTGAAAATCTACAAATACCGAATGGGCCTAACTCCCAAAAAAACCTTCCAGTGGGGCCTTTCCTAAGTTATTACCTTTCATTTGAGCCATGTCCGGTAGCGAACTTTGCCGTACGAAGCTGGCGAGACTTACCGAAAGAGTGTAAGGTGGAGACGTATTTTTTTCTATAACAACAACTTTGAAAATCTACAAATACCGAATGGGCCTAACTCCCAAAAAAACCTTCCAGTGGGCCCTTCCCTAAGTTATTACTTTTCATTTGAGCCATGTCCGGTAGCGAACTTTGCCGTACGAAGCTGGCGAGGCTTACCGAAAGAGTGTAAGGTGGAGACGTATTTTTTTTCTATAACAACAACTTTGAAAATCTACAAATACCGAATGGGCCTAACTCCCAAAAAAACCTTCAAGTGGTGCCTTCCCTAAGTTATTACCTTTCATTTCAGCCATGTCCGGTAGCGAACTTTGCCGTACGAAGCTGGCGAGGCTTACCGAAAGAGTGTAAGGTGGAGACGTATTTTTTTCTATAACAACAACTTTGAAAATCTACAAATACCGAATGGGCCTAACTCCCAAAAAAACCTTCCAGTGGGGCCTTTCCTAAGTTATTACCTTTCATTTGAGCCATGTCCGGTAGCGAACTTTGCCGTACGAAGCTGGCGAGACTTACCGAAAGAGTGTAAGGTGGAGACGTATTTTTTTCTATAACAACAACTTTGAAAATCTACAAATACCGAATGGGCCTAACTCCCAAAAAAACCTTCCAGTGGGCCCTTCCCTAAGTTATTACTTTTCATTTGAGCCATGTCCGGTAGCGAACTTTGCCGTACGAAGCTGGCGAGGCTTACCGAAAGAGTGTAAGGTGGAGACGTATTTTTTTTCTATAACAACAACTTTGAAAATCTACAAATACCGAATGGGCCTAACTCCCAAAAAAACCTTCAAGTGGTGCCTTCCCTAAGTTATTACCTTTCATTTCAGCCATGTCCGGTAGCGAACTTTGCCGTACGAAGCTGGCGAGGCTTACCGAAAGAGTGTAAGGTGGAGACGTATTTTTTTCTATAACAACAACTTTGAAAATCTACAAATACCGAATGGGCCTAACTCCCAAAAAAACCTTCCAGTGGGGCCTTTCCTAAGTTATTACCTTTCATTTGAGCCATGTCCGGTAGCGAACTTTGCCGTACGAAGCTGGCGAGACTTACCGAAAGAGTGTAAGGTGGAGACGTATTTTTTTCTATAACAACAACTTTGAAAATCTACAAATACCGAATGGGCCTAACTCCCAAAAAAACCTTCCAGTAGGCCCTTCCCTAAGTTATTACTTTTCATTTGAGCCATGTCCGGTAGCGAACTTTGCCGTACGAAGCTGGCGAGGCTTACCGAAAGAGTGTAAGGTGGAGACGTATTTTTTTTCTATAACAACAACTTTGAAAATCTACAAATACCGAATGGGCCTAACTCCCAAAAAAACCTTCAAGTGGTGCCTTCCCTAAGTTATTACCTTTCATTTCAGCCATGTCCGGTAGCGAACTTTGCCGTACGAAGCTGGCGAGGCTTACCGAAAGAGTGTAAGGTGGAGACGTATTTTTTTCTATAACAACAACTTTGAAAATCTACAAATACCGAATGGGCCTAACTCCCAAAAAAACCTTCCAGTGGGGCCTTTCCTAAGTTATTACCTTTCATTTGAGCCATGTCCGGTAGCGAACTTTGCCGTACGAAGCTGGCGATACTTACCGAAAGAGTGTAAGGTGGAGACGTATTTTTTTCTATAACAACAACTTTGAAAATCTACAAATACCGAATGGGCCTAACTCCCAAAAAAACCTTCCAGTGGGCCCTTCCCCAAGTTATTACTTTTCATTTGAGCCATGTCCGGTAGCGAACTTTGCCGTACGAAGCTGGCGAGGCTTACCGAAAGAGTGTAAGGTGGAGACGTATTTTTTTTCAATAACAACAACTTTGAAAATCTACAAATACCGAATGGGCCTAACTCCCAAAAAAACCTTCAAGTGGTGCCTTCCCTAAGTTATTACCTTTCATTTCAGCCATGTCCGGTAGCGAACTTTGCCGTACGAAGCTGGCGAGGCTTACCGAAAGAGTGTAAGGTGGAGACGTATTTTTTTCTATAACAACAACTTTGAAAATCTACAAATACCGAATGGGCCTAACTCCCAAAAAAACCTTCCAGTGGGGCCTTTCCTAAGTTATTACCTTTCATTTGAGCCATGTCCGGTAGCGAACTTTGCCGTACGAAGCTGGCGAGACTTACCGAAAGAGTGTAAGGTGGAGACGTATTTTTTTCTATAACAACAACTTTGAAAATCTACAAATACCGAATGGGCCTAACTCCCAAAAAAACCTTCCAGGAGGCCCTTCCCTAAGTTATTACTTTTCATTTGAGCCATGTCCGGTAGCGAACTTTGCCGTACGAAGCTGGCGAGGCTTACCGAAAGAGTGTAAGGTGGAGACGTATTTTTTTTCTATAACAACAACTTTGAAAATCTACAAATACCGAATCGGCCTAACTCCCAAAAAAACCTTCAAGTGGTGCCTTCCCTAAGTTATTACCTTTCATTTCAGCCATGTCCGGTAGCGAACTTTGCCGTACGAAGCTGGCGAGGCTTACCGAAAGAGTGTAAGGTGGAGACGTATTTTTTTCTATAACAACAACTTTGAAAATCTACAAATACCGAATGGGCCTAACTCCCAAAAAAACCTTCCAGTGGGGCCTTTCCTAAGTTATTACCTTTCATTTGAGCCATGTCCGGTAGCGAACTTTGCCGTACGAAGCTGGCGAGACTTACCGAAAGAGTGTAAGGTGGAGACGTATTTTTTTCTATAACAACAACTTTGAAAATCTACAAATACCGAATGGGCCTAACTCCCAAAAAAACCTTCCAGTGGGCCCTTCCCTAAGTTATTACTTTTCATTTGAGCCATGTCCGGTAGCGAACTTTGCCGTACGAAGCTGGCGAGGCTTACCGAAAGAGTGTAAGGTGGAGACGTATTTTTTTTCTATAACAACAACTTTGAAAATCTACAAATACCGAATGGGCCTAACTCCCAAAAAAACCTTCAAGTGGTGCCTTCCCTAAGTTATTACCTTTCATTTCAGCCATGTCCGGTAGCGAACTTTGCCGTACGCAGCTGGCGAGGCTTACCGAAAGAGTGTAAGGTGGAGACGTATTTTTTTCTATAACAACAACTTTGAAAATCTACAAATACCGAATGGGCCTAACTCCCAAAAAAACCTTCCAGTGGGGCCTTTCCTAAGTTATTACCTTTCATTTGAGCCATGTCCGGTAGCGAACTTTGCCGTACGAAGCTGGCGAGACTTACCGAAAGAGTGTAAGGTGGAGACGTATTTTTTTCTATAACAACAACTTTGAAAATCTACAAATACCGAATGGGCCTAACTCCCAAAAAAACCTTCCAGTGGGCCCTTCCCTAAGTTATTACTTTTCATTTGAGCCATGTCCGGTAGCGAACTTTGCCGTACGAAGCTGGCGAGGCTTACCGAAAGAGTGTAAGGTGGAGACGTATTTTTTTTCTATAACAACAACTTTGAAAATCTACAAATACCGAATGGGCCTAACTCCCAAAAAAACCTTCAAGTGGTGCCTTCCCTAAGTTATTACCTTTCATTTCAGCCATGTCCGGTAGCGAACTTTGCCGTACGAAGCTGGCGAGGCTTACCGAAAGAGTGTAAGGTGGAGACGTATTTTTTTCTATAACAACAACTTTGAAAATCTACAAATACCGAATGGGCCTAACTCCCAAAAAAACCTTCCAGTGGGGCCTTTCCTAAGTTATTACCTTTCATTTGAGCCATGTCCGGTAGCGAACTTTGCCGTACGAAGCTGGCGAGACTTACCGAAAGAGTGTAAGGTGGAGACGTATTTTTTTCTATAACAACAACTTTGAAAATCTACAAATACCGAATGGGCCTAACTCCCAAAAAAACCTTCCAGTGGGCCCTTCCCTAAGTTATTACTTTTCATTTGAGCCATGTCCGGTAGCGAACTTTGCCGTACGAAGCTGGCGAGGCTTACCGAAAGAGTGTAAGGTGGAGACGTATTTTTTTTCTATAACAACAACTTTGAAAATCTACAAATACCGAATGGGCCTAACTCCCAAAAAAACCTTCCAGTGGGCCCTTCCCTAAGTTATTACTTTTCATTTGAGCCATGTCCGGTAGCGAACTTTGCCGTACGAAGCTGGCGAGACTTACCGAAAGAGTGTAAGGTGAAGACGTATTTTTTTCTATAACAACAACTTTGAAAATCTACAAATACCGAATGGGCCTAACTCCCAAAAAAACCTTCCAGTAGGCCCTTCCCTAAGTTATTACTTTTCATTTGAGCCATGTCCGGTAGCGAACTTTGCCGTACGAAGCTGGCGAGGCTTACCGAAAGAGTGTAAGGTGGAGACGTATTTTTTTTCTATAACAACAACTTTGAAAATCTACAAATACCGAATGGGCCTAACTCCCAAAAAAACCTTCAAGTGGTGCCTTCCCTAAGTTATTACCTTTCATTTCAGCCATGTCCGGTAGCGAACTTTGCCGTACGAAGCTGGCGAGGCTTACCGAAAGAGTGTAAGGTGGAGACGTATTTTTTTCTATAACAACAACTTTGAAAATCTACAAATACCGAATGGGCCTAACTCCCAAAAAAACCTTCCAGTGGGGCCTTTCCTAAGTTATTACCTTTCATTTGAGCCATGTCCGGTAGCGAACTTTGCCGTACGAAGCTGGCGAGACTTACCGAAAGAGTGTAAGGTGGAGACGTATTTTTTTCTATAACAACAACTTTGAAAATCTACAAATACCGAATGGGCCTAACTCCCAAAAAAACCTTCCAGTGGGCCCTTCCCTAAGTTATTACTTTTCATTTGAGCCATGTCCGGTAGCGAACTTTGCCGTACGAAGCTGGCGAGGCTTACCGAAAGAGTGTAAGGTGGAGACGTATTTTTTTTCTATAACAACAACTTTGAAAATCTACAAATACCGAATGGGCCTAACTCCCAAAAAAACCTTCAAGTGGTGCCTTCCCTAAGTTATTACCTTTCATTTCAGCCATGTCCGGTAGCGAACTTTGCCGTACGAAGCTGGCGAGGCTTACCGAAAGAGTGTAAGGTGGAGACGTATTTTTTTCTATAACAACAACTTTGAAAATCTACAAATACCGAATGGGCCTAACTCCCAAAAAAACCTTCCAGTGGGGCCTTTCCTAAGTTATTACCTTTCATTTGAGCCATGTCCGGTAGCGAACTTTGCCGTACGAAGCTGGCGAGACTTACCGAAAGAGTGTAAGGTGGAGACGTATTTTTTTCTATAACAACAACTTTGAAAATCTACAAATACCGAATGGGCCTAACTCCCAAAAAAACCTTCCAGTAGGCCCTTCCCTAAGTTATTACTTTTCATTTGAGCCATGTCCGGTAGCGAACTTTGCCGTACGAAGCTGGCGAGGCTTACCGAAAGAGTGTAAGGTGGAGACGTATTTTTTTTCTATAACAACAACTTTGAAAATCTACAAATACCGAATGGGCCTAACTCCCAAAAAAACCTTCAAGTGGTGCCTTCCCTAAGTTATTACCTTTCATTTCAGCCATGTCCGGTAGCGAACTTTGCCGTACGAAGCTGGCGAGGCTTACCGAAAGAGTGTAAGGTGGAGACGTATTTTTTTCTATAACAACAACTTTGAAAATCTACAAATACCGAATGGGCCTAACTCCCAAAAAAACCTTCCAGTGGGGCCTTTCCTAAGTTATTACCTTTCATTTGAGCCATGTCCGGTAGCGAACTTTGCCGTACGAAGCTGGCGAGACTTACCGAAAGAGTGTAAGGTGGAGACGTATTTTTTTCTATAACAACAACTTTGAAAATCTACAAATACCGAATGGGCCTAACTCCCAAAAAAACCTTCCAGTGGGCCCTTCCCTAAGTTATTACTTTTCATTTGAGCCATGTCCGGTAGCGAACTTTGCCGTACGAAGCTGGCGAGGCTTACCGAAAGAGTGTAAGGTGGAGACGTATTTTTTTTCTATAACAACAACTTTGAAAATCTACAAATACCGAATGGGCCTAACTCCCAAAAAAACCTTCAAGTGGTGCCTTCCCTAAGTTATTACCTTTCATTTCAGCCATGTCCGGTAGCGAACTTTGCCGTACGAAGCTGGCGAGGCTTACCGAAAGAGTGTAAGGTGGAGACGTATTTTTTTCTATAACAACAACTTTGAAAATCTACAAATACCGAATGGGCCTAACTCCCAAAAAAACCTTCCAGTGGGGCCTTTCCTAAGTTATTACCTTTCATTTGAGCCATGTCCGGTAGCGAACTTTGCCGTACGAAGCTGGCGAGACTTACCGAAAGAGTGTAAGGTGGAGACGTATTTTTTTCTATAACAACAACTTTGAAAATCTACAAATACCGAATGGGCCTAACTCCCAAAAAAACCTTCCAGTGGGCCCTTCCCTAAGTTATTACTTTTCATTTGAGCCATGTCCGGTAGCGAACTTTGCCGTACGAAGCTGGCGAGGCTTACCGAAAGAGTGTAAGGTGGAGACGTATTTTTTTTCTATAACAACAACTTTGAAAATCTACAAATACCGAATGGGCCTAACTCCCAAAAAAACCTTCAAGTGGTGCCTTCCCTAAGTTATTACCTTTCATTTCAGCCATGTCCGGTAGCGAACTTTGCCGTACGAAGCTGGCGAGGCTTACCGAAAGAGTGTAAGGTGGAGACGTATTTTTTTCTATAACAACAACTTTGAAAATCTACAAATACCGAATGGGCCTAACTCCCAAAAAAACCTTCCAGTGGGGCCTTTCCTAAGTTATTACCTTTCATTTGAGCCATGTCCGGTAGCGAACTTTGCCGTACGAAGCTGGCGAGACTTACCGAAAGAGTGTAAGGTGGAGACGTATTTTTTTCTATAACAACAACTTTGAAAATCTACAAATACCGAATGGGCCTAACTCCCAAAAAAACCTTCCAGTAGGCCCTTCCCTAAGTTATTACTTTTCATTTGAGCCATGTCCGGTAGCGAACTTTGCCGTACGAAGCTGGCGAGGCTTACCGAAAGAGTGTAAGGTGGAGACGTATTTTTTTTCTATAACAACAACTTTGAAAATCTACAAATACCGAAAGGGCCTAACTCCCAAAAAAACCTTCAAGTGGTGCCTTCCCTAAGTTATTACCTTTCATTTCAGCCATGTCCGGTAGCGAACTTTGCCGTACGAAGCTGGCGAGGCTTACCGAAAGAGTGTAAGGTGGAGACGTATTTTTTTCTATAACAACAACTTTGAAAATCTACAAATACCGAATGGGCCTAACTCCCAAAAAAACCTTCCAGTGGGGCCTTTCCTAAGTTATTACCTTTCATTTGAGCCATGTCCGGTAGCGAACTTTGCCGTACGAAGCTGGCGAGACTTACCGAAAGAGTGTAAGGTGGAGACGTATTTTTTTCTATAACAACAACTTTGAAAATCTACAAATACCGAATGGGCCTAACTCCCAAAAAAACCTTCCAGTGGGCCCTTCCCTAAGTTATTACTTTTCATTTGAGCCATGTCCGGTAGCGAACTTTGCCGTACGAAGCTGGCGAGGCTTACCGAAAGAGTGTAAGGTGGAGACGTATTTTTTTTCTATAACAACAACTTTGAAAATCTACAAATACCGAATGGGCCTAACTCCCAAAAAAACCTTCAAGTGGTGCCTTCCCTAAGTTATTACCTTTCATTTCAGCCATGTCCGGTAGCGAACTTTGCCGTACGAAGCTGGCGAGGCTTACCGAAAGAGTGTAAGGTGGAGACGTATTTTTTTCTATAACAACAACTTTGAAAATCTACAAATACCGAATGGGCCTAACTCCCAAAAAAACCTTCCAGTGGGGCCTTTCCTAAGTTATTACCTTTCATTTGAGCCATGTCCGGTAGCGAACTTTGCCGTACGAAGCTGGCGAGACTTACCGAAAGAGTGTAAGGTGGAGACGTATTTTTTTCTATAACAACAACTTTGAAAATCTACAAATACCGAATGGGCCTAACTCCCAAAAAAACCTTCCAGTGGGCCCTTCCCTAAGTTATTACTTTTCATTTGAGCCATGTCCGGTAGCGAACTTTGCCGTACGAAGCTGGCGAGGCTTACCGAAAGAGTGTAAGGTGGAGACGTATTTTTTTTCTATAACAACAACTTTGAAAATCTACAAATACCGAATGGGCCTAACTCCCAAAAAAACCTTCAAGTGGTGCCTTCCCTAAGTTATTACCTTTCATTTCAGCCATGTCCGGTAGCGAACTTTGCCGTACGAAGCTGGCGAGGCTTACCGAAAGAGTGTAAGGTGGAGACGTATTTTTTTCTATAACAACAACTTTGAAAATCTACAAATACCGAATGGGCCTAACTCCCAAAAAAACCTTCCAGTGGGGCCTTTCCTAAGTTATTACCTTTCATTTGAGCCATGTCCGGTAGCGAACTTTGCCGTACGAAGCTGGCGAGACTTACCGAAAGAGTGTAAGGTGGAGACGTATTTTTTTCTATAACAACAACTTTGAAAATCTACAAATACCGAATGGGCCTAACTCCCAAAAAAACCTTCCAGTGGGCCCTTCCCTAAGTTATTACTTTTCATTTGAGCCATGTCCGGTAGCGAACTTTGCCGTACGAAGCTGGCGAGGCTTACCGAAAGAGTGTAAGGTGGAGACGTATTTTTTTTCTATAACAACAACTTTGAAAATCTACAAATACCGAATGGGCCTAACTCCCAAAAAAACCTTCAAGTGGTGCCTTCCCTAAGTTATTACCTTTCATTTCAGCCATGTCCGGTAGCGAACTTTGCCGTACGAAGCTGGCGAGGCTTACCGAAAGAGTGTAAGGTGGAGACGTATTTTTTTCTATAACAACAACTTTGAAAATCTACAAATACCGAATGGGCCTAACTCCCAAAAAAACCTTCCAGTGGGGCCTTTCCTAAGTTATTACCTTTCATTTGAGCCATGTCCGGTAGCGAACTTTGCCGTACGAAGCTGGCGACACTTACCGAAAGAGTGTAAGGTGGAGACGTATTTTTTTCTATAACAACAACTTTGAAAATCTACAAATACCGAATGGGCCTAACTCCCAAAAAAACCTTCCAGTAGGCCCTTCCCTAAGTTATTACTTTTCATTTGAGCCATGTCCGGTAGCGAACTTTGCCGTACGAAGCTGGCGAGGCTTACCGAAAGAGTGTAAGGTGGAGACGTATTTTTTTTCTATAACAACAACTTTGAAAATCTACAAATACCGAATGGGCCTAACTCCCAAAAAAACCTTCAAGTGGTGCCTTCCCTAAGTTATTACCTTTCATTTCAGCCATGTCCGGTAGCGAACTTTGCCGTACGAAGCTGGCGAGGCTTACCGAAAGAGTGTAAGGTGGAGACGTATTTTTTTCTATAACAACAACTTTGAAAATCTACAAATACCGAATGGGCCTAACTCCCAAAAAAACCTTCCAGTGGGGCCTTTCCTAAGTTATTACCTTTCATTTGAGCCATGTCCGGTAGCGAACTTTGCCGTACGAAGCTGGCGAGACTTACCGAAAGAGTGTAAGGTGGAGACGTATTTTTTTCTATAACAACAACTTTGAAAATCTACAAATACCGAATGGGCCTAACTCCCAAAAAAACCTTCCAGTGGGCCCTTCCCTAAGTTATTACTTTTCATTTGAGCCATGTCCGGTAGCGAACTTTGCCGTACGAAGCTGGCGAGGCTTACCGAAAGAGTGTAAGGTGGAGACGTATTTTTTTTCTATAACAACAACTTTGAAAATCTACAAATACCGAATGGGCCTAACTCCCAAAAAAACCTTCAAGTGGTGCCTTCCCTAAGTTATTACCTTTCATTTCAGCCATGTCCGGTAGCGAACTTTGCCGTACGAAGCTGGCGAGGCTTACCGAAAGAGTGTAAGGTGGAGACGTATTTTTTTCTATAACAACAACTTTGAAAATCTACAAATACCGAATGGGCCTAACTCCCAAAAAAACCTTCCAGTGGGGCCTTTCCTAAGTTATTACCTTTCATTTGAGCCATGTCCGGTAGCGAACTTTGCCGTACGAAGCTGGCGAGACTTACCGAAAGAGTGTAAGGTGGAGACGTATTTTTTTCTATAACAACAACTTTGAAAATCTACAAATACCGAATGGGCCTAACTCCCAAAAAAACCTTCCAGTGGGCCCTTCCCTAAGTTATTACTTTTCATTTGAGCTATGTCCGGTAGCGAACTTTGCCGTACGAAGCTGGCGAGGCTTACCGAAAGAGTGTAAGGTGGAGACGTATTTTTTTTCTATAACAACAACTTTGAAAATCTACAAATACCGAATGGGCCTAACTCCCAAAAAAACCTTCAAGTGGTGCCTTCCCTAAGTTATTACCTTTCATTTCAGCCATGTCCGGTAGCGAACTTTGCCGTACGAAGCTGGCGAGGCTTACCGAAAGAGTGTAAGGTGGAGACGTATTTTTTTCTATAACAACAACTTTGAAAATCTACAAATACCGAATGGGCCTAACTCCCAAAAAAACCTTCCAGTGGGGCCTTTCCTACGTTATTACCTTTCATTTGAGCCATGTCCGGTAGCGAACTTTGCCGTACGAAGCTGGCGAGACTTACCGAAAGAGTGTAAGGTGGAGACGTA
This sequence comes from Mytilus californianus, assembly GCF_021869535.1. Taxonomy (NCBI): domain Eukaryota; kingdom Metazoa; phylum Mollusca; class Bivalvia; order Mytilida; family Mytilidae; genus Mytilus; species Mytilus californianus. Next base: position 80,778,310 of record NW_026262745.1, on the reverse strand, counting down.
TTTTTTTCTATAACAACAACTTTGAAAATCTACAAATACCGAATGGGCCTAACTCCCAAAAAAACCTTCCAGTGGGCCCTTCCCTAAGTTATTACTTTTTATTTGAGCCATGTCCGGTAGCGAACTTTGCCGTACGAAGCTGGCGAGGCTTACCGAAAGAGTGTAAGGTGGAGACGTATTTTTTTTCTATAACAACAACTTTGAAAATCTACAAATACCGAATGGGCCTAACTCCCAAAAAAACCTTCAAGTGGTGCCTTCCCTAAGTTATTACCTTTCATTTCAGCCATGTCCGGTAGCGAACTTTGCCGTACGAAGCTGGCGAGACTTACCGAAAGAGTGTAAGGTGGAGACGTATTTTTTTCTATAACAACAACTTTGAAAATCTACAAATACCGAATGGGCCTAACTCCCAAAAAAACCTTCCAGTGGGGCCTTTCCTAAGTTATTACCTTTCATTTGAGCCATGTCCGGTAGCGAACTTTGCCGTACGAAGCTGGCGAGACTTACCGAAAGAGTGTAAGGTGGAGACGTATTTTTTTCTATAACAACAACTTTGAAAATCTACAAATACCGAATGGGCCTAACTCCCAAAAAAACCTTCCAGTGGGCCCTTCCCTAAGTTATTACTTTTCATTTGAGCCATGTCCGGTAGCGAACTTTGCCGTACGAAGCTGGCGAGGCTTACCGAAAGAGTGTAAGGTGGAGACGTATTTTTTTTCTATAACAACAACTTTGAAAATCTACAAATACCGAATGGGCCTAACTCCCAAAAAAACCTTCAAGTGGTGCCTTCCCTAAGTTATTACCTTTCATTTCAGCCATGTCCGGTAGCGAACTTTGCCGTACGAAGCTGGCGAGGCTTACCGAAAGAGTGTAAGGTGGAGACGTATTTTTTTCTATAACAACAACTTTGAAAATCTACAAATACCGAATGGGCCTAACTCCCAAAAAAACCTTCCAGTGGGGCCTTTCCTAAGTTATTACCTTTCATTTGAGCCATGTCCGGTAGCGAACTTTGCCGTACGAAGCTGGCGAGACTTACCGAAAGAGTGTAAGGTGGAGACGTATTTTTTTCTATAACAACAACTTTGAAAATCTACAAATACCGAATGGGCCTAACTCCCAAAAAAACCTTCCAGTGGGCCCTCCCCTAAGTTATTACTTTTCATTTGAGCCATGTCCGGTAGCGAACTTTGCCGTACGAAGCTGGCGAGGCTTACCGAAAGAGTGTAAGGTGGAGACGTATTTTTTTTCTATAACAACAACTTTGAAAATCTACAAATACCGAATGGGCCTAACTCCCAAAAAAACCTTCAAGTGGTGCCTTCCCTAAGTTATTACCTTTCATTTCAGCCATGTCCGGTAGCGAACTTTGCCGTACGAAGCTGGCGAGGCTTACCGAAAGAGTGTAAGGTGGAGACGTATTTTTTTCTATAACAACAACTTTGAAAATCTACAAATACCGAATGGGCCTAACTCCCAAAAAAACCTTCCAGTGGGGCCTTTCCTAAGTTATTACCTTTCATTTGAGCCATGTCCGGTAGCGAACTTTGCCGTACGAAGCTGGCGAGACTTACCGAAAGAGTGTAAGGTGGAGACGTATTTTTTTCTATAACAACAACTTTGAAAATCTACAAATACCGAATGGGCCTAACTCCCAAAAAAACCTTCCAGTGGGCCCTTCCCTAAGTTATTACTTTTCATTTGAGCCATGTCCGGTAGCGAACTTTGCCGTACGAAGCTGGCGAGGCTTACCGAAAGAGTGTAAGGTGGAGACGTATTTTTTTTCTATAACAACAACTTTGAAAATCTACAAATACCGAATGGGCCTAACTCCCAAAAAAACCTTCAAGTGGTGCCTTCCCTAAGTTATTACCTTTCATTTCAGCCATGTCCGGTAGCGAACTTTGCCGTACGAAGCTGGCGAGGCTTACCGAAAGAGTGTAAGGTGGAGACGTATTTTTTTCTATAACAACAACTTTGAAAATCTACAAATACCGAATGGGCCTAACTCCCAAAAAAACCTTCCAGTGGGGCCTTTCCTAAGTTATTACCTTTCATTTGAGCCATGTCCGGTAGCGAACTTTGCCGTACGAAGCTGGCGAGACTTACCGAAAGAGTGTAAGGTGGAGACGTATTTTTTTCTATAACAACAACTTTGAAAATCTACAAATACCGAATGGGCCTAACTCCCAAAAAAACCTTCCAGTGGGCCCTCCCCTAAGTTATTACTTTTCATTTGAGCCATGTCCGGTAGCGAACTTTGCCGTACGAAGCTGGCGAGGCTTACCGAAAGAGTGTAAGGTGGAGACGTATTTTTTTTCTATAACAACAACTTTGAAAATCTACAAATACCGAATGGGCCTAACTCCCAAAAAAACCTTCAAGTGGTGCCTTCCCTAAGTTATTACCTTTCATTTCAGCCATGTCCGGTAGCGAACTTTGCCGTACGAAGCTGGCGAGGCTTACCGAAAGAGTGTAAGGTGGAGACGTATTTTTTTCTATAACAACAACTTTGAAAATCTACAAATACCGAATGGGCCTAACTCCCAAAAAAACCTTCCAGTGGGGCCTTTCCTAAGTTATTACCTTTCATTTGAGCCATGTCCGGTAGCGAACTTTGCCGTACGAAGCTGGCGAGACTTACCGAAAGAGTGTAAGGTGGAGACGTATTTTTTTCTATAACAACAACTTTGAAAATCTACAAATACCGAATGGGCCTAACTCCCAAAAAAACCTTCCAGTGGGCCCTTCCCTAAGTTATTACTTTTCATTTGAGCCATGTCCGGTAGCGAACTTTGCCGTACGAAGCTGGCGAGGCTTACCGAAAGAGTGTAAGGTGGAGACGTATTTTTTTTCTATAACAACAACTTTGAAAATCTACAAATACCGAATGGGCCTAACTCCCAAAAAAACCTTCAAGTGGTGCCTTCCCTAAGTTATTACCTTTCATTTCAGCCATGTCCGGTAGCGAACTTTGCCGTACGAAGCTGGCGAGGCTTACCGAAAGAGTGTAAGGTGGAGACGTATTTTTTTCTATAACAACAACTTTGAAAATCTACAAATACCGAATGGGCCTAACTCCCAAAAAAACCTTCCAGTGGGGCCTTTCCTAAGTTATTACCTTTCATTTGAGCCATGTCCGGTAGCGAACTTTGCCGTACGAAGCTGGCGAGACTTACCGAAAGAGTGTAAGGTGGAGACGTATTTTTTTCTATAACAACAACTTTGAAAATCTACAAATACCGAATGGGCCTAACTCCCAAAAAAACCTTCCAGTGGGCCCTTCCCTAAGTTATTACTTTTCATTTGAGCCATGTCCGGTAGCGAACTTTGCCGTACGAAGCTGGCGAGGCTTACCGAAAGAGTGTAAGGTGGAGACGTATTTTTTTTCTATAACAACAACTTTGAAAATCTACAAATACCGAATGGGCCTAACTCCCAAAAAAACCTTCAAGTGGTGCCTTCCCTAAGTTATTACCTTTCATTTCAGCCATGTCCGGTAGCGAACTTTGCCGTACGAAGCTGGCGAGGCTTACCGAAAGAGTGTAAGGTGGAGACGTATTTTTTTCTATAACAACAACTTTGAAAATCTACAAATACCGAATGGGCCTAACTCCCAAAAAAACCTTCCAGTGGGGCCTTTCCTAAGTTATTACCTTTCATTTGAGCCATGTCCGGTAGCGAACTTTGCCGTACGAAGCTGGCGAGACTTACCGAAAGAGTGTAAGGTGGAGACGTATTTTTTTCTATAACAACAACTTTGAAAATCTACAAATACCGAATGGGCCTAACTCCCAAAAAAACCTTCCAGTGGGCCCTTCCCTAAGTTATTACTTTTCATTTGAGCCATGTCCGGTAGCGAACTTTGCCGTACGAAGCTGGCGAGGCTTACCGAAAGAGTGTAAGGTGGAGACGTATTTTTTTTCTATAACAACAACTTTGAAAATCTACAAATACCGAATGGGCCTAACTCCCAAAAAAACCTTCAAGTGGTGCCTTCCCTAAGTTATTACCTTTCATTTCAGCCATGTCCGGTAGCGAACTTTGCCGTACGAAGCTGGCGAGGCTTACCGAAAGAGTGTAAGGTGGAGACGTATTTTTTTCTATAACAACAACTTTGAAAATCTACAAATACCGAATGGGCCTAACTCCCAAAAAAACCTTCCAGTGGGGCCTTTCCTAAGTTATTACCTTTCATTTGAGCCATGTCCGGTAGCGAACTTTGCCGTACGAAGCTGGCGAGACTTACCGAAAGAGTGTAAGGTGGAGACGTATTTTTTTCTATAACAACAACTTTGAAAATCTACAAATACCGAATGGGCCTAACTCCCAAAAAAACCTTCCAGTGGGCCCTCCCCTAAGTTATTACTTTTCATTTGAGCCATGTCCGGTAGCGAACTTTGCCGTACGAAGCTGGCGAGGCTTACCGAAAGAGTGTAAGGTGGAGACGTATTTTTTTTCTATAACAACAACTTTGAAAATCTACAAATACCGAATGGGCCTAACTCCCAAAAAAACCTTCAAGTGGTGCCTTCCCTAAGTTATTACCTTTCATTTCAGCCATGTCCGGTAGCGAACTTTGCCGTACGAAGCTGGCGAGGCTTACCGAAAGAGTGTAAGGTGGAGACGTATTTTTTTCTATAACAACAACTTTGAAAATCTACAAATACCGAATGGGCCTAACTCCCAAAAAAACCTTCCAGTGGGGCCTTTCCTAAGTTATTACCTTTCATTTGAGCCATGTCCGGTAGCGAACTTTGCCGTACGAAGCTGGCGAGACTTACCGAAAGAGTGTAAGGTGGAGACGTATTTTTTTCTATAACAACAACTTTGAAAATCTACAAATACCGAATGGGCCTAACTCCCAAAAAAACCTTCCAGTGGGCCCTTCCCTAAGTTATTACTTTTCATTTGAGCCATGTCCGGTAGCGAACTTTGCCGTACGAAGCTGGCGAGGCTTACCGAAAGAGTGTAAGGTGGAGACGTATTTTTTTTCTATAACAACAACTTTGAAAATCTACAAATACCGAATGGGCCTAACTCCCAAAAAAACCTTCAAGTGGTGCCTTCCCTAAGTTATTACCTTTCATTTCAGCCATGTCCGGTAGCGAACTTTGCCGTACGAAGCTGGCGAGGCTTACCGAAAGAGTGTAAGGTGGAGACGTATTTTTTTCTATAACAACAACTTTGAAAATCTACAAATACCGAATGGGCCTAACTCCCAAAAAAACCTTCCAGTGGGGCCTTTCCTAAGTTATTACCTTTCATTTGAGCCATGTCCGGTAGCGAACTTTGCCGTACGAAGCTGGCGAGACTTACCGAAAGAGTGTAAGGTGGAGACGTATTTTTTTCTATAACAACAACTTTGAAAATCTACAAATACCGAATGGGCCTAACTCCCAAAAAAACCTTCCAGTGGGCCCTTCCCTAAGTTATTACTTTTCATTTGAGCCATGTCCGGTAGCGAACTTTGCCGTACGAAGCTGGCGAGGCTTACCGAAAGAGTGTAAGGTGGAGACGTATTTTTTTTCTATAACAACAACTTTGAAAATCTACAAATACCGAATGGGCCTAACTCCCAAAAAAAACTTCAAGTGGTGCCTTCCCTAAGTTATTACCTTTCATTTCAGCCATGTCCGGTAGCGAACTTTGCCGTACGAAGCTGGCGAGGCTTACCGAAAGAGTGTAAGGTGGAGACGTATTTTTTTTCTATAACAACAACTTTGAAAATCTACAAATACCGAATGGGCCTAACTCCCAAAAAAACCTTCCAGTGGGCCTTTCCTAAGTTATTATCTTTCATTTGAGCCATGTCCGGTAGCGAACTTTGCCGTACGAAGCTGGCGAGACTTACCGAAAGAGTGTAAGGTGGAGACGTATTTTTTTCTATAACAACAACTTTGAAAATCTACAAATACCGAATGGGCCTAACTCCCAAAAAAACCTTCCAGTGGGCCCTTCCCTAAGTTATTACTTTTCATTTGAGCCATGTCCGGTAGCGAACTTTGCCGTACGAAGCTGGCGAGGCTTACCGAAAGAGTGTAAGGTGGAGACGTATTTTTTTTCTATAACAACAACTTTGAAAATCTACAAATACCGAATGGGCCTAACTCCCAAAAAAAACCTTCAAGTGGTGCCTTCCCTAAGTTATTACCTTTCATTTCAGCCATGTCCGGTAGCGAACTTTGCCGTACGAAGCTGGCGAGGCTTACCGAAAGAGTGTAAGGTGGAGACGTATTTTTTTCTATAACAACAACTTTGAAAATCTACAAATACCGAATGGGCCTAACTCCCAAAAAAACCTTCCAGTGGGGCCTTTCCTAAGTTATTACCTTTCATTTGAGCCATGTCCGGTATCGAACTTTGCCGTACGAAGCTGGCGAGACTTACCGAAAGAGTGTAAGGTGGAGACGTATTTTTTTCTATAACAACAACTTTGAAAATCTACAAATACCGAATGGGCCTAACTCCCAAAAAAACCTTCCAGTGGGCCCTTCCCTAAGTTATTACTTTTCATTTGAGCCATGTCCGGTAGCGAACTTTGCCGTACGAAGCTGGCGAGGCTTACCGAAAGAGTGTAAGGTGGAGACGTATTTTTTTTCTATAACAACAACTTTGAAAATCTACAAATACCGAATGGGCCTAACTCCCAAAAAAACCTTCAAGTGGTGCCTTCCCTAAGTTATTACCTTTCATTTCAGCCATGTCCGGTAGCGAACTTTGCCGTACGAAGCTGGCGAGGCTTACCGAAAGAGTGTAAGGTGGAGACGTATTTTTTTCTATAACAACAACTTTGAAAATCTACAAATACCGAATGGGCCTAACTCCCAAAAAAACCTTCCAGTGGGGCCTTTCCTAAGTTATTACCTTTCATTTGAGCCATGTCCGGTAGCGAACTTTGCCGTACGAAGCTGGCGAGACTTACCGAAAGAGTGTAAGGTGGAGACGTATTTTTTTCTATAACAACAACTTTGAAAATCTACAAATACCGAATGGGCCTAACTCCCAAAAAAACCTTCCAGTGGGCCCTTCCCTAAGTTATTACTTTTCATTTGAGCCATGTCCAGTAGCGAACTTTGCCGTACGAAGCTGGCGAGGCTTACCGAAAGAGTGTAAGGTGGAGACGTATTTTTTTTCTATAACAACAACTTTGAAAATCTACAAATACCGAATGGGCCTAACTCCCAAAAAAACCTTCCAGTGGGCCCTTCCCTAAGTTATTACTTTTCATTTGAGCCATGTCCGGTAGCGAACTTTGCCGTACGAAGCTGGCGAGGCTTACCGAAAGAGTGTAAGGTGGAGACGTATTTTTTTTCTATAACAACAACTTTGAAAATCTACAAATACCGAATGGGCCTAACTCCCAAAAAAACCTTCAAGTGGTGCCTTCCCTAAGTTATTACCTTTCATTTCAGCCATGTCCGGTAGCGAACTTTGCCGTACGAAGCTGGCGAGGCTTACCGAAAGAGTGTAAGGTGGAGACGTATTTTTTTCTATAACAACAACTTTGAAAATCTACAAATACCGAATGGGCCTAACTCCCAAAAAAACCTTCCAGTGGGGCCTTTCCTAAGTTATTACCTTTCATTTGAGCCATGTCCGGTAGCGAACTTTGCCGTACGAAGCTGGCGAGACTTACCGAAAGAGTGTAAGGTGGAGACGTATTTTTTTCTATAACAACAACTTTGAAAATCTACAAATACCGAATGGGCCTAACTCCCAAAAAAACCTTCCAGTGGGCCCTTCCCTAAGTTATTACTTTTCATTTGAGCCATGTCCGGTAGCGAACTTTGCCGTACGAAGCTGGCGAGGCTTACCGAAAGAGTGTAAGGTGGAGACGTATTTTTTTTCTATAACAACAACTTTGAAAATCTACAAATACCGAATGGGCCTAACTCCCAAAAAAACCTTCAAGTGGTGCCTTCCCTAAGTTATTACCTTTCATTTCAGCCATGTCCGGTAGCGAACTTTGCCGTACGAAGCTGGCGAGGCTTACCGAAAGAGTGTAAGGTGGAGACGTATTTTTTTCTATAACAACAACTTTGAAAATCTACAAATACCGAATGGGCCTAACTCCCAAAAAAACCTTCCAGTGGGGCCTTTCCTAAGTTATTACCTTTCATTTGAGCCATGTCCGGTAGCGAACTTTGCCGTACGAAGCTGGCGAGACTTACCGAAAGAGTGTAAGGTGGAGACGTATTTTTTTCTATAACAACAACTTTGAAAATCTACAAATACCGAATGGGCCTAACTCCCAAAAAAACCTTCCAGTGGGCCCTTCCCTAAGTTATTACTTTTCATTTGAGCCATGTCCGGTAGCGAACTTTGCCGTACGAAGCTGGCGAGGCTTACCGAAAGAGTGTAAGGTGGAGACGTATTTTTTTTCTATAACAACAACTTTGAAAATCTACAAATACCGAATGGGCCTAACTCCCAAAAAAACCTTCAAGTGGTGCCTTCCCTAAGTTATTACCTTACATTTCAGCCATGTCCGGTAGCGAACTTTGCCGTACGAAGCTGGCGAGGCTTACCGAAAGAGTGTAAGGTGGAGACGTATTTTTTTCTATAACAACAACTTTGAAAATCTACAAATACCGAATGGGCCTAACTCCCAAAAAAACCTTCCAGTGGGGCCTTTCCTAAGTTATTACCTTTCATTTGAGCCATGTCCGGTAGCGAACTTTGCCGTACGAAGCTGGCGAGACTTACCGAAAGAGTGTAAGGTGGAGACGTATTTTTTTCTATAACAACAACTTTGAAAATCTACAAATACCGAATGGGCCTAACTCCCAAAAAAACCTTCCAGTGGGCCCTTCCCTAAGTTATTACTTTTCATTTGAGCCATGTCCGGTAGCGAACTTTGCCGTACGAAGCTGGCGAGGCTTACCGAAAGAGTGTAAGGTGGAGACGTATTTTTTTTCTATAACAACAACTTTGAAAATCTACAAATACCGAATGGGCCTAACTCCCAAAAAAACCTTCAAGTGGTGCCTTCCCTAAGTTATTACCTTTCATTTCAGCCATGTCCGGTAGCGAACTTTGCCGTACGAAGCTGGCGAGGCTTACCGAAAGAGTGTAAGGTGGAGACGTATTTTTTTCTATAACAACAACTTTGAAAATCTACAAATACCGAATGGGCCTAACTCCCAAAAAAACCTTCCAGTGGGGCCTTTCCTAAGTTATTACCTTTCATTTGAGCCATGTCCGGTAGCGAACTTTGCCGTACGAAGCTGGCGAGACTTACCGAAAGAGTGTAAGGTGGAGACGTATTTTTTTCTATAACAACAACTTTGAAAATCTACAAATACCGAATGGGCCTAACTCCCAAAAAAACCTTCCAGTGGGCCCTTCCCTAAGTTATTACTTTTCATTTGAGCCATGTCCGGTAGCGAACTTTGCCGTACGAAGCTGGCGAGGCTTACCGAAAGAGTGTAAGGTGGAGACGTATTTTTTTTCTATAACAACAACTTTGAAAATCTACAAATACCGAATGGGCCTAACTCCCAAAAAAACCTTCAAGTGGTGCCTTCCCTAAGTTATTACCTTTCATTTCAGCCATGTCCGGTAGCGAACTTTGCCGTACGAAGCTGGCGAGGCTTACCGAAAGAGTGTAAGGTGGAGACGTATTTTTTTCTATAACAACAACTTTGAAAATCTACAAATACCGAATGGGCCTAACTCCCAAAAAAACCTTCCAGTGGGGCCTTTCCTAAGTTATTACCTTTCATTTGAGCCATTTCCGGTAGCGAACTTTGCCGTACGAAGCTGGCGAGACTTACCGAAAGAGTGTAAGGTGGAGACGTATTTTTTTCTATAACAACAACTTTGAAAATCTACAAATACCGAATGGGCCTAACTCCCAAAAAAACCTTCCAGTGGGCCCTTCCCTAAGTTATTACTTTTCATTTGAGCCATGTCCGGTAGCGAACTTTGCCGTACGAAGCTGGCGAGGCTTACCGAAAGAGTGGAAGGTGGAGACGTATTTTTTTTCTATAACAACAACTTTGAAAATCTACAAATACCGAATGGGCCTAACTCCCAAAAAAACCTTCAAGTGGTGCCTTCCCTAAGTTATTACCTTTCATTTCAGCCATGTCCGGTAGCGAACTTTGCCGTACGAAGCTGGCGAGGCTTACCGAAAGAGTGTAAGGTGGAGACGTATTTTTTTCTATAACAACAACTTTGAAAATCTACAAATACCGAATGGGCCTAACTCCCAAAAAAACCTTCCAGTGGGGCCTTTCCTAAGTTATTACCTTTCATTTGAGCCATGTCCGGTAGCGAACTTTGCCGTACGAAGCTGGCGAGACTTACCGAAAGAGTGTAAGGTGGAGACGTATTTTTTTCTATAACAACAACTTTGAAAATCTACAAATACCGAATGGGCCTAACTCCCAAAAAAACTTTCCAGTGGGCCCTTCCCTAAGTTATTACTTTTCATTTGAGCCATGTCCGGTAGCGAATTTTGCCGTACGAAGCTGGCGAGGCTTACCGAAAGAGTGTAAGGTGGAGACGTATTTTTTTTCTATAACAACAACTTTGAAAATCTACAAATACCGAATGGGCCTAACTCCCAAAAAAACCTTCAAGTGGTGCCTTCCCTAAGTTATTACCTTTCATTTCAGCCATGCCCGGTAGCGAACTTTGCCGTACGAAGCTGGCGAGGCTTACCGAAAGAGTGTAAGGTGGAGACGTATTTTTTTCTATAACAACAACTTTGAAAATCTACAAATACCGAATGGGCCTAACTCCCAAAAAAACCTTCCAGTGGGGCCTTTCCTAAGTTATTACCTTTCATTTGAGCCATGTCCGGTAGCGAACTTTGCCGTACGAAGCTGGCGAGACTTACCGAAAGAGTGTAAGGTGGAGACGTATTTTTTTCTATAACAACAACTTTGAAAATCTACAAATACCGAATGGGCCTAACTCCCAAAAAAACCTTCCAGTGGGCCCTTCCCTAAGTTATTACTTTTCATTTGAGCCATGTCCGGTAGCGAACTTTGCCGTACGAAGCTGGCGAGGCTTACCGAAAGAGTGTAAGGTGGAGACGTATTTTTTTTCTATAACAACAACTTTGAAAATCTACAAATACCGAATGGGCCTAACTCCCAAAAAAACCTTCAAGTGGTGCCTTCCCTAAGTTATTACCTTTCATTTCAGCCATGTCCGGTAGCGAACTTTGCCGTACGAAGCTGGCGAGGCTTACCGAAAGAGTGTAAGGTGGAGACGTATTTTTTTCTATAACAACAACTTTGAAAATCTACAAATACCGAATGGGCCTAACTCCCAAAAAAACCTTCCAGTGGGCCCTTCCCTAAGTTATTACTTTTCATTTGAGCCATGTCCGGTAGCGAACTTTGCCGTACGAAGCTGGCGAGGCTTACCGAAAGAGTGTAAGGTGGAGACGTATTTTTTTTCTATAACAACAACTTTGAAAATCTACAAATACCGAATGGGCCTAACTCCCAAAAAAACCTTCAAGTGGTGCCTTCCCTAAGCTATTACCTTTCATTTGAGCCATGTCCGGTAGCGAACTTTGCCGTACGAAGCTGGCGAGGCTTACCGAAAGAGTGTAAGGTGGAGACGTATTTTTTTCTATAACAACAACTTTGAAAATCTACAAATACCGAATGGGCCTAACTCCGAAAAAAACCTTCCAGTGGGGCCTTTCCTAAGTTATTACCTTTCATTTGAGCCATGTCCGGTAGCGAACTTTGCCGTACGAAGCTGGCGAGACTTACCGAAAGAGTGTAAGGTGGAGACGTATTTTTTTCTATAACAACAACTTTGAAAATCTACAAATACCGAATGGGCCTAACTCCCAAAAAAACCTTCCAGTGGGCCCTTCCCTAAGTTATTACTTTTCATTTGAGCCATGTCCGGTAGCGAACTTTGCCGTACGAAGCTGGCGAGGCTTACCGAAAGAGTGTAAGGTGGAGACGTATTTTTTTTCTATAACAACAACTTTGAAAATCTACAAATACCGAATGGGCCTAACTCCCAAAAAAACCTTCAAGTGGTGCCTTCCCTAAGTTATTACCTTTCATTTCAGCCATGTCCGGTAGCGAACTTTGCCGTACGAAGCTGGCGAGGCTTACCGAAAGAGTGTAAGGTGGAGACGTATTTTTTTCTATAACAACAACTTTGAAAATCTACAAATACCGAATGGGCCTAACTCCCAAAAAAACCTTCCAGTGGGGCCTTTCCTAAGTTATTACCTTTCATTTGAGCCATGTCCGGTAGCGAACTTTGCCGTACGAAGCTGGCGAGACTTACCGAAAGAGTGTAAGGTGGAGACGTATTTTTTTCTATAACAACAACTTTGAAAATCTACAAATACCGAATGGGCCTAACTCCCAAAAAAACCTTCCAGTGGGCCCTTCCCTAAGTTATTACTTTTCATTTGAGCCATGTCCGGTAGCGAACTTTGCCGTACGAAGCTGGCGAGGCTTACCGAAAGAGTGTAAGGTGGAGACGTATTTTTTTTCTATAACAACAACTTTGAAAATCTACAAATACCGAATGGGCCTAACTCCCAAAAAAACCTTCAAGTGGTGCCTTCCCTAAGTTATTACCTTTCATTTCAGCCATGTCCGGTAGCGAACTTTGCCGTACGAAGCTGGCGAGGCTTACCGAAAGAGTGTAAGGTGGAGACGTATTTTTTTCTATAACAACAACTTTGAAAATCTACAAATACCGAATGGGCCTAACTCCCAAAAAAACCTTCCAGTGGGGCCTTTCCTAAGTTATTACCTTTCATTTGAGCCATGTCCGGTAGCGAACTTTGCCGTACGAAGCTGGCGAGACTTACCGAAAGAGTGTAAGGTGGAGACGTATTTTTTTCTATAACAACAACTTTGAAAATCTACAAATACCGAATGGGCCTAACTCCCAAAAAAACCTTCCAGTGGGCCCTTCCCCAAGTTATTACTTTTCATTTGAGCCATGTCCGGTAGCGAACTTTGCCGTACGAAGCTGGCGAGGCTTACCGAAAGAGTGTAAGGTGGAGACGTATTTTTTTTCTATAACAACAACTTTGAAAATCTACAAATACAGAATGGGCCTAACTCCCAAAAAAACCTTCAAGTGGTGCCTTCCCTAAGTTATTACCTTTCATTTCAGCCATGTCCGGTAGCGAACTTTGCCGTACGAAGCTGGCGAGGCTTACCGAAAGAGTGTAAGGTGGAGACGTATTTTTTTCTATAACAACAACTTTGAAAATCTACAAATACCGAATGGGCCTAACTCCCAAAAAAACCTTCCAGTGGGGCCTTTCCTAAGTTATTACCTTTCATTTGAGCCATGTCCGGTAGCAAACTTTGCCGTACGAAGCTGGCGAGACTTACCGAAAGAGTGTAAGGTGGAGACGTATTTTTTTCTATAACAACAACTTTGAAAATCTACAAATACCGAATGGGCCTAACTCCCAAAAAAACCTTCCAGTGGGCCCTTCCCTAAGTTATTACTTTTCATTTGAGCCATGTCCGGTAGCGAACTTTGCCATACGAAGCTGGCGAGGCTTACCGAAAGAGTGTAAGGTGGAGACGTATTTTTTTTCTATAACAACAACTTTGAAAATCTACAAATACCGAATGGGCCTAACTCCCAAAAAAACCTTCAAGTGGTGCCTTCCCTAAGTTATTACCTTTCATTTCAGCCATGTCCGGTAGCGAACTTTGCCGTACGAAGCTGGCGAGGCTTACCGAAAGAGTGTAAGGTGGAGACGTATTTTTTTCTATAACAACAACTTTGAAAATCTACAAATACCGAATGGGCCTAACTCCCAAAAAAACCTTCCAGTGGGGCCTTTCCTAAGTTATTACCTTTCATTTGAGCCATGTCCGGTAGCGAACTTTGCCGTACGAAGCTGGCGAGACTTACCGAAAGAGTGTAAGGTGGAGACGTATTTTTTTCTATAACAACAACTTTGAAAATCTACAAATACCGAATGGGCCTAACTCCCAAAAAAACCTTCCAGTGGGCCCTTCCCTAAGTTATTACTTTTCATTTGAGCCATGTCCGGTAGCGAACTTTGCCGTACGAAGCTGGCGAGGCTTACCGAAAGAGTGTAAGGTGGAGACGTATTTTTTTTCTATAACAACAACTTTGAAAATCTACAAATACCGAATGGGCCTAACTCCCAAAAAAACCTTCAAGTGGTGCCTTCCCTAAGTTATTACCTTTCATTTCAGCCATGTCCGGTAGCGAACTTTGCCGTACGAAGCTGGCGAGGCTTACCGAAAGAGTGTAAGGTGGAGACGTATTTTTTTCTATAACAACAACTTTGAAAATCTACAAATACCGAATGGGCCTAACTCCCAAAAAAACCTTCCAGTGGGGCCTTTCCTAAGTTATTAACTTTCATTTGAGCCATGTCCGGTAGCGAACTTTGCCGTACGAAGCTGGCGAGACTTACCGAAAGAGTGTAAGGTGGAGACGTATTTTTTTCTATAACAACAACTTTGAAAATCTACAAATACCGAATGGGCTTAACTCCCAAAAAAACCTTCAAGTGGGCCCTTCCCTAAGTTATTACTTTTCATTTGAGCCATGTCCGGTAGCGAACTTTGCCGTACGAAGCTGGCGAGGCTTACCGAAAGAGTGTAAGGTGGAGACGTATTTTTTTTCTATAACAACAACTTTGAAAATCTACAAATACCGAATGGGCCTAACTCCCAAAAAAACCTTCAAGTGGTGCCTTCCCTAAGTTATTACCTTTCATTTCAGCCATGTCCGGTAGCGAACTTTGCCGTACGAAGCTGGCGAGGCTTACCGAAAGAGTGTAAGGTGGAGACGTATTTTTTTCTATAACAACAACTTTGAAAATCTACAAATACCGAATGGGCCTAACTCCCAAAAAAACCTTCCAGTGGGGCCTTTCCTAAGTTATTACCTTTCATTTGAGCCATGTCCGGTAGCGAACTTTGCCGTACGAAGCTGGCGAGACTTACCGAAAGAGTGTAAGGTGGAGACGTATTTTTTTCTATAACAACAACTTTGAAAATCTACAAATACCGAATGGGCCTAACTCCCAAAAAAACCTTCCAGTGGGCCCTTCCCTAAGTTATTACTTTTCATTTGAGCCATGTCCGGTAGCGAACTTTGCCGTACGAAGCTGGCGAGGCTTACCGAAAGAGTGTAAGGTGGAGACGTATTTTTTTTCTATAACAACAACTTTGAAAATCTACAAATACCGAATGGGCCTAACTCCCAAAAAAACCTTCAAGTGGTGCCTTCCCTAAGTTATTACCTTTCATTTCAGCCATGTCCGGTAGCGAACTTTGCCGTACGAAGCTGGCGAGGCTTACCGAAAGAGTGTAAGGTGGAGACGTATTTTTTTCTATAACAACAACTTTGAAAATCTACAAATACCGAATGGGCCTAACTCCCAAAAAAACCTTCCAGTGGGGCCTTTCCTAAGTTATTACCTTTCATTTGAGCCATGTCCGGTAGCGAACTTTGCCGTACGAAGCTGGCGAGACTTACCGAAAGAGTGTAAGGTGGAGACGTATTTTTTTCTATAACAACAACTTTGAAAATCTACAAATACCGAATGGGCCTAACTCCCAAAAAAACCTTCCAGTGGGCCCTTCCCCAAGTTATTACTTTTCATTTGAGCCATGTCCGGTAGCGAACTTTGCCGTACGAAGCTGGCGAGGCTTACCGAAAGAGTGTAAGGTGGAGACGTATTTTTTTTCTATAACAACAACTTTGAAAATCTACAAATACAGAATGGGCCTAACTCCCAAAAAAACCTTCAAGTGGTGCCTTCCCTAAGTTATTACCTTTCATTTCAGCCATGTCCGGTAGCGAACTTTGCCGTACGAAGCTGGCGAGGCTTACCGAAAGAGTGTAAGGTGGAGACGTATTTTTTTCTATAACAACAACTTTGAAAATCTACAAATACCGAATGGGCCTAACTCCCAAAAAAACCTTCCAGTGGGGCCTTTCCTAAGTTATTACCTTTCATTTGAGCCATGTCCGGTAGCAAACTTTGCCGTACGAAGCTGGCGAGACTTACCGAAAGAGTGTAAGGTGGAGACGTATTTTTTTCTATAACAACAACTTTGAAAATCTACAAATACCGAATGGGCCTAACTCCCAAAAAAACCTTCCAGTGGGCCCTTCCCTAAGTTATTACTTTTCATTTGAGCCATGTCCGGTAGCGAACTTTGCCATACGAAGCTGGCGAGGCTTACCGAAAGAGTGTAAGGTGGAGACGTATTTTTTTTCTATAACAACAACTTTGAAAATCTACAAATACCGAATGGGCCTAACTCCCAAAAAAACCTTCAAGTGGTGCCTTCCCTAAGTTATTACCTTTCATTTCAGCCATGTCCGGTAGCGAACTTTGCCGTACGAAGCTGGCGAGGCTTACCGAAAGAGTGTAAGGTGGAGACGTATTTTTTTCTATAACAACAACTTTGAAAATCTACAAATACCGAATGGGCCTAACTCCCAAAAAAACCTTCCAGTGGGGCCTTTCCTAAGTTATTACCTTTCATTTGAGCCATGTCCGGTAGCGAACTTTGCCGTACGAAGCTGGCGAGACTTACCGAAAGAGTGTAAGGTGGAGACGTATTTTTTTCTATAACAACAACTTTGAAAATCTACAAATACCGAATGGGCCTAACTCCCAAAAAAACCTTCCAGTGGGCCCTTCCCTAAGTTATTACTTTTCATTTGAGCCATGTCCGGTAGCGAACTTTGCCGTACGAAGCTGGCGAGGCTTACCGAAAGAGTGTAAGGTGGAGACGTATTTTTTTTCTATAACAACAACTTTGAAAATCTACAAATACCGAATGGGCCTAACTCCCAAAAAAACCTTCAAGTGGTGCCTTCCCTAAGTTATTACCTTTCATTTCAGCCATGTCCGGTAGCGAACTTTGCCGTACGAAGCTGGCGAGGCTTACCGAAAGAGTGTAAGGTGGAGACGTATTTTTTTCTATAACAACAACTTTGAAAATCTACAAATACCGAATGGGCCTAACTCCCAAAAAAACCTTCCAGTGGGGCCTTTCCTAAGTTATTAACTTTCATTTGAGCCATGTCCGGTAGCGAACTTTGCCGTACGAAGCTGGCGAGACTTACCGAAAGAGTGTAAGGTGGAGACGTATTTTTTTCTATAACAACAACTTTGAAAATCTACAAATACCGAATGGGCTTAACTCCCAAAAAAACCTTCAAGTGGGCCCTTCCCTAAGTTATTACTTTTCATTTGAGCCATGTCCGGTAGCGAACTTTGCCGTACGAAGCTGGCGAGGCTTACCGAAAGAGTGTAAGGTGGAGACGTATTTTTTTTCTATAACAACAACTTTGAAAATCTACAAATACCGAATGGGCCTAACTCCCAAAAAAACCTTCAAGTGGTGCCTTCCCTAAGTTATTACCTTTCATTTCAGCCATGTCCGGTAGCGAACTTTGCCGTACGAAGCTGGCGAGGCTTACCGAAAGAGTGTAAGGTGGAGACGTATTTTTTTCTATAACAACAACTTTGAAAATCTACAAATACCGAATGGGCCTAACTCCCAAAAAAACCTTCCAGTGGGGCCTTTCCTAAGTTATTACCTTTCATTTGAGCCATGTCCGGTAGCGAACTTTGCCGTACGAAGCTGGCGAGACTTACCGAAAGAGTGTAAGGTGGAGACGTATTTTTTTCTATAACAACAACTTTGAAAATCTACAAATACCGAATGGGCCTAACTCCCAAAAAAACCTTCCAGTGGGCCCTTCCCTAAGTGATTACTTTTCATTTGAGCCATGTCCGGTAGCGAACTTTGCCGTACGAAGCTGGCGAGGCTTACCGAAAGAGTGTAAGGTGGAGACGTATTTTTTTTCTATAACAACAACTTTGAAAATCTACAAATACCGAATGGGCCTAACTCCCAAAAAAACCTTCAAGTGGTGCCTTCCCTAAGTTATTACCTTTCATTTCAGCCATGTCCGGTAGCGAACTTTGCCGTACGAAGCTGGCGAGGCTTACCGAAAGAGTGTAAGGTGGAGACGTATTTTTTTCTATAACAACAACTTTGAAAATCTACAAATACCGAATGGGCCTAACTCCCAAAAAAACCTTCCAGTGGGGCCTTTCCTAAGTTATTACCTTTCATTTGAGCCATGTCCGGTAGCGAACTTTGCCGTACGAAGCTGGCGAGACTTACCGAAAGAGTGTAAGGTGGAGACGTATTTTTTTCTATAACAACAACTTTGAAAATCTACAAATACCGAATGGGCCTAACTCCCAAAAAACCTTCCAGTGGGCCCTTCCCTTAGTTATTACTTTTCATTTGAGCCATGTCCGGTAGCGAACTTTGCCGTACGAAGCTGGCGAGGCTTACCGAAAGAGTGTAAGGTGGAGACGTATTTTTTTTCTATAACAACAACTTTGAAAATCTACAAATACCGAATGGGCCTAATTCCCAAAAAAACCTTCCAGTGGGGCCTTTCCTAAGTTATTACCTTTCATTTGAGCCATGTCCGGTAGCGAACTTTGCCGTACGAAGCTGGCGAGACTTACCGAAAGAGTGTAAGGTGGAGACGTATTTTTTTCTATAACAACAACTTTGAAAATCTACAAATACCGAATGGGCCTAACTCCCAAAAAAACCTTCCAGTGGGCCCTTCCCTAAGTTATTACTTTTCATTTGAGCCATGTCCGGTAGCGAACTTTGCCGTACGAAGCTGGCGAGGCTTACCGAAAGAGTGTAAGGTGGAGACGTATTTTTTTTCTATAACAACAACTTTGAAAATCTACAAATACCGAATGGGCCTAACTCCCAAAAAACCTTCAAGTGGTGCCTTCCCTAAGCTATTACCTTTCATTTGAGCCATGTCCGGTAGCGAACTTTGCCGTACGAAGCTGGCGAGGCTTACCGAAAGAGTGTAAGGTGGAGACGTATTTTTTTCTATAACAACAACTTTGAAAATCTACAAATACCGAATGGGCCTAACTCCGAAAAAAACCTTCCAGTGGGGCCTTTCCTAAGTTATTACCTTTCATTTGAGCCATGTCCGGTAGCGAACTTTGCCGTACGAAGCTGGCGAGACTTACCGAAAGAGTGTAAGGTGGAGACGTATTTTTTTCTATAACAACAACTTTGAAAATCTACAAATACCGAATGGGCCTAACTCCCAAAAAAACCTTCCAGTGGGCCCTTCCCTAAGTTATTACTTTTCATTTGAGCCATGTCCGGTAGCGAACTTTGCCGTACGAAGCTGGCGAGGCTTACCGAAAGAGTGTAAGGTGGAGACGTATTTTTTTTCTATAACAACAACTTTGAAAATCTACAAATACCGAATGGGCCTAACTCCCAAAAAAACCTTCAAGTGGTGCCTTCCCTAAGTTATTACCTTTCATTTCAGCCATGTCCGGTAGCGAACTTTGCCGTACGAAGCTGGCGAGGCTTACCGAAAGAGTGTAAGGTGGAGACGTATTTTTTTCTATAACAACAACTTTGAAAATCTACAAATACCGAATGGGCCTAACTCCCAAAAAAACCTTCCAGTGGGGCCTTTCCTAAGTTATTACCTTTCATTTGAGCCATGTCCGGTAGCGAACTTTGCCGTACGAAGCTGGCGAGACTTACCGAAAGAGTGTAAGGTGGAGACGTATTTTTTTCTATAACAACAACTTTGAAAATCTACAAATACCGAATGGGCCTAACTCCCAAAAAAACCTTCCAGTGGGCCCTTCCCTAAGTTATTACTTTTCATTTGAGCCATGTCCGGTAGCGAACTTTGCCGTACGAAGCTGGCGAGGCTTACCGAAAGAGTGTAAGGTGGAGACGTATTTTTTTTCTATAACAACAACTTTGAAAATCTACAAATACCGAATGGGCCTAACTCCCAAAAAAACCTTCAAGTGGTGCCTTCCCTAAGTTATTACCTTTCATTTCAGCCATGTCCGGTAGCGAACTTTGCCGTACGAAGCTGGCGAGGCTTACCGAAAGAGTGTAAGGTGGAGACGTATTTTTTTCTATAACAACAACTTTGAAAATCTACAAATACCGAATGGGCCTAACTCCCAAAAAAACCTTCCAGTGGGGCCTTTCCTAAGTTATTACCTTTCATTTGAGCCATGTCCGGTAGCGAACTTTGCCGTACGAAGCTGGCGAGACTTACCGAAAGAGTGTAAGGTGGAGACGTATTTTTTTCTATAACAACAACTTTGAAAATCTACAAATACCGAATGGGCCTAACTCCCAAAAAAACCTTCCAGTGGGCCCTTCCCCAAGTTATTACTTTTCATTTGAGCCATGTCCGGTAGCGAACTTTGCCGTACGAAGCTGGCGAGGCTTACCGAAAGAGTGTAAGGTGGAGACGTATTTTTTTTCTATAACAACAACTTTGAAAATCTACAAATACAGAATGGGCCTAACTCCCAAAAAAACCTTCAAGTGGTGCCTTCCCTAAGTTATTACCTTTCATTTCAGCCATGTCCGGTAGCGAACTTTGCCGTACGAAGCTGGCGAGGCTTACCGAAAGAGTGTAAGGTGGAGACGTATTTTTTTCTATAACAACAACTTTGAAAATCTACAAATACCGAATGGGCCTAACTCCCAAAAAAACCTTCCAGTGGGGCCTTTCCTAAGTTATTACCTTTCATTTGAGCCATGTCCGGTAGCAAACTTTGCCGTACGAAGCTGGCGAGACTTACCGAAAGAGTGTAAGGTGGAGACGTATTTTTTTCTATAACAACAACTTTGAAAATCTACAAATACCGAATGGGCCTAACTCCCAAAAAAACCTTCCAGTGGGCCCTTCCCTAAGTTATTACTTTTCATTTGAGCCATGTCCGGTAGCGAACTTTGCCATACGAAGCTGGCGAGGCTTACCGAAAGAGTGTAAGGTGGAGACGTATTTTTTTTCTATAACAACAACTTTGAAAATCTACAAATACCGAATGGGCCTAACTCCCAAAAAAACCTTCAAGTGGTGCCTTCCCTAAGTTATTACCTTTCATTTCAGCCATGTCCGGTAGCGAACTTTGCCGTACGAAGCTGGCGAGGCTTACCGAAAGAGTGTAAGGTGGAGACGTATTTTTTTCTATAACAACAACTTTGAAAATCTACAAATACCGAATGGGCCTAACTCCCAAAAAAACCTTCCAGTGGGGCCTTTCCTAAGTTATTACCTTTCATTTGAGCCATGTCCGGTAGCGAACTTTGCCGTACGAAGCTGGCGAGACTTACCGAAAGAGTGTAAGGTGGAGACGTATTTTTTTCTATAACAACAACTTTGAAAATCTACAAATACCGAATGGGCCTAACTCCCAAAAAAACCTTCCAGTGGGCCCTTCCCTAAGTTATTACTTTTCATTTGAGCCATGTCCGGTAGCGAACTTTGCCGTACGAAGCTGGCGAGGCTTACCGAAAGAGTGTAAGGTGGAGACGTATTTTTTTTCTATAACAACAACTTTGAAAATCTACAAATACCGAATGGGCCTAACTCCCAAAAAAACCTTCAAGTGGTGCCTTCCCTAAGTTATTACCTTTCATTTCAGCCATGTCCGGTAGCGAACTTTGCCGTACGAAGCTGGCGAGGCTTACCGAAAGAGTG
This sequence comes from Mytilus californianus, assembly GCF_021869535.1. NCBI lineage: Eukaryota > Metazoa > Mollusca > Bivalvia > Mytilida > Mytilidae > Mytilus > Mytilus californianus. The sequence continues at coordinate 80,756,746 of NW_026262745.1, read as the reverse complement.
TAAGGTGGAGACGTATTTTTTTCTATAACAACAACTTTGAAAATCTACAAATACCGAATGGGCCTAACTCCCAAAAAAACTTTCCAGTGGGGCCTTTCCTAAGTTATTAACTTTCATTTGAGCCATGTCCGGTAGCGAACTTTGCCGTACGAAGCTGGCGAGACTTACCGAAAGAGTGTAAGGTGGAGACGTATTTTTTTCTATAACAACAACTTTGAAAATCTACAAATACCGAATGGGCTTAACTCCCAAAAAAACCTTCAAGTGGGCCCTTCCCTAAGTTATTACTTTTCATTTGAGCCATGTCCGGTAGCGAACTTTGCCGTACGAAGCTGGCGAGGCTTACCGAAAGAGTGTAAGGTGGAGACGTATTTTTTTTCTATAACAACAACTTTGAAAATCTACAAATACCGAATGGGCCTAACTCCCAAAAAAACCTTCAAGTGGTGCCTTCCCTAAGTTATTACCTTTCATTTCAGCCATGTCCGGTAGCGAACTTTGCCGTACGAAGCTGGCGAGGCTTACCGAAAGAGTGTAAGGTGGAGACGTATTTTTTTCTATAACAACAACTTTGAAAATCTACAAATACCGAATGGGCCTAACTCCCAAAAAAACCTTCCAGTGGGGCCTTTCCTAAGTTATTACCTTTCATTTGAGCCATGTCCGGTAGCGAACTTTGCCGTACGAAGCTGGCGAGACTTACCGAAAGAGTGTAAGGTGGAGACGTATTTTTTTCTATAACAACAACTTTGAAAATCTACAAATACCGAATGGGCCTAACTCCCAAAAAAACCTTCCAGTGGGCCCTTCCCTAAGTTATTACTTTTCATTTGAGCCATGTCCGGTAGCGAACTTTGCCGTACGAAGCTGGCGAGGCTTACCGAAAGAGTGTAAGGTGGAGACGTATTTTTTTTCTATAACAACAACTTTGAAAATCTACAAATACCGAATGGGCCTAACTCCCAAAAAAACCTTCAAGTGGTGCCTTCCCTAAGTTATTACCTTTCATTTCAGCCATGTCCGGTAGCGAACTTTGCCGTACGAAGCTGGCGAGGCTTACCGAAAGAGTGTAAGGTGGAGACGTATTTTTTTCTATAACAACAACTTTGAAAATCTACAAATACCGAATGGGCCTAACTCCCAAAAAAACCTTCCAGTGGGGCCTTTCCTAAGTTATTACCTTTCATTTGAGCCATGTCCGGTAGCGAACTTTGCCGTACGAAGCTGGCGAGACTTACCGAAAGAGTGTAAGGTGGAGACGTATTTTTTTCTATAACAACAACTTTGAAAATCTACAAATACCGAATGGGCCTAACTCCCAAAAAAACCTTCCAGTGGGCCCTTCCCTAAGTTATTACTTTTCATTTGAGCCATGTCCGGTAGCGAACTTTGCCGTACGAAGCTGGCGAGGCTTACCGAAAGAGTGTAAGGTGGAGACGTATTTTTTTTCTATAACAACAACTTTGAAAATCTACAAATACCGAATGGGCCTAATTCCCAAAAAAACCTTCCAGTGGGGCCTTTCCTAAGTTATTACCTTTCATTTGAGCCATGTCCGGTAGCGAACTTTGCCGTACGAAGCTAGCGAGACTTACCGAAAGAGTGTAAGGTGGAGACGTATTTTTTTCTATAACAACAACTTTGAAAATCTACAAATACCGAATGGGCCTAACTCCCAAAAAAACCTTCCAGTGGGCCCTTCCCTAAGTTATTACTTTTCATTTGAGCCATGTCCGGTAGCGAACTTTGCCGTACGAAGCTGGCGAGGCTTACCGAAAGAGTGTAAGGTGGAGACGTATTTTTTTTCTATAACAACAACTTTGAAAATCTACAAATACCGAATGGGCCTAACTCCCAAAAAAACCTTCAAGTGGTGCCTTCCCTAAGTTATTACCTTTCATTTCAGCCATGTCCGGTAGCGAACTTTGCCGTACGAAGCTGGCGAGGCTTACCGAAAGAGTGTAAGGTGGAGACGTATTTTTTTCTATAACAACAACTTTAAAAATCTACAAATACCGAATGGGCCTAACTCCCAAAAAAACCTTCAAGTGGGGCCTTTCCTAAGTTATTACCTTTCATTTGAGCCATGTCCGGTAGCGAACTTTGCCGTACGAAGCTGGCGAGACTTACCGAAAGAGTGTAAGGTGGAGACGTATTTTTTTCTATAACAACAACTTTGAAAATCTACAAATACCGAATGGGCCTAACTCCCAAAAAAACCTTCCAGTGGGCCCTTCCCTAAGTTATTACTTTTCATTTGAGCCATGTCCGATAGCGAACTTTGCCGTACGAAGCTGGCGAGGCTTACCGAAAGAGTGTAAGGTGGAGACGTATTTTTTTTCTATAACAACAACTTTGAAAATCTACAAATACCGAATGGGCCTAACTCCCAAAAAAACCTTCAAGTGGTGCCTTCCCTAAGTTATTACCTTTCATTTGAGCCATGTCCGGTAGCGAACTTTGCCGTACGAAGCTGGCGAGGCTTACCGAAAGAGTGTAAGGTGGAGACGTATTTTTTTCTATAACAACAACTTTGAAAATCTACAAATACCGAATGGGCCTAACTCCCAAAAAAACCTTCCAGTGGGGCCTTTCCTAAGTTATTACCTTTCATTTGAGCCATGTCCGGTAGCGAACTTTGCCATACGAAGCTGGCGAGACTTACCGAAAGAGTGTAAGGTGGAGACGTATTTTTTTCTATAACAACAACTTTGAAAATCTACAAATACCGAATGGGCCTAACTCCCAAAAAAACCTTCCAGTGGGCCCTTCCCTAAGTTATTACTTTTCATTTGAGCCATGTCCGGTAGCGAGCTTTGCCGTACGAAGCTGGCGAGGCTTACCGAAAGAGTGTAAGGTGGAGACGTATTTTTTTTCTATAACAACAACTTTGAAAATCTACAAATACCGAAAGGGCCCAACTCCCCAAAAAACCTTCAAGTGGTGCCTTCCCTAAGTTATTACCTTTCATTTGAGCCATGTCCGGTAGCGAACTTTGCCGTACGAAGCTGGCGAGGCTTACCGAAAGAGTGTAAGGTGGAGACGTATTTTTTTCTATAACAACAACTTTGAAAATCTACAAATACCGAATGGGCCTAACTCCCAAAAAAACCTTCCAGTGGGGCCTTTCCTAAGTTATTACCTTTCATTTGAGCCATGTCCGGTAGTGAACTTTGCAGTACGAAGCTGGCGAGACTTACCGAAAGAGTGTAAGGTGGAGACGTATTTTTTTCTATAACAACAACTTTGAAAATCTACAAATACCGAATGGGCCTAACTCCCAAAAAAACCTTCCAGTGGGCCCTTCCCTAAGTTATTACTTTTCATTTGAGCCATATCCGGTAGCGAACTCTACCGTACGAAGCTGGCGAGGCTTACCGAAAGAGTGTAAGGTGGAGACGTATTTTTTTTCTATAACAACAACTTTGAAAATCTACAAATACCGAATGGGCCTAACTCCCAAAAAAACCTTCAAGTGGTGCCTTCCCTAAGTTATTACCTTTCATTTGAGCCATGTCCGGTAGCGAACTTTGCCGTACGAAGCTGGCGAGGCTTACCGAAAGAGTGTAAGGTGGAGACGTATTTTTTTCTATAACAACAACTTTGAAAATCTACAAATACCGAATGGGCCTAACTCCCAAAAAAACCTTCCAGTGGGGCCTTTCCTAAGTTATTACCTTTCATTTGAGCCATGTCCGGTAGCGAACTTTGCCGTACGAAGCTGGCGAGACTTACCGAAAGAGTGTAAGGTGGAGACGTATTTTTTTCTATAACAACAACTTTGAAAATCTACAAATACCGAATGGGCCTAACTCCCAAAAAAACCTTCCAGTGGGCCCTTCCCTAAGTTATTACTTTTCATTTGAGCCATGTCCGGTAGCGAAATTTGCCGTACGAAGCTGGCGAGGCTTACCGAAAGAGTGTAAGGTGGAGACGTATTTTTTTTCTATAACAACAACTTTGAAAATCTACAAATACCGAATGGGCCTAACTCCCAAAAAAACCTTCAAGTGGTGCCTTCCCTAAGTTATTACCTTTCATTTCAGCCATGTCCGGTAGCGAACTTTGCCGTACGAAGCTGGCGAGGCTTACCGAAAGAGTGTAAGGTGGAGACGTATTTTTTTCTATAACAACAACTTTGAAAATCTACAAATACCGAATGGGCCTAATTCCCAAAAAAATCTTCCAGTGGGGCCTTTCCTAAGTTATTACCTTTCATTTGAGCCATGTCCGGTAGCGAACTTTGCCGTACGAAGCTGGCGAGACTTACCGAAAGAGTGTAAGGTGGAGACGTATTTTTTTCTATAACAACAACTTTGAAAATCTACAAATACCGAATGGGCCTAACTCCCAAAAAAACCTTCCAGTGAGCCCTTCCCTAAGTTATTACTTTTCATTTGAGCCATGTCCGGTAGCGAACTTTGCCGTACGAAGCTGGCGAGGCTTACCGAAAGAGTGTAAGGTGGAGACGTATTTTTTTTCTATAACAACAACTTTGAAAATCTACAAATACCGAATGGGCCTAACTCCCAAAAAAACCTTCAAGTGGTGCCTTCCCTAAGTTATTACCTTTCATTTCAGCCATGTCCGGTAGGGAACTTTGCCGTACGAAGCTGGCGAGGCTTACCGAAAGAGTGTAAGGTGGAGACGTATTTTTTTCTATAACAACAACTTTGAAAATCTACAAATACCAAATGGGCCTAACTCCCAAAAAAACCTTCCAGTGGGGCCTTTCCTAAGTTATTACCTTTCATTTGAGCCATGTCCGGTAGCGAACTTTGCCGTACGAAGCTGGCGAGACTTACCGAAAGAGTGTAAGGTGGAGACGTATTTTTTTCTATAACAACAACTTTGAAAATCTACAAATACCGAATGGGCCTAACTCCCAAAAAAACCTTCCAGTGGGCCCTTCCTTAAGTTATTACTTTTCATTTGAGCCATGTCCGGTAGCGAACTTTGCCGTACGAAGCTGGCGAGGCTTACCGAAAGAGTGTAAGGTGGAGACGTATTTTTTTTCTATAACAACAACTTTGAAAATCTACAAATACCGAATGGGCCTAACTCCCAAAAAAACCTTCAAGTGGTGCCTTCCCTAAGTTATTACCTTTCATTTCAGCCATGTCCGGTAGCGAACTTTGCCGTACGAAGCTGGCAAGGCTTACCGAAAGAGTGTAAGGTGGAGACGTATTTTTTTCTATAACAACAACTTTGAAAATCTACAAATACCGAATGGGCCTAACTCCCAAAAAAACCTTCCAGTGGGGCCTTTCCTAAGTTATTACCTTTCATTTGAGCCATGTCCGGTAGCGAACTTTGCCGTACGAAGCTGGCGAGACTTACCGAAAGAGTGTAAGGTGGAGACGTATTTTTTTCTATAACAACAACTTTGAAAATCTACAAATACCGAATGGGCCTAACTCCCAAAAAAACCTTCCAGTGGGCCCTTCCCTAAGTTATTACTTTTCATTTGAGCCATGTCCGGTAGCGAACTTTGCCGTACGAAGCTGGCGAGGCTTACCGAAAGAGTGTAAGGTGGAGACGTATTTTTTTTCTATAACAACAACTTTGAAAATCTACAAATACCGAAAGGGCCTAACTCCCAAAAAAACCTTCAAGTGGTGCCTTCCCTAATTTATTACCTTTCATTTCAGCCATGTCCGGTAGCGAACTTTGCCGTACGAAGCTGGCGAGGCTTACCGAAAGAGTGTAAGGTGGAGACGTATTTTTTTCTATAACAACAACTTTGAAAATCTACAAATACCGAATGGGCCTAATTCCCAAAAAAACCTTCCAGTGGGGCCTTTCCTAAGTTATTACCTTTCATTTGAGCCATGTCCGGTAGCGAACTTTGCCGTACGAAGCTGGCGAGACTTACCGAAAGAGTGTAAGGTGGAGACGTATTTTTTTCTATAACAACAACTTTGAAAATCTACAAATACCGAATGGGCCTAACTCCCCAAAAAACCTTCCAGTGGGCCCTTCCCTAAGTTATTACTTTTCATTTGAGCCATGTCCGGTAGCGAACTTTGCCGTACGAAACTGGCGAGGCTTACCGAAAGAGTGTAAGGTGGAGACGTATTTTTTTTCTATAACAACAACTTTGAAAATCTACAAATACCGAATGGGCCTAACTCCCAAAAAAACCTTCCAGTGGGGCCTTTCCTAAGTTATTACCTTTCATTTGAGCCATGTCCGGTAGCGAACTTTGCCGTACGAAGCTGGCGAGACTTACCGAAAGAGTGTAAGGTGGAGACGTATTTTTTTCTATAACAACAACTTTGAAAATCTACAAATACCGAATGGGCCTAACTCCCAAAAAAACCTTCCAGTGGGCCCTTCCCTAAGTTATTACTTTTCATTTGAGCCATGTCCGGTAGCGAACTTTGCCGTACGAAGCTGGCGAGGCTTACCGAAAGAGTGTAAGGTGGAGACGTATTTTTTTTCTATAACAACAACTTTGAAAATCTACAAATACCGAATGGGCCTAACTCCCAAAAAAACCTTCAAGTGGTGCCTTCCCTAAGTTATTACCTTTCATTTCAGCCATGTCCGGTAGCGAACTTTGCCGTACGAAGCTGGCGAGGCTTACCGAAAGAGTGTAAGGTGGAGACGTATTTTTTTTCTATAACAACAACTTTAAAAATCTACAAATACCGAATGGGCCTAACTCCCAAAAAAACCTTCCAGTGGGGCCTTTCGTAAGTTATTACCTTTCATTTGAGCCATGTCCGGTAGCGAACTTTGCCGTACGAAGCTGGCGAGACTTACCGAAAGAGTGTAAGGTGGAGACGTATTTTTTTCTATAACAACAACTTTGAAAATCTACAAATACCGAATGGGCCTAACTCCCAAAAAAACCTTCCAGTGGGCCCTTCCCTAAGTTATTACTTTTCATTTGAGCCATGTCCGGTAGCGAACTTTGCCGTACGAAGCTGGCGAGGCTTACCGAAAGAGTGTTAGGTGGAGACGTATTTTTTTTCTATAACAACAACTTTGAAAATCTACAAATACCGAATGGGCCTAACTCCCAAAAAAACCTTCAAGTGGTGCCTTCCCTAAGTTATTACCTTTCATTTCAGCCATGTCCGGTAGCGAACTTTGCCGTACGAAGCTGGCGAGGCTTACCGAAAGAGTGTAAGGTGGAGACGTATTTTTTTCTATAACAACAACTTTGAAAATCTACAAATACCGAATGGGCCTAACTCCCAAAAAAACCTTCCAGTTGGGCCTTTCCTAAGTTATTACCTTTCATTTGAGCCATGTCCGGTAGCGAACTTTGCCGTACGAAGCTGGCGAGACTTACCGAAAGAGTGTAAGGTGGAGACGTATTTTTTTCTATAACAACAACTTTGAAAATCTACAAATACCGAATGGGCCTAACTCCCAAAAAAACCTTCAAGTGGTGCCTTCCCTAAGTTATTACCTTTCATTTCAGCCATGTCCGGTAGCGAACTTTGCGGTACGAAGCTGGCGAGGCTTACCGAAAGAGTGTAAGGTGGAGACGTATTTTTTTTCTATAACAACAACTTTGAAAATCTACAAATACCGAATGGGCCTAACTCCCAAAAAAACCTTCCAGTGGGGCCTTTCCTAAGTTATTACCTTTCATTTGAGCCATGTCCGGTAGCGAACTTTGCCGTACGAAGCTGGCGAGACTTACCGAAAGAGTGTAAGGTGGAGACGTATTTTTTTCTATAACAACAACTTTGAAAATCTACAAATACCGAATGGGCCTAACTCCCAAAAAAACCTTCCAGTGGGCCCTTCCCTAAGTTATTACTTTTCATTTGAGCCATGTCCGGTAGCGAACTTTGCCGTACGAAGCTGGCGAGGCTTACCGAAAGAGTGTAAGGTGGAGACGTATTTTTTTCTATAACAACAACTTTGAAAATCTACAAATACCGAATGGGCCTAACTCCCAAAAAAACCTTCCAGTGGGCCCTTCCCTAAGTTATTACTTTTCATTTGAGCCATGTCCGGTAGCGAACTTTGCCGTACGAAGCTGGCGAGGCTTACCGAAAGAGTGTAAGGTGGAGACGTATTTTTTTTCTATAACAACAACTTTGAAAATCTACAAATACCGAATGGGCCTAACTCCCAAAAAAACCTTCAAGTGGTGCCTTCCCTAAGTTATTACCTTTCATTTCAGCCATGTCCAGTAGCGAACTTTGCGGTACGAAGCTGGCGAGGCTTACCGAAAGAGTGTAAGGTGGAGACGTATTTTTTTTCTATAACAACAACTTTGAAAATCTACAAATACCGAATGGGCCTAACTCCCAAAAAAACCTTCCAGTGGGCCCTTTCCTAAGTTATTACCTTTCATTTGAGCCATGTCCTGTAGCGAACTTTGCCGTACGAAGCTGGCGAGGCTTACCGAAAGAGTGTAAGGTGGAGACGTATTTTTTTCTATAACAACAACTTTGAAAATGTACAAATACCGAATGGGCCTAACTCCCAAAAAAACCTTCCAGTGGGCCCTTCCCTAAGTTATTACTTTTCATTTGAGTCATGTCCGGTAGCGAACTTTGCCGTACGAAGCTGGCGAGGCTTACCGAAAGAGTGTAAGGTGGAGACGTATTTTTTTTCTATAACAACAACTTTGAAAATCTACAAATACCGAATGGGCCTAACTCCCAAAAAAACCTTCAAGTGGTGCCTTCCCTAAGTTATTACCTTTCATTTCAGCCATGTCCGGTAGCGAACTTTGCCGTACGAAGCTGGCGAGGCTTACCGAAAGAGTGTAAGGTGGAGACGTATTTTTTTCTATAACAACAACTTTGAAAATCTACAAATACCGAATGGGCCTAATTCCCAAAAAAACCTTCCAGTGGGGCCTTTCCTAAGTTATTACCTTTCATTTGAGCCATGTCCGGTAGCGAACTTTGCCGTACGAAGCTGGCGAGACTTACCGAAAGAGTGTAAGGTGGAGACGTATTTTTTTCTATAACAACAACTTTGAAAATCTACAAATACCGAATGGGCCTAACTCCCAAAAAAACCTTCCAGTGGGCCCTTCCCTAAGTTATTACTTTTCATTTGAGCCATGTCCGGTAGCGAACTTTGCCGTACGAAGCTGGCGAGGCTTACCGAAAGAGTGTAAGGTGGAGACGTATTTTTTTCTATAACAACAACTTTGAAAATCTACAAATACCGAATGGGCCTAACTCCCAAAAAAACCTTCCAGTGGGCCCTTCCCTAAGTTATTACTTTTCATTTGAGCCATGTCCGGTAGCGAACTTTGCCGTACGAAGCTGGCGAGGCTTACCGAAAGAGTGTAAGGTGGAGACGTATTTTTTTTCTATAACAACAACTTTGAAAATCTACAAATACCGAATGGGCCTAACTCCCAAAAAAACCTTCAAGTGGTGCCTTCCCTAAGTTATTACCTTTCATTTCAGCCATGTCCAGTAGCGAACTTTGCGGTACGAAGCTGGCGAGGCTTACCGAAAGAGTGTAAGGTGGAGACGTATTTTTTTTCTATAACAACAACTTTGAAAATCTACAAATACCGAATGGGCCTAACTCCCAAAAAAACCTTCCAGTGGGGCCTTTCCTAAGTTATTACCTTTCATTTGAGCCATGTCCGGTAGCGAACTTTGCCGTACGAAGCTGGCGAGACTTACCGAAAGAGTGTAAGGTGGAGACGTATTTTTTTCTATAACAACAACTTTGAAAATCTACAAATACCGAATGGGCCTAACTCCCAAAAAAACCTTCCAGTGGGCCCTTCCCTAAGTTATTACTTTTCATTTGAGTCATGTCCGATAGCGAACTTTGCCGTACGAAGCTGGCGAGGCTTACCGAAAGAGTGTAAGGTGGAGACGTATTTTTTTTCTATAACAACAACTTTGAAAATCTACAAATACCGAATGGGCCATACTCCCAAAAAAACCTTCAAGTGGTGCCTTCCCTAAGTTATTACCTTTCATTTCAGCCATGTCCGGTAGCGAACTTTGCCGTACGAAGCTGGCGAGACTTACCGAAAGAGTGTAAGGTGGAGACGTATTTTTTTCTATAACAACAACTTTGAAAATGTACAAATACCGAATGGGCCTAACTCCCAAAAAAACCTTCCAGTGGGCCCTTCCCTAAGTTATTACTTTTCATTTGAGTCATGTCCGATAGCGAACTTTGCTGTACGAAGCTGGCGAGGCTTACCGAAAGAGTGTAAGGTGGAGACGTATTTTTTTTCTATAACAACAACTTTGAAAATCTACAAATACCGAATGGGCCTAACTCCCAAAAAAACCTTCAAGTGGTGCCTTCCCTAAGTTATTACCTTTCATTTCAGCCATGTCCGGTAGCGAACTTTGCCGTACGAAGCTGGCGAGGCTTACCGAAAGAGTGTAAGGTGGAGACGTATTTTTTTCTATAACAACAACTTTGAAAATCTACAAATACCGAATGGGCCTAATTCCCAAAAAAACCTTCCAGTGGGGCCTTTCCTAAGTTATTACCTTTCATTTGAGCCATGTCCGGTAGCGAACTTTGCCGTACGAAGCTGGCGAGACTTACCGAAAGAGTGTAAGGTGGAGACGTATTTTTTTCTATAACAACAACTTTGAAAATCTACAAATACCGAATGGGCCTAAGTCCCAAAAAAACCTTCCAGTGGGCTCTTCCCTAAGTTATTACTTTTCATTTGAGCCATGTCCGGTAGCGAACTTTGCCGTACGAAGCTGGCGAGGCTTACCGAAAGAGTGTAAGGTGGAGACGTATTTTTTTTTCTATAACAACAACTTTGAAAATCTACAAATACCGAATGGGCCTAACTCCCAAAAAAACCTTCAAGTGGTGCCTTCCCTAAGTTATTACCTTTCATTTGAGCCATGTCCGGTAGCGAACTTTGCCGTACGAAGCTGGCGAGACTTACCGAAAGAGTGTAAGGTGGAGACGTATTTTTTTCTATAACAACAACTTTGAAAATCTACAAATACCGAATGGGCCTAACTCCCAAAAAAACCTTCCAGTGGGCCCTTCCCTAAGTTATTACTTTTCATTTGAGCCATGTCCGGTAGCGAACTTTGCCGTACGAAGCTGGCGAGGCTTACCGAAAGAGTGTAAGGTGGAGACGTATTTTTTTTCTATAACAACAACTTTGAAAATCTACAAATACCGAATGGGCCTAACTCCCAAAAAAACCTTCAAGTGGTGCCTTCCCTAAGTTATTACCTTTCATTTGAGCCATGTCCGGTAGCGAAATTTGCCGTACGAAGCTGGCGAGACTTACCGAAAGAGTGTAAGGTGGAGACGTATTTTTTTCTATAACAACAACTTTGAAAATCTACAAATACCGAATGGGCCTAACTCCCAAAAAAACCTTCCAGTGGGCCCTTCCCTAAGTTATTACTTTTCATTTGAGCCATGTCCGGTAGCGAACTTTGCCGTACGAAGCTGGCGAGGCTTACCGAAAGAGTGTAAGGTGGAGACGTATTTTTTTTCTATAACAACAACTTTGAAAATCTACAAATACCGAATGGGCCTAACTCCCAAAAAAACCTTCAAGTGGTGCCTTCCCTAAGTTATTACCTTTCATTTCAGCCATGTCCGGTAGCGAACTTTGCCGTACGAAGCTGGCGAGGCTTACCGAAAGAGTGTAAGGTGGAGACGTATTTTTTTCTATAACAACAACTTTGAAAATCTACAAATACCGAATGGGCCTAACTCCCAAAAAAACCTTCCAGTGGGGCCTTTCCTAAGTTATTACCTTTCATTTGAGCCATGTCCGGTAGCGAACTTTGCCGTACGAAGCTGGCGAGACTTACCGAAAGAGTGTAAGGTGGAGACGTATTTTTTTCTATAACAACAACTTTGAAAATCTACAAATACCGAATGGGCCTAACTCCCAAAAAAACCTTCCAGTGGGCCCTTCCCTAAGTTATTACTTTTCATTTGAGCCATGTCCAGTAGCGAACTTTGCCGTACGAAGCTGGCGAGGCTTACCGAAAGAGCGTAAGGTGGAGACGTATTTTTTTTCTATAACAACAACTTTGAAAATCTACAAATACCGAATGGGCCTAACTCCCAAAAAAACCTTCCAGTGGGGCCTTTCCTAAGTTATTACCTTTCATTTGAGCCATGTCCGGTAGCGAACTTTGCCGTACGAAGCTGGCGAGACTTACCGAAAGAGTGTAAGGTGGAGACGTATTTTTTACTATAACAACAACTTTGAAAATCTACAAATACCGAATGGGCCTAACTCCCAAAAAAACCTTCCAGTGGGCCCTTCCCTAAGTTATTACTTTTCATTTGAGCCATGTCCGGTAGCGAACTTTGCCGTACGAAGCTGGCGAGGCTTATCGAAAGAGTGTAAGGTGGAGACGTATTTTTTTTCTATAACAACAACTTTGAAAATCTACAAATACCGAATGGGCCTAACTCCCAAAAAAACCTTCAAGTGGTGCCTTCCCTAAGTTATTACCTTTCATTTGAGCCATGTCCGGTAGCGAACTTTGCCGTACGAAGCTGGCGAGGCTTACCGAAAGAGTGTAAGGTGGAGACGTATTTTTTTCTATAACAACAACTTTGAAAATCTACAAATACCGAATGGGCCTAACTCCCAAAAAAACCTTCCAGTGGGGCCTTTCCTAAGTTATTACCTTTCATTTGAGCCATGTCCGGTAGCGAACTTTGCCGTACGAAGCTGGCGAGACTTACCGAAAGAGTGTAAGGTGGAGACGTATTTTTTTCTATAACAACAACTTTGAAAATCTACAAATACCGAATGGGCCTAACTCCCAAAAAAACCTTCCAGTGGGCCCTTCCCTAAGTTATTACTTTTCATTTGAGCCATGTCCGGTAGCGAACTTTGCCGTACGAAGCTGGCGAGGCTTACCGAAAGAGTGTAAGGTGGAGACGTATTTTTTTTCTATAACAACAACTTTGAAAATCTACAAATACCGAATGGGCCTAACTCCCAAAAAAACCTTCAAGTGGTGCCTTCCCTAAGTTATTACCTTTCATTTCAGCCATGTCCGGTAGCGAACTTTGCCGTACGAAGCTGGCGAGGCTTACCGAAAGAGTGTAAGGTGGAGACGTATTTTTTTCTATAACAACAACTTTGAAAATCTACAAATACCGAATGGGCCTAACTCCCAAAAAACCTTCCAGTGGGCCCTTCCCTAAGTTATTACTTTTCATTTGAGCCATGTCCGGTAGCGAACTTTGCCGTACGAAGCTGGCGAGGCTTACCGAAAGAGTGTAAGGTGGAGACGTATTTTTTTTCTATAACAACAACTTTGAAAATCTACAAATACCGAATGGGCCTAACTCCCAAAAAAACCTTCCAATGGGCCCTTCCCTAAGTTATTACTTTTCATTTGAGCCATGTCCGGTAGCGAACTTTGCCGTACGAAGCTGGCGAGGCTTACCGAAAGAGTGTAAGGTGGAGACGTATTTTTTTTCTATAACAACAACTTTGAAAATCTACAAATACCGAATGGGCCTAACTCTCAAAAAAACCTTCAAGTGGTGCCTTCCCTAAGTTATTACCTTTCATTTGAGCCATGTCCGGTAGCGAACTTTGCCGTACGAAGCTAGCGAGGCTTACCGAAAGAGTGTTAGGTGGAGACGTATTTTTTTCTATAACAACAACTTTGAAAATCTACAAATACCGAATGGGCCTAACTCCCAAAAAAACCTTCCAGTGGGGCCTTTCCTAAGTTATTACCTTTCATTTGAGCCATGTCCGGTACCGAACTTTGCCGTACGAAGCTGGCGAGACTTACCGAAAGAGTGTAAAGTGGAGACGTATTTTTTTCTATAACAACAACTTTGAAAATCTACAAATACCGAATGGGCCTTACTCCCAAAAAAACCTTCCAGTGGGCCCTTCCCTAAGTTATTACTTTTCATTTGAGCCATGTCCGGTAGCGAACTTTTCCGTACGAAGCTGGCGAGGCTTACCGAAAGAGTGTAAGGTGGAGACGTATTTTTTTTCTATAACAACAACTTTGAAAATCTACAAATACCGAATGGGCCTAACTCCCAAAAAAACCTTCAAGTGGTGCCTTCCCTAAGTTATTACCTTTCATTTCAGCCATGTCCGGTAGCGAACTTTGCCGTACGAAGCTGGCGAGGCTTACCGAAAGAGTGTAAGGTGGAGACGTATTTTTTTCTATAACAACAACTTTGAAAATCTACAAATACCGAATGGGCCTAACTCCCAAAAAAACCTTCCAGTGGGGCCTTTCCTAAGTTATTACCTTTCATTTGAGCCATGTCCGTTAGCGAACTTTGCCGTACGAAGCTGGCGAGACTTACCGAAAGAGTGTTAGGTGGAGACGTATTTTTTTCTATAACAACAACTTTGAAAATCTACAAATACCGAATGGGCCTAACTCCCAAAAAAACCTTCCAGTGGGCCCTTCCCTAAGTTATTACTTTTCATTTGAGCCATGTCCGGTAGCGAACTTTGCCGTACGAAGCTGGCGAGGCTTACCGAAAGAGTGTAAGGTGGAGACGTATTTTTTTTCTATAACAACAACTTTGAAAATCTACAAATACCGAATGGGCCTAACTCCCAAAAAAACCTTCAAGTGATGCCTTCCCTAAGTTATTACCTTTCATTTCAGCCATGTCCGGTAGCGAACTTTGCCGTACGAAGCTGGCGAGGCTTACCGAAAGAGTGTAAGGTGGAGACGTATTTTTTTCTATAACAACAACTTTGAAAATCTACAAATACCGAATGGGCCTAACTCCCAAAAAAACCTTCCAGTGGGGCCTTTCCTAAGTTATTACCTTTCATTTGAGCCATGTCCGGTAGCGAACTTTGCCGTACGAAGCTGGCGAGACTTACCGAAAGAGTGTAAGGTGGAGACGTATTTTTTTCTATAACAACAACTTTGAAAATCTACAAATACCGAATGGGCCTAACTCCCAAAAAACCTTCCAGTGGGCCCTTCCCTAAGTTATTACTTTTCATTTGAGCCATGTCCGGTAGCGAACTTTGCCGTACGAAGCTGGCGAGGCTTACCGAAAGAGTGTAAGGTGGAGACGTATTTTTTTTCTATAACAACAACTTTGAAAATCTACAAATACCGAATGGGCCTAACTCCCAAAAAAACCTTCCAATGGGCCCTTCCCTAAGTTATTACTTTTCATTTGAGCCATGTCCGGTAGCGAACTTTGCCGTACGAAGCTGGCGAGGCTTACCGAAAGAGTGTAAGGTGGAGACGTATTTTTTTTCTATAACAACAACTTTGAAAATCTACAAATACCGAATGGGCCTAACTCTCAAAAAAACCTTCAAGTGGTGCCTTCCCTAAGTTATTACCTTTCATTTGAGCCATGTCCGGTAGCGAACTTTGCCGTACGAAGCTAGCGAGGCTTACCGAAAGAGTGTTAGGTGGAGACGTATTTTTTTCTATAACAACAACTTTGAAAATCTACAAATACCGAATGGGCCTAACTCCCAAAAAAACCTTCCAGTGGGGCCTTTCCTAAGTTATTACCTTTCATTTGAGCCATGTCCGGTACCGAACTTTGCCGTACGAAGCTGGCGAGACTTACCAAAAGAGTGTAAAGTGGAGACGTATTTTTTTCTATAACAACAACTTTGAAAATCTACAAATACCGAATGGGCCTAACTCCCAAAAAAACCTTCCAGTGGGCCCTTCCCTAAGTTATTACTTTTCATTTGAGCCATGTCCGGTAGCGAACTTTGCCGTACGAAGCTGGCGAGGCTTACCGAAAGAGTGTAAGGTGGAGACGTATTTTTTTTCTATAACAACAACTTTGAAAATCTACAAATACCGAATGGGCCTAACTCCCCAAAAAACCTTCAAGTGGTGCCTTCCCTAAGTTATTACCTTTCATTTCAGCCATGTCCGGTAGCGAACTTTGCCGTACGAAGCTGGCGAGGCTTACCGAAAGAGTGTAAGGTGGAGACGTATTTTTTTCTATAACAACAACTTTGAAAATCTACAAATACCGAATGGGCCTAACTCCCAAAAAAACCTTCCAGTGGGGCCTTTCCTAAGTTATTACCTTTCATTTGAGCCATGTCCGGTAGCGAACTTTGCCGTACGAAGCTGGCGAGACTTACCGAAAGAGTGTAAGGTGGAGACGTATTTTTTTCTATAACAACAACTTTGAAAATCTACAAATACCGAATGGGCCTAACTCCCAAAAAAACCTTCCAGTGGGCCCTTCCCTAAGTTATTACTTTTCATTTGAGCCATGTCCGGTAGCGAACTTTGCCGTACGAAGCTGGCGAGGCTTACCGAAAGAGTATAAGTGGAGACGTATTTTTTTTCTATAACAACAACTTTGAAAATCTACAAATACCGAATGGGCCTAACTCCCAAAAAAACCTTCAAGTGGTGCCTTCCCTTAGTTATTACCTTTCATTTCAGCCATGTCCGTTAGCGAACTTTGCCGTACGAAGCTGGCGAGGCTTACCGAAAGAGTGTAAGGTGGAGACGTATTTTTTTCTATAACAACAACTTTGAAAATCTACAAATACCGAATGGGCCTAACTCCCAAAAAAACCTTCCAGTGGGGCCTTCCCTAAGTTATTACCTTTCATTTGAGCCATGTCCGGTAGCGAACTTTGCCGTACGAAGCTGGCGAGACTTACCGAAAGAGTGTAAGGTGGAGACGTATTTTTTTTCTATAACAACAACTTTGAAAATCTACAAATACCGAATGGGCCTAACTCCCAAAAAAACCTCCCAGTGGGGCCTTCCCTACGTTGTTACCTTTCATTTGAGCCATGTCCGGTAGCAAACTTTGCCGTACGAAGCTGGCGAGGCTTACCGAAAGAATGAAGGGTGGGCACGTTCTTTTTTTTTCTTAACAGCAACGTTGAACCCTAACAATTCCTGAATGGGTTTAACTCCCCAAGAACATGTCAGTGGAGCTTTTCCCAAGTTATTACTTTTCATTTGAGGCATGTCCGGTGGTATGCTGTCTTTTACTCGATCATTTGGTAGCGATGGAGGTTCTGGTCTGTTATATGGTTAACCAATGATTTTTGGCATTGTACACATTTACGTAAGACACTGTTCACACATTGTCGAATTGCTGGTATCCAGTATGATTGTCTGCCCGACTCCTGCATGTAGATTTCTTAGAGGTGCGTCCCTCATAACAAAATCTGTAAGTTTGTAGTTCTTGGGTATTAAATAGGAAACTTAGCGTTTTCTTAAAGAGATGAATTTTGTATTCTGCTTTTAAATCGTATGATTCCACTTTCATCCAGATATAAACGTTATTGTTGCACAAGCGGTAGTGATTTAATTTTCGGAATCAACGAAATATGTTCTAGCTCTTTCACGAACCTGCCTTGTTGTGTATCTTTGATCCATAAGTTCATAGCTAATGAAATTTCCTATTTTGTTAAAATTCTTTTGAGCTTCCTGTCACCTTGTGAACTTCTAAGTCGATCTGGTCGTTTTTCTGACAATTGTTTACGTATTTCAAGACGTATCCAGTCACAGTTATAATTTTATGTAGATTAGAATACCTTGACATATCTATGATCTGTGAAATTCGCTGCGTATAGTATTATCGTCAATTTTGTGTCTCTCTGTTCCTGTTAGATTGGATATATTAGTGCTTATCTCCATATGTCCCGTCCACGTAGGCCATTTACGCTCGTCCGTTATCCACTGGTGTCCATAAATCCATAATGTCGAATCTTCAAATTGCGATGCAGTTATTCTACGTGTTTGAAGGTCAGCTGGGTTCATTTTTGTGGGTTCATATTTACATTCGTGAGTTTCAGTTATATCTTTAATTTCACTTACACGATCGGTACGAGTAGTCCTAACGAATCACAAATAGCGGAAGACTGTCGCAAAAGTACACGTTTTGTCAATTGTGTGTCCTTGTTTAATTGTTTAACGGTTTTTATGAGGTAAGCCAATGTAGAACTTTTTGACTATCGCTCCAAAATACTGCTTTTTAATTCCTAAGTTTTCGATTACATCTTATGAGAGTCGTGTTCCGATCACTGCAGCCATTAATTCTAATTCGGTAACGTTATCAATTTCAAAGGCGCAACACGGTTTTATGCGATAGCAAGTGTCGACACTGTCCCTTTACTCAAGTAAACAGAAGCTCCATATGCTTTTTGATTTTCATAAAAAAATGTGTAGACTAGTTTCGCTAGTTTCCTCGTCATGGTTTGCAAAATAGTATCTATGTAATTTAGGTTTCGAAGTTATCTATAAGATGTCATTCTCTACATCGTCCATGGGTTTTCAATTTCTTTCGGTAGTGTCTTGTCCCATGCATATCCTTTTCCCCAAATTTCTTGAATAAGTATTTTTATTCTAATAGTGATCGGTACGAGTAGTCCTAACGAATCACAAATAGCGGAAGACTGTCGCAAAAGTACATTTTTTGTCAATTGTGTGTCCTTGTTTAATTGTTTCGTTTCGGCAATACTGAGTGTATCTGATACTGTATTCCAGTGCATACTTAATATTTTCGTCTCCTTGTCTGTGTCTAGTACTTTTCAGATGGGGCAAAATCTCTGAGTTTGTCGCTGTTTGACATCCATGACTGTAAGTTAAAGCCTCCCTTTTTATGTAATTATCTCGATTCATTGAAGTAGAATCATTTTCATAACAGCGTGGACAATTGCAATACTTATGTTGGTAATGCAACTGAATCATTTTCTTTAAACTGGTTTGTCATCGGCTATCGATAACAGTGATTTTACGCTCACTCAGTCTGTCAGAGGCCTTCAAGTGGGGATATAAATGGAATAAAAGAGTAAAATACAAACAGGTGCACGAGAGGGAAAAAAAGTTTAAGTATTCCACATTTAAATCAGCACACAAGATTTAGTCCTCAAGTTATTTGTATAATTTGATTTAGGCGTTTACAACCTTTGGCGACCTACAGTTTAAATGTGTATAGCACGTACGATATGACAACTGGGCGTTACAGTCGAACGTTCACCTAATCAGACCCAGTCAATTGATAACCCTGAGCGCGCCAAGAAATAGTCATGTCCACGCTGTTATGAAAATGATTCTATTTAACTGCTGCTTATTCGGAGTACATGCTGGTAAGTTCATTATCAACATATAAGTCTTCTTGTAGAGTTGTGTAGTGACAATAAGAGATATATATAAATACAGCCATTCTAGTCAACAATTAAATAACATATAGTTTCGACTTCCGCCCATGCCGACGTCATTGACGTTCCGACGTAGACAAACAAAAGTACATTAACATATGAACGTAATCCACAACATTCTCCGGGCGCGCAAAAGAAAATAAACACAATTTATCAAAAAATCAATTTTCCTGTTACCAATTAATTGCTTTTAGAAATGAAATAATTCTCAACATTGTCCATGTGTAGTTGCGGTTGAAAGTGAAATTAACTTTAAACTGTCAATATTAGATTTCACTAAAATTTAATTGTAACTTTCACAAAATACAAACTGGTGAATTCTTTCATTCGCTCGCACTGATGCTTCTCTTTTTGATAAAGTACGACATGTGTTTTCGTGAGATTTAACGTGATCGTTAGAATCGTTTGTTCGTACAAAGTCAGTTTTTAGATTCACTTCAATTGGATAGAGTTAAACAATGGGTCGCGTTGTGTGTCCTGTGCTAGTTCTCACTGCGGCAAATCTGACGTGCTAGTTTCATTTTGCTTCTTGGTAACATGTCTTCATGAATATGCACGACATCACCAGTGTTGATTGCTCTTTCGTTGTTTCCTGTAGTCCGATGGAATTCTCGTATGACGTGAGATATTCCCTTTTCCAACGGTTCCAAAAAATTGTCCAGTATGTTACTCTGTAGTTGTGCACGTTTCAAGATATCCGATTTTCCACTGCAAATATTTGCTATATCTTGATTGTCTGTTTGTGGATACGGGGTTGCAGTTATTTTCCTCCTATATAGCAGGTGTGATGGTGTCAAAGGCTCTTCGTCTGTGATGTTTGAAGAAACATATGTCAGGGGTCGGTCATTGATAATCGCTTCAATTTCTGTGATGATAGTTTGAAGTGTCTCCATAGTGACGTATAACCTACCAAATGTCCTTCTCAAACACGTTTTTGTCAAACCAATAAGACGCTCCCAAAAGCCTCCATACGAAGGTGCGCGTCGTGGTATGAACTTCCATGTAGTTCCATTTTTTGCAAGCCGCTTGTCCTTCAAAGTTGATGAATTTGTGAATTTCTCTATTGTGTTTGCTGCTGCTAGGTATGTAGACGCATTATCCAGATCATTGTACGAGGAAGAGATTTACGGCTAGTCAATCTTCTAAATGACTGTATAAATGGTTCTTCTGTTAGGTCAGGTACTACTTCAAGATGACTGTTACGTGTTGCAGCACTCGTAAACAGGCAGATAAATACTTTCCTCTCATTTCAATGTCTGTCATTAACGTACAGGGGTCCTGCAAAGTCCACTCCAGTGTCTGTAAAAGGCGGAGCTTCTGTCAATCTGATATTCGGCAATGGCCGCGGATAAGGTACTATGTATGGTTTTCCGCTGACTTTTAGGCAAGTTATGCATTTGTGTAGAACCTTCTTCACGTACTGGCGAATGCATGGAATCCAGTATGTTTTTTCACATCTGAGTTACTGTAGTTAATACTAGTACTCCAGAATGCTTCAATCTTTCAGGTACACCCAGAACAACCAATCGAGTAAGTGGGTGGTCTCTAATTAATAAATAAGGGAATCTAGCAGTCTCTGTCAATGGTGCGTTGTGAATCCTTCCCCCGCAACGAATAGTTCCAGTTGTATCAAGAAATAGTCTTAACTGTTTCACGATCGACAATCTTTTGCTGTACTATGACTTAAAGTTTGCAATTTCCTCCGAGTATTGTCTCTGCTGACAGTTCATTATTCATAGTTCCATGGCATGTTGTACATGTTTGTAATTCACTAGTTGTAAGCTGGTTGGGTTTTCTCTATGATTTTGGAATTTGGATAGTTTTGAATAAAGTGCTGTACCAAGTACTGTCAATAATAATGTCAACTCCAGCTTCATTTAGACTGTTACTTTCTTCTTTTGTTGTTGGGTCGTCGTTGTTTTCGTGTTCTTCGAAGGATGATTATACGGTACTATCTGTGAGTGTTGACATCCATGTCGGCCATTCTTCCTCATCGGTTAGCAATTCATGTCCGTTAAACCAGAGTGCGTTCTGTGAAAAACTGTTCTGCAGTCAATCCTCGAGTCAGTAAATCTGCTGGATTCTCTTTAGTTGGACAATATCTCCATTCATCCTGTGCAGTCAAATTTCTGATCCCATAAATTCTGTTTTGAACAAATCGTTTTAACTGTCTTGACGTATTCAACCAGTGTAGAACAATTTGACTGTCTAACCAAAATACCACTTTGTTGATAGGTAGAGTAGTTCTGATGTGGCTAGCGAGGCGAGCGCCAATAAATGCGGCCATGAGTTCTAATTGTTGAAGAGTCACCTTCTTTAGTGGTGCTACACGATTCTTCGCCATTACTACTGCTGAATGTCTTCCATTACAAATATATGATAATGTTCAATATGCGTCCATACTTGCATTGACGAAAATATGTAATTCATTGTGGTCCATAATAACTACTAGTAACCAGATTGTGAAATAGTACCTTTCAATTTCTGCAGTTGTTGTTATCTTTAAATCTTTGACAAGTTTTATACATAGATGTTGTAGTTCTGCCGAGTGTATAGGTTTGTCCCAGTCAATTTTCTGTCTCCATAAATCTTGCATTAATGTTTTAGCACTCACAGTTATGGGACTTAAAAGTACTAACGGATCGTAAATCCTTGATGACTGGCCTCAAATCTCCCGCTTTGTGATATTCCCGATTTCCTAGTTCAATTTTACTTCCGGAAAAGAAAGTTTGTCTGTAATTGTATCCCAACGTAGTCCAAGTATTTTCGTTTTGGTGTCTTTGTCAAGTACATTTTCAGATTGTGCAAGTTCTCGTAGATGGCTACTATTTGATGTCCATGAGCGTAGATCAAACGCAGCTTCTGACATTAACGATCTTGCTTCACAGAAATATGTAAGAGCATTCTTCTCATTTTCAAGGCTTGACAAAACATTATCAACATACAAATCATTCTTCATAGTGGATGCAGTTTCCGTTTTGTATTTATCTAAGTGTTTCAGTAATGCTGCATTTAAGATAAATGGAGAAATGTGGCGCCAAATAATACAGATGTAAACCTGTAAGTAGTCAGCTTGCTTGTTTGATCGTTCGGATCGCTCAACCATAGGAAGCGTGTTACATCTCTGTCACTGTTGTCTAGGCCAACATGTAAAAAGGCTTTCTCAATATCTGTGCTTACTCCAATTTTGTCGGAATCTCATCAGAATTTTGTTAGATCATTAAGTACTGGTGGTATTGGCATTAAACAGTCGTTTAAGCTGGCATAGTATGGCGATTGTCTGCAGCTCCAATTGTATACTATTCTAATGGGTGTGGTAGCTGAGTCTTTTTTAACAGCATGGTGAGGAACGTAATGAGTTTTGACTGGATTTGTGTCTTCATTTACCTTTTCTATGAATCCTCTTTTCTCTTGCTCTTGAATAATATCCCCATATCTATGTAGTATCTATGGTTCTCAAAAAAAAGTCTTCTGGTTGTGCTCTCTGTTCTCGATTTAGCGATATAAAAATTTGATGGCAAGTCAGGGTGGTCCTGTTTCCATGGCAATTTGGCGTGGTATTGTCCATTTTCAAATCTCAGTGAAGTCTGCTGATATGTATGTAGGTACTTTAAATCTTCATCTGTTGCTTATTTTTGGTACTCAAGCATTAGGTTTTGTACATTTTTTATATTTTCAACAGAATCCATCTCTTAACAGTTCGACTCAATCTCCCCAAATTTCTGTAAAGCGCACTCCTTCGGTTTGTCCGCCACTAAATCATTCATCACCGTAGAGGTCCATTATCTAGTATTAATACCTGTGTTCAGCGGTCCTGACAGCATATAGGCTATTTTGGATTTAATCGCTGTTGGTCCGTCACCTCGGATAATTTCATCTTCTACTAAAGACCAGTAGTAATCTGCTCCAACGAGTAGTGAAATGTTGAACTTTTCATCGTGTGTGACGGTGTGGCCAAGTTGCAATCCTCGTAAATAGGACAAGCTGTTGATATTTACACGTTTCTTCATATGTATCGGTTGGGCAATTTATGGAACAATTATTACTTCCATTGGAATTCTTTCTTTTCTTTCGGTCTCAATCGATATTGTCGCTTTCTCCAGGTTGCGTACCTAATCTTCTTTCCCGACAAATGCTGAAATTTGATTGCTTACTATACCATTCGGTATGATATGGAGTTTTTCTTAAACTTCTTGAGAAATAAATGAGTTTTGTGTGCCTTCCATGAGTAGAATGTTAGTCACTTTCGTCATGGTATCACTCGGGCGCTTCGGCAGTTTTTGATAGAATTTCGGTAGGTGCTGTAACGGCAGAATGAATAGCGATGTTCTTTGTATCTGTAGTACTTAGAAAATCTCCATTAGCAGGTTTTGTTAGGCTTTATTAGGCTTTATCTTCATTCGAAGTGGAATTTCTATTTTGTAAATTATTACGGCAAATGCTACTATGATGTGTCTAACTCATCAGCAACTATATTGTGACTTACATTCCGAACCCTTATGAATACCGAAACTGTTAAAGCAAACTCTTTTTTTTCCTGGACAATTTTTGTGCGGCCGTTTATATCAGTGATATTTACATTCATTTGGGTAATACGTGGTTTGACAAAACAAACACGGCCTTTTAGTCTTAAATGTACATTTGTCGTTACTATCTTCAGACCATGTTGACCTCCATCTTGTATTTGTAGTTTATGTTTCCAACGATCGATGCGGTTGAGATAATGTCGGTTTCAATATGATTGGCATTAGCGGCCTCTTGTATACAAATTTCTCTCTTTATTGCTTTACGTAAACTTGAGATATCCCAATCATCATCACCGTGGTCTCGAGTAATGTTTTGTCTGACTAAATTTGGAAATTTGTTGAGTATTAGTGGTATTAATTGGCTTCGAGACGATTCTTGATATTGACCGATTTCTTCTAGTTCACGTATATAACTTTCCATCGTGTCCTTTAATTCTGGGCGTTGGTGCAGGCAAATTTATTAAGTTTTGCATGTATGCGTATACAATTTTGTGTTGTTGGCCACAATCTCGTCTAGAATTTGTATTGCTTGGTTATAATTTGTACTAGTAATTTGCATTCCCGATATACACTGGCTAGTTACGATTTCAGATAATTAAATCTTTGTACGTCACTCAATGAAGGATTTTCATGTACGGCAGAATTATATGTATCCCAAAAAGTTGACCATTCTAGTTTATTTCCGCCAAAAGTGGGTAGGTTGATTTTAGGCAATTTGTTCTGAGTTGAAATTTATCGGATTTTAATGTTCTTGTACGCTGGTGTTAGTGCATATGAAGTTTGGTGCTTGAGGGTTTAATGCGGATTGATTTTTTGACAGACTTACTTCTTTGAGATGTACTTCTCAATTTTCGTGATACCAATCTGGATCTCTAACTCGTATATGTCAACTTCTTCAATTTCTTCGTCGATGTCTTAATCTTGTTCAATAATTTCCGTAGTCTTCTCATTAAGATCGGACAATGTCTTTTGCTCTGTTTTGATTAGCTCTATGATGGATTTCAGGTTAACAACATCTTCTGTCTGGTCTCCTTTTTACAGAAGCTTTATTACTGCTCGTCGATGTGCTGCTCGTACTGTTTTGAGTTGCGAACCATCTCTATTTGTTTTATTTATCTATTAACATTGTTATACTTGTGAAAGAAAATATCGCCTTGCTAGTTGAGATGCTGTATGATTCTAAGATGCGTAGATACTATAAGTTATATGGTTCGCTACTGACCCCCTACGGATCCATAAAGGGTTAGTAATTTTATTCACCCTCTATGGTCCGTAGGGGGTAAGAAGTGAACCGTATAACGAATTTATCGCACGCGAGACTTTTTCTGCAGCGTTTTGTAGAAAAATAAACAATGAAATACAACATCAATAGATGACGTCACCATTAACAGTAGACGTGACGTCATGAACCCACTATAAAATTTACTAACCCTCTACGGATCTAAAGGGGGTCATCACGTGACGGTGTTGAACCAATCACAACGTAATAAATTACCCGCGGTGCGATAAGTAACAATAGTGCTACGTTACATTACAATAGTGCGGGAAAGTATGGGAAACAATTACATAACATAATGTTCTAAAGTCTTTTGGCCCATTTTCACGACACCCAGAAGGTTCTAACCCCCGAAAAAGAATTTCATTTGGCCCGGCTCTGATTTATTACCTTTTATTTCCTTTTGAAGATTGCCGAAAAAATGAACGGTGGACACGTGAAAAATAAATTTAACACCAACTTTGAACCACATCAATTTCCTAGAAGGTTCTAACCCCCAAAAAATATATTTCCGTGGGCCTTGCTCTGATTTTTTACCTTTCAGTTGTGCCATGTACGGTGACTAAATTTGCCGTACAGAGCTGGTCATGCTTGCAGAGACAATGCGAGAAAATGTACACTAACTTAGAAACTACTAGGGATTGGAGGGGTTCAAAGTTTATGTTTCTTTTTTTTTCTTTTTTAATAGTTGAAAATTTAATGTCCACCGTACATTCGTCTCACTATTTTCAGTCTTTGTATACAGTGTCCTACTGGTAAGATTAACATACAGCTAGTAGAATTGAAAGCTTGTCCAAGCCCCTTTTATTCATAATAATGCCTGGGTGGGAAAGTGCACCAGAAATATAACCATGTTTCATTTTGCAGCACAGCGGTGGTGGTAGGAATCGCTATCCTCCCATTTCCTTACTGCAAAGTTTTTGACCACAGTGGTTTGATTGAAAACTATTATCCATTTCTTCAACACATATGAAGACCTGGGTTGGAAAATGCACATGATGACTTCACTGGTCGTTCAAAGTATGAGTTAACTATCAATTATGGGTATAGGCACATTTTTCAGTTTTTATGTACAGTTCCCTACGGCAAAATCGCCACCGGACATGGCACAAATAAAAGGTAAGAGCTTGGGGAAGGCCCCACTGAAATGTGTTTTGGGGAGTTAGACCCATTTGGGAATTGTTAGGTTTCACAGTTGCTGTTAAGAGAAAAAATACGTGTACATCCTAAATTCTTTCGGTTAGCCTCGCTAGCTCCGTACGGCAACGTTTGCAACCGGACATGATTCAAATAAAAAGTGATAACTTGGGGAAGGCCCTACTAAAATATTTGTTGAAGTTAGGCCTATTTGGGAATTGTTAGGATTCAAAGTTGTTGTTATAGAAAAAAATACGTCTCCACCTTACACTCTTTCGGTAAGCCTCGCCAGCTTCGTACGGCAAAGTTCGCTACAGGACATGGCTCAAATGAAAGGTAATAACTTAGGGAAGGCCCCACTGGAAGGTTTTTTTGGGAGTTAGGCCCATTCGGTATTTGTAGATTTTCAAAGTTGTTATAGAAAAAAATACGTCTCCACCTTACACTCTTTCGGTAAGCCTCGCCAGCTTCGTACGGCAAAGTTCGCTACCGGACATGGCTCAAATGAAAGGTAATAACCTAGGGAAGGCCCCACTGGAAGGTTTTTTTGGGAGTTAGGCCCATTCGGTATTTGTAGATTTTCAAAGTTGTTGTTATAGAAAAAAATACGTCTCCACCTTACACTCTTTCGGTAAGCCTCGCCAGCTTCGTACGGCAAAGTTCGCTACAGGACATGGCTCAAATGAAAGGTAATAACTTAGGAAAGGGCCCACTGGAAGGTTTTTTTGGGAGTTAGGCCCATTCGGTATTTGTAGATTTTCAAAGTTGTTATAGAACAAAATACGTCTCCACCTTACACTCTTTCGGTAAGCCTCGCCAGCTTCGTACGGCAAAGTTCGCTACCGGACATGGCTCAAATGAAAGGTAATAACCTAGGGAAGGCCCCACTGGAAGGTTTTTTTGGGAGTTAGGCCCATTCGGTATTTGTAGATTTTCAAAGTTGTTATAGAAAAAAATACGTCTCCACCTTACACTCTTTCGGTCAGCCTCGCCAGCTTCGTACGGCAAAGTTCGCTACCGGACATGGCTCAAATGAAAGGTAATAACCTAGGGAAGGCCCCACTGGAAGGTTTTTTTGGGAGTTAGGCCCATTCGGTATTTGTAGATTTTCAAAGTTGTTGTTATAGAAAAAAATACGTCTCCACCTTACACTCTTTCAGTAAGCCTCGCCAGCTTCGTACGGCAAAGTTCGCTACAGGACATGGCTCAAATGAAAGGTAATAACTTAGGAAAGGGCCCACTGGAAGGTTTTTTTGGGAGTTAGGCCCATTCGGTATTTGTAGATTTTCAAAGTTGTTATAGAACAAAATACGTCTCCACCTTACACTCTTTCGGTAAGCCTCGCCAGCTTCGTACGGCAAAGTTCGCTACCGGACATGGCTCAAATGAAAGGTAATAACTTAGGGAAGGCCCCACTGGAAGGTTTTTTTGGGAGTTAGGCCCATTCGGTATTTGTAGATTTTCAAAGTTGTTGTTATAGAAAAAAAATACGTCTCCACCTTACACTCTTTCGGTAAGCCTCGCCAGCTTCGTACGGCAAAGTTCGCTACAGGACATGGCTCAAATGAAAGGTAATAACTTAGGAAAGGGCCCACTGGAAGGTTTTTTTGGGAGTTAGGCCCATTCGGTATTTGTAGATTTTCAAAGTTGTTATAGAAAAAAATACGTCTCCACCTTACACTCTTTCGGTAAGCCTCGCCAGCTTCGTACGGCAAAGTTCGCTACCGGACATGGCTCAAATGAAAGGTAATAACCTAGGGAAGGCCTCACTGGAAGGTTTTTTTGGGAGTTAGGCCCATTCGGTATTTGTAGATTTTCAAAGTTGTTGTTATAGAAAAAAATACGTCTCCACCTTACACTCTTTCGGTAAGCCTCGCCAGCTTCGTACGGCAAAGTTCGCTACCGGACATGGCTCAAATGAAAGGTAATAACTTAGGGAAGGCCCCACTGGAAGGTTTTTTTGGGAGT
Organism: Mytilus californianus; assembly: GCF_021869535.1. NCBI lineage: Eukaryota > Metazoa > Mollusca > Bivalvia > Mytilida > Mytilidae > Mytilus > Mytilus californianus. Next base: position 80,728,746 of record NW_026262745.1, on the reverse strand, counting down.
TAGGCCCATTCGGTATTTGTAGATTTTCAAAGTTGTTGTTATAGAAAAAATACGTCTCCACCTTACACTCTTTCGGTAAGCCTCGCCAGCTTCGTACGGCAAAGTTCGCTACAGGACATGGCTCAAAAGAAAGGTAATAACTTAGGAAAGGGCCCACTGGAAGGTTTTTTTGGGAGTTAGGCACATTCGGTATTTGTAGATTTTCAAAGTTGTTATAGAAAAAAATACGTCTCCACCTTACACTCTTTCGGTAAGCCTCGCCAGCTTCGTACGGCAAAGTTCGCTACCGGACATGGCTCAAATGAAAGGTAATAACCTAGGGAAGGCCCCACTGGAAGGTTTTTTTGGGAGTTAGGCCCATTCGGTATTTGTAGATTTTCAAAGTTGTTGTTATAGAAAAAAATACGTCTCCACCTTACACTCTTTCGGTAAGCCTCGCCAGCTTCGTACGGCAAAGTTCGCTACCGGACATGGCTCAAATGAAAGGTAATAACTTAGGGAAGGCCCCACTGGAAGGTTTTTTTGGGAGTTAGGCCCATTCGGTATTTGTAGATTTTCAAAGTTGTTATAGAAAAAAATACGTCTCCACCTTACACTCTTTCGGTAAGCCTCGCCAGCTTCGTACGGAAAAGTTCGCTACCGGACATGGCTCAAATGAAAGGTAATAACTTTAGAAAGGGTCCACTGGAAGGTTTTTTTGGGAGTTAGGCCCATTCGGTATTTGTAGATTTTCAAAGTTGTTATAGAAAAAAATACGTCTCCACCTTACACTCTTTCGGTAAGCCTCGCCAGCTTCGTACGGCAAAGTTCGCTACCGGACATGGCTCAAATGAAAGGTAATAACTTAGGGAAGGCCCAACTGGAAGGTTTTTTTGGGAGTTAGGCCCATTCGGTATTTGTAGATTTTCAAAGTTGTTGTTATAGAAAAAAAATACGTCTCCACCTTACACTCTTTCGGTAAGCCTCGCCAGCTTCGTACGGCAAAGTTCGCTACAGGACATGGCTCAAATGAAAGGTAATAACTTAGGAAAGGGCCCACTGGAATGTTTTTTTGGGAGTTAGGCCCATTCGGTATTTGTAGATTTTCAAAGTTGTTATAGAAAAAAATACGTCTCCACCTTACACTCTTTCGGTAAGCCTCGCCAGCTTCGTACGGCAAAGTTCGCTACCGGACATGGTTCAAATGAAGGTAATAACCTAGGGAAGGCCTCACTGGAAGGTTTTTTTGGGAGTTAGGCCCATTCGGTATTTGTAGATTTTCAAAGTTGTTGTTATAGAAAAAAATACGTCTCCACCTTACACTCTTTCGGTAAGCCTCGCCAGCTTCGTACGGCAAAGTTCGCTACCGGACATGGCTCAAATGAAAGGTAATAACTTAGGAAAGGGCCCACTGGAAGGTTTTTTTGGGAGTTAGGCCCATTCGGTATTTGTAGATTTTCAAAGTTGTTATAGAAAAAAATACGTCTCCACCTTACACTCTTTCGGTAAGCCTCGCCAGCTTCGTACGGCAAACTTCGCTACCGGACATGGCTCAAATGAAAGGTAATAACTTAGGGAAGGCCCCACTGGAATGTTTTTTTGGGAGTTAGGCCCATTCGGTATTTGTAGATTTTCAAAGTTGTTACAGAAAAAAATACGTCTCCACCTTACACTCTTTCGGTAAGCCTCGCCAGCTTCGTACGGCAAAGTTCGCTACAGGACATGGTTCAAATGAAAGGTAATAACTTAGGAAAGGGCCCACTGGAAGGTTTTTTTGGGAGTTAGGCCCATTCGGTATTTGTAGATTTTCAAAGTTGTTATAGAAAAAAATACGTCTCCACCTTACACTCTTTCGGTAAGCCTCGCCAGCTTCGTACGGCAAAGTTCGCTACCGGACATGGCTCAAATGAAAGGTAATAACCTAGGGAAGGCCCCACTGGAAGGTTTTTTTGGGAGTTAGGCCCATTCGGTATTTGTAGATTTTCAAAGTTGTTGTTATAGAAAAAAATACGTCTCCACCTTACACTCTTTCGGTAAGCCTCGCCAGCTTCGTACGGCAAAGTTCGCTACAGGACATGGCTCAAATGAAAGGTAATAACTTAGGAAAGGGCCCACTGGAAGGTTTTTTTGGGAGTTAGGCACATTCGGTATTTGTAGATTTTCAAAGTTGTTATAGAAAAAAATACGTCTCCACCTTACACTCTTTCGGTAAGCCTCGCCAGCTTCGTACGGCAAAGTTCGCTACCGGACATGGCTCAAATGAAAGGTAATAACCTAGGGAAGGCCCCACTGCAAGGTTTTTTTGGGAGTTAGGCCCATTCGGTATTTGTAGATTTTCAAAGTTGTTGTTATAGAAAAAAATACGTCTCCACCTTACACTCTTTCGGTAAGCCTCGCCAGCTTCGTACGGCAAAGTTCGCTACAGTACATGGCTCAAATGAAAGGTAATAACTTAGGAAAGGGCCCACTGGAAGGTTTTTTTGGGAGTTAGGCCCATTCGGTATTTGTAGATTTTCAAAGTTGTTATAGAAAAAAATACGTCTCCACCTTACACTCTTTCGGTAAGCCTCGCCAGCTTCGTACGGCAAAGTTCGCTACCGGACATGGCTCAAATGAAAGGTAATAACTTAGGGAAGGCCCCACTGGAAGGTTTTTTTGGGAGTTAGGCCCATTCGGTATTTGTAGATTTTCAAAGTTGTTGTTATAGAAAAAAATACGTCTCCACCTTACACTCTTTCGGTAAGCCTCGCCAGCTTCGTACGGCAAAGTTCGCTACCGGACATGGCTCAAATGAAAGGTAATAACTTAGGGAAGGCCCCACTGGAAGGTTTTTTTGGGAGTTAGGCCCATTCGGTATTTGTAGATTTTCAAAGTTGTTGTTATAGAAAAAATACGTCTCCACCTTACACTCTTTCGGTAAGCCTCGCCAGCTTCGTACGGCAAAGTTCGCTACAGGACATGGCTCAAAAGAAAGGTAATAACTTAGGAAAGGGCCCACTGGAAGGTTTTTTTGGGAGTTAGGCACATTCGGTATTTGTAGATTTTCAAAGTTGTTATAGAAAAAAATACGTCTCCACCTTACACTCTTTCGGTAAGCCTCGCCAGCTTCGTACGGCAAAGTTCGCTACCGGACATGGCTCAAATGAAAGGTAATAACCTAGGGAAGGCCCCACTGGAAGGTTTTTTTGGGAGTTAGGCCCATTCGGTATTTGTAGATTTTCAAAGTTGTTGTTATAGAAAAAAATACGTCTCCACCTTACACTCTTTCGGTAAGCCTCGCCAGCTTCGTACGGCAAAGTTCGCTACCGGACATGGCTCAAATGAAAGGTAATAACTTAGGGAAGGCCCCACTGGAAGGTTTTTTTGGGAGTTAGGCCCATTCGGTATTTGTAGATTTTCAAAGTTGTTATAGAAAAAAATACGTCTCCACCTTACACTCTTTCGGTAAGCCTCGCCAGCTTCGTACGGAAAGGTTCGCTACCGGACATGGCTCAAATGAAAGGTAATAACTTTAGAAAGGGTCCACTGGAAGGTTTTTTTGGGAGTTAGGCCCATTCGGTATTTGTAGATTTTCAAAGTTGTTATAGAAAAAAATACGTCTCCACCTTACACTCTTTCGGTAAGCCTCGCCAGCTTCGTACGGCAAAGTTCGCTACCGGACATGGCTCAAATGAAAGGTAATAACTTAGGGAAGGCCCCACTGGAAGGTTTTTTTGGGAGTTAGGCCCATTCGGTATTTGTAGATTTTCAAAGTTGTTGTTATAGAAAAAAAATACGTCTCCACCTTACACTCTTTCGGTAAGCCTCGCCAGCTTCGTACGGCAAAGTTCGCTACAGGACATGGCTCAAATGAAAGGTAATAACTTAGGAAAGGGCCCACTGGAATGTTTTTTTGGGAGTTAGGCCCATTCGGTATTTGTAGATTTTCAAAGTTGTTATAGAAAAAAATACGTCTCCACCTTACACTCTTTCGGTAAGCCTCGCCAGCTTCGTACGGCAAAGTTCGCTACCGGACATGGTTCAAATGAAGGTAATAACCTAGGGAAGGCCCCACTGGAAGGTTTTTTTGGGAGTTAGGCCCATTCGGTATTTGTAGATTTTCAAAGTTGTTGTTATAGAAAAAAATACGTCTCCACCTTACACTCTTTCGGTAAGCCTCGCCAGCTTCGTACGGCAAAGTTCGCTACCGGACATGGCTCAAATGAAAGGTAATAACTTAGGAAAGGGCCCACTGGAAGGTTTTTTTGGGAGTTAGGCCCATTCGGTATTTGTAGATTTTCAAAGTTGTTATAGAAAAAAATACGTCTCCGCCTTACACTCTTTCGGTAAGCCTCGCCAGCTTCGTACGGCAAAGTTCGCTACCGGACATGGCTCAAATGAAAGGTAATAACTTAGGGAAGGCCCCACTGGAATGTTTTTTTGGGAGTTAGGCCCATTCGGTATTTGTAGATTTTCAAAGTTGTTACAGAAAAAAATACGTCTCCACCTTACACTCTTTCGGTAAGCCTCGCCAGCTTCGTACGGCAAAGTTCGCTACCGGACATGGCTCAAATGAAAGGTAATAACCTAGGGAAGGCCCCACTGGAAGGTTTTTTTGGGAGTTAGGCCCATTCGGTATTTGTAGATTTTCAAAGTTGTTATAGAAAAAAATACGTCTCCACCTTACACTCTTTCGGTAAGCCTCGCCAGCTTCGTACGGCAAAGTTCGCTACCGGACATGGCTCAAATGAAAGGTAATAACCTAGGGAAGGCCCCACTGGAAGGTTTTTTTGGGAGTTAGGCCCATTCGGTATTTGTAGATTTTCAAAGTTGTTGTTATAGAAAAAAATACGTCTCCACCTTACACTCTTTCGGTAAGCCTCGCCAGCTTCGTACGGCAAAGTTCGCTACAGGACATGGCTCAAATGAAAGGTAATAACTTAGGAAAGGGCCCACTGGAAGGTTTTTTTGGGAGTTAGGCACATTCGGTATTTGTAGATTTTCAAAGTTGTTGTTATAGAAAAAAATACGTCTCCACCTTACACTCTTTCGGTAAGCCTCGCCAGCTTCGTACGGCAAAGTTCGCTACCGGACATGGCTCAAATGAAAGGTAATAACCTAGGGAAGGCCCCACTGCAAGGTTTTTTTGGGAGTTAGGCCCATTCGGTATTTGTAGATTTTCAAAGTTGTTGTTATAGAAAAAAATACGTCTCCACCTTACACTCTTTCGGTAAGCCTCGCCAGCTTCGTACGGCAAAGTTCGCTACAGTACATGGCTCAAATGAAAGGTAATAACTTAGGAAAGGGCCCACTGGAAGGTTTTTTTGGGAGTTAGGCCCATTCGGTATTTGTAGATTTTCAAAGTTGTTATAGAAAAAAATACGTCTCCACCTTACACTCTTTCGGTAAGCCTCGCCAGCTTCGTACGGCAAAGTTCGCTACCGGACATGGCTCAAATGAAAGGTAATAACTTAGGGAAGGCCCCACTGGAAGGTTTTTTTGGGAGTTAGGCCCATTCGGTATTTGTAGATTTTCAAAGTTGTTGTTATAGAAAAAAATACGTCTCCACCTTACACTCTTTCGGTAAGCCTCGCCAGCTTCGTACGGGAGAGTTCGCTATAGGTCATGGCTCAAATGAAAGGTAATAACTTAGGAAAGGGCCCACTGGAAGGTTTTTTTGGGAGTTAGGCCCATTCGGTATTTGTAGATTTTCAAAGTTGTTATAGAAAAAAATACGTCTCCACCTTACACTCTTTCGGTAAGCCTCGCCAGCTTCGTACGGGAAAGTTCGCTACAGGACATGGCTCAAATGAAAGGTAATAACTTAGGAAAGGGCCCACTGGAAGGTTTTTTTGGGAGTTAGGCCCATTCGGTATTTGTAGATTTTCAAAGTTGTTATAGAAAAAAATACGTCTCCACCTTACACACTTTCGGTAAGCCTCGCCAGCTTCGTACGGCAAAGTTCGCTACCGGACATGGCTCAAATGAAAGGTTATAACTTAGGGAAGGCCCCACTGGAAGGTTTTTTTGGGAGTTAGGCCCATTCGGTATTTGTAGATTTTCAAAGTTGTTGTTATAGAAAAAAATACGTCTCCACCTTACACTCTTTCGGTAAGCCTCGCCAGTTTCGTACGGCAAAGTTCGCTACAGGACATGGCTCAAATGAAAGGTAATAACTTAGGAAAGGGCCCACTGGAAGGATTTTTTGGGAGTTAGGCCTTTCGGTATTTGTAGATTTTCAAAGTTGTTATAGAAAAAAATACGTCTCCACCTTACACTCTTTCGGTAAGCCTCGCCAGCTTCGTACGGCAAAATTCGCTACCGGACATGGCTCAAATGAAAGGTAATAACCTAGGGAAGGCCCCTCTGGAAGGTTTTTTTGGGAGTTAGGCCCATTCGGTATTGTTAGATTTTCAAAGTTGTTGTTATAGAAAAAAATACGTCTCCACCTTACACTCTTTCGGTAAGCCTCGCCAGCTTCGTACGGCAAAGTTCGCTACAGGACATGGCTCAAATGAAAGGTAATAACTTAGGAAAGGGCACAGTGGAAGGTTTTTTTGGGAGCTAGGCCCATTCGGTATTTGTAGATTTTCAAAGTTGTTATAGAAAAAAATACGTCTCCACCTTACACTCTTTCGGTAAGCCTCGCCAGCTTCGTACGGCAAAGTTTGCTACCGGACATGGCTCAAATGAAAGGTAATAACTTAGGGAAGGCCCCACTGGAAGGTTTTTTTGGGAGTTAGGCCCATTCGGTATTTGTAGATTTTCAAAGTTGTTATAGAAAAAAATACGTCTCCACCTTACACTCTTTCGGTAAGCCTCGCCAGCTTCGTACGGCAAAGTTCGCTACAGGACATGGCTCAAATGAAAGGTAATAACTTAGGAAAGGGCCCACTGGAATGTTTTTTTGGGAGTTAGGCCCATTCGGTATTTGTAGATTTTCAAAGTTGTTATAGAAAAAAATACGTCTCCACCTTACACTCTTTCGGTAAGCCTCGCCAGCTTCGTACGGCAAAGTTCGCTACCGGACATGGCTCAAATGAAAGGTAATAACCTAGGGAAGGCCCCACTGGAAGGTTTTTTTGGGAGTTAGGCCCATTCGGTATTTGTAGATTTTCAAAGTTGTTATAGAAAAAAATACGTCTCCACCTTACACTCTTTCGGTAAGCCTCGCCAGCTTCGTACGGCAAAGTTCGCTACCGGACATGGCTCAAATGAAAGGTAATAACTTAGGGAAGGCCCCACTGGAAGGTTTTTTTGGGAGTTAGGCCCATTCGGTATTTGTAGATTTTCAAAGTTGTTATAGAAAAAAATACGTCTCCACCTTACACTCTTTCGGTAAGCCTCGCCAGCTTCGTACGGCAAAGTTCGCTACCGGACATGGCTCAAATGAAAGGTAATAACCTAGGGAAGGCCCCACTGGAAGGTTTTTTTGGGAGTTAGGCCCATTCGGTATTTGTAGATTTTCAAAGTTGTTGTTATAGAAAAAAATACGTCTCAACCTTACACTCTTTCGGTAAGCCTCGCCAGCTTCGTACGGCAAAGTTCGCTACAGGACATGGCTCAAATGAAAGGTAATAACTTAGGAAAGGGCCCACTGGAAGGTTTTTTTGGGAGTTAGGCCCATTCGGTATTTGTAGATTTTCAAAGTTGTTATAGAAAAAAATACGTCTCCACCTTACACTCTTTCGGTAAGCCTCGCCAGCTTCGTACGGCAAAGTTCGCTACCGGACATGGCTCAAATGAAAGGTAATAACCTAGGGAAGGCCCCACTGGAAGGTTTTTTTGGGAGTTAGGCCCATTCGGTATTTGTAGATTTTCAAAGTTGTTATAGAAAAAAATACGTCTCCACCTTACACTCTTTCGGTAAGCCTCGCCAGCTTCGTACGGCAAAGTTCGCTACCGGACATGGCTCAAATGAAAGATAATAACTTAGGGAAGGCCCCACTGGAAGGTTTTTTTGGGAGTTAGGCCCATTCGGTATTTGTAGATTTTCAAAGTTGTTGTTATAGAAAAAAAATACGTCTCCACCTTACACTCTTTCGGTAAGCCTCGCCAGCTTCGTACGGCAAAGTTCGCTACAGGACATGGCTCAAATGAAAGGTAATAACTTAGGAAAGGGCCCACTGGAAGGTTTTTTTGGGAGTTAGGCCCATTCGGTATTTGTAGATTTTCAAAGTTGTTATAGAAAAAAATACGTCTCCACCTTACACTCTTTCGGTAAGCCTCGCCAGCTTCGTACGGCAAAGTTCGCTACCGGACATGGCTCAAATGAAAGGTAATAACTTAGGGAAGGCCCTACTGGAAGGTTTTTTTGGGAGTTAGGCCCATTCGGTATTTGTAGATTTTCAAAGTTGTTATAGAAAAAAATACGTCTCCACCTTACACTCTTTCGGTAAGCCTCGCCAGCTTCGTACGGCAAAGTTCGCTACCGGACATGGCTCAAATGAAAGGTAATAACCTAGGGAAGGCCCCACTGGAAGGTTTTTTTGGGAGTTAGGCCCATTCGGTATTTGTAGATTTTCAAAGTTGTTGTTATAGAAAAAAATACGTCTCCACCTTACACTCTTTCGGTAAGCCTCGCCAGCTTCGTACGGCAAAGTTCGCTACAGGACATGGCTCAAATGAAAGGTAATAACTTAGGAAAGGGCCCACTGGAAGGTTTTTTTGGGAGTTAGGCCCATTCGGTATTTGTAGATTTTCAAAGTTGTTATAGAAAAAAATACGTCTCCACCTTACACTCTTTCGGTAAGCCTCGCCAGCTTCGTACGGCAAAGTTTGCTACCGGACATGGCTCAAATGAAAGGTAATAACTTAGGGAAGGCCCCACTGGAAGGTTTTTTTGGGAGTTAGGCCCATTCGGTATTTGTAGATTTTCAAAGTTGTTATAGAAAAAAATACGTCTCCACCTTACACTCTTTCGGTAAGCCTCGCCAGCTTCGTACGGCAAAGTTCGCTACAGGACATGGCTCAAATGAAAGGTAATAACTTAGGAAAGGGCCCACTGGAAGGTTTTTTTGGGAGTTAGGCCCATTCGGTATTTGTAGATTTTCAAAGTTGTTATAGAAAAAAATACGTCTCCACCTTACACTCTTTCGGTAAGCCTCGCCAGCTTCGTACGGGAAAGTTCGCTACAGGACATGGCTCAAATGAAAGGTAATAACTTAGGAAAGGGCCCACTGGAAGGTTTTTTTGGGAGTTAGGCCCATTCGGTATTTGTAGATTTTCAAAGTTGTTATAGAAAAAAATACGTCTCCACCTTACACACTTTCGGTAAGCCTCGCCAGCTTCGTACGGCAAAGTTCGCTACCGGACATGGCTCAAATGAAAGGTAATAACTTAGGAAAGGGCCCACTGGAAGGTTTTTTTGGGAGTTAGGCCCATTCGGTATTTGTAGATTTTCAAAGTTGTTATAGAAAAAAATACGTCTCCACCTTACACTCTTTCGGTAAGCCTCGCCAGCTTCGTACGGGAAAGTTCGCTACAGGACATGGCTCAAATGAAAGGTAATAACTTAGGAAAGGGCCCACTGGAAGGTTTTTTTGGGAGTTAGGCCCATTCGGTATTTGTAGATTTTCAAAGTTGTTATAGAAAAAAATACGTCTCCACCTTACACTCTTTCGGTAAGCCTCGCCAGCTTCGTACGGCAAAGTTCGCTACCGGACATGGCTCAAATGAAAGGTAATAACCTAGGGAAGGCCCCACTGGAAGGTTTTTTTGGGAGTTAGGCCCATTCGGTATTTGTAGATTTTCAAAGTTGTTATAGAAAAAAATACGTCTCCACCTTACACTCTTTCGGTAAGCCTCGCCAGCTTCGTACGGCAAAGTTCGCTACCGGAAATGGCTCAAATGAAAGGTAATAACTTAGGGAAGGCCCCACTGGAAGGTTTTTTTGGGAGTTAGGCCCATTCGGTATTTGTAGATTTTCAAAGTTGTTATAGAAAAAAATACGTCTCCACCTTACACTCTTTCGGTAAGCCTCACCAGCTTCGTACGGCAAAGTTCGCTACCGGACATGGCTCAAATGAAAGGTAATAACCTAGGGAAGGCCCCACTGGAAGGTTTTTTTGGGAGTTAGGCCCATTCGGTATTTGTAGATTTTCAAAGTTGTTGTTATAGAAAAAAATACGTCTCCACCTTACACTCTTTCGGTAAGCCTCGCCAGCTTCGTACGGCAAAGTTCGCTACAGGACATGGCTCAAATGAAAGGTAATAACTTAGGAAAGGGCCCACTGGAAGGTTTTTTTGGGAGTTAGGCCCATTCGGTATTTGTAGATTTTCAAAGTTGTTATAGAAAAAAATACGTCTCCACCTTACACTCTTTCGGTAAGCCTCGCCAGCTTCGTACGGCAAAGTTCGCTACCGGACATGGCTCAAATGAAAGGTAATAACTTAGGGAAGGCCCCACTGGAAGGTTTTTTTGGGAGTTAGGCCCATTCGGTATTTGTAGATTTTCAAAGTTGTTGTTATAGAAAAAAAATACGTCTCCACCTTACACTCTTTCGGTAAGCCTCGCCAGCTTCGTACGGCAAAGTTCGCTACAGGACATTGCTCAAATGAAAGGTAATAACTTAGGAAAGGGCGCACTGGAAGGTTTTTTTGGGAGTTAGGCCCATTCGGTATTTGTAGATTTTCAAAGTTGTTATAGAAAAAAATACGTCTCCACCTTACACTCTTTCGGTAAGCCTCGCCAGCTTCGTACGGCAAAGTTCGCTACCGGACACGGCTCAAATGAAAGGTAATAACCTAGGGAAGGCCCTACTGGAAGGTTTTTTTGGGAGTTAGGCCCATTCGGTATTTGTAGATTTTCAAAGTTGTTGTTATAGAAAAAAATACGTCTCCACCTTACACTCTTTCGGTAAGCCTCGCCAGCTTCGTACGGCAAAGTTCGCTACAGGACATGGCTCAAATGAAAGGTAATAACTTAGGAAAGGGCCCACTGGAAGGTTTTTTTGGGAGTTAGGCCCATTCGGTATTTGTAGATTTTCAAAGTTGTTATAGAAAAAAATACGTCTCCACCTTACACTCTTTCGGTAAGCCTCGCCAGCTTCGTACGGCAAAGTTCGCTACCGGACATGGCTCAAATGAAAGGTAATAACCTAGGGAAGGCCCCTCTGGAAGGTTTTTTTGGGAGTTAGGCCCATTCGGTATTTGTAGATTTTCAAAGTTGTTGTTGTAGAAAAAAATACGTCTCCACCTTACACTCTTTCGGTAAGCCTCGCCAGCTTCGTACGGCAAAGTTCGCTACAGGACATGGCTCAAATGAAAGGTAATAACTTAGGAAAGGGCCCACTGGAAGGTTTTTTTGGGAGTTAGGCCCATTCGGTATTTGTAGATTTTCAAAGTTGTTATAGAAAAAAATACGTCTCCACCTTACACTCTTTCGGTAAGCCTCGCCAGCTTCGTACGGCAAAGTTCACTACCGGACATGGCTCAAATGAAAGGTAATAACTTAGGAAAAGCCCCACTGGAAGGTTTTTTTGGGAGTTAGGCCCATTCGGTATTTGTAGATTTTCAAAGTTGTTGTTATAGAAAAAAAATACGTCTCCACCTTACACTCTTTCGGTAAGCCTCGCCAGCTTCGTACGGCAAAGTTTGCTACCGGACATGGCTCAAATGAAAGGTAATAACTTAGGGAAGGCCCCACTGGAAGGTTTTTTTGGGAGTTAGGCCCATTCGGTATTTGTAGATTTTCAAAGTTGTTATAGAAAAAAATACGTCTCCACCTTACACTCTTTCGGTAAGCCTCGCCAGCTTCGTACGGCAAAGTTCGCTACCGGACATGGCTCAAATGAAAGGTAATAACCTAGGGAAGGCCCCACTGGAAGGTTTTTTTGGGAGTTAGGCCCATTCGGTATTTGTAGATTTTCAAAGTTGTTGTTTTAGAAAACTAGAGGCTCTCTAGAGCCTGTGTCGCCCACCTGACTCTACTTTGGTTTTAGAAATCATGTAAAGATAGATAAAAATCATAACAGATACCCAAATAATGATTGAGGCCAAATTTTGATTAATATTGGTCCCTTTATTTAATAAAATATCCTGGTGGCCATCTTGAACAGTAAATCGGCAACAAAGTAGAGACACTTGGTCACCTCTTCATAAGGAACATTCATGCCATGTTTGATTTCATTCCATTCAGTGGTACTCTAAAAGAAGACATTTGTATGTATTTCCCATAGGGTCCTATGTTAAAAAAAGCCCCCCGCAGGCGGCCGTCTTGGATGATGGATCGGCTACAAAGTAACAACACTTGGTCAGCATCTCATAAGGAACAGTCATGCCATGTTTGGTTCCATTCCATTCAGTGGTTCTCTAAAAGAAGACATTTTTATGTATTTCCCATAGGGTCCTATGTTAAACTAAGTCCCCCGCTGGCGGCCATCTTGGATGATGGATCGGCTACAGAGTAACAACACTTGGTCAGCACCTCATAAGGAACATTCATGCCATGTTTGGTTTCATTCCATTCACTGGTTCTCTAAAAGAAGACATTTGTATGTATTTCCCATAGGGTCCTATGTTAAACTAAGTCCCCCGCTGGCGGCCATCTTGGATGATGGATCGGCTACAAAGTAACAACACTTGGTCAGAACCTCATAAGGAACATTCATGCCATGTTTGGTTTCATTCCATTCAGTGGTTCTCTAAAAGAAGACATTTGTATGTATTTCCCATAGGGTCCTATGTTAAACTAAGTCCCCCGCTGGCGGCCATCTTGGATGATGGACCGCCTGTAAAGTAACAACACTTGGTCAGCATCTCATAAGGAACATTCATGCCATGTTTGGTTCCATTCCATTCAGTGGTTCTCTAAAAGAAGACATTTTTATGTATTTCCCATAGGGTCCTATGTTAAACTAAGTCCCCCGCTGGCGGCCATCTTGGATGATGGATCGGCTACAGAGTAACAACACTTGGTCAGCACCTCATAAGGAACATTCATGCCATGTTTGGTTTCATTCCATTCAGTGGTTCTCTAAAAGAAGTCATTTGTATGCATTTCCCATAGGGTCCTATGTTAAACTAAGTCCCCGGCTGGCGCCCATCTTGGATGATGGATCGGCTACAAAATAACAACACTTGGTCAGCACCTCATAAGGAAGATTCATGCCATGTTTGGTTTCATTCCATTCAGTGGTTCTCTAAAAGAAGACATTTGTATGTATTTCCCATAGGGTCCTATGTTAAACTAAGTCCCCCGCTGGCGGCCATCTTGGATGATGGACCGACTGCAAAGTAACAACACTTGGTCAGCATCTCATAAGGAACATTCATGCCATGTTTGGTTCCATTCCATTCAGTGGTTCTCTAAAAGAAGACATTTTTATGTATTTCCCATAGGGTCCTATGTTAAACTAAGTCCCCCGCTGGCGGCCATCTTGGATGATGGATCGGCTACAAAGTAACAACACTTGGTCAGCACCTCATAAGGAACATTCATGCCATGTTTGGTTTCATTCCATTCAGTGGTTCTCTAAAAGAAGTCATTTGTATGCATTTCCCATAGGGTCCTATGTTAAACTAAGTCCCCCGCTGGCGGCCATCTTGGATGATGGATCGGCTACAAAGTAATAACACTTGGTCAGCACCTCATAAGGAACATTCATGCCATGTTTGGTTTCATTCCATTCAGTGGTTCTCTAAAAGAAGACATTTGTATGTATTTCCCATAGGGTCCTATGTTAAACTAAGTCCCCCGCTGGCGGCCATCTTGGATGATGGACCGACTGCAAAGTAACAACACTTGGTCAGCATCTCATAAGAAACATTCATGCCATGTTTGGTTCCATTCCATTCAGTGGTTCTCTAAAAGAAGACATTTGTATGTATTTCCCATAGGGTCCTATGTTAAACTAAGTCCCCCGCTGGCGGCCATCTTGGATGATGGATCGGCTACAAAATAACAACACTTGGTCAGCACCTCATAAGGAACATTCATGCCATGTTTGGTTTCATTCCATTCAGTGGTTCTCTAAAAGAAGTCATTTGTATGCATTTCCCATAGGGTCCTATGTTAAACTAAGTCCCCCGCTGGCGGCCATCTTGGATGATGGATTGGCTACAAAGTAACAACACTTGGTGAGCACCTCATAAGGAACATTCATGCCATGTTTGGTTTCATTCCATTCAGTGGTTCTCTAAAAGAAGACATTTGTATGTATTTCCCATAGGGTCCTATGTTAAATTAAGTCCCCCGCTGGCGGCCATTTTGGATGATGGACCGACTGCAAAGTAACAACACTTGGTCAGCATCTCATAAGGAACATTCATGCCATGTTTGGTTCCATTCCATTCAGTGGTTCTCTAATAGAAGACATTTTTATGTATTTCCCATAGGGTCCTATGTTAAACTAAGTCCCCCGCTGGCGGCCATCTTGGATGATGGATCGGCTACAAAGTAACAACACTTGGTCAGCACCTCATAAGGAACATTCATGCCATGTTTGGTTTCATTCCATTCAGTGGTTCTCTAAAAGAAGTCATTTGTATGCATTTCCCATAGGGTCCTATGTTAAACTAAGTCCCCCACTGGCGGCCATCTTGGATGATGGATCGGCTACAAAGTAACAACACTTGGTCAGCACCTCATAAGGAACATTCATGCCATGTTTGGTTTCATTCCATTCAGTGGTTCTCTAAAAGAAGACATTTGTATGTATTTCCCATAGGGTCCTATGTTAAACTAAGTCCCCCGCTGGCGGCCATCTTGGATGATGGACCGACTGCAAAGTAACAACACTTGGTCAGCATCTCATAAGAAACATTAATGCCATGTTTGGTATCATTCCATTCAGTGGTTCTCTAAAAGAAGACATTTGTATGTATTTCCCATAGGGTCCTATGTTAAACTAAGTCCCCCGCTGGCGGCCATCTTGGATGATGGATCGGCTACAAAGTAACAACACTTGGTCAGCACCTCATAAGGAACATTCATGCCATGTTTGGTTTCATTCCATTCAGTGGTTCTCTAAAAGAAGTCATTTGTATGCATTTCCCATAGGGTCCTATGTTAAACTAAGTCCCCCGCTGGCGGCCATCTTGGATGATGGATCGGCTACAAAGTAACAACACTTGGTGAGCACCTCGTAAGGAAGATTCATGCCATGTTTGGTTTCATTCCATTCAGTGGTTTTCTAAAAGAAGACATTTGTATGTATTTCCCATAGGGTCCTATGTTAAATTAAGTCCCCTGCTGGCGGCCATTTTGGATGATGAACCGACTGCAAAGTAACAACACTTGGTCAGCATCTCATAAGGAACATTCATGCCATGTTTGGTTCCATTCCATTCAGTGGTTCTCTAAAAGAAGACATTTTTATGTATTTCCCATAGGGTCCTATGTTAAACTAAGTCCCCCGCTGGCGGCCATCTTGGATGATGGATCGGCTACAAAGTAACAACACTTGGTCAGCACCTCATAAGGAACATTCATGCCATGTTTGGTTTCATTCCATTCAGTGGTTCTCTAAAAGAAGTCATTTGTATGCATTTCCCATAGGGTCCTATGTTAAACTAAGTCCCCCGCTGGCGGCCATCTTGGATGATGGATCAGCTACAAAGTAACAACACTTGGTCAGCACCTCATAAGGAACATTCATGCCATGTTTGGTTTCATTCCATTCAGTTGTTCTCTAGAAGAAGTTCAAAATGTAAAAAGTTAACGCCGACGACGGACGACGACGGACGACGCCGGACGACGCCGGACGACGACGGACGACGGACGACGGACGCCAAGTGATGAGAAAAGCTCACTTGGCCCTTCGGGCCAGGTGAGCTAAAAATACGTCTCCACCTTACACTCTTTCGGTAAGCCTCGCCAGCTTCGTACGGCAAAGTTCGCTACAGGACATGGCTCAAATGAAAGGTAATAACTTAGGAAAGGGCCCACTGGAAGGTTTTTTTGGGAGTTAGGCCCATTCGGTATTTGTAGATTTTCAAAGTTGTTATAGAAAAAAATACGTCTCCACCTTACACTCTTTCGGTAAGCCTCGCCAGCTTCGTACGGCAAAGTTCGCTACCGGACATGGCTCAAATAAAAGGTAATAACTCAGGGAAGGCCCCACTGGAAGGTTTTTTTGGGAGTTAGGCCCATTCGGTATTTGTAGATTTTCAAAGTTGTTGTTATAGAAAAAAATACGTCTCCACCTTACACTCTTTCGGTAAGCCTCGCCAGCTTCGTACGGCAAAGTTCGCTACAGGACATGGCTCAAATGAAAGGTAATAACTTAGGAAAGGGCCCACTGGAAGGTTTTTTGGGGAGTTAGGCCCATTCGGTATTTGTAGATTTTCAAAGTTGTTATAGAAAAAAATACGTCTCCACCTTACACTCTTTCGGTAAGCCTCGCCAGCTTCGTACGGCAAAGTTCGCTACCGGACATGGCTCAAATGAAAGGTAATAACTTAGGGAAGGCCCCACTGGAAGGTTTTTTTGGGAGTTAGGCCCATTCGGTATTTGTAGATTTTCAAAGTTGTTGTTATAGAAAAAAATACGTCTCCACCTTACACTCTTTCGGTAAGCCTCGCCAGCTTCGTACGGCAAAGTTCGCTACAGGACATGGCTCAAATGAAAGGTAATAACTTAGGAAAGGGCCCACTGGAAGGTTTTTTTGGGAGTTAGGCCCATTCGGTATTTGTAGATTTTCAAAGTTGTTATAGAAAAAAATACGTCTCCACCTTACACTCTTTCGGTAAGCCTCGCCAGCTTCGTACGGCAAAGTTCGCTACCGGACATGGCTCAAATGAAAGGTAATAACTTAGGGAAGGCCCCACTGGAAGGTTTTTTTGGGAGTTAGGCCCATTCGGTATTTGTAGATTTTCAAAGTTGTTGTTATAGAAAAAAAATACGTCTCCACCTTACACTCTTTCGGTAAGCCTCGCCAGCTTCGTACGGCAAAGTTCGCTACAGGACATGGCTCAAATGAAAGGTAATAACTTAGGAAAGGGCCCACTGGAAGGTTTTTTTGGGAGTTAGGCCCATTCGGTATTTGTAGATTTTCAAAGTTGTTATAGAAAAAAATACGTCTCCACCTTACACTCTTTCGGTAAGCCTCGCCAGCTTCGTACGGCAAAGTTCGCTACCGGACACGCCTCAAATGAAAGGTAATAACCTAGGGAAGGCCCCACTGGAAGGTTTTTTTGGGAGTTAGGCCCATTCGGTATTTGTAGATTTTCAAAGTTGTTGTTATAGAAAAAAATACGTCTCCACCTTACACTCTTTCGGTAAGCCTCGCCAGCTTCGTACGGCAAAGTTCGCTACAGGACATGGCTCAAATGAAAGGTAATAACTTAGGAAAGGGCCCACTGGAAGGTTTTTTTGGGAGTTAGGCCCATTCGGTATTTGTAGATTTTCAAAGTTGTTATAGAAAAAAATACGTCTCCACCTTACACTCTTTCGGTAAGCCTCGCCAGCTTCGTACGGCAAAGTTCGCTACCGGACATGGCTCAAATGAAAGGTAATAACATAGGGAAGGCCCCACTGGAAGGTTTTTTTGGGAGTTAGGCCCATTCGGTATTTGTAGATTTTCAAAGTTGTTGTTATAGAAAAAAATACGTCCCCACCTTACACTCTTTCGGTAAGCCTCGCCAGCTTCGTACGGCAAAGTTCGCTACAGGACATGGCTCAAATGAAAGGTAATAACTTAGGAAAGGGCCCACTGGAAGGTTTTTTTGGGAGTTAGGCCCATTCGGTATTTGTAGATTTTCAAAGTTGTTATAGAAAAAAATACGTCTCCACCTTACACTCTTTCGGTAAGCCTCGCCAGCTTCGTACGGCAAAGTTCGCTACCGGACATGGCTCAAATGAAAGGTAATAACCTAGGGAAGGCCCCACTGGAAGGTTTTTTTGGGAGTTAGGCCCATTCGGTATTTGTAGATTTTCAAAGTTGTTGTTATAGAAAAAAAATACGTCTCCACCTTACACTCTTTCGGTAAGCCTCGCCAGCTTCGTACGGCAAAGTTCGCTACAGGACATGGCTCAAATGAAAGGTAATAACTTAGGAAAGGGCCCACTGGAAGGTTTTTTTGGGAGTTAGGCCCATTCGGTATTTGTAGATTTTCAAAGTTGTTATAGAAAAAAATACGTCTCCACCTTACACTCTTTCGGTAAGCCTCGCCAGCTTCGTACGGCAAAGTTCGCTACCGGACACGGCTCAAATGAAAGGTAATAACCTAGGGAAGGCCCCACTGGAATGTTTTTTTGGGAGTTAGGCCCATTCGGTATTTGTAGATTTTCAAAGTTGTTGTTATAGAAAAAAATACGTCTCCACCTTACACTCTTTCGGTAAGCCTCGCCAGCTTCGTACGGCAAAGTTCGCTACAGGACATGGCTCAAATGAAAGGTAATAACTTAGGAAAGGGCCCACTGGAAGGTTTTTTTGGGAGTTAGGCCCATTCGGTATTTGTAGATTTTCAAAGTTGTTATAGAAAAAAATACGTCTCCACCTTACACTCTTTCGGTAAGCCTCGCCAGCTTCGTACGGCAAAGTTCGCTACCGGACATGGCTCAAATGAAAGGTAATAACTTAGGGAAGGCCCCACTGGAAGGTTTTTTTGGGAGTTAGGCCCATTCGGTATTTGTAGATTTTCAAAGTTGTTGTTATAGAAAAAAATACGTCTCCACCTTACACTCTTTCGGTAAGCCTCGCCAGCTTCGTACGGCAAAGTTCGCTACAGGACATGGCTCAAATGAAAGGTAATAACTTAGGGAAGGGCCCACTGGAAGGTTTTTTTGGGAGTTAGGCCCATTCGGTATTTGTAGATTTTCAAAGTTGTTGTTATAGAAAAAAAATACGTCTGGCCACCACAGGGGTTCAAAGTTGTCCCTATACGTACTTTTCGTATTAACTACACATGCTTTCGGTACTCCTCGGCAACTCCCTACGGCAAAGTTCCGAACCAGACCTAGCTCATTTTAAAGGTGTTGATTAAGGTTATTCCCCGCTTAAATATTTGTCTGGGATCCGGGCCCGTTTAACCACAGTTTTAGTTATATGTCAATTATTTGTACTGGCACATTTGACAAGGAAAGTTTCAGTTTTTATTCAATGAGTTGGTAATGATGCATGCCGTACAAAATAGTCCACGCAGGAGTTTTGTGAAAATACTTGTTCACATTAAAATATAGATAACCATTACAAGTATATCAAAATGTTTTCATTTCATATTTACAAAAAAAAATATTAAAAATGATTTCAGCGAAAATACTTGATATTTGAGGATGCCGAGTTTATGGAAAGCATGTATGTAACTTTTCTATCGTGCGTTGCATCTTGTTTATTCATTCCAAATTGGTTTGAATTATATATATAATACGATTCCTTACAACTGCCAACAAAAAAGTGACTGCTATCATTATTGGTATTTAGAACGGACTGAAATCTTTTGAGAATGACTACAAGCCGTGAAATTGTCAAATTCCGCTGTTGAATTACAATTAACTAAGATTTTGAGATATTTGGAACGTTTGAGTCTTATACAGTTTTTTGGTTTTTAGACATATCATCAAAATTGGCTGCTGGAAAAAAGTGGCTGCTATCTTGATTGGCTGCTAAAAGTGGCTGCCAGCTTGAGTCTAGTAAAATATGTTACAGTTTCGAGTATTTTTGATTTATTTTCATATTCGTTTTAATTAATCATTTTATAATTATGTTTATTTCTAAAGGAATATATGTAACGGATCTCCGTGAACTATGACAAAGTATTAAGTAAACACGGGGGATTTTCCAAATACATGTAGCTAACTTAGCCAAATCAAAAACTCGTCAAAGATAAAACTCTGAAAGATTTCAACTTGAAATGATAAGAAAAGTGTAAGAAATTAATAATAAATACACGGTGACATTACACGCATCACTCCCTGTGGAGAACAATCTAAATTAGCTACTTGAATCACACAAATCAATGTTGGTATCCCGGGGTGTGTAGGTTTATGCAGTACATGTAGTCGTAAAAAGTTAATTCGTAAATATTTTTGTTAAAAACATATTTTAAACTTTATCATAGTATTGGGAAGTTTATGTGTTTTTTCAGGAAAGATATTATTGTTAGTAAGCTTACGGTTATGGAAAAATTATGGAATAATAATTTCTAGTATTGAAATTTTAATAATAAAAAAAAATCATGCCATTTGTTCTGTTAAAAAAATATAACTGGTGCAACCAAAGAACCTAATCCAATTGATGTTTTATATGGTCACGATATATATGGAATAACGATGAAGATTCTTCTTTTATGTCATAAATCCGAAGGATTTTAATTTCCACATGCATCCGCTACAATAACACCAGTCTAACCTAATAATAATACGTGTGTATTTTCTCAAAGTTTTTCTTTGAAGCTTTTAGCAAATTTATTTTTGTCATAATAATGAAAAATATATTAAGATTGTTAATTGTTGGAAGTTCACTTTTCAACATAATGATTCCATTGTATACTTTATCCTCTCTCATGATTGAAAAGTGGAAAACACAAAAAAAAACCAACATATACCTTGTGTATTGCAAGTATTGCTACTTTAATGTTACATGTAGAGTAAACATGTATACATTCATAATTATATTGGTTATCAAAGTCTTAAAGGATATAATCATACTGATTCATAAAAGTATAAGTGTTTGCCGATGACTTCGTATCGAAGCGTGTAATTAATATTCTATATTCCATGACAAATTAAAGAATTTTCAATTTTCAACCATAAAAAGACGGGAGAATTACAAAAGTTAATTTTTAGGCAAAAATATCATTTTATTTCCCTGTCTTTGGAGATTATAAAAATATCGACGCCAAAATAAGAAAATAACGAATACTATTTGTTATTGAAGCAAACAGATGTCAGGGGTTCGCAAAACAATGCCTTCTCTGTATACATTAAACGGGCTACTTCGCTACTTATGGTAGCAAATTTTAAATCAAAAGTGACGGATGTTTAAAATATCTTATTTTCATAAAATTTACATCATTACACAGTTTAAACCTTTAATAAACTTTATTTAACGGCGCGAAGAAGAAATTCAAAAGTTAATATAAAGTAATACGGGTATAAAAACTATTTGCCCATACAAATCTATAGTAAAATTAATTGCTGTCTGTGGACAATTACTAGCGCATGCGCATTAAAGACCGAACGAATTCTTGTACATGCGGTAATTCAGTGGTTGTCATTTGTTGTTGTATATCATATTTGTGTTTCGTTTATATTTTTTTTATGTCTATGTCATTTGGTCTCTGGTAGAGAGTTGTCTCATTGGCAATCATACCACATCTTATTTTTTTTTATAACTATATATCTCTTAATCATAAAAGCTTCCGCCAATGTTTCATACAATTCTTTGACAGTATGACAAGGTGATGTTTTTTTTTAATCTTTGCATTGCATTGCACAAAGATATGAGGGTCTGGATGGGGTTTACAAAATAGAGAATAATGGGCAAAAAAAAAAATTTTAAAAAAAAGGACAAAAAATAAAGAATAGAGAAAAACAGGCAAAATTTATAATGAATCAAGAAAAATGGATCAACAAATTAAGAATGCAGAATTGAAGGACCCCCCCCCCCCCCCCCCTCCAGACCCTCTTGTACTGTTTATGGCGTTGCTGTATGATATTTTCTCTAAAGTACAGTAACCGATATAAGAGTGTAGGACATCATATCATTCTTTAATAACCTATAGTAAACGAAACATAGCACGATGCACGAATAAAAGGAGATGTGAGGTATACGTCAATGAGACAGCAACCCAACTACAGAAATAAACCGAAAGACATCTAGAGGGAGATCTGTAGTCTTCAACAAAAGACAGGTGTCCTAGAAATATGTCTTATAAGTGCTATCAGATTTCCTTTTTTTCAGCCAACAGTGTACACGGAAAATTAAGTGTGAAATAGAAGGAGAATCAGACAGGGATTATACGTCAATGTAACAGCAGCCCGACGACAGAAATAAAAAAAAACATCTTGATGCATACATACAGTCTTCGACAAATAGACAGATGACCACCCATACACACTATGTCTCGCTCTTAATTGTCTCGATTCCATGAAAGATATATATATATAAATTCAACAAAAACAATCAAAGATCTGTTATTAACAGTTTACATCGTATGCTAATCTCTGAGAGAATTTAAGTAGCTTGTTTTGCTTCGTATTATGTGCGAAAAACATTTTTTTTGTGTTTTACTTTTGCTTTTTACATTGTTTTGTGTTTTGATTTTTCTTTTAGAAAAGGGGGGTGCCGTGAAATAGTTTTTTTTAATGATTCCGTGAGGGGGGAAGTTGTAAGTCGAAGTTGACGTCACTATGGTACCAGATGTAACGGAACTGTGGAGAAACAATCCACTATGTTGATCATGCAGAGAGGAAGTCAATTTAATAAATCGTCTAATGGAAAAACGGGGAGAGGATCTGAAAAATCGGTCTACACTGCAGTGTAAGAGGAAGAATCAAATGTTAACACTGCCGAAGAAGCCGTTAGAGTGATTACACCCAGACAGACAGGTTATTACAGAACAAAGACAATTGCATATTGAAAACGGCTCTTTTTAGAGTCTCAAAATCATTTCAAAAAGAGTCGGACTATTGTTGATATATTAACTTAAAATCACGAAGGGAGGAGTGTTTTTTTTTCTTTCTTTCATTTTCCTCTTCGATCGTTTAGTTTTCGCTTATTTGAATTTGTCTCCAGAAAATTAGTAATACTTACATAGAGCGCCGAAGGACGTTTGTGCTAATTTCCCAAAAATGGTTTGTGTGTAAATTCTTTTATTTTGCGCTAGACTTGACTGCCAGAAGGTATAGAACCACTAATTCGGACACGGTCACAAAGAACGTACAAGAAAGTAGTACATATTTAAAACAAAATAGTTCCTACGCATAGGTGTAAATATAAAACTATGTAGAATATATTTTAGTTATCAAGATATCAAATGAAAGGTGAAGGACTAGTGATCCTCGTAGAACACATATTGACTGATAGTTCTGAATAATACAAAGATGTATAAATGAATTCTAAAATTGAGGGCATATTTTGCCTGTTTCTCAGATATGAAGTACCTGGTTTGGTGTATTCAAAGTTCCGGAAACCAGTACGGTCTGATGTATAAATAACGGTATATTGATCCCCCTAAAAGATTTGGAAGTGAAAAATAGAATTTAACGTGGATATGAACGGGGGAAAAGAATAGGTGGTATTCCTGTCTCAAGTCAGGAGCCGGTAATTCAGTGGTTGTCATTTGTTGTTGTCTATCATATTTGTTTTTCGTTTATATTTTTTTTACATAAATCTGGCCGTTAGTTTTCTCGTTTGAATTGTTTTACATTTGTCATTTCGGGAACTTTTATAGCTGTCGTTGTGATATGGGTTTTGTTCATTGTTGAAGGCCGTACGGTGACCTATAGCTGGCAACTTCTATGTCATTTGGTCTCTCGTAGAGAGTTGTCTCATTGGCAATCATACCACATCTTATTTTTTTTATAACTATATATCTCTTAATCATAAAAGCTTCCCCAATGTTTCATACAATTCTTTGACAGTATGACAAGGTAATGTTTTTTTTAATCTTTGCGTTGCATTGCACAAAGATATGAGGGTCTGGATGGGGTTTACAAAATAGAGAATAAAGGGCAAAACGTGCAAAATAAAGGGCAAAAAATAGAATTAAAAAAAAAAGGACAAAAAATAAAGAATAGAGAATAACAGGCAAAATTTATAATGAATCAAGAAAAATGGATCAACAAATTAAGAATGCAGAATTGAAGGACCCCCCCCCCCCCCCCCCCCGCCCCCATCCAGACCCTCTTGTACTGTTTATGGCATTGCTGTATGATATTTTTTCTAAAGTACAGTAACCGATATTAGAGTGTAGGACATCATATCATTCTTTAATAACCTATAGTAAACGAAACATAGCACGATGCACGAATAAAAGGAGATGTGAGGTATACGTCAATGAGACAGCAACCCAACTACAGAAATAAACCGAAAGACATCTAGAGGGAGATCTGTAGTCTTCAACAAAAGACAGGTGTCCTAGAAATATGTCTTATAAGTGCTATCAGATTTCCTTTTTTTCAGCCAACAGTGTACACGGAAAATTAAGTGTGAAATAGAAGGAGAATCAGACAGGGATTATACGTCAATGTAACAGCAGCCCGACGACAGAAATAAAAAAAAAACATCTTGATTCATACATACAGTCTTCGACAAATAGACAGATGACCACCCATACACACTATGTCTCGCTCTTAATTGTCTCGATTCCATGAAAGATATATATATATATATAAATTCAACAAAAACAATCAAAGATCTGTTATTAACAGTTTACATCGTATGCTAATCTCTGAGAGAATTTAAGTAGCTTGTTTTGCTTCGTATTATGTGCGGAAAACATTTTTTTTGTGTTTTACTTTTGCTTTTTACATCGTTTTGTGTTTTGATTTTTCTTTTAGAAAAGGGGGGTGCCGTGAAATAGTTTTTTTTAATGATTCCGTGAGGGGGGGAAGTTGTAAGTCGAAGTTGACGTCACTATGGTACCAGATGTAACGGAACTGTGGAGAAACAATCCACTATGTTGATCATGCAGAGAGGAAGTCAATTTAATAAATCGTCTAATGGAAAAACGGGGAGAGGATCTGAAAAATCGGTCTACACTGCAGTGTAAGAGGAAGAATCAAATGTTAACACTGCCGAAGAAGCCGTTAGAGTGATTACACCCAGACAGACAGGTTATTACAGAACAAAGACAATTGCATATTGAAAACGGCTCTTTTTAGAGTCTCAAAATCATTTCAAAAAGAGTCTGACTATTGTTGATATATTAACTTAAAATCACGAAGGGAGGAGTGTTTTTTTTTCTTTCTTTCATTTTCCTCTTCGATCGTTTAGTTTTCGCTTATTTGAATTTGTCTCCAGAAAATTAGTAATACTTACATAGAGCGCCGAAGGACATTTGTGCTAATTTCCCAAAAATGGTTTGTGTGTAAATTCTTTTATTTTGCGCTAGACTTGACTGCCAGAAGGTATAGAACCACTAATTCGGACACGGTCACAAAGAACGTACAAGAAAGTAGTACATATTTAAAACAAAATAGTTCCTACGCATAGGTGTAAATATAAAACTATGTAGAATATATTTTAGTTATCAAGATATCAAATGAAAGGTGAAGGACTAGTGATCCTCGTAGAACACATATTGACTGATAGTTCTGAATAATGCAAAGATGTATAAATGAATTCTAAAATTAAGGGCATATTTTGCCTGTTTCTCAGATATGAAGTACCTGGTTTGGTGTATTCAAAGTTCCGGAAACCAGTACGGTCTGATGTATAAATAACGGTATATTGATCCCCCTAAAAGATTTGGAAGTGAAAAATAGAATTTAACGTGGATATGAATGGGGGAAAAGAATAGGTCGTATGCCTGTCCCAAGTCAGGAGTCGGTAATTCAGTGGTTGTCATTTGTTGTTGTCTATCATATTTGTTTTTAGATTATATTTTTTTTACATAAATCTGGCCGTTAGTTTTCTCGTTTGAATTGTTTTACATTTGTCATTTCGGGAACTTTTATAGCTGTCGTTGTGATATGGGTTTTGCTCATTGTTGAAGGCCGTACGGTGACCTATAGCTGGCAACTTCTATGTCATTTGGTCTCTGGTAGAGAGTTGTCTCATTGGCATGCAATCATACCACATCTTATTTTTTTATATAACTATATATCTCTTAATCATAAAAGCTTCCGCCAATGTTTCATACAATTCTTTGACAGTATGACAAGGTAATGTTTTTTTTTAATCTTTGCATTGCATTGCACAAAGATATGAGGGTCTGGATGCGGTTTACAAAATAGAGAATAATGGGCAAAACGTGCAGAATAAAGGGCAAAAAAAAAGAATAGAGAATACCAGGCAAAATTTATAATGAATCAAGAATCAAAGCACTGTAAGCGCTATAGGCAGTTAACCAAAAACCAAAGCAAAAATAATTATGAAAACTGTGGCAGTGTTGCTTCATTTTTTTTTTTTAATTTGAAAGAACAAACATTAAACATTCGTATATTGTACATGTATGTTTATTTAATGAATTGATTATTAAGGCAAATTAATTAATATTTTATCAAGGTTCTCAAAAGCAATGCATATATCAATGTATATTTTTAATGATGAGTTTGCAATGGTACAAGTTCGCAATGATTGCAGTTGTTGTAGTTGGTAGTTAATGTTGGTGCCAGTTGACTTTTAGTGGTACAAGTTGACGTAGTACGAGTTTGTAATAGTATGAATGGACTTGCTTCCCTGGCAGTAAAACTGTGTTTGGGTTCTACAGTACAAAAGTTTTGAGACACAAATCAGCCAAAGGTTTACTACTACAGGGATCAAAGGTGAGGTCTGATTGACCTGCCCATAGTAAATGTAAATGATCCTTACCTTCACCAAGTCCATGATGTCACTCCATCCCAAGTTTGGAGTAAAATGACAGGTGATTATAAAACAGTTGGTCAAACATTCTTGGGCTTTACACTGCTTGAAAGATTTATATGTTTTCTTTAAAATGAGCCATAAATAAAAATTTTCATAGGCCCAGAAATAATTAAAAAAATAAGTAAAGTAAATTCAATTAACCTAGACTTATTTTTGCATCAGTTAAATTTTATAAGAAACAAGAAATAATTGTTACGAAGTCTTCCAAACAGAGCTCCCATAATTCTTCATTCCCATGGTCGCCTGACATTGGGCAAAGTCCAGTACAAATTGGTTAGGTATAGTAATGTGATATGCATATGTGACCCCTAGGAGATTGACCCTGTATATCATTCAAATCTTCTTGAAATGACAAACAGGAATAAATATGGTTTAGGGTTGGGTATCTCACCGTTTACAAGTTCTCAAAAAGGGGGGGAGTGATCCCCAGGGGACTTACCCTGTATTTCATTCGATTTGTTTTATTGTCCCATACAAGAATATATATGGTTTCGGGGTGGGGGTCTCAACCGTTTACAAGTTTTCAAAAATAAGGGGGGTGGGGTGACCCCCGTGGAATCCCCCTATAATTCATTTGATTTGTTTTATTGTCCCATAAATGAATATATATATGGTTTAGGGGTGGGGATCTCGACCGTTTACAAGTTTTCAAAAATAAGGGGGTGGGGGTGACCCCAGGAACTCCCCTATATTTCATTTGATTTGTTATCTTGTCCCATAAATGAATATATATGGTTTACGGGTGGGGATTTCAACCGTTTACAAGTTTTCAAAAAGAAGGGGGTGGGGGTGACCACAGGGACTCTCTTTATATTTCATTTGATTTGTTACCTTGTCCCATACATGAATATATACTGTTTAGGGGTGGGGATCTCGACCGTTTACAAGTTTTCAAAAAACAAGGGGGTGACCCCTGTGGACTCCCCTATCTTTCATTTGATTTGTTTTACTGTTCCATACAAGAATATATATGCAGTAGGGTGGGGATCTCGACCGTTTTACAAGTTCTCAAACATAAGGGGATGGGGTGACGCTGGGGATTCCCCCAAATTTTCATTTGATTTGTTTTATTGTCCCAACACAAGTATATATATGGTTTAGGGGTGGGGATCGCGACCGTTTACAAGATAAAAGCACATTTTCGAATTGAAGGGGGTGGGATGACCCCCAGGAACTCACCCTATATTTTATTTGATTTGTTCTATTGTCCTGTTATTATTACTGAAGACCGTGTGCGTCTATCACTTACTATTTTCAAGTAATAGTCATTTGAAAATTGAAAAAAAATAAAATCCCATAGGGTTCTATATTAAACTCCTCCCTTCTTAAGGCCCCTCAAAATACCCCTAAATAGACCCCAAGGCACAAACGAAAGATTGATGGCTCCGCTTGACATGTTAGTCTAACATTTTATGAAACCCTAAGTAAATCTGACAAGCGGTCCGAGTTGTCTCTGGGACGAGTTGTCCACATTTTATAAAACATCCGATCAACGTCGATTTTCATCTTTGTCATTCATAAAACAACAACAACTTTATCAGTAAGGGGAAAGAACTCATTAATCTAACGCAAACATGGCGGCTATCCGGGGAAAATCAAGTTTTGTGTTTACAAAAAGGTTGGTTATGCAGATCGTATGAAGAAGAATGACTTGTTACTTTGCCATAATTTATTTAAGATCATGATCTTTCGGTTTATCTATATGCCTATTATAATCACACGGTGCAAATATGTTAAATCTGACTGCAAAAAAGTTGTGCTATTGAAAAATGTTAAAATTGAAATCCCAAGATAATGGGGATTTCAACTTTTTTAAATTTCTGGCGTATAAAAGATATACTTTCATATTTTTTAAGTTATAACTTAAAATATAATTGATATATTATTGTTACTTGATATTATATGTTGAAAAAGTAAGATCGGTAAACAAAATAACGAGTTTTCAGTTGCACATATTGCATGTTGTTATTTTATTGATATGCTAATGAAACACAACGTCAATAATTGTTTACCACCCAGTACATTTCCAACTCTAGAAATAGTCCCTAATTCTGAAAAGGATGTTCAGAAGCAAAAGTGATTTGCAATTTACAACCATAATGCAATAATTAGTGTTTAACATGCATGATGTACAAAACAATATACATGTTCAGCTTGGATGTTGAGTTATGCAGTGTGTCTGGTAGTTATCTGAAGGTATAATCCATAGCCAAGGTCAGCTGACTTGGCTATCATATATGTGTCCATCTGATCATCTATCCCAAATTTATATGTACATGTAGGGCCTAGATGTCATTTAGTCATGTCGTATGGTTGCTGTCTCAGCATACATTGATATATACCATGGCAGTATCTTTTTTATTCAATTACCACAATAGAAAAGCTCGTATATTACATGTATATATATAGCAAAATTGCAATTAATTATTTAATAGAAATACATATTGTACATTCCTCTTCTTAGACAGTCTGCACCAAAATCTTTTCGAACTACTAGGCAAATATTCAGACATTTTCCTTATGTGTCTAAACAAAGTTTTGCAAAAATTAACTAGTCCAAATAAAATTTTACTAGTCTGGGGCATCAGACTAGTGGCTAACAGTGCAGGCTGCTTCTACATTTACACATACATGTATATATAGTTTGTATATGTACAATGTACATGAACTGCATCAGATGTCTTGTAGTAATGTCAGGTACAAAATGTAACTAAACTGTAGTGTGCAGGCATGAATCATGGGAAGTTATAAGTTGGATCTGGGGCCAAGTCAATCTATTGACTTGAAAAATGGTTTTGCTGCTTCTCTGCTAAGCACCCTCTGCTTTAAGGGGTAACTAGAGTAAATACTTGGTCAGCTGAGGACTTAAGCCGCTCATGTCTTCCTGTAGAATGTTTACAGTAGAAATGGCATGTTAAAAAGGTGACTAAGTTCGCCTGTCTAGCACAAAGCAGTGTTCATACTCACATTACATAACATGTAAAGTTTGCCATTGAATTTTACAGGGTTGGCAAATTATTATAAACCTGATTTTCTAAGGTTAGGCAATACCCCCAGAAGTTGGTATTAAATGCATGTTGTACTGCATGTACTGAGTAATGTGGTTGTTGTTTTCTTGACCCATGCTGGATGGGGGATATAGAATATTTTGTAGAAGTACCTTGCGTCCATCTGATGGTAGGTATACATTGTACATTTTTTGGTGTCAGAAGTTATTAAAATCATTATCAAAGGTTAATACATTGTACCAGCAAGGTCTTGGAACTGTTCAGTCAAATTGTTTTTACAGGAGTTATGCTGCTTGTTAATAGATATTATAGGGAAAATTACATTGTTAGGGATTTCTTGACTACATTTTGTAAGATATTTAATACATAGAAGTATATAAGAACCCAACAAATTTTTCTTAAGTAATATATAATTGTCCTTGGACAGATAAAATATGTGCCACATTGGAAACTATCTGTCAATATTGTCATGTTTTATTTAATTTTAATTTTACACAAAACAGTTCAAACATATTGTAGTTTCATAATACCATTGCCATATATAAACATTTTACACAGAAAAACCTTGAGTTATTTTAAGAAGAGAAAAAAAAATCAATTTCTTCAATTTCTCAAACAATTTCATATACTAAATGCACAGAACAAGTATTGTATAAAATAAGGATATTAGATATATGTGATATGATTGCCAATGAGACAACTATCCAACAGAGTTTAAATGACAGGATTAAAGCAACTATAAGTCAACAAATGGTCTTCAATAATGAGTAAAACCCATACCTTATACAAGACCCTGACATAACAGAATGGATCAAAGAACATTATTTGAACAAAAAACTTTTTTTCCAGTTCAAAGAATATTACTGGTATTGTAATATTTCATTTTTTTTTTTTATTTACAAATTGTTTGTTCACTGTTGGTCACTTAATGTAAGTGGGAAAAACTGATTGGATAAAGATATTAAACAGTCTTTATAGTACAGGTGAAATAGGTGAGTTTTCACAGTAGTAAATTTGTTTGTTCTTTTTGAATAGGGGACATTTCAATAGTAAAATTAAATCGGTATTAATATTTTGCATTGTAATTGGCCACTGTACCATTTGTAGTTAAATTAAAATAAAGTTGTTATGTTTTGATTTTGATAAAACAGTTTACCTTTTACTGCTATAAAATGTTTTATTCTTTATTTCATCTCTCAATTTCAATTTTTGCAGGAGACTCATCTGATTGTGGAGTTACATGCATACAGATGCTGTTTTGAATCATAAGAAATGACTGATATTAATTAATTTCTTCAGTTCCTCATTAGCTTCTTCACAAGGAATAAATTGTGTAAGGAGTTCTATATTCCTATTTAAAGACCTAACTTTTTTTTCCATTTGAGTGTATGAAAGCAAATTAATTGAATTCATTCTGAATACTGAGCTTATATAGTTTTATGTACTTGTATATGTGACTTTATCTTTATTTGACTTTTTATTTATAAGTTATCTAAACATTAATAATTTTATTCTTTGTATGAGAAGCTATAAACAATCGACTATATATATATATTTTTTTCTCGCCTGCGATGAAAGTCCGGGAAAGTGAGACATAAGGGTTCCTTTTCTGGCGACGATGGCTCTGGCATCAACAATTGTTAAGTTTTCTGCTTAAGTTAGTAAGTTTGACAGGTATTACTTGTGATAGATCATTGATATTTAATATAAAGTTGTATTACTATCAGTACATATCAGTTTGACAACTATTTTGAGGCCCTGTCCCTAGGATATGGTGCAGTGACTTGGATTTAGAGATTTTCAATATTAATAGAAAAACAAAGGTTATGGAGTATCCATCCATGACACAAAATCAGTAAATGCACAACAAAAAAGCAAAGGAACAGTGCTTTTATTGCTGTTCTTCATCCCAAAGTCACAGTGAGACCTCAACTCTGAGCAAAGAAACTCTCACTTCACTGCAAGTTTAAGACGGCCCCTAGCACCGGCTTTAGCGGAATTTTTTGCAAAAATAATTTGGATAGACTTTGTAAGATGTAACACCACTCAATCAGGCTAAGTCGAAAAAGAACATACTGGAAAGTAGTACATATTTTAAACAAAAAAGTTTACTGCATAAGTTAGTTTGATAGGATCTAATTCTGACACATACATTACAATATATCCAAAAATAAAGTAATTGTCTGATACAGAAGTTTTATATGTTTTAAAGAAATGCTGTTTTTGCCTTCTTTGTTTTTATTCCCTTTGAAAATATATCATTTTGTCCAACAAATTTAAAAAAAATCTGCATCAAGGCTTTGTAATATTGCAAATATTTGACCTGATAACAATTTAGACTGTTGGAATCATCATTGGCATCATAATGATATCAAGTTTGACCTGACATGAGGAAGGCAAGTTTCATAAACTTATGAAACAATAAAATTGAGAATGGAAATGGAAATGGGGAATATGTCAAAGAGACAACAACCCGACCAAAGAGCAGACAACAACCGAAAGCCACCTATGAAACAAGTTTGTTTTGGATCAAGAAAATACTCAAATTAATACAATAAACAATGTATACATTGACATATACACACATTAAAAATAGATGAGTTATGAGAGAATCCTTTTTTATAAGCTAATCTGGCAAAAGTGACTAATTGTGTCTTCATACTCAGTTCATTGTTTGTCGTCTGTAAACCTTTTAGCTCACATCCCCATAAAGCCACTGAACTACTGTATAAACTTACTTGTTGTCCATTGTAAACTTTTTACCAAACTTGAGGTGAATGGTTCTTATGGTGTCTAGTATAAACTTTGTTGATTTTTATTCTGGTCAGTCTGTACACAGCAAACACTTTTGGATGAGTCTTTAAGGAATTATTACCATTAAATAGTGATTTAATCAATTTTTGCATTTTGGGCAAATTCAATAGTAGTTTAAAAGAGAAACTGTAACCAGCCAAAATGATCAGCAATATGCATGATTTACATATAAGATATGCATGCTGAATTAGAATCGGGTCTATAATGTAAGAGAGTGGCCATTTTTGAAGATGCAAATAGATCCAAGTGAGTGACACCATAGATGTATACATCTATGGTGACACAGACTATTGTCTAGTTAAAAGAGCTGCCCTGAAACTACTGAACCAATTCAAACCAAAGTGACATGATCGATGGTGCTTAGTGGTGTGTAAAATATTGCTTAAATATTGTATGTCAATAAAAGACGAGTTGAAACAAAAAAAGATCAGCATTTTAGGCGCATTGAGCCTGTAGTTTACCATTTTGCTGTGACTGATAACAGCTTCATATCAGGATCAGTGCTGAACTTATATACTTTGTTGTGTCTTTCTGACGAAGTTTTGTTTATCTTTAAAATGTCACAAAGAGTGGGTCATGAATTAAATTGACCACTGTCTCGAGTCACAGGGAGGACTGGGCACTAACAAACATTATTAACCCTGCCAGGTTCTGTATGCGTTTGTCCCATGTCATGGAGGATCAAATTGAGAATGGAAGCGGGGAATGTGTTAAAAGAGACAACAACCAGACCAAAGTGCAGAAAACAGCCCATAGCCACCAATGGGTCTCCAACACAGGTGCTGCTGTATTTCGGTGATTGTCGTTGGTTGCTGGCTTTCATATTTTATTTTCGTTTCTGATTCTGATGGTGTGTTTTAAAAAACAAGAATCAAAAGAATTTGTAAAGATTTGGGGCGGTCCAGAATTGCTTGTACGATTTAATGCTAAACAATGATACATTATCCAATTAAAGGGGGCGTATGCATTCTACGCCCTCCCCCTTAATCCATACATAATTGGATTGAGGTGAGGGGATGGGTAGACAAGTGGACCCGCCCACCCTTATAGGAATACATGTCTATTGCATTTAGACTGTATGCCCCACTCCTGATGTTTTTTAGTGGTTCCCCCTTTTTTAAATCCTGGATCAGCAACGGATATGGTATATGAAACATTGATTGAAGATGAAAACAGGGTAAAATATGATGTAAAGCAATGCATATATATTACTCTTCAAGAGTATTTTGAAATCGCTTGCCAACCCGTGTATTAAAAAAGTAAGATATAATATAACGTATTAAGGGAAATCATAAATTTATACAAAATATATTCATTCGTATATCTGCATATCCTAGCTTTTTTGTGAAAGGATTACGTACCGAAGTACCACCTACCGAGAGTTCAAATTTTTAAATTCATATAATGAGAAAAAATACAATCAGTTAAACTGACAAATTCTTTGAATAGGAATAAACCATAAAGGTAATGAAAACCGTGTGTTAAACTTCAAACACAATACCAATACCAAAGGTTACGGCTACAACGATTATTAAAAAGAAAAAGAAAGGGAGTCATAAAATTTAAATTGCATGAATTATAATATAATAGCCCAATCATTTATGACCTCGGAGTCAATACTTTCTATTTCTGTTTTCTGATATTTTCATTGCTTATTTTACTATTTCTTATATTTTATTTTCTATATACCATTTTAAAATCAAATGTACCCCCTCCCCCTAAAAAAAAGAAAGAAAGAAAAATGAAAATACCACCAAAAGCCTTTGAAAAGAAAGGATAATGCGCACGTTTACGGACTAGTGTAACAAGAGAGAAAAAAACAACCGTACGTAAAATCATAGCTGTATTAAAAAAACCATACATCTATGGTAAAATCCAGGATTTGTATAGTGAAATCAAATCCTTTGTAAAATGAAACAGTCGGTCGAATACACCGCGGACCAAGTATAAGGTGTACATGAAGTATTGCAGATTAACAACAAACTATCTGCTATTAATTCGATCACCGACAAAAAAAAAAAAAAAACAGCAAAAAGCAGAAAAAAACTAATTAATAAAAAAAAACACTGTCGGTAATGGTTATACCAGAGACATGTATCTATATGTCTCTGGTTATACTATCTTCAACAGTATAATGGAGGAACGATGTGGCGCGTGGTTGTGATTAATACGCCGCCTAGATAAACAAAACTGTGTATTGACCTTTTAGTGATAGAAAAACAGAGTTCAAATATATAAATATTCATGTTATAACTTATTGTCATACTTCCGTCAAAACTTTTAAACCAATAGCATGACACAAATTATTTTTCGAACAGCTCTGATATTTTCTCATAAATTATAGTCAAACCCAGAGAGGTTCGAACGAAATCTTCCAAGCATAGTATCATTGGTTTCCTTTCCCCTTACTTATATTCCCCTGACTTTATGGAAGTACACCACTAATTCATGGCCCCGTTGCTTTCTATGTTAAATTCCTCAATTTCAAGCAGACACAGCTCTTTTGTTTCAAGTTCAAATAAAGTGACAATCATTGCATGTCAAAGCAACACTTTACGGTGTCTTGTACTGGAAAAATCAACATACCTTTAATGGCATATAAGAAAGAACTGGTTCCCGGAACTTCGGATGTACCAAAACAGGTACTTCAGATCTGACATACAGGCAAAAAGTACCCTCTTTATAAAATTTGGTGCAGTTTTTTTAATATTTAAAATTATAAGTCAAAAAGTGTTCTACAATGATCACCAGTCATTAAGCTTTCATTTGATATCAACAATACCTAAATATTCTACATATTTTGAAAGTTACACTCATGCGTAGGAACTATTTTGTGCTAAATATGTACTACTTTCTGGTATGTGCTTTCTGGCCGGGCCGAATTAGTGGTGTTACACCTTATTGGCAGGTTCAGTCGGAATAATTTAATAAAAGAAAGGAATTTAAATGTGCATACATTTAATTGAAATTAATTGATTAATCACAATCTTCTTAAACGAAAAGAAGATCATGATAAACAAAACTTACTTTATAACATCAGAATACTTACTAGCTTACGTTTCGTGTAAGTTAAAATTACCGCCAACTTAGACTACTATGTATAACTTTATTTCCTCTATCATAGAGATTTGGTGTACATGAACAATATTGCTGCGCCGTTTGCCATTTGGGAAATGTAAACGACTTGCAATTAGAGATTTTCGGCGATGAAATATTTCATACAATTGTTCTTTGTCATCTTAGCCAAAAGCTCTTAGCCAAAAGCACATGGGATAATAAACTACGTACGGATTTCTATTGAGCACTACTGCCTATGTGCAACTTCAAAAATTTTGGGTGGTTCGACGATCATTTAAGGTTTTTCTGGTCATATTTTTTGTATTCCAGAATTGAAAGTATGAAAAAAGTGCCCAATTAGTTATTAATAACATATTACCCAGCTAGATAATAACAATAGCACTTTTTACAACATTCAGTGGGAAGAACACAAATCTAGGGTGGTAGCATAAGGCAGCTTAACTGCCTAAAAATGGATCAACAAATTAAGAATGCAGAATTGAAGGACCCCCCGCCCCCATCCAGACCCTCTTGTACTGTTTATGGCGTTGCTGTATGATATTTTCTCTAAAGTACAGTAACCGATATTAGAGTGCAGGACATCATATCATTCTTTAATAACCTATAGTAAACGAAACATAGCACGATGCACGAATAAAAAGAGGTGTGAGGTATACGTCAATGAGACAGCAACCCAACTACAGAAATAAACCGAAAGACATCTAGAGGGAGATCTGTAGTCTTCAACAAAAGACAGGTGTCCTAGAAATATGTCTTATAAGTGCTATCAGATTTCCTTTTTTTCAGCCAACAGTGTACACGGAAAATTAAGTGTGAAATAGAAGGAGAATCAGACAGGGATTATACGTCAATGTAACAGCAGCCCGACAACAGAAATAAAAAAAAAACATCTTGATGCATACATACAGTCTTCGACAAATAGACAGATGACCACCAATACACAATATGTCTCGCTCTTAATAGTCTCGATTCCATGAAAGATATATATATATATAAATTCAACAAAAACAATCAAAGATCTGTTATTAACAGTTAACATCGTATGCTAATCTCTGAGAGAATTTAAGTAGCTTGTTTTGCTTCGTATTATGTGCGGAAAACATTTTTTTTGTGTTTTACTTTTGCTTTTTACATTGTTTTGTGTTTTGATTTTTCTTTTAGAAAAGGGGGTGCCGTGAAATAGTTTTTTAATGATAAACATCGGCTATAAAATGAGATAATATTTTCAATGTTTAGAATATGAACAAAAGAAGATGCAAGGTATACATCAATAAAACAGCAACCAAACAACACACAACTGAACGGCATGCTATTCCGGCTGTTTTTACTTTATTAGATTGTAAGTTCGAATCTACAACACCTTTCACGTGCAAGGGGTTGAGTTATGATGATTGACGGCATAATAGTGAAGTAAATTAGCAAAATACTTAGAATTTTAGAGCGGGACTTTCTTCCGTGCAGGCCTCTGTAATAAAATAGGCGAGTTACAGTGTTGTGCAATGCCGTCAATCCGTAGATATGTCCTATTTTCGGTGCAAAATATAGTTAGCATGCATTTTGTGTCCGGGGATACATGGACACGTATGTATGGCTTCACCAAAAAGAGTACAAATATAAACAGCGTTATATCTATATATAAACAATCAATAATCAGGCGCGTAGCAACCGGTACGCAAAAACGCAGTTGCGTACACATCGAAAATTATACAAAAATAAAAATATGGTAAATCTAGTAAGAATAAAACTAAAGTAATAAATAAAATTAAAAACTATCTTACAAACATGTTAATAATCATTTTGTAGCTATATTCCGTTCCTGAAATTACTTTTAATTTACGGAACCAGCATCATGTTTATGTTGCTGATGCAAACAATTAAAATGGTCCTCGAGGTGTCAGAAAACAATTCTATGTCTCCTTACCCAGTCCTGACATCTTTTCTGAAGATTTCAAAATAACTGACGAAATAAAATATGACGTTCTAAAGAGACTATGGACAACGATTCATTCTCATGATTTTCATGCGAGGTATGCATAGTCTTAATTACATACGTCGTCATAACAGATTTTTTTAAACAGTCCAGTCTGACTTAAGTTTAACGGGGTTGGAAAAGGGTAATTTTCGTGCATAGTGCTTGCCGTTTTTTTTCTTTCTTTTATTTAAATTGACTATCATCGAGTTTTGACTTTTTTATTTTTACGTTCGGTTGTGCAAGACGGGTGCCTCGTTCAAAGTGTTTCCCCAACTTAATTATACGTGCTTCGAGATTAAAAGTGCTTATTTTCAATGCTTCGAGATTTAAAGTGCTTGTATTCCATGCTTGGTAAAATTAAAAGACTATCGTTTAGGAAGTTAATAAAAAGAAATCGGAAATAATTTGATGATTTTCCTTACTAGATTTGATTCAGATTTTGGGACTTAAAACGTATATATTATATACTTGCTAGTTAAAGGTTTCCAACGTATGATACGCGTTCGTTATCAACGTTCATGGACGAAATTATTCACGTTCACCGTGAAATTGTTATTCCTTTTATGTATTTAACGTTATTTCCGTGCAAGTACCACCCTTTACCACCCCTTTTAACCTAAACTAACTAGCAGCGAATATTATTTTAATTTAATTTAATCAAGATCAACCCACTACACATTAGAAAATCCAAATTCCTAAGCCAACAGTACTTGTTTGTTTTTCTCTAATAAATTTTTTTTTTTGAATTTTTTTTTTTGTTAAAGTTGACTTGTTACTCATGAAAATAAGATTTTGGTGAGGTCATTATAAGTCCTAGGAAATTGCGAGAATGCAGGATTTTGCACCATTTACCAAGAGCTTCTGGGGGCCCCAAACCCCCCTGCCGTTTGACTTCCTCCTTCGGCATTGAGTACACATCATATTGGCCTAGCCACGCCCCTGATAATAGTGGATACAGTTACCAAGTGCTATTTCTTATATAAAACTTAGGATTCAGGCGGACACAGCTAGACACAACGTTATTTCTATATAAAATATATAAAAACTAGTGACTACAGACGGACTTAAGTGGACACAACGTAATATCTATATAAAACTTATAGAATCTGCTGGCTTCAGGCGGACACAGCTGGACACAGTGCTATTTCTATATAAAACTTAAAGATATAGGGGGAGATAGGCGGACACAAGTGGACACATCGTAATATCTATATAAAACTTATAGAATCTGCTGGCTACAGGCGGACACAGCTGGACACAGTGCAATTCCTTTATAAAAATTATAAAAAATGGGGATACAGGAGGACACGTGGACACAACGTAATTTCTATATAAAACTTATAGAATATGCTGGCTACAGGCGGACACAGCTGGACACAGTGCTATTCCTTTATAAAAATTATAAAAACTGGGGAAACAGGCGGACACAAGTTGACACAACGTAATTTCTATATAAAACTTATAGAATCTGGTGGCTACAGGCGGACACAGCTGGACACAGTGCTATTCCTTTATAAAAATTATAAAAACTGAGGATACAGGCGGACACAAGTGGACACAACGTAATTTCTATATAAAACTTATAGAATCTGGTGGCCACAGGCGGACACAGCTGGACACAGTGCTATTCCTTTATAAAAATTATAAAAAATGGGGATACAGGCGGACACAAGTGGATACAACGTAATTTCTATATAAAACATAGAATGTGCTGGCTACAGGCGAACACAGCTAGACACAGTGATATTTCTATATAAAAATTACAGAAACAGGGGCCTACAGGCGGACACAAGTGGACACAACGTAATATCTATATAAAACTTATAGAATCTGCTGGCTACAGGCAGACACAGCAGGACACAGTGCTATTTCTATATAAAACTTTAGGAAACAGGGGTCTACAGACGGACACAAGTGGACACAACGTAATTTCTATATAAAACTTATTTAATCTGCTGGCTACAGGCGGACACAGCTGGACACAGTGATATTTCTATAAAAATTACAGAAACAGGGGCCTACAGGCGGACACAAATGGCCACAACGTAATTTCTATATAAAACTTAAAGATATAGGGGGAGATAGGCGGACACAAGTGGAAACAACGTAATATCTATATAAAACATAGAATGTGCTGGCTACAGGCGGACACAACTGGACACAGTGCTATTCCTTTATAAAAATTATAAAAACTGGGGATACAGGCGGACACAAGTGGACACAACGTAATTTCTATATAAAACTATAGAATCTGCTGGCTACAGGCGGACACAGCTGGACACAGTGCTATTTCCTATTTAAAACTTTAAGATATATGGGGATACAGGCGGACACGAGTAGACACATTAATGTAATTTCTAAAGAAAACGTATAGAATCTGCTTGCTACAGGCGGACACAGCTGGACACAGTGCTATTTCTATATAAAACTTGAAGAAACAGGAGGCTACAGACGGACACAAGTGGACACAACGTAATTTCTATATAAAACTATAGAATCTGCTGGCTACAGGCGGACACAGCTGGACACAGTGCTATTTCTATATAAAAACAAGAGTGCACACGCTGAAATGTCTCGCCTTCTTTTCTAACCATAGATATTATGTTGATAGTCCTAAATATAAAGCTTTACTACAAGTAACACATAAACTTAACATGATCCAAGAAAATGAGGTCAAGGTCAGATAAACCAAACAAGAAATACATGTACACCATACAATCATTCAATAAACCAAACATAGTTGACCTATTGCTTATAGTTTCTAAGAAATAGTCTTAACCAAGAAAACTTAACATTGACCAACGAACCATGAAA
Organism: Mytilus californianus; assembly: GCF_021869535.1. Lineage (NCBI taxonomy): Eukaryota > Metazoa > Mollusca > Bivalvia > Mytilida > Mytilidae > Mytilus > Mytilus californianus. The sequence continues at coordinate 80,688,628 of NW_026262745.1, read as the reverse complement.
ATGAGGTCAAGGACAAATGACACCTGCCAGACAGACATGTACACCTTACAATCATTCCATACACCAAATATAGTTGACCTATTGCTTATAGTATTAGAAAAACAGACCAAAACACAAAAACTTAACATTGACCAATGAACCATGAAAATGAGGTCAAGGACAAATGACACCTGCCAGTCAGATAGTACACCTTACAATCATTCCATACACCAAATATAGTTGACCTATTGCTTATAGTATTAGAAAAACAGACCAAAACACAAAAACTTAACATTGACCAATGAACCATGAAAATAGGTCAAGGACAAATGACACCTGCCAGACAGACATGTACACCTTACAATCATTCCATACACCAAATATAGTTGACCAATGGCTTATAGTATTAGAAAAACAGACCAAAACACAAAAACTTAACATTGACCAATGAACCATGAAAATAGGTCAAGGACAAATGACACCTGCCAGACAGACATGTACACCTTACAATCATTCCATACACCAAATATAGTTGACCAATGGCTTATAGTATTAGAAAAACAGACCAAAACACAAAAACTTAACATTGACCAATGAACCGTGAAAATGAGATCAAGGTCAGATGAAACCTGCCAGACTGACATGTATCCCTTATAATCATTCCATACACCACATATAGCTGACCTACTGCTTGTAGTATCTGAGAAACGGACTTATCACGTAACTTTAACCTTGATCACTGATCCATGAAATGAGGCTGAGGTCAGGTGAACCCTGTCTGATGGACATGTAGACGTTGCAAGGAACCCATATACCAAATATAGTTATCCTATTACTCATAATAAGTGAGAAATTTATATAACAAAAAAACTAAACTTTTTTTACAAGCAGTCCCTGAACCATGAAAATAAGGTCAAGGACATTGGACATATGACAGACGGAAAGTTCGTAACATAAGGTATCTGCATACAAAGTATGAAGCATCCAGGTCTTCTACCTTCTGAAATATAAAGCTTTATACAAATAGTTTACGCCGCCGCCGGATAGTAATACCTATGTCTCACTTTCTGCGACTTTCGTCGCAGGCGAGACAATTACAGAGGTAGCACTCCACAGTTAGAAAATAAAATTAAAAATAAACCACAAAATATTTTATCATCTCCTATTCCTGGATTTCTAATACATTAACCTAACTGTTTGTATTGTACATGTGCATATGTATGTAATCAGTATCTTCCATAGATTTGATTTTCAAAAGTTAAAAGGGTGAAATATAATTCCTTCTATGTGTATCCATGGCAACATTCTGCATTTATTTACCATAAAATATTGCAAAAAGGGGGGTGAAAATGTCACATAGCCCCCCAAAAATTGGATCAAACTAGAATTTCAATGCCAATGAGTGATACCTTTTTAGAAACTGTTGACATTAATCTTCCTAATAATCAAATAAAAAATGGGTGTGTTTCGCCTCATTTTTTCGTAAAATTTAATTACAAAGTTCGTGCGACAAAAAGTTGGAAAAAAACATTACAATAATTGCCGGACCAATGTATGGTATGGATATGCAAATACGGACTGTCATACAGAAAACAGCCTATATTACATACATTACATAATCTTGATGTTCATATAAACCCAATAGGAAGGCTATTTTAATCCTCAGCTATCCAAAAATGAATTTTATTGCACACTAGCTGTCATATTTGAAAAATCCACAGGGGCCAAAATGCGAAACTACACACCTAACTGTGGAGTGCTACCAGAAACAGGGGGCTACAGGCAGACACAAGTGGACACAACGTAATTTCCATATGAAACTTATAGAATCTGCTGGCTACAGGCGGACACAGCTGGACACAGTGCTATTTCTATATAAAACTTTAGGAAACAGGGGTCTACAGAAGGACACAAGTGGACACAACGTAATTTCTATATAAAACTATAGAATCTGCTGGCTACAGGCGGACACAGCTGGACACAGTGCTATTTCCTATTTAAAACTTTAAGATATATGGGGATACAGGCGGACACGAGTAGACACATTAATGTAATTTCTAAAGAAAACGTATAGAATCTGCTTGCTACAGGCGGACACAGCTGGACACAGTGCTATTTCTATATAAAACTTGAAGAAACAGGAGGCTAAAGACGGACACAAGTGGACACAACGTAATTTCTATATAAAACTATAGAATCTGCTGGCTACAGGCGGACACAGCTGGACACAGTGCTATTTCTATATAAAAACAAGAGTGCACACGCTGAAATGTCTCGCCTTCTTTTCTAACCATAGATATTATGTTGATAGTCCTAAATATAAAGCTTTACTACAAGTAACACATAAACTTAACATGATCCAAGAAAATGAGGTCAAGGTCAGATAAACCAAACAAGAAATACATGTACACCTTACAATCATTCAATAAACCAAACAAAGTTGACCTATTGCTTATAGTTTCTAAGAAATAGTCTTAACCAAGAAAACTTAACATTGACCAATGAACCATGAAAATGAGGTCAAGGACAAATGACACCTGCCAGACAGACATGTACACCTTACAATCATTCCATACACCAAATATAGTTGACCTATTGCTTATAGTATTAGAAAAACAGACCAAAACACAAAAACTTAACATTGACCAATGAACCATGAAAATGAGGTCAAGGACAAATGACACCTGCCAGTCAGATAGTACACCTTACAATCATTCCATACACCAAATATAGTTGACCTATTGCTTATAGTATTAGAAAAACAGACCAAAACACAAAAACTTAACATTGACCAATGAACCATGAAAATAGGTCAAGGACAAATGACACCTGCCAGACAGACATGTACACCTTACAATCATTCCATACACCAAATATAGTTGACCAATGGCTTATAGTATTAGAAAAACAGACCAAAACACAAAAACTTAACATTGACCAATGAACCGTGAAAATGAGATCAAGGTCAGATGAAACCTGCCAGACTGACATGTATCCCTTATAATCATTCCATACACCACATATAGCTGACCTACTGCTTGTAGTATCTGAGAAACGGACTTATCACGTAACTTTAACCTTGATCACTGATCCATGAAATGAGGCTGAGGTCAGGTGAACCCTGTCTGATGGACATGTAGACGTTGCAAGGAACCCATATACCAAATATAGTTATCCTATTACTCATAATAAGTGAGAAATTTATATAACAAAAAAACTAAACTTTTTTTACAAGCAGTCGCTGAACCATGAAAATAAGGTCAAGGACATTGGACATATGACAGACGGAAAGTTCGTAACATAAGGTATCTGCATACAAAGTATGAAGCATCCAGGTCTTCTACCTTCTGAAATATAAAGCTTTATACAAATAGTTTACGCCGCCGCCGGATAGTAATACCTATGTCTCACTTTCTGCGACTTTCGTCGCAGGCGAGACAATTACAGAGGTAGCACTCCACAGTTAGAAAATAAAATTAAAAATAAACCACAAAATATTTTATCATCTCCTATTCCTGGATTTCTAATACATTAACCTAACTGTTTGTATTGTACATGTGCATATGTATGTAATCAGTATCTTCCATAGATTTGATTTTCAAAAGTTAAAAGGGTGAAATATAATTCCTTCTATGTGTATCCATGGCAACATTCTGCATTTATTTACCATAAAATATTGCAAAAAGGGGGGTGAAAATGTCACATAGCCCCCCAAAATTTGGATCAAACTAGAATTTCAATGCCAATGAGTGGTACCTTTTTAGAAACTGTTGACATTAATCTTCCTAATAATCAAATAAAAAATGGGTGTGTTTCGCCTCATTTTTTCGTAAAATTTAATTACAAAGTTCGTGCGACAAAAAGTTGGAAAAAAACATTACAATAATTGCCGGACCAATGTAGGTATGGATATGCAAATACGGACTGTCATACAGAAAACAGCCTATATTACATACATTACATAATCTTGATGTTCATATAAACCCAATAGGAAGGCTATTTTAATCCTCAGCTATCCAAAAATGAATTTTATTGCACACTAGCTCTCATATTTGAAACATCCACAGGGGCCAAAATGCGAAACTATACACCTAACTGTGGAGTGCTACCAGAAACAGGGGGCTACAGGCAGACACAAGTGGACACAACATAATTTCCATATGAAACTTATAGAATCTGCTGGCTACAGGCGGACACAGCTGGACACAGTGCTATTTCTATATAAAACTTTAGGAAACAGGGGTCTACAGACGGACACAAGTGGACACAACGTAATTTCTATATAAAACTATAGAATCTGCTGGCTACAGGCGGACACAGCTGGACACAGTGCTATTTCCTATTTAGAACTTAAAGATATATGGGGATACAGGCGGACACGAGTAGACACATTAATGTAATTTCTAAAGAAAACGTATAGAATCTGCTTGCTACAGGCGGACACAGCTGGACACAGTGCTATTTCTATATAAAACTTTAAGAAACAGGAGGCTACAGACGGACACAAGTGGACACAACGTAATTTCTATATAAAACTTATAGAATCTGGTGGCTACAGGCGGACACAGCTGGACACAGTGCTATTCCTTTATAAAAATTATAAAAACTGGGGATACAGGCGGACACAAGTGGACACAACGTAATTTCTATATAAAACTTATAGAATCTGGTGGCCACAGGCGGACACAGCTGGACACAGTGCTATTCCTTTATAAAAATTATAAAAACTAGGGATACAGGCGGACACAAGTGGACACAACGTAATTTCTAAATTAAACATAGAATGTGCTGGCTACAGGCGAACACAGCTAGACACAGTGATATTTCTATATAAAAATTACAGAAACAGGGGCCTACAGGCGGACACAAGTGGACACAACGTAATATCTATATAAAACTTATAGAATCTGCTGGCTACAGGCAGACACAGCAGGACACAGTGCTATTTCTATATAAAACTTTAGGAAACAGGGGTCTACAGACAGACACAAGTGGACACAACGTAATTTCTATATAAAACTTATTTAATCTGCTGGCTACAGGCGGACACAGCTGGACACATCATCTTCATCTTTTTATGTAAATTAAGCACCTCACATTTGAATAACTTTAAACACACCAGAACCAGGACCATGAATACATTTTTCTCAATGTTAATCTACTTTTTTCTGGATTTCACAAATGATCAATAAAACTTGACACCAGCCTAGACACATAAATATGATATCAGAACATTAAAACATTTCAGATAGAAAGTCAGCATTGTAGATTTGGATGAAAACTTGAAATGGAAAATTTTCGAGGCTGTATTTTGGGCATTTAGTTCTAAATTTATATACATTTCTACAATTTTCTATAATGGAAATCCAAGTGCTATTCCTTTATAAAAATTATAAAAACTGGGGATACAGGCGGACACAAGTGGACACAACGTAATTTCTATATAAAACTATAGAATCTTCTGGCTACAGGCGGACACAGCTGGACACAGTGCTATTTCTATATAAAAATTACAGAAACAGGGGGCTATGTACAGGCAGACACAAGTGGACACAACATAATTTCCATATGAAACTTATAGAATCTGCTGGCTACAGGCGGACACAGCTGGACACAGTGCTATTTCTATATAAAACTTTAGGAAACAGGGGTCTACAGACGGACACAAGTGGACACAACGTAATTTCTATATAAAACTATAGAATCTGCTGGCTACAGGCGGACACAGCTGGACACAGTGCTATTTCCTATTTAAAACTTTAAGATATATGGGGATACAGGCGGACACGAGTAGACACATTAATGTAATTTCTAAAGAAAACGTATAGAATCTGCTTGCTACAGGCGGACACAGCTGGACACAGTGCTATTTCTATATAAAACTTTAAGAAACAGGAGGCTACAGACGGACACAAGTGGACACAACGTAATTTCTATATAAAACTTATATAATATGCTGGCTACAGGCGGACACAGCTGGACACAGTGCAATTCCTTTATAAAAATTATAAAAACTGGGGAAACAGGCGGACACAAGTTGACACAACGTAATTTCTATATAAAACTTATAGAATCTGGTGGCTACAGGCGGACACAGCTGGACACAGTGCTATTCCTTTATAAAAATTATAAAAAACTGGGGATACAGGCGGACACAAGTGGACACAATGTAATTTCTATATAAAACTTATAGAATCTGGTGGCCACAGGCGGACACAGCTGGACACAGTGCTATTCCTCTATAAAAATTATAAAAACTGGGGATACAGGCGGACACAAGTGGACACAACGTAATTTCTATATAAAACATAGAATGTGCTGGCTACAGGCGAACACAGCTAGACACAGTGATATTTCTATATAAAAATTACAGAAACAGGGGCCTACAGGCGGACACAAGTGGACACAACGTAATATCTATATAAAACTTATAGATTCTGCTGGCTACAGGCAGACACAGCAGGACACAGTGCTATTTCTATATAAAACATATAAAAACTAGTGACTACAGGCGGACACAAGTGGACACAACGTAATATCTATATAAAACTTATTTAATCTGCTGGCTACAGGCGGACACAGCTGGACACATCATCTTCATCTTTTTATGTAAATTAAGCACCTCACATTTGAATAACTTTAAAAACACCAGAACCAGGACCATGAATACATTTTTCTCAATGTTAATCTACTTTTTTCTGGATTTCACAAATGATCAATAAAACTTGACACCAGCCTAGACACATAAATATGATATCAGAACATTAAAACATTTCAGATAGAAAGTCAGCATTGTAGATTTGGATGAAAACTTGAAATGGAAAATTTTCGAGGCTGTATTTTGGGCATTTAGTTCTAAATTTATATACATTTCTACAATTTTCTATAATGGAAATCCATTACATATTTTTTTGTTTAACAAATTGATACCAGTAGTTGGCAAAACCAGTTTCATGTTTAATTAACGCAATTCTTAAGCCTAAGAACCCAATAGATTAAGCACAAAATGCAGTGAATTTCTCAGTTATATTAATGCAAATCAATTTAGAATAAAAACTATTTTCTTCAATATCAAAGATCGACAGGAACACGATTTATTTTAAAACTAAATGTTTTATTTATTTTATCATAATTTTCAAGGTAAACAAACTATTTTTTTTCACTTCCCTGTATAAATTAAGTTATTTTTTCCAGAAATTAAGGATCAAACAATTTACCCCCTCCCCCTCTTTCAGACCCCTTTTGTGTTTTATATAATCTATAGACTAATAAAACCTGTGCTATTTCTATATTAAACTTTAAGAAACAGGAGGCTACAGACGGACACAAGTGGACACAACGTAATTTCTATATAAAACTTATATAATATGCTGGCTACAGGCGGACACAGCTGGACACAGTGCAATTCCTTTATAAAAATTATAAAAACTGGGGTAACAGGCGGACACAAGTTGACACAACGTAATTTCTATATAAAACTTATAGAATCTGGTGGCTACAGGCGGACACAGCTGGACACAGTGCTATTCCTTTATAAAAATTATAAAAACTGGGGATACAGGCGGACACAAGTGGACACAACGTAATTTCTATATAAAACTTATAGAATCTGGTGGCCACAGGCGGACACAGCTGGACACAGTGCTATTCCTTTATAAAAATTATAAAAACTAGGGATACAGGCGGACACAAGTGGACACAACGTAATTTTGCTATTTCTATATAAAAATTACAGAAACAGGGGGCTACAGGCAGACACAAGTGGACACAACATAATTTTCATATGAAACTTATAGAATCTGCTGGCTACAGGCGGACACAGCTGGACACAGTGCTATTTCTATATAAAACTTTAGGAAACAGGGGTCTACAGACGGACACAAGTGGACACAACGTAATTTCTATATAAAACTATAGAATCTGCTGGCTACAGGCGGACACAGCTGGACACAGTGCTATTTCCTATTTAAAACTTTAAGATATATGGGGATACAGGCGGACACGAGTAGACACATTAATGTAATTTCTAAAGAAAACGTATAGAATCTGATTGCTACAGGCGGACACAGCTCGACACAGTGCTATTTCTATATAAAACTTTAAGAAACAGGAGGCTACAGACGGACACAAGTGGACACAACGTAATTTCTATATAAAACTTATATAATATGCTGGCTACAGGCGGACACAGCTGGACACAGTGCAATTCCTTTATAAAAATTATAAAAACTGGGGAAACAGGCGGACACAAGTTGACACAACGTAATTTCTATATAAAACTTATAGAATCTGGTGGCTACAGGCGGACACAGCTGGACACAGTGCTATTCCTTTATAAAAATTATAAAAACTGGGGATACAGGCGGACACAAGTGGACACAACGTAATTTCTATATAAAACTTATAGAATCTGGTGGCCACAGGCGGACACAGCTGGACACAGTGCTATTCCTTTATAAAAATTATAAAAACTAGGGATACAGGCGGACACAAGTGGACACAACGTAATTTCTAAATTAAACATAGAATGTGCTGGCTACAGGCGAACACAGCTAGACACAGTGATATTTCTATATAAAAATTACAGAAACAGGGGCCTACAGGCGGACACAAGTGGACACAACGTAATATCTATATAAAACTTATAGAATCTGCTGGCTACAGGCAGACACAGCAGGACACAGTGCTATTTCTATATAAAACTTTAGGAAACAGGGGTCTACAGACAGACACAAGTGGACACAACGTAATTTCTATATAAAACTTATTTAATCTGCTGGCTACAGGCGGACACAGCTGGACACATCATCTTCATCTTTTTATGTAAATTAAGCACCTCACATTTGAATAACTTTAAACACACCAGAACCAGGACCATGAATACATTTTTCTCAATGTTAATCTACTTTTTTCTGGATTTCACAAATGATCAATAAAACTTGACACCAGCCTAGACACATAAATATGATATCAGAACATTAAAACATTTCAGATAGAAAGTCAGCATTGTAGATTTGGATGAAAACTTGAAATGGAAAATTTTCGAGGCTGTATTTTGGGCATTTAGTTCTAAATTTATATACATTTCTACAATTTTCTATAATGGAAATCCAAGTGCTATTCCTTTATAAAAATTATAAAAACTGGGGATACAGGCGGACACAAGTGGACACAACGTAATTTCTATATAAAACTATAGAATCTTCTGGCTACAGGCGGACACAGCTGGACACAGTGCTATTTCTATATAAAAATTACAGAAACAGGGGGCTATGTACAGGCAGACACAAGTGGACACAACATAATTTCCATATGAAACTTATAGAATCTGCTGGCTACAGGCGGACACAGCTGGACACAGTGCTATTTCTATATAAAACTTTAGGAAACAGGGGTCTACAGACGGACACAAGTGGACACAACGTAATTTCTATATAAAACTATAGAATCTGCTGGCTACAGGCGGACACAGCTGGACACAGTGCTATTTCCTATTTAAAACTTTAAGATATATGGGGATACAGGCGGACACGAGTAGACACATTAATGTAATTTCTAAAGAAAACGTATAGAATCTGCTTGCTACAGGCGGACACAGCTGGACACAGTGCTATTTCTATATAAAACTTTAAGAAACAGGAGGCTACAGACGGACACAAGTGGACACAACGTAATTTCTATATAAAACTTATATAATATGCTGGCTACAGGCGGACACAGCTGGACACAGTGCAATTCCTTTATAAAAATTATAAAAACTGGGGAAACAGGCGGACACAAGTTGACACAACGTAATTTCTATATAAAACTTATAGAATCTGGTGGCTACAGGCGGACACAGCTGGACACAGTGCTATTCCTTTATAAAAATTATAAAAAACTGGGGATACAGGCGGACACAAGTGGACACAATGTAATTTCTATATAAAACTTATAGAATCTGGTGGCCACAGGCGGACACAGCTGGACACAGTGCTATTCCTCTATAAAAATTATAAAAACTGGGGATACAGGCGGACACAAGTGGACACAACGTAATTTCTATATAAAACATAGAATGTGCTGGCTACAGGCGAACACAGCTAGACACAGTGATATTTCTATATAAAAATTACAGAAACAGGGGCCTACAGGCGGACACAAGTGGACACAACGTAATATCTATATAAAACTTATAGAATCTGCTGGCTACAGGCAGACACAGCAGGACACAGTGCTATTTCTATATAAAACATATAAAAACTAGTGACTACAGGCGGACACAAGTGGACACAACGTAATATCTATATAAAACTTATTTAATCTGCTGGCTACAGGCGGACACAGCTGGACACATCATCTTCATCTTTTTATGTAAATTAAGCACCTCACATTTGAATAACTTTAAAAACACCAGAACCAGGACCATGAATACATTTTTCTCAATGTTAATCTACTTTTTTCTGGATTTCACAAATGATCAATAAAACTTGACACCAGCCTAGACACATAAATATGATATCAGAACATTAAAACATTTCAGATAGAAAGTCAGCATTGTAGATTTGGATGAAAACTTGAAATGGAAAATTTTCGAGGCTGTATTTTGGGCATTTAGTTCTAAATTTATATACATTTCTACAATTTTCTATAATGGAAATCCATTACATATTTTTTTGTTTAACAAATTGATACCAGTAGTTGGCAAAACCAGTTTCATGTTTAATTAACGCAATTCTTAAGCCTAAGAACCCAATAGATTAAGCACAAAATGCAGTGAATTTCTCAGTTATATTAATGCAAATCAATTTAGAATAAAAACTATTTTCTTCAATATCAAAGATCGACAGGAACACGATTTATTTTAAAACTAAATGTTTTATTTATTTTATCATAATTTTCAAGGTAAACAAACTATTTTTTTTCACTTCCCTGTATAAATTAAGTTATTTTTTCCAGAAATTAAGGATCAAACAATTTACCCCCCTCCCCCTCTTTCAGACCCCTTTTGTGTTTTCAATAATCTATAGACTAATAAAACCTAAACAGTGCGTGTGGTGAATCCTTTTAGGATATAAACTCAAAGAAACATCTACCTGCTCAAACTCAAGTCATGGATAATTGTATGTCATAACTGACTAGACAATTTAATTCAGTTTGACATACAGCTCCGTTAACTTATACCCTGGGAACAGTATATCAATATATATGTTCCTGTTATACTGAACCATATCCAAATGAATATGATTTCATCTTTAAGGCGCAACACATATAAATATTGGGAATGCATAAGAAAAATAGGAAGACATCAGTGGAAGAAATACATTGTTCACACTATATGAAAATCATAGGCTATATACATGCAAAGCTCCCGCTGCGAATCAGGAAGATCGGGGAAGAAAAGTCTGATAAGCCTACATCTGATAATTATCAAGGAATATATATCTTCTTACTTTGATATAGTTGTATTGCCATTGTTTTTATTATTTATAGTAGGCCCCAAGTTAAAATCGGCTCTACACGTTTGGATGTATGCTGGATTACTATATATAACAATTGATTTTGCATGCGCCTGTGCAATGCGAATATTGAAAGTACAATACAATAAAAGTTGCAGGAGTTTTGTCACAGCAAGTGACCTTTAAGGGTATAAAATTGTATAGACAATTAATTAACTCTATTTCTTGAATAACACACAGCATTACACTGGAACTATTTGAATATTAAATATTGGTATTGGTGTTCTAGATGGATGTGTCCGGTGACTACGCATGCCAATACGAATTTACAGAATAATCCTAGTCAACTTTTCTCAAATGTGTGCAGTTTTTATATAAATTTCTACTTTGATATACTGCCATCCTGACTTGTCGATAGTATTTTACATGTTCCAAAAGGTGGCAATAAATTAAGTATCACTGTAGTAGATTATTTTCAAGCAGTAACACAAATCAACAAATATCCAAGTCCAACCAGATCTGGTGATAAAATTCCAGGTTTTATTCCCATACTAGCTGTACTTATAATCTTATTTTCCTGATTTTCCTGACATCCATTCTTTTGTTCCAGTCAAAATCATTACAAGGTTAACCACCAAAAATATCCTGTTTCAATCTGCATAAATTTTTTGTATTAAGATTGAAAATGAACAAACAATAAATACCTGAGAAGTCTACAGCACAGACCCCTCTTTGATGTTGACCTTTCAGTACTGACGATGTTTCATTGATTCTGTGTCCCAGATATGTATAGTTCATCAGTCTCTTCCAACCTGTATGTACATAAATTAGATTGAAATATATTTAAAAAAAGATTCTACTACTACCATAAAGGTACTTTTGAACAATGATTCCATAATTTCTGGCTTTGTACTTGTTTTGGCTTTCAAACTTTTTTCATCTGAGCGTCACTGGTTGGTCTTGTGTGGACGAGACGCACGTCTGACGTATTGAATTTTAAGCCTAGTACCTTTTGTTAGCTATTATTCGTGTGTTTCTCTGTCCTATATGTTCTCCCATTTATTTGTTTTGTGGTCCTGTCATGTGATGTTGTCGTTTTGGTGTTGTGTTTGACGTTGCCATAAAAGCGGGAGGTTTGGCATGCCACAAAACCAGGTTCAACCCACCATTTTTTTCTTAAAATGTCCTGTACCAAGTCAGGAAAATGGCCATTGTTATATTATAGTTCGTTTCTGTGTGTGTTACATTTTAATGTTGTGTTTTTGTTGTGTCGTTGTTCTCCTCTTATATTTGATGAGTTTCCCTCAGTTTTAGTTTGTAACCCGGATTTGTTTTTATCTCTATCGATTTATGAGTTTCGAACAGCGGTATACTACTTTATTTAGATATATTTTATAATATTTAGATATTTAAGGTTTGCTAAAATCAATGGATAATGTTTGATGTCACATGATATTTTTCTCTCTAAGGGATATAAGCCAATAACAATCCATTCTGTAAAATATTTTACAGAATGGACTGTTAGAGGCTTATATCTTACATTGTTTTACACGTTGAAACCTGAAAATTATAAAAACTTTCATAGTCCCCTGGTTCATGAAGGATGTTCTAATTCGCACTTTGCACACAGGATAAGGTTTCCGTTGTTCATGACCCTTGTATTGCGGCATGATCTATCAAATTTTAGAAGCATTACTTTATTGCTTTTTTCATTTTAGTTGCAGTTGAAAATGATGTTAGGAAATCACCAGAGGTCAATTTTGATAACCTAAAGACGGACGAGGATAAATCTTTTGGAAAAAGAAATTCATAAAAGCAAGACTTACAACGAGCATAATCAACTTATTGAATTAGTGCTAAAAGAGACAACCCAAAAACATGAGAAAAATGGCTGTGTTATAAGTATTGGTAGTGTTAATAAACTAGCTGTTATCACAGAGATATGTCCTGCTTTTTTGTAATTTCGATAATGCAAATGTTGAAATTAAAATAGAAACACTTTATTTAACATGTACATTTTGCAAATATTCAAAGTCGATGAACCATGACTGACGGTACATGGCTAAACAATCTCCATGGAAATGAGATGTACCAATGCTAATACAACTGCATACTAAATACCATTGACTTATCATAAGTAGTTCCCTTTAAACATAACTGAACACAAGCTCATACATTTAAATATAGCAAAATTTCAAACACAAGTTAATACATTTAAATAAAGCAAAATTTCAAAGTCAATAAACCATATCTGAGGGGGCAGGGGTCAAATAATTTTCCTGGTAATGAAATGTGCCAATGCTAATACAACTGCATACTAAATATCATTGACCTATCGCTAGTGGTTCTCCATAAACTGACCTAATCAAAAACTAATACATGAAAACTAAGCAAAAGTTTCAAAGTCAATAGACCATGACTGAGGGGGCGGGGCCAAATAATTTCCATGGAAATGAGATATGCCAATGCTTATACAACTGCATACCAATTATCATTTACTTATCACTAGTGGTTCCCCATAAACTGACCTAATCACAAACTAATACATGAAAACTAAGCAAAAATTTCAAAGTTATTAGACCATGACTGAGGGGGCGGGGCCAAATAATCTCCATGGAAATGAGATATGCCAATGCTTATACAACTGCATACCAATAATCATTAACTTACCACTAGTGGTTCCCCATAAAATGACCTAATCACAAACTAATACATGAAAACTAAGCAAAGTTTCAAAGTCAATAGACCATGACTGAGGGGGTGAGGCCAAATAATCCCCATGGTAATGAGATGTGCCAATACCAATACAACTGCATACCAAATATCTTTGACTTACCACTAGTGGTTCACCATAAACTAGACATAATCACAAACTAATACATTGTTGACGCCGCCGTCGCCGCCGACGCCGGAAACAGCATACCTATGTCTCGCTTTTTGACTCCGTCAAGCGAGACAAAAATCAATTTGAAAGTGATTTTTTTCTCAAGAAACCGTTTTGATGAGTGACAAAATTATTGTATTGGAAGGTGACTTTAATAAAATGTTTTTTTAATTGTCATTTGATCTTTGGTTTTATTTTTGTTTACATGATGAAAACAATTGGGGTAATTAATAGGTTTTTTTTTATTTCAGTGATTGAACTATCATTTATCTGTAAGAATCAGTAATGCTACCCTTTAGCTGTCCAATATTTTTAAGAAAGAGGAGGTCTATTCTTAAAAATATTGGACAGCTAAAGGTAACATAATGGTTTCTTACAGGTTAATGATAGTCCAATCACTGAAATAAAGAACAGGTAAAACAATAGAATGACATCACAACAATGTTTTAATTATCCATAACATTTTAGAATATGAGACAGGAGAATGAAATGCCAGACATGTGACCTCTAGTCTGACTTTCTGATTGGCTTAAGTCATCTGTATAAAAAAACATCCTTTTCAAACGATAATTTCAAGATAACAGATAAACAATGTTTCAATAGTAATTTCCTAAGATAAAAAAAATATAGAAAAATACACCTAGCTTATTAAAGAGGCATTTATTAGCAGCATCTTTATGATAAAATCGCCAATAGATTGCATCCTTTTTTGTTGATAGTTTACTAAAAAGTAACAATCGGTAAACTTCGGCTTCAAAACACGGCAATTAATGAGCTACCATATTTGTTAGATCATAACAGACAGAGAGAAAAAAAATTGACAATTTAAAAACGATATCTTTGCGTAAAAAATGATAAAATCGTGCAGAGAAGACTAAGTTTATGATTTAAACATGCATTGCGCCTGTCCCAAGTCAGGAGCCATTGGCCTTTGTTAGTCTTGTATCATTTTTAATTTTAATTTCTTGTGTATAATTTGGAGTTTAGTATGACGTCCATTATCACTGAACTAGTATACATATTTGTTTAGGGGCCAGCTGAAGGACGCCTCCGGGTGCGGGAGTTTCTCGCTGCATTGAAGACCCATTGGTGGCCTTCGGCTGTTATCTGCTCTATGGTCGGGTTGTTGTCTCTTTGACACATTCCCCATTTCCATTAATTCTCAATTTTATTGGTTCAAGAATTGGATAAGCATTATTTTTCATTAGTCACTAGTTTCATATGACTTTAAACTTGAGAATGTAATAATTTCAATGTTTAGTGAACCGTGGAATAGGCCTAATACCATAGTAATTTCACATCATGTGGCCTTATTTTCATGTTGATAAGACCACAACGTCAATGTAAACAACCTAAAAATCTATTTGGACTGACAGACGAACAGACCATACAACATAATATCCATTACAATCATAAGTAAAATAACATGTAATTGGAATTAGCTGAAATGGTTTTTTTTTCAATTTATTGTTGGGTTTGCTTGTGAAAAGTTAAAAAACTTAATTTTGGTATACATTCTTAGTAGACAATGTGTTCAAAGGGAAATAACTCACCATAACCATAAAACATCTATTTTCTATACATGTCCCAGTACAACTAATGATTCCTGACAAGATAATAAAGGCTCCTGTTCCTAGTAGCAAGTATGTTGCCAAAGGGAAAGTACTGTTCCCTAGCAGATTGATATAGGTATGCTTCTGGAACTTGATATATAACCCTAATGCTAGGAAAGCTAACCGGGCTGTCAGCTGGAAAAGAAATATAGAATTTATCATGCATAAAAATACTATTGAATTTTAAAGAACATTTAATTAATTGACAGAACATGATAAAGAAAAGTTAGGAAACGTAATATTTTTGTAATTTGAAGTTAGCAATGTTAGCTGAGAAATTAGAAATAATTTTATATTAGGATCTTTTATCCTGTTAGCATGGTTATAAAATCTTACTGGCAACAGAATACAGTAAACAATGAAGGAAGAATTTCATTTAATTTGAACAAAGAACAAAGGGAGATTATTCAATTAACATGTATCTATATCTTCTCTTATGTCTTATATTATACTTTTACAAATTCTATACTTTATATAGTTAGTTCTGAACATGCATATATAATATTTGCCAATGGATGATTCTAAGCAACCAATAATCAATAAATCATTTAAATTGTAATATCTTTTTAAGTTGCCTTTTCTACAACTATAAACATATATATAATACACTTACCCAAAAGAAAAAGTTGAACACATAAAGGACGACTTTTAGGAAGTTTTTACCACACAGGTCCCTTTTTCTCCTATTATTTCCTCTAGCAGATTGTAAAATCCCAAAACTGATAGAATGTTAACTTCTGTTTAACCACTGTCTGCACACTGCACACTAACAATCTTTTGTTACTGAGATCATTTGCAGCTTTTTCAAATTCAATGAGGCTATTTGTATTGATTCAGTTACCATCCATCTATTGTGAAAGAGAAAGAAAATATTACTATCAGAACAAAAAATGTCCACAGATATACTGCACTTAAAGTTAACTTTAGTTACTTTCCTGAAAAAACCTATTAGATAATTTCACATAATCTTTACTTTATGACTTTATAAAGTTTTTCTATCACATGAAAAAGTAATTATAATTGAATGCATATAATAAACGTAATTAACTGCAGTCAGGGGCGTAGCTGCCTACACATAATTTTTTAACAAATAATTTTTTTATTAAAAAAAGTAATAAACAATGTTATCTGTAGATGCATGTGAATTCGTCAAAACTCTTTAATTATCGAATGTCATGCGTACACTAGTCTATCATCCTTATTGAATCAGTGGTGTATTGGAACTGTATGTCATTATATTCCACCTAATATAGAAACTATAAACTAGAACTTTGGTTCAGATAATTCACTTCAATCAACAAATACTTGAATGAACCTCAACTTAGATAAATGATTTTTTTTAATTAGTTGTTGTTGGCCCAAGTTCAATCTGATGCCTAGTGAAGAGAGAAAGAATGCCACGCTCTCTGCACGTTAAGACACTTGAAACAACTCTTTGAGGGGTTAGTAGGTTGTCTACTGAAAGGCAAATTTCTGTTCCTATTTCATAAACCCTCATTTTCCAATGCATGGTATTTCCAAATTTCCAGACCTTCATCCTGGACGACCTCTATCTGTTTTAGTCCTGAACCTGCATGAATTATTTGCCTCTTGATGTCTATCAATCTATCAATCAATCAATCAATCAACTAGCTTTCAGTAACTTCGAGTACTCTCAGATCTACATGTAATGATGATAATTATTCAAATTCCTAAGCAGGTAGGGATTTTACAGTACAGGATATAAGAAAATATGAATTTCTTGAATTTTGTTAGACACCGTTAGTATGAACAGAACAGAACTTCTGCATGACGTATTGACTGTGTGTGTGTATGTGTTTGTGTGGCCGGGGAGGGTGAAGGTTTAAGAATCAAAATATGAATGGTCGATGCGCCGTATTCCAAAAGTTAGTATTATTATGTAGTAGTCTCAGTGTTTACGTGCCTATTTTTTTTTTTAAATGAAGGATCGTCAATATGTACTATCAATTGAAATATTACCTCCCTAACACAGCTATTAAATTGTCTAAATTGTCCTTTAACCAGAAAAACACGTGTTTCCCCCTTTTTTTGGCCCCTAATTGCTAAATGATTTAAGCCATAACCCCCAATAACTATCCCTTTGTAGTATGGAAACTTGTGGTATAATTTCAGAGAGATTTATACACTTAAACACAAGTTATTGACTGTAAACTACAACAAGTTATTGTCTGGAAACTAGAAAAATGCTTGTTTTTGGCCCTTTTATGGCCCCTAATTCTTGCATGAATGGGACAATAATGCCCAAACTCAATCTAAGTCTTCCTTTTGTGATATGGAACTTTGTGGTACAATATAAGAGAGATCTATACACTTACACACAAGTTGTTGTCCAGAAACTACAAAAATGCCTGTTTTTGGCCCCTTTTGGGCCCTTAATTCTTAACTGTTGACACCATAGACCGCAAAATGAATCCAAACCTTTTACTTGTAGTATTAAACATTATGGTACAATTTCAGAGCAATTGAAATACTTATATACTAGACATAATCACAAACTAATACATTGTTGAAGCCACCGTCGCCGCTGACGCCGGAAACAGCATACCTATGTCTCGCTTTTAGACTCCGTCAAGCGAGACAAAAATCAATTTGAAAGTGATTTTTTTCTCAAGAAACCGTTTTGATGAGGGACAAAATTATTGTATCGGAAGGTGACTTTAATAAAATGTTTTTTTAATTGTCATTTGATCTTCGGTTTTATTTTTGTTTACATGATGAAAACAATTGGGGTAATTAATAGTTTTTTTTTTATTTCAGTGATTGAACTATCATTTATCTGTAAGAATCAGTAATGCTACCCTTTAGCTGTCCAATATTTTTAAGAAAGAGGAGGTCTACTGAAATAAAGAACGGGTAAAACAATAGAATGACATCACAACAATGTTTTAATTATCCATAACATTTTAGAATATGAGACAGGAGAATGAAATGCCAGACATGTGACCTCTAGTCTGACTTTCTGATTGGCTTAAGTCATCTCTATAAAAAAACATCCTTTTCAAACGATAATTTCAAGATAACAGATAAACAATGTTTCAATAGTAATTTCCTAAGATAAAAAAAATATAGAAAAATGCACCTAGCTTATTAATAGTAAATAGATATTGTTTTTTTTTTTATATTTCCAATTGTACTGCCGGTTAATTCATCAGTCAGATGTAATTGTAGAATTATGTTTATTTTTTCGACATTGTTTTCATGTATATTATCATGATAAAATGACGTTTTTTTATGTTTTTTTGTACACAAAATTTTGCAACTTAAATGCTGAAAACTGTTTTCCGTCGGAGGGCTACGCCCCCAGAACCCCTTACCAGGGGCCTTATGGGGCCCCAGACCCCCTGCCGCAATTTGTGCCTTCAGTTTATTGGATACCTAGCTACACCCCTGGCAGTTGTCTGGCTATGCTTCATCTCACAATATATTGTGTATACATATACACCTGGTGATACCCACCCAGATACATTATTCACATATACGACCATGCAAGACCCTCATGGATAACCAGGGTCAGTAAAAAAAACCATATCATTCACAATATAAAAACCATACAATAATTTCTGTATTAACAGTATTTGAAATGTTATACAACAGTTTAACCAGGTATTTAAAATCTTAACCCTGTGGTTTTTAGATACAATCCAAATGGTCTTTGATGCTTTGGTGTTGATATTTAAATGTCTTCTTACTTTTTGTGTCATTAAGTTGCTGTCTCATTGATATATTATACCCTTTATCTCCATTATTCAACTTTTTATCATGGTAAGCAAAGGTATTTAGGCATGTTAAATTACTGAAAGAACTTATATGTATGGGCTTTGCTCATTGTAAAAGGTCGTAAGGTGACCTGTAGCTGTTAATTTCTGTGTCATTTGGTCTCTTGTGGCTCGTTTCTCATTGGCAATCGTACCACATCTTCTTTTTCATATTATGCAAGATAATGCCTGGTTTCCCCTTTGATTTGTTCAAATCTTCAAATATTAATGTAAACATAAAGTAACCAGATGCTCCGCAGGGTGCAGCTTTATACGACTGCAGAGGTCGAACCCTGAACAGTTGGGACAAGTATGGACACAACATTCAAGCTTGATACAGCTCTGAATTTGGATTGTGATTAAATAGTTGACACAGTATAGGTTTCTGGTAGTCTAATGAACTTAAAAAATTCATTTGCTTTTGAGTAACACACTATGCTGTTGAATATTAATCCCCTAAAAAAAAATATTTAAAGAAATCTGAAATGAGAAAAATTGTACCCCCGTCTCCCCCCTACACCCCCCCCCCCCTTTTTTTTCATCTTCTCGTTTCCTTTATTCCAATAATAATCTCAATTCAAATTTCTTATGGAGTTTTAAACAATAACTACTCATTTAATAAATACATCATAAAATATAAAAATATAAAATGACATAGTCATGGTTAAAATTAATATAAATGAATAGTATTACTTCTAAATAAAATTACAGCTTATCATCTCAAGACAATCATCATTTCTTAATACATAATTTTCAAACAGTGTAAGGGAGGTAATCAAACATTTATATAACAGTATTCTTTAAATTTAAATTGGATTACCTCCCTAACACAGCTTTTAAATTGTCTAAATTGTCCTTTAACCAGAAAAACATGTATTTCCCCCTTTTTTTGGCCCCTAATTGCTAAATGATTTAAGCCATAACCCCAAATAACTATCCCTTTGTAGTATGGAAACTTGTGGTATAATTTCAGAGAGATTTATACACTTAAACACAAGTTATTGACTGTAAACTACAACAAGTTATTGTCTGGAAACTAGAAAAATGCTTGTTTTTGGCCCTTTTATGGCCCCTAATTCTTGCATGAATGGGACAATAATGCCCAAACTCAATCTAAGTCTTCCTTTTGTGATATGGAACTTTGTGGTACAATATAAGAGAGATCTATACACTTAC
This sequence comes from Mytilus californianus, assembly GCF_021869535.1. Lineage (NCBI taxonomy): Eukaryota > Metazoa > Mollusca > Bivalvia > Mytilida > Mytilidae > Mytilus > Mytilus californianus. The sequence continues at coordinate 80,667,762 of NW_026262745.1, read as the reverse complement.
ACACAAGTTATTGTCCAGAAACTACAAAAATGCTTGTTTTTGGCCCCTTTTGGGCCCTTAATTCTTTTAAACTGTTGACACCATAGACCGCAAAATGAATCCAAACCTTTTACTTGTGGTATTAAACATTATGGTACAATTTCAGAGCAATTGAAATACTTATACACAAGTTATTATCCTGAAAGTAGAAAAATGCTTGTTTTGGGGCCTTTTTGGGCCTATTATTACTTAACCGGTGGGACCATCAACCCCAAAATCAATCCCAACCTTTCTTTTGTGGTATTGAACGTTTTTATTAAATTTGAAAGAGATCCATTCATGTAAACTAAAGTTATTGTCCGGAAACCAAATGTGTCATCGGACAACGCAGACGACGACATCATACCATTATACAATCCAAAAAAAATTTTTGGGGTTAAATATATTTATCATGTGTGCCTAAAGACTACATCAGGTGCCATTTAACTAGGTGCCAATTTGACTAGGTGCTGATTTGACTATACCGGGTGCCGATTTGACCGGATACTGATTTGACTAGAGCTCTGACCAATGAGCTGTTGAATACCATAAATGGGTTGTCGACATTTGATCAAGCTTCCGTCGTAAATATTGGTCACAGTGTAATTAACCAGATTGTTTTGGGGCCAGATTGATTTTGGGCCAGAACAACCTGATACCCTAGTACTGATACCCTAGTACTTTACCAGTATATAATAGAACATTAGTAAGTTAATCTGTTTATATCTAGTTTTAACCATTTACCCCCCAGAAGATATATCCTGTCATTCCTGTTGTCTAGTGTTTATTGTACTTCTTCTTCTATATTTTGTGGTTAATCTGCAGTTGAAATTTCCATAACACAGATATACTGTGCGGGTGTGTCAACCAGTACACGCCAAGTTAAAAATAAACAAAAACTTGTGTATTTACAGGAACAAAATCAAATAAAATTATGTAAGTTTGCAGCAACTGTACAGGGTTAAAATCTGGTATCAATAGTTACGCCAGGAACTGCCACACACAGACCCGGAAGCCGTCTGTTGTGGGGGCTTGGATGTCACTTTCAGGTAATTGGTTCCAGTCAAAAATTTGTTCTGGGGATGAAACTGTATTTATAGGCATCCGTTGAAGTGCTGACTCTGGAAAACCTGTCTCTGTGCCTGTGGTATTGTCTGGTTGTTACAGTTGGTCTCCTGATGTAATCTGGGATAATGACTGATGCTTCTCCATGCAGGATCTTATATAGGAGTATAAGCCTGGCTCCTTGTCTGCGTGTTGCTAGTGTTGACCAGCCAAGTGTCTGTAGGATGTTGGTTACAGAACCTGGTTCCCGAGAATAGGTTGTTGTAGATCTAGTCGGTTGAATTATGTAATGACAAAGCATACAATATTTGGATACTTAAATTGTAAATAAAATTTAGCTTCTGTTTATCTATCTTGATAGTAATTTGTGTTGTCATCTATCTAAAGCACGTGAATAAAGTAAAATCACACAACAATATTGCACTTTGGATGAGTTGGTAGAAAAGTCACGACAACAACCTAACTTCCGGTTGGTTTTATTTAATAAACAGAAGTACTCCTGTTGCTCCGTTCGATAGCCAATGGTCAGAGATATTTTGAATGAGGAAGGTTTTATTTTGGGAAACTATTATAATAACAGTTTTATTTAACATTCAAATACCAAACCTGTTTTCGTAAATTAGAACATTCTTAAAACTTATATCTGTTATGATTATTTAAAAGAAAAATCTATATGTAATATGAATTGTAACTGAACCTTGTGAAAACACTGTTCATTCTAAACTAAAGATAATGTTATTTATAGCGGGGAAATCGTGTCATTCTATAATGGGCATAAAATATGACTTGTACTCAGGGGCGTATTAAGTGGGGGACAGGGGTCCCGGTCCCTTTGTAGGAAAATTCGTTTGACTAACTAAGTTATTTAGGGATCAGTGAAGCATGACTGGAGTGGGACCCCTCTTGGACACTACCATCCCCTTTATCAAAATTTCTGGATCTTCACTGGTACTGCATACATACTTTTATCATCGGTACTTTATATTCAGTTTCTCCTTTGCTTTGTTTTTACTTTTATATTCCGGCTCTGCGCTCAATTTAACTGTGCTTTTTTCAGTGTTGCTATCATGAGCACTGTGACATCTTGTTTCACTTAATAATGCTTTCATATTGATATGCATTTTATTTTATTTGCATGTCTTAAATTGTTTACATGAATTGTATACGACTTTTATTTGTTCGTTGGTAAAAAGTTGTACAGAGCTTACATTATTATAGGTTTATAATGTACCAAATTTTATTTTTCTCAACCTTGTTATGTTTTATAGTCTCACTTATGGGTACTTATTGGTCATCCCTAATGACCGACTTGTTTTGTATTTCTGTGAAGCAGACTTCCTACAAAACATTTCAAAGATAATAAATTGCTTCGCCGAGCGCAGCTAGATACGACCGCAGAGGTCCTACCATGAACAGTTGGGGCAAAAAAGGACACAATATTCGCGCTTGGGTCTGAATATGGATTGTAATTAAATATTTGACACATAATAGGATTCTGACAGAGAATAACTGTAGTCAAGGAACTTAAAATTGGTTATATGTTTCAATTTATATTATTTTTTTGGCTTATATGCAATACACTATATCGTTGCGAATTGACCCCCCTACCCCAAAAAATACACCCCTTAAGCTTTCTGTTGCGTATTGACCCCTCATTTTTTTTTTTTGCTCTTGTGCAATACACTATTATGCTGTTGTTTATTGACACCTCCCCTTTTTTTTTTGGCAAAAATAAATTATATTTAAAGAAAATGTCTTTTTAATTTCTGAAATTTCTGTAATCTACAATTTAAAATTCCAAATAGAATTTGCAACCATAATTTCCCATTTAAATACATCCTAAAATTCTTTTTTAAAACAGTTAGTTCTCTCTTGATGGCTGTATTTTTGACATTTTCACCTGTTATGTCTGTTTGATTTGTTCACACATCGTTGTCAATATAATGGAATTTGATGTGACTGTCATACAAGTGAGAGGTTTAGCTAGTTATAAAAGCAGGCTCAATCCACCATTTTCTACATAAGAAAGTGTCTGTACCAAGTCAGAATATGATAGTTGTTATCCGTTCATTTCATGTGTTTGAGCTTTTGATTTAGCCATTTGATTAGGGACTTTCCGTTTTGAATTTTTCTCAGAGTTTAGTATTTTTGTGATTTTACTTTTTTCTAAAAACAAATTGGCAGCAAATCACCTCAAGACAATACATTTCGTTATACATGATTTAAAAGTAGTGTAAGGGATGTAATTCAAACGTAACATTCATGTACTTAAATAAGTAATAGTCCATCAAACAGGAAATCATTGTTTTCCCCCTTTTTTGCCCCCAATTCCTAATTGGTTTAAGCTATAACCCTCAAAAGCCAATCCTAACCATCCTTTTGAGGAATGGAAAATCGTGGTATAATTTCAGAGAGATCCATACAATGTTCCACAAGTTATTGTCTGGAAACTAGAAAAATGTTTTTTTGGGCCCCTTTTTGCCTCCTTAAATCCCTAAACTGTTGGGACCACAACCCCTTAAATCAACCCCAACCTTTCTTGTGTGGTTATAAACCTTGTGTTCAAATTTCATACATTTCTATTTACTTATACTAAAGTTATTTGATTATTTAATGTAAATTTGAAAATAATTGATAATCATTATGAATGTCAAAAGTGTATATTTAATTTTGAAGTGTTTTGGTTGTGTTGATAAAAAAAACATGTTGCAAAAAAAGACTAGATGTGTCGAAACGACACGAATGGCCCTGTCTCAAAAAGTTGAAAAATCTGCAATTTCAACAACACATGTGAACACAAACATGATGGTAGTCTCACATATCAAAATTCTGCTCAAAATCTTCAGGCTTTAAAAAACTCCATTTAACTGTGATTTTCGACCATTTATCAAAGTTCAAAGCCTGTAATTTTGGGGAAAATTAGCAAAGCGGAACTAAACATAAACTTGATCTGTAACTCATCATGGTTAACTCACATACCAGAAATCAGCCCAATATCTGAAGGGCGTTTAGAAAAAAACCTGTATAACTGTGATTTTCAACAATTTATCGAAGTCCAAAGCCCGTAATTTCGGCAAAAATAGTAGAGCAGGACAAAACTCAAACTTGATCTGTAACTCATTATGGTTAACTCACATACCAAAAATCAGCCCAATATCTGAAGGCCTTTAGAAAAAAAAGTCTGTATAACTGTGATTTTCAACAATTTATCGAAGTCCAAAGCCTGTAATTTTGGCAAAAATTAGCGGACCAGAACGAAACTAAAACTTCATCTAAAACTCATCATGGTGAACTCACATACCAAAAATCAGCCTAATATCTGAAGGCAGTTAGAAAAAAAGCCCGTATAATGGTTTGTTGCGGAATGACGGAATGACAGAATGATGGAAAGATGGATTGACGGAATGATGGAATGACAGACAAGGGTAAAACTATATGGCCCCGACAGCTTTGTTGCGGGGCCATAAAAAGCTTCATCATGTGTAATTACTAGTTCATGAAGATCAAAAATGTTCTCAACTTGAAAGAAAAACACAGCACTTGGTATCATTCCAACATGAACTGTACAGAAGCTGCTGCTTAATTTGATGAAAAGCCACAACTCTATCTAGCTACTGAGAAGTGCTACAATATTTATATATAAGCAGCACATAAACAGTAACAAGAAAGGCTGTTAACCTGTGAACTTTTAGACGACAGCAATTTCTCAATATTTAAACTTATCAGATTGATGTAGAAAACAGAAACTACATGAGACAAAACAGAAACTATACTTCCAGACCAGTACACCCTGCCCTTACTATGAAATCACATTCTCTCACAGATTAACTCCCTCTCTATATTCCACTCACGATCATATACCCTCACCCTCTCCATCATTCTATTTTTCTTCCTCCCTTTCTCACCCTTTCATAACACCCTTAACCACCTACCACCTAATACCCCTTCTGCTTCGTGTAAAGTCCCTATGAGAAAATTGGGTTAGTAGATGAATACGATATTATAAGATGCACCAGATATGGAAGATCTTAAAATTTTAGAAATGTGAAGGAAATTTAGAACTGATTGATATCAAACATAAATATATGAACTTGAGCCACTTTTAGAAATGTAGTCTTATTTTCTACACATAATGGTCATCATAGCATTCGTACAAAAGATTAACAGCCAACGTTACAGAAAGCCAAATTGTGTAATGTAAATTTGAAAATAGAATGCTGTTTTGATTGATAAACATTATGGAGGCCAAAAAGTATATATCCCACTCTTAATTTTGAAGTGTTTTTGGTGTGTTGATTACAAAATATGTTGAAAAAAAATGAAAAAAACATAAATGAAAATTGCCAAATGGTATAAATCCAAATAGTTCAAAAACACATAAAACAAAAAGCCAAATGAAAAATGCCAAACGGTATTAAAAATACCTGTCTGCTTGTACTAGCCAGCCGGCCTGTGGGTTTGCTGGACTTTAAGGTGCTAGTTCACCAAGACAAATGCCCACAGTAGGTCACCTATCTTTTCCTTTTGGAGTACCAGATTTTAAGTCTTTGATTTGACTTGGGGGCTCAACATTTAACTAAAAAAAGATAAAAAAAAAAGGTCTCCTGTATAAATTAAAATTTGGTCTTAAAAAGTAAAATATTCCCTTTGTCCCCCACACCCAAATGGATAAAATAATGTAAAAAGTCCCTCATTTCCCAAATAAACATAAAATGACCTGCCTCAACTTATAAATTAGGATAAAAACAGTAAAATATCTCCAATTAAAATTTAGATAAAAACAGTAAAATATCCCTAATTAAAATTTAGATAAAAACAGTAAAATATCCCTAATTAAAATTTAGATAAAAACAGTAAAATATCCGATTAAAATTTGGATAAATGCAGAAAAATATCCCCAATTAAAATTTGGATAAAAACAGTAAAATATTCCCAATTAAAATTTGGATAAAAACAAATAAAATACTTTTTTCCCCTTAAAAGCATGTTACAGAGCTTCACATGCAGACTGAGCCACCTCACACTCAGTTTGTTCCAGTAAAAAATCCCCAATTAAAATTTGGATAAAACAGTAAAATATCCCCAATTAAAATTTGGATAAAAACAAATAAAATACTTTTTTCCCCTTAAAAGCATGTTACAGAGCTTCACATGCAGACTGAGCCACCTCACTCTCAGTTTGTTCCAGTAAAAACAATAAAATATCCCCAATTAAAATTTGGATAAAAAACAGTAAAATATCCCCAATTAAAATTTGGATAAAAACAGTAAAATATCCCCAGTTAAAATTTGGATAAAAACAAATAAAATACTTTTTTCCCCTAAAAAGCATGTTACAGAGCTTCACATGCAGACTGAGCCACCTCAATCTCAGTTTGTTCCAGTAAAAACAATAAAATATCCCCAATTAAAATTTGGATAAAAACAGTAAAATATCCCCAATTAAAATTTGGATAAAAACAAATAAAATACTTTTTCCCCTTAAAAGCATGTTACAGAGCTTCATATGCAGACTGAGCCACCTCACTCTCAGTTTGTTCCAGTAAAAACAATAAAATATCCCCAATTAAGATTTGGATAAAAACAGTAAAATATCCCCAATTAATGTTTGGATAAAAACAAATAAAATACTTTTTTCCCCTTAAAAGCATGTTACAGAGCTACACATGCAGGCTGAGCCACCTCACTCTCAGTTTGTTCCAGTAAAAACAATAAAATATCCCCAATTAAAATTTGGATAAAAACAGTAAAATATCCCCAATTAAAATTTGGATAAAAACAAATAAAATACTTTTTTCCCCTTAAAAGCATGTTACAGAGCTTCACATGCAGGCTGAGCCACCTCACTCTCAGTTTGTTCCAGTAAAAACAATAAAATATCCCCAATTAAAATTTGGATAAAAACAAATAAAATACTTTTTACAATTAAAAGCATGTTACAGAGCTTCACATGCAGACTGAGCCACCTCGCTCTCAGTTTTCCCATTAAAAGCATGTTACAGAGCTTCACATGCAGACTGAGCCACCTCTCTCTCAGTTTGTGCCAGGAATAGCAAAAAATATTTTGACTGAGCCATCGCACATCAGTCAAACTGAGCCACCTCACTCTCAGTTTAACGTACCAGTAAGAATGGATACTTGATACGTATGATGGGGGACGTTCCTATACCTAAAAAGGAGGTATAGTATCTTTGAACCCCAAACACAGAGCGCGGCTTAACTTCGTCATACGTATACACAAGTATCCAATGCTAACTGATACATAACGTTGTCATGTTTTTCATGTCAGTCACTGAAAATAATTTTTAAATGTTACAACTGAAATAATAACAAAAACCTTGATTCCAAGTTGCCTGTGGTAAGAAGTGAAATAATATCAAAAACCTTGATTCCAAGTTGCCTGTGTTAAGAAGTGAAATAACTTCTCTGTAAAATATATCTAGTTTTGAAATTCTTGATGGTTTTCTTAAGGATTGAAGAACATGTGGCATTCCGGTAAACACAGTGTTACAGCAACTCAACTATAAAGTAAAACCAGAAAGATATGAAAATGTAAAAAGTTGAGGTCTGGAGCTGGCATGTCAGTAACTACTAGCAGTCTGTTGTTATTTATGTATTATTGTCATTTTGTTTATTTTCTTTTGTTTCATATTCTGACATCGAACTCAGACAACTCTTAAACTGAGTTTCACTGTGCGTATTTTTGTGCAATTTTTTTTTCTACATTGGCTAGAGGTATAAGGGGAGAGTTGAGATCTCAAAAAAACATGTTTAACCCCGCCACAATTTTGTGCGTGTCCCAATTCAGGAGCCTCTGGCCTTTGTTACTCTTGTATGATTTTCAATTGTAGTTTCTTGTGTATAATTAGTTTAGTATGATGTCCATTATCACTGAACTAGTATATATGTTAAGGGGCCAGCTGAAGGACGCATTAGGGTGCGGGAGTTTCTAGCTGCATTCAAGACCCATAAGGGGCCTTCAGCTGTTGTCTGCCCTATGGTCGAGTTGTTGTCTCTTTGACACATTCCCCATTTCCATTCTCAATTTTTGTCTTTAATCATATGACTTGGATTGAGAGTTGCCTCATTGGCACTCATACCACATATTCTTATATCTATTTAACAATGACTTGTTCTTAGGTGGAAAGTCATTTTACTATTTATTCGAATTTCAAGATATCTCATATAATATATAAGATATGTTATATAATATATAAGATATCTAATATATGATATCTTATTTAATGTATAAGATATCTTATTTAATATATAAGATAGCTTATAATTTTATTTTTATACAATATCTTATATATCAAATGAGATATCTTATATATTATATAAGATATAGATATCTTATATATTATATAAGATATCTCATAAAGTATATAAGATATATTACATACTTTATAAGATATCTTCTGAATTTTATAAGATATCTCATATAGTTTAAAAGATATTTTATTAATTTTATGAGATATCTTAAAAACTATATGAGATATCTTATAAACTATATAACATATCATAAACTATATAAGATATCTTATAAACTATATAAGATATCTTATAAACTATATAAGATATCTTATATAATATGTGAGATATCTTATAAAATTATATGAGATATCTTATATAGTTTATATTAAAGATATCTTTTATAGTTTATAAGATATCTTATGTAGTTTATAAGATATCTTATATAGTTTATAAGATATCTTATATAGTTAATGAGATATCTTATATAGTTTATAAGATATCATTGGCATTCAAGGATAGTTATTCTCATTGGCAACCCTTCCATATATCCTTATTTTTTATATGGTTGAGAGATAAATGTAGTTTCCTGTGTGTATAACCCGTGCATTGAGTTGCACTTTCAGGCTAAAAATAGACTTGATAAATTTCTGGCAGCACATCTATCAAGAATTAGCATATGACAATTTATTCTGTTATAAGTTTCAAGAAAGAAAATAAAAATTTGTCTATCTTTTATGTTGTTTTTGTTTATTCTAAACATATAAAACATTTTCATAATTCATTTAAATGAGCAAAAATTCTTCAATTCATACCAAGAATGTACCGTTTTAAACAAATTCTACTGAAATCTGAAGAATACCGTACAAGTTCTTTAAGTTTTTAATTGCATACAAATGTTTGTCACAGACTATTATCTGCCTTGTAAGTGTTCATATGAAAAATACCACATTTAGGTCATACAAATGCTAGTCCAGATAACATCCATGTAGTCTTTGAATTATTTGATTATTGTCTCATTTCTGTTAAGGATTCACTTCTAATACAATTGACCTTGTTCAAAGATGACGTGTTGACAACTCCTCTTCAACCCAATTGCTTGTTCTGAACTTCTCTCAACATACTGAAAAGTAAAAATAAGATTTATTATCCCTAAAGTATGCATGTTTAAGTTTAATCAGCCATTCATATGTAAAGTTTTGTTTAATCAATTTTGAATAATTGGTAAATGATAATAAAAAAGATGTGGAATGATTGCCAATGAGACAAATCTCAACAAGAGACCAAATGGCACAGAAATTAACTACTTTAAGTCACAGAACATGGTCATAGATAAAAGGCTCCAAAATTACCATAGTAAAATAATTCAAACAAGAAAACTAATGGCCTGATATAAGTACAAAACTAGAGGCTCTAAAGAGCCTGTGTCGTTCACCTTGGTCTATGTTCATACTAAACAAAGGACATACATAATAGATGAGAATAGAATTCATGACAAAATGATGTTTTGGTGATGATGATGTGTTTGTCAATCTTACTTTACTGAACATTCTTGCTGTTTCGATTTTCTCTATCTATAATGAACTTGGCTCAGTAGTTTCAAAGGAAAATATTTTGTAAATAAAATGCTCCGCTGGGCGCAGCTTGATATGACCGCAGAGGTCGAACCCTGACCAGTTGGGGCAAGTATGGACACAACATTCAAGTTTGATACAGCTCTGAATTTGAATTGTGATTAAATATTTGACACAGCATAGGTTTCTGACACAGAATGAATGTGGTCTAAGAACTTAAATTTTTTTTAATTTACCTAGTATGGTCCAATATCCAAAATCTAAATACATGGTTAGATTCAGCATATCAAAGAATCCAAAGAATTCAATTTTTGATGAAATCAAACAAAGTTTAATTTTGGACCCTTTTGACCTCAATATGAACCAATTTGATAGCGGGGCCCACAAATAAAAAATCTAAATACATGGTTAGATTCAGCATACCAAAGAACTCCATATATTCAATTTTTGTTGAAATCAAACATAGTTTAATTTTGGACCCAAATTTGGACCAACTTGAAAACTGGGCCCAAAATCAAAAATCTAAATACATGTTTAGATTCAGCATATCAAGGAACCCCATATATTCATTTTTTGTTTAAATCAAACTAAGTTTAATTTTGGATCCTTTGAACCTTAATGTAGACCAATTTGAAAACTGGACCCAAAATTAAAAATCTAAATACATGGTTAGATTTGGCATATCAAAGAACCCCAATAATTCAATTTTTGATAAAATCAAACAAAGTTTAATTTTGGACCCTTTTGACCTCAATATGAACCAATTTGATAGTGGGGCCCACAAATAAAAAATCTAAATACATGGTTAGATTCAGCATATCAAAGAACCCCATATATTCAATTTTTGTTGAAATCAAACAAAGTTTAAATTTGGACCCCAATTTGGACCAACTTGAAAACTGGGCCCAAAATCAAAAATCTAAATACATGTTTAGATTCAGCATATCAAAGAACCCCATATATTCAATTTTGGTTAAAATCAAACTAAGTTTAATTTTGGACCCTTTGGACCTTAATGTAGACCAAGATATGGTCGGGTCGTTGTCTCTTTGACACATTCCCCATTTCCATTCTCAATTTTATCAATTTGAAAACTGGACCCAAAATTAAAAATCTAAATACATGGTCAGATTTGGCATAACAAATAAATAAATGTGGTCAAAGATTTTACAAATCTAATGCGCCATACTGTGCAATTAAAGATTACTTCTTGAAATTTTTCAATATTTGAAATTTGAAAAAAAAATAATATTTGAAGAATAATTCTTTTTAATTTCTGAAATCTGAAATGAGAAAAAATTGACCCCCACAATTTCTTTTTACCCCCCCCCCCCCCTTTTTCCCCCAAAAAATTCTTTCCCTCAAGATATGATCATAATCTAAATTCAAATTTCCAATGGAATTTGCAACCATACTTACCCATTTAAATTTACCATAGTGCTAACTTAATCTATTTTATAATAGAATTTAAAATATGGTGTCAAATCTTTCATATGGATTTTTTTGTAAACATTTGCAGATATTTTTACTGGTCTTCCTTTTATAAATATGCATTTCTTTAAACATAATTTAAAAGCAGTGCAAGGGAAGTAATCAAAACGTTGTATGTGGATTACCTCCCTTACACTGTTTTAAATTGTCTTAATTGTTCATTAACCATTACTTTATACATAATTTAAAAGCAGTGTAAGGGAGATAATTCAAATGATGTATTTGATTTATCTCCCTTACACTGCTTTAAATTATGTTTTGTACTAACGTATTTGTCCATATAAATTTGCTTGTTTTTTGCCCCTTTTTTGGCCCCTAATTCCTAAAATTTTGAGGCAATTACCCCCAAAATCAATCCCAGCATTCCCTTTGTGATATGGAATCTTGTGGTACAATGTCAGAGAGATCCATACACTAACACACAAGTTATGTCTGGAAGTTACAAAAATGCTTATTTTTGGCCCCTTTTTGGCCCCTAATTCCTTAACTATTGGTACCATAACCCCCAAAATCAATCCCAACCTTCCTTTTGTGGTATTGAACCTTATGGTAAAATTTCATAGAGATCCATTGACTTAAACTAAAGTTAGAGTGCGAAAACTAATGCGTCTTCGGACGACGACGACGTCAATGTCATACCAATATACGTCCACAAAATTTTTTTGCGGTCGTATAAAAATTACAAAAATTTACATAATTTACGAAAATTCTTTAAAATTTACTATAAAAAGCAATAACTCCTTATTGACCGTTTTGGTCAAGTTGACTTATTTGTAGATCTTACTTTGCTATACATAATTGCTGTTTACAGTTTATCTTTATCTAAGATAATATTGAAGATAATAACCAAAAACTGCAAAATTTCTTAAAATTACCAATTCAGAGGCAGGAACCCAACAACAGGTTGCCTGATTTGTCTGAAAATTTCAGGGCAGTTAGATCTTGACTTATTGAACATATTTTAATGAATGAGATTTGCTCTAAATGCTTTGAATTCAGAGATATTAGCCAAAAATTGCATTTTACCCCTATATACTATTTTTAGCCATGTCGGCCATCTTGGTTTGTGGACAGGGTCATTGGACACATTTTTAAAACTACATACCCTTAAGATGATGATTGCCAAGTTTGTTTAAATTTGTCAAAGTAGTTTCAGAGGAGAAGATTTTTTTAAAAGATTACTAAAATTTTTGAAAAATGGTTAAAAATTGACTATAAAGGGCAATAACTCCTTAAGGGGTCAACTGACAATTTAGGTCATTTGACTTATTTGTAGATCTTACTTTGCTGAACATTATTGCTGTTTTCAGTTTATCTCTATCTATAATAATATTCAAGATTTTAACCAAAAACTGCAGAATTTCCTTAAAATTACTAAATCGGGGGCAGCAACCCAACGACGGGGTGTCCGATTTGTCAAAAAAAATTCCAGGCAGATAGATCTTGACCTGATTAACAAAATTTACCCCATGTCAGATTTGCTCTAAATGCTTTGGTTTCAGAGATATAAGCCAAAATCTACATTTTACCCCTATGTTCTATTTTTAGCCATGGCGGCTATCTTGGTTAGTTGGCCGGGTCATCGCACACATTTTTTAAACTAGATACCCCAATGATGATTGTGGCCAAGTTTGGTTAAATTTGGCCCAGTAGTTTCAGAGGAGAAGATTTTTGTAAAAGTTTACGGACGACAGACGACGGACGCCAAGTGACGAGAAAAGCTCACTTGGCCCAGGTGAGCTAAAAATAGGCACGTAAACACTGAGATTACTATATAATAATACTATGCTTTGGGGTAGACATCAACCTGAACCATTGATCTTTTGATTCTTAAACCTTCACCCCAGCCACACAAACACAGACACAGTCGATGCCTAATGCAGAAGTTCTGTTCTGTTCATACTATCGTAACAATATTCAAGAAATTCATATTTTCTTATATCCTCTACTGTAAATTAAATCCCTACCTGCTTAGGAATTTGAATTAATGTGGTCTTTACACATAGATCTGAGATTACTGGAAGATAGTTGATTGATTTATTGCTAAACATCCAGTAGCAAATAGTTTTGCATGATCAGGACAAAAACAAATTTACGATACTAGTAAATACAACAGTTAGCCACTAGGTCCTGTAATAGGGGTCGTCCAGGATGAAGGTCTGAACTTTTGAATATGCCATTGGAAAATTAGGGTTTATTGATCTTTATTGGATAGGGACAGATATTTTGCCTTTCAGCAGACCCCTCAAAGAGTTGTTGCAAGTGTTATTAGCGTGCAGAGAGCGAGGCGAAAATTTGTTTGGACTATTTTAAGCTTAAGGCCCACAGAGGGTCAAGGGAAACGATTTTCAACTTTTTCGAACGAATCTTTTAACTCATTGGGGAAAAATTGTTAAACAAATCTAAAATTTCTGAACTTTTATGAATAACTTTCAGATCCAGTTTCATACACAAAGTCAATGATACACTTATTCAAAGTCAAGTCAACGTTTTTTTTCTGCCAATAAAATCAGTTATACTCTCATCAACTTCAACATTGAGGTGTGGGTGGGTATGAAGAAGGGATAGATTAGAAAGTCGCTCATCTCCGATCTCAGGTAGGACTTGATGCGTCACATCGCACTGAAGGATCTTTCACTAGTTGCCGATGAAACGGGCATTGTTAATAAAATCAAAATAATCCTATGCACCGAAGGGTACAGATCGGTGTTTGAATACGGACGGGCACCGTATAAATAATAATACGCATTAGAATTACAATGTGCATTTTTTTTTATTCCAAAGGGGTATATAATTGGCAAATTTATGTATAGGCACGTGTCTAGTCGATCCTTGGGTAGCTACGCCACTGAATGTGGCAGCCAAGCGATGCATTTACTAACAAGAGTGCACACGCTGAAATGTCTCGCCTTCTTTACTAATCATTGATATTATGTTGATAGTCCTAAATATAAAGCTTTATTACAACTGTCACATAAACTTAACATTAACCAAGTAAACTAAACATTGACCAATGAACCATGAAAATGAGGTCAAGGTCAGATGAACCATGCTAGGCAGGCATGTACAGATAACAATTCTTCCATACAACAAATATAGTTGACCTATTGCTTATAGTTTAAGAAAAACAGACCAAAACACAAAAATTTAACACTGAGCAATGAACCTTGAAAATGAGGTCAAGGTCAATTAAAACCTGCGTGACTGACATATTGATTATAAAATATTTCCATACACCAAATATAGTAGACCTATTGCATGCAGTATTAGAAAAAAAGACCAAAACTCAAAAACTAAACTTTGACCACTGAACCATGAAAATGAGGTCAAGGTCAGATGACACCTGCCAGCTAGACATGTACACCTTACAATCATTCCATACACCAAATATAGTAGACCTATTGCATACAGTATAAGAAAAACAGACCAAAACACAAAAACTTAACTATAACCACTGAACCATGAAAATGAGGTCAAGGTCAGATGACACCTGCCAGACAGACATGTACACCTTACAATCATTCCATACACCAAATATAGTTGACCAATGGCTTATAGTATTAGAAAAACAGACCAAAACACAAAAACTTAACATTGACCAATGAACCGTGAAAATGAGGTCAAGGTCAGATGAAACCTGCCAGACTGACATGTATCCCTTATAATCATTCCATACACCACATATAGCTGACCTACTGCTTGTAGTATCTGAGAAACGGACCTAATCACGTAACTTTAACCTTGATCACTGATCCATGAAATGAGGCTGAGGTCAGACGAACCCTGTCTGATGGACATGTAGACGTTGCAAGGAACCCATATACCAAATATAGTTATCCTATTACTCATAATAAGTGAGAAATTTACATAACAAAAAAACTAAACTTTTTTTCAAGCAGTCGCTGAACCATGAAAATAAGGTCAAGGACATTGGACGTATGACAGACGGAAAGTTCGTAACATAAGGTATCTGCATACAAAGTATGAAGCATCCAGGTCTTCTACCTTCTGAAATATAAAGCTTTATACAAATAGTTTACGCCGCTGTCGCCGCCGCCGCCGGATAGTAATACCTATGTCTCACTTTCTGCGACTTTCGTCGCAGGCGAGACAAAAATGAGTACAAATGATTGGCAAAAAAGACTAACATTGTTAGACATAATGAATAATATACAGAATTCAATATTTCACAAGGAACAACCATGGAATTAAGGAAAACTGGGTAGCAACGTTCAAGTGCAGTGGCGTAGCTACTATTGACGCAACGACGCACTTGCGTGCACAAACAAACAGGCAAAAAAAAAGTTTTGAAAGACTTTTTTTTTAAAGAATGATTGAGAAAGAGTGTGAGAGTGAGGGAGAATTTATTCATCGATACTTATAAGAATACCCAAACTTTTCCATATTTTACCATCAGTTACATCAGTTCATATACCATCTTCTATACGAATTCAAAGACGGATTGACTGGTTAATTCAGAGGAAATGTTTCTCGCCCACCTTCTAATTCCACAGAATGTTAAAGAGTTAAAACGCGAAGATCAGTTGCGTATATATATCACGCCAATGAGCCTCTCGAGATCCAAAGATATGTTGCTCGTTGAAAGATACCAGATCAACTATATGAAACATTGGAATCGACAAACAAAGAACTGCATTCTAATATATACTGTAGAATTCTTCTTACTATGCCACCAACAACTGCAACTGAAACGTGTTAAAACCTATCTTAGATATACAATGGGACAATAATGGCTATCTTCTCTAATACTATTGCACATTCATGCTGATTTTGAAATTGATTTGAAAAGAAGTTGTTGACATATTTTATAATACCAAACAAAGAAAAATGTTGCTTGCTTAAATGAAACCAGTAAATTGTTGTTATTTGCAAATCACTTATCAGTTAACAAGTTAAAAACCAGATGCGTTGACCTCTAGACGTCTTTTATTATTTGTGTGTGCCGTTTGGTTGCTGTCTTATATATACACCACAATTTCGTTAATTCACATTGAAAAAAATTGGAGGATACCGATTTCAAAAATTGGTTTCACATCGCTTCATGATTATGTGCTTTACCCAAGATGAAGTCAGGAAGTCACTCTATCTTTATAATTTTGTCATTTTCGAAATTTGGTGTCAATGACAGATCTTTTATAGTCTCTGCAAATTGTATTCACAACTGTGTTGCTCTGGCCGGTTTAGAGCTTGATATATATTATTTAGACACTTGTCCATTGTTGGAGGACGTTTGTTAATATCGTTTGACGTTTTTTTTTTTATCTATGTCGATAAAATGCTGTCTCGCTTGCGTGTAACCATTTCCTTTTATTCCCATTTATCGGTATGTCAAGCAAACTTGAATAATTGGATTGTTTTGAGTCCGCATGATTTGTTCTTCAGACTCCTTTTCCTCGTACTAATCAATCTTAAAAATGCATAACTATTGGTTTTATTTGTGCACCTTTTCTGTATTGACTTGTTCATAATCAGCTGACTGCTTTGGTGTTGTCATAGCGGCCAAAAACCAGCAATGATCGGGCCTATGACTAAGCCAATGTATTATCTATTTCATAATATTATGTTACAGCCTACATATATTACAAAATTGTTTGCATCACTCTTTGAAGGTCTATTGTCTCTGTCGAGTTATCTAGCATATTCAATAGGCAAATTAGTAGAGCAGCATTATACTGGTTTATAAACAAATTGTCGTCACTGAATCAGTCCAACACTCATGTCCGTTTATCGAGGTATAACTGGACCCTGTCATTACCTGATTACATATAATTCTAAAGAAAATTAGACAGAACAGATAAATTTCCAACAACAAAATTCTTCTTTGTGTTTACTTAATTCTCTGAGCTTCAGGCGGGCTTTGCCCCCTACCAGAGCTTTGCACACAGAACCTGGCTTCGCCACTGAAGTGCCCGGTATATGGTTTAGCAACACCCAGCGGCTATGGGTTTTGTAACCACGTGTGTTAAACAATCAATATCCTAGAAGTATACTGAGCCAGGGATAACTTCTTATATAGATATAGGAAGATGTGGTATGAGTGCCAATGAGACAACTCTCCATCCAAGTTAAAATTTATAAAAGTAAACCATTATAGGACAAGGTACGGCCTTCAACACGGAGCATTGGCTCACACCGAACAGCAAGCTATAAAGGGCCCAAAAAAAATACTAGTGTAAAACCATTCAAAGGGAAAAACCAACGGTCTAATCTATATTAAAACGAGAAACGAGAAACACGTATGAACTACATAAACAGACGACAACTACTGTAATCAGATTCCTGACTTAGGACAGGTGCAAACATTTGCAGCGGGATTAACGTTTTAATGGTACCAAACCTTCTCCCTTTTCTGAAACAATAGTATAACATCACAACATAGAAAAACACACTATAAAATATTAATTGGAAGGCTTAACTCAATCAAAAAACGTAAATTAACACATAATGAACAAATAAATTTGACCTGTGACACCTGAATGCAAATACACAGTTAATAAAAAATTACAAGGGACAAATAATTAAAGTCAAAAGTAAATAAACAGGTTTAAACAAAGTTAAAGTATGATATCACTGTTATATCTATTTACAGGCTAGTGATACAGTAGTTTCACTACTTAGACCATTCAGCAACCGAGGCCCCATTATGGCAGATCCAGGGGAGGGTTGCTGGGGTTGGAACCCCCCTTTTTTTAACGATCAATGCATTTGAGGTCATATAGTTCTCTTACTTTAGATTGCCTTAACTAAATGGTATGAAAGTTATAATACACAATACTTATTACCACAAAACTCAGTTCAAGTACAAATTTGGATAGCATCACTTTTACCATTCTTCATGATCAGTTATGTCCCTTTATGCCAATATGTTTTTTCAGTAAAAAACAAATCTATACAGTAGGGTCAAAATATTGACCCTAGAAACTGATGAGTATAATAGTACCAGGTAAAATATGGAATTTATGAATATTAGTCCAATAGTCCATGTAGAATATGGAAAATGAATAAAAAAAATTATATCTTGAAGTTACTCCTGAATTTCAAATGGCAATTGTTCATAAAACATGTAAACCATAATGCCAAAGAAGTATAAGACCTATGTCTTCTTTTTGTTTGTGACAATGCAAACATTCTGTAGCCAATGTCAATGAATTAAGACTGAGATGTAGGGTTAAATAATTTCCACGAAGACAAGAAATGCCAATGCTAATCATTCTTATACAATTTTATACCAAAAGTACCATTCATTGACTAAATTTATAAACGGTTCCCTCTAAACTGGATGAAGCACAAACTTGAACCTATATTAATTACATTTTTCTGATACTAACTTTTCATAGATTATGAACTATGATGAGGGAACAGTACAATGTAATTTCCATAGAAATGAGATGAGCAAATGCTTATAGCATGTATAGGATTGCATACCAATATATTTAACAGAAAAATTTCGATCTGATCTGGAAATTTGAGTGATAATACAAGAACGCAAATGTTTCTATTTCTATTCATTTACTGGTCGTCTCCTGTGTAACAACTTTTTATATGAAGAATCTGCAGATGGTTTGTTGCAAAGCAAATTTTATTGCCACCACCACCTATCTTTCGTCCATAGCTAGTTCCTCCCCTCTCCAACAATTTTTACAAAATTTTTAGAAGGTACTTAAGTTATTTACATCTATTAACATTTTATATCATCTTGAATATGCATTAAACATTTGCCACATTACAGCAAACAAGCAATGTCTAAGCAGATGCATAGCTGAAGATATGGTATGGGTTTTGCTCATTGTTGAAAGCCATAGTAACATACCATTGCTTAAATCTGCAATATTTGGACTCTCAGGGATAGTTGTCTCATTGGTAATCATAGTACCACATCTTTTTTATTTATGACTATTGATAAAAATCAACCGATCAAGTCTCCTACCTGTAAACTTTGATTAAATCTTCTGTGATGAATGACCTCTCCTTTATATCAATTTCAAAATTCATAACTGCTTCTCCTTATGTCAATCATTGGCTCTCTTCAAATATCCTTTCTATGCATTTAACCATGAAGATTCTTCATTTGATTCATTTACTAATAGAAATTTCCTGCAAAACATAAAAACATGTCAATTAGGATAAATAAATAGGCATATTATTTTTAGAATATTTGTACAAAACTGAGTAGTTTTGGTAGTATAATAAAAATCTGACCCTGCAATATTAATAATCAGTACAAAGAAAGATAACTCTGTTCATTTAATATGACAATATCAACGAGATGGCTCTAGGGAGCGTGTTGGTTTGTGCAAACTTGTCATATAAGGGCAATCACAATTTTGGCAAAATTTGACATATTTGTAGATCTTGTCTTGCTGATCATTTTTGCTATTAAAGTGGCTTTCTATCTATAATAGTTAAATGTAAAATATTATTATTGTTTTTCAGAAAAGGAAAATAAATGATAAAAGTCATCATTAAACAGTCAATAACTCTAATAATGAGTAGTTTTTAATTTCGTTAAAGTTTGACTTGTTTGTAGATATTGTCTTGTTGATCATTTTTGCAATTTGAAGTTTCTTTAAGCTGTTATGTTTCCAGGGGCGGATCCAGCAATTACATAAGGGGGGAGGGAGGTTCCAACCCAGGATAAAAAGGGGGAGGGGTTTCCAACCATATGTCCCCATTCATTTACATTAAATGTAAAAAAAAAAGGGGGTCCAATACATAATTACTTTTAATTTTTTTGGCAATAACCGAGATATTCAAATATTGTTTGGCATAAATTCTTATAAAATGATTATTTAGACTTATCTGATTGAACCAATATTTTATAAATATGTGCTTTTGTGTTTCATAATAATCATTCATTTGAACCTTTTATTCTGAAATCATTCATTTTGACCATTCATACAAAATCATTAATGTAATACATTAATTCATATCAGTATATTAGAAGGCATGTGAGGTATTAATTATGGAACACTGACCTTATTTGAAAAAAAATCAAAGATGTCCACCAAATTTGAATAAAATTATATAAGGAACAGCACAGCTCCAATCAGTTCAAAATATAAGTAAAGTCTGGCTAAACAAAAGAATTTCCCTCCTAAATAGACACATGACTTAATGAACCAATTATCATAAAGGAGATAGAGTTTTCATAGCACAAACTAGTTAAACCTAGAGAGTAAACTAATACTCAATGGATCAAAATTCACTGAGCCATGAAGAAAGAAGTCTTACAATAAATAAAACCACTGATGCATGACTAGAAACTACTCATTAATTACTTAGAATTAAATTTACTAAAATCTGATGTAAAATATAAAAATATCAAAGTATGATACACAAAACAACAGTACCCAAATAAACATACTACATGTAGTTACCATGGTTATTTGTTTGATTAACATTCAGTGGCAATAACATTTAAATGGAGTACTTCTGAGTTTTCCCCCAAAAAAAACATACATTTTCTTTTGAATATTAAAAAAAATATCTGAAGATTTTGTTTTGGTGATTATTTTGTGAATCTTGTCCTCATGATCATTTCTGCTCTGAATTTTTTTATTGCCCCTGCCGCAGTTGAGGGGGCATTAAGTTTAACCCTTGTCTGTCTGTACGTACGTACGTCCCAAAATTGGTTTCGATTTTTTAACTTTAGTTTGCCTCAACCAAATGTTATGAAACGTTGAACACAATGCTTATTACCACAAAACACAAGACAAGTTTGAATTTTGGTGGCATCACTTTTAACATTCAAGAGTTATGCCCCTTTACAAATGAAAAAAAATGCTGAATTTTTTGTTACGTTCTCCCACTTCAGTTTGACTCAACCAAATGATATGAAACTTATACACAATGCTCATTACCACAAAACACAGATTGAGTTTGAGTTTTGGTGGCGTCACTTTTACCGTTCAAAAGTTATGTTTTTTTTACAAATAGAAAAGTTGCTGAATTTTTTGTTTCCAACTTCAGTTTGTCTCAACTAAATGTTATGAAATGTATATACAATGCTTATTACCACAAAACTCAGTTTAAAGGGAAACTTCGCAAAAAAATGAAAAATTGATATTATGTTCATTATGTATAAAAAAGCACAAATTCATAAATATTAAAGTTTTATTCTGTTAGATAAGAGATCACCATCGATTTTAAATTTAGAGTATCAGTTCTCCGCATGCGGCCATTTTGACATCCTCCCTGAATAGAGACCACGATATATCTATAAACCACAAAGGACCAAAACAAGCAGTAACCTAACGTAGCCGTAATTGAGTGTACATATCTTGTCAAGTGTACGGTTGTTTTATCCGACAAGGAAAGCATAAACAGTTTCCCGGGTCACAAAAAAGATTGTAATAGACATGGTTGTGCAACCTTTCCTAACTAACTTGATACGGAAAATGTAATTATATATTTTTTTTGAAAATTACTAGAGTTTTCAAACCGTTTTTTTTTAACTAAGTTTTTGAAACAAGTAATTTTAATGGAAATTAGTTAATAGTCAAAGTTCAAAGTCATAAATAAGTGTTCCGTGTAAAATTGTTTTCGAAAATCTAGTTTGTTCATAATTCTTTTATGTAATAAACTTATTTAAATGAATTCGGACCTTCCCTTATCTGATCACTAGCATGGCTAAAGAAATCCCAGAGGTATTGTGAGGTGACACGTCCAGGTATTCAAGCGATTTCCTGTCGGGCTTTAAAACTCTTATTACACAATTTCATAAAGCAAGTTCGTGCATCACTTCACTTCTGAGGGTATTGATCAGTGTACACGGCCGACTAACTTGCCGGTAACTTTCCATTTTGAAACTATCAGGTGTAATATACATCTTTGTCTTGCGTGTCCGATAGTGATATACTAGTCATTACTAAACTCACACGCTTGTTTATAAATAACATTTCTGGTGTAAAGAATGATATTTATGAAAATCTAAATAATTCCAAAAAAAAAAGATTTGATAAAATAAAAAATCTATTTACATATTTTCCAAGGGTAAATTGGGGAAAATGTAAGTATATACTCGTTGTCAATAAGTATGGACATTTTGAAACATACAAATATTGATTTAACAAAATGTACGCACTTGTCAATCATTGGTTTATACGCCTAGATAGAAGGTTACGGAACTATAGATAGTCGCAATTTAGAATATATACATGTACATTGAATATACGAGAGAAACATCCAGAACCAATCTGATTTAAATACAGTTCGATATCTAACTTGCTTTGGTTCATCGAAGTTATGGACATAGTAAAATCACAGATTTACTTTTCAATAAGATTATTTTGAACAGTTTAAGAAATTCGTCATCATCACAATTGTTGGGTATAATGTATAATAATGTGAACATGGTTCTAAAAGTACCTGATGTCAATTTTCCTGTTCCGACATGCATGTAATATATATGCCACTGGACGTACACTAATGATCCCCAAAAAGCCTATTTGAAGAAATAAAGAAACTTCACTGCGGATAGACTGATAGTAGTTGTATTAACGTCTGGTCAGCTAGAGGGTTGATTAATTTATTTAGGTAGCTTGTGGTGGTAATAAACCATTCCAATATTGCACTTATGCATAAAATATCAAATGAGAGTAATATAAGAGAAAATATAAATACGAAAAGTCGCATATCTGGTACAAAAAGTCTCACCATGAACTATAGGATTTTACGTACGATTGTCATTCTTAATCGAAATAACGGACAGTCATTTAAATACATACATGCACGCTGTGATAAAAAGGGGTGTAGCAGTTGCATAGTATTCATCATAAATCTATTTCAAGTTTATACTTTCCTGTTATTTTTATAAGTTAACGCAGAGACATGTATACATCTCTAGCTAACGACAATCAACTATATAAATATCTGAATCTGATGTGATTTACCGTTCATCTCTTTCTTTTTCTCCTTTTTTGTTATTTTGGCAGGAATATATACATTGTAAGATATACTGTTCCCAGGTGGGGGGTGGGGGCTGGAGTTCATGTCTATCGAAAGTTACAAAATAAGAACGGTTATTTATGAATTTACAAGAAGAATTCTGTTCTTGGGCGTAGTTTTCTTCTTTTTTTTAGTTCAGTGATTTATATTGAGAAAAAAAAATCTAGTCCGAATTTAAATTAAATCGTTCCGGCAATCCCCCTCCTAAGACGCCTCTAAAATCATGAATGGTCATGGTTCACAATCATCAGAATTTTCTTTGCATTGGTACATTCTGTATCAGTAGTGATTAACCTTGACATTTCCGGGTATAACAGAGCTACTTGTATATTACCTGTATGTGGTTAGGTGATCTTAGTTGACGTCCCATGAGGTCTTACGTATACAGGTTCACATTTATAATGGTTTCTGATATAACAATTAGGTTTTATGACATTCACACTTCTGCATGTTCTGTATACCAAATTCTTATCTTTTTTTCAGACCGAATGAGGATGGGAATATTTTCCAGGAAAAATATTGAGTATCAAATTAATTTCGGGATTTTTTTCTTTCTTGGTATTTAAACACAGAAATTTAAAGAATATACTGCTTGTCCGTTTTAGGAGTATTCTTGTCAGTTTAAACAGACGTATATATGTCTCTGGTTTAGAGTGGGTTTATGAATGAATGATAAGTCTTGCAAAGGTACAAGATATAAAGCACATTGAAAATTGATTCCGCCGGTCTTTCTCCATTCAAAAAAGGAAAGTTGACGTTAGATTGATTCTGTTAATTTTTTAAAACATCGTTGGTCAAATAGCTTAAGAATTATATAAATACGTTGTCATTCCTGATTAGGTAAATGAAGATCGCTTTGGACGACAAAACTATATTTTTGTAACTGATAATTTTCTCTGCACATTTAAATATTCAAGGTTACCGATGATAATTTAAAATAGTACTGTTTTAATTTATACGCTCGTTTTCGTGGGCCATTTATAATATTTATATGATTATTTTATTAAAAGTGATTCATAATTTCGATGTTACAACAAAATACTCACCTATTTATTTAAAAACTGAGCAAATGCAAAATGTTAAAAAAATATATATATAACGGCGATTAAGGTATTTTGCCACCATATTCCTCCCTTAATAATTAAAAAAATCTGTCTCATACCTGCAACGGTGAACCCTTGAGGACAAACACCACTCTAGTGAAGATCAAAGGATTAAAATTACATAATGCTAATCTTTTAATTAACGTGAATTTAACCACGCCTTTACCAGATGATGTCAGCATAATACACATGCATTGTATTTACACAGTACTAGACTGAAGCAAGGATTTGTGTAGTAAGACAAATCCTCGACTGAAGTAATAGGGGAGAATACAAACGTGAATTTCTATATACTATCAGTTATATATGTTGTTCAAAATATCCGTCGAAAAAAAAATCATAAAAAAATTCTATTGTATGATTTGCTTTTATTACTATAATCATATCAGAAATCCTTAAAATATAAATCGTAAATTTTAATTTAAAAAAATGCACGGCTGATCACTTTTCTTTCTGAATTGTTAGTTGGTTAATAGCTACGCCAAAAGTCGTCGATGCGCTTTAAATCGCGTTATTAGATGATTAACGAACAAGACTTACAATGAGATTTATTCACTCCCGGCATGCAAAAAGACTTAAACTACGTCACATAAGTCAGGAAGTTGGAATAAATAGAATTATTAATTCCCAATTTTCTTCTTTATTAGTGTTCATATCCAGATAAAACTTGGTGAATATGTTTTTAATGGTATTATGAACATAATAAGATGATAAGTAAAAAATCGCGAATTTTCCCTTTAAGTTCAAATTTTGGTAGCGTCACTTATACAGTTAGTGAGTTATGTCCCTTTATAACGTTATATGCTAGCGGGGACATCATCTGAGTCCCTATGGACACATTCCCCATTTATTTAATCTTTTATAGTTTTTGAATTAAACATGTTAAAAGGAAAAACACTAAAATTGGTAAAAATCATCAATTAGGGGCAATTACTCCCTTACAGAGTTAACCAACAGTTTTGTTCTTGTCATATTTCTTGTCTTGCTGTGGCCAGGTGAGCTAAAGTAAGGAGTTGTTGCATAATTGCAAATGAGACACTTATACACCAAATACCAAATGATGTAGATGCTAGCTACTTTTGGTCATCATACAATCTTCAATGATGATCCTTAAAGCCATAAAACTCTATAGAAAGCTATAAAAGGCAGTCATGAACCAATTTAAAAAATAAAATAAAATGAGAAAACCTATGTCTGATTTAGGCTAAAACTATAATATTAGAATTACAGCCATTCAATCACAGGCTCCTGACTTTGGACAGGAATTTAAAGAATGTGTTGGGTTGGGGAGGAGGTTTCATAGGACTTAATAATGTTCCCTATGAAATAATGTCTAACAAAAATTTTTTCATAATAAATATAAATACTGTCCATGGACAATATTTACTTATTTAAATAAGTCCAAGCCACAATTTTCCTATGAAAAATGGCCTTAAGTATGAAAAAGTGTCCATGAACATATATCACTGTATATAGCCATATTTAATCATGTTAATACTAAAATTTCTATGATTTTTTTTCATACGATTAAAGTATAATATAATAGCCATGTTATTACTAAACATATTTTAACCTATTATATATATATATTGCTTACTTTTAATACATTGTTTCTTTGACAGAGAGAAGTGTTGTCTCATTGGCTCTCATACCATCCTTATATTCTTGTTTACATTTTTATACGACAGCAAAAACTTTTTTGGGTTCGTATAATGCTATGATGTCGTCATCTGCATCGTCAGCATCGTCTGCATCGTCATCCAAAGACATATTTGGTTTCCAGAAAATAACTTGAATTTATGTGAACGGATCTCTATGAAATTTTTTAAGAAGGTTACTACAAAAGGATGGTTGGGATTTATTTTGGGGATGATGGTCCCAACTGCTTAGAAATTAGGGGCCCAAAAGGGGCCAAAAACAAGCATTTTCTAGTTTCAGGATACTTACTTGTGTAAAAGTATTTCGATTGGTCTGAAATTATACCACAATGTTTAATGCCACATTTTGGGGGTTATGGTGCCAACCGATTGGGAACTAAGGGCCAAAAAGGGTAAAAAAAAAGCATATTTGTAGTTTCCGGACAATAACTTGTGTGTAAGTGTATGGATCTCTCTGACATTGTACCACAAGGTTCGATATCAAGGGAAGGCTGAGATTGAGTTTGGGGGTAATTGCAACAAACATGCAGGAGTTGGGGGGCAAATAAAGGACCAAAAACAAGCATTTTTCTAGTTCAATACCACAAAGGGAAGGTTGGGATTGATTTTGGGGGTAATGGTACCAAAGGTTTAGAAATTAAGGGCCCCAAAAGGGTAAAAAACAAGCAATTTTGTAGTTTCCTGACCATAACTTGTGTGTAAGTCTATGGATATCTCTGAAAATGTACCACAAGGTTCCATATCACAATGGGAATACTGGGATTGGTTTTGGATTATGGTACCAACGGTTTTAAAAAAATTGGGGACCAAAAAGGATAAAAAAACAAGCAATTTTGTATTTTCTGGACCATAACTTGTGTGTAAGTGTATGGATCTCTCTGAAATTGTACAACAAGGTTCCATATCACAATGGGAAGACTGGGTATGAGTTTGGGGGTAATTGTCCCAAATGTTCAGGAATGAGGGGCCAAAAAAGGGGCTAAAAACAAGCAATTTTGTAGTTTCTGGACAATAACTTGTGTGTAAGTGTATGGATCTCTCTGAAATTGTACTACAAGGTTCCATATCTCAATGTAAAGACTGGGTAAGAGGTTGGGGGGTAATTGGCCCAAAAGTTCAGGAATTAGGGGCCAATAAAGGGGCAAAAAAATAGCATTTTTCTTGTTTCCAGATAATAACTTGTGTTTAGGTGTATGGATCTCTCTGAAATTGTACTGCAAGGTACCATACCTCTAAGAGAAGGCTGGGATTGAGTTTGGGGGTAATTACTTCAAGAGGGATCAAAATAATTGGGGAGGGGTGGGGTCATAAATTTTATGTATTTTTTTTTTAATTTTCCATTTTTCAATCAATTATATTAGATATATGTAAAAGCAAAAAATATTGATATGACAGGAGAAACACACAAGTTATCATATGAAGTATTGTGCAATAGCAAGAAATCTTCCAATTGCATAGAATTGCGCTATAGCACAGTATTGCACAATAGCAAGAAATCTACAATTGCACAGTATTGAGCAATAGCAAGAAATAACCAATTGCAAAGTATTGCACAATAGCAAGAAATCATCAATTGCACAGTATTGCACAATAGCAAGAAATCTTCAATTGCACAATATTGCACAATAGCAAGAAATATCTTATTGCACAGTATTGCGCAATAGCAAGAAATCTTAAATTGCACAGTATTAAGCAATAGCACAGTATTGTGTGTAGTAAGATGTCTCATTTCAGATTTCAGAAATTAAAAAGAAAATGTCTTCAAATATTCAATTCACAACAGCATAGTGTATTGCACAAAAGCAAAACATTGAATATAAATTCAAATAATATAACCAATTCTAAGTTCTTTGACAACAGTTATTCTGTGTCAGAAACCTGGTATGTGTCAAATATTTAATTACAATCCAAATTCAGACCTGTATCAAGCGCGAATATTGTGTTCATTTTTGCCCCAACTGTTCAGTGTTGAACCTCTGCGGTCGTATCCAGCTGCGCTCAGCGAAGCAATTTATTATCCATTTGGGAATGGGGGTCAAAGGGGATATTTTTCCTTTTTTAAGATAAAATTTTTAAATTGTACATATGACTGTTTTTTTATATATTTTTCAATTTTATCTCAGTTAATTTTAAGCCCCCCAAGTCAAATCGGAGACTAAAAAACTGGTACTCCAAAACGAAAAGATAGGTGACCCACTGCGGGAGTTTGTCTTGGTGAACTAGTGTAACAAAAAAATTGTTCCGGCGTGACATTTGTTCCACCGGAACAAATTTCATAGGAAATATGTTCCATTGGAATTTATATCACAGAAAATATGTTCCAGCACTGTAAAATTTGTTCCAGAACTAATTTTATGACCAAATGTGAAATAAGTTCCGGAACAAATATCATAGCTCCATGAATTTTGTTCCAATTAATATTACATGTATTTAGAGTTATAAATAAGATAAATATTTAAGTTTCTGTGATATTAGTTTTAAACGAACATGTACATATTTCATAGAAATTAATAAGTTCCGCTCAAACATATTTTCACAGAAATTAGTACTTTTGCAACATATTGCACAGCGAAATATTTTCTTGTTACACTTGAATTATAATGCAAGCTAAATGCTGTACCGAGTGTGCTTGCATGGGATACATTTGCAATCAAGGGATGTCTGTAACCATAGGATGAAGATACGAAATAAAGCCATTGAAAAGTATTATAATTTGTATTTATTTTTTATGTAGTATTCCTCCTGGGTTCCTTTTAACTGTCATGGCCCCTTGTTCTTGTCATACATGTACTTAGGTCATGACACAGTTTCAAAAGAGTATGTCTTTTGAAACTACATGTCTTTTGATACATTTGATCAGTTATTATGTCCTTTTCAAATAAGTACATATGTTCATCCTTAACTATACTTTTTTTCTGAATGATTTTTCTTATTCTACTCTTTTCTGGCTCAAAAGTGTCATTTTGATATTTTTACAGAGTATATAACTAAACATGCTAAACATTTGCTATACTCCACAGGATCCGAATTGGATGATTTATACTTTTTGCTTATATCATTAATATAATACTTATTTTTATAATGCATATGAATGATAACTTTAAACGCACTGATGACAAATGCTCAATATATAAGATAACTTGTTTAACCATTGGAACATATTTTACAGACAAGGAACTTATTTCACCAGGTGAGGAACAAATCTCACAGACCTAGAACTTATTTCACCAGGTAAGGAACAAATCTCATAAACCTGGAACTTATTTCACTAGGTAGGGAGCAAATTTCACCACCCCGGTACTTATTTCACCAGGTAAAGTGTGGAACAAATTTTATAGAGATGGAACAAATTATATAGAAATCATCTGTGAAAAAAGTTCTCCCAGAACATATTTCCTGTGATATTAGTTCCACTGGAACTTTTTTCACAGGAACAAATTTTGGCTCATACGAGCACCTTAAAGTCTAGCTAACCCACTAGCTGGCTGGCTAGTACATTAGCAGACAGGTATTTTTAATACCATTAGCATTTTTTAACTTTGGCATTTTTTCATTTGGCTTTTTGCTTTTACATGTTGTTTTACTATTCATATTTTCATATCATCTGGCATTTTTTCATCAACACACCCAAAACACTTTAAAATTGAGAGTTAAATATACACTTTTGGCATTCATAATGTTTATCAATCAAAATAGCATTCTATTTTTAAATTTACATTACACAATTTGGCTTTCTGTAACTTTGGCTGTTAATCTTTTGTACGAATGCTATGATGACCATTATGTGTAGAAAATAAGACTACATTTTTAAAAGTGGCTCAGTATCATATGTTTATGTTTGGTATCAATTAGTTCTAAATTTCCTTCATATTTCTAAAATGTAAATTCTTCTATTTCTGGTACATCTTATAATATTGTATTCATCTACTAACCCAATCTTCTCATAGGGACTTAACACAAAGCAAAAGGGGTATAGGTGGTAGGTGGTTAAGGGTGTTACGAAAAAGTGAAAGGGCAAGAAAGGGAGGGATAAAAAATAAAATGATGGAGAGGGTGATGGTATATGATTGTGAGTGGAAATTAGAGAGGGAGTTAATCTGTGAGAGAATGTGATTTCATAGTAAGGGTAGGATGTACTGGTCTAATGGAATTGCAGTTTCTGTTTTGTCTCATGTAGTTTCTGTTTTCTTCATCAATCTGATAAGTTTAAATATTGAAATTGCTGCCGTCTACAGTTCACAGGTTAACAGCCTTTCTTGTTACTGTTTATGTGCTGCTTAATTTATATATAAACATTGTAGCTCTTCTCAGTAGCTAGATAGAGTTGTAGCTTTTCATCAAATTAAGCAGTAGCTTCTTTACAGTCTATTTTAGAATGATGCCAAGTGGTGATAGCCTTATTCTTCTGTGCTTTTCTTTGAAGTTTAGAAATGTTCTTATCTTACTATGAACTGAACTAGTAATTACAAATGATTAAGCTGTTAGTTTTCAAACTGGTTTATATTCAGATCATTGTGAACTCTCTCGTTTAGTCTTTTCAATCTTGATGTATCTTGGAATAATATACTAGTTAGCTGTTTATCTAATGTCATAAAAATTCATAATATCTAATAAGATTAGTAGGTTTTGCTAACAAAGTCCTTATATTTGAATAAAGTAACATTCATTTTAGTTGAAAATTGTTTTAACATTAATTAAGCTATAACAAGCATTCTGAGAGTATTGCATGGCAAT
Organism: Mytilus californianus; assembly: GCF_021869535.1. Lineage (NCBI taxonomy): Eukaryota > Metazoa > Mollusca > Bivalvia > Mytilida > Mytilidae > Mytilus > Mytilus californianus. The sequence goes on along the minus strand of NW_026262745.1, from coordinate 80,636,901 downwards.
ACATAGTCCCCTACCGGTTAAAAATTCATTATACTGGAACAAAATGCCAACTTATTCTATAACTTGTCATGGTGTAAACAAATAGAAAATATCAAGTCAATATCTTCAAGCATGACTAAAAACAGTGTGGAAAACTGAATATATGAGAGAATTTTTTCAAGTCCAAGGACCATAACTCTGCACAAAATTATCAGACTGAAACAAAAATTCGAACTTGATCTGTAACTTGTCATGATAAAACTATATACCAATTGTCAATCAATATCTTCAAGCATGAAAAAAGTGTGGAAAACCTATAACACTCTAACATTAGATATGATGTAAAACAATGTATATCTATTTTCGAATTACAATCAAATATAATTAATAGTTCCAAATATTTTTTCTTTCATTTGTCACAAACTAATATAGATTTGTAACTTATCTATAAAATGTCAACAACTTTTATCTACACAATGTAATATAATGAAATATATACTTTAATAAAAATAGATTATTATCTAATTAAAGGATTTCACTTAATAAAAAATATATATATATATATATACATGTAGCAATCAGAAAATTAGTTTATACAAAATAACATATAAACCTGCCACAAAATTCCTCAAACAATTTACCAAAGAATGTCTTTTAAAAAATGAGTTATCTCCCTTTGTACAGATATATGGTTTAACATCGTACTCTTAACATTAGTTATGGATTTTTTTTATGGACCATAACTCTGGACTAAATCATCAGACCGGAACAAATTCGATCTTGATCTATAACTTGTCATTATAAAACTATATACCAAATATCAAATCAATATCTTCAAGAACGAAGAAAAAAAGTGTGGAAAGCTGAGTTGCCAGACTGACGGATGGATGGACAGACAGACGGACAGAGTGCAAACCTAAAGTCCCTTTCGACTTCGTCGGTAGGGGACTAATTAAAAATTGTTAGCTTACCCCTCTCTGTGATTAATGTTAGATAATTCTAATTTTCTCAACAATCTATCATTATGGGGAGATAATCAGGGCTTCCAAAATTATTGTTAGCCAGCCGGACATTTTATATATTATCCCGATTTAAATCCCTTACATGCCTTAAGACTAAATAAACAAAAGGCAATTATGGTAATCAGTTGCCGAGTTGGCCATCCCAATGATTGACATTAAAATTTGAATTTTAAAATTTGAAGTTCTGAGATCTTCTGACGTAAACTGTTAAATTGGCAGTGCATCATTCGAACTGTGCAACATCAGCGTACTTATAATATATCTGACTTAGACTCTATATTTGTGCAAAATAATGTTGTCAAAATCTTTACTTTCGTTAAATAAAGGCAACAGTAGTATACCGCTGTTCGAAACTCATAAATCGATAGAGATAAAAACAAATCCGGGTTACAAACTAAAACTGAGGGAAACTCATCAAATATAAGAGGAGAACAATGTCACAACAAAAAAACAACATTAAAATGTAACACACACAGAAACGAACTATAATATAACAATTGCCATTTTCCTGACTTGGTACAGGACATTTTAAGAAAAAAAATGGTGGGTTGAACCTGGTTTTGTGGCATGCCAAACCTCCCGCTTTTATGGCAACGTCAAACACAACACCAAAACGACAACATCACATGACAGGACCACAATACAATTAAATGGGAGAACATATAGGACAAAGAAACACACGAATAATAGCTAACAAAAGGTACTAGGCTTAAAATTCAACACGCCAGACGTGCGTCTCGTCCACACAAGACCAACCAGTGACGCCCAGATGAAAAAAGTCTGAAAGCCAAAACAAGTACAAAGCTGAAGAGCACCGAGGACCAAAACTTCCAAAAAGTTGAGCCTAACACGGCCAGGGTTTTCTGCCTGGGACAAGAACATCCTTATTATTTAGAATAATTTATAATTTTGCAAACAGTAAATTTTATAAAATGACTATATAATAGATGTACATGATAAAACCGAAGTGGGGACTAACTACAGAATAAAAACGGATACATTACATAAAACAATTAATCCAACACATAAAAATACACAGCCGAGTTAGCCAAAGCCTCAACGCACAAAGTGACGTCACATTTGAAATTCTAAATAAAACACACAAAGTGACGTCACATTTGAATTTGTAAAAATATTTCCCAAAAATAAGATAGGATTAGGATTGATTCAAGATTAGATTTGTAATACTGACATTACATTTATTAATAACAAAACAATGAAAATTACACTACTTATTAATATCAAATTGTGGTAGTAATTAGATAATTAATTGTAATATCTAGCTATGTCGGTGTTTCTTCTGAATCAAACTGTAAACCAAATATATTGTATAAATTACAGGGGAATATAGGTAGCGCGGTAGTATTTGCATTCCAGAATTTAGGTTGCTCTTTTGTTACTTAAGTCAATGTATCCGAACAGTGTGATTGACAAAAAATACAGTATCAACTGAACATACTTTCCCAAACTGAGGGATGAGTCAGGTGTAGGAAAATATGAAATAATTTTACATACAGATGAAAATGAATTTTTGAGAATTTTTGAGAATTTTGTATTCACTGCACGATAAAAGACCTAAATGCACTAGTGGCCTTAGGTTTTTAAAAATAGCAAAAAAAGTAAACGGTCATGATACACATTCAAATTCATTTCTGAATAGTAAAATGAAAGTACTTCAGTTAACTGTGAATGTAGAATTTTTGGCAGTGTTAGAAAGTGGTGAAAATTCTAAAAAGGCTATCATTATCCCTTATGGGCTAGGAAATACTACCGTTCCACCTATAAGTTAGTGAAGTGAAAGTGAAAAATGATTAAGGTAGATTCATGGTATACCGCCATCTTGGATGTACAATCCCAGTACAAAATCGGTCTAGATATTTGCCCAAATCTGCAAATTTGGAGACAGATTTGCAATTTATTGGTTAGACTGTTTATTTATATAAAGAAAACTTGATGATTTATTGTATAACTCAAAATATTTAAACAAATATCAAATTTTGTGTTTTTAGAATCATTTTAAATAAGCCATTTAAGAGGAGATAACTCTTTTAGTAAAAATTATATACTGGACTGATAGGGACATTTTTAATTTTTACTTGTAGCTAGAAAACAAGTTCGGCGACACCATTTTTTCTTTTTATTTTCTTAAAACATATTATAAAACCTATCTTCTCACAATTTATTTCAAAACTCTATCTCATAGATTTTTTTTATGCACATAAATGTGTTTTTTCACGAACAATCTAACCAAATTTAGGCAATTTTCAACGACTCATAGCTTGGAAAATAGCACGGTGACCCATACTTTATATTTTTGAAAAAAAGCATAGTAAAATCTTCATTTTGGCAAAGTATAAGAAAATTCTATCTCAAGAAATATATACCTTTGATCTACCTTAAATGGCAAATAAATTCCACAACTTCTGGTTCAAAACGTGTGAAACAATTCCGGAAAATATTCCACTACAGCTGAGCGAGAGAGTGCGCGTTTTGCAGTTAAAAAAGCTGTTAAAATTACGGTGTTAATTAATTTCAAAATTCCCTTCACGTTTGTCACAAAAGATTTAATTTTATGTTTAGATAACTCCAATTACAAACTAACGATTTCGCCGGACATTTTGACCTCCTTGTAGATCTTGTCTTGCTGGTAATTTTTGCTATTAAAAGTTACCTATCTACTTAATAATTCAATATAATAGGCAAACATTGAAAGTAGTAAAATTTGTCATATTAAGGCGATATCTCCTATAAGAAATCATTTGACCGTTTTGACGGAGATTCACTTGTTGTCGAGTATCAAGTTGCGAGTTGTGAGAATCGAGTTGCGAGTTACGAAAGTCGAGTTGCGAGTTACGAAAGTCAAGTTGCGAGTTAAGAAAGTCGAGTTGCGAGTTAAGAAAGTCGAGTTGCGAGTTAAGAAATTCGAGTTGCGAGTTAAGAAAGTCGAGTTGCGAGTTACAAAAGTCGAATTGCGTAAAAATGTGGAAAAAAAACTATTTTAACTATTTGGTGTAACTGTTTAACATTTTAGAATGATGATTGCTTATAAAATTGTATACAGTATTGTTGATTATTTTTGTTGTTTTGGACTTCATCTGAGTCTCTTGTAAAAATAAAATGGATTGCTTTTAAAATCACTACGTATGGTATTTTCTGAAGAAGCAGATATCCTTTTGAAATACAGCGGATAGCTTGCAGTTTAATCATTATTAAATTTCATAGCTAGCACTGTCATAATAATCGTAAAGGGAGAAAACAACAAACTATAATAGTACATATATGTAAAAGGTCCCTTCTGCAGATTTCGTTTAGAGTGGGCTTTTTGGGGCAGCTGCAGAGCCGGGCAATATTCGTTTGGGACCGCAAAATTTATGACACTCAAAATTGTGGACGTTAAAATTATATATGTCGAGACCTACATTGGCTAGAGATGAAGGGGAAATGATGGGCGTGCATAAAACCAGTTTAAACCCGCCGCATTTTTGTGTCTGACCTAGGTCAGGAACCTTTAGCCTTTGTTGCTCTGTTATATTTTTCAATTTTGGTTCATCTTTATATTTAGGAGCATAGAATGGCGTCCATATTCTTGATCTAATGAACATTGTGTTTCGGGGACTGCTCGGGGTTCCCTCTAGGTGTGTGATTTCTCGCTGTGTTGAAGACTCAATGACCTTTGGTTGAATTGTATATTTTGGTTGGGTTGCTGTCTCTTTGACTCATTCCTCGTTTTTATTCTTTAGTCTATACATCTAGCTGTCAAAGATACTATTGTAAAAACTACATTTGCACCATTTTACAGGTAAGATTTAATTGGAAAGTTTAAAATGTTTATTGCTCCATCGTGAATAAGATTTTTTTTTAAGTATTCCTCCTGGGTATTGGGTAACTTATAAAACTGAGTCACTTAGGTTTAAAATTATATAGTGTTCACATGTTTGAGATTGTCAATTAAGAGTTAGTAAAACGGTTTCCGTTAAGTTTCCAAGAATTTAATTTGGATTGTTTCACATTTTTCATGTTTGGGCCGTTTATAGCAGACTACAAAGCATGGAGTTTGAAGGCCATACGGTTGTCTATGGTGGCTTTAATCCACTTCATTTGACCTTGATAGTGCCTCATTGCCAATCATACACATCTCCTTATTTTTATATAGTAGAAATGATTCTGTAGCTTTCTAGGACCACACATATAAGGGCAGTTATCCAGTGTAAATTAGTACGTCTGACCTGTTGCTTTCAAGTCTTGTGTTAGAACAAACTTTTGGTTTAACTATTGTGTATAGTGCTTTCTTTTTGTTTTTATGATGTCGTTAATTTATAACAGAACTGAGCTTTAACATTATTAGTGGTTACGATGACCTATTCTGGAAATATGCTTTATTATGCAATAAAAACTATGCTTTAAAGTTATTATTAAAATTATCTTTTGAATAAAACTATTTTTATACTATTTACCTGTACTTATATGTTGTACCTGTATTATATGCGTAAATGATTTTTTTTTATTTTGGCGCAAATTGACTGAATACTTATAGTATCTGCGAAATACACTTGAAAAGTAAACACTGACCACTGAACCATGAAAATGAGGTCAAGGTCAGATGACAACTGCCAGTTGGGAGGTGTACACCTTACAATCATTCCATATATCAAACATAGAAGACCTATTACTTATAGTATCTGCGATATGGACTTGACCACAAAAACATAACTTTCTTCACTGATCCATGAAATGGTCAACGTCAATTAAAAACCGTGTGACAGGCATGGGGACGTTGCAGGATACGCACATACCAAATATAGTTATCATTTTACTTATAAGGGAGAAATTAATATAGCAGGTCCAAAAGGCTCAATAATTACAAATGGACTATCTATGGGTTCTTTATAGTGATTTTATTAACACTGACTGCATATTATTAAACCCTATAACATATATAACAATAATAAATACACATTACATAGACAACACATAACAACATAAAACAGACTTATAGACAAAGGGGAATAAGTCAAATATATTCCAATGCTATTACTTCTCTTATATTAAAATGAAATGCACAAATAACGTCTCATAATCATGTGCTCTAAAGTATTATAAATAAGCATAAGCACTATCAATCTCAATGTTAATGTTCTGACAAATTACATATAAACACTATAACACTATACAGTTAAAAAATAGATAAGACAATCACAAACTAAAACATGTAACACATTCCTTACCATATACTAAATACTAAAGAGTGAAAATCATAGCTGTATCAAATATAATAAGCAAAGAACTAAATATATGACTAAAACTATATTAACTAATACTAATCATATTTGATTACCAATCAATCAAATATGACCCTGGCACATTAACATAACAAAAAATCTTAACTTTTTTTTTCAAGTAGTCATTTAACCATGAAAAGAGGCCAAGGCCATTGGACATATGACTGACGGAAAGTTCGTAAGATACTTAAGGCCTCTATATACAAAGTATGAAGCACCCAGGTCTTCTACCTTCCGAAATACTAAGCTTTTATATAAAGTCAAGAGTTAACGTCGCCGCCGCCACCGGATCACTAACCCTAAATTTTCTGCGACAGAAGACGCAGGTGAGACAACTAGACTTATCAACATTTTACAAACCAAAAATCGAGGTAAAATCAAGGTGCCCCCGAAAGGCAAAACATAAAGTACTCCACACGGGACACCTATCGTTTGGCTTATGAAAGAATGTATTCCGTGATGAGTTATCTGATGGTATCACATTGGGACACTGAGGTTTAAGGCAATTTAGTATTTGGAGACAGTTTTTCCTACGTTTTATCTTAAATTATGCCACTGGAAACCCTTTATAGTTCAAAACCTTTCATGTAGACAGCAACCCTTAATCCGGAGTTATGTGTTTTACCATAAAAGAAAGGCGGAACATACCTAAAAGAGGATTAAAAACTGTCTGATCAAAGACAAATTTACAAACCCATGTCCAAATTAAACCACGAAAAAATACAAGACAAACCACCGTTCACATATGCAACATCACAAATCCATCATTCAATGTCTGATTTAATTGCTTTGGAAGGATAAGTATATTTGGTTCACCATGTGGAAAGAATCGTGTTGCTCATGATTTACAAATTGATAATGCATCTTTTATTGTTCCATATTCGGGAAAAAGGATGATACTATGGTAATAACACCGTGTTATTCAAGCTTTTGGCTATTCATTCGAATTTCAAGATATCTTAAATAAAAATTGCGGTTTTTATCCAACGCAATCATAGGTTTGAACGTTGTTTTCAATTTAGACTTGTTTATATTTTTTCGTTTGGGCTTGTATTATATTTGCCTTCGGATTTATATGATCCGTTCATCCTGTTTTGACTCCTCAAAATTCAAGAGTCTATCCTAAATTGAGGTAAATTGTATGGCTTTCCAAATACCGTTTCGATTCCTAACATCACTGAAGAGACATAAATTGTCGAAATCCGGATATGGTGTACAAAAACCTTTGCACCTTTTGGTTGCGGTATATCATCTTTTCCGCAAGTTTATTGTTTTCTGTTTATATTTTTTTGTTGTTCAACCTGTTAGTCAAATGCGTTTTTTTAAAATATACTTTTCACTTTTTTTGTCTTTTGGAAAATGTTTGTGCTGTATTTAGACCCCTATAACAAGAAATTTGTTTTGCATGCACACGTATAAAAATTGCGGTTTTTATCCAACGCAATCATAGGTTTGAACGTTGTTTTCAATTTAGACTTATATATATATAGAATAAGAATATTTATTATTCCAATCAAGGGCCCTTGATGGGAAGCATTACATGTACACATAAAACAATACATCATGTTTTGTAACAGAATAACATTTATTTTATACGTTGAAACGAAATATTATTCTAAATAAGTATAATACATTTAATTCAGACAAGACAGGACCTGAACTATAAAATCATTACAATTATCATTGTTATAACATATATTCATTTACATTTCGTCTAACATCTAGACATGTAATAATATAGTTCCCTAAATATTTAAGTACAGACAAATTTTCATTAGTAAATAACCAAACAAATTTTGTCTCATTTGAGAGATATGAAAAATTTGAACAAATACTGTAAAATATCTCCTTGAAAAATATCTCCCTACAGATCATCTTTGTACATCATCCAGTGCTGGACAACTTGTAATGAAATGTTGTTCATTTTCCACTAGATTTAGAGTACATTTCTTACAAAGCCTTTAAAATGGTCTCTTTCTATATATAAAGTTTTATATCTGTCTCTTTCTATTTTGAGATCATGCGCACTGATTCTGATTTTACATATGACACTTCATTTAAATATTGTTTAAAGATGCATGTAGATACATTTCTTTAGAAAAACAAGTTTTTAATTTGAAATAAGTATCTAATTTACTACTCTTTGTATCTATTCTTTTTGTGTTCCAAAATTTTACCAAACTATAACAAAGTTTTTGCCTAACTGACTTGATAAAAAAGTAAAGCTTTACTTCCAAATTATGAATATTCAGCTTTTCATAAATTTAATGTAAGGATGAATACAAGCATTCAATATTATTAGTGAACATGATTTTTTTACACATATAGGTATCATAAAGTAAACCATCTTTCATATTTTTTTTATTCTAAACCGATATTTCATAATTGATTATACAACTGAAAAATATAAAGGGAATCTACCAAGCTCTCCTAGCACAGCTATAAAGTTAGAAGACTTTTTGTTTAACCAAAAATATACTTCATATATTTTAAATTGGATTCATCTAAAAAATCGTCCTTAAAAAGGTGCTGTAATAAATATTTACTTTCTTTCTGGCATGCTGCAGAGCTAGTTTTGAGCATTCCTGAAATTTCACTGCCATACATTAAAATGGGTTTTATTGTATGGTCATATATATGTAATAGAGTGAAATACTTGGATTGAAAGATGATGAAGTTCGCAATTTGAATACAGCTTTTAGTGATTTTTTGTATAATTCTTCCTTTCCTTGCTTAAAAAGTCACCACTAGATATAAATTTTAAACCAAGATACTTATAATTGTTAATACCGCAGTCCCACTAGGCCACGATCGCACTACGATCTGTGAAAAAAATGAAAATTTTGACGATCGTAGGTCGTAGTACAAGCGTAGTGAGAGCGCAGTTAGGTCGTGGTGATCGCAAAGGTCTCTGTACCATCGTAGCGACAGCGAAGCGAAAGCGCGATCTAGTCGGGAAGACTGCGCTACGATCTCACAGCGACTTTATTACGACTTCACTGCGACCATCACTTTCTTACTGCGACCCAAACACGCTTCCACTACGACTATACCACGTTTATACCACGCTTATACTACGCTGTTCGAGACCATAGTACGATTTTAGCACGCCCATGCCGTCCTTATCACGCTGTTCTTACGACCCGACTACATTCATACTACGATCATCATGCTCATTGTAATATAAAATTTATAAAAGCTCTCCAGCTTTTGTTTGTCTGTATGTTATTTGGACCTCTTGTCCTTTATCTCCAGTATATCTGCAGTATCGAGGAAACAGAACGTCACAATTTAACTTTTAATTGTTGCGTCGTTAGCAACTATTGTTTCTAAAAATGGCGACGTCCATATCTCTTCAAAATGAACAAACATTAATTGCAAATGAAACTATTGCAAAAGATTATTCATTAAATAAACAAAGATCTCTTAAAAAAAACTTGATGCAACCCAAAATGAGCATTTTCGATACAATCTAACAGGCGGTGGACTTAGAATTTGGTTAAGCGCTAGCTGAGCTATGAATCATTCAGATAGGCACTAAACACTTTTTATGATAACAAAAGGAAGGAAAATGAAGGAAACATCATATACAAAAATGTATTTGACAAATCCGAAACAGTCAATGTTGAAGATCAATATAAAATAAAATGTGAAGGATTTGATACACGAGGCCGAAATATAAAACTTAGTTGTTTTTCTATTAATATGTACCATACAACTTCGTCCTTACTAGTAAATGGAAAAAAGTTACTTGTGTTCATCAATGATAATCTTCCAGAAGTACTAAACTGTATGAAAAACTATCAAATTAATGGAAAACCAGTTGATCTGAATATGCTAAATAAATGCATTTATGACATGATTTCTGTTAACTATCCGGAACAGAAAAATCATTCAAATTCAACCACGACAAATGAAAAATCATGTGAAAAAATTGAACTTTCGCAAGCTTAATCTATTACTTCTATTACATCTAATACATGTACAAATACTGAAAATAATAATATCCATGAAGATAATTCTGAGATTTCAACCGAAAATAATAGTAACATGAAAAACAAAGAAGATATACAAGAAATTCATTCCGATACAGGTACCGTAAGCCAACCATTACAGAATATTAATGAATTATTACAAGCACGTGAAAATATCACACAAGATGAAAATTCTGTAAAATCACTTTTACATCAATTATTAGATAAAACCGACAGTTTATTTGAACTCGTTAAATCAACAGATGAACAACGCATCGAAGATAAACAAGATTTTCAAAATAAAATCAACCAAGTTAACGATAGGATAACTGCTTTTTCTAAACAAATGTGTACAAATGACGAACACCAGACAGAACATTTGCGTGAAATTGAAAACAGTGTCAAGCTTGTCAAAATTGAGCAAGACAAAAATTTTAGTCAAGTTCACAATAAAATACAAAGCCTCTCTGATAGAGTAAAAGATATACCAAGCCGTAGTCAGTGCATCGCCAAACACGTAACTCTTGAGATGGAACAATCAAATGAAAATATAGAATATCGTAATGTTAATATTATTAACAACAGCAACACAGCCAGTACATCAAAGGCATTAGATCAATCTCAAACAAAAAGAAAAACCTATCGAACATTCCCATACGATCGGAAAGATAAAACTTTAATAATAGAAAGTTCAATTATTAAAGGAATTGATGCCAGCAAAATTGGAAAAGATGTTGACATACGAACAAATAGAGGAGCAACAGTCCCAATTTTAACAGAAAAAAATAGAAAGTCTAATATTCAACATTATACAAGTATAATTTTAGTTGTTGGTGGAAATGATGCCTCGTCCAGAACACAACCAGAAGCCTTCAAAGAGAACTACGAGTTTATGATAAAAACTGTCAGATCTATAAACCCAAACATTGATATTGTCATCTGTACGGAACGTAAATACAGATGTTTATAATACTATCTTACATGGGATTTCAACAGAACTTAACTTTAAAATCATCAAACAAACGGATGCATTTGTTTCCAGAGGCGGCGATCTTGTGTCTACTTACTATCACCGTGATGGCATACACCTTACTAATCAGGGTACAATTCAGCTACTTAGAAACATTAACAGGATTGTAAACATCGTCATCCGCACAAATAGTTCTCAGTCCAATAATGAAAATAATGAACAGCATGGTAAAAGACAAAGCATTGTAAATACATTCAATGGTTTCTGCTTTAATTGTGGCTTTTATGGTCATCATTATAAAGACTGTCACACATTTTAGGATAAAACTGATGTATTTCAATTTGTAGACAAATTCTCAAATCATAGTAAATCATTACTTCTTCATAACAATTTTGATATACTTCTCTATTTATGTCCAAATTGCAATACATCAAAATGTATATGTACTCAAAACTCTATGTCTGAAGCTGAGATTTTTAAAAACAAAAATTCCAGGGAAAATTGTCATACATCAGAAAACGGTATTTGCACTAATAGCTTTAGCTCAAAACCTAAAAGTGATAGAAACAAACATTATAAAAAATTTTAGTTTCTTGTGTACAATTTGGAGTTTAGTATGGCGTTCATTATCACTGAACTAGTATATATATTTGTTTAGGGACCAGCTGAAGGACGCCTCCGGGTGCGGGAATTTCTCGCTGCATTGAAGACCTGTTGGTGACCTTCTGCTGTTGTCTGTTCTATGGTCGGGTTGTTGTCTCTTTGACACATTCCCCATTTCCATTCTCAATTTTATTATAAAAAAACCTGTCTTAATCTAAAATGTAAAGGTTTCAATGCTGTATGCCTTAATGTTAGACATATTTTATCTAAATTTGACGAGTTAAAGAATATAATTACTATAAACATCAAATATTTAGATTTATTTGGATTAGTTGAAACATTCTTAAAACCTGATATTAACAATGAACAATGTAAAGTGCCAGGATACAAAATATTCAGAAAAGATCGCCAGAGTAAGGATGGTGGTGGTCTATTGGTTTATGTCAAAGATTCTATTGCAGTTAAAAATAGATCTGATTTATCAATAAACACATTAGAAACTTTATGGTTAGAGGTAGAATTTCCAAAATCTAAACCTTTCTTCATTTGTACTGTTTATAGACCACCAAATTCCCTTCAGTCCTGGATAGATCTTTTTGAGGAGAAATTTAACGCAGCTCTTTCAGAAAACAAAGAGATCATTTTAATGGGGGACTTTAATATTGACTTGATAAAAATTGAAAATAAAAAATGGATGAATTTCATAAACCATTTTAATCTTCAACAACAAATTTGCACTGCAACACGTATTTGTGACAAATCAGAAACTCTTATTGATCATATTTACACTACTAATCCTGAAAATATTGCTCATTGTCATGTTCCTTCATATGCTTTAAGTGACCACTACCCTGTATGCTTAAATAGAAAAATCAATATAAAGGTAAAGAAAGAAAATCATATCGAAATAAAGTATAGGTGTTTCAAAAACTTTAATGAGGATGCCTTTTGTGCAAACTTACATCAAACCCCTTTTCATATTGTTGAAATGGAAGAAGATATTGATATTTCTGTCGACAAATGGTATGAACTTTTTATTCAAGTTATTAACAAGCACGCACCAATGAAAACTAAAAGAGTAAAAACATTTAAACAAGCCGAATGGTTCAATGAAGAAATTAAAAATTCCATTCAATACAGAAATATGTATCATTCAAAAAAAGATTGGGTAAACTTTAAAAAGTGGCGTAATAAAACAACGTCGTTAATATTTAATGCAAAAAAGGAATATTATCAAAACGCTATATCTAGTTCCAAAAATAGTAAAGATCTTTGGAATCACATTAAAGAGTTAAATCCAAAAATGGATAATATTTTTCCAGCTAAAATGCAGTATGAAAATCAAACTGTTTATAACCCCAAAGATGTTGTTAATACACTAAATGTTCATTTTTCTTCCGTAGCTGAAAAACTTATTGGAAATAATACTTCAGATATGGATTTTTCTAAGCTACAAACTTTTACTAGTACAAAATTAAAGGAAACTGAAATTTTTAAATTAAAACTCATTTCTGTTGGAGAGGTGTGTTCACAACTAAAACACCTTAATATTAATAAATCCGCAGGTTTAGATGGATTTGGTCCAAAACTTTTAAAGCTAAGTGCAGAGACAATATCGCCATCACTAACTTTTCTAAAAAACAAAAGTATAAGGTCGAATCGTTTTCCGCAAAAATTTAAACTTGCAAGAGTAACTGCTATACATAAAGGAGGACCAACAGATATTCCCTCCAATTATCGTCCAATTTCTATTTTAAATACCATATCTAAAGTTTTTGAGAGACATGTATGTACACAGTTATATGCATTCTTAGATAATAAAAAATTGTTACATATCGCTCAGTCAGGTTTCAGGCAAGGTCATTCATGTCAAACAGCGCTGACTAAACTAATTGATGAATGGTTAAAATATTTAGACAATGGAGAAATAGTTGGTACTGTGTTTTTAGATTTCAGTAAGGCTTTTGACCTTATTAACCATGCCATACTTTTAGAAAAGTTAAAATATTATCATATCGGAGAACATTCGATAGATTGGATAAAATCCTATTTGTCTGAGAGACAACAAGAAGTTCAATACGCTAACATTAAATCTGATAAATCGTTTGTAAAATATGGAGTGCCTCAAGGTTCTATTTTAGGTCCTCTGTTATTTTTAATTTATATAAATGATTTACCACTTCATGTTAAACAATCCGACATGGATTTATATGCTGATGATTCAACATTGCATTTTCATAATAAAAACATTGAAAATATTAAACAGCATATTGCAAAATGATTTAAATGCTATACAATCTTGGTGTAACAATAACAGTATGAAAATTAATGCACACAAAAACAAAGTGTATGAAATTGGGTTCAAAACAAAAACTTACACAACTGTCAGAATTATGTATTACCGTCAATGAAACATGTATTGAAAATGTTCATTCTTTCAAATTACTTGGAATTGACATTGATGAAAATTTAAGCTGGGAGGATCATGTTGATCGTATATGCAAGATTATCTCATCTAAAATATCACTTTTGTTTAAAATTAAAATATATTTGCCTATACACACAAGACAACTATTTTATAATGCATATATTCTACCATATATAGACTATTGTAGTTCAATTTGGGGAAATTTATTACAAAAAGATTCAGATAGAATCATAAAACTTCAAAAAAGAGTAGCAAGAATTATACTTGAATGCGATATTTCTGTTCCATCTAATTTTATGTTTTCATCTTTAAAATGGCTATCTTTTACAAAAAGAATAAAATACCAACAATCAATTCTAATGTTGTAAATGGACTAACACCTGATTACTTAACAATGCTAAATATTAATGATGTGCAACACCACAACTTACGATCTGTCTCTAATAATGATCTATTTGTTCCAAGACCAAACACAAATTTTTATAAAAAATCTTTTCATTATTCTGCAACAAAGGTATGGAATAATTTACCACTCAAAATAAAAAATTGTCGAAATGTGGAATTATTTAAGAAACATTGTTATAATCATTTTCTTGAAAATTCTATGCAAGTCGAATAATTTGTTTTCTTTCTTTTATTGTAAGAATAAGAAAATTTAATCAAAACTTTACCAATTATTGCCATGTATTGCCATTTGTATGTTTGAATGATTGAATTGTGTATATACTAGTAATATATATTGTATTTTAATGTATGAATCGAATGTATGAATGTTAAAAGTATACATGTATTTTGTTTGAGGGCCTCAATGAAAATTAGACTACTTCTAATTGAGTTACCCTCTTTAAATAAAGAATTTATTATTATTATTATTATTATTATAACCATTCGTGACACATCTCTGTCATCCCTACTATCGTTCACTAAAGCATCGTCATTTGATTTTGATGGACCAGCAATAAGTTGTGATTCAGGTTGGATTGGTCGGTCCGACATCTCTACTGGATCAGGGTTCGTTACTATCAGATCTCCTTCTGCCTCTACCTCAACCCTTACCCTTACGTAGATTTTGGTTGCATGACTGCGTTGTTTCCGAGAAACTCTACGTATCAACGAGAATTAAAAGGAATGATACAGTATTTATATAGAACCCGATGTTGACGTTATTGCTGGGAGCGTAGTAAGATCGCGATATGAACGTGGTATGATCGTAGTATGGTCGTGGTAAGAGCGTGTTATAATCGCAGTAGAAGCGTGGTTAGATCGTGTTGCAATCGGATAAATCGTGGTATTGTCGTAGTGAGGACGTGATGAGCGTAGAAAGATCGTGATAATCGTAGTGAGGTCGCAGAATAAGCGTGATGAGAACGTGGTATAATCGTAGCGGGTTGTAGAAGCGTAATGAGGACGTAGTAGCAACGTGATTGAAACGAAAATTTTCATTTTCATGCCGCTCATACTGCGAGCTCACCACGATCTGAAATTATTTTAGATCGCGGTGAGCGTGGTGCGATCGTGGTCTAGTGGGACTGTGGCTTAAGACATTCTATTATATCTTTTTCGAAATAAAAATATTCTTTTAAAAGTTTTCCAGGTTTGTAAAAAATAATAACTTTGGTTTTAGATAGATTGACCTCTAAACACCATTTTACAGTACAAAATTTGGATAAACCATCAAGTCGTTTTTGAAGACCTGCCTTTGAACTAGACAAAAAATAACAAGATCATCTGCATACATGAGGCAGTCAATTCAGCGACCATTTATATCAACAGCATCTGGGGTTTCATGGGTTTCATTAAATGCAATGTAAATCATTTATAAAAATCTTGAAAAGGTTGGGATTCAAAATATCCCCTTGCTTTACTCCAATTTGGGAACAAAAATTAGGAAAAATCACATTGTCTATTTTAACACATAATTCACTTTTATTGTACATATCTCTCAGGATTGCATGGAAATTACCACCTATATTATGTTTAATAGATAACTAATACTTTAAACCAGAATGAATTACTTTGGCTAACGCTTTTTTTTAAATCAACAAAGAAAGCATACAGTGTCACACCTTTCATACTTGTGCACTTATCCATTTATAGTTTTTAATACAAACATGTGATCCGATGTCCTACTTTTACTTGAAAAACCAATCTGACATGGATTTATTATATCATTTGTTTTTAAATACTTTTCTAGCCTTTTGGTTAGTATTGAATTGAACAGTTTTCCTGTACACATATCAATTGCAATACCTCTGTAGTATTCCGGTTTAGATGGACCCTCATGCTTTAAAAATTGGAAACATATATGCTGATGACCATTTTTTTTTTTATATATTCCTGTAGAAAATACTTGATTAAAAAGTTTTTGAAATAATGGAGCCAAAATACTAGCACCACTCTTCAATACTTCATTTGGGATTACATCTAAACCGACTGCCTTGTGATGTGATGTATGAACCAAAAAAATGATTAATAAATCCATACGAAATTTCAATGAGCAAACTATTTTTTCCATGATTTTGTAGTATAACGAAATCCGAGTTCTATATTTTAATTAGATTGAATTAATTATCGACACTTGAAAATGATATTTATTCAAAATGTGATTAAATCTTGATAATTATGTTACAAATTCTTAGGGGAATTAGACAGTTCTGTGCGCTTTCCATTGGTCAACGCATTGATCATGGAAAAGTCGTCCGCTTGGTCAGCTTGGTCAGGTAATTTCCCCATAAAATTCAATTTTCATATTTTTCTCTCTCTCTCTCTCTATCAAGTACATGTATTAATAGAAAAACACAGGATATTGGGTATCCATCCATGACGCAAAATCAATACATGTACTTCACAAAAAAAAAAAACACACACTCAAAAAGCAAAGGAACAGCGCTTGTATTGCTGTTCTTCATCTCAAAGTCAAGTAGTATCATGGCTGTCATGATGGCATTAAAAAAAGGTTATTTATTTAGATATGTCCTAATCCTAACATCTGATAATTATCAAGGAATATATATCTTACTACTTTGATATAGTTGTATTGCCATTCGATTTTATTATTTATAGTAGGCCCCAAGTTAAAATCGGCTCTACACGTTTGGATGTACGCTGGATTACTATATATAACAATCGATTTTGAATGCGCCTGCGCAATGCGAATATTGAAAGTACAATACAATAAAAGTTGCAGGAGTTTTGTCACAGCAAGTGTCCTTTAAGGGTATAAAACTGTATAGAAAATTAATTAACTCTATTTCTTGAATAACACACAGCATTACACTGGAACTATTTGAATATTAAATATTGGTGTTGGTGTTCTAGATGGATGGTGCCTACGCATGCCAATACGAATTTACAGTATAATTTGTGTTCCAGAAAATTGTATTTAATTAAAATTTATATTTGTGGCATTTTACATTAGAACACCGTCATTTGTATTAAATTAAGCCTTTAAACTGAATTAGTATATTCAATATTTATAATTTATCCGGTTGTGTCCGTGTGTCCGGCTACAAAATGCATGTCAACTATTTTTTTGCACCGGAACCTTGCCACTAATGACAATCTGAGTAGATGTACATTTTATATCACAGTATAATATCGGCAACAGACGAAGAAATAGCATAATTTCATTGTAAACGATTAAAACTGTTAAAGTCTGTTTTCAGTCGAAGTCCGAGTCACAGTGGCATAACCATTCCGTGAGAGGGGGGGGAGTTGTAAGTCGAAGTTGACGTCACTATGGTACCAGATGTAACGGAACTGTGGAGAAACAATCCACTATGTTGATCATGCAGAGAGGAAGTCAATTTAATAAATCGTCTAATGGAAAAACGGGGAGAGGATCTGAAAAATCGGTCTACACTGCAGTGTAAGAGGAAGAATCAAATGTTAACACTGCCGAAGGAGCCGTTAGAGTGATTACACCCAGACAGACAGGTTATTACAGAACAAAGACAATTGCATATTGAAAACGGCTCTTTTTAGAGTCTCAAAATCATTTCAAAAAGAGTCTGACTATTGTTGATATAATAACTTAAAATCACGAAGGAAGGAGTGTTTTTTTTTTTCTTTCATTTTCCTCTTCGTTTAGTTTTCGCTTATTTGAATTTGTCTCCAGAAAATTAGGAAGACTTAGTTCTGATTTGGTTGCTTGCAGTAACTTATTCTTTTTTCTTGCAAACAATGTTTAATAACATAATAATCTAATACATGTATGTAAAATTCAATTACAATATTATAATTTACATTTTCATACAACAAATTGTCCAACACATCTTTATTTATAAATGAACATAAACTAATCCATATTCATAAATATGGCAATAAACGGCAAAGGGTACATTGTAGTTACAGTAAGCACCTTCGATGAACTGACAGCTGAACAATTCTTTTTATAGTGTAACGGAACCCCACCCTTTAAACCGCCAAAGGATTTCAAGTGCATACATATCCCACATATCTAAGTCCAAATTACAAGAACCCATTTTACAACTTCTCTAACCAGTTTTAAACATTTAAATCATAACTATATCATACATAGGGGAAATTCCTAAATCAAACGAAAAGAAATATATCTAAGACACAGAATTTACAAGTACATTTTTATATATTGACCAAAAACGAATAATGTTTTCATTATGACAGCTTTTATTAAATAATAAGCAATTGAAATAAACAATTTTTAGTTGTAGAAAGAGTTTCAATATCATTGCATCAATTTTGCAAAAAGTATTTTATATATCTTAAAATCAATTATTGATGTAAAATATGGGAAAGTTTTGACTTCACTACCTAACTGGAAATAATTATTTTCATAAAAACTACAAATTTCAGGTTATTCAGATCATCTGTCTTTTAGTCCCCTAACAAAGTCTGGATTCAACGTGGTCAGATTTATCAGGAACAGATTCACCCTCAATTTGGCCATTAATTCTGTAGTCTTCTTTTTCTCTTCCTTTTCTCTTCTTAGCCTCTCTGCTTTCAACTGTTCTATTGTTCTATTAGAGGATGTAGTCTGAGGTCTGTCTTTATCTTTACTTTTGTGCTTATGTTTCTTCTTTTCCTTGTGTTTACTGATGATGCTTATGCTTATGCTGAAAAAAAATATTGCACAATTATACAATATTTATGTAGTTAGTTTTCAGCAGAGACATATATACACTGTGTATATATGTCTCTGTTTTCAGTAAGAGCTAAATCAACATGTTTTTAAAGAAGTTGGTTTATTTTATTACGTTGGTGGTTTTATTTAAATTTTTCAATCAGTTCAAACATCATAACCAAATAACTGAATTCGTAATGATTTTCAATATCTTTATATCTACAGCGCTGGGCTTTTTATTTTTATTTCCACGGTGTTCAACTGTAGCCTGGCATCCTGACCCAACCTAATACTTCGTCGATCTACTGTCGATCAGTGAGCCAGGATGATCCAGGATCCCAGAGGCTCTATTAAACGGAACGGATACGAAGTCAATGCCGGAAAAAAAAATTCTGTGTCGTTTATTTTTTAAGCGTTTACCGGACAAAGACGCGCACTTTGCCTTATTCAAAACGTTTATTTGATACGCGTGTTGCATTGGATACAGAACTATAAACATTATTTAGAAGTCACAAATATATATACACAAATTGCATTATAACAAAGGTCTCCAAAATGGATGGCGATTTTGAACTTGAAAAAATACGCCAGGAAATCCAGCAAGAAAAGCAAATGAAGTAAGAAAAAATGTTTCGATGACAATATTAAGGTTCATCATAACAAATGGACAAAAATGGCTGTATTTACACCTCAAAAACTACTCTGTGTACAGACTAACCTGTGCAGTTTGGAAAGTTTTAAGGCCTGGCATCCTCTAGATATATAAAATTTAAATGCATTTTGTGTTTCAGAAAGATAAAATCTTTTTGGATTTTGATGGGCATTTTTTTCCTTCCTGCTGTTGGTGTAAAAATAAACACAAAGCCTCCAACTATCGACCAGTCTCATTGACTTCGATCTGCTGCAAACTATTGGAACATATTGTTCACAGCACCATCATGGATCACTTTGACCACCACCAGATCCTATGTGACCATCAACACGGTTTCAGAGCAAAAAGATCTTGCGAAACCCAACTCCTGATAACACTAGATGAAATTGGCAAGAATTTGGACCAAGGAGAACAGACAGACATCATCCTGCTTGATTTCTCCAAAGCTTTTGACAAAGTGCCCCACAAGAGACTACTCCAAAAAATGAACCACTACCGAATACAAGGAGTAACACTCAAGTGGATACAAGACTTCCTAAGCAAGAGAACACAATCTGTACTGCTTGAAGGGCATAAATCCGACCCCCTAGACGTCATCTCAGGGGTGCCACAGGGGACAGTCATTGGACCACTCTTATTCCTGGCTTATATAAACGACCTGCCACAATCAACAACTTCTGAGGCAAGGTTATTTGCAGACGATTGCCTAGTTTATAGAAAAATAAAGAACAGAAAGGATAGCCAGACACTACAAGACGACCTCAACAAACTCCCAAGAGTGGGGGTCACGATGGCAGATGAATTTCCACCCCGAGAAGTGCATCGTGATACGGATAACCAACAAAAGAAACCCACTGATAAGGAACTACCAACTACATGGTCACACCCTAGATGCAGTTGAGCATGGGAAATACCTGGGAGTCACCATAAATCACGACCTACAATGGAAGACACATATCAACCAGACGGTAGGCAAAGCATCAAGGACACTAGGCTTCCTGAGAAGGAACCTAGGGCGGTGTAAACCAGAAGTCAAAGCCAATGCCTACATCACCATGGTTAGACCAACTCTTGAATACGCTTCCTCTGTATGGGACCCCTACCAACAAAACCTTGAAAAAGATCTAGAACAAGTGCAGAGGAGGGCAGCCAGGTTCGTGTTCAATGAATACCAAGACGTATCCCCAGGTTGTGTCAGCTCTTTAATGGAGAGACTAAGATGGGAGCCTCTTAAAGATCGCCGCTGCAAAGACCACCTCACCATGGCCTACAAGATACACAATAGATTGGTAGACATTGACCCATCAAACTACTACAAACCTGGAGATTCACGGACCAGAGGAGGTCACCGCATACACCAACAGCGTACTCTAAAAGACCAGTACAGGTACTCCTTCTTCCCAAGATCAACCAGGGAATGGAACACACTACCGGAAAAAGCCACAACATAAGCTACACTCGAAGAGTTCAAGGCCAACCTTACCATCCTGCCAGAGGCCTTGACAGGAGCTTCTCACACCTAGAACTCCTTAGATCCCAGATGTATATAGTTTTAATTTGTAAATAATAATTACTGTAAATAGTTACTGCTGGTTTTGATAAAGGAGGAGGAAAGGCCTCATGATTATACGAGCAAGAGTCATTATACACTCAAGAAGAGTCTGACTCTGTATTGAAAGAAGAAGAAGAAACAAACACCTAAATTACATTTTGATACTGTCCACTCATTTACACCCTTTAACTCACCTATTGTTGTGTAGATCTCTATTGTCCTTCCATTGTCCATGCCAATCAAGGACAATCGATTCAATGCAATACAGTTGTTCCCTGAGAGGGAGCATCTCAAAGATTTACCCAACTTAGTTTATTTTTACACCTTCTGCAGGAACGAAAAAAAAATGCCCATCGAAATCCAAAAAAGATTTTATCTTTTTGAAACACAAAATGCATTTAACTTTTACACATCTAGTGGATGCCAGGCCTTAAAAGTTTCAAACCTGTACAGGTAAGTCTGTACACAGAGTAGTTTTTGAGGTGTAAATACAGCCATATTTGTCCATTTGTTATGATGAACCTTAAAGCATTTGTTCAAACGGCATATTCTCGAACATAAAGTAATGTCCCCATGAAATATTATCCATCGGACCAAGGATTTGTATAGTATCTTACTATACAAATCCTTGGTCGGACAAAATTTTATATAAAATATTGTCCGCAGGCATTATGAAACACTGTCCAGGACAATAATTTTTTATGAAATAATGTCCTTGTCTATGAAATTTTGTCACCTCTTTCTGGAAAATATTTCTTAATCTAATTCAGTCTTCCCTGAGAAATCCTTTGACATGAAATTATGAGCGTCTGGAATTTTTAAAATATTTTTCATGAAAAGTATTTGTGTATAACCATAAATTGCTGCACAAATTAATTATAATTATACAGGGTTGTTTGAGGGTAGAAATGCCCTTTACCGTCAGGCGTCAAACGGTCATTTTCGGCTATTGTTAGCGTCAAATTGGTTGAAATTTTACTGTGAATCGTCAGAGGTCTCAAATAATTACCGTTACCGTTATTTTGGGAAAAAAATTAACGTGATTCGTCAAAATCAGTTGATTTTTTTATCGTCTTAAAGAAAGTGTACATTTTATCGTCATGCACCAAAAATTACCGTTAAGATTTTTTACCGTTATTCGTCATGAAGGTATCCCCATTACGACCCTCTTGTTTGTTATTATCAATCAAATAAAACACTTTTATGCTATCATTATCTTAAATTTTAAATGTTTATAAATATATAAACTTCCTTTCCAGGAAGACAAAATTTCATGACAATCCATCTATGAAATATTGTCTCAATATACACAATATACAAATACAATACAAACATGACAAATACAAATATTTTATTGGCACAAACACAATTACAATAATTGGCAAAGACCCATATTTCAGTACATTATTACAATGAATACAGCATAATGAAATAATATGTTATAATTAAGAAGATAAAATCTCATTTCTATAATCCAGACATTTACGTATAAAAATTATAAGAACTAGTCACTTTCAGGACTTTAAAAGAATTGCTATTAATGCAACATTTCATATTTACCTGATTCTCACTATAACTTGTGAGAAGTATATTTAATATAATAGTTTTAAAGTTTATTCTGTAGTTAGAATATTTTTCACAATTCAGTAGAAAGTAATTTTCATCTTCTACCTCACCCGATTTACATACATTGCAGACTCGTTCATTGGTGGGTAAACCTAAATATCGCCCTTTTTCTATAGCAAGATTGTGTGCACTCAATCTTATTTTACACAGAGATGACCTTTCTGATTTGTGCCTTAGAACAATTAAATCAACATAAGTACTACACTGATTTGAATTTAAAATTTTAATTTGGATGAATTGTAATTTTTATACGACCGCCAAAAATTTTTTTGTTTATGTTTAAAAAATTTAATACAAAAAAATGAGATTTTTGACAACAATGGTAGCCTGCCAAGTTCAACTCTACAAGCAGCATTAATTGCTTTGCAATGAACACCTAAAATTTCTTTTATGAACTTCATATGGAATTTTTCCAAAATGGAAATTTTGTCTCCTGAATTATCCAAAACGCCCCAAAACTCACTACAATACAGCAAGATCGGACTTACTAATGAATCAATCAAATAATTTTTCTAAAAGTTTACAAGGATTATCCAATCCAATTGTTTTCTTAATCTTAAAACATGCTTTTCTAGCTTTTTCCATAAGTAAGGATACAGCTAAATTAAAGTTGCTATTACACTTCAACATTATTCCCATGTAACAGTATTTTGAGACGGTTTGTATGACATTATCATTATAAATAAACTCATTTAAATGTTTTTTACCATTAGAATTAAATACTAATACCTTTGATTTTTGAACATTAAAATGTAGTTTCCAATTCGAGCAATAAGATAAGATAAGATAAGATAATTTTATTAACCAATCATGGTGCCCAAAATTTGAGCTATACAATCAAATGAATTACAAAATAAAGCACAGTAAATGATTAGAATGATAAAAGTACATTTAAACTAAAAACATGAATACACAGTCAAACAAAGTAGCATGATTATAAACCATGTTATTGATAAAACATAAAGTTATTTTGGAAGCCACTGTGACCTGGAGAAATTCCATAATTTTATAGTCCTAGGTCTATGGGAGACAACAACTGATCCATTTTATTATATATTTTTTTCTTTCTATATTTTTTTTCAAACTACATTGATATTTTCTAAGAGTTTCTTTCATTCTTCAAACAGTGTTCTCCCCAGGATTTTTGGATAGCACCAGGGTAACGCGTGTGGACTTCTTGGTGAAATATTTCATGCAATCAGTTGTGTTGCGTCACATCGCTTAGCTCTAGTTACTTATGATTCATAATAAAATATCCATGTGAATTTAAAGTAATTAAATCTTTTATAAAATCCAAAATCAATAAAAATAAAATATCATTCAAAAGAGAACAAAAATGTTCAATTTAAAAACTTTCTAGTTTATAGAAAAAAAGTTGTTATATGTGAAAGGATTCCTGTCATAAGAAGATATAAAATTAACAAGAACAATTAAAAATATTGTTTTATTATTTGAACCAGTTTCTATCTTAGATTTTCAGTAAAAAGAAATTTTTCATAAATTTTAGAACATTTTGCCATAGATTTCATGTAAATAATAACCTTTCTCGTCTTTGGTGATAATCAAACATAGATACAGACTTAATACTGCCCTAAAATCTAAATCTTTATTTGTCATGAACCATTTAAAAAAGAATTCCTAAATCTATAAATTTATCTTTGGTCTATAGATCTATAAGTAACCATATCCAATGTCAACAACTAAGTCTCCCTATTTTCCCGCCTAAATGACAGGAAGTAGATATAAATAGATTTAACATGTGCTTATGGATAAAATTTGCAAGATTACTTCTGTTATTCATTAATTATGGATATAGATATCCAGTTTGAAGGTACAGTCATGCATTTTATTTATAAAATATAACAGATTGCAATTAATTTTAAATAAACTTGAATATTCTACGTGAACTAACTGGGTCATGTGATATGTACAGACAGATACTACAGTTTGAAACCCGACTATCATGCAATAAAAATAACTATGTCATAATTAAAGACAATATTGGTTTAATCAGAGACATATAATACTATAATATAGGAATTGGGAAATGTATAGTTGTCCATTATACGTAATGAGCCACCATTATGATGTACAAAAAATGTACCTATCGGGGTCAAGACACTGTTTGTGTACAAAGTAATTGCCGACTTGTCACAGGTCAGTGCTTGGGTGGAGAGTGAAGCCATAAAATAGTTATCTGTGATCATCAAGTTATGAACTCTTAATTAAAACACAAAAGAATCATGTTAAAAGTGTTAATTACATCGATTAAATCCAATCAACAAGGTTAACCTCATAAGGAAAATCGATCACGTGGTGTAAACAATCTGTTTTGAACTGGTCAAATTTCACCTGGAATTTTATACCGCACGGAAAAGATTTAACAAGTCGTTTAAAACTTTACCGATTTACGATTTTTTAACTGAAAATTTTAGCACCACGGAGAAAAATTATACATCGCGGTAAGAACGATACCACCACGGTAAAAAAATATACATCGCGGGCCCGCGGTCCTTTAAGGGCCTGGGGAGAACACTGCTTCAAAAAGGGAGTGCAATAATTTAGATAAGCTTGAAGTGACAAACAAATCTTCAAATGAAAGAATCCAAACAAATTTCATTTCTTCAGATATCTTTGAAAAATTTTTGAATTTAGAATTTTAATTAGACAGATGTTATGATCTAGTATCTTTTAGAACAGGACATTTTAAAAGAAAATGTAGTTCGTCTTCAACTGCGTTCTTACATAGCTTACACTTTCAATCTTCAGCTTTAATACCAATATATCTCCCTCTTTCGATTTCAAGATCATGACAGCTAGTTCTAAATCTTGTAATTATATGCCTGTCTTTTTTTGAATTTATTGTTAAATATGGTTCAAACATAAAAATATTTAAAAATTTTCTTTAAGTTCTTAATTTATTGCCAGACTGTATATTGATACACTTCCCAGAACTGCTTTCTAAACTAGCTACCCAAATTTCTTTAAATTTTATTGTTAGAGAATTTTTTACTTTTTTTAATATATGGTTTTGTTTAAAATTTGACTGGTTTACAAATAGATAGCCTAAACCTAGGAATTTAAAGATATGTTTAATGTTTCCTATCCAAGATTCCTGGTTAGGTTTGTTCATAGAATGGGATAGATTTATGGCCTCCCATAGGATAATATATATTTGAAGGTTCAATATCTTTCATAAAATGAATCCAATATTTTATCATATTGATAATTACATAATAAAGTGTAGGGAGTGAACCTAGTTCCCCTCTACATGCCATAATTGATGTTTTTATATTAACTCCAAGTGAAAATTTACAAAGCTTAGTATGAATTTTCTCTAGAACAAGATAATCATTTTCTTTTGATATAAAGTTATCGAAATGTTTTGTTTCTTATGTGGTATATAACCCCAAATTTCAGATCCATACAACAAGATGGGTCGGATTGTATGGTTATAAATATGTAATAAAGTACTAGGTTTTGGGCTTTCCACTGAAAAGGTCTTTCATAATATGAAATAGGCTTTCATTCCTATGTTATAAAGTTCTTTCTTTGCTATTTGGAAGCTCCCAGATGCTGAAAAATTTATTCCTAAGTATGTGTAGTTCTGTACATATTCTAAAATCTGGGTTCCTAAGGATATTTTAATATTTTCGTGTCGTCCTAGTTTGTTAAATACAAGAACCTTGGTCTTTTTGGTGTTAACTGTCATTTTACAATCAACTGTAAATTCAAATAATTTATTAACACAATTTTGAAGTCCTTGCTCTGATGATGATAAAAGGGGTTCTCATTTGGGGGGGTCTAATCCGGGATCCCGCTTATTGTTTTATCAGATTCCCGTATCCCGCTTATAATTTTTTTAGTTTCCCGTCTCCCGCTTATATTTTTTTTTTATAAGAAGTCGCCTTGCAAGAGCCCTCCTATCGGTATATCACACTTGTATTACCATTGGCAAGATATCAGGGAACTGATAAATGGCTTACTGTTGTCACAAATTTAGGAATGATACAAAAAGTTTGTCAGTGACTCGCCAAAGGTGGGTGGTACTCTGGGCGCCAAGACTGTGAGAAGCGTAACTACATGTCCAATAAACTGTTGGTAAAAATTGCGGCAGGGGATCTGGGGCCGCTGAATGCACCCAGCAGGTCTAGGGTAGATTTGAGAGTACTCGAAGTTGCTGAAAGCTAGTTGATTGATTGATTGATTGATTAATTGCTAAAAATGGCAAATAGTTCATGATTGTTCAGGACAAAAACAAATTTACAATAAATACAACAGGTAGCTAGGTCCTGATCGTCGAGGATGAAGGTCTGGAATTTTAGAAATGCAATGCATAGAAAATGTGGTTTTCTTTGATAGGAACATAGATTTTGCTTTCAGTAGACCACCTTACGAACCCCTCAAAGAGTTGTTGCAAGTTGCTTAACGTGTAGAGAGCGTGGCATTCTCTCTACACTAGCGGCATCGGATTTAACGTCCCCATTCTGACCAGACGTGACTGCGTATTTATACATTTGGCACAGCCAAAACGAACGTCCAACTTTGGCAAGGATTTTATTGTAGGTCGGATAAGGACCAAATGGAAAGCTAGTTGAAAGTCAACAACAATTAATAAAAAATAAATCATGTATATAAAAAAAGGCAGGGTTTTGAGCATGATGAGGGTAATTCAAGTATTTGTTGATAGAAATGAAATTATCTGAACCAAAGATCTAGTTTTTAGTTTATATAAGGTGGAATATAATGACATTCTATCCAATACTCAATTCACTAAGGATGATAGACTAGTGTACAAATGACATTTGATAATTAAAGAGTTTTACCGAGTTCACATGTATCTACAGATAATGTTGTTTTTATTTTTTGTATATAAAAAAAATATTTGTGAAAAAAATATGTGTTAGATACGTGCCTAAAGTGCCTAACGGCACTATAGATTATATTGAGAAAAAACGGAATACATTTGATATGATAAACAAACAAAAATTACTTATATCCCCATCACACTAGGACCACGATCCCACTACGATCTCAGAAATTATAAAATTTTGAAAGTCATAGTAAGATCGTGGTAAGGTCGTTATAAGGACATGCCAAGTCTTCATGATCGTGGAGCTTTGAATATGCTCAAAACATTCGTAGTGTAGTCATGGCCAAAACTAGTTGAAGTAGAACCGTATGAACTCAGTCGTAGTAAGGACGTACATGTAGTTAGATCGGGATGGGCGTAGAAGCATCTTATTGGAAACGTGGTGCAATCGGGGTAACCAATGGAAAATATTTCGCTGCAACCTTAGGTAGGCCTATAAGATTTCACTGCGACTATCCCGATTTCACTATACGTCTTAATTACGCTTCTACAATATTGATTCGATTATTCTACGATGAGGAAGACAATAATGCGCTGCTACTTTGCCCTTGTCGTCCTCGTCCACATCACTACGATTCTACTACATCCTAGCCACGAGAATTTGAGACCTCTGCTTTTTATTTAGCACCCCGATCTCTAAGTGTTTTTAATACCTTTAGTGGAAAGTTATCTCCAGGAAACTGATGTGTACGATGGGAAAGTCAAGATATTTATAGGGACGAAGAGCGTAGTGACAACGAAGTGGAGTCGTTTTTCGATCGTAGTAGACACGTATTGAAATCGGGTCCTTGAAATCGCATGCGATCGGGAAGGTTTTGGAAGAAGCGTTCAGAGATCGTGTAAGTCGTGGAAAGGTCTTATTAGACGCAGCAAGAGTGTGACAAGATAGTAACTATAGAACGTGTTACTGTCGTAGCGAAATCGTTGCAGGATCTTATCAGGATCATAGCAAGATCGCAGTATCAACGTGAAAACTATGAAATAAATTAATGAATATTCAAGCCATCCATACCACGATCTCTCTGCAATCTTATCTATTTTAGTTAGTGAATCACTCAAGTATAAGGTCAAATCCTTATTCATGGTCTTGGTCTAGTGTGATGGGGGCTTAACATCCACTTCATTTGAACTTTGGTGGACATCTGTCTCATTGGCAGTCAATCCACATCCTTTTTTTCATTTTTTGACAACAAATTTTGATTCACGCTTAATAAAATGATGATTTTCCCGGATTCCTGGCTCATTTTTTGGTAATTTCACGTGTCCCGCCAGACTTTATTTCCCGTTTTCACGGACCATTATTTGACTTTCACGTGTCACGCTTACAAAAATCGGTCAATCCCGCGTCACGCTTAGACCCCAATGAGACCCACATAAAAGAACTACATCATCAGCATACATTAAAATATTTAAAGGGTGTGTGTTTATTGGGATTGGGTCACATGTTTGGTCAAAATAGCTTGGCAATCATTTAAATATATGTTAAAGAGGCAGTGACTAAGATTATCCCCTTGTCTTACTCCTATTATTTGATTTAAATAGGTTTGTCATGTGCTGGTATATTTTTACACAGGTTTCTGTGTTTCCATACATACACTTTATTATGTCATAAAACTTTGTTCCAACACCTATACATTTAAGTTTATAAAAAAGGTGGAGATGTGAGACTGAATCTAATGCATGCTTAAAATCTACAAAGCATGCATACAGAGGCTTCGAATTATTTTTCACAAATTTTTGAATGATGGTATTTAACACAAACATATGGTCTGTTGTGCGACATCCTTTAGTAAAACCAATTTGCTCACTTCTAATTATATCTCTGGTTTTAAAAAATTTTGTCAACCTGTTATTTAGAATTAGATTAAATAACTTGCCTATGTTATCTGCAATGGTTATGCCCCTGTTGTTTGCTGGATCATGTTTAGAGCCAGACTTGTGTATGGGGGTGATAAAGCCTTGGCCCCATAATTTTGGGTAAATACTACTTGAAAATACTAAATTAAAGAGTTTTTGTATTAAAGGGATACAAACAGCTTGGCTATATTTTATCATTTCATTCGAGATCATGCTAAATCCACTTGATATAGAATTCTTAAGACCTTTTATTGCCTTTTCTATTTCCTCAGGTGTTATCAAGTAGTCAAGTTCATTAAAAACATGCAATGATTCAAGTTTCTTTTTAATCAAATCATCACTATATCGAACATTCTTATTTAATTTTTGAAAGTATTCTTGCCATTCAGATGGGTTGATAGTATTCTCAGAGATGTTTTGACTATTATTTGAGATATTTTTAATTTTATCTAATAGTTGCCAATAGGCTTTGGGATTTTGATCATATAAATTATTGAGTTTATTCATGATGTCTTGTTTGAATTTTCTTATTTTTGCTCTTCTTTGCTTTCGATACGATTTCAGGCATTTAAAAAAGAACCCTCGTATATAAGGACATGTGTTTTGATTTTGCATTGATTTGTATTTTCGATACAAGTTTTGTTTTAAATTTATTATATCTTGATCTTGCCATTCTCTTTTCTTTTAAATTTTCTTCTTCTTGCTTTTTTTTGGTTTTCTAATAATTTTCTTTAGTGATAAATCTGCAGCTTTTAGGAAAATCTTTTTTAAATCTTCTGCTGCATTATTAATTGAATCTTGGTCGTAAATTTTATCTTTATACTGTCTAATAAAATTTTTGATTTCATTTGAATTTATAGCATCTTGAAATGCCGAGACTGAGTTATCATCCCCTAATTATTTGTCTGGCATTAAAGCTAGATTTGAGTTTCTTTCATATACTTTTGTGTTGCATTTTAACATGCATGAGATCTGACAATGATCTGAAAAATCAGGTAAAAAATTATGAGTGTGAAAATATGTGAAATTTGGTAAGAGTTCTTCAGATGCTAAAAAATAATCGACCACACTGCTTCCTAAAGGTTGGAAGCAAGTGTATGCCCCCTTTAAGTCACCCATTGTTCTGCCATTAAGGATACGCAATGATGAAGATATACATAGAGATAGGAGTTGTCTGCCCCTAGTGTTAATAGAGCTATCTTTACTTTTTCTTTGAATTAAACTAGAATCACATTTGTAATTGTCAAATAATAGAATATGTCTGAATCCATTTGGATATGACCAATTTCACAAGCAGTTCTTGCATTTAAATCCCCTGCTATCATGTTTCTTCCTGATTGGGAATATTTTACTATATCATTTTCAATCATTTCAAGAATATTATAATCCAATTTTCTATAGTAGGAAGAATTTTCAGGTGGATTGTATACAATACTGTATTACAAATATATAACCTTCCTGAAACCCAAAGAATGTTTTGTCTAACTTCAACCATATAAAATCATTTGTGGCATGTTCTAGAAATTTTAACACCCTGTCTTATTGTATTAAGTATATACACTGATAAGCCAACCGTGTCTTTTCCCTTGAGGTTTGGTTCTAGATCTTATAAGATGAACCGGTCTTTGAAAATTTAGAAGTTCCAAACAATTATCCAGATCACAGTGGGCTTCTTGCAAGCAAAAAATGTCTTGCTGTAAAAGGTTGTCAACAAAAATATCATCTTCAAATTTGTTAAATCCCTTACTGATATAACCATTGATATTCCATGTTGAAATTTTAAGTTTTTTTTTGTATAAATCGTGCGCTTACAATGATCAATAAAATTAGCATACACTAGAACCAGTAAATATAAGTCATAAAAATATGAGTTGCATGTAACTGACAGTAACTGTATGCTACAGTGATTTGTGATGTATAAAATAAACTACATATACATTAGTTTATATTCATAAAATTGTTCACTTTCTTTGGAAATGTATACATACAAGTAGATGCTTGTGTGTACATATTTCTATCATTTATAGATTCAAGCAACAATTATGTGTTAAGATATTGTAGACAGACTCTCTCTCTCAAAAAAATGAAAAGAATTAATAATAAAAACAAAAACTGGTACTTATGATATACATGTACATGTATGTATATAGATATAAAAAAAAAAAAAATTTAAATTTAGTTCTCAGTCGTATCTTTTAACATGTTTAACAGATGAAAAAAGTCAGTGTCATGGTGGTCTTTTTAACTATCTTTCTCTATTCTGATTTAAATATTATAAACTTTTGTATTACAACATATTATTTGCACCAGTGTTTTGAGTCTTAATCTCACATTAAAAAATAAAATAATAATCCATATATACAGATCATACAAACAGTGACTGTGGTACTAAAATTCTTAACTCGAGAAGTACATGTATATGTAGGAAGCTATAAGTATATAATCAATTATAATAATGCAATTATACATTTTTACATATATATGCCTATTCATTCAATTAAAGTATGGATAATTCCAGTCATAATTGTTCTGATCTGATATCCAACTACGTTGAGAGTTTCTATTTCTCTTGATATTAAGTGCCTTTTATAAGGCAAATTTGAGGTTTGTGACAAAAAAGTTGAGGTGTACCTTGTCAAAATTAAGGAATCTATGGTTTGCATAGCCTCTGTACCCTAAGGAAGAATTATCACAAAGGTGTATGTTCTTTTTATGTAGGAAAGTGTGCTGCAAGATAAAAGCCAAAATTATATTGCATTCTTGTATTTTTTTGTTCAAGATGTAAGAGTCTCCTCGACATAACCCCAATGAGACCACTATAGAAGCAGATGGCCATTTTACATGTATGCTATCAACTAGGGAAGCGAACTCTCCACAGGCGTTCTCCATGTTTTCATTGTTTCTTACATCATTTGTGAAGAGGTGCAAGGCTACACAATCAAACACCTCAGTACAAGATTTTATATATGATTTAGCTTTTCAATTGTGTAACATAACTGTTTTCTTACTGAGTAACCTCTGATAAACTCATTTGTTCTAATTGGTCTTAGGTGAGAGTTTCCTAACAATAAAATCTTTTTTTGTGTGTTTTGTTTGTTTAGGCTATGTCTTTTATTGGTTTGTTTATCTATACTCTGCCTTGTGTGCTAAGGGTTTTTGGTTGTTTGACTAGTGTGGCCTGAATTTTTATTTTGTGTGTTGCCCTTTGGTGAATTACATACTGAATTTTTATTTTGTGTGTTGCCCTTTGGTGAATTACCTACTGAATTTTTATTTTGTGTGTTGCCCTTTGGTGAATTACTCACTGATCTATCATTGTGCTCATTTTTTTCATTAAA
Source organism: Mytilus californianus (assembly GCF_021869535.1). Lineage (NCBI taxonomy): Eukaryota > Metazoa > Mollusca > Bivalvia > Mytilida > Mytilidae > Mytilus > Mytilus californianus. The sequence goes on along the minus strand of NW_026262745.1, from coordinate 80,603,647 downwards.
ATTTGTACAAAGATTTTCATCACTGTTACATATTTTATCAGATAACTTTTTAACATCAATATTTGTACACAATTTTTCATTTTCTAACAATTCAAATTTGTTTTGAACTTTGCATGCATAGCTTGGTTTGGTTGTACTTTCTGATAACGCATGTATGGTATCATTAATTTCTTCAAGCTTGCTCTGATGTTCTTCGGATGAAGTTTTTATTTGATTGCTTAATTTTTGAACTTGCTGTGCGACTCAGTCCATTTTCTTCCTGTCTTTTGGTAAGTCTTGTGTTACATTCTTAATTATAGGGATCATCATACAGCTTTTCTCCACTAAATCATAAAGTGATGGTTTTTGTAGTGAGTTAAGCACTTTAATGTCTTTCTGTATTTGTTCTACCTTCACAGAGGTTTGGTTGACTTTTTTACCCATTTCTAACAATGTACATTGTAGCATCACTTCGTGCTCGTTCTACATTTGAGTCACTTAATATTGTTATGAACTTTTAGAGTTTTCTCTATGTTGTTTACTTTCTGTATGGTTGCTGTTAAGTTACTTTCAAGATTAGGCAAATCTCTTTTTAATGTATTGATTGATGTAACTATTGATTCTTGAAATCTGCTGGCTACACTGTCTAGATAAGAAGCATCCAGTTGATTGTCTGTGGATGTCTGACATGAAGTGTTGGTGGTTGATGTATTTTTGTTGTTTTCTATCTTTTGAATAAAATTTTCAGGTATAACAAGGCACTTTTGGCAGTGTATTTTCTTTGCTGTTAATAAAAGATTGATAAAATTGACTTTGAATGTTAAGTCATTATATATTTGAAATTTCGGCTGCCGTATATGACAAATTCTTTTGGTCACCCTCTGTATGTACAATATACTAAGTATTATTTTTTTATAGTCCAAATGATTATGATGTCTGGAAAGTGGTACCCCGATTCCCAGAAAACTCCCAAACTTTCAATAAGAACCTAAGAACTGAGAGATATTACCAGAAAACTTGATTTTTGCTCAATAAAAAGTACATTTTTACTTCAGGAATTTGATTTATGTATCTTGAATAATTATGATAACCATATTGTTATACAAGGAGTATATATGATAATGGCTGTTTTTGTGGTGCATTTCTCTATTCAAACATTGAACTACTATCTTTTTACTCCTCTTAGGATTGCCTTTCGATATTGATAAAAATTATTTGATAAAAACTTAACATTGTAGATGAATTATTGTAGGGTGACATAGGGTTATTTTCATTTCCACCATTTCATTTATTTAGTATTCTAGTGTCAAAAGTTGGACATTTTTTTCATTTTCTCTAATTTCTCATCAGATTGTTAAAACATTTTAATGTTTAGAAGGTGCACTTTATTTACATATTCTTTTTTCCCGATACTGTGCCCACTGGCAGATTTAACGGGGAGGGATTATAGGGCACTTAAGACACAGTGCAGGAGGTTTTGCCAGGATGACACAGTCGACCCTTAGTTCAAATCCTGCAGAGGAAAGAACAAAAATTTGTTACCACAATCTTTCAGATCTTACATTGTTTAGCTAAATTTCAGACAAAAGTACATGTACGGTAAGCCCTGTGTAACCTAGGAGAATGTCTGTCATAACTTCACATATATTTAAAGTACAATGTGCACAAATGTATATAACAAATGGATATTATTATGACTGCATGATAAGTCTTATCAACCTAAGTTTACAAATGCAGTCATAATAATATCCTTTTGTTATATACTGTCAGTGTTGTTTTGGAGGTATCATTTTATGTATGCATGAGATTATCTTATTCATCATGATAAAAATAAAGAAATCAAATTGCATATCAGCAAAAAATAGCTTAACATTTAATTTGATAGTGATTTCGCCGTTTCTAGAACACTTTTTTTGTGATTCTATACAAGAATATTTAGTTAGTGCACAAGTGCATGAATCAAAATTTATGAAGGAAAAAAAGTCACAGGAAATTATGTAACTGAAAAAAAATCACAGGAAAAAAGGTCACAGGAATAATTTTTTTAATGTCACGATTGTCAAAAAAATATAGTTAATTTTAGATATATAAAACTTTTGAGTATATATATATATACTTTTAGACAGATCTTTATTAAGATGTAGGCAGAAACATATATAATGTATTATATGACTATAATGATTGGAAAAGTCACAGGAAAATTAAAATTATTTGAAATTGACTGTATGTAGTTTAAATATCAATTGGATAGTGTTTCAGAATATTTCGACATCTTCAGGGTTTGAAATTAGCAAGGGCCCACATGCCAATGGCCCCTATAATTTGGTGTGGGCTACTAAAATTTCTGCTTTTCTTGTATAGAACTATATATATTAGCTACCAAATTTTAAGCTGCAGGCAACCATGCCAAAATTTTAACTTCAATCCCTGATCTTTAATGTTATAATACAGGGATGTGGTATTTCAATGTTTGTGTTTATTGTAATATGATAAATTTTCAATGACTATAAACTAAATTTTGTCCATGAAAAAGTCAAGATTTTAAAACAATTCAACAAACATATATATATACTTTTAGACAGATCTTTATTAAGATGTAGGCAGAAACATATATAATGTATTACATGACTCTAATGATTGGAAAAGTCACAGGAAAATTAAAATTATTTGAAATCGACTGTATGTAGTTAATATCAATTGGATAGTGTTTCAGAATATTTCAACAACTAATTTGCTTCAATTTAGTATTTACATTTCCTGTCAATCGTCTACTGTCTGGACAGATTATAACACTTAAACTCCTTAAATTGATGTTATTTACATGTATTTACCTTTAAAAGTTCTGTATAACTTCTAAAGTGATGAAATACTACTAAACATTTGTACAAAAATGGACATTATTTCCTATCAGATTTGTCACTTTTTTTCCTACATTTAAATCAAATGTGTGACTTTTTTCCTACCAAATTTGTAACTTTTTTCCTTTTACCATAGAAACAGCTGATCTGCAAACTTTTCCATCTACCTACCCCAGTACATCTTGTACTGTGTTATAATCCTAGCCTAGATAAAGCTGACAAGGAAAGGCATTACTTGACTTACAAAAGATTTTTTTTATATTCTAATAAATTGGACGAGTGGTCTATATAGAGGGATGGACACAGCGCAGGTTGTGTTGCCAGGATGTCACAAACGCATTGGTTCAAATCCCATGGAAGGAATCACAAAGATTTGCTTCCACAAATTTGCAGATCTACATACATTGTATGTATATACATTTGTAAAAATAAGGAGATGTGGTATGATTGCCAAGGAGACAACTATCCACAAGAGTCCAAATGACGTACATGTAGATTTATTCAACTTAAGGTCATTATATGGCCTCCCCTAATCAATGAGTAAACCCACACAGTATAGTCAGCTATAAAAGGTCCCACCATTTGTCCATGTCAAAATGTAAAACAATTCAAATGAGAAAACTAATGTCCTGATTTATGACAGACAGAAATCAAGTTAACAAACAACTGTTGAAATGGAGGATCCTGGACAGGCACATAAAGAAAATGGCAAGGCTTAACATGTTTGTTATCACTTCAACCATCCCATTCACCAGGGACAGTGGTGAAACAGCACAGCATAAGAACAACTGTAAAAATCTGTGGGAAATAAAAAACAACTAACATAAAGAACAAAAAACACAAGGGTCAGATTTAAGACTACTTGCAGTTACTGGAAGCTAGTTCAAAGCCAATTACATTATAACTGCTCTCCCAATCTAAAGTATCAATAGTACTAAAGGCATCACAAAGAGTCCTGAGAAAAGCATGACCTTGTGCAATGCAAAATATAAGTTCATAGTATCAACAGGATGAAGTAGCAGTACCATACGTTTTATAACTATATAGCAATAACATTGTTGGACTAAATTTCAGTCAAAGTGTATATACATGTATATATATATAAATATATGCATTCATATTTATACCCCCGCTTTAAAAAGTGGGGGTATACTGTTTTACTTCTGTCTTCTGGTTTCAGGGTTTATATAAGTCAGCTATACGTTTTCAGATTCATCACTCAACAACTTCCTGTTTACCGAATACTTACATCATTTTACCCATGACATCCAAGTTGTAAATTTTCGTCACATTTTTCTCAGGAACTACATTACAAGGATTTCCGAAATTTGGTTTTAGGGTTTATATGAGTCAGCTTTACCGTGTGATGCGTTTTCAGATTCATCACTCAGCAACTTCCTGTTTACCGAACACTTACATCATTTTACACATGACATCCAAGTTGTAAATTTTCGTCACATTTTATGTCAGAAACTACATTACAAGGATTCGAAATTTGGTTTTAGGGTTTATATGAGTCAGCTATACTGTGTGATGTATTTTCAGATTCATCACTCAACAACTTCCTGTTTACTGAAATATTTGGGCGGGGTATCATCAGTGAGCAGTAGCTCACAGTTTCACTTGTTTCTTACTTCATCATCATTCTGTCTATTCCCTTTTATTGCCACATTTTAATTGATTCATATGTTTTGAGAACAGTCTCTTCAACTAGGGATGTTAGAATAATTAAAGATTAAGTGCCTATTATTTGATGGTACATTGTACTCTTTAAATATTACAGAGAAATGTTGGAGCAATCTGCAGCTGAGTTGAGAGCTACTGTAGAAGAACTAGAGAACAGATATGATACAGTTGACAATGAAGGTAATTTCTTGGAAAGTTATGTCCTTGACAGTTTAAAACTTTTGCTGCATTAAGTGCAGCTCCACCAGGAAAAGATCTTAACTATTATTGTATATGGTAATTATGGTTGGTGATTTCTCCATTTGTTATTATCATATACAGTCTGGCGACCTTGAAAATGACTGAAATTGATAGTATACAAGTATCTGAACTTAAGGATGTAGTCATTTCAGGTTTAGGAATTTTTGGTTAGATGTTCGGACTCCTAGGTTTTTTTCCTATGATACAGGATAAAATATTTTGCCGCATATCACCCACTTTTCTTTTCATAGAAGACTTCAATAGCTCATAAAAGGTCATTACCAAAATTTAAGCAGATTCTATACTTCTTTATTTGAGACCCAAATAATGCCAATGCTAGATATAAGGCTAAATATAAAAATAAGAAGATGTGGTATGATTGCCAATGAGACAACTCTCCACAAGAGACCAATTGACACAGAAATTAACAACTATAGGTTACCGTAGGCCTACAACGATGAGTAAAACCCATACTGCAAAGTCAGCTATAAAAGACCCCGAGATGACAAATGTAAAACAATTCAAACGAGAAAACTAACGGCCTGATTTATGTACAAAAAAATGAACGAAAAACAAATATGATATACAGCAACCAACGACAACCACTGAATTAAAGTCTGTGTCAGCCTTTTCACACCATTTAAAAAAAAATCAAATATCTAGAAAAGGAGTTCCATAACCTATCAATATTTTTAGCGTATTTTGTTCCTTGACTAATGCTCTTCTGATTTATAGTATCAATTTTAAATTCCAGATTTTTGAATTTCACCGGACTACATCAATAAAAAGCAGGAAAAAAGTGAAAAGTCAGTGTCGTTGTTTTTGAAATATAAGCAATTGAAAATTTGGCAGGAAAAGATTTCTCTAAACTTTTCACACATTTAACATTGGCACAGTTTTCCTTTCAAAAGCTATAAAAAAAATAACAAGGATTTTATATGATGTTTAGAAATTACTCTTTAATCTATATGCAATAAAATTATGAAAAGAAAAGTAGGGGTTAGTAGGCAACATTTTTAAATGGCACTTCATGAATAAAACCAGAGGATTCTGATATCTGACAAAAAGTCAAAAACTAGAGGAGCGAACATCCTTAATTGGATCTGATTTTTTGAGTTAATAAACAGAAAAACTAAGTAGTGGAGGGGGCATTAAGTTTTACCCTTGTCCGTCTGTACGTCCCGTACGTCCCAAAATTGGTTTCCGTTCTCTAACTTTAGTTTGCCTCAACCAAATGTTATGAAACTAATACACAATGCTTATTACCACAAAACACAGATCAATTTTGAATTTGGGTGGCGCCACTTTTACTGTTCTAGAGTTATGCCCCTTTACAAATGGAAAAATTGCTGAATTTTTCATTTCCGTTCTCTAACTTTAGTTTGCCTAAACCAAATGTTATGAAACTTATACACAATGCTTTCTACCACAAAAAACAGATCAAGTTAGAATTTTGGTGGTGTCACTTTTACCGTTCTAGAGAAATGCCCCTTTACAAATGGAAAATTGCTGAAATATTTGTTTCTGTTCTCTAACTTTAGTTTGCCTCAACCAAAAGTTATGAAACTTATGCACAATGCTAATTACCACAAAACACAGATCAAGTTCGAATTTTGGTGGTGTCACTTTTACCATTCTAGGTTATGTCCCTTTACAAATGGAAAAATTGCTGAATTTTTCGTTTCCGTTCTCTAACTAAGTTTGCCTCAACTAAATGTTATGAAATGTATACACAATGCTTATTACCACAAAACTCAGATCAAGTACAAATTTGGGTAGTGTCACTTTTACAGTTCTTGAGTTATGTCCCTTTTTAACGTTATATGCAAGCGGGGGCATCATCTGTGTCCCATGGACACATTCCCCATTTATTTATTTGAAACTTTAAGGAATATATTATGATATCTTTTCACTTTTGAAAAGTGACTTTCTCATATTTTAACTATTGACCATTCCAGCAAAACATATAAGTAAGTAAACAAAGTATTGCTTGTTATATTAGCTGACTGAGCCATTACTTGGTGTTCATTATCAATAAACTTATGCACAAAGAACTAGGGACAATATTAGGCATGTAAACAACTTTGAACTTTTTTAAAAAATAAATTGCCATCAAAAGCAAATTAACAGTTATTTAAAACGGGTCAACCTAGGTTGTCTCTTGTTAGTATGTGTGCTTGCTTTGAGTGCAATAGGTCATGTAAATTAAACCAAAAATTAAAAAAATTACTATATCCTGTTTCTCTGATAAGCAAGGACATAAAATAGTAAGAGCAGAGACTGACTGGCTGAAAGTCAGAATAATGTGTCCATGTATGGTGACATGTTTTCTTATTGGCTGACTTTCCTTTTGAACTAGCATGTTAAAAATTGGTGTTGGTCTAAGATAAGTACAAAATTAAGCCGGAAATATATTCCTATCACATAATTTGGCAGATACCTATCAATTATTTTAATACAGTTATCTTCTTTCTTTTTATAAACAAACCCATGTTTTAATTCCAATAAAAGCTGTGGTACAACATCAGTTGTTTTTTGAATGACACAGGAGATAAAGAATGACATTATGTTGGTGTTGCTAAATAGGAAATTAAATAAAAGCATTTTTAAAATAAGTCTACATGTACACTTTTCAATCGTAAAACAGTTGCCTGAGTTGGTCTTCCAGAACATTTTTGCTTCATCAAATCAAAATGGCTGCCTTTAGAACATGTCTTATAGATATATAGGTCAGCATCAAGGTATGAAAGTTGTGAACCTCCCTATTAGAATCGAATAATTTGTTCATGTAATACTCTATTCTCTTTGTCCATATCTTTACACTGAGTATTAATGAGGTGACCATGTAAATTGTAAAGTGTTGACAAATGCCTTCCCATATTAAAATGAGCATGAAAGAATATTTTCTTTATTTTAACTCAATTTCATATGATTTGGCATTGTTATACTTTATTTTAAAGACCTAACTGCCTACGGATGTACATCTCTTTTACTTCCTTCAAAAGAATATACCAATTTTTCTCAAAGAAGAAAACAGCATATCAAAATATTTTGTCCTTTTTTTAATTTGACATGGTCTGATTTCAAAAGGTATAATTGTGAACCGTTTTAATAATTGATGAGAAAATGTTCAAAATTTTTAACATGTAGATTTATTTTAGAGATTTGTAGTAAGATTAGCATTCACCATTGTTTTATTTTTTTTGAGATATTTAATTTCAAGAACATTTTTAAAAGTTGATTGATTATAAATGCTGTAGCTACTTTTGTATGACTTTTTGGACAATCCATGAGGACAGAAGAATTCCACGGAAGTGAAAAAAGTCTATTAAACCGTGTATTTAGAGGAGAACAAGTGGTACTTTGCCAGTTTTAAGCTAGTAGTTTTATGATACAAAATATAGCATTATAGATCAAAATACATTTAATGATAATTTATATCAATATACGTAAAATCTTTAAAAATTTGTAGATATTTTTACCTCTATATTCATGATATATTTCTCATTTGAAAAAAAGAATGAAATGTTGAAAAACAAGTTAAATCAACCATGCCAGTTTTCAAGCTTATTTTGTTTAAAGTGGCATTTCAAAAGAGAAATGGCAATTTTTTGGCAACATTGTTGCTACATGTATATACATTTGTATATATAACGATATCACATGTAACATTGCTTTGCCACACCATGCCATAGACATGAGTGTGCATATACACAATTCTGGTGATAATTGCAAAATTTCCATGATTTAGGAAGTACATATATATATTTAATTCAACCTTTTTTTTTTGTTGGAAAAATTTTAATAGACATTTTATTGAGAAAGTATCACAAATTGTCATGATAAGCACTGTCAGCTAGCAGCTTTTAATAGCTTGCTTCATTGTTATACGGCCACAAACAAATTTTTGTGGTCGTATATTGGTATGACGTTGGCGTTGTTGTCGTCGTCGTCGTCGTCCGAAGACACATTAGTTTTCGCACTCTAACTTTAGTTTAAATGAATGGATCTCAATGAAATTTTACCATAAGGTTCAATACCACAAAAGGAAGGTGGGGATTGATTTTTGGGGTTATGGTACCAACAGTTAAGGAATTAGGGGCCAAAAAGGGGCCAAAAATAAGCATTTTTGTAACTTCCAGACAATAACTTGTGTGTAAGTGTATGGATCTCTCTGACATTGTACCACAAGGTTCCATATCACAAAGGGAATGCTGGGATTGATTCTGGGGGTAATTGCATCCAAATTTTAGGAATTAGGGGCCAAAAAGGGGCAAAAAACAAGCATTTTTCTAGTTTCATGACAATAACTTGTGTGTAAGTCTATGGATCTCTCTGACATTGTATCACAAGGTTCCATATCACAAAGGGAATGCTGGGATTGATTTTTAGGGGTAATTGCCTCCAAATTTTTAGGAATTAGGGGTCAAAAAGGGGCAAAAAACAAGCATTTTTCTAGTTTCATGACAATAACTTGTGTGAAAGTGTATGGATCTTTATGAAATTGTACTACAAGGTTCCATATCACAAAGGGAAAGCTGGAATTGAGTTTGGGGGTAATTGCCCAAAAAGTTTAGGAAAAAGGGGCCAAAAATAAGCATTTTTCTAGTTTCCAGACAATAACTTGTGTTCAAGTGTATGGATCTCTCTGAAATTGTACTGCAAGGTACCATACCACAAAGGGAAGGCTGGGATTGATTTTGGGGGTAATTCCCTCAAAATTTTAATAATTAGGGGCCATAAAAGGGCAAAAAAACAAGCATTTTTCTAGTTTCAGGAAACAATAACTTGTGTGTAAGTGTATGGATCTTTATGAAATTGTACTGCAAGTTTCCATATCACAAAGGGAAAGCTGGGTTTGAGTTTGGGGGTAATTGCCCAAAACGTTTAGGAATTTGGGGCCAAAAAACAAGCATTTTTCTAGTTTCCAGACAATAACTTTTGTTCAAGTGTATGGATCTCTCTGAAATTGTACTGCAAGGTACCATACCACAAAGGGAAGGCTGGGATTGAGTTTGGGGATGATGAATCATAAGGGGGTTCAAAAAATTTTGGGGGGGATTTTTTTTCCTTTTTTTTCTTTAAAATTTTCCATTTTAAATTGGTTATTTCTGATTTATATATAAAAGCAAATAATAATGATATGGTTTGAACAGGTAAATTAAAAAAATTTTAAGTTCTTAGACCACTTTCATTCTGTGTCAGAAACCTATGCTGTGTCAAATATTTAATTACAATCCAAATTCAGTGCTGTATCAAGCTTGCATGTTGTGTCCATACTTGCCCCAACTGTTCAGGGTTCGACCTCTGCGGTCGTATCAAGCTGCACCCCAGCGGAGCATTTTATTTTTATGTTATATTTAAAAAACAAAATGATTTTTCATGCCCCCTTAATTTGACAGAAGTATGGAGCAGCACCTCCATCTTTTCAAATATAACAGATGTTCACCCTTTTGCATTGTGCTTTTAAATCTTTTGTTTTTACCAGTTACATACATTGTGTTATAATTAAGTTATCCAGAATGATTTCACATAATCTTTAACCACTGGTACACATTTTGCTTGCTGTGAATTACATGTAATTATATTATTATTTTTATGTAATTTATTTGTTAGTTACAACATATATATATAGCTATTTGTCATAGCCTAATCTTTTTCTTCAACCAATAGAAAATCAGATTTTCAAATATGTTAAGTGAATTCAGGTTTGAAAGTCACACAGTAAGCAATAAATTTCTCTTGATTTTTCGGCCATGATATTACCTGTCTTTCTTATTTATTGCCCTTTGGTATCTTCTTACTAAAAATATTTCTACCAGTACTGACATGTAAAATCTGTGATAGGTCATAATAAGACTGCAGGTTCTGCTTGCATTACTTATTGTTTTTGTCTGGCCTGTGACGAAAGCTACAAAGTTTCCGTTTGTCATATATCCAATGTGCTTGACCTCATTTTTATGGTTCAGCGACTGCTTGAAAAAAATTAAGAGTTTTTTTATCATGTGAATTTCTCACTTATTATGCGTAATAGGTTAACTATATTTGATATTTGGGTTCCTTGCAACATCTACATGTCCGTCAGACACGGTTCACGTGACCTCAGTGATCAAGATTAAAGTTTGGTGGTTAATAGATATAAGAAGATGTGGTATGAGTGCCAATGAGACAACTCTCCATCCAAGTCAAAATTTATAAAAGTAAACCATTATAGGTCACAGTACGGTCTTCAACACGGAGCCTTGGCTCACACCGAACAGTAAGCTATAAAGGGCCCCAAAAAAATTATTAGCGTAAAACCATTCAAACGGGAAAACCAACGGTCTAATCTATATAAAAAACGAGACACGAGAAACACTTATGAACCACATCAACAAACGACAACTACTGAACATCAGATTCCTGACTTAGGACAGGTGCAAACAAATGCAGCGGGTTTAAACGTTTTAATGGTAAGTCTGTATCTCAGATACTATTAGCAATAGGTCAACTATATTTGGTGTATGTAATGATTGAAAGGTAAACATGTCCAACTGGCAGGTTTTCATCTAACTTTGAACTTTATGGTTCATTGAACGATATTTAGTTTTGTGGTTTGGTCTATTTCTCTGGTACTTAATACTATAAGCAATAGGGTGACAGGTCACTATATTTGGTGTGTGGAATGGTTGTTAGGTGTACATGTCTGTCTAGCAGGGTTCATCTGACCTTGACCTCATTTTGATGGATCATTGGTCAATGTTAATTTTTCATGGTTTTGTCATTTTATCAGGTACATTATTAAGCAATAGGTCAACTATATTTGGTGTATGGAAAGATTATAAGGTGAATATGTCTGTCTTGCAGGGTTGATGTGACCTTGACTTCCTCATGATTAAATAATTATGATTAAAAAAATAAGCAGGTGGGACATTTCAGAGTGTGCCGTCTTGCTACTAACAGGTTTTATATCTGCATTACTGAAAATTAATCTGATAAATCATAACTAATATAATAAGATTTGAGGGAAGCCCTCTTAAAGCCCTGCTAGCATTACATGTGGGTTTCTACTGACATGCAAAATTTCATCTGTGATTAGCCAAATTCTGTAAAGGTGGCATTTATATCTACAAATTAGACAAAAAATTCAGAATGTTGAGTTCTACTGAGTCCATTTATGTTAAAACTGTCAAACGATTTCTTATAGGAATTAAATGAATTTTACCATCCTATAATATTATCTAAAAAATATTGTAATAGATAGTCAGAAACTTTAAATAGCAAAAATGATCAGCAAGACAGTATCTATAAATAAGTCAAATGACCAAAATCATCAGACAACTCCTTATTTAAGGATGAATTTTACCAATTTTTTGTGTTTTTGCCTAATATCTTTTAAACTGTAATAGATAGATAGAAACTTTAAATGCAAAAATGATCAGCAAGTCAGAATCTACAAATAAGTGAAATGACCAATATTGTTTACCCAAAGGGCCAAGTGAGCTTTTCTCATCACTTGGCGTCCGTCGTCGTCCGTCGTCGTCGTTAACTTTTTACATTTTGAACTTCTTCTAGAGAACCACTGAATGGAATGAAACCAAACATGGCATGAATGTTCCTTATGAGGTGCTGACCAAGTGTTGTTACTTTGTAGCGATCTATCATCCAAGATGGCCGCCAGCGGGGGACTTAGTTTAACATAGGACCCTATGGGAAATACATACAAATGTCTTCTTTTAGAGAACCACTGAATGGAATGAAACCAAACATGGCACAAATGTTCCTTATGAGGTGCTGACCAACTGTTGTTACTTTGTAGCTGATCCATTATCCAAAATGGCTGCCAGCGGGGGACTTAGTTTAACATAGGACCCTATGGGAAATACATACAAATGTCTTTTTTAGAGAACCACTGAATGGTATGAAACAAAACATGGCATGAATGTTCCTTATGAGGTGCTGACCAAGTGTTGTTACTTTGCAGTTGGTCAATCATCCAAGATGGCCGCCAGCGAGGGACTTAGTTTAACATAGGACCCTATGGGAAATACATACAAATGTCTTCTTTTAGAGAACCACTGAATGGAATGAAACAAAACATGGCATGAATGTTCCTTATGAGGTGCTAACCAAGTGTTGTTACTTTGCAGTCAATCCATCATCCAAGATGGCCGCCAGCGGGGGACTTAGTTTAACATAGGACCCTATGGGAAATACATACAAATGTCTTTTTTTAGAGAACCACTGAATGGAATGAAACTAAACATGGCATGAATGTTCCTTATGAGGTGCTGACCAAGTGTTGTTACTTTGCAGTTGGTCAATCATCCAAGATGGCCGCCAGGGAGGGACTTAGTTTAACATAGGACCCTATGGGAAATACTTACAAATGTCTACTTTTAGAAAACAACTGAATGGAATGGAACCAAACATGGCATGAATGTTCCTTATGAGGTGCTGACCATGTGTTGTTACTTTGCAGCCGATCCATCATCCAAGATGGCAGCCAGGGGGGGACTTAGTTTAACATAGGACCCTATAGGAAATACATACAAATGTCTTCTTATAGAGTACCACTGAATGGAATAAAACCAAACATAGCATGAATGTTCCTTATGAGGTGCTGACCAAGTGTTGCTACTTTGTTGCCGATTTACTTTTCAAGATGGCCACTAGGATATTTTATTAAATAATGGGACCAATATTAAACCAAATTTGGCCTCAATCATTATTTGGGTATCTGTTTTGATTTTTATCTATCTTTACATGATTTCTAAAACCAAAGTAGAGTCAGGTGAGCGACACAGGCTCTTGAGAGCCTCTAGTTGTCTATTATCTTGAAACTGTAATAGATAGATAGAAACTTTAAATAGCACAAATGATCAGCAAGACAATTTAAGATCTACAAGGCTGAAATCTTCAGTCGACTCATTATTGAAATTATTGCCCTTTAATGATAATTTTTAACATTTTTTTTGCATTTTTAGACTTTATCTTGAAATCTATAATGGATAAGTAGAAACTTAAGACAGGAAAAATTATCAGCAGGATAAGATCTATATTTATGTCAACATGACTTATTGTCAGTTAACTCTTAATAGAGTTGTTCCCCTTTAATAATGATTTTTACTAAAAAGTGGCCATTGTTGAAGATGCAGGTGAGCAACACAGGCTCTTTAGAGCCTCTAGTTATTGCTTCAAACATTTATAATTTTTGTCGAGCCTGCAACTTTTGTTGCAGAAAGCTCAATATAGGGATAGTGATCCGGCATCAGCAGCAGCAGCGGCGTTAACTAACTACTCAAAGGCTTTATATTTTAGAAGGTGGACGACCTTGGAATAATGCTTCATACTTTGTATATAGATGCCTTATGTAATGAAGTTTTCGGCTGTCATATGTCCATTGTCCTTGAACTCATTTTCATGGTTCAATGACTGCTTGAAAAAAAAGTTAAAAGATTTTTTGTAATGTTAATTTCTCTCTTATTATGAGCAATAGGATAACTATATTTAGTATGTGCGTACCTTGCTAGGTCCTCATGTCTGTCAGACAGTTTTCATCTGACCTCGATCTCATTTCATGGATCAGTGAACAAGGTTAAGTTCCATATATCAGATACTATAAGCAATAGGTCTACTATATTTGGTGTATAAAATGATTGTAAGGTGTACATGTCAGTCAGGCAGGTTTTATATGACCTTGACCTCCTTTTCATGGTTTATTGCTCAGTGTTAAGTTTTTGTGTTTTGGTCTGTTTTTCTTAAATTATAAGCAATAGGTCAACAATATTTGGTGTATGGAATGATTGTAAGGTGTATATGTCTGTCTGGCAGGTATCATCTGACCTTGACTTCATTTTCATGGTTCATTGGTCAATGTTAATGTTTTCATGGTTGATATAAAAAAGAAGATGTGGTATGATTGCCAATGAGACAACTCTTCACAAGAGACCAAATGACACAGAAATTAACAACTATAGGTCACCGTACGGCCTTCAACAATGAGCAAAGCCCATACCGCATAGTCAGCTATAAAAGGCCCCAAAATAACAAAAGTAAAACAATTCAAACGAGAAAACTAACGACCTAATTTATGTACAAAAAAATAGAGTTTGTTTCTTAGATACTATAAGAAATAGATCAACTATATTTAATGCATAGATTGATTGTAGGGTGTACATGTCTGTCTGGCATGGTTCATCTGACCTTGACCTCATTTTCATGGTTCATTGGTCAATGTTAAATTTCCCTGGTTAAGTTTGTTTTTTAGAAACTAAAAGCAATAGGTCAACTATATTTGGTGTATGGAATGATTGTAAGGTGTACATGTATTTCCGGTTTGGTTTATCTGACCTTGACCTCATTTTCTTGGATCATGTTAAGTTTAAGTGATACTTGTAGTAAAGCTTTATATTATAATTTAAGGCTATCAACATAAAAATCAATGTTCAGTAAAGCAGGCTAGACATTTCAGTGTGTGCACTCTTGTTAAACTGTAATATAGAAATAAAATCTCACCTTAAGCAGTCAGTTTGGTTCAATTTCGTCAAAATAAGCTAAAAAACATTGCTGATGTATTATTGGCTTGCAAGTTAATAATTCAACTCGTTTGAATCAGTATTTACGAAACCTTTAATTTGACCTGGATTGTGCTTGTGTTCAGGATGTGGTTCATTCATTAAAAGGAAAAGAATGTCAACATTGAAAAATGAAACAAGGGAGCCTTAAGAAATAACCATTTTGTTGACTAATTCGACCCACAAAAAATCTTACTAATACAGGTAAAACGATAATATGCATATATTTTTATTCTGTAACATGAAATCAAATAGAAAATTCATCATTATACAATTGCACAAGCATTGATTGTTTATTTATATTTATGTTTAAATCAGGTTAAATGACCATCAGCAGTCTCCAGAGGTCATCTTGATGGATAATTAGATACTGTCTTGTCTAAAATAAGCATGACATGTTGATACATTATAACTAGTCCATGCATTGTTAATTGTTTCTTTTGAACCTTTTTGCAATTTGAATTACAGTCGAACCTCGTTGTATCAATCTCGGTTGTGTCAAAAACTCGGATGAGTCAAAGTAATTTCTCGGTCCCAGTAAAATTCCTGTTTGATCAATACATTATTAACTCTGATGAGTCGAACTTGGTTGAATCGAATACTCAGTTAAGTCGAGTAAATTTTATAGTCCTGTCGATGTTAAATTAATGTAAATATATCCCGATGTCTCGAAGTTCGAAAGTAAGAATTTTCTAAAGATGCAGACCTAATGATAAAAATTCAAATCTGATGTATTTCTTATGTAACCTAATCATTTTCGAAAGGGATTAAAACTGAGTGAGTCACCTCATGTTTATGGTGACTCACTCAGGTAATTAACACCTTTGTTGATCGTTCAAGTGGAACGTTTAGTGTGTTGAACATATTTCACATGACATAAAAACAAAAAGAATTTAAATGACCCAAGCAGAGATTAGATCAATCGTTTCAATTAAAACTCATTCATTACAATAAAAAAAAGGATTAAGACAATAATGATAAATTCATAATAATTTAATGTAGAGCAGACGACCTCACCAGAAATTGTTCAGAACTTATTTTGTTCCACAGTGATTTCATAAATTATAGTGACTGACCTTTGTCAATATTTGTGTAGACTATTGATTTTATTTGTGCATGATTTTTTTCTGTACGTGTGTGTTTGATTATTATGAAGGATAAAAAAATGTGGAGATTGAATACACAATCATAAAGTGTAATATCAAATCTTATACCGTATTTCATGCATTCCAAATTTATGATGACATACTTGACCTTGGATGAGTCGAAACCTCGGATAAGTCGAATACTTTGGTCCGGTTCCTTCGACTTCGACACAACTAGGTTCGACTGTAATTGCGTTTCTGTATGTTATAAATTAAATATGAGAACTTGGGTCAAATCAGTGAACCTGAATTTGCCAGCTAATGCCCCTTTCAGTGTTTTAAAAAGAACAGAATTGTGACTACAACAAAATAGTACAAATGATATCCATGATAAATTTCTTTAAGAGTTAATCTGTAACAGTCAAACCAAGCCATAATTAGAGAATTGACTTAACCTATACCATGAAGAATCTTAGAATCTATTTTATATTCTTCCTTATTTCAATGTAAATAGTTTTATCTTTTTAAGGAAATGAGTGGAAAACCAGGTATGAAACTCAAACAGAAATAAATGAACAGCTTGAGAGACAAATACTGAATTTACAGAATAAAGTACAGGAAGCAAAATCTAATCTGAAAGATGGTAAGTATTTTGAAAAGAATGTCAGTAAGTACTTTAGTAATCTAGCATTGCTTGAAACAAACAAGTGTCTGATGCAAAAAAATGAAGCTCAGGTACTCAATTAGTCAATATAACTATTTTTTGATGACGGAGTTATAGCATTCTTTTTGTTTGTTTCATGTGTTATTATAGAAGTGTTACATACTTGTGATATGATGCTTTCATATAAAATCTAAGTTTTAAGTTATATGAATTTTGTCAAACAGCTCACCAAATAACCCTGTTTTTGTGTCCACACAGGGATCACAACTATGCTTCTTGTTTTTCATCTGTTGGCTATTACCCATTTGTTAATCTGCCACTCCTCCCAACCTACTTGACATTAACTTATGGCGATTACAGAAATTTAAGGATCTTCAGGAAGAAACTCGCAGAACAAATGTATTTTCAAATAGCTTCCAAGGGATATGAAATAGCACTGTTTCTCTAATTAAAACATTAACAATAGCTAGTCTATTATAAAATCTATTAAGCTAGGACCGTGGTAATAAATATAACACCACTTTTTGTTGTATTTATTTTTTTGCCATGAAGTTGTTGTTTCTCTTCATCTAAATATGAGTTTAAATATCCCTTCAATATAAGAATGACACTTTTTTTACAAATTTTTAAGCAAAATTTACAAACGACGGTAATTATTTTATAAAGTCGACTCCTTTGTAACACTTTTCAACTTATCAATCCATAAAACTTCATAGATAGATTGCATACATGTATATTGAATTTGTGCGCCTGATATATTTAAAATGTTTGAGGAATATTTTCTATCTCATTAATGCATTCACTTTCTGAGTATTGTTGAAAGATTGCCAATAGTACATTAAACTTCAACAATATATCCTATTTTCTATTTAAAGTGCAGGCCAGATAAGTAACAATAGCTCAGAAGAAGTTTATTAGTATTTTTTGTGTACAATGTTACCATAGTCTTAATTTACTCTTAAATAATTATTTCTATTGATTTTTATTGCAAAGATGAGAATTTAAATGAATCCTCCAGTGTTCAACAACGGAAAAAAACTAATTCACTTGAAAGTAAACCCTTTCCACAAAAACAACAGAAAATTAAGTCAATAGAAAAGACAAATAACACTGCAGTCAAAGGTAAAAAAAGTGTGTGAAAAACAAAATAAACAAGGCATGGTGTTTATTTCAAATAATTTAAATTTTTTTTACACTAGTAACTAACTTAGGAACTTGATAATCTAATTTAAAAGTTTCTGCACAATAATTGTGAAATATTTTATTTAGATGGTACAATGATATTTTGTTGTACCTTTGTCAAATGGAAATGAAGGAAACAAATAGTTATCTTAGTAACCTAACTCTGGCACAGGAGCATTTACAATTTGTAGAAAGTTGATTAAGTTTAAAAGGTAGAAAAGTTATACAATACAGTCTGTTCATGATGTATTTTATGCTTCACCATTGTCAAGCACAATACATAAAGGTTTGGCCTAATAATTCATATATATAGTTTGAATTGTCCATTTCTCCTAAAATTTTAATTCAATGTGATGCCAATTATAATTCATTACTGCAGTTATGTTGCCTGGTGCAATGCTTTCCAGTGTCATGCACTTTGCTAAGAGTCTAAAAACTCTTTCAAAAATAGCAGTACAGTAGGGCCAGTTAAACCTAATTGAGAACAATCTCACAAAGTAAGAAAGCTTTAAGACATATAGTCTTATAGAAGTTCAATAGTTGTCTTATGCTACAATAGGCCAAAAAAATCAAAGTCCCACACAAAAAAAAAAATGCCAAAGCAAAAGGCAGAGTAGTATGGGACAAATATGTGTAACCTAAATGGTAGATATTTCAAACCTTGACATCAACACATTAGCATAAACATGTAAAAAAACAGATATCTGTTATTTTATAACCCAAATATTGCTAAACAGCATGATTTTTATTTTGTTATTTTGACATCAACACATTAGCATATACATGTAAAAAACAGATATCTGTTATTTTATAACTCAAATATTGCTAAACAGCATGATTTTTATTTTGTTATTTCAAAAGTTTTAGTGTTTTATTGACAAAAATATCATTTAAATGATATTTATAGCCTGGTTTCTTTTATGAGTTTTTTTTTCTCCAAAACTTGCAGTCACTTTTATAAGTCACAGAATAGTATAATGAAACCTAGTGAACACTAGTTTCCTGGGACTATTTTCCCTCAAGCCTTCAATTACTTGGTAAATTTATTTGTCGTCATATGCTGTTATCCATATAATTCTGTAATTTCTGCTAGAGAGATGTGACTGATTGCTTAAGGATTATTGTAGCATAACGAAAACTTGTGAGAATTTTACTACTTGAAGACCATAGGTCTTAAAGTTTGCATACTCAGTGGCATTTTGTTTCATTGTGTTTTATGTGGCAGTTGAAAATTCCATTGCAGTGTAACATTCTCTTAATTGTTAGCTATAATAGTAATAATGTAGTCCATAGGATCTTCCATAGAAAGGCATGCTTCAATATAATCATTTTTTTTTTTAAAACAGTGTTGCAATGTATTTGCATGATTTAAACCTTTATTTGTTATAAAATTGAATACTTAATTCTGCAGTTGTGTTTTGATCTAATAACATGTGTACTTTGCTGTCAGATGACTTTTTCCCTGATGGTAGGGTACGACCTTATCGTCGTACAGTGCGACACAGAACAGGTACATATTTGTACTTTGGCTAAATATTGTTGTATAAATAACTAAAGTGTTCAATTGCAACTAACCAGGATTGAAATATATGTTAATAGACTGTAGTTTTTCAAGTGTTTAAACAGCTCTTAACATTGTTTTCTGGATGAACAGGAGCCCAACAGTAGCAGTAATTTAGAGTGGTCGAGTCTATCAGATAATAAATCTTTCAGCGATCAAGGGTTGAGCCTTTGAGGTGAAGAGTTTATTATTTTCCAAACATTGAATTAGTACGTCAAGTATTATCCCATTTTATTGCTAACTATTGATAAACAAGCATACCCTCTGTGACCAGTTGGCCAGTTATAGCTAATTTGGAAAATATACTTCTCTATGTTTGTGCATGGCTAATATATTTTACAACATTACTGTATAGATTTGGATGAAGCTTCTTAGTAGTTACTTATGATATAAAGATTTGTACTTGAAAGTCTTATTATTATGGTATAAATTTGTGCAGATTTCCCATTTTACTCAGAAATGACATCTTTGTGATTACTGTTTATATTTCTTTTTTGTTTGTTAAGTCTTAATAAACTTTTTCCAGTTCAGAACAGTATAAAAGGTGAGATATCACAATATTTTATATTTTGTTATGCTAGAGACAATTTAATGTGTGACTTTTTTAAATTTTTTGTGATAGGTTAATTAGAAATATATATATTAGGAAACGTTTTTTGCATTAACATATTTTCAAAATGATAATTTTTTTAAACTATTTAGAATAATTGAGGATAGTAGTAATTGTATAATCATCAGATATTTCAATTTTTAATAACATATTTAAAATATACATGAGCATATTTTTCTAATTTCTTTTGTGTTATTGTTCCACATTCAGTAAATGGATGTTTATTTGTCCATTGTTAGCCCTTTCATCTGATGTTTAGATGTTTATTTGTCCATTGTTAGCCCTTTCATCTGATGTTTAGACGTTTATTTGTCCATTGTTAGCCCTTTCATCTGATAAGTTCAGTAAATGGATGTTTAGACATTTATTTGTCCATTGTTAGCCCTTTCATTTGATAAGTTCAGTAAATGGATGTTTAGACATTTATTTGTCCATTGTTAGCCTTTTCATCTGATAAGTTCAGTAAATGGATGTTTAGACATTTATTTGTCCATTGTTAGCCCTTTCATCTGATGTTTAGACATTTATTTGTCCATTGTTAGCCCTTTCATCTGATGTTTAGACGTTTATTTGTCCATTGTTAGCCCTTTCATCTGATAAGTTCAGTAAATGGATGTTTAGATATTTATTTGTCCATTGTTAGCCCTTTCATCTGATAAGTTCAGTAAATGGATGTTTAGACATTTATTTGTCCATTGTTAGCCCTTTCATCTGATGTTTAGACATTTATTTGTCCATTGTTAGCCCTTTCATCTGATGTTTAGACGTTTATTTGTCCATTGTTAGCCCTTTCATCTGATGTTTAGACGTTTATTTGTCCATTGTTAGCCCTTTCGTCTGATGTTTAGATGTTTATTTGTCCATTGTTAGCCCTTTCATCTGATAAGTTCAGTAAATAGATGTTTAGACATTTATTTGTCCATTGTTAGCCCTTTCATCTGATAAGTTCAGTAAATGGATGTTTAGACATTTATTTGTCCATTGTTAGCCCTTTCATCTGATGTTTAGACGTTTATTTGTCCATTGTTAGTCCTTTCATCTGATGTTTAGACATTTATTTGTCCATTGTTAGCCCTTTCATCTGATAAGTTCAGTAAATGGATGTTTAGATGTTTATTTGTCCATTGTTAGCCCTTTCATCTGATGTTTAGACGTTTATTTGTCCATTGTTAGCCCTTTCATCTGATGTTTAGACGTTTATTTGTCCATTGTTAGCCCTTTCATCTGATGTTTAGATGTTTATTTGTCCATTGTTATAGCCCTTTCATTTGATGTCACAATCATTCCTTTCCCTTACTTAGCATGATCGATCCCATCATGCAATAGTCTGTATTTATATTCCATGATAATTTCTCTGTAAAAAGGTCATAATATAATTGTCATTCATGTTAGCTTTATTTTTACAATAACTCAATATAAAGTTCAATAGTTCTTAGGTCTCAGAAAAGAAGTTCTTAATTTCCTTGTTAAACAATAGAAGTTCTTAATTTCCCTGTTAAACAGAGTCCAGAGCTCTATAGGACTATCTGTCAAGATCAGACCTGAGATATTATATTTCACAAATAGGTGTATCTTCTAATTAAAGAAGCAGCTTCATACATAAGAATCATGAATTATTTTAACTTACATTATGTGAATACGATTTTACAAAATTAATTTCAATTAAAAATTAGCAGGTTAGTTATTAATTATAAGATGATTTAGTCACAAAAGCTTTAATAATCTCCAGCATTTTTTCACAAATTTGATATTTATGGTTATGTTTTTTATTTGTGCTATTTGATATGTAGTGTTACATTAAAATTTCAGTACGAACTAGAGCAGGTAGGAACATACAGTCCCGTTCAAGTATGATGAGTAATTCTATCCAAGGTTCTGGGTCAATAGTTGACTCTAAACCTGGATCAGCAACAACAAAATCAACAGGAATTGAAATAAACATTGCATTTAGTCCCAGAGAAGGTAACAATACTACTGTGGTCACATTACCTTTGTGGTCACACAAACCTTTGTGGTGGTGCATTCTCTCTACTCTAGTCAGTATGGTTATTTTGTCATTGTAAAACTTCTTCAAACAACTTCTCTGATTGTGTACAGTTTTCAAAATTAACAAAAACGGCTAACACCAGTACTTTATTAAGCTTTACAAGCTAGTATAAAATTAGTTTCACTAAATAGAAATTGAATATTGTTAGCTAGTATTAGAGATATCAGTTTTATAAGTAAGGAGATCTGCAGCTTTTTGGTTTGGCTGTTTTAAGTCTTTTGAGATGACACATGTTGAAATAAGCTTTATCAACTTTTGCAATAAACAAATCATCTGTTAGACCTAGATAAGTTGAATTTTTCTATAATACTAGTAAGATCAATTGTTTTCTTATTAAAGGAGCAATTTGGATGTTGGATGGTAAACATGTGATAGACATGATTTAGGACTGCAGATCTCTTTTATTAATCATTGTGTCTGCTTGAATATATAAAGTTGCTTGAAAACTGTACAGTAAGAGACTACACTTAATAATGCATTGAGTTGTTCACAGTTTTAAGAAGGAATCCTGTTATTGGTTTATAACAGCAGTTGTCACTTTTTGAATGGAGCACTTTGTGTCACAATCATGTAAGATTCATTCTCTGAGAATTTCAGAAAAAAAGGAATGCAGAAAATTATAGGTTTGATCAAGTTAATGAATGAATTTAGTCTATCTAAAATGCTAATTCAATTATTATTACATACAATAATTACTATGGCATGATCCTTTAATACCTGGTCAATACTGTGGCAATTGCAGTCTATTAGTTCATTCTGTCGTATTTATGGATAAAGAAGATGTTGGGTATATTTCAGTGTCAGTGAGACTTCAACTCAACAACTCACAAAAAACGCTCAAAGATCAAAACATATCAACTCAATTAGTCTTTTAAATTTTTGCATTTTAATGTTCTCATCTTAAACTGCTAAGCCTATTTTGATAAGTCCTGGAAGGTATTATGATATTTCCTCTGACAAATTCCCTCATTTCATTGTATTTGGAAAAAAACATGGATACCAAAGGCAATGATGCAATTACAATGTCAAATTTATCAAAACATTATTGGAATTGTGACACTACAGATTTTTCATATTGTGCTGATTGGTTGGGAATAATGTAAACTAATAGGATATGGTGTATTAATTCATTATACAAAATCCTTGCATGCTCCAAATACAAATCAAAGGAAAAATTCAATTGATAATGTGGAAACTGTATACCATACTAAGATTTCATGGGTGATCAGAATCAAACTTTCCATAAATCATGTGTGGAAAGTGTTTAAAAATGTTATATTTCAATTAATCAGGCAAGAAATTTGCATCTAAGATTCTGTTCTTAATTACAATCGGAAGAACCTGTATAAAGAACCTCTATTTCATGCTGATTGAGTATTATACATTGTTCCATTAATGCATTACATAGGTTCCATTGAATGCCTTATAAAGGAATCACACTTTCATTTTTTTCTCTGACACTCTTTGCCAATATCTACCTAACATATACCAGAAAGGCAGAAACCCTTTATCATCACATACTGTAACTTCCAATATAGATAGTGGGACATTTTCCACATTTTCTAACTATGAGTTAATTACTTGCATTCTACCAAGCCTTGTACAAACAAAGTTTATATTTTAAAACATATATAGATATATTCTATATTTTAAGTTAGTAAATAAAAGTAATGAAATGAAAAGGACTTGTGATAAAAAAAAATATGTTGAAGTCTAAATGGAAGCACATGAAAGTCAAATCACTATAAAAAGAATTATAAAAGAAAAATATGTTTTTCTTATCTACAATTTATATTTGTCCCATCTATAACTCTTAAGATTGGTGTACATGTATGTGATTTAAAATTCTTTGTCAAATATACTAGATTGCTTTTATGTTTTTGTTTGTGAAATTAAACCTAGTATATTCAAAATGACATGGATACAAGTTTGTTTCCTCAAATATTGAGTATAAAGTAATACATTTGCACCTGTAAAGTTAACATCCTTGTAAGCCATTACTATGCACTGATAATGTACTTTTAGAACCTATGTTTCATAAATATATAGTTTACTGTTTACTTTGACTAAGAAAGGTCATACACTATTAGAAAATATTAAATAGCAAAATACCTAGGGTTTTTAGCTCACCGTTCCGAAGGAACTGTTAGCTTTAGCCATCACTTGGCGTCCATCGTCATCAGTCATCGTCGTCGTCGTCCGTCTGGTGTAAACTATTTCAAACATCTTCTCCTCTGAAACTACTGAACCAATTCCAACCAAACTTAAACTGAATGATCCTTAGGGTATCTAGAATAAAGTTTGTGTTTTATTTTCTGTTTCGTCAAAAAACATGGCCACCATGGCTAAAAATAGAACATAGGGGTAAAATGCAGTTTTTGGCTTATATCTCAAAAACCAAAGCAGTTAGAGCAAATCTGACATGGGGTAAAAGTGTTCATAAGGTAAAGTTCTATCAGCCCTGAAATTTTCAGATGAATCTAATAACCCATTGTTGGGTTGCTGCCACTAAATTGGTAATTTTAAGGAAATTTTGCAGTTTTTGGTTATAATCTTGAATAGTATTAATGATAAAGATAAACTGTAAACAGCAAATATGTTCAGCAAAGTAAGATCTACAAATAAGTTTTATGACCAAAATTGTCAATTGACCCCTTAAAGAGTTATTGCCCTTCAAGGACAATTTTACACAATTTGTTTATCATGTTTTCTAACTTTAAAAAATCTTCTCCTCTGAAACCACTGAACCAATTCCAACCAAACTTAAGCTGAATGATCCTTAAGGTATCTAGAATAAAGTTTGTGTTTTATTTTCTGTTTCGTCAAAAAACATGGCCACCATGGCTAAAAATAGAACATAGGGGTAAAATGCAGTTTTTGGCTTATATCTCAAAAACCAAAGCAGTTAGAGCAAATCTGACATGGGGAGAAGTGTTCATAAGGTAAAGTTCTATCAGCCATGACATTTTCAGATGAATCTAATAACCCATTGTTAGGTTGCTGCCATTAAATTGGTAATTTTAAGGAAATTTTGCAGTTTTTGGTTATAATCTTGAATAGTATTAATGATAAAGATAAACTGTAAACAGCAAATATGTTCAGCAAAGTAAGATCTACAAATAAGTTTTATGACCAAAATTGTCAATTGACCCCTTAAAGAGTTATTGCCCTTTAAGGACAATTTTACACAATTTGTTTATCATGTTTTCTAACTTTAAAAAATCTTCTCCTCTGAAACCACTGAACCAATTCCAACCAAACTTAAGCTGAATGATCCATAGGGTATCTAGAATAAAGTTTGTGTTTTATTTTCTGTTTCGTCAAAAAACATGGCCGCCATGGCTAAAAATAGAACATAGGGGTAAAATGCAGTTTTTGGCTTATATCTCAAAAACCAAAGCAGTTAGAGCAAATCTGACATGGGGAGAAGTGTTCATAAGGTAAAGTTCTATCAGCCCTGAAATTTTCAGATGAATCTAATAACCCATTGTTAGGTTGCTGCCATTAAATTGGTAATTTTAAGGAAATTTTGCAGTTTTAGGTTATAATTTTTAATAGTATTAATGATAAAGATAAACTGTAAACAGCAAATATGTTCAGCAAAGTAAGATCTACAAATAAGTTTATATGACCAAAATTGTCAAATGACCCTTAAGGAGTATTGCCCTTTGAGGATAATTTTACACAATTTGTTTATCATGTTTTCTAACTTTAAAAAATCTTCTCCTCTGAAACTACTGAACCAATTCCAACCAAACTTAAGCTGAATGATCCTTATGGTATCTAGAATAAAGATTGTGTTTTATTTTCTGTTTTGTTAAAATACATGGCCGCCATGGCTAAAATTAGGACATAGGGGTTCTGTATATAGATATATCTCAAACACTTAAGCCATAAGAGCAAATCTGATGAGAGGTTAAAATGTTCATTAGGCCAAGTTCTATCAGCCATGAAATTTTCAGACGAATCTAACAGTCCATTGTTGGGTTGCTGCCACTAAATTGGTAATTTTAAGGAATTTTGCAGTTTTTGGTTATTATCTTGAATATTATTAATGAAAAAGATAAACTGTGAACAGCAAAAATGTTCAGCAAAGTAAGATCTACAAATAAGTTAAATTACTTTAAAAAATCTTCTCCTTTGAAACTGCTGAATCAATTTCAGCCAAACTTGGGCTGAATGAGTTTCAGAGTATCTAGTATAAATTTTTTATTTTATTTTCTTGTACGTCAAGAAACATAGCCACTATGGCTAAAATGGAACATAGGGGTAAAATGTATTTCTTTGCTTTTGAAGAAAATATGACAGATACAAAGAACATCTCAATGGAATTTTTAAGCCACTCATTAATATATATTAAAAAGCAAAAATAATCATTGATGAAAGATTTAAGCAAAAAATTACAGGTGAGCGATTCAGGCTCTTGAGAGCCTCTTGTTTGTATAGTTGATAGTTACTTAAATAATGATATAATGTTCTTAATTGATAAAATGAGGAAGATTCAAGTCAACAAAGGAATTTGCTAGGCATAATAGCATATTGATTGGTGAAGAATTAAGAAGAATGATCTTTAAAACTTAAAGATGGAATGCAACTTATTTATATGTTTAAAAAATCCTGCTTATTTAGTGGCCCTAATTAAGTAGTTTGTCTTTTTCATAAGTAAACACCTTATCAGATTATTATTGATCTTTTTATTAGCTCACCTGACCCAAAGGGTCAAGTGAGCTTTTCTCATCACTTGGCATCCGTCGTCCGTCGTCGTCCTTGTTAACTTTTACAAAAATCTTCTCCTGAAACCACTGGTCCAAATTAAACCAAACTTGGCCTAAATCATCCTTAGGGTATCTAGTTTAAAAAATATATCCGATGATCCCACCCACCAATCAAGATGGCCACCATGGCTAAAAATAGAACATAGGGGTAAAATGCAGTTTTGGCTTATATCTCTGAAACTAAAGCATTGAACTGAAATTTTCAGATGATGGGTTGTCGCCCCTAAATTGGTAATTTTAAGGAAATTTTGCAGTTTTTGGTTATTATCTTGAATATTATAATAGATAGAGATAAACTGTACACAGCAAAAATGTTCAGCAAAGTAAGATCTACAAATAAATCAACATGCAGGGCTCACACTACTTCAAAATCAAAGGGAGAAGTGACTTCTCTTTTTGAAACTGGTAGGGAGAAGTGGTGAGATTTGAAAGAGCAGTGCTCGTTCGCTCGTGACGCTACAATGTTTTTACTATAAGGGCAATATGTATCCTTTTTTTTTATATAGGTGTTTAATTCATACCTGAGTCAATTAAAGTAACAGTTGTTTCAGTTTATGTCTTAAATAGTCATTTATAGTTGCATAATTATATTAATCCTCTTGTCAGAATCTGCCAACTAAATATCTAGCACTTAAAATAACTTTTTGATAACAAAAAGGAAAAGAAAGTATCATATATCAATTAAAATGCAATTAAAAAACTATAATGTTTATCATCTTAATGAAATTCACTGTTTCTCATTAAAAAGGTATATAAATTTAACAAAGTTAAGCAACTTTAATCAATAAATTTAAACAATGCATTTACATGGAAATATATATATTTAGCAAGTAGATCTAACCAAAAGTCTATTAATGGGTGTGGAATGCGTAATTTTCACTTTTGGGGTCATTATTCTTTTGTCAGCTGTTCAATTCAGGCTGTAGTTATTACAGTAAGAATACGGATTTCGGTCATAGCTGGTCCGATTCCTATGAATACCGCCTCTGATCCGTGGTTCGTACAAATATTTCAATGGCGGACGAAGAAAATTTACAAAAATAAACAAAGTTTGACAAGCGATTCGGAAATGAATATGATGCTTTTAATGCAATCAATGGATCAAACATTAACTAAAGGCAATTTCTAATGAAGTAACAAACTTATTTTGACGAAAATCAGAATGTTTTGATATACGATCTCGAGTAACAAGTACCGGTACAAAATACTTCATAAAAGTTGTTTCATTGAAATAAAATACGACCAATCTGTAAAGTCATTACTTTCACATCTTTTCTAAAGAAATAAATAGTTTGTGTTTTTGAATATGCTGTTTCATTGACTTGGTAAGAAGGGGAAATTGCTGATGACGAAAGCAACTGCAAGCGACTATTGTGAACACCAGAATGACTAGATATCGCTTTTGATGGTCGGGCAAAGCGAAGTGAGGGACAGGAAAGCGACTTTTTCGCCCCAGTCACCTGCTAGCGTGAGCCCTGACATGACCAATATTGTCAATTGACCCCTTAAGGAGTTATTGCCTTTTAAAGTCAAATTTTCACAATTTTTCGTAATTTTTGTAATATTTTACAAAAATCTTCTCTGAAATTATCCTTAGGGTATCTAGTTTAAAAAATGTATCCGATGACCCTGCTCACCAACCAAGATGGCCACCATGGCTAAAAATAGAACATGGGGGTAAAATGCTTTTTTTGGCTTATATCTCTGAAACTAAAGCATTTAGAGCAAATCTGACATGGGGGTATAAATGTTCATCAGGTCAATTTCTATCTGCCCTGAAATTTTCAGACAAATCTGACAACCTGTTGTTGGGTTGCTGCCCCTGAATTGGTAATTTTCAGGAAATTTTGTAGTTTTTGGTTATTATCTTGAATATTATAATAGATAAAGATACATTGTAAACAGCAAAAATGTTCAGCTAAGTAAGATCTACAAATAAGTCAACATGACCAAAATTGTCAATTGACCCCTTAAGGAGTTATTGCCCTTTAAAGTCAATTTTTCACTATTTTTCGTAAATATTTCTAATCTTTTACAAAAATCTTCTCCTCAGAATCTACTTGGGCAAATGGAATTAAACTTAGCCACAATTATTATTAGAGTATCTTGATTGAAAAATGTATCCAATGACCCTGCCCTACAACCAACATGGTCCCCATTGGTAAAAAATAGAACATAGGTGTTTACTATAGAAGTCTATGGGAAAAATGTAAAAAAACAATTTCAAATGGTCACAACTTGAAAACTAATTTAAATAATGATAAGGGGTCTTCAGTAACTATTGTAAGACTTACATAGGGAGGACTTGATTTTTTTCCAGGGAGTGCAATTTTTTAGGGGGGGGGGGGGGGGGGTGCTAATAATTTCTCCTTGATATGTTCCATTTTCAGAATTATTCAGTGTTACTTTTTCTATAAACTATTGTTATATCTTTTCTTTTATCATACTTATATTGGGTGAATGCCTCTCAGACACGGCGGGTTAGTCGGGGTCAGGGGAACCCCTGCCTAAATGTTTTTTGAAGGATGTTCCATAACATTTAAAGGCATTTTCAGCATTATACAGGCCCTGGGTGAAATAAATTTTGGAGCGGAGGAAAGTAAATTTTTTATTTTTTGTTAATTATCTTGAATATCATTATAGATTGAGATATACTATAAACAGCAAAAATATCAAGCAAAGAGAGATCTACAAATAAGTTAACATGACCAATTGGCAATTGACATCTTATTGGAGTTATTCAGCTAGTCCTTTAAAGTTATTTTCTGCAATTTATTGGTAATTTTTGTAAATCTTTTAAAAAATCTTCTGCTTTTAATTTAACTACTGGGCCAAATTAAACCAAACTTGGCCTCAATTATTATTAGGGTATCTATATGATTTTAACCTTATTTTACATGATTTCCAAAACCACAGTAGATACAGGTGAGCGACACAGGCTCTTCAGAGCCTCTAGTTTAAATATTAATACAAATTATCACACAAAAGTTGACAAATTATTTTGCCAGATTATATTTAAGGAATGACTGCTTCTGTCCATGAAGAAATAACATCAAAAATGTGGTGCAAGCTGGTTATTTAAAAGTGTGCACCACATTTTTTAGGTTATTTTGAATAGACAGAAAAAATATTACAGTCATTCCTTATAATTTAATTCTAAAAAGAAGTAAATCATTATAAAAATGTTGATGACGTCATGGTCAGATGACAAAATTATGTCTATAAGCTGATAGACAAAACACTTTCAGCCAATCAGAAGATGTGTTACAGATATATGTCAGCTGTTGATATTTTACAATGACAAAACTAACCTCTCTTTCTAACCTTGTCTCCCATTTAGATTTTATTTTAAGTTTGTACTTTCATTTCCGCAGTAATTACTCGTTCCTTCACTTATTGACAAAAATATACACATATACACGATCATGATCAGTTACAGCTTAAATTATGTGTTTGTCAATTTTCTTGCAACTGATCTGTTTACTTCTAAATTTATCAAAAGCTATTTGAATTTGCTAGGCATTGAAATCAATACTGCTTTAAGTTCAAATAGCTACCTGAGCAATTTTTGTTTAAACACTGATATTTTTACAACCAAAACCATATCCATGTTATCCAGCTCAATTCCAATTTAATCAAGACATATTTAAAACAAATTGCTACCTTTGATTTATCTGAGTTCCACATGAGCAATACGTGATTTTTAATGCTTCCTGAACAAAATGTTGTGGAGAATAATTAATTGCTGCTTTATCTCTCTGTCTATCTGAATCCATCTATTTCCATATAATATTTTAAGTTTCTGTTGCAGTTAAAGGACCTTTTAACCTTGAAACATAATACTATTTACAACTGTATGATATGAAGGTCAGAGTTTAATTGTCACTGTTGCTGCAATTACTTTCCGGAGTTAATGCCCCTTGAATTATAACTTTTACAACTTTAATTATTACATACCATGAAATGCAGGTTAATGAGATGGCTCTGACATGTAAATATAGCATATATAGAAATGAAATAATTTGGATACAAAATGGTCCTCAGCTTGTTTATCAAGCCCTTCATATCTCATTCTTTTGAACCTCATGAGTCAGATAATACTAAATGTAGCTAGTGTTATCCTTGTAAAAAACACAACTTTTATAGCATACTGAAGCAGGAGAATGTAGTAATCATTGTTGAGGATATCTTTTGTTCCTCCATTTGTGAATTATCTAACAAAAGGGGGATGCATGTTGTGTTTGCAACACCTCAACTGAACCAATGACTGATTTTCAGAAATTTGGTTTCACAGAATCTTTCTTATATAATGCTATTTGCACTTTACATAATATTTTGTTTGTTTATCCAATTGGCTTTAAGGATTTCCTTTGCAAAGCAAGAACCTTAAAATATCTACATATATGTGTAGGCATTTTGTATCTGCAATTCCTCCTAAACCACTTAATTGATATTTTCTTACATGATGTGATTTTGCACTAGTTAATTTATAATTTGGTGGCACAGGTTTTTTTGTTTCCCATAAGCAAAACATAATTGTCATATCTATTTAAAAAAAGAGTTGAGTGTATGAATTTGTGAATTTTGCTGACATTTTTTGCTTTCTGTCAGCTTTCTGTTTGTGGAGCATCTGTTGACTGGTCCAATCTTTTAAAACAGCTTTTGATCATTTTAAAAAAAAAATCTCTTGCAAGGAAAATGCTAAGCAATGTAATGGTTTTTGGCTGTATGTTATATTAAAACAATATAAAAATATAAAGATGTGGTATGATTTGCCAATGAGACAACTCTCTACCAACAAATACACTTATAAGAAATATTTACAATTGCTTCTCGAAAGATTAACACTGTGCTTTACCATGAAAGAGTAATGAAGTTTTCTTTTTTTGGATTTATACATTTTTACAAACTGAGTATCTATAAAAAGCTTAATAAACAGAGTAAATGGTGACTACTCATTCAAATTCCTGAACAGTGATAAAATATGATAGTTTAGAAAGTTATAAATAAATAAAGATGCCAATGAGATATATAGCAACTCAACAGGACAAAAAAAAACCAAAAAACCCAGAAAATGCATGTTCAGTTCAATATATGATTTTTAACAATATGTAATCATCAATACCATATGTTAAGCCCTTAATCACAGGAAATATGCATATGGCCTTGTTGTGAATTACTGATTACCTGTAATGATCTGCCATCAATGTCATAACAAAAAAATATTATGATTTAATTATAGACAACCCATGATGAGTTTAAAATGTGGCAGGATTAAACTTGTTTTTCAGTAAATTTTATTAAAATTGCCATTTACCATTACCTTGTCTGTTATATTTGATGTGTGAACTTTATGTTGGGTTTTCGTAGGGCATAATTGATTTACATTGGTTAAGTGACCTGGGTTGTTGAAACATTTTGACAAATAAGTTATTCACATTTAGTGTTGTGAATACTAACTCTTCTCCCTGTGTTATCCAATTCTGTGGAATATCAATATTGAGAAAAATAAACATAAATCAAAGTACTGAAGTACTGAACATCGGATGACCACAAGTTCTTGAGGATGGTCAAAATCACTTGTCTCAGAAAAAAACAACATATCTCTTTACCTGAAACTGAGGTTAATGTACAGAGATATATTTTTTTCTGAGACAAGTTCGTGCGTGGATGATGAATAAATGACAGGAAATTCAACTTCACCATAATAACTATTATATTGTAGTGATACAAATCAGTATACATGGTGGACACTTTTCTGTAAAAATTCGATTTTTCTAAGATTGGATACGAGTAGGCATTCATATTTTCCCGCAAAAACAATTACAGAGTTACCGGTCCTCGCAAAAAGTTCTCTGAGATATTCTTCCGCATGCTTTAACACAATTTTTCGGTACGTCTGCATTGATATTATCAATGATTTTTTACTTATATATATATATATCGAACTACAAAACATTTTCATATTATTAATTTATGTTGTAAACAAAAATATTTTTATCAGTATTCATTGAAGAGATGTATTTATATCAAACGATAAGGAATGTTATTTTGCATTCGTTTATGTGCGCATATTTATCATGTTTATAGATCGGTTACAAACCCAAAACTAATTTACATAATGGAAATCTAGGCGATAGCAATACATCTGAATGACCCCAAGGTCATCGCGATGTAAAAATCAGTTCAGAAAAATATTTATCCCAACATGCAAAAGATTCAAAGAAAAACAATGAAACACTCCAATCGTGTTTCAAACTTTTATTAGGTATTAGAGTCAACAACCAATGCCAAAAAAAACCAAACTTTAATATGGATCTATTTTTGGGTTTTTACTTGTAACTGAAATTATCTTTCATATTTGCTATTTTAGTTAGTGATTTGATTTCTATGCCTTTTATGTTATATTGTAACATTAGGTAGAGGTTGTAGAATAATATTTATATTCTGTATTACTCTTTTTCTGTTTTATTTTCAAGGACTGATGAAAGAAGACTATTTTTTGCAGGAAAAATAATAATTTCTCATGTATTTTTGCTAAATAACATTAATTTTGTACAAGGCTTTCATTGATTGTAATATAAAGATGTACAATAATATTCTTCTTTTTTCTTTATTACAATTTTGGATTTTGTTTGCTAAAATATTGTACATTTTAGTTTCAAAACTTTTGGTCTCAAGTAAACAGTTTTTTTATTTAAAACTACATTAAAGTAGTATCCCGTTGATGTTTTATATATGTTTATTTGCTTTTATTTGTTTTATTTTTTGTGCTTAATTATTTTGTTTGTGTGTTTTTTTCTTTTTTCATTTCCTTTTTATGCTTCCTCAAAAAATTATTTTGGGAACAAACAGTCATCACTGTGGTATGGGTCCAAAACAAATGGTATTTGGATTTTTATTTGAAATAAAACTTATAAGGATGGAAGATTATGGGAAGGTGAAGAAGCCTATTGATTAAGAGAGAAAATTTTGATTCTAGATCCCTGAGAGAGAAAAAAATTGGACAATAAACTGTCTTAGTTGCATTGTTTTGGATAATAACCTAAGAGTATGCCATTATGGATTGTAACACACTTGTTTCTGGCAGTGCCAACTTTTAATAATTTATATTTTGGTGTCTGTCATTAAAGTTGAGGGTGACTGTTGAAGTACCATTGGGATCCACATCTGCATACACTTACACAGCAGGTTCTAGAGATCAACTGATTTTGATTGAATTTTAGTTTGCCTCTATGAAATTGAGAGGGACTATTGGTTTACCAAAGGTTTGTGTATGCTGCATGTGCATCCACAGCTCAGCATAAAGTTAAATCACAAAAATACTGAACTCCGAGGAAAATTCAAAACGGAAAGTCCCTAATCAAATGGCAAAATCAAAAGCACAAACACATGTGATAGAATGTGAGACCAATACTACAAACTAGAAAAAGGATAGATGAGACATAGTGAATGCTTTTAACTTTCATTAAAGTTTTATACTCTAATGAATAAGCTGTTCATTTTTGTAAATTTAAAAAAGATATCAGAAGTTGACTAAGAATAATCTTGCATTTACTTATTTTGATGAATGTTTATTTGGTTTTTCCTTTTGGTGCTTTAAAACTAAGGCACCAAATAAAGTATGACCACAGCCAAAATATCCCAATTTATGTTATTACAATTTATGTTGGAGTTCTCTTAAAGCTGCTATTAAGTGAACAATAATAATATATGATATAAAGATGCATGTAAAGGAATATAATAGTGTTAATTTAAGAAGTATATCACTCTGACATATATATATTGTGTGCTTCATTGACACATAAAGTTGTAAATCATTCATTCTCAGATAACAACTGACCTACAATCGTATATCTTGGTCTAAGGACTAAGGATACTAGGGGAGCATACAGTTCTCCATAGAAATAAGTGATTCTAACATATATTGTATTCTTCATTGACTTTTATAAAGTTTTATTTTCCATGTGAGTTCTCAAATACTAAGTGACCTACATTTCAGTGAGTTATATTATTGATATGAGAGCATTCTCTAATTTTACAATAGTTGTAATACATGTGAGAGGAAATGCATGAAGCATTACTTAACCAAGAAAGTTTGTTTTGCCAATTAACCAATTGATTTTTGTTTCATTTTTTAACCTAAATGGTTTTTTCATATGAAATTAAAAGATGTGCTTGTTGATAGTTAGAGAGCTGTATGAGAAACATTTTTTTTCACTCTGAATTGGTTAGATGAAATTAACTTCAATTAAGTATATAAAAAAGTAAAGTTAACATTATTGCTCTGTTTAATCGTAAATATGCGGGAAAATATTGAAAATGTGATACCATCAGCCCTTAGTAGCCAGTGCCAATATATATTTTGTCTGAGACCTTATAATAAAAATATTCTTCAAAATACTGAAATTTTTTAGGTTAAACTTGTGAAAAAGTGTTGAATCATTCTTATGATATATTTGAGCTCAGTAATAAAAGAGGGATGGATGAAATGGGAGACAGAGAGAATAAATGGAGATGAAATAAAACATGAAGACAGTAACATTAGCAGAATAAAAGGGTCTTTTTTTTTTTTATCTCCTATGTAATTTGGTGGACCTGTATTGTTCATCTCTTTATTGTCTTGCCTGTGACGAAAATCACGGAAAGAGAGACATAGGGATTGTTTTTCTAGCGACGGCTGCAGCAGGGGTGTCAACAATAGTTAAGTTTTCTGCTTAAGTTAGTTTGATAGGAACTACTTGTGATAGATCATTGATATTTAATATAAAGTTGCATTACTATCAGTACATATCAGTTTGACGACTATTTAGTGATGATGGATGGCTGCTTAACATCCAGCGGCAAATTAATATGCATATTCAGGACGAGAACATGTTAACATTATATGAATATTTACCCTGCTTTGTACTAAACCGACACGCTGAGCCGGATATTTAACATGCTAGCTCACAAGGAAACAGTCCGCAGGAAGACATGTCACCTTACCCGGACACATTATTCTGACTCTGAGCCAACCAGTCTTTGCTCTTACTCCTTAAAGCTGCATGCTTGGCGGAGAAGCAGCAAATACCTATTTTAAAGTCTTTGGTTAGACCCGGCCGAGGTTCGAATCCATGACCTCCGGCAATTGAGACAAACACGCTACCAGGAGACCACCGAGGCGGTAGTTTGATAGGATCTACTTGTGATAGATCAATGGTATTTTATATGAAGTTGCATTACTATCAGTACATATCTGTTTGACGACTATTTTGAGGCCTTGCCCCCTAGGTCATGATCCAGTGACTTTGAATTATCAATTTTCAAATGTTAAGTTTTCTGCTTAAGTCAGTTTGATCAATGATATTTTGTATAAAGTTGCATTACTATCAGTACATCTCAGTTTGTAGACCATTTCTAGACCCTGCCCACAAGATCATGGTCCAGCGACTTTGAATTAATAAGCAATGTTGCTGTCCATCAGATTGTCTTTTTCTGAATTTTATGCGGACAGGCGAGACATATCCTTGTGCCAACAGGTTATTATTTATAAATAGTTATGATTTCAAGATTTCAGGTATTCACCATATTTTTATTATGTCTTAATATCCACAAATTTTCAAATACCACTGAAAGTTCTTTATCCGGATTCAGATGAATGTATTTATTTAAATGTGTCCTTGCAAATTTTTCCAACGTTATATTCTGTTAATCATTGAAATTCCTTTATCTGTTGTTCTGAAAGTAGCAGCTTTTGTGAACAAATTTTTGAAATAAAAAGTAAGTTAACTGAACAAAACACTAAGAATTTGAATTGTATAATGCATATTATATATATATATATATATATATATAAAAATATATATGATAGAATTGATGAAATTTTTTATAGGTGTTTGAAAATTAATGATTAAGTTTTTGTTTTGTAGCAGGTAAAACACCACGAGATATGAATAGATTTGATGATTTATCTGATGTAAGTATTTCATTCAAGAATGATTTACATACCTTAAGCCAGGATTTTATATAGTTTGGTATGCTGTATGGGTTTTGCTCATTGTTGAAGTTTGTAAAATGGCATATAGTTGCTAATTTCTATGTCATTTGGTCTCTGATGAAAAGCAGTCTTATTGGCAATAATATTTTGTTAATAATCATACAACATCTTCTTATTCTTATAACAGATTTCTAAAAATCTTGATGCAACATTCAAGGTTCCTATTAATTTTTAAGTTTCTGTTTTGACTTTGAATTCCTCCAGAGTGCTAAAGGACAAGGTTCACTTTAGACCAAATATGGCCTTGAATTTCAACTTTATCATAAAATGTCACAATAGCCATAATTTGGTTCTTAAATGGGTCTATTTCAAAAGCCTTACCACTAGGTTAAACATATCTCTTCATAAGAGTACATTCTAGGCTTCTAAGTCAGCACATTTTGGATATATTGTCAAATATGATGATTTTGTACATTTTTCATACTTAAAAGCTTGAGGAAAGCCTTGGCAGCAACCCACATTCCAAAATGTTTTGTAACCAAGAGTTGTCAATGATGATATTGAATCCCTAGAAACAAACATTTTCTGGATCAGGGGTGGCGACCAAAGTTTATTTTGCTAAAAACTGTTAACAATTATAGAAAATTTGACCAAAACTGACATTTCAACACAAATAATGCATAATTTAGGGGTCATTTTTTCCTCATTTATATTGTGATGTGCCAAAAAGAAGTTATTTTGTATTAATAGTAATATCACAACTATTTCTAAATGATATTTGTAGTATTTTGGCCTGATTAAAAAAACATCAAAATATAAGGGCTAATTTCAACCCTTTGTGAACTTACTCCTTTTGACTCATTCTCTAACTGGGCTTGCACATTATTTAACCCCAGAATGTACTGAACCAGATATTTATTTAGCTATTTTTTTTTACAGAAAAGTTAAAACTTCTCAATAAAATACTGAGACAAAAGTCATATATATTGATAAAAGAATACATAATTTAAATAGTGTTGTGAATAATTATGTTGAAAATAATTAAGTTACATCTTTTTATAATTTGCAGGCAAATCCACATATGATAAGAATGTTGGAAAAAGAAAAACAAATGTTGTCAAGTCAACTGAGAGATTTGGAATGGAGATTAGATCAGGAATCAAAGGTATATACATAGAAATATTTGTTATTTAAGAGTATTCAGAAAACAACAAACCAGTGAATTTAATAGGTATCTTATCGTCTTAATATTATGATACCACACAAAAAGGAAAAGACTTGTGTAACAATACTAATAATTATGTACGAATAACATGAAATAATATCGTAATGACAAATTTTTTAGTACATATGGCCTTCGTCAGTTTCAGCAGATTTTCATACTGTATAAATGCATTTTGAAAACAGATTGACACTGATTAAAGCCATTTTTTGCTGAAATATTTCTCATGATATTATTTAATCTTATTTTTACATAATTATTATTTATCAGTATCTTTGCACAACTTTTTAGACTCAAGATATAAAAGTTCATATTCATTTTATATTTAACAAAAAATTATACCAGACGGGTAAAATTCAACTTTAATAAAAATAATATTGCCACTCTTAAGAGTGGAGCTAATTATTACAATCACATTTTTTGACATTATTCTCAGGAACTAACAAACAGAATGACTTCTGATTTGTTTAGCAGATTGATTGTGATGAGTTGTAATGTATAAGCATTTTTCAGATCTGTCAGACACCTATTTTCTATTATTACTATAATAGTATGTGTTGCGATATAGTCTATTTGCACTGATGCAGAGTACAGTAAACAATAAATCAACATTTTCTGTTTGTCGATTACTTTGAATTTTTCAATATGTTGAATAAGAATTTATTTTTTTGTCACACTTTTTTCAAATACTACGGAACAGAAGGACTTCGTATTTGGTCAGCAGCTCAACAGTAATGAGTGCTTTTCTGGAATTGTTAGACACCAGTACTTCCTGTTTGCCAATACTTTGAATTATGATTTGTGGTATGCTTAGCACTACAGTGTGTGCATACTTGTTAATCCTAATAATGAGATTTTCATGAGTCTTCAAAATTGACCTGAATCATTACTAAAAAAGAAAATTAAACAAAAAAATTAACTAGAAAAATTTCAGCTTATTAATTCACCTTACAGAATAATCACGTTGGGTGTGTCAAATTACTATGCATGAATTTTACAAGCTTATCATCCTGCAAGTTTTTGGATTATAGGGATCATGTCAACTCATACTTTTACCAACTCGTACCCAATTTTCATATATTACCTTATATCGGGTTATTTTATTTTCGCTTATTTTGGCAGATAAATGAAATTGCGAAAAATTTATGCATACGTTTGGTACTTTCTAATTGCTGAAGATTTTTGTGATCGATCTATTTGTTTTTCCTGTGTCAATCATTTAAGAGTGTAAGGTACTCTGTCAGGTATTTTACCCTTTTAAATTATATAAGAGTTGTAAGCCACTCTTGATAATTTTATAACCTAATTAGTACATCCAAAGTCCAGTCAATTTTGTAACTATTCAACTGTT
Organism: Mytilus californianus; assembly: GCF_021869535.1. NCBI lineage: Eukaryota > Metazoa > Mollusca > Bivalvia > Mytilida > Mytilidae > Mytilus > Mytilus californianus. Next base: position 80,563,852 of record NW_026262745.1, on the reverse strand, counting down.
ACATTTACAAAAAGTTTGTTCATCTGTGACAAATATTCTATTGATTAACTGTATATAATGAAAAAATAAGACGTCATTCAGGGAAAAAAATGGACACTTGTTTAAGTTAAGTGACTTTTGTTTTTAAGGTTCATGTGGACCCTTTGGTTAAAATGGCTGCTTTTTTACCTCAAAATTTACTCTGAGTACAGACTAATCTGTGCATCTGGAAAAGTTTTAAGGCATAGCATGCCCTAGATAAATAAAATTCAAATGCATTTTATGTTTTAGAAAATTAAAAACTTAACTGGATATTGCTGTGCACTTTTTTTCGTCCCTGCAGAAGATGATAAAATTAATAAACAGTTGAGTTTCACTTGATACCACTCAGGTACATAGTTTAAATCACCAATTATTGTCAGGTATCTATTGTCCCTCTTTTGTCCAATTCAATCAATACAGTTCACTTCAATTATTACCTGTGGGGAAGTTCTCAAACCTCTTTCCTAGCTTTGTTTATTTTGGCACCTTCTGGAGAAATGAAAAAAAGTGCACTGCAAAATCCAGTTAAGTTTTTTAATTTTTTGAAAGAGAAAATGTATTTGAATTTTATTTATCTAGAGTATGCTATGCTTTAAAATTTTTCCAGATACTCAGGTTTGTCTGTACTCAGAGTAAATTTTGAGGTGAAAATGCAGCCATTTTAGTTGAAGGGTCCACATGAAAATAAATAACTGCCAACATTTCAGTATCCGCCAAAATGTTTAATTGGGAATTAGGAATCTGCCAAAATAAAAACCGCCAAAATTTTTCGTATGCTTTGTTGCCACTAAATCGGTAACTTTCACACCTGCGAAAAAATTCATATGCAATTTTGAATAAAACAGTTATTTTCAATCATATTAAATTTCAAAAAAAATTATATTTATGTTGATTATAAAATATACTAATAAGTGATCATAAGGGGATAAAAGACCTGCAAACTGATTAGATTGGGGTAGATTAAAAAAAACATAGAGAGGTTAAAAAGCCTAAATTTCGTATTAAAAGCAGCACTTTGAATTTCAAAGTCTGTTTATTGGGGTATACTTTTAAAATCACCATTTTCGCCAAAAAGCAAAAATTATGACTTTAAAGTTTTACATTTTTACAAAACTCAGAAGGTAAAATGCATTAATGTAGTGTTCTTATAATCTACTAAGTATCCAATATATATATGTAACACTCAGAAGTGTCCATATGACATCACTTAACTCCAAAACATGTCTAGTTCATGAAGCACACCAAAACATGTCCTTTTCATGAATGCACCATGTCCATATTTTAAAAACGCTCAAATGTTTCCATTTAAACTAAAAAGTGTTTTGTTATCACAAATGTTGTTTGAAACGAAATCCAGTCAGGTTATCACAGTGACCTTAGACTCAAAGTGCACAGAAAGAAAATTCTTGATTAGGTTATTATATGTTCTTCCTTAATTGTAATTTTTCCATTTTTTTTTTTTTCTTTTTTTATCTCAGTCAGTATATCAAGTAAGTTTTTCCACAGCTTGGATCTAACCACAAATATTGATTATTGTTTTGTTTGTTTATTAAATTTGAATAGATTTGCATATTTAAAACAGCTTCAGTTCACTTTTTGGACCTCTGACCTTCTCTGCAATTTTACGAAGTCTCCATTTTGGATTTTACTTCTTTTAACTCCATATTTTTATCTTCGGGAATTGTGCCAAAAATACATCTGTATTGACAACTTGGATAGCTGTTTATTCAATAATATTTTTCCCCCATTTGGACATATCCATTGATTGAGTTTACCATAAACATTCCTTGAATCACAGACAACATATTAGCTCTAAAAGTTTTTAGAGGTTCTGATGCTTTAAAGTTTCAGCGGATATTAATTTGTCGGCCGAGTTTGAGCAAAGTAAATAATCGGATATGTTTGCGGGAAAAGAAATCTGACATGTTTGGGCGAGATATGATTTCGTGAAACCGATTGGGCGAAATGGACACGTTTGAGAGTGTTACATATATATAAACATTTTGATTTGTTTAATTCGTGTGGAAGCTTTATGACATAAAAAAAATGGTGAAGTTCTCAGAGATAAAAAAAAATTCTTCAACACACACCCATCAAAAAAATCAGTTGAAAAATCAATTATTAAAAATTCAGATTTCCAGCTGAGGATGAGTTAGTATACCGTGTTTCCTCATTTTCCAACAAGGGAGAAAACTGATGAATTTGTTACTTAACAAATCAAAGAGATTTATGCTGCATTCTCCATACTATCTCGGACAAGTTCAATTATGTAATACAAAATTACCATTTAGTTTAGACGATTTATCTATTTTAATGATACATAACACTACTACTTAAATGTGTATGAGTTGGTTAAAGTACAAGTTGGATGAGTACGAGTTGGCAAACAGAGCTCCAGATAAGAATTCACAAATTGGGGTTTTTACCCATCATTTTTTTATGTAATTGGGTGATAGAGTTTTTTAATTGCATTATCAATTCCGATTCACCCCTCAAGCAAATATCAAATTGGGTTTTTCACCACCAAGCTCCTTAATGTATTGGGTTTTTTCATCAACACAATATTGAATATTTAGGCATGTTATAATCACATTATATCAACCCAAGATGTTTTTCCATCTTTAATATGTTTCTATCTTTGTATATGTGCTAGCTGTTTTGTTTGGTTTATTCACTGACGAGCAATTGTACGTTTGATTTGTGTCCCGTTTTAAACGTTCTGCCAGTTTTGTATTTTCTCGCAACTTATATAAACTGCAGCTGGTATCAATAGTTGGACAGTAACTAATTACCTTTCTAGATCCCATATGATATCCTACAGTTTATTTGGGGTGGGTGTGGCTTAGTGTTAAGATTTTTATGTAATTTATGTGAAATTTAGGTGCTGTAAGAAAGTTTTGCCAGTCCTTTCACCTATTTGCCAGATCTACTTTTTAATAAAAATAATAAGTAGTTCCCAGATTTAAGATATACCCCAAAACCTTGACCAGGTTTAAAGGGTGGTTTAATTACGGACACCACATTCAACTTCAATATACAAATAATTCTGCAACATTAAATAAATAAATAACACTTGCCAATAAGACAGCTATCTTAAGCATACAGAACAATTAGACCAAAATAAAGAAAGTGTCAAGCTGCATTGACGTAAAAAACGGATATGTGTATTCACTCATCAACTAAAAATGAAAAAAACAATATATAAACTAAAATAATACCTGAATGTTTTTGTTTAATTTAACTAACATAAATCTGGGTTAAGTTGCCCCTTATTAGAACTTTTGGTTTCCGATGCTTTCCAACTACATATCATGTCATAATTAATTTGGCCTTTCACTTTTTCCAACTGATTTCGTTCTTGAAGAAACCCCGTGTTTATCGTTCTAGCAATGTTCTCGTTAAGGTACGCAAACATGCCCGTGCGTTCGACGGACGCTTCATAAAACACTAGATGAGTCTTGTTATCATCATAACTTGTCCTCAGCTATCAAAAAGAAGCTAAAAACATGCTTCTATTCAATATTTTTACCGGCCATTTACTTTCGTTTTAATTCATTGTATGTTACGATAAGTCCCGAGCAATTCGAAAAAAATATGAAAACATGACAAACGCTAATTGGATAAACTCCGAGAAGATCGAAATGTTTTCTTAAACACGTGTACCTTTCGAGCAACGGAAAATTCCAACAGGGACCCATTTCAGCTACTTGATGCAGGGCTCTATTTTTAGAACGAAAGGAAATTTCCAATTATAAATATTATAAAAATAGATTTACGCGACGATTGTAATAAGATAAGGGTAAATAACGCAAACGATAGCGAATAAAAGCGTTAAGAACTCATGGTTTTGGCATATAATTGGGTTTTCCTTTGAATTAATTGGGTTATTGAACCCTGCAATGGGCAATTGCATTGGGTTTTTAATCATTTGTATTGCGTGATCACGCAAATACGCAGCTTATCTGGAGCTCTGGCAAAGGTTTGAGTTGTTGTGTACCCAAAATTTCTATTTCTCTGAAAAAGGGTAGCTACTGACCATTCATCTTTTTTGTGATGAGAGAGCATGGTTTTTTATGCCCCCGCCGAGGTGGCATTAAGTTTTACCCTTGTTCGTCTGTAAGTCTGTACGTACGTACCAAAATTGGTTTCCGTTCTCTAACTTTAGTTTGCCTCAACCAAATGTTAGGAAACTTATACACAATGCTTATTACCACAAAACACAGATCAAGTTTGAAATTTGGTTGTGTCACTTTTACCGTTCTAGAGTTATGCCCCCTTTACAAATGGAAAAATTGCTGAATTTTTTGTTTCCATTCTCTAACTTTAGTTTGCCTCAACCAAATGTTATGAAACTTAAGACCAACGCGTATTACCACAAAACTCAGATCAAGTACAAATTTGGGTAGTGTCACTTTTACAGTTCTTGAGTTATATCCCTTTATAACGTTATATGCGAGCGGGGGCATCATCTAGTGTGTCCCATGGACACATTCCCCATTTATTTCTAAAAGAAACCCAAAAAACAAAGTATTTTTTTCACTTCACTTATTAAACAATTTTTGTTATTAAGAACTTTCAGCATCCCCCCTCCCCCCTCCCCCCCTTATATATATGTTCATATATATCATAGAATTATTGGATGATATGCCAGCTGAAAGTGCACCTTATAAGTAGTGATGCTACAGGATAAAAAATTACTGGTAAAAGCTACTAGCTGGCCTATCCCACTTTGTCCTTGTTTTTGTCTACAAAAACATTATTTGACAAGTATTGGACACAAACAAATGATGTAAGGATATAGTTGTTGATTTGTTACATATTCCAAATATATATTCTCATATTAAAGCTGTGTGGTGAAGACCATATTAAGCAAAGGTTGACTTTAATACAGAGATCAATCACATGGTAACAGATTTAACAGGCTCAGCATTGTATATATACTGATCTTTTTGCTGGCAGTAAATCTACAATATATCCATTTGATGCATTATTGTCTAATGAACTATGGTGTTTTTTTTATCATAAGCATACCGGTACCTGTATTTTTAAGTGAAACCAAAAAGAGCTTCATATTCTGCTTGCTATCCTTCCCAAACATGATCAAATATGGCTGTCAAAACACTGATGATGTCATAAATGACATCACTAAAGTTCATATCAATCAAAATATATAGTCCCTGTACTACCTTTCTGCAATCATTGACTTGCTTGCAGTTTGCTTGTACAGTTATATAATCAACTTCTAGGGTAGCTTGCAGCAAGCATATTGCAATAAAAAATTTATAGTTTTGTTTGCAACATGCTTGTTAACTTGCGCATGCATGCAGAAATTTACATAATCATCTACTAGTTTGCTATGAGCATCTTGCAATCGAAAATTTTAAAGTTTTGTTTGCAGCATTCTTGCCGCAAGTTTGTGATGAACATAATGTAGTCTTGTATGCATACAGTTTGCTTGCAGAAAGTGCTGCAAGCATCTTGCAATCATAAAATTGTGACGTTTGCTTACAGCATCTATGCTGCGAGCAGACTTATGACAAGCATTCTGGAAGTATGCAGTTTGGTTTGGGGTGAAAGTGTGAGTAGTAACACCATAAGGATACATATAGCCTTGTTTCTTTTTATCATTATATAAAGATGTAGAATCAACTGATTTATGATATTTCTGTTCTTGTTTTTCCATGCACTTGTTTTTTTTAGGCTTATCATAAAGCAAACGATGTGAGACGAAATTATCAAAATGAGATCAGTTCAAAGAAATTCCAAGTAAAGATCCTCCTCTAAACAACTTAATATACTTGAAAAGATTAACATATTTTGCATGATTGCAGTTTCATATAAATACTTGCATGAATAGACTGCATGATATTATCTTGCTTTTTATACTTTTGTAGGTCCTATCTATCTCTAATTATTAAATGAATACCATAGTAATATTGAGTTGCCCCAAACAGTTGTGAATAATCTTGTCTCTTGTACAATACATATGATTGACGAGGCCAGCAAGTTAAAATACCATAACAGGACTTTTTGACACCAATTCCTTTTTTATCATTATCAATGTGATTCCTTCTTTAATCTTGTATTTCTCACAAATATTTTTAAAAAGTAACAAAATGGTCTCTCTATCACTCTGTGATTTTGTAGGGAATTTATCAATTGACCCCTATCCTATATTTTAGGTTCTGTGCTGTTGAGATAATAAAGCATTATTCAGAATATATATAAATATATACAATGTAGAATACGTATATTTTTCTGCTCTTCTCATTTAAAAAAAATTGCAGAATTTTAGGATATTTGTAGTTAAGTTCCATGTCTATGTCACCCAAACTTGACTTTGGTAATTTTATTGTGTTTGTTCTATATCTTATTCCACTCTTGGTATGCAATAGAACCTTTTATTGAAACGAGAGTTCTACTTGAAAAATAATAATTTCTTCCATATATAGGTCTAATCTACATATTTTGTGTAATGAAATAGTTACATTACTAGTTATGATAGAAATTTTTTTATGTTTTAATGATAGAATAGACATACATGTATTTCTTTTTACCCTTCTCTGGTTTCTAACTATATGGCATATATAAGGAGCTGCAAAAGAAAAGTTAGACAAAAAAAATGTTCTTATGTTTTTTTTATCAAAATACTATCCATTATCTCATTTGCCTTGCCCCAATTTCAGTTATATTTCACAAAAATTCTGGTTTTGCATGTCCATGTGACACCTGGCCAAATTGGCATAATCATGTTTTATAGCCAATTTTGCTATGGGTCTTTGGTTCTAACTCTGGATGGTTTCACTTGTAATTTTGGATGGAAAATCATGCTTCACTGTTAAAGTTCATTGAACCCTGATATATATTTGAGGACGTCCTGGAACTATAATATTTCAACATATTATTCAGTTATACTTAGTAAATGAGTTGGGAATGTCTTGTACAGAAAGTTAGCTAGTTAGAAGTTGGTTTCAACTGACATATATTGTTTGTCCTTATTTTAGTTTTTAGACTCATTTCATGAGACTGATAGTTGTGTCTCTCCATTGCCATCCTTGCACTTAATGAGCTGGTTTAGTCTTTGATATATGATTTTTATGGCCCCACAACAAAGTTCCATCATTCCGCAACGAACAGTTATACAGACTTTTTTTCTTAACACCTTCAAATATTGAGCTGAGTTTTAGTATGTGAGTCTACTATGATGATTTGCAGATCTAGATTAGGTTTGGTACCGCTCTGCTGATTTTTGCCTAAAGAACGGGCTTTGGACTTTGAAAATTTTGTGAAAATAACAGTTATAAGGACTTTTTTTCTAAGCACTTCACATATTGAGCTGGCTTTTAGTATGTGTGTCTACTATGATGAGTTACAGATTGAGTTTACGTTTAGTTCAGGTCCATTGATTTTTGCTGAAATTACAGGCCATTTGGACTGAAAATTTTATGAAAATAACAGTTTTTCTAAACACCTTCACATATTGAGCTGATTTTATAGGGCTGTTTACGGGACGTATTATGGTATACCAGTGTTTGTCTGCCGTCGTCAACATGTCGGACAATAACTCAAAAACGCTTTGAGCAGTTTTGATGAAACTTTGGTGAACTGTTTATATCTATTGACGTGAGCTCCCTTTCGATTTTTTTGAAATTTAGATTTTACGTTTCCGAGTTATGGGGTTTTATTCAATGAAAAAGGGGGATTTTCCAGTTATCGGACTATAACTCAAAAATGCTTGAGCAGTTTTCATGAAACTTTGGTAAATTGTTTATATCAATTAACGTGAGCTCCCTTTCGATTTTTATGAATTTTAGATTTTACGTTTTCGAGTTATGGGGTTTATTCATTAAAAAAGGGGGATTTTAAAGTTTTCAGACAATAACTCAAAAATGCTTTAAGCAGTTTTCATGAAACTTTGGTGAATTGTTTATATCTATTGACGTGAGCTCCCTTTCAATTTTTATAAATTTTAGATTTTATGTTTCTGAGTTATGGGGTTTTATTCATTAAAAAAGGGGGATTTTCCAGTTTTCAGACAATAACTCAAAAGTGCTTTGAGCAGTTTTCATTAAACTTTGGTGACTGGTTTATATCTATAACAATAACCTCCCTTTAGTTTTTTATAAATTTCTGATATGACATTGAGGAGTTATGGTACTATATTCTTTGAAAAAGCGACGGGCGTATCATGCGCTCATGGCGCAGCTCTTTATTAGTATGTGAGTCTAGTATGATGAGTTACAGATCGAGTATATGTCTAGTTCTGCTCCACTTTTATGTGCCGAAATTACAGGCTTTGGACTTTGAAAATTTCGTGAAAATAACAGTTATATGGACTTTCATTCTCACTTTTGTTGTGAGCGGGGTCATTCGTGTTGTTCATACACATCTAGTTTATAAGTTGTTATTGGCTTTGAACTAGCTTTCAGTAACTGCGAATACTCTCAGATCTGAGTATTTTGGTTTTTTTTGTTAGTTGTTTTTGTGATTTATATCAGTCTGTGATTTAAGCCCTTTTCAACTGTTTTTTATAGTTTGTTCTTATGTTGTGCTGTTACACCGTAGTCCCAGGATAGGTGAGGGTTGGGCGCATGCAAACAAGTTAAATCTTGCAACTTCTTTATATTCCTGTCCCAAGTTTGAGGAGCCTGTAATTTAGTGGTTGTTATTTGTTTCTGTATATCATATTTGTTTTTTGTTTATTGTTTTGGACATAAATTATATTACATTTGTCATTTCAGGGCCTTTTATAGCTTGTTATGCGGTATGCTCATTGTTGAAAGCCATACAGTGACCTATTGTTGCTTATTACTATGTCATTCAGTTTCTGGTGGAGAGTTGTCTCATAGGCAACCCTACCACATTTTCTTATTTTGATATTGATAGCTGATATATAAACAATTAAAAATGGACATTGTATAATCACTTGTCTATTGTTGAAAACTATGTTGAACTCTTGATGTTTTTTTGGTGTTAAGTGTCTTTAAGTTTCAAGCTTATGTTGATGTATTTACTCCTTATCCTTTATAAATACTAGAACACACTGACATCTCGGGTCCGTGACTGAATTAAAGTACCTCTGCCTTATATTTAGCCTGGATTTCAAGTATTTGTATTGTCATCTGATAAAGTAATGCTGATTATAATGTGCACAATTTTCTCTGCTTTCAAAATCTTTCTGTTTGAACCTGTCGATCTGGAACTTGTTAATTATTTGTAATATTAATTATGTTGAAAACAAAAGGGCCTTAAAATGGTGAAATTTTAGAATTAACATCATTGTCCTATATTAGTTATATATAAATTTGAATTCTTTGATTTGTCGTTTTTACGTCATGCTGGCTAACAAATCGGAAAGTACCTATGCCTTATTTTTAGCCTGGATTTTTAGTATTCGTATTGTCATCTGATAAAGTCATGCTGATTATAAGGTTCACAGTTTTCTCTGCTTTCAAAATCTTTCTGTTTGAACCTGTTCTAGTTTGGTTACTACAACCGGAAACTACATGTGACATATACTATTGGTATAGGTATGGGATTTGACCCAGAACTTGTTTACTAGTATTATTGGTTATATTAATTATTTGGAAATATAGGGCCTTGAATGGTGTAATTTTTAATCAGCACCATTGTTCTTTATTAGTTATATATAAAATTTAATTCTTTGATTCATCTTTTAACGTCATGCCGGCTTACAAATTGGACTTCGTTATTTTAGTTGTACATAAATGGCCTTTTTTTAGCAGTTAACAGATACATTATAAGGTTAAAAAAAAATAAACATCAATAAGTGTGGACACAGATCAGTGTCAACAGTATGTTAGTATGTTTGAAAGTTTTTTTATGGGTTTTTATAGGGTTCTCTGTTAAACTGTGTTCTACAGTGACAGCCATCTGAATATCAGACCAGCACCAAACACTCAAATTAAGCAGTGATTTTTATTCAATATTTGGTTTTATTGTTGGAGACTGTCATAGAGAGAAGACAATATTTGTATGGATTACCAAATGATTTTGTAAAAATATGTTCAACAACTGTGCTTTTGGATAGCAGCAAAAACTCAAAATTAGTAGAGGAACACATTAGGTGCATTCTGCATGATGTGGTTTTGATATGTGAGATGGTTTCTGAGAATCTGTGTATGTACTTTTTGTATGGTTTTTGTCTCGCCTGCGACCAAAGTCGCAGTATGCGAGACATAGGTATTACCATTCGGCAGCGGCGTAAACTATTTGTATAAAGCTTTATATTTCAGAAGGTAGAAGACCTGGATGCTTCATATCTAGTATGCAGTTACCTTATGTTACGAAGTTTCCGTCAATCATATGTCCATTAAAAATTGAGTTTTTTTGTCATGTGAATTTCTCACTTATTATGAGTAATAGGATAACTATATTTGGTATATGGGTTCCTTGCAACATCTACATGTCTGTCAGACAGAGTTAACCTGACCACGACCTCATTTAATGGATCAGTGATCAAGGTTAAAGTTACGTGATTGTGATTAGGTCCGTTTCTCAAATACTATAAGCAGTAGATCAACTATATTTGGTGTATGGAATGATTGTAATGGGTACATGTCAGTCTGGCAGGTTTCATCAGACCTTGACCTCATTTTCATGGTTCATTGGTCAATGTTAAGTTTTTTTTTGTGTTTTGGTCTGTTTTTCAAGTACTATAAGCAATAGGTCAACTATATTTGGTGTATGGAATGATTGTAAGGTGTACATGTCTGTCTGGAAGGTATCATCTTACCTTGACCTCATTTTTATGGTTCAATGGTCAATGTTAAGTTTTTGTGTTTTGGTCTGTTTTTCAAATACCAATAGCAATAGGTCAGCTATATAATTGGGGTATGGAATAATTGTATAAGGTGCACATGTCTGTCTGGCAGGTCTCATCTGACTTTGACCTCATATTTATGGTTCATTTCAATGTTAAGTTTTTGTGTTTTGGTCTGTTTTTCAATTAGCATACGCAATAGGTCTACTATATTTGGTGTATAAAAAAATTGTAAGGTGTATATGTCTGTCTGACACAATTTATCTGACCTTGACCTCATTGTCATAGATTTTTAAAATGTGAAGTTTCTGTAATGCTTTTAGTTAAACCTTTATCTTTAAGACTTTCAGCATAAAATCAATGGTCATTAAAACAGGCGAGACATTTCAGCGTGTGCACTCTTGTATTTATGTTCCATTGTAGTGGTTCTTATTTGGGTTGTCCACAAAAACTGTTAATTAGTTAAAGATCATCCCAGTATTGTTTGTGAAAGATTTCTTCTTAATGCTTACAATTGCTGCTTAGAAGATGTCTTAAATAGTTCTAAGTGATGACAACACTTTGCAATGATGGTTGAAATTTGATTAGCTTCAAGGTGAAGAAAGTACACTTCTGTTGTGTAATTTTAATTCTTTCTTTGAAAATGCCTTCTGAATAGACTCTCCAAGGTCTGATTAAAATTATATAAAAGAAAAATTTACTAGTATGAAAATAATTTTAATAAGATGATAAATCTAATTTATATGTTTATGATTCTTGATTTCTAGAAATAATTTATGACAAATAGCGTGTAGACATATATAGAAATATGAACTATGATTCTTTACATCACTTAATATTGGTTGAGTATCTGTTCACTTCAATCTCATTCTGCCTTTGTGATGATCATGCAATGAAGTTTAGTTGATTCTGTTTAAGGGAATATAAAAATGATTTAAAAATGTGAGGAATTATGATTTAATAAAAAATAAATGTCAAATTAGAGTTGCACACATATTGTTTTATTTAAATTGTAAATTGAACAAAGTAATCCATCTGCAAAGGAATAATATGCTATTTGATATGATCTGAACCTTGGGCAATTATACATTTACTGGTAATTGTAAAACATTTTGTCAGTATGGAGAGTTGAAAATGGCAAAGTTCTATGTACATATTGAAATATTAAATATGAGTTTTGTAACAGTTTAAATCTTTACAGATTTCAACAACTTTCAACTTTTTTACTTACTCTAATTGGGAAAAATTTAAAACTCACTTTTATAATTCAAGTCAAATTCAGTACAGTATATTGAACATGTACCATTGTGGTATATACAATAATCAAATAGATGATCTCAAGGATACATTTTCACACGTACTTTAAAAGGTTTTGTGGGGGAAATTATGCCCCTTTTACACAATAATGGGTATATTTATAGATTTCTTTACTTTTATAGACATAGAATTAAATGCATGTTAACCTGTTGCTATTTTTGTGTTGACATCAAATACACTTACTACCCTCTTATTTTCACCAGGGTGATGTGTTTTTCCCAATTTAATTCTATTTATTGCGAACCCAATGAAAGTTTTCCACAGTGCCATCTCTATCTTGACCAGGTATTTAAACTTTTGCAAGTTCACCTGTCCTATTGAATGAATACAATAGCTATTTTTTTCTGTGTAGTTTATTCACTGGGACCTTTAAATTTCTTCTAAGAGAAATCTATCATTCATTGATTAAATTACCTGTGTAAAAAAAAATTCTTATATATAGACAAAAATACTTTTTTTATACTCATTAATTGTGTGTGCTGATGTATTTATTCAATATTAATAATATATTTTCATTCAGTTTAATATAAACATTGATTCAATCATAAAAGTTGATTTCTAACAAAAGTTTTATCAATGTTCCTATTGAAATTTGATTTTTTTTTGTTCAGTTATAGAATACATTTAAGAAGATCTTAATTTGAAACATCATTATTTTCAAGTTCTTATTCATGTCAAACAAATTTTTTTTTAAAAGGAACAATGTTGAAAGTTTTGTCAGAAATCAAATTTTTATGATTGAATCAATGTTTATATTAAACTGAATGAAAATATATTAATATTGAATAACTACATCATCACACGCAATTAATGAGTATAAAAACAGTATTTTTGTCTATATATAAGAATTTTTTTTTACTCAGGTAATTTAATCAATGAATGATAGATTTCTCTTAGAAGAAATTTAAAGGTCCCAGAGAATAAACTACACAGAGAACAATAGCTATTGTATCTATTCAATAGGACAGGTGAACTTGCAAAAGTTTAAATACCTGGTCAAGATAGAGATGGCACTGTGGAAAACTTTCATTGGGTTCGCAATAAACAACCATAACATCTAACACCCCTGGCATCATGCAAGTAAAGGGGTTTAACAATACTTTTAGATATTTGGATGATATATTGGCTCTCAATAATGACGACTTCAGTATGTATACTAAAGAAATTTATCCTATTGAACTTACTTTAAATAAAGCTAATACTAACAATGACCACTGTCCTTTCCTCGATCTTGATATCTATATCATTAATGGGAAGCTTAATACAAAAATTTATGATAAAAGAGATGATTTTTCATTTCCTATCGTTAATTATCCATTTTTGTCGAGCCTTCGACTTTTGTCGAAAAAGCGAGACATAGCGATCCTACATTCCGTCGGCGTCGTCGTCGTCGTCGGCGGCGTCCACAAATATTCACTCTGTGGTTAAAGTTTTTGAAATTTTAATAACTTTCTTAAACTACCCTGGATTTCTACCAAACTTGGACAGAAGCTTGTTTATGATCATAAGATTATATTCAAAAGTAAATTTTGTAAAAAAAAAATTCTATTTTTTCCGTATTTTACTTATAAGTGGACTTAGTTTTTCTGCCAGGAAACATTACATTCACTCTGTGGTTAAAGTTTTTGAAATTTTAATAACTTTCTTAAACTATCCTGGATTTCTACCAAACTTGGACAGAAGCTTGTTTATGATCATAAGATTATATTCAAAAGTAAATTTTGTAAAAAAAAAAATCCATTTTTTCCGTATTTTACTTATAAGTGGACTTAGTTTTTCTGCCAGGAAACATTACATTCACTCTGTGGTTAAAGTTTTTGAAATTTTAATAACTTTCTTAAACTATCATGGATTTCTACCAAACTTGGAAAGAAGCTTGTTTATGATCATAAGATAGTATCCAAAGTAAATTTTGTAAAAAAAAAATTCCATTTTTTCCGTATTTTACTTATAAATAGACTTAGTTTTTCTGCCAGTTAACATTACATTCACTCTGTGGTTAAAGTTTTTAAAATTTTAACAACTTTCTTAAACTATCCTGGATTTGTACCACACTTGGACAGAAGCTTGTTTATGATCAAAAGCTAGTATCTAGAAGGAAATTTTGATAAAATTTTGTTCCATTTTTTCTGTATTTTACTTATTAATGGACTTAGTTTTTCTTCCAGTCAACATTACATACATTCTGCAGTTTAAGTTTTTAAAACATTTATTAGATTCATAAATTATCCTGGATTTTTACCAAACTTGGACAGAAGCTTCTTACAATCAAAAGATAGTATAGAGAGGAATATTTTTATTAATTTTTTTCCTCATTTTATTTGAGCCTGTGATTAACACCAAAAGTAGGCGAGACACTGGGTTCCGCGGAACCCTTACGAATTTTTAGTTCCCTTGTCACCATCTTATGGTGTTTATATATCTCAACTTGTACGATTCGCTCGTGTATGTAACAACGTATTAGATTTTAGCGAGAGAAATTTATGTATTACTGAAAAATTATTACACCAGGGTTTTCGATATCATAAACTAGTCAAAACATTTACTAAATTTTATCATCGGTACAAGGACATCATTCGTAAATATAACTCAACATGCAGACATCTTATACGTTCGGGTATTTCACATCCAATCTTTTATGGTAATATTCTTTACAAAGCACAAAAATGTCAGTATTCACCTCAAAAGCTAACAAAACCTTTAAACAGACTTATTAAGAAGGGATATAGTTACGATACTGTTGTCAGGTCATTAAAGATTGCATATTTTGGCTTTAATATTGATTCACTTATAGGGTCTTTGCATCGGAATTAAACACATTTATTCTAAAACCAGTTGTTGGCATGATACGGGTTATGTTCTTCTCATATATTTTATGACGGTATAATACTAAACCCCTAACAGGAGGGATTGTGCCTGATATTCATATGATGAAGACATAATCTTTCAATCAGTTTAATTGAGGTCTGGAGCTGGCATGTCAGTAACTGCTAGTAGTCTGTTGTTATTTATGTATTATTGTCATTTTGTTTATTTTCTTTTGTTTCCTATTCTGACATTGGACTCGGACTTCTCTTATACTGAGTTTTACTGTGCGTACTGTTGTGCGTTTGTTTTTACTACATTGGCTAGAGGTATAGGGGGAGGGTTGAGATCTCAAAAAACATGTTTAACCCCGCTGCATTTTTGCGCCTGTCCCAAGTCAGGAGCCTCTGGCCTTTGTTAGTCTTGTATCATTTTTTAATTTTAGTTTCCTGTGTATAATTTGGAGTTTAGTATGACGTCCATTATCACTGAACTAGTATACATATTTGTTTAGGGGCCAGCTGAAGGACGCCTCCGGGGGCGGGAGTTTCTCGCTGCATTGAAGACCCATTAGTGGCCTTCGGCTGTTGTCTGCTCTATGGTCGGGTCGTTGTCTCTTTGACACATTCCCCATTTCCATTCTCAATTATATTTCGTACAGCATCCACAGTTTCCTGGCTAGCAAGCCAGAAATTCTACTTCACAAATGAACCTACAATGGTTTAGGGGAACAAGGTCAGGTCGAACATATTCAAATTGTAATTTATCTTCATCAAATTTCTTGTCAGTTACTGGAGGACATTCAGTAAATTTAGATGCTGTTGATGTAACAAAATCAGAATATGGATGATCTTCTAAAATGTCTGAGAGCTTCCTTGTGTTATTTGCTTCCTCAACCTTATGTCTACTAGGAATAAATTTTGGTGTTTTTTGTACTGTTTTTTTAGTTGAAAATTGACCTTTATTATTCCTGATGGAAGGCATTTTCTATAAGGCAGACGTCGTATCAAAATATTACAATAAGAAATAAAACGTCATATCAAAATATTACAATAGTCGCATAAAACGTGCAATTATACCTTTTCTTCTTCTGTCATCAGTCAACAGTACGATTTGAAGATCTGTTCTAGATATGTGAATTGTGTGAAATTGCCTCATAGTATACCAAAGTGCTGCTCAAGTTCTATATTTTCATAGCAGCAAGTTAGTTTATGTAAAAGACGGTTCACCTTCATGAAATGTTAACTTCTTCCTGTCCTTTGCTTTGTCCAATTTGTGCCTTTCCGTGGATGCCAGAAGTGAACACTTTCATATGTTTAATTAACTAAAATATAAATATTTGATTTTTTTTTCAACAAAAAGAGAGACTTATCAATTGAAGCACAAAATCCAGAAATATACATTTTCTTTTTATCTTAGTACAAAACATTTAATTTACAGCAATAGATTGATTGTCGATATCAAATGCACAACTACTTGCGCAGAAGGCACGAAAAATTTAAACTCCCATACCACCTTAAACAACAATTTGGTGGTAAAAATGTATTGAAATATAACAATATGCATATATGCACAGCTTGAAAGTATCCAGAAACAAATAGTACCCATATTACAGGAAATCGACTCTTCCATTTAATATCGCTTTGACAATTGCTGCAGAAATTTTCCACTGACCAGAAAGACCATTCACAACCCTCCTTATAATGAAAATTTGTCGTGACATTGTCCTGAATGTGGAAGGTGATTTGTATTTATAGTTTATGATAACTTTGTCAAACCACCTTCGTAGAATTGTATGAAACTTTGACAGATGCTTTTTTATGATTAAAAAATAACATCTGAAGCAAACGTTTTATAAAATATATCAGAATCTGTATTTTACTAAAAGATTGACATAGTTCTTTTGCAGTTAACATTTACAACACTGGGAGTTAATTTTTCTAAACATCAATATCTTTTATAAACCTGCATGAAATGATAAAAAAAAACTTGGACTGAAGCTTCTTCATGATCAAGAAATAGCATCTGAAGAAAAAATTTGAAATTTGTTTAATTATTCCCTATTTATCTGATAAATGGACTTAGTTTTTAACAGTCAATATTATACGCCCCCAAGGGTGACTGGGGAATAGAAGTATGGTCACCATTGGTCTTCCTCCGACCGGCGGTAAAACCCTAGCTAAAGTGGGGCGTCCGTTTGGCTGTGCGGGATGTACAAATTTGCAGCCATGTCCGGTCAGAATGGGGACGTTAAATCCGATGTCTCGTGTAAAGAACGTGCCACGCTTTTTGCATGTTAAGAACCCTTGCAACAACTCTTTGAGGGGTCCGTAGGTGACCTGTTGCAAGGCTAAATTGCTGTCCCTATCCAATATACCCTCATTTCCCGTGGCAGTCTAAATTTCTCCGACCTTAATCCCTTAATCTTTTACAGAACCTACCTATTGTATTTATTGTGAACTTGTTCTCGTCCTGAATATGCATGAAAGATTTGCCACTGGACGTTAAGCAACCAACAATCAATCAATCAATCAATATTATACTGAATCAGCAGCAATTGCAAACTGGACAAATTGTTCCACAGAATTCATTTAAAACCGGTTCTAGAGGTAACTATTTATTTCTTGTAATGAATGGTTAGTTAATGTTACATCTTATTCTGCAGTATTATTGGAAGCATGTCTCCAGACAAGCCTTTCCAACTAGGTGCCTCTAGTATGAAGATGATCATCTCTATGAAAAATACAGATAAAAAAGCAACAAACTAAAAAATGGCAAATTTTAACTTTCATTTAATGATTTATATTTTGATAGGCATATCATAAGGCAAATGATGAACGAAAAACTTACAACCTAGAGATAAATACCACAAAACATCAACATGGTGAAATGTCATCTCGGCAAAGAGCAATGGGGAGCAGAGAACAATTGGACACTATATCAGGTTCTAGGACTCCAAGAGACTTGAGTCGGTATGTACATGATGGATTATGTCTCAAGAACTATTAATTGAAAGTTCTTTCTTAAATCTCATTTTTTGTTTACTAAAAGGAACTCTGAAATAAAGCATTTGTTTTTTTAATTTTTTTTTATGAAAAGCATGAAAGTCAGTTCCCCATGAAGAGTATAATTGACTTTCATAGACATTTAAGAATATTTTAGACTTTAATGCTGCTTTTTACATATTATTGGGTTGGTTAATTTCAATTGATTGACTGATTGTTGTTTGCTTTATGCCCAGTGTTCAAGGGTAGTAAACATCCAAACATTCTTTTATATTTTCTACATCTTATTAATCTTTTCATTTTGATACTTGTTTTCGCTGGGCCAAAAGTCACCGATTGCGAGACATTAATATGTTAATCTGGTGGCAGTGTAATAAGTAAGATGTTGTTTAAAGCTTAATATTTCAGATGGTTATATATAAAGACATAGGCATGATATATTTTGTATATATAGATGGCTTATGGTCTTGTGATAAAGTCTGACATTGCATTTGAAAGTGACCTAAGTGTCATTGGACAGTGACATAAGTCTAGATTTTAGTTTTAACACTTAATCAATTTCTTATTTACTATGAGTCGTAGGTTAACTGTATTTGGTATATAATAGTATTTTTATATGTTTATTTGAATCAGATAGGAGTTTTGACTTCTTTTCATGTTTTAGAAATCAATGTCCAGTTTTTGCACTGAGGTCAGTTTCTCATTTACTATAAGTAATGGGTTAACTACATTTGGTCTATAGAATCATCCTGTCTGAAGGAGGACACCTTACCTTGATCAATTTGATCAGATTTTGAAGGTCACTGATCAAGGTTTATGGCTTATGTCACTTTTTCATTAAATATGAGTAGGAGGTCATATATATTCAGTTAATAGTATCATTGTGTGGCATATTCGAAATAACCTCGTTTTCATTGTTTTATAAAAGATTAATGTTAAGTTTTCTTTTTGCCGACAGTTTCTCATGCACTTTTTATTAGTATATTAGTCAACTGTATTGGTTTAAAATAACAGTAAGGTGTACATGTCATCTTACCTTGACCTCATTTTCATGATTCAGTGATTAAGGTTCAGTTTTCTTGATATATGAAATAAGTCCTTTATCTCAAAACTGTCAACATATTTTTCAATTTCAATGACAAGACATGATAGTGTGCACTCTTCTTAGGGTGCAAAAAAGAAAAAAAGTAAACACATTTTATGAAATACAAATAAGATGTGGTATAGTTGCCAATGAGTTATCTATCAACCAGAGACAATAGGACATGGAAGGTCACTGTACAGCTTTCAACAATGAGTAAACCCCTATTAACAAGAACGCCAACAGCATGATTAATGGTAAACAATGAATGAAAAATGGCAGACAGCATCCAACAGCAATCACTGAATAAAAAGTTCCTGACTTCAGATATGCATATAAAGAATAAGGCTTGAATAAATATGTTTGTGAGTGCTCAACCTTTTCCCAAACCTGGGATAGTCAAATGCTACAGCTTTACATAAGAACAAATTGTTAAATCAGTTTGACCAAGTGCTTAACCCATCAGATCAGCAGAATTCACAAAAAAGTAACAAAAAGACAAAAGTCACAAACTACTGATCAAAAGAGTACTCGTTGTTACTGGAAGTTAGTTCACCAAAAGTCAATTACAAATAAATCATGTGTATAAACAGACTAAAAGGTTTTATTTGAAATTAGTCTGAAATAAACTATTCTGGATCTGCAAAGGATCATATAGCTCAGTTTGAATCCTTTGTGTTTTAGGCCCAAGGATAGTAAGCTCTGGTTTGCCTCAACATTGCATGATGATTCCAAGGCATACTGCATGTACTTTATTATCTCATATTACTGATGTTTGACATATCTTATCATCTAGATTTGATTTTAATTTTTTGAAAAAGTGATTTAAATGACTTTTTAGGGTCAATTTGACGTACATTAGCTATTTGTCATTTAGTAGTATTAATATTTTTTTACCATTTCATATCAAATATGTCCACGATGACACGGTGACATCACAAATTATATTTTTGCACATAACTGATCAATCTTTATTATCCTGTTCTTTTATCAATATATTTGTTGTACCAGCAATTATATCCCACCTTGAAGAGGGGTGTGTGAATAAATTGATGCATATGTATGCACATTAGTCTGTCAATCACAAGTTTGGTTTCTGGATTATAATTGAAGTACTCCTTAACCAAACAGTTTGAAATTTTAAACGAATTTCATGGACCTTAAAATATTGGTAAAGTTCAATTTTGATGATTTGATGTTTACCTTTAGATCTGTTTGGTTTCCAGGTGATAATTAAAATGTTGTATAACAAAATATTTTTAGATTTTCACACACAAAGTTATGACATACAGTTAAATTCAATTTGAATTATTTTGGTTTTGTCATTTTCTGTGATAAAGTTTTTTCTGGAAGTGGGGGTATCTGTGTAGCACTTTCAGAGATAAAATAATGACTCTTCTTATAACCATGTCCTTAGTCATTTGAATTTTCTTCACTTAAACTTGTACAGATATATTTTATAATATATTTTTTTACGATTTGAAGGCCTTCATATCAAACTAAATCATCTGGTACAAATAATTCAAGGTATGTTGTTCCTTACATGTGATAGTTCAGCTAATGTGTTATATAGCGTTTTAGCATAGGTGAGACTCATACAATAAAAAAAATAGTTCCAAATTATTACAAAGGAAATTAAACCTTTTCCCCAGAATCACTTGGTGTCTACCTTGCTATTTAAATTTTTGCAAAGGGAACTGTCCCATTGAATAGATACAACTGCTATTGTTCTCTGGGGAGTTATTTCAATGGGAACTTTAAAAACCACCTTGAAAAACCAATTATTCATTGATTAATTTGACTGTACAAAAAATATACCTTAAGTGATGAAAGTACATGTATGAATACTGAATAATGACACAGATTGTTAAAGGAAGAGAAAATAATTACAAATTTATGTCCATTATAACAAAATTTTAATTGTATTTGGTCAGTACAGAAAATTAAACTTAAAATATGAGAAGTTTAAATGGTGCATATTACATAGAAATTATATCAGTTAATTTGGTTTTATAGTGATAAAACTGAAGGGTGGTATAGCAATGCAGTCAAAATTTCCCTCATAATAATCTACTAACCCACTGAAAAACGAAATAATATAGTAGAAATAAATTAGTTGATAGTGAATGAATACAACATCACATGCAGTGTGTCATTATCCAGTTTTCAGTACATGGTTTTTCATCGTTTTGAGTTTATTTTTGTGTACAGCGTCAGCCAAATGCTTAGTATTTCAAGGAGAAATTTAAAGTTCCCATTGTATTTACTCCACAGTGAACAATAGCTATTGTATTTATTCAATGGGACAGTTCCTGTTGCAAAAAATTAAATAGCCAGGTAAACACAATTTGAATCTGGGGAAAGGTTTAATTTCCTTCCCAATAACAATTCATCTTAAGTACCTAACATCATTAAAATGCAGAAAAGTTCTTTTAATGACTACCAGTGTGGCTGAAGAATTTTATATTAACCCTTGTATATCTGGTTTTGGGAATGTTTGTGTATATAGGTCCATTCTTAGAAGCCAATGATAATTTATATTTAACAAGTATACTTCTTTTTGTCTAGCCTGAAACATTTACGTCGAGAAAGTGAGACATAGTGATCCTAGATTCTGTCGTCAGTAGCATTAACATTTACATTCAGTCTGTGGATAAAGTTTTTTTAAACATCAATTACTTTGTCAAACCTTTATGGATTTTTTATGAAATATGGACAGAAGCTTCTTTATGACAGTATTCTAAGCAAAAATTTTGTAAATATCTATTTTCATTTTCAATATTTTACTATTAAATGGACAAAGTTTTTTTTACAATTAACACTTAAACAGTCTAAGGTTAAAGTTTTTCAGTCGTCAGTAACTTGGTCAAACCTTCATGGAATTTTATGAAATTTGGATTGAAGCTTTTTTATGATTAAGAGATAATGTCTAAAGCAAAATTAAAAAGATATATTTCTTTAATTTTTTTAGTATTTTACTCACAGATGGACATAGTTTTTTGCAGTTAACATTTACAGCCAGTCTGGGATTACATTTTTTTTACATGATAAATTTGTAAACCGTCATGGCTGGTTAAGAAGCTTGCTAATCTTCAAGATCAAGAAATAGCATCTAAGATAAAGTTTGAATTTTTTTAAATTCTGTATTTTACTGATATATGAACTCACTTTTGTTTTACAGTCAACATTACACTTTTACACTGACAGCAGCAAGACACGGGGTTCCGTGGAACCTTTTACAAATTTTTGACTAAATTAACTGCAATGGCTTTAATAAATTATGAGGCAAGATTCATTTGTATAGAAAATATCATTATGATATTTAATTATACATTAATATTACCTTTTCCTTTGTAGTGAAATACTATGTTGTATTAATTTTTCACTGTGACCTAGATTTTAAATTTGAATGAATTTGGAATTTGGATTTGTCTAAATGATATTTCTATAGTACCATCATAGTTCATGATATTTTATTCACAACTCTCTACATTTTTGCTTTTTTAAGCAAACTCCTTAGAGTGTCTAAATGATCCATTGATCTCAGTGGCCGATCCACCAACTAAAATAGTTTAGCAGGTAAAAGTGGAAGGTAGTGTTAATCAGTCAGCCAATATTTACCATATTGTCACGCCCTGTCTACAATAGAAGAGGGCATTATGTTTTATGGTCTGTGTTTGTATGTCGGTTCATTTGTTTGTCCTTCAATCCTATAGTAGGTTAAAATTTTGGTTTAAGGTAGTCTACAATACTATGGATTCATTATTATTCGTGGGATACCAATTTTCGTGTTTTTCGTGGGTAAATGTAAACCACGAATTTAAATTTTCAACAATGTATAAATTTATAACAGGCTGGTATGCATACTTTGGCAAAACCACGAAATCAAATATCCTCGAAAATACAAATTTCCCTCAATCCACGAAAATTGGTACCCAAGAAAACAAATGAATCAACTGTAGTTGTGGTATCATCAACTTGAAACTTAGTACACATGTTCAGTATGATGTGAACTGTTTAAAGATATGCCATATAAGGTTTTTGATCCAAATTTCCTGGTTTATTGGTTCACTCAACTTCACTGTGACATTGTGAAATCAGAACCTCTCAAGTTCAAGTTTTTGTTTAAGGTAGTTTACAATTAAGTCATAATCGCATCCACGTGTAACTTAGTACACCTGTCATTACTATTTTCACCTTATTAAATCTAGGCCATCTAAGGATTCTCTAAGGGTTTTGACCCAGATTTACTGTTCACTGAACATGAAAACGTGATAGTGTGAAATCAGTATATTCATTATGATTTTAAAGTTTTTAAAAGATCAGGGTTTGGACCTAGATTTCTTGTTTCCTGTTTCCCATAGAATGTGATAGTGTTAGTGAGGCAATTAATGTCCTGAAACAGTTATTGATGTATATTTTTGTTTATAAGTAGTTCCAGATAAATTGTCAATTCTCTTCCATTTGACATAATTACAATTTTTAGACATCTATTTGCATGTTAAAAAAATTGGCTTAAAGCATTTAAAGGCTTTACTCAACTTTACTGTGACATTGACTGTGAAATCAGAACATTCTCAAGTTTAAGTTTTTGTTTAAGGTAGTTTACAATGAAGTCATGATCACATCTATGTCTAACTGTAGTCAAACTTCTAAACCAGTAACCCTAAATGAAAACATGATTCCCTGAACTTGTAGCAAATGTATGCCCGAGTGGAGCTACAATAAGGAATAATGTTATCTTTTCTTTATCAACTACTTTGAAATTTCTAAAAAAAATACCAAAACCTAAATACATATAATTGGTCGCACATACATAAAATAATGTTTAAGGGAGACCATGTCCTTCTTTTTCTCTTCCTTTCCTAGCAACCAAGCCAAGTATATTAAACGAAAAGAAACTGGTTTCCATCTGGCCTTTTTTGGTGAATACCAGTACCTGTTTTTGTCTCGCCTTGACAGAGTCAAAAAGCGAGACATAGGTATGCCGTTGTCGGCGGCAGCGGCGTCAACAATGTATTAGTTTGTGATTAGGTCTAGTTTATGGTGAACCACTAGTGGTTGGTCAATGATATTTGGTATGCAGTTGTATTAGCATTGGCACATCTCATTTCCATGGAGATTATTTGGCCTTGCCCCCTCAGTCATGGTCTATTGACTTTGAAACTTTTGCTTAGTTTACATGTATTAGTTTGTGATTAGGTCAGTTTATGGGGAACCACTAGTGCTAGGTCAATGATATTTGGTATGCAGTTGTATAAGCATTGACATATCTCATTTCCATGGAGATTATTTGGCTCTGCCCCCTCAGTCATGGTCAATTGACTTTGAAACTTTTGTTTAGTTTACATGTATTAGTTTGTGATTAGGTCAGGTCAAGGGGAACTATTAGTGGTAGGCCAATGTTAATTGGTATGCAGTTGTATAAGCATTGGCACATCTCATTTCCTTGGAAAATATTTGGCCTCGCCCCATCAGTCATGGTCAATTTACTTTGAAACCATTGCTTAGTTTACATGTTTAAGTTTGTGATTAGATCAGTTTAAGATGAACCGCTAATTTTAAGTCAAAATGATATTTGGTATGCAAATTTATTGGCATTTGCAAGTCTTGTTTCCATGGAATTATATAACCCTCATCATGGTTCATTGACCTTGAAACTTTTACATAGTTTACAAGTTAATGTTTGTGTTTAGGTTTTTTTAAAGGGAACGACTTATGATAAGTCAATGGTATTTGGTATGCAGTTGTATTAGCATTGGCACATCTCATTTCCATGGAGATTATTTAGCCATGTACCGTCAGTCATGGTTCATCGACTTTGAATATTTGCATAACTTACATGTTAAAGTATTGCTCTTTTAGTTTCAACATTATATAATGCATTATCAAAATTACAAAAAGGCGAGACATATCTCTGTGATTACAGTTTATTATCATGTCAAAATAAATATTCCAAAAATATGTGTCACTGGATGTTAAATTGTTTAATTTCCTTTGCTTTTCAAACGCCTTTCTCCGTGAATTGAGTATGTTTAAAATATTTGTCCCTGGACCTTAGGCAATCAACAAAAACCATCAAATAATTGATCTTTTTCCTTATGTTGTAAAAGGAAGAATAGCTTCACAATTGGTTTAAAAAATGTTTTCTTCTAATCACAATGTTTAACTCTTCGTCATTTTGGATTTGAAAGCAGACAACATGGTATACATCAAACAAGATTTGGATTTATTCCATCAAGAATTTGGGGTGGGGGGGAGGGGACTCTATTCAATAACACATCAATCGCTCTCTGGTCTGTAAACCTTAATGAAAATCTCTTGGCAACATCTCATTTACATGTACATGTATCATATAAAAATAAATACTACAAAAAATTGATTCATGGGTTCATTTTTTGAAATAAGAGATGTTTTTTCATAGTAATCGGCCACTATTTGATTGGTATATTTAATTCATGACATTTGTCAGCATTTAACCCTTTGTTATGGGTGAGGGTCTATTAATATTACAAATCATATATATACATGCCTTAAAGGAGCATTAGCTACGAGATATAAAAAGAAATTAAAATATGATTTTTTTTTTGTTCAATCATTAATTAATTAATAATTCCATTTTGTCAAAATAAGGTAAGAAACATCGCTGATGAATTATTCACTTGCAAGTGAATAATTTGACCTCATTGAATCCATATTCATGTGACCTTCAATTTAACCCCTTAGCAAGAGATGGGTTATGCATGAATTAGGCGTGTTCAGTTATTAAAAGGAAAAGAATGGCAACATTGAAAGTGAAACAAGGCTAAACCATTTGATTGACTGATTTGATCCACAAAAACTCGTTCTTATTCAGGTCAACACGATGATTAACATATATTTTTAACCTATAATATGAAATGAAACAGACCTATAGAAATCCAATTGCATGAGTTGCTCTATATTTATGTTTATATCGGGTTTTATGACTGTCATCAGTCTTCGGAGGTCACCTCGATGGTTAATTAGATGGCGTCTAGACTAAATTACACACGAAATGCTGATACATATTATCGAGCCCATGCATTGTAAATTGTTTATTTTAGACTTTTTATAATTTGGATATACGTTTTAGTATGTTATAAATCAAATATGAGAATTTGAGTCAAATCGGTGAACATGAATTTGACAGTTACTGCCCCTTATAGTAATGTGTTTGGTTCATTGAATGATTGTAAAATGTACATATCTATCCATCAGAGATATCTGACCTTGACCTCATCCATAGATAATTTATAAAGTTACCTTAAGTTTTTTTGACACCTGAGTTAGTCTTTTAATATAGAATTCAGTCATGATCAGTAAAGCAAGGGAGACACTTTAGTTTTTGCACTCTTGTTTAGATAAACACTTATATTATCAATATCTTTCATTAAAGCAGCAAAAACATTAATGAATTATGTAACTATGTTACTATTATAATCCATGACTATTAATGTACTGATAATTATCTGCCTATTTACTTTTCAATGAGTATAACAATGATTTTGATTAGTCAGTTTTAATAATCATTCAAAGCTATAAAGTATGTCACTTCCATATAAATTGATATTGTCCCATATAAATTTACCTAGTAACCTATTTTCATAATAGTAAGTACATGACTTTAAAAAGGGCCATCTGATATATTTTAAAGGGGACCATATGGTTCAAAAGGTCCATACTTAAACAAAGGACCAATACTAACCTTAAAACGAAGGTAGGTTGTAGTTCTGGTGAATGGACATCACATGTGCATGCACAAATTATGACACATTAGTCATTGCTCTTTCTGCCATTGATGGTTCCCTACAATTCATGTTAATGCTCATGTAGATTTAAGATTATCTGAAATGAAGCCACTGTATTTGATAACTTTTGACCATGCTTTCCCAAAAAGTATATCCATGCTGTTGAAAAAACAACCTTTTGTTTTGGACCTCTATCATGTTTAACTGGATATCAGGGATTTACATCTTTTGTTTCTATTTATTTGTTGATGAAAGAATTTAAATTAGAGTAGTTTTCATCAGATCATCACTTTAGAGAACTTCTAAGTAATATTTCATAAAAAATTATGCAGAATTGAAATTTCTGTTGATCCACCTCACAGGAGGCATTCAAGTGAACTATTGGTGTAAATGAAAGAAATTAGTATTTGTTTTCTCTATTCATTTGCTTGTAAGGACAGATAATTGACATGTATTTTACAATAGATTCTGTGTGATATAATGACAGTTTTCTCCCCAGGAATTTACAGGGTATTTTTGTTCAAATTTATATCTCACCTGTTAAGGGTTCATATGCAAAATATGATCCATAACTAGATTTTACATGATTTTTTAATGATATGTGTACATAAGTGAAAATGAATTTTCTTGCTGTTTTCTGTCCGCAAAAAACACCCCCCCCCCCCATGAAAACTCAAATGGTTGTTCCCTTAAATTGGTGAAAAGGGAATATGGCCCTGATGTTATAATGCAAGTAAACATTTAAATAGGGTATGAAAGCAAAAAAGCAACCTGCAGGGCAGATCCAGGTGTCATAGGAAAGTAATGGTGCAAAATGGTAAAAATAAAAATAACAATTTTTATGCAAAAAAAATCATATTTTTTTCCCTCTATGCCCCTTCTGAATCTTCCATGGGCCTGTAAATTCAATACAACTGGAAAAGAACAGGTCAAAAGTGTTAATCATAGGTATAGGATTTGAAAATGATTTAATTATCTTTTGGATATAAGCGAAAATATGGATTTTTACACCATGGGTGATTTTAAGCATTAGGGGGCCTACTGCATGTCTCAAGTGTATTTATCTAAAATATTATGATTATGAATGAGTATATCTGTGCTTAAATGTCCTTGTAACTCATTTGATTGACTGTTATACATTTCATCAGTGGCAGATCCGCTGGGTGTTACGGGGTTGGAACCCCCGTTTTTTTTGAACGATCAATGCTTTTGAATGGGGAAATATGGTTGGAACCCCCCCTTTATCCTGAGTTGGAACCCCCGCTTTTAAAAATGGCTGGATCCACCCCTGTTTCATATAATAAAGATTTCAAGAGTCAGGACAACGTCTTGATAGTTTGCAGGTCCAAAGATGAAAGAGTTCAGGCAAACTAAAGGTTTAGTTGTTTCCTAGCACAGCATATAAAGGTCATATGTCAGTTCTAATATAGAAAATTATGTCAGATCAAACATGGTTATGAAAAAAGTTAAAATTGAATGGACTTTAAAAAGATAAAGGTAACTGGCCCCTAGGTCTTGCACACCCCTGAAGTTGGAATTTTTTCAAATCATTTTTCCATCATAATATATATGCAATATTGTGGTATTGGCACATAGTATTTAAAAGCATTCTAAATTTGCGTTTTAGTTCTTTATCAACCAGATTAGAGGTAATTCCTTTTAATGACCCAGCCGTCACCAGAGGGGGGCATTAAGTGTTACCCTTGTCCGTCTGTGAGTACGTCCCAAAATTGGTTTCCATTCTCTAACTTTAGTTTACCTCAACCAAATGTTAATATTCCCCTTAAATGGAAAAATTGCTGAATTTTTCGTTTCCATTCTCTTAAGTGTGCCTCAACCAAATGTTATGAAACTTATACACAAAGCTTATTACCTCAAAACTCAGATCAAGTACGAATTTGTGCAGCATCACTTTTACTGTTCTTGAGTTTTGTCCCTTATTACGTTTTATGCAAGCGGGGGCATCATCTGTGTCCAATGGACACATTCCCCATTCAGTTGATGAGGTTTTCAGTTCTTTGATATGGTTTTGTTTCATAAGCTTGTATTACAGGCTATCAGGATTTTCTTGCTAGAGTGTTGATACTTACAAGAAAACTAATGAATGAAGGATATTTTAACAGATAAATTGAAGTCATATATTTCGAGGAGGCCATCATGACTTGGTTGACGGTTATATCTGTGACACAGATAAGCTGAAATCTGAAATATTGTCATTTGTTTCCTTATATCAACAATTATTATTCTATCTTCCTTATATCAACAATTTTATCTTCCTTGTATCCACAATTGTATCTTCATTATATACACAATCATCTTCCTTATATACACCATCCAAGGTTCCTTATATGCATAATCCTATCTTCCATATGTCCACCAGCATATATTCCTTTTATCCATAATCCTATCTTCTTTATATCCACAATCTTATCTTCCTTATATCTACCATCCTATCTTCCATATATCCACCATCATATTTTCCTTTTATCCACAGTCCTATCTTCCTTATATATCCACAATCCTATCTTCCATACATTCACCATCCTTTCTTCCTTATATCCACCATCCTATCTTCCTTATATCCACAATCCTATCTTCCATATATCCACAATCCTATCTTGTTAAACATGTTTGTAAGCATTGAATCCTCCTCCTTACCTGGAACTGTATTGTAACAGCACAACATAAGAAAAAACTGTAAAAATCAGTTAAAAATGGCTTGACTCATCATATTTAAACAGAAGCACAAAAAACAACTGACATATGGTCATATATTTCTTTTGACTAAAATGCTGTCGATCCTTCAACTTGTGATTTTTAATTTCTTCGTTGTCATCTTTTTAAATTTCCCCTCATTTGCTTATTGCAGATATGACTTAATGCCTTAATAAGTGAAAGCACCTCATTTGGGTTTCCAAAATATAGGACATTTGCAATAAGTTAAGTTTGCGGGCTGTTTGCATGGAAAACTACAATAGTCTACTGTAAAATAATAAACACTATAAAAATTAGTCTCTAATGTATATAAAGGTGGTACTTAAAATCGTATAACCTCACATATTTAGGAACAGCAGAAAAAGTGGAAGTCATGGTAGCTTAAGGTAAATATACTCAGCCTTTTGCTTCAAGCATTCAC
The DNA here is from genome assembly GCF_021869535.1 of Mytilus californianus. NCBI lineage: Eukaryota > Metazoa > Mollusca > Bivalvia > Mytilida > Mytilidae > Mytilus > Mytilus californianus. The sequence continues at coordinate 80,533,935 of NW_026262745.1, read as the reverse complement.
GCTGAATACACGTATTTGTGTAACTATATCATTTTATCAACACCTCATTTATCAAACACAGTATTTTACTTTATGCAGATATGTACACAGTACTGTTGTATTTTATGTGTTTCCTCATAAACTTTCAAAATATCTGTTATATCTGTTGCAGCATTGCATGTGTATGTTGAATAGTGTTTTTTACTGTTAAAAACAAAAAAATAGAGATTGTATAATGATTACTAATACTAAAAATGAAATAAAAAAATCAATTAAGGATGTTTGCTACTCTGTTTCAAAATAAAAAGCTTTTAAAAAGACTGTTATAAATTGATAGTATACAAATAATGGAACTAGAAATGCAGAAAAAAAATTAAAGGTCTGTGTGCTTGTTTTTGTGATATCAGCCATTAAAAATTTGGCGGGAAATGATTCTCTCTAGATTTTTCATACAATTAACATTGGCACCTTTTTTCTTTCAAAAACTATGAAAAATTTTATAAGATTTTCAAATATGGCTTTTTAAACTATATGTAATAAAATTATGAAAAGAAAAGTTAGCCAGTGGGCAAAATTTTTAATGGCACATGGATAAAACCAGAGCATTCCGAATATCTGACAAAAATTCAAAAACAAGAGGAGCAAACTTCCTTAAAAAGTACATTTTATAATGAAAAACAGCTGAGAAATCTTAGAGGGAATAGTACATTTGTGATCCCTTTTAAAATTATGAATGATGACCCCAACCACTTTCAAACTTGACCAAGGCTTTTACTTGAAATAATTATAAAGAATTATAAAAGATAGATACTAGTATAAGATAAAAGCTTTAAAAAACAAAAATGATCAGCAAGAGGAGATCTACAAATAAGTCATCATGGCCGAAATCTTGTTTAAATTTTTTACCTTATATTTTGAAAACTATAATAGATAGCCAGTAGATATTAACTTTAAATAGCAAAAAAGATCCAGAAGGCAAGATCTACAAATAGGTCATCATGGCAGAAATCATCAGTCGACTCCTTATTGGAGTTATTGCTCTTGATGATTTTTAGTCCCCTACGGACGAAGTCGAAGGGGACTTTAGGTTTGCACTCCGTCCGTCTGTCCGTCTGTCCATCTGTCAGTCCGGCAAATCAGTTTTCCACACTTTTTTTCTTCATGCTTGAAGATATTGATTTGATATTTGGTGTATTGTTTTATCATGACAAGTTACAGATCAAGTTAGAATTTTGTTCCGGTCTGATGATTTTGTGCAGAGTTATGGTCCTTTGACTTAGAAAATTCACTAAAATAATCAGTTTTCCACACTTTTTTTTTGTCATTCTTGAAGATATTGATTTGATAATTGGTATATAGTTTTATCATGACAAGTTACAGTTCAAGTTTTAATTTTGTTTTGGTCTGATGATTTTGTGCAGAGTTATGGTCCTTAGACTTAGAAAATTCACTTAAATAATCAGTTTTCAACACTTTTGTTCGTCATGCCTGAAGATATTGACTTGATATTTGTTATATAGTTTACACCATGACAAGTTATAGATCAAGTTCGAATTTTGTTCCAATACAATGAATTTTTAACTGGTAGGGGACTATGTATTGCCATGCAATACTCACAGAATGCTTGTTAACAATATTTTTGCGTTTTTGCCTATTACTTAGTACCTTGAAAACTATAATTGATAGATAAAAATTTTTAAAGCAAAAATGATCAGCAAGACAAGATCTACAAGAAGATCAGCATAGATGAAATTGTCAGTTGTAAACATATAGGAGTTATTGCCCTTAAAAAAAAGTTAAATGATGATTTTTTTTTAACAATTTTTGTGTTTTGGACAAATCTATAGAAGATTGAGAGAAATTGTATACAGATAAATTGATCAGCGATATTGGGAAGATCAAAAACAAAAAATTTGGTCATGAATTATATCTTAGTCTACAATGTCGAAGAGTGTCCATTGTTGAAGATGCACATAGACCTAGGTGAGTGACACAGGCTCTTTAGGGACCCTAGTTTTATTGTCGAGCCTGCGACTTTTGTCGCAGAAAGCTCGTCATAAGGATAGTGATCCAGTGGCGGCGGCGACATTAATTAACTTCTTAAAAGCTTAATATTTCAGAATGTAGAAGACCTGGATGCTTCATACTTTGTATATAGATGCCTTATGATATGAAGTTTCTGTCTGTCATATGTCCATTGTCCTTGACCTCATTTTTATGGTTCAGTGACTACTTGAAAAAACATTTTTTGTAATGTTAATTTCTCTCTTATTATGAGTAATAGGATAACTATATTTGGTATGTGCGTACCTTACAAGTCCTCATGCCTGTCAGACATTTTTCACTTGACCTTGACCTCATTTCATGGATCAGTGAACAAGGTTAAGTTTTCGTGGTCAAGTCCATATCTCAGATACTATAAGCAATAGATCTACTATATTTGGTGTATGTAATAATTGTAAGGTGTACATGTCCAACTGGCAGGTGTCATCTGACCTTGACCTCATTTTCATGGTTCAGTGGTAATAGTTTTGTTTTTGTGTTTGGTCTGTTCTTCTAATACTGTATGCAATAGGTCAACTCTATTTAGTGTATGGAAATATTTTACGATGTACATTACAGTCTGGGTTTTATTTGACCTTGACCTTATTTTCATGGTTCTTTGCTTATGTTAAGTTTTTGTGTTTTAGTCTGTTTTTCTTAAACTTTAATCCATAGGTCAACTATATTTGGTGTATGGAATGATTGTAAGGTGTATATGTCTGTCTTGCAGGTATCATCTGACCTTCACCTCATTTTCATGGTTCATTGGTCAATGGTCAAGTTCCTGGTTAACTTTGTTTCTTAGATACTATAAGCAATAGGTCAACATTTCAGCGTGTGCACTCTTGTATATTTTTTCAATAGTCTTTTACAATCCCATTTGGTTTTGATGAATAAAAAAATTGATTGAATATTTTTAGTCCCCTACCGACGAAGTCGAAGGGGACTTAAGGTTTGCACTCCGTCCGTCTGTCTGTCCTTCTGTCAGTCCAGCAAATCAGTTTTCCACACTTTTTTTCTTCATGCTTGAAGATATTGATTTGATATTTGATATATTGTTTTATCATAACAAGTTACGGATCAAGTTAGAATTTTGTTCCAGTCTGATAATTTTGTGCAGAGTTATAGTCCTTGGACTTAAAAATTCTCTCAAATATTCAGTTTTCTGCACTTTTTTTCGTCATTCTTGAAGATATTGATTTAATAATTGGTACATTGTTTTATCATGACAAGTTACAGACGAAGTTTGAATTTCATTTCTGTTAGATGATTTTTTGCAGAGTTATGGTCCTTGGACTTAGAAAATTCACTTAAATTATGAGTTTTCTGCACTTTTTTTTGTCATGCTTGAAGATATTGACTTGATATTTGTTGTATTGTTTACACCATGACAAGTTATATATCAAGTTAGCATTTTGTTCCAGTACAATTAATTTTAACCGGTAGGGGACTATGTATTGCCATGCAATACTCTCAGAATGCTTGTTTTTCTCATATTGTAACAGTAAATATATATATATATATATATGTAATCCTCAAATCTATGTCCAGCCTCAAATCTGTGTCCTTTCCTCAGATCTTTGTCTTTTATATTCTTTATTCATAGGCTGGAGAAAAGGGCCAGAGCTTTGAGTGTCATGACATCACAGGACACTGTGTTGAGGCTGGACATAGATTTGAGTCTGACATATATTATATAGTTTCATATTATATGAATATAAACATTTTAGCAAAAAGGGGAAAAGAACACTCAAACACACATACACACATTCTTGCACTTGCATTAAAGTAACATACTTCAACTAAAAATAGAAAAAAATATCCCAAAGAAGGAAGTAAAATAATCTGAATAATGATGTCATGTAATTTAAACTATGATATCATTGAAGTTGGGGTTTTTTTTTGCCAACCAGAGCGGGTTTATCTTTAAACTGTATCCCTTATGTTACACTATACACATATTTTCCTTATGTATTCTGTTTTTTCTAAAGAGTTTACTCCTTACCAGATACAACAAATAGCTACTGGAAAATACAACAGGTTCTGCATGACAAGTAGCTTATGTATAATTCCTTAAATTTTAATCAAATTTAAGTTCATATTACACACATGTTTAATTATGGTTGTTGTCATGTGTTTTCATGTGCATCTTTATGTTTGAAAAATTGTATGCTATTTAATTTTGAAGGAGTTGTTTTGGTCCTATATTGTCATATTAATTTATTTGACATTTTTATTTTTCCTCTATTAATTTTTTTTTTATACTCTTTTTGCTATTCTTTTCCCAGTAAATACTGTTTAAAGAATCGAAAAAAAAAACTAGTGGTGAATTTGTTGTAATATTTTATGTGTTGTTAGTGGTTTCCTAAATAAAATGCTAAGTAATTAATAATACTGTACCTGTTTTGGTATAAACATGCATTTTAATTTCAAAATGACATTATAAAACATTTTTACAGATATTTTTTATGTGTTAAATTGATGTATTATTATTATATTTAATTTCAGTAATATACCAGAAGATCAAAGAATAATAGATCCAAAAAGAGGGCCCATTAAAAAGACAGCTGGAGTGAAAAATTTGCCAAGTTTAGAAATGACTTAAGTTAAATGTTGCATGTGCTAACTTTTAATTTCTGTACGCAATTACTGTTCACCAAGGACGTCACTGGTTCATGATATTGTCATTAGATATTTATATTCATTTATGTACATAATATTTTTCTCTCGCTAGCGTCAAAGGTCGAGAATGCTAGACAATAGGGATTACAATCCTGCGGCGGCATAAAGAATTTGTTTAAAGCTTTATATTTCAGAGGGTACCTTGTATGCAGATGCCTTATGTTACAAAGTTTCCGTCTGTCATATGTCCAATGTCCTTGTCTCCTTGACCTTATTTTAATGGTTCAGCGACTGCTTAAAAAATATGTATAGTGTTTTTGTTATGTGAATTTCTCATTTACTACAAGTAATATGATAACTATATTTGGTATATGAGTTCCCTTGCAAGGTCTACATGTCCGTCAGACAGGGTTTACCTGACCTTGACCTCATTTCATGGATAAGTGATCAAGGTAAAAGTTACATGATTAGGTCGATTTCTCAAATACTACCAGCAGTAGGTCAACTATATGTGCTGAATAGAATGATTGTAAGTTGTAAATGTCAGTCTGTTGGTTTCATCTGACCTTAACCTCATTTTCATGGTTCATTGGACAATGTTAAGTTTTTGTGTTTTGATTTGTTTTCAAATACTATCAGCAGTAGGTTAACTGTATTTGATGTATGGAATGATTGTTGAGTGTACATGTCTGTCTGGCAGGTATCATCTGTCCTTGGCATCATTTTTATGGTTCATTGATCAATGTTAAGTTTCAGTGCAGTCTGGTCCTCTTCTAAGATACCATAAGCAATATCAACATAAAATCAATCATGAACTGTAAAGCAGGCGAGACATTTCAGCATGTGCACTCTTGTTACAATTAAATGAGAGTATAAAGTAGGGCTGTTACGGTACAACCATTTTGTTCAATTAATGTGGATTCATTTATTTTTGTGGGTACCAATATTTGTAAATTTAGGAGCAATTGTATTTTTCCTGGATATACGTCTTCATGGTTTTGCCAAAGTTTGCTCATAAACCTATAGAAAATTTATACTTTGTTGGACATTTAAATTCAAGGTTTACCTTTATCCACTACATTAATAAAAATTGGTACTCCATGACTAATCCACGGAAACATAGTTACCTTTTTTAAGATTCATTTGGGTGCTCTGAAAGCTTCAAAGTTTCATTCAGTGCATATCCTAGTGAAACTCGTCACAGGATAATACCAGCAGCACTAATAATATCACACAATCCAGTGGGTAAAAATATTTATCCATTCAAGATAGTTTAATTTTCAAACTTTTAAAGTGCAAGGTGTACCAAACATTTTTCAAATTTTTAAATTTAAATACAGAGAATAGATGAACAGCACAGTAAATGGGGTTAAATGGTAGAATCTGTTTCTCTAATGATTAAGTGGAAAACACTGTTCGCCATGTTCCAAATGAATATGGTGGCAAACTTCATGAGACAATGTGTAGTTTATCAAACTGGTCAGAAATGCTGTAAATGCACACAGAATTGGAGAAAAGCATTTTCACAGTTGACATTTCTATAACCCATTTTGATTTGACCTAGACAAAAATGCATTGTCAGGATAAGTGAGTGTAATTTTTTTATACTTTTATGAAAATTGCTATGTTTTACCAATGTACCGATAATTTTAAGAAACAGATTAATATAAATGTAAGGACATTTATCACTGAAATTGATGATTTGACAACAGTTTTAGTTATAACTCCATTACCTCGCCTATAACAGTTTATTAAAGTGTTTTACATTGAGAGTTTAAATGTTTTTTAAACATATCTTTTGAAATGAAATTCATTCTCACATGTCATTACACAAATTATTTTCAAAACAATTATTATAGAACAACTTAGCATATATAACAATGTACCATGAGTCTGAAGTGCTTTTCTGAATTTACCTTCATCATGATTGCAAGGGATGTATAAAAATGTTTTCTTTAATGTTGTATATACAGAAGATACCTAGAGGGTTATCAAACACCACTAGAAAAACAAACAAAATAAAAAACAAAAACAGTCATAGAAAACTAAAGATTGGCAACATGAGAACCCCTAAAAATAGGGTGAAATTAGGCAATAAGGATTAGGGTTAGCTTCATAAGATACATGTACTTGTCCTGTATCTATGAAGCTTGCTTATTTTAATTTTTTTTTAATTAAAATTAGTATATTTTTATGGGGCACATTTTTCATCAAGAAATTATTTTTTTTAAATCTTTACTGAATATAAAAATATATTCAAACTGTTATACCTTGCTTCATAATGTATAATCTCACTTTGTACCAGTGCAAATAATAAGGTAGGAAAATCATTTAATCAGCAACATATTTGTATTAGATGTGTCAGTCAGTGTCAATGAAGGCATAATGTTATTTTCACACTCCTGGTAGTGGTGACACTGGTTTAAGATGTCTTTTGATTTATTAAAATATATCAATGGTTGTTTATATGTGTTATGTTTTTGAATTTCATACAAATTTTCTTCGAAAGATCTCAAAAAGATCTTGAAAAGACTAGATGCTGAAACTGATATCAGTCATTAGACATCATCGTCTGAATTAAAGTCATTGAATAATAAATATCCTTTTACGAAATATCTAATAAGGGTCATCATAGACCTTTCAGAACAGTCACATTTTCAACAACTTCAAAAGCCCATGATTAAATTATTGTCAGTTCTAAATGAAATGTCATAATAAACTCTTAATACCAGCCACTTTTTATGTCCCTGCTGCGGCGGAGGGGGCATTAAGTGTTACCCTTGTCCATCCATACGTACGTACATCACAGATTTAGTTTCCATTCTCTAACTTTAGTTTGCCTCAACTAAATGTTATGAAACTTGTACACAATGCTTATTACCACAAAACTCAGATGGATTTCGAACTTTGGTGGCGTCACTTTTACCATTCTTGAGTTATGCCCCTTTATAAATGGAAAAATTGCTGAATATATCGTTTCCGTTCTCTAACTTTAGTTTGCTTCAACCAAATGTTAAGAAACTTATACACAATGCTTATTACTATACAACAGAGATCAAGTTCGAATTTGGGTGGCGTCATTTTTACAGTTCTCTAGTTATATCCCTTTATAACATTATATGCCAGCGTAGGCATCATCTGTGTCCCATGGACACATTCTCCATTTCTTTAAATAGTAAAGGTCCTTTTCTAGATTTTGGATATTTTTGGATTGTTTAGTCCTTAATGTTAATTTTCTAACTCCTTCTCTATTTCCAGGTCTTTAATGATGTTTTAGATTTTTAAGTATAACTGGTAAATGATTAAGTCAGGGATTTCATTACCACAAATTATATAAAACCCTAACCACATTCTTTCAAAGATGCATAGATTTTGTTTAGAAGTTGGCTTACATTCCTGCAAAAGCCTTATTACAGAAAGAATATCACATTCTAATTTTTTTAAATGTAAACTCTGGTGCTCTGAAAGGGTGCACAGTTCCTTCTCCATTCACCCGTCGTTAAATATGTTAAAGGACAATTCTAGATCATGACACATACAAAATGAAATTAGTGAATATGTCTCTAGTCTAACCCTAAGATGTCACCTAATTCATAAGCCATCAGTATATGTAAATTCTCTGTCCTAAAGCCAGATTGGAATCAGTCAGTCAGCCATACATTGTAATTACACGATTTCATGTGTTTCAATCAATATAAGAATTTTATCACTTATTAATACAATAGGAATACAAAGATTATATACCAGGGTCGAATTAATTAAAACCTTCTAAAACTTTAACGTATACACACCTTCTAATCCATTATAATTGTCAATGTTAACCCTTAAATAAACTATACCAACTTCTGTATTCTCATTTATTTTGGTTGATTTGTTTATTTTCTAACCTGCAACAAAATTCACAGAATGTAAAGACATTGGGATACCAATAGCGGCACAGTAAACTATTTGTAGAAAAGCTTTATTTTAGAAGGTAGAAAGAAGACCTTGATGCTTTATACCTTGAATATTGATGCCTTATGTTATGAAGTTTATGTCTGTAATATGTCCATTGTTCTTGTCCTCATTTTCAAGGTTCAGTGACTGCTTAAAGAAACTACAGTTTTTGTCTCACCTAAGTATTGCAAATGTGAGACTTAGACATGCTGTTTCAAGCGGTATCATCAACTTGTTAAAAGTTTTTGATAAGGTTAGTTTAAAAGGAAACTGCACTAATGGGAAGTCAGTGATATTATGTATGCAGTTGTATCAGCATTAGCACATCTCATTTCCAAGGAGATCAGTTGGCCCCTCCCCTTAAGTCACTGGTTCAATGACTGAAATTTTTGCATTATAAGTTTACAGATTAGGTCAGATTAACTGCTTATGATAAGTCAATGATATTTGGTATGCAGTTGTATTAGCATTGGCTTATCTCATTTCCACACAAATCATTTGGCCATGCACCTTCAGTCATGGTTCATTGACTTTGAATGTTTTGCATATTTTACTTGTTATTAAAAGTATTGCTATTTTGATTTCAACATTTGCATTTTACTATCAAAATTACATACAGTTCATTTTGTTATGTTAATGTCTCACTTATTTTGAGTATTGAGTAATAAGATAATTATACTTGGATCCTAACAGGTCTACATGCCTTCAGATAGGGTTCACCTAACTATGCCATCATTTTTTTCTCTGTGGTTAAAGTTTTTGAAATTTTAATAATTTTCTTAAACTATCCTGGATTTCTATCAAACTTGGACAGAAGCTTGTTTATGATCATAAGATAGTATCCAGAAGTAAATTTTGTAAAAATAAAGTTCCATTTTTCCCGTATTTTACTTATAAATGGACTTTGTTTTTCTGCGGGAAATATTACATTCACTCTGTGGTTAAAGTTTTTAAAATTTTAATAACTTTCTTAAACTATCCTGGGTTTGTACCAAACTTGGACAGAAGCTTGTTTATGATCATAAGATAGTATCCAGAAGTAAATTTTGTAAAAAATAAATCCATTTCTTCCTTATTTTACTTTTAAATGGACTTAGATTTTCTGCCAGGAAACAACACATTCACTCTGTGGTTAAAGTTTTTAAAATTTTAATAACTTTCTTATACTATTTTGGATTTGTACCAAACTTGGACAGAAGCTTGTTTATGATCAAAAGCTAGTATCTAGAAGGAAATTTTGTAAAAAAATAAATCCATTTTTTCCGTATTTTACATTTAAATGGACTTTGATTTTCTGTCAGGAAACAACACATTCACTCTGTGGTTAAAGTTTTTAAAATTTTAATAACTTTCTTATACTATTTTGGATTTGTACCAAACTTGGACAGAAGCTTGTTTATGATCTAATGCTAGTATCTATAAGTAAATTTTGTTTTCTTCCAGTTAACATTACAATCAGTCTGCAGTGAAAGTTTTTAAACATTTATTAGATTCATAAACTATCCTTGATTTTTACCAAACCTTGACAGAAGCTTCTTACAATCAAAAGATAGTATCAAGTTGAATATTTTTATTGATTTACTTCCTCATTTTTGTTGAGCCTGCAATTAACAGAAAAAGTAGGCGAGACACTGGGTTCCACGGAACCCTTACGCATTTTTTGGTTGACCTATGTTAATGTTACATGGTTAGGTCTGTTTCTCAGATTCAATAAGCAATAGGTCAATTTTATTTATTTAAGGAGTGCTAGTAAGATGCATATATCAGAATTCGGTGTGGCAGGGTTCATCTGACCTTGACCTCATTTTCCAGGGTCACTGGTTAATGTTAAGGTAGCACAACAGTCTTATAATGATTATCACCTTATTTCATAATATTTATCCATCCAAGGAATTTAATATACAATTCCTTGATTCATCTGAACACTTTGTAAAAATCCCAGTCATTATCATGTCACAACAGGGAGTAAATTAATAATTACATAATGTAAATTAATGCACATGGTAAATACTCTATATATAACGGCATATATTATCAGTGACCACTGTGGATAGTAAACTAGGAATTGATAGTAAATAGTAAGAAATGTTATTTCTAGTATGTTTATGTAATTATATCAAAGAAAACACAAAAATAATTGAAAAAGAAAGAAAATAGAAAATAACGGATTTTAGAAAAAAAAGGGGGACTCGCGGCTTAAAAAAATTGTCCTGTCCCTAAGTACCTATGATGGAAAGGGTGTTGCTAAACGGCGGAAACGGAATACGGAACGGAAACGGAAAGAAATATTTATTTGGACGGAATTTGAGAAAAAAATAGCGAGAACTACGATACTCAATAAAGACCGAAATAACGAAATCACACAATAAGTATTCTAAAAATAGGATAGGAGATATCAAGGAAAATAGCAACAGTTTTGGAAATGCATAAAGCAAAATAAAACAAACAAAAACTAGAGCCTCTAAAGAGCATGCGTCGCTCATCTAGGTCTATAGCGGGAATGTAAAAAAGTCATCATTTAAAGGCCATCATTCCTATAGATAATCTATTTACTCTTAACGGCAATATTTGAATTGTTTGTAGATCTTGTCTTGTTAATCATTTTTGTTATTTAAAGTTTCTATATATCTTTTATTGTTTTCAAGATAATAGGCAAAAACACAAAAAATTAAATATTTCAAGATAGTGGCAAAAATGAAAATAAAATGGTTAAATTCGTCATTTAAAGGCGATAACTCCTATAAGATGTCGTCTGACAGTTTTGAAGTGATTGGACTTTAGGTAGAGCTCAACATTCTGAACGTTTCTGCCCCGTCAGATTTTCTGTTTATAGCGGTTTTCAAAATAATGGACAACACTTGCATTTTACCCCCATGTTCTATTTTTATCCATGTCGGCCATCTTGGTTGGCAGACAGGGTTTTCGGACACATTTTTAAACTAGATACCCCAATGATAAATGTGGCCAAGTTTAATCAAAACTGTCAGACGACTTCTTGTAGTTATGTTTGGTTAAACTTGGCCAAGTAGTTTCAAAGGAGAAGATTTTTGTAAAAGTTAACGACGACGAACGCCAAGTGACGAGAAAAGCTCACTTGGCCCGTTGGGCCCGGTGAGCTAAAAAAAAAGAACTCTCAAAGTATACAACCACTCAAGACTAAGGCAGGTCGAACATCAGAAAACGACCCTGACAGAGCAGAAGCATTGAATGAACAATTCCCTCTAATTATATTTACTAAGAAGTCATCAACTGAAGATGTACCACTAAAGAAACCAGTATTTTATCCAAAATTGAAAGACATAGAAATAACTAAAGTAGGGTGAGAAAAAAATTAGTACATGGACTCAATACATCAAAAGCATGTGGGCCAGACGAAATAAGCCCTAGAATACTTTAAAATATCAAATGAATAAGAACCTATCACTAGTCACTCTTTTCAACAATCCATCAATACCAGCTCAATACCTGATGAATGGACAACAGCAGACATTTGTCCACTTTTCAAGAAGGCTGACCATTCGTTACCGGCAAACTACTGCTAAGTGTCCTTAACTTACATTCTCTGCAAGATGCTCGAACATATAGTATGCTCCAACATAATGCGTCACCTAGATCACTATGATATCATCAATGAAAAACAACATGCTTTTCGTAAATATCACAGTTACGACTATGTATACTGTTATCAATGATTGGACCAAAAACATCGATAAAGGACACCAAACAGATATATTTATATTCATGAGATTTTGAAAAAACCTTCGACACAGCCCCACATGAACTACTTAAACTGAAATTAAACGGTTACAGGATATCAGGTAAAACACTATGTTGGATTGACTCATTCCTGTGCTACCGCAAGCAAAGAGTCGTGGTAAATTGGACAAATTCAATTTGATCCACCCGGGGTTGATTCTGGAGAACCTCATGGCACTATCCTGGGTCCTGTGTTATTTAGTCTACATATCAATGATATCTTGGATAATTTGGTGTTTGGCCAGTAGAAACACCCAAACGATCAGATGCGTAGTGTAAAATAAAGTATTTTTTTCGTCAGAAAAAATATATAATATATGATTTTTCAGTTAATGATAAAGCACTGCTTTAAAATCTACTAATATAGATTAAAGTAACTTTCAAATGTCAACATCACTTTAGTATGAATGAATATAAATACATTTCTATGTTAATGTTTTCAATTATAGTAATGCTTAAAACATTATACTGAATGAGTGACAATATTTTCAATTATACTATTAGTATTATAAAATAACGTTTACGGCTATTTGAATGGGACTGAATTTTCAGAGAATTAAGCGGCATGATATGCAAGCACTGTGGACATTTTGATTTTTAGAAATCCTAGGACATGACTACGGCTTATTTGAAAAGGGCACTGTGCAAATCGCATACCCATGTACTGTTTTTCTGCCAGTTTTTTTCACAATGATTCGTATTTATTGATATTACAGTCTAGGAGACCATAATGTAATGTTTTCCCGACGTTAATACCAACAACGTACCTCAGTATTGTAATCGGGTGAGAAAGCCTTTGTATAGTGATTGATTTTGTCAAGTTTTACATAAAAATAAAGTGTATCCAAGTTTCTATGTCTAGTTCCCAGGTTTCCATATCGGTTGTTGTCCATACTTGATTGTCCCATCGGGTTTCTCTTACGTTTTTTTCCCATTTTACAAGAAAAGATAGCAGGAAAATCACCAATGCAGAACATTGATTGATTGTTGGTTGCTTAACGTCCAGTGCCAAATATTTCATGCATGTTCAGGACGAGAACAAGTTAACAATAAATACAATAGGTAGGTCCTTTAATAGAGGCCGGCCGGGATGAAGGTCAGGGAAATTTAGACTACCACTTAAAAATGAGGGTAAATTGGATATGGACAGAAATTTTGCCTTACAACAGGCCATCTACGGACCCCTCAATGAGTTGTTGCAAGGGTTCTTAACGTGCAGAGAGCGTGTCACTATATCTCTACACGAGGCAGTGGATTTAACGTCCCCATTCTAACCGGACGTGGCTGCGTACTTGATACACCCCGCACAGCCAAACGGAAGCCTCACTTTGGCAAGGGTTTTACTGCCGGTCGGAAGAAGACCTGTAGTGACCATATTTCTATTCCCCAGTCACCAATGCAGAACACAACACAACGAAATACACCACATCACTAACCATAATTCAAAGCAATTAAAAAGAAACAAAGAAAACATTGATGAAAAGCATTTCCCCCAAAAATGAATTACTCCACAACCTATCTAGAATCGAGGTGAATGTCCATCTTTTTAGGCCGTGTGTAGATTTTTTTTTTGTGTTGTTGGGTTACTGTCTTATTGAAGTTTATCCCACATATCTTTTTACTATCTTTATTTTTGTTTTGAAAATCAGAAAAAGTCAAACAGACTATAGTGAATCGCATGAACGACGTACGTTCATGGTCTCAAGTGCAAGAGTAGAATATAAAATAAATGAACTTATGGAACAATTGGTTTACGCAATTAAATTACGTAGAATATGCATGCTCTTATTAAATATTTTAAAAATATAGGAACATCACCTCCTGCCATTTATTTCAATACTTTATGCTTTCAAATCTTTTTCCTGAAATTTATTCCTGTTTTTCTTTCTTGTAAACATGTGATATACCATAAACAACATGCCTATTAAAATAACTAACCAAAAAGAGAAGATGTAAATTCTTTCTGTTTCCGTTTTCCGTTCCGTATTCCGTTTTCGCCTTTTAGCAACACCCTGATTCAAAAGGGTTTTCAGTTTTTAGGTGTTTTTTCTCCCTCACAATTTCATGAGAATATTTATTAATAATTGAAAATAGAAACTTTATTGGTACCCGTTTCGACTTGGCTTTGATATATGGTGTTTAATGGAGTATCTTCTATAAGAGAGGCGAAAGATACCAAAGCCGGACATTCAAACTTATAAGCTGAAAATAAACTGACAACGCCATGGCAAAAAAATAAAAAGACCAAAAGACAAACAACAATATACAATATACAAAACACAACATAGGGCAACACGAACCACAACAAAAACCGGGGGTGATCTCAGGTGCTCCGGCAGGGTAAGCAGATCCTGCTACAAATCATGTGACACCCGTTGTCAGGTTTGCTCATGTAAATACAAACCCAGTGATATGTCTAATTTGGTAGGTCACATTCAGGAAAAGGGAGGACGGGATTGTGGTTACGACGATTGGAACACAACCGTCGTCATCTTCGAAACAGATATTCCATAACGGTCGACCAACTCGTGATGGCGTCCGTAAAATTAAGACATTCTTTAAATGAATCAGTATTAAAATTAAGATAGGAACATTTTTAATTGTGTACATCATTAAAGTCTATGATATCAATTTTCCTACGAAAAAAAGTCCGCTTAATTACCAAAAAACACCCGTATTTTAACAAAATAGTGAAATATTAATGATCATTATATAATTTAATGCACAACTGTTAAACAGTTGAAAAGCATATAACAATTAAACATTCCATTGTTTACATGTAAATTATTTCTTTCATTACAAATTCTCCTAGGAAATTAAAGGACATGGACGTTTTTAATCCAAATAATTATGACGTCTTGAAAGGCTTCATTTTTTTTTCTGTGACGCCTGCATGTACGACGTGAGACGTCATAATTATTTGGACTAGGGCGGGTTTTTTTTACCTAGAAATATTTTAAAATGAACTGGACTAATTTATCTCTTACAATAAGCAGCAACCATCTATCAAGGAAATGATGATAGGAAACGCAAGCCCTGGAATATCGTATCAACTGGGAGCTAGATATATATTCCATATGCAGGCGCTGCTGGAATGCTTCTCATATAGAAATGGAAAGAAAAGTTCACAATTGGGAAGCTGGAGTCATCTCTTATGTCGTAAAGTTTTGTTTGTAACCGATCATATAAAGACATTGTCAATTGCTGAAAAATACAGGCAACTCTAGTTCTGAAGTAAAAAATTCTTTATGAAATTATAAAATTGCTCTTGTTTGTGGATTAACAATTATACTATGAATTTTCTTTAGCTTTCTGTTCTCATTCTGTAGTGAAAGTTAAAGTAGAACAAATTTACTTACTCATTTTTATATAAATTTGATAAAAAAAACCAATGTTCTTAAACTTGAGGGCCTGGATGGGCGCATTACATTTGCGCGCATTTAGGGTTACAAACTAGATAATAATAATGGGCAAAATTAATAAAGAATAGAGAAAAATGGCTTTAAAAATTGAAGAGTACAGACCCTAATACTTAATTGCCTTTAAAATATAATTTTATTCTGTTTATCTGAAAACCGGTTAACTTGCATTTCTTTTTACTCATAATTTAATTGACCATATCAAACAGGACACTGGACGAGTTCATGCTATTGTTATCAATGAAATAAAAGGTAGGAAAGGTTCGACTTGCTAGTAATGTCTTACTTTTACAGAAAATTTTCGTGATACATAGAATTTTCACAATATTAAAATAGCGCATTCTTCTTAAATTTGAGAAACTTTACAGATCATGCGTTTTCATTCTTTAAAAAAGTTATCATTTTGAAGAAAAAAATTTGAAATATATTTTCCGCACGCAATGAATAAGCTTGTGTGTCTGAATATATAACTTGAAATAGCATTTTGCAGTCTTATTAAGGGCTTGTGATAAAATGAGAAACGAAATCAAAACGCAATGAACGAAACAAAAAGTTGAAAAAACGAACTATATGATGATTGATAGGTTTTCTATAAAAACGTCTCAAACGCAATTGGAACGTGACTGACATTCTGCAAGAAAGTATTGGCCCGCGGACAAAATGTTTATTAGGTCACACATATCTAATTATTGTCTGAACCTTAAAACAAACTTAGATTTAATGTAAATATTTCCAAGACCGACAAACTAAAGAACAACACTCTTTATCTAAATATTCTTTGTAACTACACCTTTTCTTTCTCTTGCCTTAAAAGCACAATCGTAAGAATAAATCGCAAATATTTGGTGAAATTATTTATTTCTGGAATGAAAGGAAAATAGTATTCATTGTAATACGGATTACATTTAGCAGGAACTGTTAACCCTTCCGTAGGCACTTGAGTTCATCCTTATATTTGTTTTAAAGGCGTTCTTATCGGTTTTTTGCTCTGTTTTTTTTTATGTGCATGTGTACGACAATTTGTTAAAATTATTTTTTTTCAATATTCATGTAGTTTTACGACCTTGTCTATTATGTAGTTGTATTAAACATATCAATATTCTGCGCTCGGTCCAGTTTCAGGGATACATTGAATTGTACCGACGGTTAATGTATTTGGTTTTTCCTAAGCTAGGGCTAGACAAGAAAATTAACCAATCGTCTATTTTATGACGCCTTGTTATACATGATTTTGGCTCGTCACATGTTCGTAGAGTTGCACGATGGGTGTCACTAGTGGATCAGGAACTGCTTATCCTTCAGGAATATATATAATTCCGCTTCTGGTTTTTTTGGGATTTGTGTTGCCCAATCATTATTTTTCTATTGTTTTTTTTTGTATTTTGTTGTTGTTGTTGTTGACTATTGTTTATCTAATTTTTGTATCTCTCCGGTAGTTTACCTAGAGACTATCATGATAAAAAAGACAGGAAATACGAAATGAAAAAAAAAACATTAATTGATTAGAAATTTTGTAATCTGCTAACCGAATCCCCTGTGGGATGGATAGTAGACTGCACCGTACTGCTAGCCTGAAAACAAAGAAATATTGATGCCAACGTTATATAAAGACGTTAATGATCATATAATAATAAATTTACTCCAAAAAGTAAAACCCTGACGGGTTAGAATGCAAACTTTACATGTAAACACGAAACACACAATACATAAAAAAGATAGAGGGAAATAAGAAATAAAAACTAGAAAAAAAACATTAATCAAACATTTTGCTAACCGGTGAGTCCCGGGCTTGTGGTTAAGAGGCCATGTCTATATTAATAAGCATTGGGCTTCATACTATAAATACGTTCTCATCTTAAAAAACTTGAATAATAATAAAAAATCATCAACTGAAATTCTTAGAAAAAATGCATTTTGCAAATTTGTTTTCCGTAAAACTATAAATAAAGATTCAATAAAACATAGACTATGTCACCACAAGAAAAGTCCTTAAAAACGAATTATAAACTGAGATTCGTACACTGTACTAGTCACACAAACAAATCTTAAGAGTAGGTGGAAAGATCCGTTTGAAAATATTGTTGAATTTTAGCAAAATTCGAAGACAATTAGGCTTAAAGTCATCTTATCGATCATTAACAAAAAAAAACGTTAAAAATTTCTGGCTGCTTCAATAAAAAACATTCCTTACTCCTGGGACTATTATACTTTCATATTAAGTCTCAGCTTACTCTGTTATGCACTTTGTATTTACCGGGACGAATAACGTTTTTAGAACGTTCCAATTAAGTAAAACCGGAAGTAATTCTATAGCAACAACTATGCTGTTGATAAATGAGTATTTTTATCGTATTTTTGAAAATATACCATAATTAGTTTTAGATGGCTGAAAAAAAGTATGATCTTGCACTCGTGAAAACCGTAACAGACAAGAAAATCAGACCACAAGAATGGTAATGTTTAATTTGGATTATGTACTCTTTTCTTTAGTTAGTGTGAAAACAAACTTCTTCTTCTTCAGTTGTACAACAAAACTTCAGGATTCTGAAGATTACTTATCGTTGCGCATACGTGGTATTTACAATAATTTAGTTATCTTGTAAATGTTAAAGAATAATATATAATTTGAAAATCTGTGCATGTATAATACAAAAAAAAATGATTAAAATTAACATTATTTACAAAATTTAGCATCTTGATTAAAAATAATGTCTTATTCAGATTTATTTTAGTCTGAAAGCTGCCTTCAAGTTATGTTCAACCAGAATTCCTGGCAAATTATAATACTAACTGTATTTCCAGCTCTTGTAACAATTGCGCCTTTGTTACTGTTGGTCTTGTATGTTTTTTAATTTTAGCTCATTTATAGGTTTCGGAGTTTAGTGTGATGTCCATTTTCACTGAACTAGTACACAATTTTATTTAGGGGCCAGCTGAGGACCACCTTCGGGTGCAGGATTTTCTCGCCGCGTTGAAGACCCATTGGTGGCCTTCGGCTGTTGTCTGCTCTTTGGTCGGGTTGTTGTCTCTCTGACATATTCCCCATTTCCATTCTCAATTTTACAATGCTAGAAAATACTGAAAGATCTTCAATATATATATTCCATTCTCAATTCTATATGTAACGGGAGTGAGTTTCCCTTCTGACTTCGTTGTCTTCCCGTTGTCTACCCAAGTTCTGGGATATTGGACAAGTAACTACGTATATAAACAAGATGTTTATTTTAAAGACATATACGGTTTTAGAACACAAGTTTACATACAATAAATATAATATAAGTGATGGCTAGTCTACTTGTTGTATAAATAGAGGTTCCATATCTGCAAGCCAAAGTATGAGCATCTGCTCATTTCAAATCCTAAGCTGTAGACTGCCCTGAACCCGGTGAGTGACGTCATACTTATAGTTCCTAGGGACAACGAGTCTGGCTGGGATGTCAGGCACATGCAAGAAATAGGAAGTCCCGACAAGAATAATTACATGAACGGTCTCGGGAGAAAGAGTTACGAAACTATAAATAATACTAATATTAACCAATGTCCCCATATAACACATGTATAAATAGTATAATTAACAAGTAAACAAAGTGACCACCATTACATATATATAATATAACATGAAAAATAGAAAATAACTTAAGTTATGTTACAAATGTATGTATTACATGTTCATGGAAGGAAAAAGCTTGATTGTGTTAGAATTTCTTAAAGGATTATTATCAATAAGAAATTGATTTTTATCTTGGAATAGATAAACCTTTGATCCATCATAATGTTATGATATTGATTGATTGGTGTTTGCTTTATGCAACCTCAGCACAAAAAGGCTATATCACAGCGAGTTATGTTATGATACAAAAAAAGAATCCTTACAAAGTCATCTTGACAATGAACCAATGTATTTATATTCTCGTTCAGTAAAAGATACATGTACTTTTTTCCTATTTTGACAATAAAAATATATAGTGTTTAATTGTTTATAAATTTAAAGTGTATAAAGATTTCTCAATTGCCTTCTTGGTTTTTCTGATGGTGTCTTCCCAATTGTCCCACATTCAGGTAAAAAGGAATGACATTATGTGGAACAATCGGGAAGATGTTTGTGGGACAATTTAGAAGTTCAATTGTTGGACAAGCAGGAATTGTTTTGATAGTATGTTATTTGTGTATCAGATAATTACAGGTAATTAAATTAATCAATGTAACTTATGAAATTTTAAATAAACATGGTTAAAAGTTGGTGTTCATGATGGCGCATAATATTTGCGGGCATTTGGGAATCAATTTTTTTTATGGTTGCGTGCAGCATTTGATTACATTTGCACTGATTTATTTCACAGGTAACCTACATGTAGGTAAAAATAAAGATAAAATCATAATATATATGACTACAGTTATTATTTTGGAACTTATTTGTAAACTTAAATTGAATTATATATTTTTCATATTGAATTCTAAAAAAAATATAAAGTGATCATGAGAAATCCCGTAATAGCTTAAGGCATACATGTAAATAATTCAAGTCAGTTTGTAAAGTTGTGCCACTTAAAGACAAGCAAGGAGTTTCGTTTAGCAGAAACACCTCAGGGGAAAAATTATTAGTGAAGGATGGATTTACTTTCTGTGTCGATAGAATACTAAAGTCAGGGGATATTTCATTGCTATGTACAGTGAAGAATTGCAAAGGCAGGATAAAAACTGGTAGTAAAGAAAAAAGTTAAAGCCTACATAACTACAAGGCCTATGAAATTAGTATTTACCTGGAATGTGCACAAATGTAATCAAAAGCTGCATGCAAACGTAATGATTTTTAAGCTAAAATGTAATACACCATTTCATGAAGCACTGAAATAAAACAATATATATTCCATATGAAAAATCTGATCATAACATTGTTCAAATAAACTTTCAATTCAAGCAACAAAAATGGGAAAAAGTTTTTTTTGGAAAAAAACATTCCTAAGAAAATCCTTGAATTAGAAAATCATAAACATAGAATTGAAGTGATGTGCAGCTATATCAATTTTAATGATATCTGGTCTTAACATTAATTTTAACAATATGAAAATCAATCATATCATATCAAAAACAAACCAAAGACTTGAAAATTAGTATTTGCTGCTTCTCTGCTATGCACGCAGCATTTAGGAGTTAAAGCAAAGACTAGTCAACTCAGAGTCAGTATAACGTGTCTGTTTAGGGTGACATCACTTCCCTGTGGACTGTTATCATGTGAACTAGCATGTTAAAAATTCGGCTCAGTGTGTCAGTCTAGTTCAATTCATCTAACATCAACATGCTCTCGTCCTGAATATGCATTTAAAATTGCCACTGGACTTAAAACAACCATTCGTCTTTTTTTTCAATAAAAGTTTAATCAGAGTATACTAATGACATATTTTGAATAGTTCTAATAAATACGTCAACTGAATAAGAAAACAAATTTTTGCATGTGTTTTAAATTTAAATAAAAAATTGAAATAAAAAAAGAATTATCCAGGTAGTGGGTGTCTCCAATCATCTTGATATTTGATAACAACTATAATAGTAGGTTCATGCAAAAAATAATTTTAATTTGATATTGCACAAAGCTTTTGGTTCTGTGTGGTGTAAAGCTTTATTTTTTAAGCTTTTGTCTTCAGGAGTGGGCAATAAGATGACTAATATGATAAAATGTATGTATTCTAAGACATTGTCAGCACTGAACATTAACAATTGTTTTACTGACTACTTTGATATAAACCGAGGAGTTAGGCAAGGGTATTCTTTAAGCCCTACCCTTTTTAACATATATATAACATGATATAAATGATGTTTCAAAGTTATTCTCAGGAAATGGTTGTCAACCACTAACTTTAGAAAGTTCTGTTATTGGAAGTTTAATGTTTGCAGATGATTTATTAAAAATGTCAGAATCAAAAGAAGGTCTTCAGGAAAGCTTTAATAAATGTTCTTCTTACTGTGATAAATGGCAACTCACTGTTAATTGTAAAAAGACTAAGACTATGGTTGTTGGTCATCATCATAAAAAGACGCAAAATACAATATTTAATTACAAGCACACTGTTTTAGAATTAATAAATGAATTTAAGTTCTTAGTCAACTTGCTCTCACAAAATGGAAACTTAACGTCATCTGCTGAAGCACTTTCCAAAAAAAGTCTTAAAGTTATGTACTCTATCAAGCTATACAAGAGGTCTGAACCAATTGCCAGCAAATTTATCTGTTCATTTATTTGATTCTTTGGTTCGTCCTATTCTTACATATAATTGTGAAATTTGGTATATGGATGAGTACAGATCATACTATAATGCAATTGCTGGAGCCAGAAAAAATAATTCTCTTTTGGATAAACTCAATTTTATAGATAAGAGTCCCTGTGAAAAAATTCACAATAATTTTGTAAATTTATACTTGGAATAAAGAAATGTGCCAGTAACATTTCCTCTAGATCTGAAGTAGGAAGATTCCCCCTTTATTGTTTCATTGCCACACAGTCACTTTTGTATGAAGACTGACTTTTCAGTGAAAACTCATCTGATTTACTTAAAGAGTCAAAGTCACTTCATGATCAAGGTATATACTCATGGTACTCATATGTAAATCATATTAGGTCCGACAATAATATTAGCAAACCCAAAGATGAAACTAAAAACAAATACATAGCCTGTAAGATTCTTAGTAAAAAATACTATAAAAATGAACTTCAGCAAAGATATAAAGAAATATATGACAATAAGATATCATCTCTTGACCAAAATAGTAAACTTCTTTTGTTTAACCATATAAAAACTGAATATAAACAAGAATTTTATTTGACATACCCTAATCTTGATACAAAAAAACTTATATGCAAATTTAGAATCAGTGATCATTCCCACGCTATTGAAACTGGAAGATATAAAAATATTCCACGCCCTCAAAGACTGTGTAATAAGTGCAAAGTTCTGGATGATGAATCCCATTTCTTTTGATTATGTAGAATAAATAATGATTTAAGACATGACTTTTTTAACGATTTAAAAACCCAATACATGTACAAAGATTTTTCTGATAACAAAATGAAATATATTCTAAATCCAACTACTATTCAGCAAGTGAAATCTTTAGGCTCCTTTATTAAACCCGTCTATGGAACTGAGGACAGGGGGCACTTGCGGTCATTTGTTGTGTTGTGTGTTTAATATTTTGTTTTATTTTGATGTGAATGTAAATGTCATCATTATATTGTTGTTCATACATGTAATTGTTATGCCTTTGACCCTCTTGTGAGTGTAATTTGTGCTTAATAAAGTTATAATATATCATTACAAGTCACAAATTATTTTTCCTCTGTACTATGGTTTATTTCTTAGTATTCCAGTTAATATCAATTTTAATTTTATGATTTAACAGTTGATGTAGTTATTTTTTGTTATTTACTTTATTTGTACGTACATGTACCACAGTAACAGAAACCCAAAAAAAAGATTTTTGGAAAAAGAATTGATAAAAAATTCATTTTATGATATTATAAATTATTTATTATTTCTCTCACATGGAGGATAATTTATTATTTGTGGGATAGTTATTAATACAATGTAGTGGGTTTTAAAGGATCATGTTCACCATTATAATTTCCAAGTGAACAGAAAAATGTAAATTTTCTACAAACAAAAAATACCAAAAAAGATTTTAATTCATGAATCTATGGGTATGATCAATTTGAGGTGATTGATATATATATATACAAAAACCTTAAATAATATTTGTGCAGCATGATTAATACCTATAGGAAGTATTAAATGCAAGACTGAATGGATCTGACTATAAACAACGTAAAGAGTAAACAGTAAATGGCAAATAACTAACAAATGCATTTATGGAATTGTAATGATAGACAAATTCTACCAAGTTTTATGTTTAGAAGTTTGTCATTTGCCAGTTATGGCAGCAAAAAAGTTGAGTATTTTTTCAGGTCACAAGCTCTATATATACATGTGCCTTACAGTGGCATTGCTTTCCTTGCTTTTATTTAGGAAACAGTTTGCAACTGGTGGTCTAAGGTGCCAACATGCCACTACCACCTATCAAAAGGGTTATATCATATGAAATAATACTTAATTTAGTCTTAACTGTCAGGTTGACTACAGCTGAATGCCCTGTTAACTCTTTTCTACCTTAGAATTAAATGATGCCTACTTTGTCTGACTTTATACATTGTATGTTCATTGTCTGACTAGCTGTCTTACATGAGCAAGGCTCTACAATTGTATGTTCATCGTCTGACTAGCTGTCTTACATGAGCAAGGCTCTACAATTGTATGTTCATTGTCTGACTAGCTGTCTTACATGAACAAGGCTCTACAGTTGTATGTTCATTGTCTGACTAGCTGTCTTACATGAGCAAGGCTCTACAATTGTATGTTCATTGTCTGACTAGCTGTCTTACATGAACAAGGCTCTACAGTTGTATGGTCATTGTCTGACTAGCTGTCTTACATGAGCAAGGCTCTACAATTGTATGTTCATTGTCTGACTAGCTGTCTTACATGAACAAGGCTCTACAATTGTATGTTCTTTGGTTAAAAATCTACCTTAATGGAACCTACACATCTAGTCTACTGGAAGAAACACTATAATTGAACTACATCATTCACTAGTTCTTACTTCTTTCCTACATGTATATTGCATGTGTCTGAATTTTTTCTGATCTTTAAGTTTATATCTTTTCTTTGTTATAACTTTATTCTTGATCTTGCATTTCTTATGTGGCACAAACAATTTCATGTCCTTCTTTTAGCTTCTTTTTCTAATCTTTTTAGGTGGAGAAACATTTTTCTCTAATACTTCTTGTAACTTTTATTTCTTTCAATCTTTCTTGCTTTTTTTTCAGGTGTCTCAAACAAATCTCTAGAGAGTAATACCTTACAGTTCTAACTTCTTAATATACATGCTTTTATAGCCACACTCTATCTTATACTTCAAGGCTTATGAAAAGATATTGCTAAATGAATGCAACATTTTTAGAAGTCTTTGACTTCCCTTCAAGCAGGTATGTGTATATATAGCAAGCATAACAACACTTGCTGAAATGTGTAGCAATGGGTTAATTATTCTATGAGAAATGTTCGTGATTTCTAAGACACTTTGTACATATGGTATTGTAACTTTATTTTTTAACAGCAAGAGTTTACTTTTCCTTCACTATTTGATTTTGTCATAAAATTGTTATTGGCAAGTAACTGTGAGTAAGAAACATCTAAAAAAATGTTTTAATTACCTTTGTACTACAATAATGTAAAATATGTCCCCTATTATATTTCTACACATAACAGGTGTCAGACCACAACACATGTTGGTTTGATTGTATGTAGGTGTTTAACACATCTTTCAGCAGCATAGGCTATATCATTGCGGCCAATTTCTATTGGTGGGGGAAGCTGGAGTACCCAGAAAACACCACAAACATTCAGCAGGAAACCTTGCAATCTTTGTTAATTAAGATGGAAGTGATGATACACCTCAGCACAAGCCAGGTTCCAAATCATAACTTACCACACAAGTTGATGATGTCCTTCTAAGAAAAAGTATTTTGATGGAACTGGAAGACTTCCTGAACATATTTTGCGTTAATGTTTTCTATGATATAATATTGTGTCAGTTTGCAGTTGAAAAATTCATTTACATTGTTCAGTAAGCCTATTGTCAAGTAATCATTGACAAATTATGGTCAGAATTTTAATGTTTACTGAAAACAGAATATTCAAGCATTTAGCTACAAAAAGTAAAACAATGGACAAAATGGTGTTCAGAGGTACAAATTCATAGATATATAGTTTCTCCCAGAAGTGAGATTTTACTTCTTCATACATGTCTAAGAAATTTGGTCTGGTCATCAGGTTTCTAAATTTTTTAGAGAAAAAATTGATTGACACCAACAAACAACTCAGAGTTAGTGACACATATGAAATTCATAATACAGTATGAACAGGTAAAAAATGAATAAATGTTTAAAACCTCTTTAACATGCATGTGCTACCAGATGTGTGCAAATTATTATTCTGAAAGTCTTTGCTGAGACAAAAGAGTAACAGAGTTAATGAAAGAAGGATGAAATAATTTAGATTAAATCTTTATCCATATTTTTTTTCTTCTCTCTCTTGAATTTTATTTGAATATTATTATAATGAATATTTCAAAAATGTAAATGAATTCTGTATATGTTAAAATTTAAATGTTATTACTTTTTTAATAGGTATAAAGAAAGATTGAAGACCAAGTTCATAAAGTCATTAAAACCAACTGATACATCTAAACATCTTGTCGGCAAAAACTGGTTATTTGTTAGAGATGGACTGGATGACTTTAGAGATGGCTATCCACCACCTGTGGAAGGAGACATTATCCTCAAGGTACACAGTATTGCAAATCACATTGGAAATGAAATAACCATATATATGTAAAAACATTTTTTGAAATCATCTTTAATTGAAAACAATAGTTCATGTTTAATTTTTTTTTATTATTATCATTTGTCCTTTTTTTTCTTTTTTACTTGCTTCGACAATGGCAAAAGCCAGTTTAGTGACGGCCCAACTCTGTCTGTTTGTATGATGTCTGAAAGACCTTGCAGAGAAAACTTTTGTCAAACTTTTCTTGGCTTCTATGAAAGAGACTGATTGAATATTTGGTCTGCAGCTTCATAATGTTTCAGTTGTTGTGTGTAAGCAAATTTTTTCCAAACTTTTCTTAGCTTCTATGTAAGGATATGAATTTATATTTGATTTACAGCTTGATAATGATATGTTGTAGCCTATATAAAAAGAGAGGGGAAGGATAGCAGAGGGACACTCAAACTAAAAAAAAAAAAAAAAAAATAGTTTCAAATTTCACAACACTCTTCACACAAAGAAACTTTTCGTCAAATTATAGATGGGAATGATTTTATATTTAGTTTGTATATAAATAATGTTGAGTTGTAGCTTGTAAGCAATTTTTACATCTGCCTTGCACCCACTTCCTGTTTGCTGATAGTTTGAAATTTACAACACTCATTGTAAAAATTTTCTTCAAAGTTTTCTTGGCTTCAAATTTGCCACTGGACGTTAAGCAACCAACAATCAATCAATCAATCTTGGCTTTGAAGGGAATGATCAGTTATGCTTCAGTATACATGTTACTTATTCAATTGCATGCAATGACACAGGTCCAGCCCCAGTATTAGTCTTATTTTTCAAAAAAATTTAAGGAAAAAATTATACTGTTCTTGGGAAATTAGAGTTTGAAGTAATTGTTATAAACCTTATTTTAAAGAGTTTTTTTCTTTTCTTTATGAGCTTACATGGCGTAAGTAGGCAAATTAAGTTCATAAAAAAAAGAAGAAAAAACAACAATTTAAAATAACATTTTTTTAAGGAAATTCTTTCTTTTTAATTTTGCTGTATCAACTTTAAGAAATTTTGACTTCAATGATACTTAGGATATTTAGTATAAAGTGTGTGTTTTATGTTATTGTCAACCAGATATTCTGACGGTCTGACCAATGGTATTATAATGCACTGTACAATCAGTTTAGCCTTTATTAGAAATACAATTGTTTATTACAACACTGCTTAAATAAATGCTGCTGTGATGTAAATGAAGGTGTTCACTCTGCTTGCAAATAGGTGATATTTGATTTTTTAGGGTTCCAAAGGACCAGGGCCAAACATAAAAGGTAGCGGTGAGAATTTAAGTTCTGTAAAACAGCCAGCAGCAAAGAAAAGGTTTACAAAACATCAAATATGTTACTCAAGGCAGACTCCATTACAACAGCAAATGAGAGATCACATTGATGAAGTAGAATTTGGACTAACACAGCATCCACTGGCACTTTATCCACATTTCGAGGAAAACTGTCCTCCAGATGTAAGTGTTTCCTCCCTTATCATCTGGGTAGCTTTGCTGTGAAAGATTGCATGTTCTGTTTTAACCAAAGAAGAGGACCAGTCCTTTCAAATTCTTTGTATAGCCTGCCCTTGATTGGTGGAAGGGAAGAAATTGACATTACTTTTCAATGACAACTATGTCTGTATTTAAAATGTAAATGTTGAATAAGTGATCCATGTTAGAATGTTAACAAAATTCAAAAATACTATAAAAGGTTACATTACTAAAGTGTTATATGGTGAAGTTAGATTTTTATATTGTTATTTACTCTGTAAATTGTGATATATGTGATGTTGCTTAACTTTTTTTGTATATCGGTATATCTGATTTTATCACTCTGTAACATACATCATACGTGACCCTTGGACATATGCAAGAAAAATTATGCATCCCAAACTCTAAGCACATTTAAGACACCTCACTGACATTTAAGGTCCAACATTCTACAGATTTATAATTCTGTTTCACATGATGAAGATGTCTATTTTTGATTTTTTTTACACTACATTCTACACAAATTGAAACCTCTCTTAAATAAGGCCTATATGAAATATAGAAAGTAAAGTTCTTTTCCTTTGTAAACAGAATGTAAAAATTGATTGTGTAAAGAAATAAATTCTGATCACTAATATCCCATTCTGATTCATTGATGATGCCTATTTTGTTTCCTTTATAGTTGTTTGATATGATCGTAGATCTGTTAGATCCGGAAATAAATATGATGTCAGAGGAAGGATCAGAAAGAGATGAATATGATGAAGAAATTGTAGAGGAAAATGAGGAAGAAAGGAAATCAGACATTGATGAGGAAGATGATAAATCTGTGAAAGAGGAGAAAGAAAAAGAAATGGATAACTTTGGGTAAACTCATTATACTTTTACTAAGAATAAA
Source organism: Mytilus californianus (assembly GCF_021869535.1). Classification (NCBI taxonomy): domain Eukaryota; kingdom Metazoa; phylum Mollusca; class Bivalvia; order Mytilida; family Mytilidae; genus Mytilus; species Mytilus californianus. Next base: position 80,505,378 of record NW_026262745.1, on the reverse strand, counting down.
TTGAAACTAAAAGCTAGAGACTTTTTCCAGACTATACCTTAAAGTTAGTTTTTAAGAAAGTTCACAGAGAATTTTACTGATGCAGACATTTGTTAATGGTTTGCATAATTTTCAACTGACAAAGAAATATTTATATGGTTTAAATAAGATACCCTGTAATCAGCTGATCATGAGCATTGTTAATTGGATCATGACTGAAAATGTTTTATTTTTAGCTGAGAAGTTTCCTTGATAAAAGCATCCAGCTAAGTAATAAACATTAATTAATTTTTTAAAGTTTTTTCTCTCACTTAAAAGAAATTGTTTGTCTAAAAAGTATTCATAAAAATCTTAAAGTAACCTAATGAAAAATGGATAGAACAATCTTGTTTTTTGATTCATGTATTCCATATTTGTGTAAATATGCACTTAGGGGATTAGGATTTATCTTTCAGGCAAAAGAAGGTAACTATGCAGTTGTTATCTCATCAGTTATAAATGATAAGATCATCTAAACTTGTATAGAGTATTTTTGGAGTAGTTCAGCACCAGTAGACAGATTGTGCACAACTCTGTCATCATCGGTTATCTATTATTGTGTAGCAATTGCTTAGAAAACAAAAATGGTGATCCCCTTTTTTCTTAATTTTCTCTGTGTTTTTAAAAACAAAATTTATATTTTCAGTTCATATTAAAAATCCATTGTATTACAAAATAAGGAAATTTTGCACACCCAGACTGTAAATTTAAAACAAGTCCAACAAACAACTCTCACTATCATGTTTTTTTACTGAATGTGGAATGTTCTATATTTTGGATAGGTATAATTTTTTTAACTATTTTCTAAATTAGAACTATATAAAAATAAGGAGATATGGTTTGATTGCCAATGAGAAAACTATCCACCAGTGTTCAATTGACATGGATGTAAGCAATTTAGTTCACCATACAGCCTTCAACAATGAGCAAAACCCATATCATTTGTCCAGCCACCTTTAAAAATAATTTTAATCATTTTCCAAGTAACTAACTATTTTAGCTTTTATAGACACATTAAATATGCACACTGCATCATTAGGATAAATTATGGTTTACCAACAGGTCCTTTAAGAATTAAAATAAAATTCAATATTGATGTAATGACTTATAATTGATGTAATCACTTATAATTGATGTAATGACTTATAATTCTTGAAGAATCTAATAATCATTGTCAGCAATTTTTGTTTGATTGTCAAATGACCATTTGGAAACCTATGGAATTGTTTTTGTGAAACTGCAATGTCTAATTGATTCAAGAAATCTATTAAATGATTGGTTGTGAGGAGAAGTTTTCTTATTTTGTCTTCTTAGGTCAAAGATAAAACTTAAATACTATTCAGTATGACTCATCTTTACAGCTTTAAAAGTACATCAATAGTATTTTAATGAAGCATATTGGGATATTATGCAAAATTTCATTTTAGTGGGGAAAAAATACCTCGACATCCATACAGATGGAAAGACAAAAAAGATAAAAAGAAACCTGGTGATGTGAAGTCAACACAAGCAGAAACACAGGTTAGATGTGTATTTCATGTTGATTTGATTTAATGATATTGTACAGATAGAGACATCCAAATTGAATGTCCCAAACAAATAATCGATGGCTGTTAGTTTGAATAAATTTGCAATCAGATTTTTCAAACAACCATTTGATTAAATAGGATATCTTTTGTTTGATAATATTGTGTGAAAGCGAGTTGAAAAGTCAAAACTGTCAACCAAATGAAAAGGACAATCAAAAGCAAGTAATTTATCAAAACATTAAAATATTTTTTTTTTATAGTAGTTAAGGAACTAGTTAAAGCACTGAAAAATTAGTTGTAGAACACTTTGTGTGTAGTTTAGGTAACAAATACTTAGAAGAGACCTTCAAATGTTCAAAGGAGGCCTTAAGCTGAGATGTCTTAATGATATGATTGTTTACTATATGACTCTCTGTGGAGCGCATGGACCTGAATGTAGAAAAATTTATAATTTCATTCTTAAGAACTTCAATGTTGTGAATACATCATACCACCACCACATTGGTGGCTGCTTTGTTCGCTTGTAAAAACACAATCCTGTATGTGAGTACTTGAAGTTTGTTTATTATTCTAAAAAATTAGGCATATTATGTTCCCTTTTACCTATTTCTAAATTATTTTCAAAGTTTTGAAATTTAAATATCCACAATATTCATACATTTATTTGAGTTATTATCAACAGATTTTTTATAAGATTTTTTTTGTTTACACCAATTTTTACAATAGGATCGTCCTTAATGACCTGACAACAATGTTTGCAATCTATTTTCAATGAAAGACGATATTTTGATCTTTTTTCAACATGTGACCACCAAGGTGTTTGTGCGTCTATATCTTGGCCTTTTATGTGATCAGTCTTTTAATTATCCGATCTATGTGTAGAAATGAAGCAAGAAAGATGTAGTTATCAAATTAAAATAATTTACATTTTTTACAAGATTGGTAGGGAACTTTACATGACATTTAAATAGAGTAGATTTGTCTATTATTAGAGTTCATAATTTATTAAACTTCATGTGTGTAAAAATTAACCCTTGATCATTTCATTGAATTCAATTGAGTAATATTTTCCATCTTGTATTTGACTGTGTTTAGAAAAATAAACATACCAGTACAAGTACATATTTATCTTACAGAGTGAACATATAAAAAAAGTTACGAAAGAATTTTGTGATTGGGTGGCAAATCTTGGTGGAGAGTCAAACAAAAACAATATGGAAGAGTCAACTATTACCAGTTTATTTGCTAGTGGCTATGAAACAAAACCAGCACTCTCAGTTCCAATACATGTTGTAGAGTTAACAAATGTTCCACAAGAGTTACGAGCTACTGCTAATGTAGCACAACAACAACAGGCAACAAAGAGTATACCAACTGAAAAGAAAACTCCAGAAAAATGGGTAATATAAAGTCGCTTTTTAAATGGCTTAATTAATTTACATATATTAGTTCCTACATGGGGGGTGGACTATCTGCCTTTTCAATCTGTCTGTCAGGTTCTAAGTTTTCCTTATCTTTCTACTAAATTTATTATAATATCTGCTTGGTAATAATATAAATATATTAGAGTTACAAAACAGTTAAAAAAATTTACAGGTCCATTTATATTTGATTAGAACAGGAGAGGACCTTTGATAAATGTTTATTCGGTCTAAAAGATGAAGTTTTAAAAATAAAATGAAACTCTTTTTATTGTTTGGCAGTCATTTTAGTTTCAATTATGTATCTTTTAGTCAACTTGCCAAATGATATCGGGCTGTGTGATATAGAATTACATCATGTCATACTAAATAGCCACTCTTTAGCAAGGTCTTTGTGCAAACAGACAACCTGGCATGCCACACACATAGTACTTAAAGAAAAAAACCCTCACAAATTAGTTTGTATGTATATGGTCATGCTGCACAGCCTTAAAGACCTCCATTAGCAAGATTAATTGTAAGAGTCACTTCTTCAAACAGAATGCCAACTACTAATTAACAGTTTAATCATTTGTACTTTGTATATTAATTTGTTAATTGTTGCTAACTGAAACACAAGTAGCTTAAAACTTTATAAAAATATCAAGAATTTATTTTTGTCTTCAGAAATACAGTGGTAACTACCAGCCAACATGGGTAAAGTTCAAATATGGCTCCTGGTATTTAGATCCAAAATCATGGAAGAAAAGAGATGCTGAAATTCCATTACTAGATCCTAAAGAAGTTAAAAATCAAGAAATGTCGGAATCTAAGAAAAAAAGCAAAGAATTGGTATATTTCATGCTTCATACTATACTTAACATATATCTTTTATTAGCTCACCGGGGCCCTTCGGCCCCATGTGAGCTTATGCCATCGCTTGGTGTCCGTTGTCGTCTGTCGTCATCGTCTGTTGTCGTTGTAAACTATTTCAAAAATCTTCTCCTCTGAAACAACTGGGCCAAATACCTTCAAACTTTAATTAAATGTTCCTTAGGGTATCTAAATTGTATCCGAAGTTTTGATCCATCGACAAACATGGCTGCCATGGCTAAAAATAGAACATAGGGGTCAAATGCAGGTTTTTGGCTTATATCTCAAAAACTAAATCTTTTAGAGCAAATGTGACGGTGGGTAAAATTGTTTAATTGGTCAAGATCTATCAGCCCTGAAGTTTTCAGACGAATCGAACAACCCATTGTTGGGTTGCTGCCACTGAATTGGTAGTTTTTATCAAAATTTTGCAGTTTTTTGTTATTATTTTGAATATTATTATAGATATATATAAACTGTAAGCAGCAATAATGTTCAGCAAAGTAAGATCTACAAAAAAGTTAAATGACCATAATTGTCAATTGACCCCTTAAGGAGTTATTGCCCTTTAAAGACAATTTTACACAATTTGTTCATCAAGTTTGCTAACATTTAAAAATCTTCTCCTCTGAAACTACTGGGCCAATTACCTTCAAACTTTAACTAAATGTTCCTTAGGGTATCTTGTTTATAAATTGTATCCGAAGTTTGTATCCATGGACAAACATGGCCGCCATGGCTAAAAATAGAACATAAGGGTCAAATGCAGTTTTTGGCTTATATCTCAAAAACTAAATCTTTTAGAGCAAATGTGACGGTGGGTAAAATTGTTTAATTGGTCAAGATCTATCAGCCCTGAAGTTTTCAGACGAATCGAACAACCCATTGTTGGGTTGCTGCCACTGAATTGGTAGTTTTTATCAAAATTTTGCAGTTTTTTGTTATTATTTTGAATATTATTATAGATATATATAAACTGTAAGCAGCAATAATGTTCAGCAAAGTAAGATCTACAAAAAAGTTAAATGACCATAATTGTCAATTGACCCCTTAAGGAGTTATTGCCCTTTAAAGACAATTTTACACAATTTGTTCATCAAGTTTGCTAACATTTAAAAATCTTCTCCTCTGAAACTACTGGGCCAATTACCTTCAAACTTTAACTAAATGTTCCTTAGGGTATCTTGTTTATAAATTGTATCCGAAGTTTGTATCCATGGACAAACATGGCCGCCATGGCTAAAAATAGAACATAAGGGTCAAATGCAGTTTTTGGCTTATATCTCAAAAACTAAATCTTTTAGAGCAAATGTGACGGTGGGTAAAATTGTTTAATTGGTCAAGATCTATCAGCCCTGAAGTTTTCAGACGAATCGAACAACCCATTGTTGGGTTGCTGCCACTGAAGTGGTAGTTTTTATCAAAATTTTGCAGTTTTTTGTTATTATTTTGAATATTATTATAGATATATATAAACTGTAAGCAGCAATAATGTTCAGCAAAGTAAGATCTACAAAAAAGTTAAATGACCATAATTGTCAATTGACCCCTTAAGGAGTTATTGCCCTTTAAAGACAATTTTACACAATTTGTTCATCAAGTTTGCTAACATTTAAAAATCTTCTCCTCTGAAACTACTGGGCCAATTACCTTCAAACTTTAACTAAATGTTCCTTAGGGTATCTTGTTTATAAATTGTATCCGAAGTTTGTATCCATGGACAAACATGGCCGCCATGGCTAAAAATAGAACATAAGGGTCAAATGCAGTTTTTGGCTTATATCTCAAAAACTAAATCTTTTAGAGCAAATGTGACGGTGGGTAAAATTGTTTAATTGGTCAAGATCTATCAGCCCTGAAGTTTTCAGACGAATCGAACAACCCATTGTTGGGTTGCTGCCACTGAATTGGTAGTTTTTATCAAAATTTTGCAGTTTTTTGTTATTATTTTGAATATTATTATAGATATATATAAACTGTAAGCAGCAATAATGTTCAGCAAAGTAAGATCTACAAAAAAGTTAAATGACCATAATTGTCAATTGACCCCTTAAGGAGTTATTGCCCTTTAAAGACAATTTTACACAATTTGTTCATCAAGTTTGCTAACATTTCAAAAATCTTCTCCTCTGAAACTACTGGGCCAATTACCTTCAAACTTTAACTAAATGTTCCTTAGGGCATCTTGTTTATAAATTGTATCCGAAGTTTGTATCCATCGACAAACATGGCTGCCATGGCTAAAAATAGAACATAAGGGTCAAATGCAGTTTTTGGCTTATATCTCAAAAACTAAATCTTTTAGAGCAAATGTGACATGGGTTAAATTGTTTAATTGGTCAAGATCTATCGGCCCTGAAATTATCAGACGAATCGAACAACCCATTGTTGGGTTGCTGCCACCGAATTGGTAGTTTAAACAAAATTTTGCAGTTTTTTGTTATTATTTTGAATATTATTATAGATATATATAAACTGTAAGCAGCAATAATGTTCAGCAAAGTAAGATCTACAAAAAAGTTAATATGACCAAAATTGTCAATTGACCCCTTAAGGAGTTATTGCCCTTTAAAGACAATTTTACACAATTTGTTCATGAAGTTTGCTAACATTTAAAAATCTTCTCCTCTGAAATACAGGTGAGCGATTCAGGCTCTTGAGAGCCTCTTGTTGTTATAATTATTACTGATTGCTTTTATGTATATATATTTATAATTTCTTTCGCACTTAAGGTAACTTGAATATTTAATTTGGTTTATCAAGCTGACATGGAGACAAGTACAAACTAAAAAGTATACTGTTAATCTGAGATTACATATATTTAAGTGTCAATAAGTCTTGGTGAAGCCATCATCTAATTCTTTTCACCTGGATAACTTAAAGGTTCCTATAAGGAAGAAACAGCACCTATATAGTTACAACATTGCCAATGATCATTGATGTTAAGGACAATGGAGCATAATATAAAATACCAATTATGAAATTTCATATTCACCATATATGTCCTGTTCATTATATTATATCCCATCATCCAAGGTATAACTGGATTTATTTCAAGTGACTTGGTGGGGCTTAATTGGTTTGCTTATCGTAGATCACTCCATCTATAGACCAGTGTTTTGGGATAAACTCATAAAAAAAGTGTCCAGTTATGGTCATTGATTCAATTCAAATATATAAACACTGATGTGTATTTGCAAAGTCGTTGATTTTCTTGTAAAACAGATTTTAAAATATGTCAAAATCATTGCCACTTTGTGGAAATATGAAACTGAGTTAGTATATGTATAATGACTGAGTTTGTGTAAGTATGATGACTGAGTAAGTATACCTATGATGACTGAGTTAGTGTAAGTATGATGATGGAGTTAGTATACATATGATGACTGAGTTAGTTTAAGTATGATGACTGAGTTAGTGTAAGTATGATGACTGAGTTAGTATAAGTATGATGACTGAGTTAGTGTAAGTATGATGACTGAGTTAGTATACGTATGATGACTGAGTAAGTATACGTATGATGACTGAGTTAGTGTAAGTATGATGACTGAGTTAGTGTAAGTATGATGACTGAGTTAGTGTAAGTATGATGACTGAGTTAGTATAAGTATGATGACTGAGTTAGTATAAGTATGATGACTGAGTTAGTGTAAGTATGATGATGGAGTTAGTATACATATGATGACTGAGTTAGTTTAAGTATGATGACTGAGTTAGTGTAAGTATGATGACTGAGTTAGTATAAGTATGATGACTGAGTTAGTGTAAGTATGATGACTGAGTTAGTATACATATGATGACTGAATTAGTGTAAGTATGATGACTGAGTTAGTGTACATATGATGACTGAGTAAGTGTAAGTATGATGACTGAGTTAGTGTAAGTATGATGACTGAGTTAGTATAAGTATGATGACTGAGTTAGTATAAGTATGGTTAGTATACATATGATGACTGAGTTAGTATACGTATGATGACTGAGTTAGTGTAAGTATGGTTAGTATATGTATGATGACTGAGTTAGTGTAAGTATGATGACTGAGTTAGTATACATATGATGACTGAGTTAGTGTAAGTATGATGACTGAGTTAGTGTACATATGATGACTGAGTAAGTGTAAGTATGATGACTGAGTTAGTGTAAGTATGATGACTGAGTTAGTATAAGTATGATGACTGAATTAGTATAAGTATGGTTAGTATACATATGATGACTGAGTTAGTGAACGTATGATGACTGAGTTAGTATACGTATGATGACTGAGTTAGTATACGTATGATGACTGAGTAAGTATACGTATGATGACTGAGTTAGTGTAAGTATGATGACTGAGTTAGTGTAAGTATGATGACTGAGTTAGTGTAAGTATGATGACTGAGTTAGTATAAGTATGATGACTGAGTTAGTATAAGTATGATGACTGAGTTAGTGTAAGTATGATGATGGAGTTAGTATACATATGATGACTGAGTTAGTTTAAGTATGATGACTGAGTTAGTGTAAGTATGATGACTGAGTTAGTATAAGTATGATGACTGAGTTAGTGTAAGTATGATGACTGAGTTAGTATACATATGATGACTGAGTTAGTGTAAGTATGATGACTGAGTTAGTGTACATATGATGACTGAGTAAGTGTAAGTATGATGACTGAGTTAGTGTAAGTATGATGACTGAGTTAGTATAAGTATGATGACTGAGTTAGTATAAGTATGGTTAGTATACATATGATGACTGAGTTAGTGTACGTATGATGACTGAGTTAGTATACGTATGATGACTGAGTTAGTATACGTATGATGACTGAGTTAGTGTAAGTATGATGACTGAGTTAGTGTAAGTATGATGACTGAGTTAGTATAAGTATGATGACTGAGTTAGCATAAGTATGATGACTGAGTTAGTGTAAGTATGATGACAGAGTTAGTGTACGTATGATGACAGTTAGTGTACGTATGATGACAGAGTTAGTGTACATATGATGACTGAGTTAGTTTGTATGATGACTGAGTTAGTGTACGTATGATGACTGAGTTAGTATATGTATGATGACTGAGTTAGTATACGTATGATGACAGCAGTTGCAAAATATGTATGTGCATGTCTATCTGAGAAGCAGTAAAGCATTACACACGTAAACCTAAAATTTTGTTTATGAAAATGGTATATAATGATAATATTTAATGAAGGAAAAATAGGGTGTAAATATTTTATTTTACACATAACTTTTATAAATCACATTAAAAATTTGAAAGATTTAAACAGAATAATTCAATATCTGAAATTTTAAAAAAACTTATCACTGTGACAATGTCATACCTGCCTATTTTTTCAAATCTCCATGGGGAATTTTAAGCGCAAGAGGACCTTATGCTCCTCTTATATTGTCATAAGTGTGTTTAATCAACTTCATTATTGTTTGGATGAGTATGTGTGTGCTTAAATAACCTTTTAACACATTTGAAAGCCTGTTTTGAGGTGTTTAGATTATATAATAAAGAATTTAAAAATTCAGGTCAACACCTCTCATGGGGGATATCAACCATAAATTGGGATAGTTGGCAGGTCTGCAATGTGTATAAATTTATTGATGTTAATTATCTCTTTGCTTCATTAGAGTTGTTTTGTTTTGTAGAATAATGATATAGCACAGTCTCATGGTGCCAAATTATTCATGGATTGGACAATAGATGTTAAGAAAGACAAACGGAAACCAGAAGTAAGAGTTATTGACCTCAGATACTGGTATATTTGGAAAATTCTACATTATATCATAGGTTTTTTCATGAAACATAAGATTTTAACTATTTTAATTTTATTTATGACTTAAATAACACATTCTTTAATCATTCAAGCTAATTCGAAATAAAAAAAAATGTCAATAAAGAAAACAATTTACAAAAAAAATTGATGACAAACTCTTTAGAAAAAATTAGTTTAAAAGACTTCATGGAGTTGGAGATTCATGAGAATCTTCTTTTATTCCTATTATCACACACCATGCTTAACCAGACTGTGTATCACACACAATGCTTAACCAGACTGTGTATCACACCATGCTACCAGACTGTGTATCACACACCATGCTTTACCAGACTGTGTATCACACACAATGCTTAACCAGACTGTGTATCACACCATGCTACCAGACTGTGTATCACACACCATGCTTAACCAGACTGTGTATCACACACCATGCTACCAGACTGTGTATCACACACCATGCTTAACCAGACTATGTATCACACACCATGCTACCAGACAGTGTATCACACACCATGCTACCAGACTGTATCACACACCATGCTTAACCAGACTGTGTATCACATACCATGCTTAACCAGACAGTGTATCACACACCATGCTTAACCAGACTGTGTATCACACACCATGCTTAACCAGACTGTGTATCACACACCATGCTTAACCAGACTGTGTATCACACACCATGCTTCACCAGACTGTGTATCACACACCATGCTTAACCAGACTGTGTATCACACACAATGCTTCACCAGACTGTGTATCACACACCATGCTTAACCAGACTGCATCACACACCATGCTTAACTAGACTGTTTATCACACACCGTGCTTAACCAGACTGTGTATCACACACCATGATAACCAGACTGTGTATCACACACCATTGCTTAACCAGACTGTGTATCACACACCATGCTACCAGACTGTGTTGAGCCTTTATATTTTACTTTAACAAAGATATCAATATATTGAAAATGTCTAATCTACAATTTATATTATTTTTATTTATAATTGTACATCACACAAACACATCTGATTCTAGAGCTCTCATCTACTTAAAACTGAAACATTAACACTCATGTCAGAATTATGCAGAGTAAATTGAAAATAACAAGCAGCAAAAGTCTACCATTTGATATTAGATACTGTAATTCAGAAATTTGTGCATGCATTTTTTATTGGGATTGTTTAACAATGAATTAATAATTGCAGTTTCAGAAAATGCAGTATAAAAATAATGCTATCAAAATTTAAGATGTGAGTTTTTGTTATAGCGAATGCTATCCCTTTGTAAATTTGCACAATAATAAAAACAGGGCAAGCATTTCTGAATTTACAGCAACAAATTATATTGTACTTTTAGCAAACACTAAAAATTATAGACTTAAATAAATAAGATGTGCTGTAAAACAGGGATTTTTGTAGCTTGATATATAGCATCTGGCAACTTATAATAGACAATAATAATTTGGCCTTCTTTCACTTTGAATAAGGGTTCATTTTATGGTTAGGGTTAATTCTAGGTTAGGGATTAGGTTTAAGGGTTAGAGCTGGTGTCCTGGTTAGGTATCAGTTAGGGTTAGGTTTAAGGTAAGGATTATAACTTTATATGGGTTAGGACAATAAAGTAAAAAGAAGGCCAATAATTTGTGACAACTTGTAGTTACATTCATACCAGTCATCTTTAATCCGATGATGAACTGTCAGTTGTGAGTTCAGTATACTGGTAACTGTCAGATGTGAGTTCAGTGTATGGGTAACTGTCAGTTGTGACTTCATTCATGTACTAGTAGCACTGTTTTGTCTCTTAATTGATAAATTACTTTTGAGTCGTTTCTTTAAATCATATATACAAATGTATATCATAAAACATAAAAACTATATACAAAACATTTTTGATCTGGAGAATAGTACTAATATACATATCTTGCTCTATGATACTCATTGTATAAACCAAATGAAATAAAAGCATTGATCATATTCATCAGGTCCATTCTTGATATCAGTGGGATAATACCCTCAGAATAATGTACATGCTGTTATCTCTAATTCTCAATACAACTATTTAGGTTCTTAAATTAATCAAGTCAGGTAAAGGTAAGGTGTTCAGACAAACAAAATTCACGTTTTGAAGTTGCCTTTTTGTTAAATCTATTTATTTTTGTCAGTTTATGAAATTATCATTATTGACTATCATTCATTTTACTGTATCAACCATAAATGTGTACACCAGTTTTCTTACAACTAATCAGCTCAATTAATTTGAATTTTATTCAGGGCTATTTGAATGTAGTTAAATGTTGAAATCAGTATATTGCATTGATGAAACCACTTTCTATTAGGGACATCTAATTTATTTTAATGCCATCTAGGTTGCTCTGAAAAAAAATGAAATATAATTGACCACATTCAAGAAATTTGGTTAACAAATGTTTGGTAAATGTTGTAATATAACAAAGGTATTTGTTCTCCTGAAAAGAGTTTTCCTGTTTCTTGAGCAACAAGCAATAACATTTTCTTTTTTCATCCAGTAAGTAATTCTTCAATATTTCTATACCATTTGTAAAACAATTTTTCTAAATTTTATTAACCCTCTGATCTAATTAAGAAATCAGATGTATTTACGATTGCCTTTGACCACATTTTGTAGATAAATCTTAAATATCAGTAAATGAATGTATTAATTTGATAAATACCTTGCCAGAAAATTACTTTTGTCAACAAATGGGAGACAACTCATGTAAGATTAGATGCAAAGAGGGAGTAAAACAAATGGAAAACAATGCAGACATATACAAGTTTTGAATTTTATATTTGTTTATACATGTAATCCAGTGGTCAAATTATGAAAGATAAATTAAAATAATTTACAAAGTCAATGTTTACCGGTACTCACCCCTAAACCTAGCAATCATTGGTCTATAACTTGTCACTGCTGGTACACATTTTGCACAAGAGAAAAACACCAGCCCAGTAGTCAGTGCTTTTGTGAAAATATCATTGATATGACTGTCGTCGTTTTCTGTAAATTAATTTTTTATAAAATTTTTCAAAACATTATAAGGTTTTTCTTCCCCAAGGAATAGATTGACTAAGCTAGGTAATTAAAGATATTCATCATTTACACTGTTGTCTTTAATGCTCACTTGACCAAAAGGGTTACACCTATTGATATTGCTAAACATTCCATGATTCCTGTAAATTTAAAAATTGAAAAAAAAGCTTTTTCTCTTTCAACACTGGCTATATTTGGACAAAATTTTATCTTTGTTTAATTTATTTTGTTTGACTCCTTTGAGCTTCTTCTGTAATAATATTAAGCTCAAAATTCAGCATTGACATTGTAACAATATTATCTTTCTATGCTTATCACTGGTCTATAACTGTTATATAAGTTTTCTTTGTTCATTAAGTTGCATGATTTTTATTTTAATATTTCTGAACATAGAAATAATGAGGGTTGGCATGTCTCTCTTTTACATGTTTCATGTTTCTTGCAGTTAGTTTATATTGTTAAATAGCATTGTTCTTTCTAACCATCTGCAGATAAACAATAAAACTCTTTATATTTGAATTTGTTCAGGGCAGCCAGTTTTTAGAACAAATAATTTGTATATTGAGTGAATATTTTCTTCAGAACTCCTTTTCAATTTGTTTGGTTTTACAATACTTCTGTTTTTCTTCCCCCATATTATGTACCAGTAGTTTTTTTTGGTGATTTTTGTAGAATATTTATACTGTATTATGTTAACATAAGCAATTTAAGAATTGACTGAAATATTTAATTCACCCATTATTTATAAATGGTCTTTGTCTAGCAGTTAATTATGTTTAACTTTTTTATAGTTTCTAGATGAAGTAGCAGAAATACAAACCAAAGCTGCTGAAGAGGAAAAGAAACGAATAGAGGCAGAGATAGCTGCTAAACAGAAGAAGACTTTCTTTAGAAAAAAACAAGTTGAAGTCTCTTAATAACGAATCGAGTTATTTGTGTGTTACTGTTATTTCATTGTACTGTTCCAAACATCTAACGTTCCATGCAAGATGTCGTGCTGCAAAAACTTTACAAAACTTTTCTCGGATCTTACTGTTTGATTTTCTTTATTTTTAAAGAAAACAGAACATTTCTAAGAAAAAGATATTTCTGTTGATCACTAGTACGTCCGATCTTTAATATACATATTGAATTATTATTCTTTTAAAGTATGTCACATTCCTAAACAGCATAATCTGTGAAAACCCATAATGCCTGAAAAAAATTTAAATTATATTGTTTTTTCCTTTCAGGCAAGATTGTGATCAAATAAAGTGTATAAACAATTAATATTTTACAGTTAGTTGAAGAATTTAAGTTTGATTTTCAGCTTTCAAATTGAAAAAACTTTAATGCTACACGATCCTAGATTCCATTGCTGGCGTCGTCAACAATTAAGTTTAGTCTGTGGTTAGACATCAATAACTTTGTCAAACCTTCATGGAATTTTATGAAATTTGGACAGAAGCTTGTTTATGACCAAAAGACAGTATCCACAGCAAAATTTTGAAAATATTTTTTTTTCATTTTTCCATATTTTACTGGTAAATGGACCTAGTATTTTTTACAGTTGACAAGTAGATACAGTCAAGGGTTAATGTTTGTTTCATATCAATTACTTTGTCAAAGCTTCATAGAATTTTATGAAACTTTGGCAGGAGCTTGTTTATGAATTAATCCACATCACTTTGAAACACCCCCACCCATTTCCCTCCCCCCTGTGTATGTGTATAGTGTGTATGTGTATAGATGCTGTTGGAATCTAGACCCGTCTCAGATCAGATGCATGTCGATGTCTAACTCTGATCGGAATCCAGTCAGGAAACCTGTGAATCCAGATGGTAACTAGTGTAAAACAAAGACATGTTTTAGGGAAAAGAACCACAGTTTAATGCTTAAATTTCATATTAATAAAACACAAACAACAGTACTATTTGAAAACAATACACAAAATAATTAATTAATAATCTGTGGTATTCCAAACTTCCCAAACATGTGTGGTGTAACCAGTAGAAGGTAGGTTAAATGGTTTATTATTTCCCCAGGGCAATTGCAAATTTGTTCATGACGTCCTGTCTGTGTGCAAAAGAAGGATCCAAGTATGATTTGTATGCATTAGATTACCAATCACCCTGTGATTGTATGAGATCAGCTGGAACCCCACATTCTAAGGCAAAGGAGGCCCCTCCTCTGCGAAAACTTTATTTTTGCTGCTGTCATAACCCAACCGAGATAAGTTCTGTTTTAGCATCTTTACAAAAGCTGTATATGTAAGAGGGGTAACCTTGCCTCGTACTAAATACAGGAAGACAGGTGAGGGGGCTGACACTGCTGGCACCTGTTTAAAATTTAAAAGAAGCACCTTAGAGGGACATAAATGAAAATTCTTCACTCTAGGAAGGGGAATTTCTAATATACGCTCTGAAAATTGAATTGTTTTGGTTTTGCGTACTTTTAAACAGACACCGTCTGAGTGAAAATGGATTTCCTCACGAGTAAAATTTCGCAAAGTATCAAAAGCTGAAATTGAAGGGGCAAACAAATTTGACTTCCTTAAAAAGGAGAAAAAAGCCACTAGGCAGGCTGCCCAAAAAACATAAGTCCTTACTACTGTTGACTGACAGTAAAGTAAATATCTCATTCAAAATTTTTGGTGTAAGAGGCAATTTTCTATGTATGGCAGCACCTAACACACGTTTAGCACCCTTGAGAACTGACTCCATAAAAAAGGAATCTATCGGAGATGCAACTCCTGATTCTAAATGTAGCATCCGCACAATTGACAAATAATTTGTTATGGAATTTAATTGTAACCTTGAAGATAAATAGGCTACATATCTGGCTAAATTCATAGGAATTAATGGAACAAGGGTAATATTTAATCTTCTACAAAATTCTACGTATGACTTGAAATAGTTTAAAGATGTCTTTTCGGTAGATTCAGCATAAGTATGACATCTAAAGTTAGCAACAATACTATCCAGTGATCTCACCTGCCTCGATACCAGTGAGCATAAATAAAAGAAAACGAAGGGCATTACTAGACATGTGCCTAACAAGATCCTGTAAATACAGTGGCGGTTGAACATAATCACGCAAAAATTGTTCACAGAAAGTTAGATCATGCATCCGTGAAATACAGTCTGCTAGCATATTCTTTTTGCCTGGAACATGCTTAGATATCAAGTGAAAATTATACGTTGCTGATAACCAAAAGAGCTCACGCATAAAGGACATCAAAATAGCATTTGTTGATGTACCTTTATTAATGCAACTTACAAACGACGGGTGCCACATGTGGAGCAGGATCTGCTTACCCTTCCGGAGCACCTGAGATCACCCCCAGTTTTTGGTGGGGTTCGTGTTGCTTAGTCTTTGGTTTTCTATGTTGTGTCATCTGTACTATTATTTGTCTGTTTGTCTTTTTATTTTTGGCCATGACGTTGTCAGTTTGTTTTCGATCTATGAGTTTGACTGTCCCTCTGGTATCTTTCGTCCCTCTTTTACAGTTACCGCATTATCGCAATGAACTATAATACGCTGACCCCGCCAATATGGGGCCCATCGCTTTACTGCTAACGCCACTGAGAAAGCCTCTAATTCATTTATGTGAAGTTTCAAAGCAAAGAGGTGATCTTCTGCCCAATTTACATAAAACCAATCATTTTGGTAGACACCCCCTCAACCTGATTTACAAGCATCAGTAGCTACAGAGGTGATAGGAACCTTTGCAAGTAAAATTGACTTCCCATTAAAAGTTGAAATAAAGTTATGCCACCACTTTATATCTTGCAATATTTCGCCTGTCAGACGCAATTTATGCCAATCTAGCTTTAATCGCATGATGGCGTTTATAATTCTACGTAGAAAAACTATCCCGCCTCGAACCACAGCAGACGCCCAATTAAGCTTTCCCGCTAAAGATTGCAATTGCTTTTTTGAAGCACGCTTACGTAATAAAAATTCAGCTAATTCTGATTTCAAATCAATGACATGCAATTTTGCAGTAGGAAGTCTAGTTTATAAAGTGGTAGAATCTATCTCAACCCCTAAAAATACAATCTGTTGGCAGGGGTCTGTTACTTTAGACCAGCTGATACAAAAACCTAACTTCCTGAGCAGCGCAATTAAAATTGCTAACGCCTGAGCGCAGCGCTTCTTTGTCTTTTCGCAAATAAAAAAATCATCTAAATATGCCACAATGGTGAAGCCTCTACGTGACATCATTCTGCGAATTGCCTGAGATAATCTATGAAAAATACCAAGTGCTAATTTTGATCCAAACGAAAGTTTTTTATCTATGAAAGTGTAATCATGACCATCAGGAAAAGTCCATGTAAGCCCAGTTACCTCTCTACTTTGTTCACTCATTTTGACAGATCTGTAAGCGGCCTTTAGGTCCACTTTTGACATATAAAATTTTTTTGAAACTAACTTGCATGCATCATCTACTGTTTAAATTTTTTTGTTTATCAAATTCTGCAAAATCATTTACTGCAGAACCTATTGGTCTGCTGCAATCATGAATAATTCGAACTCCGCCATCAGATTTAGGGATAACCCCAAGCGGACTGATAATTTTTTGGGGGGATTTGAAGAAAAATATTGTTTCCGTTATCAATTTCTGTTAAAATTTGTTTATGTGCCTGTTTGTAAATAGGGCTACTAGGCTTTGCAGAAGGATGATTTCTGGAGCGTACATTCTCTGGTAGGGGGACATTCGTGACAATGTCAAATCCATGTTCTATGCCAAATAATAAAATTCTTTGTCAAAATCATCACAAATCATTAGTCCATGAAATTAGATCAGGAGCACTCGTAGGCTTCACCATTGTATCTAGTTTTTTGTATGCTGAAATGCTGGGTGCTTTTCAGCACATGCAGGTATAGCACATGAATGCTCAAACTTACAGTGTGGCATAAAACAGCCTCTACGACTATTGAATTTCTTGCAAATCATCCTTCCCCCCTCCCCCCGGAGAATGAGAAGCATATGTAACTGCATGTTTATTAGCCATTACTTTCGAGCTGAGTTTGAGGTGTAATGCGGGAATTCTGACTCTGCAAAAACTTTGGCCTCAAAAATACAGAATGGCGCGGGAGATGGGGAATGTCTGTACCCCATCTAAATTGGTGTTGCTTTTGCAGGCGTCGGTATTCCCGATCAAGGAAAAAAACAGACACCAACTCACAGCTCGAAAGAAAAAGATAAATGCGCATAGTATAAGATAAATAATCCATAACTTCGGCTGATTGTAACTCTCCTATAGCTATCAACTTATGCATTATGGACAAATTAGCCATAGACCATTGTGTTACCGACAATGTTTCTATTTTTGGCTTGACAGGCCCAGATTTGAAAACTAATTTGCCCCCTGACGATTCCGAAACTAATTCCTCTGATTCTGAGTGCCCACCTAAAGTATTAGGTACAAAATCAGTTATATCAAAGAAATTCACATTAGGATCAAAATTTGTAGACTTAAAAAATATTTGAGGGTCTTTCCATGAGTAAATGTCATTGACCAGCAAATTGTCTCTACCTGTGGAAGAATTATGAGAGTCATTCACAAATTGTCCTGTACTGTTATTCTCCCTAGACATCATCTTTAGGATCTCTTGCACATAGGCATCCTACGATCGTGGGTTTGACGTATGGGCGCCGCCATCTTTGTTGTTTACATCGTCGCCATCTTTGTTGTTTACACCGTCGCCATCTTGGTTGCTGTTGCCGCCATTTTGTATCCTAGCGGAAGTTCTCTGTGTAGCCTCGTTTTGATTTCCGTAAGGGTGCTTGTCCGCCATATTCCAAGCTTCAGCGCGACCGTCCCTGAAAGTTTTTCCAACTGCTCGCATCAACACTTTTTGCTGCCCAAGCGGAATATTAAAAGCTGGCATGTCGTCTTTTTTAATCATTGACATCGCTTCCATAGAATCGAAACCAAGTCTAATTAATTCGGAAGCTGTGTTTGGATTCAGCTTCATTGTGGATGCCAACATCTGTACCCGCTCGACATTACGTGGAAAATCCACTTTGCCTTCATTGTCACTCGCCATATCGCCTATAGTCGCAAATATACTATTTGGTACAAATGTTTAAAAAGTTTAAAGCAGAGCATTTCTGACTCGGATAATTCCGTCGCCAGAGCGTGCAGGCCAAAAACTACAAAAGTCTACAGGGAAACACTGTATGCAAGGATTACACACGTCAACAGCAGATCTCAATAAATTCAATCGCCGGAATGTGCACAAAAGTCTATAGTGTATCACTGTTAAATATCATTCTCGGGCATTCAGCTACTCAGACAAAATTTCTCTATACTTTCACTGGTTTAACAACGTTGCCGAAATATCCATTTCGGATCCAAGGATTTAAACCAATTTTTCCCGTAAAAATTATCGGAAGCAGGACAAATCGCCCCACTGGAAAATCGCCCCACACCTAATCGCCCCACTTTTTCACCAACTCGCCCCACTTTTAAAAAAATCGCCCCAACTGGTTTACCAACTCGCCCCACTTTTTAAAAAATCGCCCCACTTTTGAAAAGGGTTAAATCCCGTTAATATTACTCCTGCCAACTCGCCCCACTTAACGTACAACGTAAAGGTAAACCCTTTTATTTTAAGACTTGAAATAGTAAATTTCTGTGACAAATTATCCCCAGGATAAAATATCACAGAGGAAGAAATAAACCGTTACAATATAATGTTATTGAGAATAAGAAATCTACATAAAAATAAGCAGATTGCTATAATTGCCAATGAGACAAGTATCCATCAGAAACCAATATGATAACATTTAAATTCCAATTTATATTAAGCACTCCTAATGTAGTTGAATGTTAAAATGTCATGCAGGAAAAAAACGTCACATAAATGCTGATGCAACCTTCTTTCTGTTTTATTTCAACCAAAAGAAAAGAACCAAAAAAAAAGATGCATTTCTAACGTTTTCATAAGAGGGCAGAATTGGAAAGCCTACACTCATTACAGTTTAATCATTTTATTCATAAGTGGGGCTAGTTGGTAGCCATTAATTCTATTCATACTTTTATTTATCAGTTGGGTACGTTGGCAGACATAAATTCAACGGTATTACTTCCTTTTTCATAAGTGTAGAGAGTTGGCATGACTCAATATTAGGATTTTCCTATTTTTCATAAGTGGGGCGAGTTGGGATAACTCAATTCATCAGAATTTTTCTATTTTTCACAAGTGGGGCGAGTTGACATTCACGTCACCGAAATACTGGTACTCACTTCTTACTGCTTTATTTAAACAAAAAGAAAAGAAAAACAAAAACAAAAAGAAAAGAATTACAAAAGATGTTTATCTAAGGTTTTCATAGGTATTGATTTTATTTATAAGTGGCAGGAACATATACAACGGGATAGCATCTTTTTCCATAAGTGGGGCGAGTTGGCATTACTAAATTCATCGTGGTTTATCTATTTGTCATGAGTGGGGCGAGTTGGCAGACCTTATTTCAGCAGGATTTTAACCCTTTACATGAGTGGGGCATGTTATCCAACCTATTTTCAATGGGATTTTACCCTTTTCATAAGTGGGGCGAGTTGGTAAACAAGAGTGGGGCGATTTTTTTAAAAGTGGGGCGATTAGGTGTGGAGCGATTTGCCAGTGGGGCGATTTGTCATGGATTCAAATTATCGATGTTTAAAGACAATATATATTTATATTTTAAATTCGCTAATGCCAAATTACAATGCGACTGCTTCATGCAGTTGTATTATCTAGAATGCCTAAATGAGGCGTGCAGTAATTAAAACAAAAGGATGATAATTAATTAATTATCTCTGCCGATTGGATAATTTGAAATAAGGGCCTTGTTGTGATTGGTTCCCTTCCACAACATCTCACAAAGCAATTAGAGAGCGAGATGTCAAGAGTGGCCAGTAGGGAATTCCTTATATCATTGGTTGTTATTAATAGATATAAGCTGAACTAAAATACCCAATCGGCAATAAAGGACAGGTAATGCATGTGCGATGATACATGTCAACATGCTGTGTATTAATAATCCATTTTTCTTGTTAATAAAAATATCACTTAAGAGATAATGTCTGAAGCAAACTTTTGAAAATATATTGATTTCATTTAAAGTATTTTACTTCTTGGACCAAAGCTAATCTTCAAGATCAATAAATAGCATGTTAAGAAAAAAAGATTGATTTTTTAAGATTCTGTACGAATAAATGGACTCACTTTTTACAGTCAACATTACACTTTCACACTGACAGCAGCAATCACAGGCGTGGATATTGGATTTCTTCGATTTGTCAAAGTCTGTGTACAAGCCCATAGAAAATTTGCACTTTGATGAACATTGAAATTTGTGGTTTACCTTTAGACAAGAATTTCAGGATAATTGGTATCCCACGAATAATGATAAATCCACAGTATCATATTTTTTTTTTTTTTATTGTTTTGTACACACATTAGGTCTTTTGTTTTCTTGTTTGAACTGTTTTACATTTGTCATTTGGGGCCTTTTATAGCTTGCTATGTATTATGGGTTTTGCTCGTTGTTGAACGCCGTACGGTTACCTGTAGTTTCTAACCTCTACATCATTTGGTCTTTGCTGGAGAATTGTCTTATTAGCAATGATACTGCATCTTATTTTTATTTTATTTGAATCTAATTTTGACTTTAAGTACTTAATCTCACTTCAATCGCATCAGCAAATCAAGTACTTTATATGTGATTGCAACCATACTTGGATATATGGTCACATATAATGAGAGGAAGATCCCTATCGATTATGAGGTCACGTACTACCTCTAAAGTCAAATTAAGAAGGAGTTCTGGATTTTAAATCTATAATTTTATTTTGAAACCAAAATTGCAGATACCAGGTATGGTCAAATATAAATGAGTGGAAGATACTTATTGATTCTGAGGTTAATACGTCCAGGGCATAGGTACTGAAAATAAACAGAAATAGGTGGAGGAAAGATTTCACACGATAACTCTTAGGACCTCCATGGGACTAGAACCAAATGTTTTGAAACATGCAGTAAAATGTAAGGAAGATCAATCCCTATTAATTTTAGCTCTTAACATCCAAGGTCAAATTAAGTGCAATTTCAACACGTTTAACTGGGAAAGGAATTTCAATTTTTGTAAGAAAACGTTACTTTCTGAAATCACTATAGAAAAGATTCATTATTATTACATAACAAGTCAACAGAAAAATGCTATGCAGGTATGTGGGGCTCACTAAAGGTTCTTTAATTACATAAGTGAATATTGAGCACACAAAAGAACCACAAACATATTTATTTTATATGAAATGTGTTGTTTATATAGACACACAGTGTTGTAAATTATTGATTTGTAATTTCATGCGTTGTATTTATGGTCCAAAACTTTATATTTTTCTCAAAATCACACAGAATGACGCCACAACTGCATTTATTGTGATGTCATTGATCAAAAGCTACTCATTTTTTATTTGGCTTTACCTCTACTAAAAAACAGACAAACATGGAAATATTGCATTAAAATTTAGACAAAATAAGCACCATGTCCTGTATTTAATTCTATTATCATACTGTAAAATTTATTTATGATGAAATATTTTTAAGTATATTTTATATTCAATAAGATTGGTGATAAAAGAAATTAAACACTCTAAATTTGTATATTCAATTCATTGCAGATGATTTTCGTCCTTACCTGTTATCACTATTTAGTGGTAAATGTGAAAACCACTTCTCTTTGATCATACCACTGTATGTTAAGCAAGCCTTTAATCATACGGACATATGCATAAATAGGCCATGTCAGCAACACTGAGCTTTAAACGGAATTTCAAAAAATAATTCTTTCATAAAATTGGGGTTTAATGATGTGTTGCATGTAATGTAACACAAAAAAAGGTGAAAATAGTATATTTTTTTCAAATCCACTGGTTTCCATGGCAACAAATTTCATTTCCTGATATACTTGTCAAATTACCACCCAAAAACGTGGTAAAATATGCATTTTTCAAAGTTAAGCAGAAAATCAAACTGAAAAAAAGTAATTTCTCAACTCTTATATCATAATGAGGACATCTTGCCTTGATATAATTTGCACAGTATTGAGCAATTTAATATTTTTGAAGCATTGCTATGGCAACCTGAAATATTTTGAAAACTGTTAAAAATCACATAAAATTTAATTGCCTTTATCTAAAAAAAAAAAAGGAAATGTATTGCCCCTTATTGTATTCTTGATAGTACAGGTACAAACAACTATTTGAAAAAATAAAATTGGGTAAGCATTGAAAAATGTGAATTTGTGGCTCCTACAGATTTTAACCATTATTGAGCTCAATTTCTCAATGAAATATTTTTAAGGAACATATGATTCCCCAATTTATTCAAATATGAACCTTGTATTATATACAAGTCAAGACTCTCAGCGCACTTTGGGGGTCATAAACGAACAATCTGAAATAAAATTGTTGCTTAGCAGCACATGTATTCCTTAGTAACTGAGTTCAATTTTAAGTAACTAAGTACAAGATTTTTGTGCATTGAACCTGAAAATATGTTTAAATTCTTTCCAAGTCCTTACAAATTAATTATATATTTTCTGTAACTTGATATGACAATGCAACAGACATAATCCTAGGCAACAGACTTATGTTTTTTTTTTTAAATAATTTTAATATATCTCTTCCGCAACCTCTATCCCCTTTATTATAACATCCACAAATTTAATGAAAATTTGAATTTAACTTTCAATAGATATTTTAAGACAGTACAGATATGTTTAAATTATTTAACACTTAGCATTTATATATTTTTATAAAAAGTAAATCCCTTGATAACTTTAGGAAAGTAAGCCTAAAATGCATACCACAAAAGAGTCGGAAAAAAAGAGAGTGAAGTTAAGACTCAATACATCTAAAAATTACATCTATAATATTTATAAAGGAATCCTTACATAATTTTATTTTCATAATTAACATAATAAAAGCTTGACTTCCGTATTTTTTAATATTGGTAAAAAAAAAACGCGAAAATTTCGAGACGAGGGAATTAATTTTAACGCAAAAACAGCGACGTCATGGTACATTACATAGTTCATCACAACATTTGAATTGGCCGATAAATCTGCCCTTTGGCACTGAAAGGAGTACGACTATGGGCCGCTGGTAGACCCTGTGGCACAGAACTCGTCACGTAAAGTCACAACAACGCAACTGCTAGCAATTGGTTACTGTGTTATATAATATTCACTGAACTTAGCTTTGAGGGCCTCAATGAAAATTAGACTACTTCTAATTGAGTTACCCTCTTTAAATAAAGAATTTACTATTATTATTATTATTATAAAGAACAGTACAGGACGTCTTTTGGTTTAATATGCAGAGTTACACACTCCACTGGTCTTGTAAAGTATTATATACTACTGATTGTTCGCATTTTAATGACTTCTTTTATTTACACAATGACTTCTAAGGAAAGAACTATACCTCAGTAAGTAGTATTTGGTGTTTTATTTGAATTTATGTGACGATTCTTAACATTAGAAACTTGACCACTTACCTTTTCATGAAGTTTCCAAAACCTTTGGTTCTGGTAAGTTACTTCGCAAAGTCGTGTTTATATTTTCTATTTATATGAAGTTGAGTTATATCGGAAAAAATACATGTGGTCATCCTTGTTAAATATCTCCGATAAGGTAATAAATGAATAGTTTATTGTCATATAAATCGTAAGAGATTTGTGTCAAAATGAACAGAGGGAAAAAATCAAACACAAAAGGACCGGGAAACACATCAAAATTACCATGTCTGCCTCTACATATGGGACCATGCATACCTCTGAGTCTGGTAACATGTCTGCCTCTACCTCTGGTACTATGCATACCTCTAGACTACGTCTGGTACAATGTCTGCCTCTACCGCTGGGACCATGCATAACGTCTGGTACCATGTCTGTCTCTACCATTGGTACCATGTCTGCCTCTACCGCTGTAACCATGCATAGTAGAGGCCATGCCTACCTTTACTTCTGGTACCATGGCTGACGTGGATAATTTCTTAATGCTCTGGAATGGTAAACAGTTCCTGCATAGGTGACACCGTCGTGTAATCCTTTGCAAGTAAAATGTCGGTAATCAGGGGCGAGGGGGACGTAGAGGTCGTACACCCCCTTTGATTTGAATATATACGCTAGGCAGTATTTATTGGGCTTTCTTCAATTACGCCCCTCCTTTAAAAAATCCTGGATCCACCCTGGTGATAAGTCGTATCCGATGATGTCACAATCGAGGAAGAAAGAGGTGTTCTGGCTACAAGTGTTAAATATTCGAGGTTATCTACTAAATCGGTTATGAAATGATGGAGGTTTAATTTCATATTTGTATTCGAGCGACATCATGCCCCTGCATGGAAGCCTTTAGTTTGGTTTAACATATTTTACTACTACTTTATGTGTTTTTATTAATATAATTTATACTCATGTTTTTTTCTATTAAAAATATTGTTATAACATATAATGGCAGTTTAACTATTTGTAGTTCAGATCTTGCAAAAAAGGCAAGAAAAGTTTTATTTGCTATTAATTCGTACTCATCAGGTTTTGGACAACTTCCTGTGAGAGTGTCCTGCAATCTTTTTGAAACATTGGTTAAACCTATACTAACTTTTAATAGTTAAATATGTTATATGGACACTTGTATTCGATCAGTGTATAGAGCTAAACTGCGAGCCTTTAAAAATAACTTAACACCAGACGTCATTCATTTTATTGATAAAACTATTTTAGAAAAAAACCAGCTGCATTTTGTTAAACAAGCACTGGGAAAAAAAAGAAGCTCAACAATTCTAGCTGTAAGAAATGAACTAGGACTTCTGCCATTAGACACTTTTATAAAACCCCAAACCATGATGTACCTATTTAGATTAAATATTGAAAATCTAAACCCACTTCTTAATGAAGCATTTATCCTTACTAAAAAATTACATACTGAAGGAACAAACTCTTGGAATACTTTTGCAAAAAATGTGTCACAAGAAATAAATATTGACATCAAACTTGTTGAAAAAGCTTAAACTTTAAAACAGACTAAAAAGTAACACCCAAATTTAAAAAATGTTCTATTAACTATTATCAAACTCTTATTAATGATAAAATAAACAACCTGAATGAAAATAATAAAATATATCTATATAAATTTCTTAAATCTAACCAAATAACCAAATGGAATACCATCTATCTCACCCATACAAAGAAACAAGAAAAATGTTAACCAAATGTATAGAATAAGCGATCATTGTCTTTTAATAGAAACTGGAAGATACTAGAATACAGAAATATCAAGAAATGAAAGAAAATGTAAAATTTGTAAAATATTAGATGATGAATTCCATTTTTTCTTTAACTGTAAAATTAACAAAAAAATTATGTAGAAAACTGTACCGATTTTAATACACTTAAAACTTAAACCGATACACTCGCGATTATAGTAAATGCATCAACACCCAATGATAGTAAAGCAGTCGTTTCTATTATTAAAGAGTCATTAGAACCGAGGAAAGGAGACCAATAACTGTTCAGGTATCTTAATATTGCTGAGGTTTTCTTATGTTTGTTTTGTGTTTGTATTGCTATGACCAAAATTGGTTTTTGTTTGTTTTGCAACAAAGAATTTATAAAAATAAAAATGGTTAACAAAATTTTTCCTTTTTTTCTAGAAAATGGAAGAACACGAGCAAGAGAATGATGATGAGCATGAGACAAATTTAAAAGATGAACGAAGTTTCATAGAAAATATTTCTAAATTTTATGGTCAGACAGATCTTCGTGATATAACATTAAACATAGGTGACGATTCATACTCCGCTCACCAGTTTGTGCTGGCCAAAGATAGTGATGTGTTTCGTGCAATGCTTTACGATGACAACTGGTCAAAGGACAATCAAACAGAACTAGCGCTTAGTGAGACTCCAGAATGCCGTGCCGTTTTTGATAAATTTTTACGTTATTTTTATACTGCCGATATATCTGTGACCGTGGAGTCGTCTGTAGGTATTCTTTGTTTGGCAGATAAATACTGTGTAACATCACTCAAAAATCTATGTACACAGTATATGATTGAAAAAGCCAAATCACCGAAAGTCAAAAATGCTTTGTCATGGTATGCATGGTCTAAAGCTTTAGGTCTAACAGAATTGATACAACAGTGTGCTCAAACTATAGCATGGAATACAGACACTTTACTTAAATTGAAAGAATGGCCTGGAATGGATTTTGATTTTGTGTCTGATATATTAAGAAACGAAGATTTGGTTCTTCAAAATGAATACCTCTTGTACGAGTCTCTTCTTCAATGGCTATTTCACGAGAGCCATAGGTCTGATCTACGAGAAAATGCGAATAAGTTATTTCCTTTGATTAGATTTCCACAAATGACTGTTAATCAGTTGTATCAGATTGAAAACTCCGATATCGTGGAACAGGAAGAATGTAAGGATGTGTTAAATAGTCTTGTTTGTAAGGCATACAGATTTAGATCACTATGTCCATCGCAGGGAGAACTCGATGTTATGTTTAACGAACCTTTTTACCTACCTCGTAATTACTTGGACTTAGTTGTGGACACCGTTCGAATGCAAAATACTCTTCGTTTTGGAATCCAGGTTGACGTTAAAACGTATGCAGGACCTGTACCTACAGACAGACGGGAAGGCGAATGGAAAATAACATACAGAAAGAACGGAGACAGCTGGACGCTGCAGATATTCTGTCACGATTCAGCTACCGTTAAATGTGAAGCAAGGGTCCAGGCAAGCGTTATAGTCTATGACGAAGACGAAAAAGTCATTCAAGTGGAACAAGTTCCAACATTTGTCTGTTCCCGTGGTAACAATCTAGCACTCAATTTGAATGTCAATAATCCTGATGATTCCAAATTGATGGCAATCATTCTGAAACCAGTTCCAAAGACCAGTGAAAATACGTCTTGATATTTAAATTACAGTGTGTTCTTTTGACCGTCACGGTTAAATGAGAAGTCGCATGTCCTGTTTAATTTAATTCTGAGTAATATTTTCAATTGGAAAAGGCAAATTAGTGTTCTAAATGTTATAGATGTATGTCCTTGGGTGATTGATGACAAGAGGATTTCTAATGAATGGAAGGGTTATCTTCTATTTCACCACAAATCATTGAAGGAATTTTGGTGGTTTGATATAAAATAAGGAGATATTTATTGATTTTCAATGAGACATCTATCCATCAGAGTCTAAATGATGTGAATGTAAGCAATTATATAGACCACCGTACGGTCTTCAACAATGAACAAAATACATACCGTAAATATAGTCGATATGAAAGGCCCGGCATGAAAAAATGTTGACAATTCAAAAGAGAAAACCAAAGGCCTGATTTATGAGAAAACAATGAACCACTGCAATGAACGAAAACCAATTTTGACAGACAACCACTGAATTACAGGCTCCTGACTTTGGGCAGGCACTTAAAGAATATGGCGAGCCGGGATTAATATGTTAGTAAGGCTTTGCTCATATCTAATTATGAAAGGCCGGATCTTGGCAATAAGCTGAAATCAAATATGCAAGACATACATTCAGTAATATTACTTTAAGAAATGTCTGTTAACGTCTTGTTAACGTCTAAAAGGTGTTGCTTGAAAATCAAGGGGATAAAAAAAATGCCTTATCAATCACCTTTTTAATATTAATGTCGTAATTAGTAGGCATCTTCTTCTTGAAGAAAACATCTATTTTTAAATCAGTTTAAAGGTTCAGTTAATGCTGTGATTGCCTATTATAACAATTAAATTATATAAGTTCAAAGAAAATGGACGTAACACTAAACTCTAAAACATATAAATGAACCAAAATAAAAAAAAAACATACAAGACTAACAAAGGCCAGATGTTCCTGACTTGGAACAGGCGCAAAATGCGGCGGGGTTAAACATGATTTGTGCAGTTACTGACACCTCAATTAAATAACATGTATACAAATAAATATTTGCTTTATTTGTACTTGTACTTGTACAAATAAAGTCTCTTGTTACTCCGCTTCCATATTGAGCAAACGGTATGGTCAATATTTCATTTCTTTATGGATAACAGTTCATTTAGGAGTTTTCTTCGTGGTCCGCTTGTAATCTATGTTGACTAATCCTGCAATCAGCCAACAATTGTACAAAGAACAGGTACACAAATAAAATTTTGCTGTATTTGTTCTTGTACAAAAAGTAAAATAACAAAAATACCGAACTCCGATGAAAATTCAAAACGGAAAGTCCCTAATCAAAAGGCAAAACGGAAAGTCCCTAATCAAATGGCAAAATCAAAAGCACAAACACATCAAACGAATAGATAACAACTGTCATATTTCTGACTTGGTACATGCATTTTCTTATGTAGAAAATGGTGGATTAAACCTGGTTTTATAGCTAGCTAAACCTCTCACTTGTATGACAGTCGCATAAAATTCTATTATATTGACAACGATGTGTGAACAAAACAAACAGACATAATAGGTAAAAATGTCAAAATAGGGATACAGCAGTCAACATTGGGTTATAATCTTAATCACTATAAAAACAAACAAATGTGTCAATAAAGAAACACAAAAAGGCATATAGACAAAGCACATTAGAAAAAATGAAAGACAAGAATACAAAAATTTACCATAGCACAAAAACACAATAGATATAAGAAGATGTGGTATGAGTGCCAATGAGACAACTCTTCATCCAAGTCAAAATTTATAAAAGTAAACCATTATAGGTCAAAGTACGGTCTTCAACACGGAACCCTGGCTCACACCGAACAGCAAGCTATAAAGGGCCCCAAAAATTACTAGTGTAAAACCATTCAAACGGAAAACCAACGGTCTAATCTATATATAAAACGAGAACCACTTATGAACCACATCAACAAACGACAACTACTGAACATACAATGACGGGATTTAAAGTACCGAGCCACGTCAAATGGATATCACCAAAAATAGACTAAACAGTAAAAGTAATATTCACAAATATAGTGTCCTGTTACCCCGCTTCCATGTTGAGCAGCGATAATGTGGATATTTCTTTTTGCGTAACACTTCATTTTGGGGTCCTCTTCCCGGTCTGCGTTTTAACTATGTCTTTTTTTTTAAATTACAGACGATGATTTGGATTTGAACAACTAAAGCTTCAAGTGTGCTGGGTGGTGTAAATTACAGGATAAAACAATATATGTACATTGTCTGAAATATTCTGAAATGTATTTGTACACATTACGAAACAGGAGAAAAGCTCGACGAGCCTCGTTTTCGTCCTGTTTCTAAAGCTCGTACAAATGAATTTAATACTTTCTGACAATGAACATATATTGTCTATTTATTTTGACAATAGTGTATGTTTAAACTAGCACGTGCTGTCATGAATGTTGAATTTTATTAAGAAATACAATTTGATATTGAAATGTCTCGCGATTGCTTTCAGCCAATCAAAAGTACGGCTTCAAGTATGAAACATACACGTAGAGGTAATTATACAAAACTATAACTTAGCACGAACACTTGATGCTTATTTTTTAATATCACTGAATTATGAAAATGAGGTCAAGTGAAATAAGCCAGACGAATATTTCAGACCATAAGCTATATTTTAACAGAATTGGATTATCTAGCTCGTCTACCTTTTGAAATCACGTTTAAGGTTTATAAAATTACTAAAAGCCGCAGTCGCCGATCACCCTGATTATCATCCTCAAGTCCCATTCGAGAGACTAAAATGACAAAAATGGCAAGATACAAGACAACCGAGGACGAGCTGTCCGACTTCGGACAGACGCATGCACATGTGGCGGTGTTAGTCTTTGATGAATCAACCATCCTCCAATAATCGCGATCTTTCTTCACCAGGCACTATTTAATTTTAGTAAGTAAAAATATCGTTTATACAGATTTTACCATATAAATATAAGAAAACCTGGTATGATTGTCAATTAGATAACTCTCCACCAGACACCAAATGACATTGTAATGATATATGATTTTTCCTTTGATCTCCAAATGAGTTTATGCCATTTAATTTTCTTTGTTGAAAAAATTATTTGTTTTTATAGTGATTAAGATCTGCTGGACCCCAATTTTTGATATTTCTACCTTTTATGTCTGTTTGCTTTGCTCACACATTATTGTCAATATAATGGAATTCGATGCGACTGTCATACAAGTGTGAGGTTAAGCTAGCTATAAAACCAGATTTAATCTACCATTTTCTACATACGGAAATGCCTGTACCAAGTCAGGAATATGACAGTTGTTTTCCATTCGTTTGATGTGTTTGCGCTTTTGATTTTGCCATCTGATAAAAGACTATCCGTTTTGAATTTTCCTTGGAGTTTGGTATTTTTGTTATTTTTCATTTCACTTCTATTATTTTTAGAAGAGTGCGTTAACTGAATTATTTTTTAGTTATTGCACTCTCCAATCCCGCCGTTGATCGTTGTCATAGGAATAGCAAATAATGGGAGGTGAAATAGACAAGTGCTCTAACTTTCACTTGATAAGTTATTATTGCACTGTCTAGCTCCGCCTCCTTGGACTAGTAAATACTGAAAGAATGAAATAAAATGTAATATCAATCATCTTTTAAAATTTCCCCATAAATTTAAATAAAATGCATACACAACAAATTATCTAAATATAAATTCGGATAGGGAACAGAGAATTCAAAGTAATTCAAATCCAAACCCTACCCTACCACAGGTCAAACTCCTAAACAAACACTTACTTAAAGCATTGGTTTCCTAAACTTAAGATAAATGGCGGAATGACCGAGGGGAGCTACAAGACGAAACAAACGTGGTATAGAAATCTTTAAACGAAGAAGCGATACTGATAAATGTCTTTATCAAATTATTTCAAATTTCAATAAATATCAAAAACTAACTGCAGATAAATGTAGGTCGCACATATCTAAAAAATATTGTGTAGGGGATACCATGTCTTCGATTTTCTCCCTTTCATAGCGACCCCACCCAGTGTGTTAAAGGAGACATTTGCATTTTGGTTGGATACCTGTTTTTATCGTATCAGAATAAATATTCCTAAACAATCATCTTCGCTAGCCAAGGGTTACGAACCAGTGGAGAGGAGGGGACTGGATCGTTACCCTTGACTAGCGAAGATGTAAACAATATGTTACTGGACGTTTAGTCATTTCTTCCACTTTACACAGGTATATCTCCGTCAAATATTTGTCCCTGGAAATTTGATTTCAAGTGTAAATCCCACGCCAATAATTCATTTCTGAAATAAAATCTTACTGAAAAGATGTCATATGTAATCATTTTCTAAAAATAAGAGATGTTTTGAGCGTCACTGATTGATTGACATATTTAATTCATGAAAAGTACAGCTAAGTGTCATTGTCAGCATTAAACCATAAATATTACAAATCATATATATCCACGCCTTACTCATTAACTGTATGATATTTAAATCCCTCAAAGCTTCGATTTTCGTGCGTGAAATACGTTAATTCGTAAAGGGCGTTATTTATATAACTTGAAGTAAGCAAAGGTCGCCGTACGGTCTTCAACAAGGAGCAAAACCCATACCGAATAGCCAGCATAGCCATGTTTTACTCCGTGGTCAAGTGCATGTTCTTCATGGGTTCATATGATAGTGTATCTAAAATTATTATTAAGTCCAGATATTAAGCAAAACAAGACCCCATTTTTAACCAGTCTCCTTTGCATGACAAATGTTTCTGGAATACATTTCATAATGCGTGCTTCATTCAAAAAGTTTTGGAAACTTAGGTTTAAACATCGACGAGTAGCAAAACCAGAAGTTATAACATCAACAGAACAGGCCGAAATATCTATGGTCAACCTTGCATGAAATTTGTTTCAGATCGTTGTTGAAACTGACTCGATGAATTATCAGTGGAGTGTGTGGACTGTGACTCGATGAATTATCAGTGGAGTGTGTGGACTGTGACTCGGTGAATTATCAGTGAAGTGTGTGGACTGTGACTCGGTGAATCATCAGTGGAGTGTGTGGACTCACGTTGACTCGGTGAATCATCAGTGGAGTGTGTGGACTCACGTTGACTCGGTGAATCATCAGTGGAGTGTGTGGACTGTGACTCGGTGGTTATCAGTGGAGTGTGTGGACTGTGACTCGGTGAATCATCAGTGGAGTGTGTGGAATGTGACTCGGTGAATTATCAGTTGATTATGAGGACCGCTTGATTTTAACCGTTGATGACCATCGTAGTCATGATTCAGTATAACACCTTGTTTATTAGATGGATCTTTTTCAATCAATAATAAGAGTAACAAAAACAAGAAAAGACAAGTAATCGAGTTTCAGATAGTTACCTGATATTTGATCTAATTAAACATCCCTCCGAAACCACAATCCCGTCCTCTTTTCCTCGAATGTGACACATCGAATTGGTTTTATCATCGGGTTTGTACTTACAGGAGTAACACGACGGGTGTAGCAGGATCTGCTTACCCTTCAGGAGCACCTGATACCACTCTCGGTTTTTGGTGGGGTTCGTGTTGCTCAGTCTTTATTTTTTTTATGTTGTGTTTAGTGTACTGTTGTTTGTCTTTTCGTCGTTATCTGTTTTGCCATGGTGTTGTCGGTTTGTTTTCGATTTATGAGTTTGAATATCAGTTTGGTATCTTTCGCCTCTCTTTTAAAGGGGCTTTAGCTACCAAATTCATTACCACCGAATTTACTCAACTGTTTAATTTGATTCATAACGTACTGAATATTTACGGGAATTACAAACATTCCATAGAAAACAATTAATGATGGATGAAATTGTAATTAATTGCGTAATTTATGACTAGACGCCATCTATTTTACTATCGAGATGACCTCTTAAGACTGCCTGTGGTCATGTAATAGAATTTAAAAAAGTGTAAGTCATCATTTAAATTGTATAAGCATTTTTATATTTTGTGGGCCAAACGGTTAATCAGTCAACAAAATGATTCTTGCTAGATGCTCCCTCGTTTTTGTTTAAGTAACATAAGCACATACGCGACTTAAAGGTTGCATGCAAACGGACCAAATGAAGTTGAATTGTTGTATTTATTGACAGTTATATATCAGCAATGTTTTGAGCTTATGTTTACAAATTTGTAAATTACTGAAATAATAATAACAAATTATTTGGTGTTTTTTCCTTTAATATTTTACTATGTGTTTTTAAACTGTACAATTGATTAAGCCATCCAACTGCTTCGATTCCAGCGCCACCAAATTCTTTTTTCAGAGCAACAATGCATTCAATTTCTAAAAAAAACATTAACATTAACGGTACCAATTTTACTAAACTTTCTAAATTCCTGTATTTTTCACGACTTTCTTACCAGTTCTTTATTCTGTTATAAAAATAATTAACAAGCAGGCAACTATGAATCAAAAAAGTTAAAAGTTTGTCTATTGAATAGGCTGAATATTTTATAATGTCAATATTCATTGAGCTTCATACTGTACAAACCTTGAATGTTCAAAAAAATAAATTCAGTTCAAAATGTTCTTAATTGATTTGCTGTGTGATAGAGATTATGTTAAAGAGACAAATTTTCTTTTTAATCATCTCCTTACGTCTTGTATCTAAGGAAACATGTTTCCTTGGTTACGAGTCCAAAGAACGTACCAAAAAAAACCAAAAATAAACACATTTGCAGGCTACCTAGAGCAAAAGTGTGACTAGGAAATTATTTTTCGTTTCAAATACAAAAAGTTACCGTTGCGAATCACATAAAACATTTTTATCAGTTCTTCTTCTTATCGTTCGCCTTTACACTTGAATACCAGTCTCCTCAACAAATCTGGTGGTCTTCTGTAGGGCATCCACTGGTCCATATAGCTTCTCTTTGAGTGGTGTTGGTGAATACCATATCTTATCATAGGTCTGTTCTATGTTCCTTGGAATTTCAACCAAAGATGAAGAACTGGATCTTCCATCGCTGTATTGGATACCTAAACTACATAAGTGTCCTTACAAACAACGGTATATTGCTGGGTCTTCCTAGTGCTTCACGAAACCTCTTTCTAAATTATTAACATCTATTTTATCAGCAATCAAAGCCGGGCTCCAAAGTTATTGTGAAACTGCCTATTCTAGAGGTGGCGTGAATCAGACGTGGATACTAAAAAATTCTAAAGGTCTTTTAGAGTACATACAATCTAAGACTCTCTCATCTTGCAATAGTATTAAAACATTTGACTTTTCTACACTTTACACAAGTATTCCCCATTCCAAACTAAAAGACAAATTGAAAGAGTTGGTATTACTTTGTTTCATTAAAAAGAATGGCGAACATAGATACAAGTATCTTGTCTTGGGGAGGGATAAATCCTACTTTGTAAAGAATCACTCTGATTCAAACAAAAAGTTCTCTGAAACTGACATTATCAAGATGCTTGATTTCTTGATCGACAACATATTTGTTATGTTTGGAGGACTTGTTTTTCAACAGGCTGTCGGAATTCCAATGGGAACCAATTGTGCCCCTCTTCTTGCCGACTTGTTTCTTTATTATTATGAGGCTGACTTCATACAGGAACTTCTTAGGAAGAAAGATAAGAAGTTAGCAATATCTTTTAACTGTACGTTCCGCTATATAGATGATGTTCTCTCACTAAATAATACAAAATTTGGTGACTATGTTGAACGAATCTATCCCATCGAACTAGAGATAAATGATACTACAGATACAGTTAAGTCTGCCTCATATCTTGACTTACATCTAGAAATTGACAATGAGGGTCGGTTGAAAACAAAGCTTCCCAATTGTGAACTTTCTATTTCTATGTAGCAACATTCCAGCAGCGCCTGCATACAGAGTATATATCTCCCAATTGATACGATATTCCCGGGCTTGTGTTTTCTATCATGATTTCCTTGATAGAGGATTGCTGCTCACAAGGAAGCTATTAAGCCAAGAGTTCCAAATGGTGAAGTTGAAATCATCCCTTCGTAAATTTTACGGACGCCATCACGAGTTGGTTGACCGTTATGGAATAACCGTTTCACAGATGATATCGGATATGTTCCTTATGTCGTAACTACAATACCCTTCCCTTTTCACGAATGTGACTTACCGAATTAGACTATTTACCGGATTTGTAATAACATAAGCAACACGACGGGTGCCACATGTGGAGCAGGATCTGCTTACCCTTCCGGAGCACCTGAGATCACCCCTAGTTTTTGGTGGGGTTCGTGTTGCTTAGTTTTTAGTTTTCTATGTTGTGTCATCTGTACTATTATTTGTCTGTTTGTCTTTTTATTTTTGGCCATGGCGTTGTCAGTTTGTTTTCGATCTATGAGTTTGACCTTTCGTCCCTCTTCTACACCAGACCTAGCTTTCTGTACTGATGATATACACCAGAATATCAGTAGAAAGGTATGTGACCAGTTAGGAGGCAGTGACCATCGCCCAGTTATACTATTCATCAGAGGAATAACAACACTTACTCATGCTCAATTACCAAAATGGAATTACAAGAAGGCAAACTGGGGAAAATTTGAAACAAGAGCAAATGAACTTACAAAGGACATAGTTACAGAAGGAAAGAACATTAACAATGTTGTCAAGATATTCAATGCAAGCATAGTAAAAGCGGCAAAAGAAAGTATACCAAGGGGTGTGAGAAAGGACAACAAGCCATACTGGTCCAATGAAATTCATTAAACACATGATGCACTCACAAGAGTAAAAGATGAGGCTGAATCAAACCACAGCCAGGAGAATAACATCAAACTTCAACAGAGCAAAGCAAAACACCTCAGAACAAAGCTAGAGTGCCAGAGAAGAGGATGGAGAGAAAAAACATTATCTCTGAATATGGAGAAGGATACAACAAAGCTGTGGGACTTGACTAAAGCACTAAATGATGAGAGAAGTAAAGGCCAAAAGATAACTCTAGAAGTTGAAGGTAGAACAACTACAGGAAAAGCTGCTGCAAATGCATTTGCAAAAGATTATGAGGCAGAAAGCAATACTAACATTCCAACTTCACGTAAAAACGAAGTATGAACAGAAATCAGAGAAAGACAGAAAACACCAACACATGAGATCATGCAGAGTGGTATCACAATGTCTGAAATGAAACAATCAATAAGAAAGCTAAAGAAGAAAAAGTCTCCAGGTCCAGATAACATCACAAATGAGATGCTTCAACACCTAGGGAACTCAGCACTAAATACTTTGCTGGACATATTCAATCTTAGCTGGAGACAAGGTCCAGTCCCACAATGCTGGAAGGAAGCTATAATGATGCCAATACGAAAGAAAGAAATAACAAGTCAAAATCCTCAAGTTATTGTCCTATAAGCCTAATAAGCAGCTGTTTTAAATTGATGGAGCGTATAATAAACAAGCGCATGCACATGTACTTAGAGTCAGAGAACATCATTGGATATGAACAAGCTGGTTTTAGACAACACAAAAGCACAGAAGACCAGACAACACATCTATCGCAAGTAGAAGAAGATGCCTTCCAATCCAAGAAAGTAACACTGGCTGTCTTCGTAGATCTACAAAGAGCATTCGATACAGTATGGAAAGATGGACTCCTTGCAAAAATCTATCGATATGGCATATGTGGAAGAATGTAAAAATGAACCAAATCATATTTGTACAATAGAAGAGCCAGAGTGCTGGTAGATGGGCAATGTAGACGGAAAGTACTCTTAAAACAAGGGGTCCCACAAGGAGGAGTATTACCACCAACTCTATGCATACTCTTTATGAACGACCTACTACCAGAGCTACC
The DNA here is from genome assembly GCF_021869535.1 of Mytilus californianus. Taxonomy (NCBI): domain Eukaryota; kingdom Metazoa; phylum Mollusca; class Bivalvia; order Mytilida; family Mytilidae; genus Mytilus; species Mytilus californianus. The sequence continues at coordinate 80,467,952 of NW_026262745.1, read as the reverse complement.
AAAAGGCGTACAATCAGCACTTTATGCAGATGATCTTGTACTCTGGTGCTCAGAGGAGTATGCAACTACAGCGAAATACAGAATACAAACAGCTTTAGATATGGTAGTCACATGGAGGAGCAATGGTGTGTTACCATCAACAGAGAAAAAACAACTGGAACACTCTTCACACTCTCTCCCAAAACCCAATCTTTCAGACTGATTGTGGATGATACTCCACTTTAAATGGAAGACCAACAAACATACCTTGGGGTAACTTTTGACAAAAGAATGAAGTGGAAGCAATATATAACATCAGCTGAAGATAAGGCTAGGAGAAAACTAAACATCATGAGGAAGCTCGCAGGAACAAAATGGGGTGCGAACGACAAAACCCTGAAATCTGTCTACCAAGAAAATGTACGCTCACATTTTGAATACGGATATAGCTCATGGATGACGGCAGCCAAGTCTCACCATCAGACTTTAGATAAAGTCCAGAACCAGGCACTATGGATCATCACAGGTGCTATGAAATCAACACCAATAAAAAGTATGGAGGAAATAACAAATATACCACCATTAAGTAAGAGAAGGGAGTGCAAAGCCATGATACAGGCCACCAAATATCAATGTTCACAAGACCACCCAATGAATACCAGACTGAAACAACTCTTCTCAGGCAGACTCAAAAGATTCAGCTTTACATTAGAGACAAGAGCATTACAAAGAAAACACTAGGAACTTTTACCAAAATATGTCAAACCTATGGCATTTACAATGAATAACAACCCGTGTGAAGATAAACTTGGAAATGTCATCATCCAGACCTCAGTTCCGCTCATTACTACCAAAGATTAACAGACTAGCACGTACAGTTAAAAAAACACTGACAATGAGTATGCTTGAAGACGAGTACCCTTCAGACTCCTGGGTAAGAGTATATACAGACGGGTCAGCCACAAATGGCACAACAAAAGGGGCCGGTATGTAGATCGAGTACCCCAATGGAGATCAACAATCAGAGGCAATACCAACAGGCCTACATTGTTCAAACTACAAAGATGAAGAAGAAGCCCTTATTCATGCTGCACATTCTCAAGTCAAGTAGTATTCCTGACTGATGCCCTCTCTGTGCTAGAAGCCTTGACAAACGACAAGCTACCTCAACTTGAACAAGATTTATACACCATCAAAAGTCTGACAACAGTACTACAGTGGATCTCTTCTCACTGTGGAGTTTGGGTAATGAACAAGCCGATAAATTAGCAAAGCATGCTGCCGAACAACACCAGGAAGAAAATCCAGTCTGCTACACAGAGATGAAGACTATCGTCAAATCTCTGTTCAACAACCCTCAGCAACAAGACAGTTACCACCAGCAAACAAGACCTGAACAAACTACCATCTTCAGACTGAGGACAGGACACAACAGACTCAATTAACATCTATACAAAGTCATGAAAATTATTCCATCTCCAATGTGTCCTTGTGGAGAAGCAGAGCAGGACACTGCACATCTCTTACAGTCATGCAAGATCCATCAGGCACTGAGAGATAAGATATGGTATTCACCAACACCACTCAAAGAGACGCTATATGGACCAGTGGATGCCCTACAGAAGACCACCTGATTTGTTGAGGAGACTGGTATTCAAGTGTAAAGGCGAACGATAAGAAGAAGAACTGATAAAAATTTTTATATGATTGGCAACGGTAACTTTTTGTATTTGAAACGAAAAATAATTTCCTAGTCACACTTTTGCTCTAGGTAGCCTGCAAATGTGTTTATTTTTGGTTTTTTTTGTACGTTCTTTGGACTCGTAACCAAGGAAACATGTTTCCTTAGATACAAGACGTAAGGACATGATTAAAAAGAAAATTTGTCTCTTTAACATAATCTCTATGATACAGCAAATCAATTAAGAACATTTTGAACTGAATTTATTTTTTTTAACATTCAAGGTTTGTACAGTATGAAGCTCAATGATTATTGACATTATAAAATATTCAGCCTATTCAATAGACAAACTTTTAACTTTTTTGATTCATAGTTGCCTGCTTGTTAATTATTTTTATAACAGAATAAAGAACTGGTAAGAAAGTCGTGAAAAATACAGGAATTTAGAAAGTTTAGTAAAATTGGTACCGTTAATGTTAATGTTTTTTTTAGAAATTGAATGCATTGTTGCTCTAAAAAAGAATTTGGTGGCGCTGGAATCGAAGCAGTTGGATGGCTTAATCAATTGTACAGTTTAAAAACACATAGTAAAATATTAAAGGAAAAAACACCAAATAATTTGTTATTATTATTTCAGTAATTTACAAATTTGTAAACATAAGCTCAAAACATCGCTGATAAATAACTGTCAATAAAGACAACAATTCAACTTCATTTGGTCCGTTTGTATGCAACCTTTAAGTCGCGTATGTGCTTATGTTACTTAAACGAAAACGAGGGAGCATCTACCAAGAATCATTTTGTTGACTGATTTGGCCCACACAAAAAAAATGCTTATACAATTTAAATGATGACTTACACTTTTTTAAATTCTATTACATGACCATAGGCAGTCTTAAGAGGTCATCTCGATAGTAAAATAGATGGCGTCTAGTCATAAATTACGCAATTAATTACAATTTCATCCATCTTTAATTGTTTTCTATGGAATGTTTGTAATTCCCGTAAATATTCAGTACGTTATGAATCAAATTAAACAGTTGAGTAAATTCGGTGGTAATGAATTTGGTAGCTAAAGCCCCTTTAAGAGAGAGGCGAAAGATACCAAACTGATATTCAAACTCATAAATCGAAAACAAACCGACAACACCATGGCAAAAAAGATAACGACGAAAAGACAAACAACAGTACACTAAACACAACATAAAAAAATAAAGACTGAGCAACACGAACCCCACCAAAAACCGAGAGTGGTATCAGGTGCTCCTGAAGGGTAAGCAGATCCTGCTACACCCGTCGTGTTACTCCTGTAAGTACAAACCCTGAGATAAAACCAATTCGATGTGTCACATTCGAGGAAAAGAGGACGGGATTGTGGTTTCGGAGGGATGTTTAATTAGATCAAATATCAGGTAACTATCTGAAACTCGATTACTTGTCTTTTCTTGTTTTTGTTACTCTTATTATTGATTGAAAAAGATCCATCTAATAAACAAGGTGTTATACTGAATCATGACTACGATGGTCATCAACGGTTAAAATCAAGCGGTCCTCATAATCAACTGATAATTCACCGAGTCACAGTCCACACACTCCACTGATGATTCACCGAGTCACAGTCCACACACTCCACTGATAATCACCGAGTCACAGTCCACACACTCCACTGATGATTCACCGAGTCAACGTGAGTCCACACACTCCACTGATGATTCACCGAGTGACAGTCCACACACTCCACTGATAATTCACCGAGTCACAGTCCACACACTTCACTGATAATTCACCGAGTCACAGTCCACACACTCCACTGATAATTCATCGAGTCACAGTCCACACACTCCACTGATAATTCATCGAGTCAGTTTCAACAAAGATCTGAAAACAAATTTCATGCAAGGTTGACCATAGATATTTCGGCCTGTTCTGTTCATGCTATAACTTCTGGTTTTGCTACTCTTCGATGTTTAAACCTAAGTTTCCAAAACTTTTTGAATGAAGCACGCATTATGAACTGTATTCCAGAAACATTTGTCATGCAAAGGAGACTGGTTAAAAATGGGGTCTTGTTTTGCTTAATATCTGGACTTAATGATAATTTTAGATACACTATCATATGAACCCATGAAGAACATGCACTTGACCACGGAGTAAAACATGCCTATGCTTGCTATTCGGTATGGGTTTTGCTCCTTGTTGAAGACCGTACGGCGACCTTTGCTTACTTCAAGTTATATATATAACACGCCCTTTACGAATTAACGTATTTCACGCACGAAAATCGAAGCTTTGAGGGATTTAAATATCATACAGTTAATGAGTAAGGCGTGGATATATATGATTTGTAATATTTATGGTTTAATGCTGACAATGACACTTAGCTGTACTTTTCATGAATTAAATATGTCAATCAATCAGTGACGCTCAAAACATCTCTTATTTTTAGAAAATGATTACATATGACATCTTTTCAGTAAGATTTTATTTCAGAAATGAATTATTGGCGTGGGATTTACACTTGAAATCAAATGTCCAGGGATAAATATTTGACGGAGATATACCTGTGTAAAGTGGAAGAAATGACTAAACGTCCAGTAACATATTGTTTACATCTTCGCTAGTCAAGGGTAACGATCCAGTCCCCTCCTCTCCACTGGTTCGTAACCCTTGGCTAGCGAAGAGGATTGTTTAGGAATATTTATTCTGATACGATAAAAACAGGTATCCAACCAAAATGCAAATGTCTCCTTTAACACACTGGGTGGGGTCGCTATGAAAAGGGGAAAATCGAAGACATGGTATCCCCTACACAATATTTTTTAGATATGTGCGACCTACATTTATCTGTAATTAGTTTTCTTCGTTTATAGATTTCTATACCACGTTTGTTTGTTTCGTCTTGTAGCTCCCCTCGGTCATTCCGCCATTTATCTTAAGTTTAGGAAACCAATGCTTTAAGTAAGTGTTTGTTTAGGAGTTTGACCTGTGGTAGGGTAGGGTATGGATTTGAATAACTTTGAATTCTCTGTTCCCTATCCGAATTTATATTTAGATAATTTGTTGTGTATGCATTTTATTTAAATTTATGGGGAAATTTTAAAAAGATGATTGATATTACATTCTATTTCATTCTTTCAGTATTTACTAGTCCAAGGAGGCGGAGCTAGACAGTGCAATAATAACTTATCAAGTGAAAGTTAGAGCACTTGTCTATTTCACCTCCCATTATTTGCTATTCCTGTGAGAACGATCAACGGCGGGATTGGAGAGTGCAATAACTAAAAAATAATTCAGTTAACGCACTCTTCTAAAAATAATAGAAGTGAAATGAAAAATAACAAAAATACCAAACTCCAAGGAAAATTCAAAACGGATAGTCCTTTATCAAATGGCAAAATCAAAAGCTCAAACACATCAAACAATTGGAAAACAACTGTCATATTCCTGACTTGGTACAGGCATTTCCGTATGTAGAAAATGGTAGATTAAATCTGGTTTTATAGCTAGCTTAACCTCACACTTGTATGACAGTCGCATCGAATTCCATTATATTGACAACAATGTGTGAGCAAAGCAAACAGACATAAAAGGTAGAAATATCAAAAATTGGGGTCCAGCAGATCTTAATCACTATAAAGACAAATAATTTTTTCAACAAAGAAAATTAAAAGGCATAAACTCACTTAGAGATCAAAGGAAAAATCATATATCATTACAATGTCATTTGGTGTCTGGTGGAGAGTTATCTAATTGACAATCATACCAGGTTTTCTTATATTTATATGGTAAAATCTGTATAAACGATATTTTTACTTACTAAAATTAAATAGTGTCTGGTGAAGAAAGATCGCGATTATTGGAGGATGGTTGATTCATCAAAGACTAACACCGCCACATGTGCATGCGTCTGTCCGAAGTCGGACAGCTCGTCCTCGGTTGTCTTGTATCTTGCCATTTTTGTCATTTTAGTCTCTCGAATGTGACTTGAGGATGATAATCAGGGCGAGCGGCGACTGCGGCTTTTAGTAATTTTATAAACCTTAAACGTGATTTCAAAAGGTAGACGAGCTTGATAATCCAATTCTGTTAAAATATAGCTTATGGTCTGAAATATTCGTCTGGCTTATTTCACTTGACCTCATTTTCATAATTCAGTGATATTAAAAAATAAGCATCAAGTGTTCGTGCTAAGGCTTATAGTTTTGTATAATTACCTCTACGTGTATGTTTCATACTTGAAGCCGTACTTTTGATTGGCTGAAAGCTGAAAGCAATCGCGAGACATTTCAATATCAAATTGTATTTCTTAATAGAATTCAACATTCATGACAGCACGTGCTAGTTTAAATATACATTATTGTCAAAATAAATAGACAATATATGTACATTGTCAGAAAGTATTAAATTCATTTGTACGAGCTTTAGAAACAGGACGAAAACGAGGCTCGTCGAGCTTTTCTCCTGTTTCGTAATGTGTACAAATACATTTCAGAATATTTCAGACAATGTACATATATTGTTTTATCCTGTAATTTACACCACCCAGCACACTTGAAGCTTTAGTTGTTCAAATCCAAATCATCGTCTGTAATTAAAAAAAAAAGACATAGTTAAAACGCAGACCGGGAAGAGGACCCCAAAATGAAGTGTTACGCAAAAAGAAATATCCACATTATTGCTGCTCAACATGGAAGCGGGGTAACAGGAGACTATATTTGTGAATATTACTTTTACTGTTTAGTCTATTTTTGGTGATATTCATTTGACGTGGCTCGGTACTTTAAATCCCGTCATTGTATGTTCAGTAGTTGTCGTTTGTTGATGTGGTTCATAAGTGGTTCTCGTTTTATATATAGATTAGACCGTTGGTTTTCCGTTTGAATGGTTTTACACTAGTAATTTTTGGGGCCCTTTATAGCTTGCTGTTCGGTGTGAGCCAGGGTTCCGTGTTGAAGACCGTACTTTGACCTATAATGGTTTACTTTTATAAATTTTGACTTGGATGAAGAGTTGTCTCATTGGCACTCATACCACATCTTCTTATATCTATTGTGTTTTTGTGCTATGGTAAATTTTTGTATTCTTGTCTTTCATTTTTTTCTAATGTGCTTTGTCTATATGCCTTTTTGTGTTTCTTTGTTGACACATTTGTTTTTATAGTGATTAAGATTATAACCCAATGTTGACTGCTGTACCCCTATTTTGACATTTTTACCTATTATGTCTGTTTGTTTTGTTCACACATCGTTGTCAATATAATAGAATGTTATGCGACTGTCATACAAGTGGGAGGTTTAGCTAGCTATAAAACCAGGTTTAATCCACCATTTTCTACATAAGAAAATGCATGTACCAAGTCAGAAATATGACAGTTGTTATCTATTCGTTTGATGTGTTTGGGCTTTTGATTTTGCCATTTGATTAGGGACTTTCCGTTTTGAATTTTCATCGGAGTTCGGTATTTTTGTTATTTTACTTTTTGTACAAGAACAAATACAGCAAAATTTTATTTGTGTACCTGTTCTTTGTACAATTGTTGGCTGATTGCAGGATTAGTCAACATAGATTACAAGCGGACCACGAAGAAAACTCCTAAATGAACTGTTATCCATAAAGAAATGAAATATTGACAATACCGTTTGCTCAATATGGAAGCGGAGTAACAAGAGACTTTATTTGTACAAGTACAAGTACAAATAAAGCAAATATTTATTTGTATACATGTTATTTAATTGAGGTGTCAGTAACTGCACAAATCATGTTTAACCCCGCCGCATTTTGCGCCTGTTCCAAGTCAGGAACATCTGGCCTTTGTTAGTCTTGTATGTTTTTTTTTTTTTTTATTTTGGTTCATTTATATGTTTCAGAGTTTAGTGTTACGTCCATTTTCTCTGAACTTATATAATTTAATTGTTATAATAGGCAATCACAGCATTAACTGAACCTTTAAACTGATTTAAAAATAGATGTTTTCTTCAAGAAGAAGATGCCTACTAATTACGACATTAATATTAAAAAGGTGATTGATAAGGCATTTTTTTTATCCCCTTGATTTTCAAGCAACACCCTTTAGACGTTAAAACAAGACGTTAACAGACATTTCTTAAAGTAATATTACTGAATGTATGTCTTGCATATTTGATTTCAGCTTATTGCCAAGATCCGGCCTTTCATAATTAGATATGAGCAAAGCCTTACTAACATATTAATCCCGGCTCGCCATATTCTTTAAGTGCCTGCCCAAAGTCAGGAGCCTGTAATTCAGTGGTTGTCGGTCAATATTGGTTTTCGTTCATTGCAGTGGTTCATTGTTTTCTCATAAATCAGGCCTTTGGTTTTCTCTTTTGAATTGCTCAACATTTTTTCATGCCGGGCCTTTCATATCGACTATATTTACGGTATGTATTTTGTTCATTGTTGAAGACCGTACGGTGGTCTATATAATTGCTTACATTCACATCATTTAGACTCTGATGGATAGATGTCTCATTGAAAATCAATAAATATCTCCTTATTTTTATATCAAACCACCAAAACTCCTTCAATGATTTGTGGTGAAATAAAAGATAACCCTTCCATTCATTAGAAATCCTCTTGTCATCAATCACCCAAGGACATACATCTATAACATTTAGAATACTAATTTGCCTTTTCCAATTGAAAATATTACTCAGAATTAAATTTAACAGGACATGCGACTTCTCATTTAACCGTGACGGTCAAAAGAACACACTGTAATTTAAATATCAAGACGTATTTTCACTGGTCTTTGGAACTGGTTTCAGAATGATTGCCATCAATTTGGAATCATCAGGATTATTGACATTCAAATTGAGTGCTAGATTGTTACCACGGGAACAGACAAATGTTGGAACTTGTTCCACTTGAATGACTTTTTCGTCTTCGTCATAGACTATAACGCTTGCCTGGACCCTTGCTTCCCCATTGACGGTAGCTGAATCGTGACAGAATATCTGCAGCGTCCAGCTGTCTCCGTTCTTTCTGTATGTTATTTTCCATTCGCCTTCCCGTTTGTCTGTAGGTACAGGTCCTGCATACGTTTTAACGTCAACCTGGATTCCAAAACGAAGAGTATTTTGCATTCGAACGGTGTCCACAACTAAGTCCAAGTAATTACGAGGTAGGTAAAAAGGTTCGTTAAACATAACATCGAGTTCTCCCTGCGATGGACATAGTGATCTAAATCTGTATGCCTTACAAACAAGACTATTTAACACATCCTTACATTCTTCCTGTTCCACGATATCGGAGTTTTCAATCTGATACAACTGATTAACAGTCATTTGTGGAAATCTAATCAAAGGGAATAACTTATTCGCATTTTCTCGTAGATCAGACCTATGGCTCTCGTGAAATAGCCATTGAAGAAGGGACTCGTACAAGAGGTATTCATTTTGAAGAACCAAATCTTCGTTTCTTAATAGATCAGACACAAAATCAAAATCCATTCCAGGCCATTCTTTTAATTTAAGTAAAGTGTCTGTATTCCATGCTATAGTTTGAGCACACTGTTGTATCAATTCTGTTAGACCTAAAGCTTTAGACCATGCATACCATGACAAAGCATTTTTGACTTTCGGTGATTTGGCTTTTTCAATCATATACTGTGTACATAGATTTTTGAGTGATGTTACACAGTATTTATCTGCCAAACAAAGAATACCTACAGACGACTCCACGGTCACAGATATATCGGCAGTATAAAAATAACGTAAAAATTTATCAAAAACGGCACGGCATTCTGGAGTCTCACTAAGCGCTAGTTCTGTTTGATTGTCCTTTGACCAGTTGTCATCGTAAAGCATTGCACGAAACACATCACTATCTTTGGCCAGCACAAACTTGTGAGCGGAGTATGAATCGTCACCTATGTTTAATGTTATATCACGAAGATCTGTCTGACCATAAAATTTAGAAATATTTTCTATGAAACTTCGTTCATCTTTTAAATTTGTCTCATGCTCATCATCATTCTCTTGCTCGTGTTCTTCCATTTTCTAGAAAAAAAGGAAAATTTTGTTAACCATTTTTATTTTTATAAATTCTTTGTTGCAAAACAAACAAAAACCAATTTTGGTCATAGCAATACAAACACAAAACAAACATAAGAAAACCTCAGCAATATTAAGATACCTGAACAGTTATTGGTCTCCTTTCCTCGGTTCTAATGACTCTTTAATAATAGAAACGACTGCTTTACTATCATTGGGTGTTGATGCATTTACTAAAATCGCGAGTGTATCGGTTTAAGTTTTAAGTGTATTAAAATTGGTACAGTTTTCTCTATAATTTTTTTGTTAATTTTACAGTTAAAGAAAAAATGGAATTCATCATCTAATATTTTACAAATTTTACATTTTCTTTCATTTCTTGATATTTCTGTATACTAGTATCTTCCAGTTTCTATTAAAAGACAATGATCGCTTATTCTATACATTTGGTTAACATTTTTCTTGTTTCTTTGTATGGGTGAGATAGATGGTATTCCATTTGGTTATTTATATTAGATTTAAGAAATTTATATAGATATATTTTATTATTTTCATTCAGGTTGTTTATTTTATCATTAATAAGAGTTTGATAATAGTTAATAGAACATTTTTTTAAATTTGGGTGTAACTTTTTAGTCTGTTTTAAAGTTTAAGCTTTTTCAACAAGTTTGATGTCAATATTTATTTCTTGTGACACATTTTTTGCAAAAGTATTCCAAGAGTTTGTTCCTTCAGTATGTAATTTTTTAGTAAGGGTAAATGCTTCATTAAGAAGTGGGTTTAGATTTTCAATATTTAATCTAAATAGGTACATCATGGTTTGGGGTTTTATAAAAGTGTCTAATGGCAGAAGTCCTAGTTCATTTCTTACAGCTAGAATTGTTGAGCTTCTTTTTTTCCCCAGTGCTTGTTTAACAAAATGCAGCTGTTTTTTTTTCTAAAATAGTTTTATCAATAAAATGAAAGACGTCTGGTGTTAAGTTATTTTTATAGGCTCGCAATTTAGCTCTATACACTGATCGAATACAAGTGTCCATATAACATATTTAACTATTAAAAGTTAGTATAGGTTAAACCAATGTTTCAAAAAGATTGCAGGACACTCTCACAGGAAGTTGTCCAAAACCTGATGAGTACGAACTAATAGCAAATAAAACTTTTCTTGCCTTTTTTGCAAGATCTGAACTACAAATAGTTAAACTACCATTAGATGTTATAACAATATTTTTAATAGAAAAAAACATAAGTATAAATTATATTAATAAAAACACATAAAGTAGTAGTAAAATATGTTAAACCAAACTAAAGGCTTCCATGCAGGGGCATGATGTCGCTAGAATACAAATATGAAATTAAACCTCCATCATTTCATAACCGATTTAGTAGATAACCTCGAATATTTAACACTTGTAGCCAGAACACCGCTTTCTTCCTCAATTATGACATCATCGGATACGACTTATCACCAGGTGGATCCAGGATTTTTTAAAGGAGGGGCGTAATTGAAGAAATCCCAATAAATACTGCCTAGCGTATATATTCCAATCAAAGGGGTGTACGACCTCTACGTCCCCCTCGCCCCTGATCACCGACATTTTACTTGCAAAGGATTACACGACGGTGTCACCTATGCAGGAACTGTTTACCATTCCAGAGCATTAAGAAATTATCCACGTCAGCCATGGTACCAGAAGTAAAGGTAGGCATGGCCTCTACTATGCATGGTTACAGTGGTAGAGGCAGACATGGTACGAGAGGTAGAGGTATGCATGGTACCAATGGTAGAGACAGACATGGTACCAGACGTTATGCATGGTCCCAGCGGTAGAGGCAGACATTGTACCAGACGTAGTCTAGAGGTATGCATAGTACCAGAGGTAGAGGCAGACATGTTACCAGACTTAGAGGTATGCATGGTCCCATATGCAGAGGCAGACATGGTAATTTTGATGTGTTTCCCGGTGCTTTTGTGTTTGATTTTTTTCCTATGTTCATTTTGACACAAATCTCTTACGATTTATATGACAATAAACTATTCATTTATTACCTTATCGGAGATATTTAACAAGAATGACCACATGTATTTTTTCCGATATAACTCAACTTCATATAAATAGAAAATATAAACACGACTTTGCGAAGTAACTTACCAGAACCAAAGGTTTTGGAAACTTCATAAAAGGTATGTGGTCAAGTTTCTAATGTTAAGAATCGTCACATAAATTCAAATAAAACACCAAATACTACTTACTGAGGTATAGTTCGTTCCTTAGAAGTCATTGTGTAAATAAAAGAAGTCATTAAAATGCGAACAATCAGTAGTATATAATACTTTACAAGACCAGTGGAGTGTGGAAGGTTAAACACCTCAAGTCAAGTAAACGTCAAACAATGCATATCTTTTTGGGGAGAAAGAGTAACGCAAATTTCCCCTGTATTTATTTCACTACAGAGTCATAATCAAAAAGTAATTAAAACCTACTGGAATATGAATTTAAAGAGTCTTTATAATATATATATTTGAAATATTAATCAACAGTTTTACATTTTCCACTACATCAAAATGTTATTCTGTTCTATATTTTGCTCTTGAAGGCAATATATATTTTGCATTGAAGGAAGTCATTAACCAAATTACGCTATTCAGTCTATACAGCAATTTACTTCCTATAGAATTTGGGGTTTTGGTTTAGGAAGTTCTTATCTATTTTTTTTTTCTACTAAAAATTTCCCCAACTTTATCAAAAAATTATTATTTTTACGCATATGTAATTTGGTCATACGTCCAAAAATAAGCCATAATATTGTTAAAACCTCAAAGTACTCACGCGAAGCTGTCCAATTCAATTTTTTTCTTCTTCATACACCAAACATTTTCTAAAGTTGCTATTTTATTGTATGCATATGATACTGTATTGTTTGCAGAAAAAAGAAACGATTTACACAATTCACTTAAATTTTCAATGTAAAGAGTAAGGCACACGAAGGTACATCACATTTAGTGTTTGATACCCTGGTCTGATCAGTTATGTTAAGTTATGGTGCAGCTATCTGCGGCACCAGCGATTTTTCATGAATAATGCTGTCCAGCACAGAGCTATCAGGTTCTTTATGGGTTTCGGCAAACATACCACTAACGATGCAATCAAAAGGAACTCATAGTGACGGTTTAGCGTTTTTAGACACTGGGCTAGATGTAATATAATATGCAAAGATAGACTGAATTATAGAATATTTTAAATGGTGGCACAGAAATACTGTGACTTGATTGTAAGTGTTGCTCTCCACCTATTGCAGTTTATAAAAAAATTCTGACCAAATTGCGATTTATTTTATCAAACCATACTGTTCAACTGGTCAGAAATTTTAACAAACTGCTGAAGAAATACAGTCAAGTGACGAAAGTGCAAGTTGATAAAATAAAGCATAGTTTACAATCCTATAAGACTTAAATTCCACTTCAATGATATTATGATAAATCAGTCTAACAATTTCTATGCAAATTTTATTGTAATTGTCATGCAAAGGGTGATTGTTAGTAATTTTTGAATTGCTAAAAAAATGTCCAAATTTAAGTTTTTGAATACTTTCTTTTAAAATGGTGTTTTTCTATGCATGCTATAAAGCTTTCTTTCATTAATCTCTAAAATACTTGGTGAAATATTCTTGAAGCTTAAATATATTCTCTTGAAGTTTTAAATGAGATAAGATCAATATTTCAAAAGATCAATGATTTTAGATTATCTCCCATGGAAACTTATTAACAACGTATTGTAATTTCACATGTATTTTACTGAACATAAGATGTTTTCAAATGATTCTTATGAATATAGAAGACTTTTCGCATGAAAAATTGTATGAAAGCTTAGTTTGGACATTTTTTATAGCAATTCAAAAATTACATCCTATCACCTTTAGCATGACAATTACAATACAATTTGTATAGAAATTGTTAGACAATTTTTTTCATAATATTTAAGTCTTATAGGATTGTTAGTATGCTTTATTTTATCACCTTGCACTTTCACCACTTGACTGTGTTTTCTACAGCAGTGTGTTAAAATTTCTGAACAAGTTGAACAGTTTGGTTTGATAAAATAAATTGCAATTTGGTCAGAATTTCAAATAAATTGCAATATGTGGAAAGCAACACTTACAGTCAAGTTATAGTAATAACACGAGAAATTGGTGGTATAGAATTATGACAAAGTTTAAATAGTGTAACTTTGGCTTGTATACTAATCGGTAAAAAGATAGTTTACAAATAGAAGATGATGTATTCGACAAATATAAAGATAAACTATTGATACAGAGAAATGTCTCGCCTGTCGGCAGAAAATTCGAAAAAGACCATCTGATGGACATCAACATTGCTAATTAATTCAAAGTCTCTGGGCCGTGACCTAGGGGACAGGACCTCGAAATAGTAGTCAAACTGATATGTACTGATAGTTATGCAACTTTACAGAAAATTTCATACATCTATCACAAGTATAGTTCCTATCAAACTGACAGAAAACTTAACATTGAAAATTGCTAATCAATTCAGTCACTAGACTATGGCGTAGTGTAAGCAAAAAACTTAACAATTGTTAACACCGCCGCCGCCTCAGTAAAAGCAACACCTATGTCTTGCTTTCCGCAAGTCGAAGGCGAGACAAAAACTGGAAAGAAAGAATATTGCCACAAAATTTAGCTAAACTTACGAATTTCTAAATTGTTTAAAGTTAATTTTGGAAATAAATTATTAAGTCTAAGACTATTTCATACAGACATAGAAGTGTGTGTGTGCAAAATTTAGATATAGAGTAGCCTCGTTAAGATAAGAAATATGACAATGTAAATGAAAGAGTATGTTTTCTATATGTATAAATGATAAGATTGAAGATGAGAAACATGTTATCACTGGTTAAGAGGAGGGTTGGGTGCCCGCTAACATGTGTAATCACGCCCGCACATGCATTCTGTATGTGTCTGTCCCAAGTCGGGAGCCTGTTATTCGGTGGTTGTCGTTTGTTGCTGTATATTATATTTGTTTTTCGTTTATAGTTTTGTACATAAACCAGGCCGTTCTTTTTCTCGATTGGATTTTTTTTAATTTGGCATTTCGGGACCTTTTATATCTTGCTATGCGGAATGGGTTTTACTCATTGTTGAAGTCTCATTGGTGACATATAGTTGCTAACTTCTACGTCATTTGGTCTCTGGTGAAGAGTTGTCAAATTGGCAATCATACCACATCTTTTATTTTTAAAAATTTTCATGCCCGTTACCTGCAGATTTTCGTAATTGTTTATTCTACATCTTCGCTAGCCAAGGGTTACGATCCAGTCCCCTCCTCTCCACCCTTGGCAGATTAAGCCAACATCTGCGAATACAATGGTGCGCCATCTACCGGTAGATAAAAGTCACGCCCATTCCGACTACATCATTCTTGGCCAATGAACTATCTTCAGTGTGGGGGTGTAAAAATGGTTGTGTCTATTGTTTACACATTTCGTGAAGCAGGAATCGAAAATATACGTTGACATTCCAAAATTTACACGAGATACACACCCAGGAACTCCAATTAGTTGATTAAGAACTTTAAAATTGTCACTAAATATCGTCCTATATTTTGGTGGTAAAGACTTGTTGCACAATCAGCGCGTGGCAATTGTGATCATCTTAAAGGCGCTATTTGATTGGATGCAGCCAGTTACAACTGCAACCAATGGAAATCAATACCTAGTGGATCTGAAATACTATCTTAATCCGCCAAGGGTGGAGAGGAGGGGACTGGATCGTAACCCTTGGCTAGCGAAGATGTTTATTCTAATGAAGCATTGAAATGCAGATTTTCATAATTCATCTGAGTACGAAACATTTGTGTATTTATTTCACGTCATTGCTAAGACCTGCTTTACTTTTTTAAGTTGACGAAATACCCTTTTATATTATTTGATTAAAGTTATTTTATATAATGTTATGTAATGTAGGAATTTTAAGTGAAATTTATTTTACAGTCTCTCATGGCATTTGTATTTTATCTATGTAGATTATTTGTTTTATATTGTGTATAAACTTTGTATGTATTATGTGTTTATTTATACAAGTCAGTGAGACTGATAATTTTTTTTTTTTATAAAAATCCATTCCAGTACAAGATGGATTTAGGAATTTGTTATTATTTAATAAATCTGAACATTCATTGATTAGTCATTATTGCAGTGAGTCAGGGGAGACTGTGACAAACTCCCTTCTTTAAATTTTTAAATATCCAGGCATACATAATATGTAATCATCAGTAAACCCTTGCCGGTTCACTACTTTAAATAATTATTTTCAATTGTATATAACATCAATAAGTTAAAGTAAAAAAATAAACAAACAATATAAGTGATATTTACTCAAATTCACACGAAGCTGCTTGTGACCATAGTACTGTGAATTTTAGTAAAGATTGAAAAACTTTTTAAAAATGGTCCAGGTGTCAAAGAATTCAAGACTTGTTTATATATGCCCTACCTGGAATCTTTCAAGTGGTTATATTATTTAATTACTGCATCATTAAACGTGGGAAGAAATCTCAGAATATTAAATACAAAAAATAAAAATACTAAACTCAAATTACACTAAGAGACCCAGAAGCATAATTACATACAAATAACAATTTACACAACATCATTATGACATTTCCATAAAACAAAATAAAATATTAAACACCCAACACAACAAATGAAGTGGTCCATGTCCTCAGTTATATAGACTGTTTAATAAAGGAGCCTAAAGATTTCACTTGCTGGCTAGTAGTTTGATTTTGAATACATCGCATTGTCTTGTTAGAAAAATCTTTTACAGTTCTTTATTAGTAGCGAACTGTTGTATATCTAATTTTCGTTATTAATAAGGGTTGCTATAAGTCATTATAGCCTTGCATTTGCTTCATAGCCTTGCATTTGCTTCATTCCGGAATTGGAAAGGATTATTCCGTATCCGGTTTGATAATCACTCTCTCTCTCTCTCTCTCTCTTGTTTCTTGAAAATGCGGGTAGCAGACTTTAATTTTAGTGAGATCAAAATATTACAACAAAACTATTTTATTCGTGTTTATTTGTGTCCTTAACATATAAAAGTCCCCCAAGGATACAGAATGGTGGAGGTCCCTTAAATTAATGTGAATTTGAGACATTTTACAGGGGAGTGATCTGTACATTTTTTTTTATTAAACACATGGTTTTGAAAAAAAAGACCAAATTTTCAAGGCCGCCATTTTAGACATCGCCACCAAATAATATATTTGCCTGTTGATATGACTCTTAGCAGATTAAAAAGTCAAATTGAATATAATACAAACGCCTTGGACAATCATGACATTATTAGTATTATATTACGTAAAACCCGGGGTCCCCCATTGTTTTATAGGACATTAAGGCCAGATATCTCCGTGACATTAAGGCCAGATATCTCCGTGACATTAAGGCCAGATATCTCCGTGACGTTAAGGCCAGATATCTCCGGGGGAATATTGTCTGGTGGTTTGAAGGAGGTACCACAGCAGAAAAAACAATTGAGATTTTTGCAAGAGAACCTTGAAGTTGAGTTGCATCGTCATCCACGTATTGTACTGTATTTATGGCTGTGTACATGTAATTTGACGGTAAAAGACGGTGATCTGATACAGTTAAGATCGACAGACAATTCGTCTGAGAATGAGTTGATAACAAAATTCAGAGAAATTTATGCTTTTATTAGAGGTTTTACTACCGTAGAACCTGTATTATTAGAGCTATCCCCGTATTCAATTTTTGAAAACAACAAATTTAAAGGTTGTGGAGATCCTAAATATAAACAAGATGACAAAAAGTTGAATTAGCAAATAGGAGTCGTTAACACCTTTGTAAGAGAAACAAATCTCATTTACAAGAAAGAATCACCAACATTTTCAATATATATCTAAATACGAGAAAAGCTAGGAATAATCATGCTAGATACCCTTTCAGATTTACAACTTTCTATAATGACGGTATTCATCCTATCCCAGCACTTGCGAGACTTTGGCTGTTGAGAATTTGTCGACGGGTTGTCAACTACTGTGCAGAATAAACAGTGTTATATACTATGTGATATTAATAAAACTGTAAATAACGTATTTTTAATTAGCGAAATGCACAAAACCATCAGCCATTTTATCGACTCACATATACTAATCACATGCACTTTATGTACGTTGACGCTGTTAATAAGTGCCAGTCGAGTTTTTCCCATATATAAGAGGCTGAAATTAGCCCCCTTCAAAATACAATGTAGAATTCATATATATTTGACAGGTTGTCCGCAAGTAATAAGTTCACAGGAAAAACGTTCTTGTAAATAGTACTAGTGAAATGAAATTTAAATAAAAAAAGTTATCACATAATGTTACTATTTTTCTCCAAATATTATAAACGAAGATAACAGCTGGTTCCTGAAAGTTTATGGAAAATAAGTTACTACAAAGCAGTGCTTACAATTTGTTTTCCAGTGGCTACGCCACTGTAAATGGTATTATGCAAACACATTCCTAACGTACCAACCTCAATTTATTTTTCTAATCACAGTATATTTCATATAAAACATTATAATGTAACCAGGTGTCCCATGAGAAATCATTAGAGATTTTTTTAAATCAATTAGTATCGACATTTTTGACTGTGAGTCGGTGTTTTTCAGTGTAGGGATTCGAACTCACAACCTCAGTGTTAACAGGCTAGCTAGTGTTACAGTAGTTGGACTACTTAAACCACTCGGCTGCCGAGGCCCCCTGTGTTCATGATGACAATAGATTTACAAACATAAGATACTATATTATGGAACGCCGTAGCTGTCTTATGTGTTAAAATTTTTTGCCTGATGACACTTTGTCATTACATGCTGATACTTTGTTATTATATGATGATACTTTGTCATTATATGCTGATACTTTGTTATTATATGCTGATACTTTGTCATTATATGCTGATACTTTGTCATTAAATGCTGATACTTTATTTTTATATGCTGATACTTTGTCATTATGATACTTAGTATGATAGTAAAACATTGTCTGAATTGTATTTGGTGCACAGCTTATGTACTCTAGCACTTAGACTGACAAAACTTTATATGCAGAAGCATCATACTCACCTTGCACATTGACCTGTAATTTCTGAATTTACAGTATACAAATATCACACTTTGTTGACCAAGGGGTCGGTATAATTTTTTCACATTCACCTATCAGTAACCATTTGTCATTTAACACCGAGGCAATGATAATATCAAATAAATAGCTGTAAACCAAAAATCTCAAAAAGTCATTGCCTCTATGCTGAATTTCACAGCAGTAACCGGTACTAAAATGTATGTAAGGTGTATTAGTTCCGCTATGTGGACAGGTCTAGTTTTTGAAGTCGCATACTGGTATTAGTCTCTCACTAGTGTAGATGTCTGTAAGTTATGTTGACTGTTCTCGATTCTCGGAACAAGAGACCTCATACCGGTGCTAGAGGTCGTCTTAAACTTGCAGAGAGGTGAGCGTTTTTGCTCCGTGTTGAAGGCCTCACTGTGACTTTGAGATGAAGAAAAGCAATAACAGCGCTTATCCTTTGCGTTTTGTGTGTTTTGCTGTGCATGCAATAATTTTGTGTCATGAAAAAGTAAAATAACAAAAAATACGGAACTCCAAGGAAAATCCGAAACGGAAAGTCCCTGCTCAAATGGCAAAATCAAAAGCTCAAACCACATCAAACGAATGGAAAACAACTGCCATATTCCTGACTTGGAACAGGCATTTCCTTATGTAGAAAATGGTGGATTAAACCTGGTTTTATAGCTAATAAAACCTCTCACTTGTATGACAGTCGCATATAATTCCATTATATTGACAACTATGTGTGAAAAAAACAAAGAGACATTTTAGGAAAAAATGTCAAAAATAGGGGTGCAGCAGTCCAACATTGTGTTATAATTATAATCACTATAAAAACAAACAAATATGTCAACAAAGAAAATCAAAATGGCATATAGACAAACCATATAAGCAAAAATGAATGACAAGAATACAAAAAATGACCATAACACAATGGCGGGATGTATATATACCGAGCCACACCAAAAGTATATAACCAAAAATGGACTAAACAGTAAAGGTTAATCATTTACAAAGACAAATAAAAGAAGACTATAACACGTAATTAAGATGATAAACAACGGCAGCACCTAGAATCTACAGTGGCGGATCCAGGGGGAGGGGTTCCGGGGGTTGGAACCCCCCCCCTTTTTTTAACGAAACGATCAATGCTTTTGAATGGGGACATATGGTTGGAACCCCCCCCCCCCCCCTTTAAAAATGGCTGGATCCGCCCCTGATCTATACTTAAAGACCATCATGTATTATTTGTGAAGTTGATACGGAATATTTATCATCAAGGTCTTGGTATCTTCCGATGAACTTTTTTTTAGAGAAAATGGACGAGATGTTCTTTGACTTAACCCTAGTTCATCATCTTTCTGTTCAGACACTGGTGACGTTTTGTAAAGTCTCTTTCTATTGGAGGGCTAAACTGAAAGGTTTTATAAATTACTTAGCCGGACTGTAACTTTGTCCAAGTCATTCATTAGGAGACGGTAAGCCTGAATTTAGGAATTTTTATATGAGGTATTCATGGAATATATACAAAAGTATCACCTACAAATGGAATCATACCAGTCAACATGAAAGATAACGAAACACCTATCAACTGGTGTTGGAGTACCTGCCGCTTTCACGTCAATACTTACTTCTTATATACTAGTTGACCTTTTTTTATATAACTTGATGAGGGGATGCTTTTACTGGAGACTGTCAGCTTGCAACCAAAGTAGTACATGGCCAACACACTTCATTGACTTTAACTAAGTTTCAGAAACAAATTAGAACTAGTCATTTGGAGATTGGAAACGTCTGCTTGCCACCACATGACATGTAAGATTCACACTTTTTTCCTCATAGTAAAGGCCAAAAATAATAAAACTGACTGGTGCAAACACAAATCTGTCCTAAATGGTTATACCCTTCAACGTTATTGTGTAGGGTATTAATTTTTTTTTTTAAAGAGACTCTTGCCATAACATTTTGCCCAAACTATACACAAGTTTCAGAAATAATATCATTGAGGAAACTGATTTCTAACGGGTTCTGTAACTGGCCAG
The DNA here is from genome assembly GCF_021869535.1 of Mytilus californianus. Classification (NCBI taxonomy): domain Eukaryota; kingdom Metazoa; phylum Mollusca; class Bivalvia; order Mytilida; family Mytilidae; genus Mytilus; species Mytilus californianus. The sequence continues at coordinate 80,447,090 of NW_026262745.1, read as the reverse complement.
TTGTCAACAAGTTCAGAGGAGATGATTTTACTGTTCGGATTCTGTGACTAGACCACGATACTACCCAAATTGTAGCCTCCTATTTATTTCGTCCAAATAAATGTAAAAGAGGGACGAAAGATACCAGAGGGACAGTCAAACTCATAGATCGAAAACAAACTGACAACGCCATGGCCAAAAATAAAAAGACAAACAGACAAATAATAGTACAGATGACACAACATAGAAAACCAAAGACTAAGCAACACGAACACCACCAAAATCTGGGGGTGATCTCAGGTGCTCCGGAGGGGTAAGCAGATCCTGCTCCACATGTGGCACCCGTCGTGTTGCTTATGTTATTACAAATCCGGTAAATAGTCTTAATTCGGTAAGTCATGTTCGTGAAAAGGGAGGGTATTGTAGTTACGACATAAGGAACATATCCGATATCATCTGTGAAACGGTTATTCCATAACGGTCAACCAACTCGTGATGGCGTCCGTAAAATTTACGAAGGGATGATTTCAACTTCCCCATTTGGAACTCTTGGTTTAATAGCTTCCTTGTGAGCAGCAATCCTCTATCAAGGAAATCATGATAGGAAATACAAGCCCGGGAATATCGTATCTATTGGGAGATATATACTCCGTATGCAGGCGCTGCTGGAATGTTGCTACATAGAAATGGAAAGTTCACAATTGGGAAGCTGAAATCATCTCTTTTGTCGTAAAGTTTTGTTTTCAACCGACCCTCATTGTCAATTTCTAGATGTAAGTCAAGATATGAGGCAGACTTAACTGTATCTGTAGTATCCTTTATCTCTAGTTCGATGGGATAAATTCGTTCAACATAGTCACCAAATTTTGTATTATTTAGTGAGAGAACATCATCTACATGTATATAGCGGAACGTAGAGTTAAAGGATATTGCTAACTTCTTATCTTTCTTCCTAAGAAGTTCCTGTATGAAGTCAGCCTAATAATAATAAAGAAACAAGTCGGCAAGAAGAGGGGCACAATTGGTTCCCATTGGAATTCCGACAGTCTGTTGAAAAACACGTCCTCCAAACGTAACAAATATGTTGTCAATCAAGAAATCAAGCATCTTGATAATGTCAGTTTCAGAGAATTTTTTGTTTGAATCAGAGTGATTCTTTACAAAGTAGGATTTATCCCTCCCCAAGACAAGATACTTGTATCTACGTTCGCCATTCTTTTTAATGAAACAATGTAATACCAACTCTTTTAATTTGTCTTTTAGTTTGGAATGGGGAATACTTGTGTAAAGTGTAGAAAAGTCAAATGTTTTAATACTATTGCAAGATGAAAGAGTCTTAGATTGTATGTACTCTAAAAGATCTTTGGAATTTTTTAGTATCCACATCTGATTCACGCCACCTCTAGAATAGGCAGTTTCACAATAACTTTGGAGCCCGGCTTTGATTGCTGATAAAATATATGTTAATAATTTAGAAAGAGGTTTCGTGGAGCACTTGGAAGACCAAGTACTGCTAGTACTGCTAAGTGTTTCAATTTAATGGGTCTATAATACCTTTATCTTCCATATGATAGAAAAAATTGTAAAAATTATATAAAACGCCTTCAAAAATGTCTCTCCAAAGTCTTTCTATCCTTTGGTTGTGAGTACTTTTGCCAGTAATCATGTCTCCTTCTTAATTAGCAACACCAGACAAGTAACAGTAAAAAACGGTTTTGGATGTGTTGTTGTCGGCACATTTTAGATCTAGAAACATTAACAGTTTACTAAAACCATCAATACCAACAATGTATCAGCATATAATAACAAAGTATCATAATGACAAAGTATCAGCATATAGTGACAAAGTATCAGCATATAATGACAAAGTATCCGTATATAGTGACAAATATCAGCATATATATATAATGACAAAGTATCAGCATATAGTAACAAAGTATCAGCATATAATGACAAAGTATCAGCATATAATGACAAAGTATCAGCATATAATGACAAAGTATCAGCATATAATGACAAAGTATCAGCATGACAAAGTATCAGCATATAATAACAAAGTATCAGCATATAATGACAAAGTATCAGCATATAATGACAAAGTATCAGCATGACAAAGTATCAGCATGACAAAGTATCAGCATATAATATTAAAGTATCAGCATATAATGACAAAGTATCAGCATATAATATTAAAGTATCAGCATATAATGACAAAGTATCATCATAGCATAAAATTTAACATATAAGACAGCTACGGCGTTCCATACTACAAATGTATATAGTGAGACAGGACAGCTAGGCTAATTTGACCTCATGACATTACCACTTAACGCATCAAGTTGAGATTTTTGCAATTTTTTTTTAAATGGATTTTGTTTAATCTTTACAATATACAAGTGTTAACTCAGAATTTTTGCTGTAGTATATAAAATGTCAAATATTTAAATATTCTAACAAGGTAAATAAAACTGAGGTAATGGCGTGAATGCATTGACCGTAACAGCAATTGGTCAGATAATACCTAATCTTAACAACATAATTTAAATATGAATGGAGATCATCTTTGTCAATAGGCTGTCATTCGTATTTGATTTAATTGTACAGCTAAGGAGTGCCGGACCGCTTTGATCATAAACTTTCCTGCCCTCTGTATTGGTTAGATTGTGAAATAAATATCGACTTTTGACCCAATGGCCATTTTTTTTTTGTATGTATTGAAAAAAATTGAAGGAGCCCGTACAACAATAAGAGAAACATAAGTGAAATATAAATTCAGCTTCCACTCATGAAATTTGGATTTTTAATCATTTATTTTTGAAGATTTGTTGAACTCTAACGGACTGTTTTTATTTTTATACCTCAGGTTTGTCTGTACTCAAGATATTTATTAAGTGTAAACACGGACATGTCATTCGTCAAAAGGTTAAAATCAACATTTAGAAAATGTTAATACACCTACACATAGACCATAAATACTAACATTAACTGACAGACTGACACAATCATGCTAATAAGCAAACCATGAATCCACAAGGTAAAGGTCACGCAACCTCTGACAGACAGGCATGTACATCTAACAATAATTTTATAGACCAAATATTTACATATCATCTATAGTAACTGAAAAATCATGCAACGCCTCACCAAAGAGAACATAAATCATTGAACAGTGATGTAGCAAGTATGTGAAAAAATCAGCGAAAAAAGTAATTGTGATGACGATTGTCAGACAGAACTGGGACCATCTGTTATATTAAGTCCCAGCTAGGACAGACATGCCATAAACGAAATTGAAGGTAGCTCCCCCTATAACCCAATATTTGTTTTTTTTAAACATGATTTGGTGTTTTAATGCATGCAGGGGCGGATCCAGCCATTTTTAAAAGGGGGGTTCCAACCCAGGATTAGGGGGGGTGGGGGGGGGTGGTTCCAACCATATGTCCCCATTCAAGAGCATTAATCGTAAAAAAAGGGGGTTCCAACCCCGGATACCCCCACCTCCTTTTGGATCCGCCACTGGCATACCTTCTATCTTTTTTTTTTAAATCTGCCATTAATTCCACGTACCCGTATGGCCGATGATTTTTCTAAAAAAAATCAGTAAAAAAACAATTAAAGTGACTTAAACCAATTTGATGTCTACATAACACACCTTACCTTGTTCTTAACTTCCATGGAGGGTAGTACTCCATCAGGCCCTAAACCGATCCCCGATCTAGTGTTATTTCCATCCATACTATTCATACGAAATGAATTCCAACAATATCAATAATCCTTTATACAGCTGTCACTATATCAAATGTGCAGTCAAATAGTTAAAAACTTCAACGTAGTAATTGACCCCATTCATAGATCTCGATTAAATGAACTTGTATGAATCACGTGTATGTCATGTGTTTTATTATAGTTACCTGTATTTTTAACAAAACAAACATACTTGTAATTATCAATATACAAAACCTAATGTATGACCTGAGTGTATGACACGCAAAATTAACTACAAACTACCGTTTCATAGGCCGCGGTGCTGCTACATTTGATATATCACAAATCTTTAGGATATCGTTGAAGCCTGTTGAATAATTGTGATAGTATAAATGAGTGTAATAAAAAAAAAGTGGGCGATTAAAACTATGTGTAAGTCGAACAAACAAGCTGCTTTCTTTTAAACAATCGGCTCCGGAGAGACTGAATCGCTCAGCTGGTGAAAATCACATATTTGCCATTTTGAAACTAAGTATTTTCCTGTATTCAGTTATGTGAGATTAATTATAAATCTTATTTATAATTTAGTGGTATTTTTGTAAGTCTAGTCATACTAGTCTAGTGATAATCATGTTTACTGTAAACAGTTTATATCTAGCTATTAGTGGTTGTGGGATAAAAAAAAAACGCCATTCTATGACAATACATCCTATAACTAGTGTGACAATTTGACCATGTTGACTTATTTGTAAATCTTATTATGCTGATCTTTTTTTGTATATTATTTTTCTCTCTAACTCCTGTAGTTTTTGACAAAAGAGGAAAACATGGATCAAAATGATCATTCAGGGGAAATAATTCTAAAATGAGTATTGTGACAATATTGGCCATGATGACTGATTATAGTTTGTGCAAAAACTACAAAAGTGAAGAAAAAAAAGTATAATTCAGGGGCATGTTGACTTATTGTAGATCTTATTATGCTTAAGATCTTTGTCAATTACAATTTTTCTCTGTCTTTAAAGTTTCTGAAAAAATGAACAAAATGGGTAAGCCATCTTTCAAGGGCAAATGACTTCTATAAGCCGTCGATTGACAATTTCGATCAACGGTACTTATTTGTAGACCTTATTTTGCTGAACGCTTTTGCTTATTACCTTTAATGTAGATATATAGAATATACAAAAGACCTTAAAATGAGTATAATAAGTCTTTCTAGAGCATTCACTCCTATGAGTGGTCAATAGACGATTCGTCCATGTTGACTTACTAGTAGATCATATTTTGTTGAACAATTTAACTAACGAAAGATATTTTTTATAGTTTCCTAAAAAATGCAAAAAGGATAGAAATCATCATTTAAAGGCATTGACTCCTATAAGGATCATTTGGCCATTTCTGCCAAGTTGACTTATTCATAGGTCTTATTGTTCTAGTCATTTTTCCTATTCAAAATTTCACTCTATTTGTTAAAGTTTTCGAAAGGGCGAAATTTGCAAAAAATGACATTTCAGGGACCATAACTCCAAAATCGGTATCTGATTTTTCTGAAAATTCCATAGGAGATAGACCTTGAACTGTTTATCATTATAAGCCTACTAAATAATGCAACATTGCTCTAACTGCTTTTGTTTTTTTAGATGAAAGCCAAAAGACTGCATTTAACCCATATGTTCTTTTTTAGCAATAGCTAAGATAAGATAAAATAAGATAATTGTTTTTATATGATTCGGCATTGACACAAGCTCGAAAGAGCTTTTGATCGAATATAAAAACATATAGACAACATTAAAACAATAATAACAACATGCATTACATACACAAAATTTGGCATTAATATGTGAAAGACTTGGTTTAACATGTCTAAGCAAATTTAAAGTAAGATAAGAGTTTTTTTTAGATAAAAGCCAAAAAGTGGATCAAATCCCCGGATACAATTTTTGAACTAGATACCATAAGGAAAAATCAGGTTTAGTTTGGTAACATTAGACCCAGTACTTTCAGAGGAGAAGATTTTCTAAAAAGTTTACGACGACGATCGACGGACGACGATAACAGACGCCAGGTGATGACAAAGCTCACATGGCCTTATAGGCCAGGTGAGCTTAATTAGAAATAAGTAAGTGTGACAGGCGAGACATGGTCTTAACAACAATTTCACAGGCGAGACATGGTCTTAACAACAATTTCACTAGCTAGCGACTGGGTTTAGTGTTTGTGATGAGGTCAGTTCCTTAATCCGCATCTAGCAAAAATTCCGCTGAAACCCGGTTCTATATATAGCTTCTAAAACTTGTTGAAGGCCTGACTAGTGCTGGCGTCTGCGATGAGGAACAGCAATACTTTTATAGTGTCAAATAATATGAATTACTTTTGCAGTCTTGCAACTTGAATTCTTGAATTCAAATTATTCTCTGTGTCACGAAGGAATAAATGAAGTTTGTACCGATTTATTTTCTCTTTTACTCGAAATTACGGAAAATCTTAATAATTAAAGAAAACAGTGAAAAATTTGAAAAAACAAAACAAACAAGATAAACAAGAATTGGTAAGATAATTCCGTTAAAGAGCATAAGATCAAAAGGATAGGAAAAGATTTAAGACTAAACCTAAAACAGAAATGTTTTCAGTTACTTGAGTTCTTATGGAAATTGATAAAGAAAACATATGAGCGCTTAAAGCTTCTTAGTATAACATCAAAATCTTATGCAAAACTCTCTTATTTAATTTTAGAATCTGGTGATTGTCATAAAACATGTTATTGTCCAAAAACATTGGAATTAATCTTTTATTATATCAATATTAAATCTGGAGATAAATCACAATCATCCAAGAGTAGTATCCTTCATCAATATAGTCTTTCTAAATTATTAAGATAATAGCAGATCTGATGACATTCTCATTAATAACCATTTTGTTTATTTTATTGAAGAAACCTTGAATTATTCGACAAAAAGGGACAAAACTCTAAAATAACGAGCATGCAGATATGGAACCAATGAAGAAGTAAAATTAATATCCGATATTAAATAAACAATATTAAGTCTACAGAGGGAAAAAGGACGGGATTTATTTACAGAGCTGTTGGCATCCGATTACAAGATGTTACGCCCTAGTATTTTGACCATTAAACATTAATACGCAAAAACAATTAAGTAATCGCCATGCTGTTGCATGTGGTTGCATAACCGCCACTATTTTAATTTTGATGTAAACAACGCTACCAAGATGATCCAAGATATTAATTCTTATTTTAAAACTAAGAAACATTCCGTCACAATTTTGAAAGTTTTAAGATAATTAGTTTCATTATAAGTTATAGTTATTGAACAATCAAGTCGTTATATGTTCGTTTTACTGCACAGGTCAGGTGACCATACTTGACCCGAAATACGTTGGGAGTTGAACAGACTGTTCGTGTCATTCGCATACCGAGCTGTGCAGTATAACATATACTGATTTGATTGGTTAACTAACTGTTTTAATACATGACAACATCAATTTACATGAACATTTTGAAAAATAATTTTTAAACGAACATAATTTTGTTCTTGGACGACATTGTCAATCCACGGCTCCTGAGGATGTTCTATTGAATATAGTAAGGGAAAACACACCTTTAAGTAGTATATGTTTGATTAATTTCGAATTGTTTACATTTCTATTTTCAGTCTTTCTCCTGATGTTCACGTTACTTTTGGGAATGATATTTTACTGGCAGATCTTTAATTGTTTCATATAGATTTAGGACCATTCATGCAGAGCTTGACATATTGTGTAGAAACGGATTTCGATCTCCTTTTAATCATACAGAAGAGATTATTGAACAATTTGAAAGTAAAACGATAAAACCTTATATTTTTCATTGCTAGTATTTTTAAAACATCCCCTATTTTTCATTTGTATTCGGCGAACCCTTTTGTAGATGTGCCGCATCTTAACAAAGTCTATTGGTCTGCATCTTATTTATTTTTCCTGTTTTATAGGCACAGAATTAAAATATGATCCTCCATAAATCCTCTCCCGAATAGTAACTCAAACAGGCCTGAAAACTTAAAAAGTCTTATAAATTCAATGAGCACAAAACTAATCTAAATCTCAACTTTTTTTCATAAATAACAAAACATATATTATATAGTTGGACTTGGAGACACTGATTTAGGACTTTAATGGTACAAAAAATATCATAAAAAAGTTCCCAGTTCCAGTTTTATTGATCAACTATGTCGTAATTGTAAGCAAGGACGTATATGTTAGTTATACGTCCTTGTTGTAAGGTAAGTTTACTGCGCAGTATATATGGGGTAGTTAATGCATACCTTAGCTGTGCATATAGCTCAGTAAGAACGAAGATATCTTGCCTATGTTACGTCTTCGTGTTTAATTTGTTTAATGATTTCTATCCTTCTTTAATATCCGGATCGTTGATTTCCTAAAATGCAACTGGCAATGGACATTTGAGCAAAATGTAACGAGTATAAACGTAAAAATCTGAAGCGGCACCGAGTATCCGGGCTTTTTATTTTGAAACTAGATACATCCTTGTCGACATAAACCACGTATGTAACCAAAAATATATTGGAATTTTAGATTTACAACGAATTCTAACAACATTAGGGAGAAAGTCGTTCAGTTCATCTGTTAAACAATTTGATTTAACAGAAAAAAACGTTATTTTGGCGTCGAGATTGAAGAACGAAATCAACATCTCTAGCGCACACAAATCAACAACTTACACACTTGTAATATTGTCTCCCAGACTGTATACAATTTATAATGTTATTTAAAACTGAAATTAAAGAATCAATCTTCTTCTAAACTTGAGTCAGTAATATGTGAATTTTCAAATTCCGACGCCTTTGTCTCTAACCCTTGTATCTCTTTATGCATTATGACGAATTATTTGATACTTAATATCCATTTGACACTCATAACTGTATCTTTGTATTCTGTATGGTTAAACCATTTCATTGAATGTGTATGCTAAGGAACTTACTTTTACTTTGATTGTACCATCCTGTCTGTTTTGAAGACAACAAAAATCAATACTGTGACAATTACCTGGGGTAGTTCAGCTATAATCACCCGATGATTTGTAAAATGACAAAGAAAAACAAAGAAAATACCAACGTAACATCAAATTACAACAGTTTAAAGTTATTATTTAACAGGACATAATATTCTGATCAAGGATATTTAATGCCCAAGATCATACAATGTCCAACATCGAGGACAATTTCTATTATATATATATATATATATATATATATAAGTTTTATAAAATCAGTATAGACATTCAGATAGAAAAATGGAAATAAAGTTTATTTCAAATCATGACAAATCATGAAATGCACATTCATAAAGCAATTTAAAAATGCCAAGATAATTAACAACCATGATAACATTTTTAAGCGTTATGTCAGTTGTTCTATTATTTGTATCAGCTTTACTTATTTTCTCTAGTACAGTTTTTCATGACAACTAGATAAATTGAGAATTGGGTATTTCATCAGAAATGTTATCAGCATTATATTTAGATTCCTTGTTTGACCAGAGAGCTCTTATAATTTCATATGGTGCACTGTTGATTTGGTGCCTAGTAATTCTTCATTTGTAAGCATTTATTTGCGCTTTTAGGGCAGTGTATTGTATTTACATATTTGTATTAGGGCTATAGATAGGGTTAATAGAAGTGATATAAAGATTGGAATAATATCTTTATTGTCATATAAACACATCTAGATTGGGACAAAAACAAAAACAAAACATCTATCATGACTACTAAAATAACGAGGTCCAATTTATTAGCCGGCATGACGTAAAAACGACGAATAAAAAATTCAACTTTATATATAACTAATATAGGACAATGGTGTTGTTTAAAAATTACACCATTCCAGGCCCTTTTGTTCCACATAATTAATATAACCAGAAGTCCATTACTAGAGCTCTAGTAATGGACTTCTGATATAACCAAATAATTAACAAGTTCCGGGTCGAATCCGATACCGATACCAATAGTATATGTCACATGTTGTTTCCGGTAGTAGTTACCTGTTACCTTCTTTAAATCCCTCCTCTATCAGGAGAACCTGGAATTCTTGTTGTATATCTATGTTACACTATAGTACACTATTTAACAAGTCTGTTTTCTTCCACCTCAATACCACTATTAATTTTGGTTAATTAGTTAATAAATTAAATTTAGTTTATAGTAAGTTTATTGTAGTAAGAAAACTAGGACGGGTTCAAACAGAAAGATTTTGAAAGTAGAGAAAACTGTGCACCTTGCAATCAGCATGACCTAATCAGATGACAATACGAATACTAAAAATCCAGGCTAAAAATAAGTCATAGGTACTTAATTCAGTCACGGTCGCGGGTGTGTTCTAGTAATATAGTAAAGAGATAACAACCTTTTTCTATTTCTAAATTACGGTCACTAATTCTCAACTTAGTGAAGCATTTTCTTATAGAAAATTCCTTGGAAGCTAAATAAAATTCTCAATCCAAGCTAAGTTTTAAATTTTCATAAAGTAACAGTTTACTATTTTCATCATATTATATAAAAGGTCTGGGTTGGGTGAAGTATTCTTGGCATATGTATACCAAGAATAAGTATCATGCGAGTCCAGCAGTTTTAACAATATAAATGCTTAGTTTGTCTTTAGTGCCGTGTGGAGACAGTAGAGTGCCTCCCCGTGCTTCAGGTTTATGCTCTTATAATATACTAGATTATGGAGTGTGTGTCCGAGCGAGAACTTCTCTATGTTCATTACTTTAGGAATATTTATCAAAAAGTAGTATTTCACATTCAGCCCCATTCTTCTATTTAGTCAGACGTCAGTCGCTACCCTGATATACCCTATCTTTTGTTTTATTTTTCGGGTTATTTATGACGGATAGCGTTTGACGACTTTAGCCGAACAGTTTTATCATATTTACATAATTCAATTTATTGTGTGCTGGTTCATATTCTGGACGCCAGTCTTTGCTCCTTTCTAATAAAATCCACATAACAAAAAACAAATATGAAGCTTAGAAATGGAAAAATATTAAATACTAAACTCGTTCAAAGGGTATCTACACGTCTCAATCTTCAAAATCGCTTATCTAAAAATACTACCATCGCTAACATTTTTAACAATAAAAATCGTGGTTACCCTTCTATCGATAAGTGTCATGCCAAAAAATGACTTACATGTCCCCGTCTTTCCACCAACAATACGGTAAGGTCTACGTTTAATGGTCGCACATTTTCTTTAAATTTTGAAACTGATATAACTTAATTGAAAAACAAACAGTATTATTTATTTACTCACATGAAGCAAACAGGGATGCGGTATTCGGTACGTAGGTGAAACTGGACGATATTTATCTAAACGCACGCAAGAACACTTGTATCGTTTTAAAAGACCCAATAAATTCAAAAGTATCATTTATCAACATCTTAAAAAACACAATCATCCTATTAAATATTTAACAGTTCAACCTTTAGAAGTAGTAAATAAGCAGCCTGGTGAATCTCATTCAAAGTTTGTACGATCGCGGAAAATAATTGAATTAAATTGGATTAAAAAATTACAGACAGTCTACCCTCTCGGTCTTAATGATAATATCATGGGAATTGGTAATATATCAAGAACCGATTCTGTTAACATTTTGGATATAGTTTCTAAAACTGTTCGTAAAAACCGTTCTCATGGGCGTAGAAAAAATCGCAATCAAAGAAAATTTCGGACCAACCATACAAATATTTCGGACCTAATTTCTATTTCAAAAAACAACGGCAGACATTATCTATTAACCAAGCTCTGTTCTTTACCTATAAATAAATTAAATAAAATTTTAGAGGATTGCAACACAATTTCATATTGCAGTCCTAAGTATGAAACGTTCAAATTATAATGGCATATTGTTATTCTAAACTGTTTCCCAAAATTGATCGCCCTGAAGATCATAAAAAACATTTTATTAAAATAAAGTATGTCAATAAAGGTTTTGATTTTGTAAATATTGCCGGTATTTTTAACGACCATTCTGTTAAAGAACAAATTCCTGGATATTTTGATAATACTGAACTCCCTCTTATTTGTTATATTTACAAGAAATCTACTCGAAAATTTGTGTTTAATTATAGCCAAGTCTGTAAAGATGTAAATATCAGTGAAAATACACCTCCGTCATGTAATTGTAGTAATTCCGAATACACTTATGGCCCCATTTCCCATGTTATAACAGGAGACCTTAACATCGTTCGCGACCGAGAGTTAAAATCATTCCTCAGTAAAGGACCTAAATATCGCCCCCCGTCAATTATTAATTGGAATGAGTGTCGTAATATCATCCACGACTCACTTCGTGCTTACTGTTTGAAATGGATAAAACGGGGAAAAGCTGACAAAAAATCTTTGGACTCTTTTTTTTAATACAGGAATGAAGATAGTTGATATACGTATACAACATTTTAAAGAACATTTTACTCTTAACAACAACCATAAAAATCCTATCTCTCGTATCAAACATAAACTAAAAGAACTAGCCAAGGAATTTGTTTTTGTCCCGGCTGATAAAGCTGCTAATAATATCATTATAGTTTGACGTAAATTTTACATTGAGGTTCTGCAAAAGGAAATCACGAATTCACCAACATTCCAACTGACTTCATTTTCAGGAAACGATATCTGTAACAAACATAAACTATTAGCTACTTCTTTACAAGCAGAACCAAATACAATGAAAGTCCCAACTATGTACTGGCTTCCGAAGCTACACAAATCACCTTACAAATATAGATTTATTTCGTCTTCAAGTCATTGTTCCACTACTAAATTGTCTATTCTACTTACTAGTACACTTGGTACAATCAAAAACCTGATAATAAATTGTTCAAATAAGGCCTTTGAAAATAGTGGAATTAACTACTTTTGGAGTGTCAAAAACTCGTTGGAAGTACTTGATAAATTGCATGCATATATTGGTGATTTTGAATCTGTTCAAAGTTTTGATTTTTCTACCCTATATACCACTTTGCCTCATATTCTTATTAAGAAAAAAATTCACACACCTAATTAAATGGGCATTTAAAAAGTCGGAATGCGAATACATATGTTCAAACTCTTTTAGGTCATTTTTTAGTAGCAACAAACAAAAGAGCTATGTCAATTGGACATGCTTTGATACTATATCTGCCCTTGAATTTTTACTTGATAACATTTTTGTTCGCTTTGGAGATTCCGTATATCGTCAAGTTATCGGAATTCCAATGGGGACTAACTGTGCACCACTTATTGCGGACCTGTTTTTGTATTATTATGAGTTACAATTTATGACTAAAATCAGCAAAGACCCATCGAAACAACATCTGATACAAAAATTTAACAATACTTTTAGATATTTGGATGATATATTGGCTCTCAATAATGACAACTTCAGTATGTATACTAAAGAAATTTATCCTGTTGAACTTACTTTAAATAAAACTAATAATAACAATGACCACTGTCCTTTCCTCGATCTTGATATCTATATCATTAACGGGAAGCTTAATACAAAAATTTATGACAAAAGAGATGATTTTTCATATCCTATCGTTAATTATCCATTTTTAGATGGTGATGTTCCCTTGTCACCATCTTATGGTGTTTATATATTTCAACTTGTACGATTCGCTCGTGTATGTAACAACGTATTAGATTTTAGCGAGAGAAATTTATATATTACTGAAAAATTATTACACCAGGGTTTTCGATATCATAAACTAGTCAAAACATTTACTAAATTTTATCATCGGTATAAGGACATCATTCGTAAATATAACTCAACATGCAGACATCTTATACGTTCGGGTATTTCACATCCAATCTTTTATGGTAATATTCTTTACAAAGCAAAAAAATGTCAGTATTCACCTCAAAAGCTAACAAAACCTTTAAACAGACTTATTAAGAAGGGATATAGTTACGATACTGTTGTCAGGTCATTAAAAATTGCATATTTTGGCTTTAATATTGATTCACTTATAGGGTCTTTGCATCGGAATTAAACATATTTATTCTAAAACCAGTTGTTGGCATGACACGGGTTATGTTCTTCTCATATATTTTATGACGGTATAATACTAAACCCCTAACAGGAGGGATTGTGCCTGATATTCATATGATGAAGACATAATCTTTCAATCAGTTTAATTGAGGTCTGGAGCTGGCATGTCAGTAACTGCTAGTAGCCTGTTGTTATTTATGTATTATTGTCATTTTGTTTATTTTCTTTTGTTTCCTATTCTGACATCCGACTCGGACTTCTCTTAAACTGAGTTTTACTGTGCGTACTGTTGTACGTTTGTTTTTTCTACATTGGCTAGAGGTATAGGGGGAGGGTTGAGATCTCAAAAAACATGTTTAACCCCTTGCGCCTGTCCCAAGTCAGGAGCCTCTGGCCTTTGTTAGTCTTGTATCATTTTTAATTTTAGTTTCTTGTGTATAATTTGGAGTTTAGTATGACGTCCATTATCACTGAACTAGTATACATATTTGTTTAGGGGCCAGCTGTAGGACGCCTCCGGGTGCGGGAGTTTCTCGCTGCATTGAAGACCCATTGGTGGCCTTCGGCTGCTGTCTGCTCTATGGTCGGGTTGTTGTCTCTTTGACACATTCCCCATTTCCATTCTCAATTTTATTCTTTAAGTATATTTTCAGAATTCAGTTTTGCTAGGTAAGATAGAGACTGTGAAAAAAATAAAATATTTGAAGCAGTTTTCTGGTGCCCTGCAAAAAATTACAAAAATTAATGTGAACCTTTTCAAATGGAGTTTTATCAATAAACGAAATTTGACCAAAGAACTTTTATTTCGATCGGCTCTTATCTTAGCTCTGTATCGTGTTAAATAGCTATCCATAGAGGATATCTCGGAGTTATAAGTTAAAGCTGGCTGTACTAATTTATCAAAAAGATTATTAGAAATTTCTATTGGGAGATTTCCTAATGAAGGTACCTTGACTTTAACGAAACCATGACTTTTATAGCTTTTTTCGCTAGGTCTTCTAAACTTTAAATGAGGTTACCATTGCCCTTTATAAGAGTCCTTATAGGAACTACACGTGTGGCACTATGTGGCTGTAAAATCATGCTTTTTGTTTTATTTATATTTAGAGTAAGTTGCCAATTTTCACAGAAACTACTAAATTTATTTATACTGTTATAATTACATTACATGTATGTTTCATTATAATACGTTATTTTGATTGGCTAACAGCAATCTCGCGTCATTCTGAAATTAACCTTCATTTAAGAATTGAATGCTTCTTTTTGTAAATTTATTGGGTTGTAAAAGCGTTGACCGAAGTACATTTTGTATGAAGTGCGGAAGCGCTTCATTCTAAAAATGTGCGCACGGTCAACGCTTTTACAACCCTATAAAATTACTAAAAGAAGCATTCAATACTTATAATTACATTTTTTGCTAGGATCATGAAAACACGATTTCTTTCAAGTTTTTCTTTTATTTACCTGTGCATTTTATTGTGGAAGCTCGTGTCGTCATGAATGTTACATTTCATTTTGAAATGAAGGTTAATTTCAGAATGACGCGAGATTGCTGTTAGCCAATTAAAATAACGTATTACAATGAAACATACATATAATGTAATTATTTCAAAATGAAATGTAACATTCACGATGACACGAGCTTCCACAATAATTTGCACAGGTAAATAAAAGAAAAACTTGATAGAAATCGTGTTTTCATGATCCTAGCAAATAAATGTAATTATAAGTATTGAATGCTTCTTTTATAGCAATTTTATAAGGGTTGTAAAAGCGTTGACCGTGCGCACATTTTTAGAATGAAGCGCGGAAGAGCTTCATGCAAAATGTACTTCGGTCAACACTTTTTCACCCCAATAAATTTACAAAAAGAAGCATTCAATTCTTAACTGTAGACCTTCTTTACTCTCTGATGTCAACAGTAGATCATATATAAAAGAGAGAGAGAGAGGTAGAGAGGGGAGTTAGTTACACCAGAGGACAGTTGCAGAGGAGATTTAAGTTAACGTATTGTCGAGCCGGAAGTTTTAGATGTAAATTTTTAACTTGCAACTTTGTTATAGTAGTGCACATTTGATAATATAATATTAAACTTTTAATCGACTTCGTGTCTATATTATGTCTAGCAATGACTTGCTCATACTACATCGGGTGCATTTTACTTATGTGACTAAGCTTCCCTATATCACGTGGCTACAAGTTAAACTATATCCGGATAATCATGTAAATCATTGGCCTCTGTCGTCTATGTTTAAAGTGTTTCATTGGCATCAGCCGTCTATGTACGGTTATATGTCAGCACCTCAAACACCCAACAATACAACCACACTTTTTCGTCGTATAACACTTAAAACAGATTATAATTCAATGTTAATTTGTTTGTTCTTATTTCTATCGATTTTCTGTCATTTAACACTTTTTGTAGTTCAAACCAGCAAAACATGTAAAACTAGACTATAAATACTAAATTTGGAAATTACTTGACGCTTCACTAAACATAAATCTAATATAGTAGAAAAATAAATAAATAAAAAAGTATTGATTTTGGTATTTTTAATTGCTTCATAAATGTGTATTTGAAATAAAGTTTATTACCATTTCCCATTTGAACGTCTACTGATTTTATTACATCGAATGACTGGATTAATGGATGAAAAAAATATTAAATGAAATATAGACATAAAAACAAATTGTAATAAAATCCTGGGAGTGTTTGGTAGGAAGCTCAAAAGAAATTTGTGATAAAACATGATTGTATTCAAGTGATTAAATAATATTAATCATGTATTGTGATATGATTGGAAACAAGTACTATATATAGTAATTGAAACTTATATTTTAAATCTTCTCCTTGTATATGAAAATAAGGAGATGAGGTATGATTGCCAATGAGACAACTATCCACCAAAGTTCATATGAAGTGGATGTAAGCAATTATAGGCAACCGTACGGCCTTCAAAAATGAGAAAAACCCATACCGTATAGTAGGCTATAAAAGGCCCCGACATGAAAAATATGAAACAATTCAATTGAGAAAACTAACGGCCTAATTTATAACAAAACAATTGGCGAAAAAAAAATATGATAGACATGAACCAACGACAACCACTGAACTACAGGCTCCTGACTTGGGACAGGCACATAAAGAATGTGGCGGGGTTAAACATGTTTGTGAGCGCTCAACCCTCCCCTAACATGTGACAATGTCGTAACAGCACAACATAAGAACAAACTAAACAATCAGTTGAATAGATATAAGAAGATGTGGTATGAGTGCCAATGAGACAACTCTCCATCCAAGTCAAAATTGAAAAAAGTAAACCATTATAGGTCAAAGTACGGTCTTCAACACGGAGCCTTGGCTCACACCGAACAGTAAGCTATAAAGGGCCCCAAAAATTACTAGTGTAAAACCATTCAAACGGGAAAACCAACGGTCTAATCTATATAAAAAACGAGAAACGAGAAACACTTATGAACCACATCAACAAACGACAACTACTGAACATCAGATTCCTGACTTAGGACAGGTGCAAACAAATGCAGCGGGTTTAAACGTTTTAATGGTACAAAACCTTCACCCTTTTTCTGAAACAATAGTGTAACATCACAACATAGAAAGACACACTATAAAATATCAACTGAAATAGCTTAACTCAATCAAAGGACATATTAACATCAGTGAACATATACTGAACAAATAAATTTGACCTATGATACAATGTAAATACAAAATAAATAAACTAAGGGAAGAATAATAAAAGTCACATGTTATATCGGTATGAAATGTAAAACAAATTAAGAAAAACAATATGCTCGAACAAAAATATCAGCCATTTGCAATAACCTTAAACACAGGTAAATGAAAATAATTTTGTTGTTAGGTATACGTGTACAGTTCCAATAGAGAAAGGAAATATATTTACAAAATAAATAATTTTGATGTTCATAGTACGAAGTGAAAATTTATAGTAATACCAAACACTTATCAAAGCTGGTAAAAAGACCAGATATAACCCTGGTAGGGTTAACAGGCTTAACTCATCAGATCGATACAAAGCAGAAAAACATCAAACATAAACATAAACACAAACCGGACGTGGCAGGTTATTTATCCATCCCTCATCCCTAACAACAAAAAGGACACTAAGTACAGATCTGAGAGTACTCGCAGTTACTGAAAGCTAGTTCAAAGCCAATAACAACTAATAAAAAATCATGTATCTAAGACTAAAATATCAATCAGTACACATCCAACATCCAAATGATTTAGTGTAAAGACGTCATTAACAGTAAGAGAAAAACATGACCTTATGCAATGCCAAAATAAAGGTATCGACAGATTGTAGTACCGTTAAAGTGCATATGTGTATAACAAAACTATTTAGTATGATTTTAATTTACTGACAGAAAAACATTAAAAACAATTAATTGTTGACTTTGGATATTTAACTGTTTTTGACTGTTTCAGGAAATGCCAAACTTTTAAATCGCAACCAAAATTCCCACATTTCCTGTGGTAGGTCAGTCCTGCTATCATGCCGGTCGGTCAACTACATATCAGATGTACTGGGGTTTTTTTTGTCTTCAACATGCATGTAATATTTGCGACTGGACATAACGCAAACAACAACCAATAATCAAACGGAATGACGAACGTTATAATAACAACACACAAACTTTAAATTAACTACATTAACTAAACAAAAAACATACAAACTATGATTAGCTACCACTAAAATTTCTATATATATAGTTATGTGCCTTTATCTAATTCCTTGACTATAATTATAAAAATATTTATTAATCTTGTAATAAGCATCATGAAAATAATAAAATAGATTATTTTCGGAGTGTAAAAACTCTTTGGATGTTTAAGCAAATTACGTGCGTTTGAAGGTCCTTTCAATTCGGTTGACCGTGTTATGACTGTTAAGTATGTTTTTTTCCACCTCAATACCACTATCAAATTGATTAATTGATTAATTAACAAATTTACAGTTGTCCTGTAAAACCTAGGATGTATCTAGCAGAGCGTTTCGCTCCTCGTGTAGAGAAACCCACAAGCTTCTGGTAATGTCAACTGAACAATGTCTGATTCCTGTAACCATGATTACCATTCAAAGTGATTGCAATCCAAAATAAATGGCGACATTTTAATGCTGCTTATACAGATATCAGACCAGGCAGTCGTGCCAATCCTTGCTACCACAATGTCATAAAGTTTTGCTATAAAAATGTCTCTTACACTTGAGAGAGCGAAGCACTCTGTAAGAACATTTTCTAAATCCTCGATTCCTTTCTAGGGAACACTCTGAAGGTATTTTGTCCATTTGAGAATTTGTACACGGTGATGCTGTAAAATGTACGTATCGTAGAGCATTTTGGCTGGATAACAGGCTTTTCGTATACACACATGTTCAGTTCCAGCATTTTTCCATATAGAGTGGATAACACCAATTTTGCAATTTTCGACATTCAAGAACCGCATTGACGATTTCGATTTCGCTTCGGTAGACATCTTTCTGAACCAAGAGGAATCCACTGACTTCTTATCTTCCTTTTTTGCATTGATATTTTGAATCTGGTTAAGCAAAACATCTTAGAATCTTATCAGTTCTGATAAACCAGCTTTTACGATTTTTTCCCTCTGTAGATAATTGACGCTTGGCGAGACCGTTCTCAACAGAATCACTTATAGCTAAATGTACCAAAAAGTTGTTAGAATCTTTTTTTGAAAAATAGTTGTAATTAGCAACTCACCAAGAATCAGATACCAGCATTTGACGCTTAAGTAGGAAGGTTCTGAATTTGCTTATGAAAATTATTGCAAACATTTCCAGACGATGTATGTCTTTAGCGTGTAGATTCACGATTTAAAGTCTAAATAGCAAACGTTGAACCACATATGCTGACCATAGTTTACATCAGACTGACTCTGCATCCAAGTTGTAAAAAATAAGCTATTAATAAACTTGAAAAAATATACCAGAACAATGTTGCTGATAAAATAAGCTTAAAGTTCTGTAAGCATATTTTAGGCGTAAATAATAAAAGTACAAATGTTGCTTCATACAATCAGAATTAGGAAGATTTCCAATATATTTTAATATTGTTATATCAATGATAAGCTATTTGCATAGATTACATCATTGTAACTCAAATTTCATGATTGAAAGAAGCCTTAATTTATTTGTAACAAGAATATGCCGCATGAAAATAACACTATGGCATGGTATTCCTGTGTTATATTTATTCTTAAAAAGCTTGAATTGAAAGAAACATATTTTATTGATTATTCAATTAATAGATTAATACAAAGTATTATGAAAAAGTTAAAGACATTGCTTTTGAAAGCATGGTACAATGAAAAGGATAATCATGCGTTACTGGAAAGCTGGATACACATTTTTCTCACAAAAGTATTTTTCAAATGGAAAAATAAATTGATATAAAAAAAAATTGAATTAAGACAAATTATGTAAATTTCGCATAAGTGCCCACCAATTACGAGTGGAAAAAGAGCGACATAAAAACATTTTTTTAAAGCTATAGATAGGTCACAGAGGACTTGTAAATTTTGTTCTCATAATGATATATTCGACGAGTTTCATTTTTTAATAAACTGTCCATTATATAATAACTTTCGTGAATTATTGTCACAAACTGATGAGCACTGTCAATCACTGAAGATAAAGATATACTTGAAAAGTCATTTTCTTATACAGAGTTTTGAATTGAGATCCAAAAAGTCTGTAAATGGCTAAGTCTCTTTATATCAAAATTTAATCAGTTGGGGCTCATCTTCGCTAGCCAAGGGTTACGATCCAGTCCCCTCTCTCAAAATGGAGAGGAGACTTCAAAGTTTATTAGATACTGTCCAAAGGGAAATAATCCTTACATATTAATTAATCCCCTTATCATCTTTGCAAATCAAATCATCAGTCTGGGAATTCATGGCAAGCCATAACTCTACAATGTTATGGTAACCCATAACCTTTCAATGTTTTGAGATACCAATACCTAATCCTCTTTCATTTTAGTACGGTGACGTCTTCATTATCGCTTTCGTTATATTCCGGATCTCAAACCGTTACCTCACCGAAGTCGGTATTTTGTTTACATTGACATCCGGGTCACTGTGTAAAAATGGACGACAACAACCTTCGACATCGCATTCAAGGGGTACGTAAATTAGCCGACTGCGGCAATATTATATGTTACTCATGAATGAACCTGCATGAAGTGTTATACAAATGATTAATTTACATTTTACAATACTCAAACACGCAATTACGCTTTTATTTAAAGAAATTACGCTTTTCCAAACTCGTTCAAAAAATAAAATATACACGAAAGTTATGGTTAACCCTAACTTTATTCACCTGAATGGTTACGGTTTACCAAAACAAAAGTAAGGTTACGGATATCCGTAACTTCAATAGGGAGCAGTTGTTTATTTCATTGAACAAGCTGACAAAATGATTGATACCCATAACAGATAAAGGCAGTTCTTGTCTCAATGAAAAAAGGGGGGTTGCCAACATGTAAATATACATGAAATAAAGCTCATGTTATATATGCATGGTATCTTGAAGAGTAAAATTTCAAAAAAAATACTGGAGAACAGAAAAAGTTCAGACTAATAGTATTTTATTAATTTTTAATTTTATTACTGTTAAATTTAAAATAAAATAGCCCTAGATAGACATCTTCATATTTATATAGCTGATAACCGTCAGCTGATGCAATTACGATATTTGCACATTAACCGTCACGGGTAACATTAATGTATTGGCCAAAATGCAAAAGCATGCAAACCATAGATAAACAAACAGTGATATAACTGTGAAATTTAGAGTAAACTAGCCCAAGATAGACATCTTCATATTCAGCATGGCATATTGCTCTCTTAACACGGTCAGCCATTTATCGTCCCCTTCCGACAGACTATCATCGTTATTTGTTTCAAAACTTTAAAGAGGAGGGGATGTATATCCTTTAGGCAACGTGAATCGTTCTCTATTAAAGGAATGTGCAAGAAGTTTATATATGAATGTAAGATTATTTTTTTTCTTTCAGAAGCATGGCACAGCAAGAAAAAGATATAAGACACGACAAGACATTCCAAGTGATTTTGAATAAGACAATTGATTGACTTTTTCAATGTATTCTTAAATAAATCAAATAGTTGATGTAAAATGGTGTTTTGTTCTCATCTCTTAAGCCAATTATCAATAATTATTGACTTAAAATTTACCCCTTTTAGAAGTGTAACGTTTTAGTTTAGAAAGAGAAGTTATATTGAAAAATCTGAATTTGGGACACAAGTTTTAGTCAATGTAATTTCAACTTAAAAATGTGTATAATGTTTGCATATAATGTCCAATGGCAAATATGGCATGCATGTTCAGGTTGACATATTCATGATGTGTATAAGATAGGTAATAAAAGTTGAGAGTGAAAAACTAAACATTATACCATTGTGGTAGGAATGTGGGCTTTCTTGCACTGTCTGTAATCTGTCCACCTATATTTGTCGATTTTGTCCAACAAATATTTTCATTACTGTTTTTCCCAAAACTGCTGATCAAGATGAGTTCATATTTGATGAGCTGCTTGATAGTGATGAACTGTGATGTGTGAACATTTTTGTATCTGGCACCTGTTTCCTGTTTGCTTATACATTGCATTTCAAAATGTTGAATGTTCCCAAATTTTTCATTACTTTTATTAGCTCACCTGGCCCTAAGGGCCAAGTGAGCTTTTCTCATCACTTGGCGTCCGTCGTCTGTCGTCGTTAACTTTTACAAAAATTTTCTCCTCTGAAACTACTGGGCCAAATTTAACCAAACTTGGCCACAATTATCATTGGGGTATCTAGTTTAAAAAATGTGTCCATGACCCGGCCAACCAATCAAGATGGCCGCCATGGCTAAAAATAGAACATAGGGGTAAATTGTAGATTTTGGCTTATATCTCTGAAACCAAAGCATTTAGAGCAAATCTGACATGTGGTAAAATTGTTTATTAGGTCAAGATCTATCTGCCCTGAAATTTCAGATGAATCGGACAACCCGCTGTTGGGTTGCTGCCCCTGAATTGGTAATTTTAAGGAAATTTTGCCGTTTTTATACGACCGCAAAAAAATTTTGTGGTCGTATATTGGTATGACGTTGGCGTCGTCGTCGTCGTCGTCCGGCGTCGTCGTCCGAATACATATTGGTTTTCGCACTCTAACTTTAGTTTAAGTGAATGGATCTTTTTGAAATTTGACCATAAGGTTAAATACCACAAAAGGAAGGTTGGGATTGATTTTGGGGGTTATGGTACCAACAGTTAAGGAATTAGGGGCCAAAAAGGGGCCAAAAATGAGCATTTTCTAGTTTCCAGACAATAACTGTGGAACGGTGTATGGATCTCTCTGAAATTATACTACAAGTTTCCATACCACAAAGGGATGGTTAGGATTTGCTTTGGGGGGTTATGGCTCAAACCGTTTAGGAATTAGGGGCAAAAAAGGGGGAAAAACAAGGTTGTCCTGGTTAATGGACAAATACTTTAGTACAAAACATAATTTAAAGCAATGTAACGGAGATAAATCAAATACATCATTGAAATTATCTCCCTTACACTGCTTTTAAATTATGTATAAAGTAATGGTTAATGAACAATAAAGATAATCTAAAACAGTGTAAGGGAGGTAATCCAAATACAACGTTTTGGTTACTTCCCTTACACTGCTTTTAAATTATGTTTAAAGAAATGCATATTTATAAAGGAAGACCAGTAAAAATATCTGCAAATGTTTTCGTTTTTTTTTTAACAAAAAAATCCATATGAAAGATTTGACACTATATTTTTATTAATTCTATTATAAAATAGATTAAGTTAGCACTATGGTAAATTTAAATGGGTAATTATGGTTGCCAACTCCATTGGAAATTTGAATTGAGATTATGACCATATCTTGAGGGAAAGAATTTTTTTGGGGGAAAAAGGGGGGGGGGATAAAAAGAAATTGTGGGGGGCCAATTTTTTCTCATTTCAGATTTCAGAAATTAAAAAGAATTATTCTTCAAATATTATTTTTTTTTCAAATTTCAAATATTGAAAAATTTCAAGAAGTAATCTTTAATTGCACAGTATGGCGCATTAGAGTTGTAAAATCTTTGATCACATTTATTTATTTGTTATGCCGAATCTAACAGTGTATTTAGATTTTTAATTTTGGGTCCAGTTTTCAAATTGGTCTACATTAATGTCCAAAGGGTCCAAAATTAAACTTTGTTTGATTTTAGCAAAAATTGAATATATGAGGTTCTTTAATATGCTGAATCTAAACATGTATTTAGATTTTTGATTTTTGGCCCAGTTTTCAAGTTGGTCCAAATTAGGGTCCAAAATTAAACTTTGTTTGATTTCAACAAAAATTGAATATATGGGGTTCTTTGATATGCTGAATCTAACCATGTATTTAGATTTTTTATTTGTGGACCCCGTTATCTAATTGGTTCATATTGAGGTCAAAAGGGTCCAAAATTAAACTTTGTTTGATTTCATCTAAAATTGAATTATTGGGGTTCTTTGATATTCCAAATCTAACCGTGTATTTAGGTTTTTAATTTTGGGTCCTGTTTTTTAAATTGGTCTACATTGAGGTCCAAAGGGTCCAAATTAAACTTAGTTTGATTTTAACAAAAATTGAATTCTTGGGGTTCTTTGATTTGCTGAATCTAAACATGTGTTTAGATTTTTGATTATGGGCCCAGTTTTCAAGTTGGTCCAAGATAGGGTCCAGTATTTAAACTTTGTTTGATTTCAACAAAAATTGAATATATGGGGTTCTTTGATATGCTGAATCTAAACATGTATTTAGATTTTTGATTATGGGCCCAGTTTTCAAGTTGGTCCAAATTGGGGTCCAAAATTAAACTTTGTTTGATTTCAACAAAAATTGAATATATGAGGTTCTTTGATATGCTGAATCTAACCATGTATTTAGATTTTTTATTTGTAGGCCCCGCTATCAAATTGGTTCATATTGAGGTCAAAAGGGTCCAAAATTAAACTTTGTTTGATTTCATCGAAAATTGAATTATTGGGGTTCTTTGATATGCCAAATCTAACTGTGTTTTTAGATTTTTAATTTGGGTCCCGTTTTTTAAATTGGTCTTCATTGAGGTCCAAAGGGTCCAAAATTAAACTAAGTTTGATTTTAACAAAAATTGAATTCTTGGGGTTCTTTGATATGCTGAATCTAAACATGTGTTTAGATTTTTGATTATGGGCCCAGTTTTCAAGTTGGTCCAAGTTGGGGTCCAAAATTATACTTTTTTTGATTTCAACAAAAATTGAATATATGGGGTTCTTTGTTATGCTGAATCTAACCATGAATTTAGATTTTTTATTTGTGGGCCCCGCTATCAAATTGGTTCATATTGAGGTCAAAAGGGTCCAAAATTAAACTTTGTTTGATTTCATCAAAAATTGAATTATTGGGGTTCTTTGATATTCCAAATCTAACGGTATATTTAGATTTTTAATTTTAAGTCCCGTTTTTTAAATTGGTCTACATTAAGGTCCAAAGGGTCCAAAATTAAACTTAGTTTGATTTTAGCAAAAATTGAATTCTTGGGGTTCTTTGATATGCTGAATCTAAACATGTGTTTAGATTTTTGATTATGGGCCCAGTTTTCAAGTTTGTCCAAGTTGGGGTCCAAAATTAAACTTTGTTTGATTTTAACAAAAATTGAATATATGGGGTTCTTTGATATGCTGAATCTAACCATGTATTTTGATTTTGGACATTGGACCATAATAGGTAAATTAAAAAAATTCAAGTTCTTAGACCACATTCTTTCTGTGTCAGAAACCTATGCTGTGTCAAATATTTAATAACAATCCAAATTCTGAGCTGTATCAAGCTTAAATGTTGTGTCCATACTTGCCCCAACTGTTCAGGGTTCGACCTCTGCGGTCGTATCAAGCTGCGCCCCAGCGAAGCATTTTATTGGTTATTATCTTGAATATTATTATAGATAGAGATAAACTGTAAACAGCAATAATGTTCAGCAAAGTAAGATCTACAAATAAGTCAAATGACCAACATGGTCAGTTGACCCCTTAAGGAGTTATTGCCCTTTATAGTCAATTTTTGATATATTTTTGTAATCTTTTACAAAAATCTTCTCCTCTGAAACTTTAAAGACAAATTTAACCAAACTTGTCCACAATCATCATTAGGGTATCTTGTTTAAAAAATGTGTCCGATGACCCCGCCTGCGAACCAAGATGGCCGATATGGCTAAAAATAGTACATAGGGTAAAATGCAGTTTTTGGCTCATATTTCTGAAACTAAAGCATTTAGAGCAAATCTGACAGGGATAAAATTGTTCATTAGGTCAAGATCTATCTGCCCTAAAATTTTCAGACCAATCAGGCATTCTGTTGTTGGGTTGCTGCCCATGAATTGGTTATTTTAAGAAAATTTTGCAGCTTTTGGTTATTATCTTGAATATTATTATAGATAGAGATAAACTGTAAACAGCAATAATGTACAGCAAAGTAAGACCTACAAATAAGTCAACATGATCAAAATGGACAATTGACCCCTTAAGGAGTTATTGCCCTTTATAGTCAATTTTTAACAATTTTCATAAATTTTGTAAATATTTGTTAATTTTTACAAAATATTTTCCACTGTAACTACTGGGCCAAGTTCATTATAGATAGAGATAATTGTAAGCAGCAAGAATGTCCAGTAAAGTAAGATCTACAAACACATCACCATCACCAAAACACAATTTTGTCATGAATCAATCTGTGTCCTTTGTTTAATATGCACATAGACCAAGGTGAGCGACACAGGCTCTTTAGAGCCTCTAGTTAGTAATGCTGCTGAACAGAATGACTTAATATTTGGTAAGTGGCTTGACCATGATGAGTTGTGTCTGCCATTTTGGATGTGTCAAAATTTGTAGATATTTCTTGTATTTAGATACTTTGAATTGTTAACTTTCATATGCTTAGCAAAACAACTGATTTATTCTTGTTTGTATATAGAATGAATCACTGTGTATACATTAAACTAATGATTTGTTATATAAAAAAGCAGGAAACTCGGTCAAAAGTACAGAAATTTTTGTATTGATATGATCTAGATATCAATCAAAAACATCTTCTAAAAACATTTTGAAAACATTTTTTAAGGCACGGTCTCACTTGAAAGAAAACATCACAAAAACATTTTTATAACATTATTTGATATTCATGATGTCCTTCAAACGTTTCAGAAAATATTTCTAGAAAACATTTTTTAAAAGATTATCAAAATGTTTTATCCGCCATTGGTTTTCACATTATCATGATATTTCTTGACAACATTTTAATTATATTATGCAAATATATTAGAAAACGTTTAAGCAATATATATCCAACCATACATTTTTAGTTTTTCTCAAGTTTTTTTGTGATATTTTCATGACATTAGACACATTTTAATAACGTTTTAAAGATGTTTTTGTGTTTGCTGGGTTTATACTCCAATCAAATTTTATAGGTCTAACATTTATATTTACTCTAATTCATTCAGTGGCGTAGCAAGGCCTTTTTTAAGTGTACGCCCGAACCTCAGCGAGGGGTCTGGATCCAGGGTGTAGCTCTGAAAGGGGCTCATGTCGGAGACCCCCCCCCCCCCCCCCCCCCCCCCACGGAAGCTCACGCGTTATCGAGAAAGAGATACAGGAGATGTGGGGTGAAAATCACATACAGGAGACAAAATTCGAAATTATTTTATTTTCATATCACATGTTGTTTGGCAAAAATAGTACAATAAACGTTTTGCCTAGTTAAATCCTTAATGCTGTCTCCTTGACTTCAGACTATCAGACACCACCACTTTCATTGTTAACAAGATTTTATATATAATAAATTGCTTTGAACAATAGGAAATAGAGTAGAATTCACAGTAGATTCAGACTTTGACAGAAAATGAACAAATATGTAATATCATATCATTTGATACATAAAGTTAATGTCGCAATTGAAGAAAGTATTACAAGCCTCATGTGCTTTTAACCAATTCTTTTAATTTATTTAGATTTAAATATTTTTTTCAAAAATCATGTGTACGGCCGGGCGTTTTGACGTAAACGTAGCTTCGCGCCTGTCATTGTATTCTGAAATGGATGCCATGATCAGCATGGATCAGGAAGATACGAAATATAGCCTTTTGTTTATGGTATGGACTACCAAAACCTTTTTATGACTGAAGGTTATGGTAAACCCTAACTAGAAAGGTAATGGATGCCCATAACCTTATCAAGATAAATGAAAAATAATTTCTCCCACCCTCAAAATGCACAGTTATGGATATCCATAACTATGAAGGTTATGGGTTACCATAACATTGTAGAGTAATGGCTTGCCATGAATTCCCAGACTGATCATGTTATTGGTGTAAAATCCAAATATTGAATTGTTACCAAGACAAACATGACAATCATTACAAACATACAATATTTAAATTTAAACAACATTCATATTCTATAAGACTATATTTAGATGTTTTGGAGGAGGTGATACTTTTGCAAATTTGAAAGTGCAAGTACAAAAATTACAATTGTGTTATAAAATATATCATAACAAATACAATAAGAAAACTATAGAATAGTCACAACTTTGTTACATCGATTAGTTCTTCTTATCAGCTAGGCTATTTCTTAAAACATATAAATCATTAACTCCCTTGACAATAATTTTAGTTACATCATACTCATTAAATGTAAACATAAATGCAAATTTTTCCTCATCAGACATTTTGGTGAAATCTGGAACTATACTCTCTACTTCCTGAAAAAGTTTTTGCCTACATTCTTCTAAAATTTGAAATTTTAAAGCAAAATGATATTCATCTTCTACCTCCTTTTTACAGAGAGGACATAATCTTTTTTCCAAAGGTAATTTACGGTGTCTACCCTGTTCAATATTTAGATAGCTATTACTTATTCTTATTTTTATAAAATTTGATATCATGTATCGATCTAAATCTATTAATAAAAAAATTTCTAATTTGTATTCTTTTTTTAATTTTCTGTATGTTCTTAATTTGTTTCCATTAGGATTATTTTGGTCGTTAAAAAGACTGTCTTTCCAGAAATCTGTATACCTTTCAGCTAATTTTTTACCTACAGCATTAATAAGGCATTTTTTGGAGAAAGTATTTTGATTTTGCCATACATGATTGAACCCTATTTTGGAAAGAGTATTTTTCAATTTGACCGCAAAACCATTATTTAAATTGAAACTACATTTATAGGCATTTGAAGCATAACTATCTTTTTTGGCATTCATCAAATGGCACCAATAGCCAACAGAAGCCTTTACAGCATCAATAGCAATAGGTAACATACCTATTTCTGCTAAAACTACTGTGTTTACTGCAGCTTTATTTACACCATCAAGATATTTAGCAAATTTTATTTGAAATTTTGATGGTAAAAAAGACAAATATCTACATTCAAGACTTGAATTATCTTTAACTAACATATTAAGTGCCCATATTTCACTGCAATAAAGTAGTATAGGTTTTAAACAACTTTCAAACAGTTTTAAATGTGGATAAATATTAAGTTTATCTGAGAATAAGAGCTTTCTAATGCAAAACATTGCCTTTGAAGCTTTTTTGCACAGATGATTAACAGCATAAGTGAAAATTCCTGAGGGCTTAAATAAAATACCCAAATATTTATATTCATTGGTCAAATCAACTGTGTGTTCATTTCATTTAAAGTTATATTTTTTTAGGACTTTACCTGATTTATTAAATATCAGGGGCGTAGCTGGACTTAATTTGAAGTGCAATCATAACTATCGCCAGCGGAGCGAGGCGAAAATTTTTTTTGGACCATTTTATGCAGAAAATGATAACTTTTTTCGGGCATTTTCCAGGTTTGCCATGCTTATAAAATTCCTTCACGCCCAAACTCCTATTTTGTGAATACTTGTGGACTTTATAGTGATTCTGCAAGGGAGGAGACTATGGACCGCTCAAAGTCCCCAGCTGGTCCAGGGTAGCACCCTAGTCGGGGATCCATGCAGGGTAGCATCGTAGACGGTGGTCCAGGGAAGCGAATCCCCATGAAGCTCCGGGCATATGAGTAATTACAGTGACTGCATTGAACATGAAAAATACCCTATCTGTTTCTTACTATATCATATTTTCATGAAACGATAGTAAAAGTCAGGGAGTTCCGTAATTTGCTGCTTATATTATTAACATGGTTATTTTCAAATATAAAATAAATTTTATAAAACGGGATGATCAGGAAGAGTAGACAACCGAAGCGTTAAAAGCCAATGGACAATTGACAAACCCGGGAACAGATAAGACACAAAAGGAGAAACAAAAGCATTCAACATTGAAAACTAAATACAGATGAAAAACACGGACCCAGAAAATAATGTGGCGACCTCCGGTGCTCCGGAAGGGTAAGCAGTTCCTGCTTCTTGCAAGACACCCGTAGTGTTTCTCACGAAGGTCATTCTCAAATCAAAGGAGAGGTTTCTACGACAACAGTAGAAGGTCATTTGGGACACAGATACCCCAGGTGAATTAATAGTCTTTTGGACGAACGGACAATGGGAATACGAAATCTAACGGCCACTTTTAAGTCTTGACTTATAAGTAAGGGATATAAATCTAAGATGTTTTCAAGGTAATTGTATTGAGCCTGTATCATTAAATGTTAATACTGAATGTAAGACTTAAAGTATAGTTAATATCGAAAGTCCATATATTTATTTTTTTGCCAAGGCAAATTATCGCAGAACTCTCTCGGAGTTGATATCCATTTCTTTGTGAACATGTATGAGCGCCAACGATAGTCTGTCCTGTATCATGGTTGAACGGAGATACGTTTTCGGTCGCCGTAATGCACTAAATGACCGTTCAGTAGTTGATGTGGTTACTGGCATTGTAACTAGAATTGAGAAGATTGCGAATATTGAAGGATATAGTTCCTTATTAGTCACTGCTAGAGACGACATTAGAGATTTTGGCTTTAAACACCGCCCGACACGATAATCTGTAAAGACTAAAGACTATCCGTAATTCAATTTCAGAATATTTTTTTTGTGAAAAAAATGTGCAAGCAAATGATTTTTTGCGTAAAGGCAGCTACGCGCCTGAATATCATAACATTAGTTTTGTTTAGATTTACAGTTAAATTCCACTTATCGCAGTAAGTGTTGAGTTTGTCTAAACATTGTTGTAAGCCAGACTCTGATTCAGATATTAACACAAGGTCATCTGCATATAACAAACAAGATA
Organism: Mytilus californianus; assembly: GCF_021869535.1. Classification (NCBI taxonomy): domain Eukaryota; kingdom Metazoa; phylum Mollusca; class Bivalvia; order Mytilida; family Mytilidae; genus Mytilus; species Mytilus californianus. The sequence goes on along the minus strand of NW_026262745.1, from coordinate 80,416,029 downwards.
CATTTTTATCATTTAATATAGTAGGGTCACAAGAGCTGTCAAATATGTTAACTAAGTCATTTATATAAAGAAAGAACAATGTAGGGCTTAAAATGCACCCTTGCTTTACACCAACAGTGGAACTGAAGGATTGTGTTAACCCTTCACTAAACTTTACAGAAAATTGAACCTCCCTATACATGTTTTGTAAAATCTTATAAAATGATCCATTTATATTATAAGAACACAGTTTGTGAAAAAGTGCATTTTTATTTATTGTATCAAAAGCTTTTTTAAAGTCTATACAAAGCAGACAAAAATTTTCTTACAAAGGAAGATATTTAAACAATTCCAATGTCTACCAGAAAGAACAGCATCCGCAGCAGTATATATACTAATAGGAGCTGAGCCCATTGAGTCGATTTTAGACAAAAACATGCTAGCACTATTTCTCTCAATCTCTCGCCTGGATAGCTCGATAGAACGTTAAATATTAGAATGGGAATTGGAAATTAGTTCAAATTTTGACAACTCTTTTATTTGTCGTATAAATAAAATTTTGCAAAAATATCAATTGCCAAAAAGCAGAAGAAATTATGGAACATCCTCCATCAAAATATATGTGGAAAAAACAATTGAAGACATCAATAAATGAATACTGGTCTTCAATTTGGACAATAGAATGTAACACAAAATCAACACTTAAACATTTATCTCTTCAAAAAAATCCGGTCAATAATCCACATAACATTTGGAAATGTGTTAGAAATAACCAATATGACATAAAAAAGGCAGAATTCAAATGTAAGCTAGTAACTGGTACCTACATGCTCCAAAGTACTAGGGCAAACTTTAGTAAAAATGCTATTCAAACAAATTGCAAGCTATGCAATGAATCTGAAGAAACCTTGGAACATTTCCTACTACATTGCTTAAGTCTAACTGATGTTAGGCAGCGATATATGGATTAATTATTCAAAATGCTACGAGAAATAGAAAGGGGTGGTACAACAAATGTTATTAATAATGAACTACTTTTTTTTTAGTATTACTCAAAATTATATTAGACTGCTCAGCACTAGACATAATGAGTAATCAACCAATAGACAAGTTGCTAGATATAGAAAGGAAGACACAAGATTTATGCTACCATTTACACATGAAGCGTACACAACTTTTATGTGATATCAAGTGACATGAAAATATAACAGTAATATTAAATATAGTCTGAACAGTCTGCATGGAATGCCAAGCTAACTGGTTCAGTCTATAAATATCAGCATAAAAGATAATGCTATATAATTTTAACATTTGCCTTGGCAGGGCACCTATTGACTGGAAATCGTTAGGTTGTAAAATTTTTATTTATTCATATTGGTGAATCAAAGTGCCGTAATTTGTAACGTGTGAATAATATTATTTTATTTTTTTTTTTTATTAATATCTTTTAAAATATCATCAAAGACATTATAAACTTGTATTTTATTCACTTTAACTAACTAATTTTATTTTAAAATTATATATTTTTCATATCGTAAATATAAAAATATCCGCTTTTTCGGTTAAGTATTTAAAATTTTAATACTCATTCGATAAGTGGAGTGCTCCGATAAAACGGAGGAATATACCAGAACAGAACAGAACAGAACAGATGATTTCAAATTGAAAGCTTTGTCAATAATAGTCTTGAGTGTTAAAATATGATCACTCGTTCTGCAACCACTTCTAAATCCAATTTGTTCATTACAAACTATATTATTCTTTTCAAAAACTTTTCTAATCTATTCTGTAAAATTCTGCTAAAAAATTTCCCTAAACTATCGCCTTTTTATCAGTTTATTAGTCCAAGTAATCATGACTTCTTGAAAGGCGTTACATTAAAAAAATAGGACTAGATATGTCTCGGCCTGACAAAAAAAAAAAGCCTTTAACATTTGAAAAAACTCTGCATGCACATTGTGATCATTGATAAAGAATTTCTATTTCTATAGAGGGCGCCACTATCCCAACCGGATACAGTGTTGTCAAGATTGTTGATATGTATCAGCAACGATATGTTAACTGAATGAGTTTAGGTAATACTGAGGCTACACCTTTCAGAGTTGTTATTGAATATTGTCTGTTTATTTTTTTTCAAGAAATAGAAGAACAGATAGTCTATTATCAGTAGCATTGCATCATCATTTAATGTAGAACTTATATCTCAGGCTAATGAAAATTTAAATATTGACCAATTATGGAATAAATTCAAAGAAGGTAGTAATAAAATAATAGATGATAATGTACCAAGCAAAATAACTAAATCTAAGTACACCAACCCTTGGGCAAATAGGGATATAGACCATTTATGTAAAAAACAACGTAAAGCTTACAACAAAGCTAAAAAAACTGGTAAACAAGAACATAAAGATAAATATAAAAAGTTAAAAGCTACTGCTCAAAGAGAAATAAGAAGAGCCCAGAGCACGTACATGCAAGAAATAATTATCCCCCAGTTAGAAGAAATACCTAAATCTTTCTGGCAATTTATAAAAAGTAAAAAAACAGAAACATCTGGTGTTTCACCATTAAGAGGAAAGGATGGCTTATTATATAGTGAGCCGAATACACAAGCTAACATCCTAAATGAACAATTTAAAAAGGCTTTTACTACCGAAGATACATCCTCTATGCCAAATAAAGGTACAAGTCCCCACCCCACTATGCCAGACATATTTATTAGTAATAATGGCTTATTAAAGTTACTTAAAAACTTAAATCCACACAAAGCCACTGGCCCTGATAATCTGCCAGCATATTTTTTAAATAATTTTGCAGAAGAATTGTCTCCATTTTTGACATTCTTTTTCCAAAAATCTATTGATACTGGTAAAATCCCAACTGATTGGAAGCAGGCTAATGTTGTACCAATATTTAAAAAAGGTGACAAGCATAACGCTATTAATTATAGACCAGTTTCATTAACTGCAATATGTTGCAAAATTCTAGAACACATTATAACAAGCAACATAAGGAAACATCTTACAATTAATAACATATTAAATGATAGTCAACATGGGTTTAGAAGTAAAAGGTCTTGCGAGACCCAACTTATCATCAGTTTACAAGATCTTGCAAAATCATTGGGATATGGTAACCAAATAGATGTTATACTTTTAGATTTTTCCAAAGCTTTCGATAAAGTCCCCCATCAAAGATTAGCCCAGAAATTAAACTTTTATGGTATTAGGAATCAAAATTTAAATTGGATAAATGACTTTTTAGCTGACAGGCAACAGCAGGTACTATTAAATGGTGTTAAATCTTCAAAATTAGCTGTTGATTCTGGTGTCCCTCAGGGAACAGTTTTAGGCCCAACATTATTTTTACTCTTTATTAATGACCTACCCGAACATGTAAATTGCAATGCAAGACTTTTTGCAGATGACTGTTTATTGTATAGAAATGTTAATAATAGTTCTGATGCCAAATTACTTCAAAAAGATTTATCTAGTTTAGTACAATGGGAAGAGGACTGGCAAATGAATTTTAATCCTGAGAAGTGTTATGTTATTCATATTTCTAAAAAAAGTAAACCTTCCACTTTTGATTATAGATTGCACAATCATGTTTTAGGAGCAGTAAAAGACAGTAAATATTTAGGTGTAACTATAAGCCATGATCTTGATTGGGGAACACATATAAACAATATTACCTGTAAGGCAAATAAAACCTTAGGTTTTCTTCCTAGGAACTTAAAAAACTGCACACGTAAGGTTAAAAACCTTACGTACACATCACTTGTCCGTCCAGTCGTCAAATACTCTTCCCCTGTATGGGATCCGTACAAAAAAAACACATCACTCAGGTTGAGCAGGTACAGCGTAAGGCAGCCAGGTTTGTCTTCAATGATTATAAAGACAGATCACCTGGAGCAGTTTCAAATTTAATTAAATCATTGGAATGGGAAAATTTAGAAATAAGAAGGAAAAAAGCTAGATTAACTATGCTATATAAAATAAATTGGGGGTTAGTGGAAGTTCCTAAGGACAATTTAACAATATCTGATAGACGTACTAGGGGGAAACATAAATTTAGGCAAATATCAACAAATAAAGATTTCTATAAATTTTCTTTTTATCCTCGCACTATTTCGGACTAGAACTCACTACCTGAAGCAATAGGTATGTCTGACACCCTGGAATCCTTCAAAAGTGGCATATCCACTCTAACATTTGAAGGATCCACAACAGCTTATTAAACTACAAAGCCACTGTACATAATGTATATATGTTATTGTTAATGATTTTTCTTTGTCATATTATTTTTAAATTAAGTCCATATGTACATATATAGCACACAAGTTCCGGGAAGTTTTACACTCCTACCTAGGAGTCTACTCCCGTATTCGGAAGAAGTAGAAGAAGTAGTGTTTCATCGCCTTTTTATCAGTTTATTAGTCCAAGTAATCAATATTATCATGACTTCTTGAAAGGCGTCACATTAAAAAAATAGGACTAGATATGTCTCGGCCTGACAAAAAAATTGCCTTTAACATTTGAAAAAACTCTGACAACAACCAACCTTATTATTTTTATTTTAGCAATAAATTAAAGTGCATGCACTCGGTCTATGTTTCGTTGCTCTTGTTTTCTGTGTTCTTTTTCACTGTTTGAGACATGGTTATTGTTTTACCTGGAACATAATATTTTATTCAATAGAGGAAGTTTGCGTCTAAACAATATGATATCTTCAGACAAATTGTTTAACTTTATTTGTAAAAACTCTGTTTTGTTTGATGGGATTAAGTAAGGGAAATGCTGATTTTTCTGTAAATTGAACGTGCAGTGGGAAAATACCTGTGTGGGGACATGACGTCATTGCTTTATGACATCCTGAATTTTGGAAAACGTCCTGTTCGAAGACAAAGCAATGTCTAACCTTGCTTTATAAAATACAATTTCTTTCAAAAGAATTAAAAAAGATTGATAAATTTCAAAATTAAAGTCTATACGTCTCTTCAATACAGTGGAAGTGGTTGATTTCAAGTGACATAATTTTAAAAATAACACATTCAAGACAGGAAGAAGTCCATCAATATTAATAAACATATTTACACTTTTGGTATAAGCTGAATTTTGTCTTCGAATGACCTTAGATCTTCTCCGAATAACCTTCTGACGTCAAACAACAATCACTTTTTAATTATGACGTCAAATTTTTTAAATTGTGATGTCAAATTTTACAGGAACTTATGTGATTTTAATAATAATGATAATGGCGGACAAATTTGCATACAAGTGTCAATACGTCTATAGTGAATGGCGATGTGTTTGGTTTAATTGACATACCTTCTTCCTTTCTTGCTATACAAAACAAAATATAACATTAATGCCCTGATTAAAGTAAATTCTTTCATTTGATGACAAGATTTTAAAGTGGCGGTAACTACTGGTCATTGTTCCTTCAAAATTCTGCATACTTGGAACTCGTTTTTCGTTGTTTATCATAGGAATTTAAGTTCCGGTCTATGGTGCTAAACAGAACTTTTGTTAACCCTTTTCATGCTTTTTATGTTAAAAGAATATTTCCCAAAGAGTTCCTGTTAAAATCTATTTGAGAAAAACTGAGTTGCTGATGGTAACTGGTCCTCAACCAATATACTATTCCCAGGTTTTACTTTTTTTTTTTTAATAATATTTAATTATCTTTAAATATTTTTAAAAATATTTAAAGATAATTAAATATTTTTTATAATATTTAGAAATAAGAAGATGTGGTATGAGTGATATTCCTTTGAATTAAAGTGTATGAAAATATATGTTATAACTACTATCTTGTATTCTTGTATTGAAAGTTTGTTTTTATCCTTTAGTTTGATTGGAAAACTTTCTTGTCAGTGTCTCAACAAGGAACAAATAAGTCCATAGTAAAGGGTTCAATGTTGATAGTATTCATGTCATTTGTTGACCAGCTAAAATATTTGTTTTCTTTATTTATTGAATTCTCTGAGGAAGGCTGAATTTATGTCATACTGAGAGTCTGATACACAACTAAATGATTAATTCTATAAGTATTTATGCCCATTTAGATTATTGTATTCGAAGTAAAAAAAAACACAAACCAACACACATCCACGTGCATGAGTCCCAGATCAATGTCTCGATATGGTTTTGCAATAACAGGTAGTTAGATTCTCACTTAGTTTAATTAAAGCTAAAAATGACAGATTCATTTAGTGTGTATACTTGTATAGATAGAAATATACCCCAATGTGCAATCACCTGCCATTTCTCATCACTTGGCATCCGTCGTCGTCTGTTAATTTTACAAAAATCTTCTCCTCTGAAACTACTAGGCCAAATATAACCAAACTTGGCCACAATCATCATTAAGGTATCTAGTTTAAAAAATGTGTCCGATGATCCTGCTGCCAACCAAGATGGCTGACATGGCTAAAAATAGAACATAGGGGTAAAATGCAGCTTTTGGCTTACATCTCTTAAACTAAAGCATTTAGAGCAAATCTGACATGTGGTAAAAATGTTTATCAGGTTGAAATCTATCTGAGATGAAAATTTCAGACGAAATAAACACCCGTTGTTGGGTTGCTGCCCCTGAATTGGTATTTTTAAGGAAATTTTGCAGTTTTTGGTTATTATCTTAAATATTATTATAGATAGAGAAAAACTGTAACCAGCAATAATGTTCAGCAAAATAAGATCTACAAATAAGTCAACATGAAACTACTGAGACAAATTTAACCAAACTTGGCCACAATCATCATTAAGGTAAATAGTTTAAAAAATGTGTCTGATGACGCCACCTGCCAACCAACATGGCAGACATGGCTAAAAATAGAACATAGGGGTAAAATGCAGTTTTTGGCTTATATCTCTTAAACTAAAGCAAAAGTATAATGGTTGCATTATTTCATGCATCAATTGTAAACAAAAATATCAGGTGAGCGACACAGGCTCCTTGGAGCCTCTAGTTTTGCAGTAACATTGTATTTTGAAAATTATATGAGCTAGTTTTTGATGTAAACTTCAAAAATGATCAGTATGACAATAAAATTTAAAGATTTGAAATACTCTGAAAATTTCACAACCCTTTTTGGAGTTATTGCCACTGAAATGTTGCTTTTTACTGTTTTTTGTACATTTGGCTGTTATCTAGAATACTATAGGAACTAGATTAAAATGTAAATTGCAAAAATTATCAGCAGCACAAAAAGTAATTATAGTTTGTGCATATAAAAGTCCTAATTAGCAAACTGCTGATTTTTTTCATCAGGTGAGTGATACAAGCACATATGTGCCTCTTGTTATATGATGAATTCATAGTACAGTTTATACAATTGTTCATTAGCATGGTTAAATGAATAATTATCAAATGTTATTCAATTAATTGATTTATTTCATGGTACCATGAAGCCAGTTACTAAAATATTAGTCTTTAAGGACAAAATTATCTCAAAACTGAATTGTGACTATTTGTCCTGTTAGTTTCTGTCCTATTTTTGTTGTTAATAAAAGTACAGGAAACCATATAGGTACTACATACAACAAGAGTGCACACGCTGAAATGTCTCGCCTTCTTTACTAACCATTGATTTTATGTTGATAGTCCTAAATATAAAGCTTTACTACAAGTAACACATATCCAAGAAAATGAGGTCAAGTTCAGATAAACCAAACGTGAAATACATGTACACCTTACAATCATTCGATAAACCAAACATAGTTGATCTATTGCTTATAGATTCTAAGAAACAGTCTGAACCAAGAAAACTTAACATTGACCAATGAACCATGAAAATGAGGTCAAGGTCAGATGAACCATGCCAGACAGACATGTACACCTTACAATCAATGTATGCATTAAATATAGTTGACCTATTGCTTATAGTATCTAAGAAACAAACTTAACCATGAAAACTTAACATTGACCAATGAACAATGAAAATGAGGTCAAGGTCAGATGATACCTGCCAGACAGACATATACACCTTACAATCCTTCCATATATGACCGGACTGGATCGCATGTCAATAAGTGGGGGAACTAGCTGACATTCTGCGACCCAGTTCTGATCATATTATTTTGTAAGGGAACTAACTCTGAATAGTGATGGTAGAGCATAGGTAACGCATTGTCTGGTTTACTTTAATTTACCGCACAAGAAGTCAATAAAACACTAAGTTTGATGATTGTATATTAATTATTCTCGAACAGATAAGCATTCATAATTACAACACAAGTCATACATGTATACGAATATGCGACTAAGTCACCATGATGTGAACAAAGCCTGAAATTCTCTCATCCTCTAAATTACACAAAGTTAATATATATCCATGTCCCTTTCTAAACCCATTCTCCCAAATCTCAATAATCATTTAATGTATATCCTAGTTACTTGACCAATCAAAATACATAACTCCCAAAAAGGGGAGGGTAATCATTTTAATTCTGACTTTTGAACATATGGTGCCTTAGATACCTTTTTATCAATTACAATGTAAAGTTAAAGTATGAATTTTGTAACTAAAATATAACACTTCTATTGTATTTTATCTTAAATAGGAAATAGCTAATTACAGTCTTATTGTAATATTTTGAAGGTGCTAATAGCTTTACCTCAAGTTTACCTTAATCCCTAATCCAGAATTAAGAAAGACAGTCTAATTATGTTTTCTTTGAGATGTGAATTATAATTTATTTGCAATAAGCCCTTACTGAGTTTTGACATGTTGATATTCTAACACTTTAATTCATCCTAAAAGTAATAAAGAAAATATAGATTTATTTAATATTTTAAACAAAACTATTCAAAAATATTGCTAAGGAAAAATACCTCATTTTTCCTTGGTGATATACTCTCCCTTCTTCCAAAAAAGATTTTTTTTTTTTAAAGAAAGAAGAAGAAAAAAAAAAAAATTCTTTTCATATATGTACATAATATATAGAATACATGGCAACAAACATCAACATTATTTAACTTAACATTATATCCTTGCATGGCAAAGCTAATTATTTAAACAATAGTTAAAATACCATCATTTGTGAGAGTAAACACAACCTGAATTATGCACATGAATATCATTATGAATGTCATTGTATAGTCTTTGGAACACAGTCTTATGGTTTTGCTTCTTTTGAAACGAATCTTTTGACATGAATCTCCTTATGAACGTAATGAATAGTTATTTGAACACAGTCTTATGGTTTTGCTTCTATTGAAACGAATCTTTTGACATGAATCTATTGACAATTGTCTATTGGTTTGATTTCTTTTGGAACATATCTATTCTGTTGCGTGAAACACGAAAAATCTTCTGGAAACAAACAAACCTTCCTCTCAGAAGAGAGTGGTACCTGAAGGATGTTTTATCGGCGTAAACCAGTCGCCTGGTTTGAAGTCTCAATCCACATGATACTTCTGAATTTACATATGCTGGATGTAAATTCTGAATCCCAGTTCTGCATGGCGATTCATACCCGAAAATTTTGCTCCATACCAACCAGTCGCCTGGTTTGAAGTTTCAATCTGCATGAAACTTCTGAATTTTCATTATATGTAAATTGTGAATCCCATATTTGCATGGCGATTCATACCTGATAAATGGTTTTCCTGACCTTTGAAGTTTCAATCCGCATGAAACTGATGAAGTTTACATATGACGGATGTAAACTGTGAATTCCATATCCACATGGAGATTCACCTGACCAACTGATGTTTTACATCAACGAATGTAAAACTTTGAACTCCATATCCGCATGGAAGTTTCAAAAAGACACACATAGATTGCTTACCGTACATATTTTGAAATGTAACATGAAATCCATAACCTAATGGATTTTTCTTTATAATTGTTTGACAAGCATATTTAACCAGCGCTAGAATGAGGCTCAATATCATATCTCTTGTTCCCACGAGCAAAGCAGGGAAACTTGATTGCTGAACTGCAATTAACTTTGAAAATGTCTTGTATTCTGGTTCTTTTCTGTACTAGAATCCTCTGAAATAGTCTAAACTGTATTATTTCACAAAAGTTACTGAATCTTCTTCCATACTACTGAGTATTATGAGACACAGCTTACTTAAATCAACCTGTGACAATATATTTTGGCCTTAATACTTGAAATATTAATATCCTAACTGGAAATACTATTTAAATTCTTAACCCTTTGAAAAGCGATGAGCAGAGTCTTCATGAATGGAGTAACGTTTAGTATCTACATGCACATAGCATCAATATTATTCTTGAGTTGAGACATGAATTAATTGAACACTATAAAGTACAACCCTTAAGGGTAACTAACACCTTACTTAAGTAATATAGGGTAAAAAATAATTTTTCGACTTTAATAACTGACTGACTAGATATTTATAACAATACTTCAAAACCAAAAATAACAATGATGTATTGAAATCCCAAAAATTTAAATGAAAAATGAATTTTCTTAATTTGATATCAATTCAGTATGAAGTCGTCACTTTCACACCGAACTGCCTGTAAGAAGTAAGGTTTGGTTGACGAGACCAACCCTTACTCTACAGTATATAAATGTACCCAAATATTTGTCATCACTTTTAACAATCATTGTTATTTCTAATTTATTTCTATAACTTTATTTTAGTGTTGAATGATAACAACAACAAAAATTACATTACTATTGAAAAAAAAATGAATTCCATGGTCTCTGTCTAGGACAAGAGCATGAACAGTGCTGAGATAAGTAAATAGATTCTTAAAAACTTAAACGAGCATGTCTTTTGCAGAACAAAAGCTCGATAAAAGCAGAACCTATAACCTACCCAGTTTGGTAAGGGATTAGTAAAGGCTTGGATCATTGCCATTGACCCTTGCATAATGTTCAATTAGTTTTAATCTGAACCTGTTAATGCCATGACAAGATGAATATTGAGTGGGTATTGCTCTTCGTGTTGTAGGTGTAAAGTGATGCAAAAACTTCATTGTTTCAATATCAAACTGTGATACTGGAACAAAATCATTTGGTTGTACTGGATTTAGAGAATTTGCACACATATTTTCTTCTTGTTTGAGAACTTTTAAGAACTGCCTGAACACATCAGGCCTTAAATCATCACTCATAAATAGAGTACTTCTTGGGCCTTTACAGACATTACCATTTGAATACTTTACTAAATATCTGGACTCTTTTTGATCTTTGTCTAATGTAACGCTTACAATTCTTTGATTAAGTACTTGACTGAATTTTTGACAATTTCCCTTGTTTTGAAATGAATTTGGTTTTGTTTTTGGAAATGCCTTATTAGATTGTATGACTTGAACCGAATGACTTTTAGCTGACTCAAAAAACTTGTGTTTCCCTGGACGCTTACGTTTTCGTCCTTTTGCATTGTATTGTCTATGGTAATCCTGTTTTAAATTTTCTGGAATACGTGATCCATCTTGCCAACTAGTTCCTGGTTTACCAGTGAATTTGACTTTGTATATAGGTCTACCCTGATAAAGACTATACTCAACAAGTTTTTCAATTTCATTGGACTGAAATGCTATATTCTGAGGGTTTTGTGATCTGGTTTGATTTTGTGATGTCCCTTGGTTTGATTTTTGTGAACTTTTGACCTGTGAATTATGTTTGTCAGGAATACTTGTATCATTTTGAACTGAATTTTGAGTCTGAACTTCATTTTGTGTGTGATTATTGTTTTCATTTTGCATGTTTTGTGAATCAGTAAGGTCATTATTATGCTCAACATGTGTGGCTTCGTCATTATCTTGCTCCTCTGCATCAAGAAGAATGTCTTCATATTCAGGCAGCAAATAATTTGGCCGGTCCAGGGGATTATGATAGTCTTTCAGTCTCTTAGCATGTACTAATGCCTTAACCTCTTTTTGTGTTTCTGTGTTTTTAATCTTAAAGGTATTATTTGGCCCTTTGTACAGAATTCGGTAAGGACCTGTCCATCTTTGAACTAATTTGTGAGACTTGCCTTTTGGTGTTCTGCTACAATATAGCCATACTTTTGCCCCAGCAACGAAAGTTGGTTGAACTGCTTTTTTGTCGTGTTGAGTTGTATATTTGTCTTGTTTTTCTTTCTGGTTTTTAGCTGCAACTTCACGGTAGAGTTTTAATCTGTTCACCAATTCATTAACATGTTGTCTAGTTTCCCTTGGCATAGTTTGTTTTGGTATTAAGGACACATCAATAGGCAGCCTCATTGGCTGTCCAAACAGTATTTCAAATGGTGAGAATTGAGTTGACTGTGTTGCAGGTGTGGACCTGTAAGCCATCATGATTGGAGGTATATAATCTGACCAATCTGTCTGTTCTTTGTTACAATAGGAACGAAGGGATTGAATGATATAAGAATTCATTCTTTCACAGGCAGCATTGGTTTGAGGGTGATAACTACTGGTATAATGTCTAGTAACATCGCATAACTCACAAAGAGCTTGAACAAGCTTGGACATGAAATTGGCACCACGGTCAGATATGATACAACGCGGACTTCCCCAGCGGCATATTATTTCATTAAATAGTACTTTAGCAACCACCTTAGCTTCCATTGATTTTAAAGGAAACGCCTCACACCATTTTGAGTAACTATCAACAACCAAAAGCAGGTATCTATGTTTGTCAGGTGTTGTTGATAGCTCTAAAAAATCCATATGCATTCTTTCAAACACATTTTCAATTGGCAAAGGAGTAAGGGGTACTGGTCTCTGATGTTTAGAGTTCTTTGATTTCTGACACTGCTCACATGTTCTAACATACTTGTCTATGTCGGAATACATATTTGGCCAATAGTATTTTAACCGTAAGGAAGCATGATTTCTTTCAACACCTGGATGAGCTGCCATTTTACTATCATGGTAACATAACATCACGTCATGGCGCAGAACAGTTGGAACACAAAGTTGTTTTACGAAATTGTGGCCTGGAGGAAGTTTTCTTGAATTCTCTGAAACCATATGGTATAAAATGCCTTCAATAATTTCATAATGGTATGCCTTTGCAACAAGAGATCTTGCCTTCTGAACCTCATCTGGAACAAGTCCTTTTAGTTTATAGTCAAAAATTGGTTTGAAGTCTGGACAGTTTCTTTGTAGCTGGTACAAGGTTTGACGTGTTGGTAACATCTCATCAGGATCTTTAACTTGGTCCTCATCAATAGCTAGAACTTCCGGGATTCGGATGCTGTTTTGCCAGCCAAACTCAAAGGTGACTGCTATATGTTCCTTTCTTTCAGCATGTAGTGAACCAATCTCTGGAAGGTCATCATCAGATTGGTATTCCTTGTCTTGGCTATCTACAGGATAATCTCTTCGTGACAATGCATCAGCATTTTGGTTCTGGGTACCTGGTCTATGAATAATGTCGAAAGTGTACTGCTGTAGAAACAATGACCAACGCCCAAGTCGTCCAGTAGCATCTTTTGAATTATTTAGCCATCGCACGGTTATACTATCAGTGTAAACTGTAAACTGATTGTTTGCTATATACGGTTTGAAAGTTTTTATAGCTTCAATTAGAGCTAACCCTTCTTTGTGATTGATATGCCAACGTTTTTCTTGATCTCTTAAACCTCTACCTCCATATGCAATAACTTTTTCTAGTCCTTCATGATCTTTTTGACCTAATACATAACCAATTGCTGAATCTGACGCATCTATTGACAGGAAAAACTCTTTTTCAAAATCAGGAAATGCAAGAATTGGTGCAGTTGTCAGTTTTTGTTTTAATGTATTGAATGCATCATCTTGTTTTGTTGTCCAATCAAATTTTACATCTTTCTTTAATAGTGTTGTAAGAGAGGAACAAATTTTACTGTAGTTTTGAATAAACTTTCTGTAATAGTTGCACATACCCAGAAAGCTACGTAGTTGTTTGACTGTTTTTGGTATGGGATATTCAGAAACTGCAACTGTTTTAGATTTGTCAACCTGTATGCCATGTTCAGAGATAATGTGTCCTAAATATTTAACTTGTTTTGCGGCAAAATGACATTTGGAGGGTTGTAAAGTTAATTTTGCTTGTTTTAGTTTTTGAAATACCAGATTTAAATGTTCCAGATGTTCATTAAAGTTTTTGGAAAACACTAATATGTCATCTATGTATATAAGTGCAACCTTCCAATTTAGTTCTTGTAAGACTTTAGTCATTAACATTTGAAATGTTGCAGGTGCATTTGTTAAACCAAAACACAATCTCTTAAATTGGTATTGACCTTGTGGTGTCATGAAAGCTGTTTTGTGTTTTGACTGTTCATCAAGTGGCACCTGATGAAATCCGCTAGCAAGATCAAGCGAACTGAAAATTTTAGCTCTTGAATAGCCAACTGTATCAACAACCTCTTCTATTTTAGGAATTGAGAAAGAAACTTTTTTAGTGACCTCATTCAATTTTCTGAAGTCTAAAACGAATCTGTATGTATTGTTTGGTTTTTTCACTAAGATTACACTGCTATGGTAAGGAGACATTGATTCTTCTATGATGTCATTTTCTTTGAGATTTTTGATTTGTGTCTCTATAACTTCTTGCATTTTTGGTGAATATTGAAACCGTTTAGATCTAACTGGTGCTTCATTTGTTGTTTCAATGTTGTGATAATGCAGGTCTGTTTTGCCTAATTCAGAAGCATCTTTTGCGAAAACACACCTATTTGTTCCTATTAATTTTAGAAGTTTTTGATGTTGCTCTTTTGTTATGTTAACCGAATCAATTTGAGCATTAAGATTTAATGCCTCTTTAATGGGGTCTTGAAATTGAACATCAGATTTTGAATTGTTATCTAAGGCACAGATTGGTTTTGTGGGTGATTTCCAAACTTTTGAAATTGGTGAATTTGCCTTTATAACAATGTCTTCATTTGTTGGATTTAGCACTCTGTAATAGACTTTTGCATCTTTGACTAGACTGAGACAATTAGAACCTAATATTTGTCTGTTCATCAAATTATCGTGTGGCTCTAACAGCACTGTTGTATTTGTTGGGAATTTATTGATGGAAAGTTGAATATCATTTTCTGTATATGCTTTTAAAGTGAGTGTTTTGTTTGTTTTTGCAATGAAGTATCTCTCTAAATTCTTTCCAGACTCTAAGGCAGCAATAGTAAAATGATCATGAAATGAAACAATACGATTCGAAAAATTTATGTTTGCCTTATGAGTAGTCAAAAAATCTTGACCAAGGATTAAGTGAAATCCAACATCTCTTAAAATATAAAAAGAAAAGGGCATAACTAATTCATTGACATCTATGTCCAAATCAATTTTCCCTTTAACATTATGTACAGTATTACATACTCCACGAATTTCATGTAAATCTGTAATATTTATGTCTGGTAATTCTTATTTATAAAATGCCCTTCTAAGAAGTTGCTCATTAATAACAGAGATTGTAGCACCAGAATCTACAAGAGCATTAATATAAATATTACCTAACTTAACTCTTATCTTATTATTATTTACAATAGCTGTTTCTACATTAGCCATGAAGTTGTTTTTGAACTCAAAAGACTTTGCCATTTTAATAATATAATATTAGACTTCAGGAGGGATGAGAAATATAAGCCTTATCACTTATCAGACCTAATTATATGTTCAATAAATTAAATAATTATTATTATATAAAGTGTCACAGGTGATTTAATACTAGGCTGTACTCACCCTCTGCAGTTACCAAGGAATAAGTAAATAGTTAAATTCCTATACGGTTTCCTGTCCTGGAGGTCTTCTATATTATGGCACTAGTCTTTAAAGTTCAGAGAGCATCTTCTTCACGGGAAACAAAACCGGGTCCTCGAACCACTCTATGACCGGACTGGATCGCATGTCAATAAGTGGGGGAACTAGCTGACATTCTGCGACCCAGTTCTGATCATATTATTTTGTAAGGGAACTAACTCTGAATAGTGATGGTAGAGCATAGGTAACGCATTGTCTGGTTTACTTTAATTTACCGCACAAGAAGTCAATAAAACACTAAGTTTGATGATTGTATATTAATTATTCTCGAACAGATAAGCATTCATAATTACAACACAAGTCATACATGTATACGAATATGCGACTAAGTCACCATGATGTGAACAAAGCCTGAAATTCTCTCATCCTCTAAATTACACAAAGTTAATATATATCCATGTCCCTTTCTAAACCCATTCTCCCAAATCTCAATAATCATTTAATGTATATCCTAGTTACTTGACCAATCAAAATACATAACTCCCAAAAAGGGGAGGGTAATCATTTTAATTCTGACTTTTGAACATATGGTGCCTTAGATACCTTTTTATCAATTACAATGTAAAGTTAAAGTATGAATTTTGTAACTAAAATATAACACTTCTATTGTATTTTATCTTAAATAGGAAATAGCTAATTACAGTCTTATTGTAATATTTTGAAGGTGCTAATAGCTTTACCTCAAGTTTACCTTAATCCCTAATCCAGAATTAAGAAAGACAGTCTAATTATGTTTTCTTTGAGATGTGAATTATAATTTATTTGCAATAAGCCCTTACTGAGTTTTGACATGTTGATATTCTAACACTTTAATTCATCCTAAAAGTAATAAAGAAAATATAGATTTATTTAATATTTTAAACAAAACTATTCAAAAATATTGCTAAGGAAAAATACCTCATTTTTCCTTGGTGATACATACAACAAATATAGTTGATCTATTGCTTATAGTTGAAGAAAAACAGACCAAAACACAAAAACTTAACACTGAGAAATGAACCGTGAAAATGAGGTCAAGGTCAAATAAAACCTGCGAGACTGACATGTACATCATAAAATATTTCCATACACCAAATATAGTTGACCTATTGCCTATAGTATTAGAAAAAAAGACCAAAACTAAAAAACTTAACTTTGACCACTGAACCATGAAAATGAGGTCAAGGTCAGATGACACCTACCTGTTGGACATGTACACCTTACAATCATTCCATATACCAAATATAGTAGACCTACTGCTTATAGTATCTGATATATGGACTTGACCACGAAAACTTAACCTTGTTCACTGATCCATGAAATGAGGTCGAGGTCAAATGAAAATTGTCTGACAGGCATGAGGACCTTGCAAGGTACGCACAAACTAAATATAGTTATCCTATTACTCATAACAAGAAAGAAATTAACATTACAAAAAATGTTGACTTTTTTTTTCAAGTAGTCACTGAACCATGAAAATGAGGTCAAGGACAATGGACATATGACAGACGGAAACTTCGTAACATAAGGCATCTATATACAAAGTATGAAGCATCCAAGTCTTTTAGCTTCTAGCTTCTAAAATATAAAGCTTTTAAGAAGTTGGCTAACGCCGCCGCCACTGCCGCCGAATCACTATCCCTATGTCGAGCTTTCTGCGACAAAAGTCGCAGGCTCGACAAAAACTAGGAATTCATAATAATTCAAGATTTCATGGATACAGGTAAACCACAAATTTAAATGTTCAATGGAGTACACATTTTCTAGACTTTGGTAAATCCACAAAATCAGATATCCACAAAAATACATGTTTTCCTAAATCCACAAACATAGATGCACCTACAGTACATGACAACAACACGAATACAGGAACATTTTTTTTAGTAATTACAACACAAATTCAGGGAAATAATGTAATGACAACACACACATACAGGGAAATAATGTAATAACAACACACAAATATAGAAACTCCATAAATCATCTGACCCTAACATCTCTGGAAAATTCAAAAATCAAATAACCGTAGTTGTACTTAAAAGTTAATCAGATCATAACCTGAAGACAACATCAATACAAATAATTGTAATTTTTGTGGGTAAAAAATACATGAAGAGAAGATCAATTAGTTAACTTAAACATAATGCTTTATTGAAATTTCAATTATTTATTCATCATTAATAAAGTGTAAAATATAAAAATTGACTTGGATTTAAAAACATGTTATATATAATATATTAAAACATAGGTTTACAAGAAGTAAATAAATACATGATATACCGGGGTATGATCATATATGTGTACATAAACATTTGAATTTCTGTTGTCTACATTTATTTTTCAGTGTTGGCCATTCAAAATGCTGGTATTTTTCTGTATTGTTATATCTACATTATTATGCATACCTATGTTGATGCGATATTGGATTAAACAGCGATCAAAGAATTTACTACCACACTTAAGGAAAAAAGGGGAGATAACTGTTGGATTTTTCCATCCATATTGTAATGCTGGTGGAGGAGGAGAAAGGGTACTATGGACAGCTATCAGAGCTTTACAGACCAGGTAACTATGGACAGCTATCAGAGCTTTACAGAACATTCACTTCATGTATGGACAGCTATCAGAGCTTTACAGAACAGGTAACTATGGACAGCTATCAGAGCTTTACAGAACAGGTAACTATGGACAGCTGTCAGAGCTTTACAGAACAGGCAACTATGGACAGCTATCAGAGCTTTACAGAACATGCAACTATGGATAGCTATCAGAGCTTTACAGAACAGGTCACTACATGTATGGACAGCTACATGTATCAGAGCTTTACAGAACAGGTAACTATGGACAGCTATCAGAATATTACAGAACAGGTAACCAGGGACAGCTATCTTTGCTTTACATAGCAGGTTACTAGGGACAGCTATCCGAGCTTTACAGAACAGGTAACTAGTTACAGCTTTCAGAGCTTACAGGTTAGGTTACTATGGACAGCTATCAGAGCTTTACAGAACAGGTTACAATCTCACACATATGATATTTAGCTTTCAATGAAAATTGTCCATAAATTTAAAAAAAAAGAGACAGAATAAAAGTTTGTCATTGCTACTATTAATAATGACTACTGCTATTACAACAAAAAATAAGGACAAAATATTAAACCCAAAAAATTGTTTAAATGCTGTTAAATCCGGGGCCAATTACATCAAAAACATTGAAACTATGTGATGCTCATTTATTATTATGGCTAATGGTCCCTACTAATACATATTTATTGTTTTACTTTTGTCACCAACATTAATGTTGAATCCTGCTTTGTACTTGGCCTGACATGGTTAGCAGATTTTAAACCAGCATGTTCACAAGGTAACAGTATAGATCAAAGGACATCATATACTAAGATGATTCAGTATGGCATAGAAGGAAAATATTGAATAGGATTGCAAAAGTTTGAATCACTTGATTTTAACTTATCAATGTATTTCAAAGCAGTAACACAAGGGCTGTCACATGTGGAACAGGATCTTCTTACCCTTCTGGAGCACCTGAGATCATCCCCTCGTTTTGGTGGGGTTCGTGTTGCTCAGTCTTAAGTTTTCTATGTTGTGTTATGTATTTTTTGGTCGTTTTGGTCATTTTCATTTTTTTTGCCATGGCGTTGTCTATTTGTCTTGGACTTATCAGTTTGAATATCCTCATGGTATCTTCGACTTCTCTTTTGGATATGAATATTTGTTTGTAATATTGTCTACAATCAAAAGTCTTATTTATATACCTTCTAGATCTATATTGGTTTGACCCAAGTACTGAAATTGATTAATAGAAATTAGTCATTGTTCCTGTTAGCTTCTTCTTCTGTCAACAATGAGGCCTTAAACCTCATTTCATACAAGGTATTGTGAAATATTTGTGTTTAATGTGAACTGTGTTTTCTTGTTTTTACAGATATCCCAGAATTCAATGTATTGTTTACACAGGAGATACTGAAGCCACTGGATCAGACATAATACAGAGGGCCAAACAGAGGTTTAACATCAGTATCACCTCTCCAGTACAATTTGTTTTTCTTACAAAAAGATATTTGGTAGAAGCTCAGAAGTATCCATACTTTACATTGCTAGGACAAAGTTTAGGGTCTATGCTGTTAGGATGGGAAGCTCTAATGAAATATGTTCCGGATGTTTATATTGATAGTATGGGATATGCCTTTACACTACCATTATTTAAGTATTTAGGAGGATGTAAGACAGTTAGTTATGTTCATTATCCTACCATCAGTACTGACATGTTACAACGTGTATCAGATAGAACTCAATCACACAATAACTCTTCATTCATCTCACGAAGTGCCACACTTAGCTGGGCTAAATCTCACTACTATAAAATGTTTGCATGCTTGTATGGAATAATGGGTAGGCGTTCAGACAAAGTCATGGTGAATTCTACATGGACATTTAATCACATTCAAAGGCTATGGAAAGTTGCAGACAGAACATACATCATTTATCCTCCCTGTGATATTTCAGAGTTTACCAAAATTCCTCTGACAAACTGTCATGTGCAGAAAACAATAGTGTCTATTGCTCAGTTTAGACCAGAAAAGGATCATGGTTTGCAAATACGATCGTTTTCTAATTTTCTGAAAAGTCATACAAAAGATAAACAGATTTACAAGCTACTTTTAGTTGGAAGTTGTCGTAACGAAGGAGACTCAACAAGAGTGAAAGAACTGAGAGATTTATGTACCCTGTTAAACATTGAAGATAATGTAGAATTTAAGTTAAATGTTAGTTTTGAGGAGCTTAAAGATTTGATGTCAACTTCTCTGATAGGAATTCATACTATGTGGAATGAACATTTTGGCATAGGTAAATACCAGTATTATATTGACCAAACTGAATTGGGAAAAAAATTTCCATTTCTCAAATTTAAACATTTTAAATCAAAACTAATTTGAACATGTTGTGTTTTTTTTTTTTATTCTTGTTTCAAAATTCCAATAGGGAACACATATAACATTGAACTAATCAAACAAACCATTTTTATACGCCCGTTTACGGGACGTATTATGGTATACGGTTGTCCGTCTGTCTGTCCGTCCGTCGTCAACATGTCGGACAATAACTCAAAAACGCTTTAACCAATCTGCATGAAACTTTGGTGAATTGTTTATATCTATTGACGTGAGCTCCCTTTCGTTTTTTATAAATTTTAGATTTTAAGTTTCCAAGTTATGGGGTTTTATTCATTAAAAAAGGGGGATTTTCCAGTTTTTGGACAATAACTCAAAAATACTTTCACCAATTTGCAAGAAACTTTGGTGAATTATTCATATCTATTGACATGAGCTCCTTTTCGAAAAAAAAGGTCAGTGGCCGAAACGTCCCAAAAATGGTTTCTGTTCTCTAACTTTAGTTTGCCTCAACCAAATGTTATGAAACATATACACAATGTTTATTACCACAAAACACAGATCATGATTGAATTTTGGTGGCGTCACTTTTACTGTTCTAGAGTTATGCCCTTTTACAAATGGAAAAATTGCTGAATTTTTCGTTTCTGTTCTCTTTCTTAAGTTTGCCTCAACCAAATGATATGAGACTTATACAAAATGCTTAATACTACAAAACTCTGATCAAGTACAAATTTGGGTTGTGTCACTTCTACGGTTCTTGAGTTATGTCCCTTTATAATGTTATATGCAAGCAGGGGTATTATCTGTGTCCCATGGACACATTCCCTATTTATTTTTAAACAAATTATCTTGGAAAAATGTACAAAATAGTGAATCCTCATTAGCAGTTTGCATTGCCTATTTATTTGTTAACCACTTAATAATAACAAAGTTTTGAAGTGGTAATTCCAGGTATAGCACTTAGGTCCAAGGCACTATAATATATGTGATAGTACATGTATATAAAGTCATATATTTTTTTACTTCATATTAAAAAAAAAGTTTAATATGTTTTATTTATTTGAATGGCTAAGTTTTACTATAAAACATGTGTACACAGACTTTGAAAGAAAATCTTTTATCTTATCAAAATCTTCAGCAATGTACTGGTATTGAAATATAAAAATATATAAAAAAGATAAACATCCCTCTATATCATGTCTATCAGCTCACTTATTAGTCCCCTACCGACGAAGTCGAAGGGGACTTTAGGTTTGCACTCTGTCCATCTGTCTGTCCGTCTGTCTGTCCTTCTGTCAGTCCGGCAAATCAGCTTTCCACACTTTTTTCTTCATGCTTGAAGATATTGATTTGATATTTGGTATATTGTTTTATCATGACAAGTTTCAGATCAAGTTCGAATTTTGTTCCGGTCTGATAATTTAGTCCAGAGTTATGGACCATATCTAATGTTAGAGTACTATGTTAAACCATATTTCTGTACAAAGGGAGATAACTCATTTTTTAAAAGACATTCATTGTTAAATTATTTGAAGAATTTTTTAGCAGGTTTGTTTGTTATTTAGTATAAACTAATTTTCTGAATGCTATATATATATAAAGAAAAATTTATGAAGCGAAATCCTTTAATTAGATAATAATTTATTTTTATTAATGTATATATTTCAATACATTACATTGTGTAGATAAATGTTGTTGACATTTTATAGGTAAGTTACAAATCTATATTAGTTTGTGACAAATGAAAGAAAAAATATTTGGAACTATTAATTATATTTGATTATAATTTGAAAATAGATATACACTGTATTACATCATATCTAATTTTAGAGAACTATTAAACATATCTAATGTTTTTTTCACTCATAAAATCAGTTTTCCACACTGTTTTTAGTCATGCTTGAAGATATTGACATGATATTTACTTTTTGTTTACACCATGACAAGTTATAGAACAAGTTAGCATTTTGTTCCATTAAAACGAATTTTTACCTGGTAGGGGACTATGTATTGCCATGCAATACTCTCAGAATGCTTGTTATTCATGTGATTCATGATTCTGTGTTGATTGTTTATTAAGATCACGATTGGGAAACTTTGGCATTAAAACCAGAAAGTTAATTAGTAGGCAAATTTTCACTGAATGAAATATATTTTGTCAATTATATGTTATTGATTCTGAATAAATGTTAAAAATCGTGCATAAAGGACTTAGTTTAGTATATATACATGCATTGGTTCAATTATTTCCTTAACATTATAATTTCAAGAAACTCATTTCATAAGACTTTAATTAAGTGACAAGCATGTAATTTTACGCTTTTCCCTCTGGCTGTTTTCCCCTAATTTTTAATGTCTTCATTTTTCTTCAGAATTTGAATTCAGTTAACAGAGACTATTATTAGACATCTACCATTAACACAAAATTCCCTAAATGTCGGAAATATTAAGATATTTTTTTAACTCACTTTGTTTTTTTATGGTTGGCTTTTCAAAATTTTACTGAATGACTCTGTGATATTCAATTTGGAAATGTTTAGTTTTTATATATGCCTGTTGAATTCCATAGTCCTTCCATCCATTCGTCCGTCAACACTTTGTATGAGAACTCAAATTTGCTTTAACCATTTCTCAATGTACTTTTAACACAACATTAGGATTAACCGAAGAAAATTCTATTGATTTCAAAATTTTTTGGCTTTGTTGTATCAAGAGTTACAGGACTTTAAACCATTAGATTTAAGGCAATTTTATTTTACTCCAGTATTTCCTGTATTGATTATTCAAGGCTTTACATAATTGTTGGGATTGATAAAAGAAAGCTTTAATATTTTTTACAAAAAAGAAGCAAATTTTTCACATGTTGTACCATAACTTAAGTTACTTAGATTGATATACTGGAAACTTTACATAATTGTAGGAATTGGTGAACATAACAATGTTTGATGAAAGAAAAAAATTCTGATATTTCATTTCAGAGTTGTTGGACTTTGCATTGGCTTTCAGATAAAAAAAACACATTTTTTAAATGTCATGCACTATCTCTAGTATGCTTGGATCAAATTATTACAAACTTAACACTTGGGATTGGTGAATATAGACTTGTTTTTGATTTTTGAAAACTTTCTGGTTTTTCATTCCAGAGCTTTCACAGACATATTTGATGCAATATTTATATACGCCCAAGGGTTAATGGTACATGTACATGTATCCTCATGCATGTTTCATTTTATTTGCTTATGATTCAATGCCTTCTAAATATTCCTTTTTTTCTTGCAACAATTTCAAAATGCACAATAAGGGTGTATCAAGCTGCTAATTATTTGTGGTCTTAAAGAATAATACATGCATATTAATTGTTAAGATACATAAACAGAATGTGAGGTTATGACTTTTTCAGGAGTTGTGGAGTTAATGGCAGCAGGAACTATTATATTGGCCCATAATTCTGGTGGCCCAAAGCTTGATATTGTCACAGACTATAATCACCAAAAGACAGGATACCTGGCAGCTGATGAAGATTCATATGCTGCAGCCATGGAAACGATATTTAATTTGAAAGATGAGGAAAGACTGGTCATTAGACAAAATGCTAGACTATCTGTAGAAAGGTTCAGTGAAGGTGAATTTGAAAGAGGATTTTTGATGGTGTGTGAATCCTTTTTAGTAAAAAATCTATGAATTATCTCCATAATTCCTGATAATTCTTTACATTGATTGTCTTTACTAATGCCATTTTGAAAAT
This sequence comes from Mytilus californianus, assembly GCF_021869535.1. Taxonomy (NCBI): domain Eukaryota; kingdom Metazoa; phylum Mollusca; class Bivalvia; order Mytilida; family Mytilidae; genus Mytilus; species Mytilus californianus. Next base: position 80,391,690 of record NW_026262745.1, on the reverse strand, counting down.
CTTCTTAAATATTTTTTTCCTATTTAAAGCAAGAAGAAAAGAAAATGTGATGGTAAAAGTCAATGAGAAAACAATACAACAATACAGTTGATTAAAAAGTCATCCTAATCTCGCATTGCAATCTACAAGATGCTATATGACTTCCTGTCCCCTTAGTCTACTTGTGAAAATATTCAAAAAGTCTAAAGCAGTTCCTAAGACTTAAATCAATCAAAGCACTATTCCTTTATTGAAAACATACAGTTCAAATCACAAAACAATACTTATCATCCAGCTGATTTGTGCATATTTTTAGAAGAATTATGGGTTTGATGATAAAAGCATCAAACTTTGCACAATTGTAGATATATGTTTGGTTGTCAATTTAAGCTATGAACCCACTCTGAAAAATCCAATATTGTGGCAATTTTCAATATGTCTGCCAATCAGTCCAAATTTCACAACCATGTATAATTAAAAGCAAATAATATTCAAACAAAATGTTTTAAAAACATATAAAATGTAATCTAACGTTTCTAGTAAGTCATAACGTTATATTAGACTTTTCATTTTTTTTTCCTTCTAAATGGCGGAAAATTTCAAAATGGCCGCCAAAAGTGAAAATAAACAAACTAAGACAAGGCTTTGCTGATATTACTTCCATTGAATTGCATTTTGCAGTTCATACAATATTCTAGGAATTGCATTTCCATAATATATGGACGGTGCTTGCAAGACAATTTAAGCAGATATCCCATAAATTGTAACATTCGAACGTTTTCAGGACGCCATCAGGATTTGTTTGACCGTTAAGTACCATCTGAGTCACAAATGATAATAGATATGTACCACTTATCCTTGCCACAATCCTTTCTTTTTCATTGATTGTGGTAACGTCAGGATGATCAATCAAAATGACTAATCGCCAAATTTCTATTTGCAATGAGTAACATCACGAGTGCGACTAGTTAGCTAGAAACTCAGTGATACAACCTTTGGGAACACCGGCGTTGACCCCTAGTTTTGATGAAAAAGGACTTGTGTTGTTTATACTTTCAATGTTGTGTTATTTGTTCTTTATTTTTCAATGTCTGTGTTGTCAACCAGTGAAAGTTTTTATTATCCATCGTACAGGCACAGGAAACCTTAGGGAACGACCATTTAACTTCAAGGGGGTTATGGTTTTTTCCTAAAAAAATATTGTGGTCTCCCCAATTTGATGAACGAAAAATATCGTGGTCAAGCAGATGACAAAAAAAAATATTCTGAATCCAGATTTTCTTCATACCTTATAATAGTGTTAAATTTAGAATAAAATAATTTGATTGATAGCGTCGAAAAACTAAAAAAAAAATGTTCTGACTCAGACAAAAAACCATAACCACCCCTTGAAGTTAAATGGTTGCTCCCTTATTTGATTTCAAACGTTCACATTTGGTCAAGTTTTATATAATTTACATGTACCAATGGTTTTTATACGACCGCAAAAAAATTTTTGTGGTCGTATATTGGTATGACGTTGGCATCGTCATCGTCGTTGTTGTTGTTGTCGTCGTCCTGCGTCGTCCGAAGACACATTGGTTTTCGCACTCTAACTTTAGTTTAAGTGAATGGATCTCTATGAAATTTTACCACAAGGTTCAATACCACAAAAGTAAGGTTGGGATTGATTTTGGGGGTTATGGTACCAACATTAAAGGAATTAGGGGCCAAAAAGGGGCCAAAAATAAGCATTTTTGTAACTTCCAGACAAAACTTGTGTGTTAGTGTATGGATCTCTCTGACATTGTACCACAAGGTTCCATATCACAAAGGGAAAGCTGGAATTGAGTTTGGGGGTAATTGCCGAAACGTTTAGGAATTGGGGGCCAAAAAGGGACCAAAAAAAAGCATTTTTCTAGTTTCCAGACAATAACTTGTGTTCAAGTGTATGGATCTCTCTGAAATTGTACTGCAAGGTACCATACCACAAAGGGAAGGCTGGGATTGATGATGGGGGTAATTGCCTCAATATTTTAGGAATTAGGGGCCAAAAAGGGGCAAAAAACAAGCATTTTTCTAGTTTCAGGACAATAACTTGTGTGTAAGTGTATGGATCTTTCTGAAATTGTACTACAAGGTTCCATATCACAAAGGGAAAGCTGGGTTTGAGTTTGGGGGTAATTGCCCTAAACGTTTAAGAATTCGCGGCCAAAAAACACATTTTTCTAGTTTCCAGACAATAACTTGTGTTCAAGTGTATTGATCTCTCTGAAATTGTACTGCAAGGTACCATACCACAAAGGGAAGGCTGGGATTGAGTTTGGGGGTGATGAATCATAAGGGGGTACAAAAAATTTGGGGGGGGATTTTTTTTTTTTCCTTTTTTTTTTCTTTTAAAATTTTCCATTTTAAGTTGGTTATTTCTGATTTATATTTAAAAGCAAATAATAATGATATGGTAGGAGATACACACCAAACAGGATGTTTAAATTATTATATAATAAGTATTGTGCAATAGCAAGAAATTTTCAATTGCACAGTATTGCACAATAGCAAGAAATCTTCAATTGCACAGTATTGCGCAATAGCAAGAAATCTTCAATTGCATAGTATTGCACAATAGCAAGAAATATCCAATAGCACAATATTGCGCAATAGCAAGAAATTGTCAATTGTACAGTATTGCGCAATAGCAAGAAATATTTAATTGCACAGTATTGTGCAAAAGAAGATACTTCGTATAAATTGCTTATTTCTTGACCAATTTCAATGGGGTTTTATTCTTGAATTCTTGGGGTTCTTTAATATGCTGAATCTAACCGTGTATTTAGTTTTTGTATTTTGGGCCCCGTTTTATAATTGGTCCACATTGAGGTCCAAAGGGTCCAAAATTAAACTTTGTTTGATTTCATCAAAAATTGAATTATTGGGGTTCTTTGATATGCCGAATCTAACCGTGTATTTAGATTCTTAATTTTTGGTTCTGTTTTCAAATTGGTCTACATTAAGGTCCAAAGGGTCCAAAATTAAACTTAGTTTGATTTTAACAAAAATTGAATTCTTAGGGTTCTTTGATATGCTGAATCTAAACATGTATTTAGATTTTTGATTATGGGCCCAGTTTTCAAGTTGGTCCAAATCGGGGTCCAAAATTAAACTTTGTTTGATTTCAACAAAAATTACGGGGTTCTTTGATATGCTGAATCTAACCATGTATTTAGATTTTTGATTTTTGGGCCCTGTTATCAACTTTGTCCACATTGAGGTCAAAAGGGTCCAAAATTAAACTTTGTTTGATTTCATCAAAAATTGAATTCTTGGGGTTCTTTGATATGCTGAATCTAACCATGTATTTAGATTTTGGATATTGGACCATAATAGGTGAATGTCCAATTTAAAATTTTAAGTTCTTAGACCACATTCATTCTGTGTCAGAAACCTATGCTGTGTCAAATATTTAATCACAATCCAAATGCAAAGCTGTATCAAGCTTGAATGTTGTGTCCATACTTGCCCCAACTGTTCAGGGTTCGACCTCTGCGGTCATATCAAGCTACGCCCTGCGGAGCATTTTATTACATGTTGGATTGTATTCATGGAATGTCAAATTGCTGTGATAGATTTGATCTTTTCCTGGAACATTGGTCAATGCCGACTTATATATAATAAAATGCTTCGCTGCGCGCAGCCTGATATGACTGCAGAGGTCGAACCCTGAACAGTTAGGGCAAATTTGGATATAATATTCAAGCTTGATACTGTCTGAATTTTGATTGTGATCAAATTTTTGACGTAATATAGGTTTCTGACACAAAATAAATGTGGTAAAAGATCTTACAAATCTATTGCGCAATACTGTGCAATTGAAGATTACTTCTTGAAACTTTTACAAAATTTGAAATTTGAAAATTTTTGAAAAAAATATGAATTCCGTAAACAAATTGGTAACCCCCCTCCCCCCCCCCCCCCCCCCCCCCCCCCCCCCCCCCCGCGACTTTTGGAATCCCCCCTTGGAGCAATTACCCCAAGACTCGGAAACTACAAAAATTGTTGTTTTTGGCCCCTTTTAGGCCCTTAATTCCTAAACTGTTTGCTCCATAACTCCTAATATGAATCCCAACCTTCTACTTGTATTAAACATTGTTGTACAATTTCAGAGCAATCGAAATACTTAAGTTATTATCCTGAAACTAGAAAAATGTTTGTTTTGGTCCCCTTTTGGGCCCCTAATTCCTAAACGGTTGGGATCATCATCCTCAAAATCAATCCCAACTTTCCTTTTGTGGTATTGAACCTTCTGAAAAAATTTCATAGAGATCCATTAACTTAAACTAAAGTTATTGTCCGGAAACCAATGTGTCTTCGGACGACGACGCAGACGACGACGACATCATACCATTATACGATCCCAAAAAATTATTTGCAGTCGTATAAAAACAGGTGACCATTTGTCTTGGCTCTACATGAGTGGAATGCTGTCCAGATATATGTAATGTTTTCATAATCATCTGCATCAATCAATCTGTGTTATCTTTTAACTTAAACCATTGTCGTGACGTCAGCCTATTCATTTACCGTGGATTCTTTTTCTAGAATCAACGCTTTCTAAATCTGTCGCTGAAATTATATTCACCAAATTATATTCAATTGTTTCCTTTGTGTGCCTAATTTCATTAAGTTTGAATTAGCTAATTTACTGATTTCTGTTCACTAATGGAATTAATTAAAAAAATTACCTTTAATTTTTGTAATTTTTATATGCCTTCACTGGGAATCGAACCCGCCCTTGACATCTGTTATGTGCGACTGACATCAACATATCGACGAAACCTCTCGGCTACCAATTGGTTACAATTTAAATGTCTATTTTATATATATGAATGAACATATGATTTACATCGGTACAACAGACACACAGGGCTTGTACCTTTATATATACATAATAGGCAATCGTATAGTTTAAGTTGGTAGCCGCGAGGTTAGTATGGTTAAGATCAATGAACTAAAGAGTCAAGTTAAAGGTAGGGACTTGTCGGTTTAGGTTCGAATCCCTGTATTCTCTTTGTTGTCCCTATTCTTTAGTTTTTCTGTTTTTTTTCTTATTTTGTATGTAATTATACCCCACGCAACGAGTTGCGGAGGGTATAATGTTTCTGACCCGTCCGTCCGTCTGTCCGTCCGTCCGTCAGTCCGTCAGTCCTATTTCTTGTCATCGCAACTCCTCTCAAACCACATAACAGAATTTCACGAAACCTTTTTAGATTATAAGGACATACTATGTAGTTGTGCATATCGACAGGAAATTACGATTCAATTTTTTTTCTAGGAGTTATGCCCCTTTGAACTTATTTACTTTAATGTACTTCTGCAACCTTTTGTCATCGCAACTCCTCTCAAACCACACAACAGAATTTCATGAAACCTTTTCAGATAATAAGGACATACAACGTAGATGTGCATATCGACGGGAAATTACGATTCAATTTTTTTTCCAGGAGTTACGCCCCTTTGAACTTATTTGCCCAATATACTACTGCAACCTTTTGTCATCGCAACTCTTCTCAAACCACTCAACAGAATTTCATGAAACCTTTTCAGATAATAAGGACATACTACGTAGATGTGCATATCGACAGGAAATTACGATTCAATTTTTTTCCAGGAGTTACGCCCCTTTGAACTTATTTGCCCAATATACTACTGCAACCTTTTGTCATCGCAACTCCTCTCAAACCACACAACAGAATTTCACGAAACTGTGTAGATAATGAGGACATACTATGTAGATGTGCATATTGACAGGAAATTATGATTCAATTTTTTTTTCTGATACATTTTTTTTTCTTACACTTATTTTATTTCTCCAATGACAATGTGGGGACGTGGGGTATGTGAGCGCGCTCACTAAGGTTCTTTAATTGTGGATATTTTTGTAATAATAGCGAGTTTTACTGTTTATTTTTGGATTATTATTGGCTATTTCACATATTTGAAACGAAATTGATTACATTTAATTTGTCCATTTTTAGCTCACCTGGCCCGAAGGGCCAAGTGAGCTTTTCTCATCACTTGTCGTCGTCGTCCGTCGGCGTCGTCGTCGTCGTCGTCGTCGTCGTCCGTCGTCGTTAGCTTTTTACAAAAATCTTCTCCTCTGAAACCACTGGGCCAAATTTAACCAAACTTGGCCACAATCATCATTAGGGTATCTTGTTTAAAAAATGTGTCCGATGACCCGGCCAACCAACCAAGATGGCCGCCATGGCTAAAAATAGAACATAGGGGTAAAATGTAGATTTTGGCTTATATCTCTGAAACCAAAGCATTTAGAGTAAATTTGACAAAGGGTAAAACTGATAATCAGGTCAAGATCTATCTGCCCTGAAATTTTCAGACAAATCTGACAACCTGTTGTTGGGTTGCTGCCCCTGAATTGGTAATTTTAAGGAAATTTTGCAGTTTTTGGTTATTATCTTGAATATTATTATAGATAGAGATAAACTGTAAACAGCAATAATGTTCAGCAAAGTAAGATCTACAAATAAGTTGTCATGACCAAAATTGTCAGTCGACCCCTTTAGGAGTTGTTGCCCTTAATAGTCAATTTTTAACAATTTTTTGTAAATTTTTGTAATCTTTTACAAAAATCTTCTTTTCTGAAACTACTGAGACAAATTTAACCATACTTGGCCATAATCATTATAAGGGTATCTAGTTTAAAAAATTTGTCCGATGGCCCCGCCTTCTAACCATCATGGCCGACTTGGTTAAAAATAGAACATAGGGGTAAAATGCAGTTTTTATACGACCGCAAAAATTAAAAATTTTTTGGTCGTATATTGGTATGACGTTGGCGTCGTCGTCGTCGTCGTCGTCGTCGTCCGGCGTCGTCCGAAGACACATTGGTTTTCGCACTCTAACTTTAGTTTAAGTGAATGGATCTCCATAAAATTTTACCATAAGGTTCAATACCACAAAAGGAAGGTTGGGATTGATTTTGGGGGTTATGGTACCAACAGTTAAGGAATTAGGGGCCAAAAATAAGCATTTTTGTAACTTCCAGACAATAACTTGTGTGTAAGTGTATGGATCTCTCTGACATTGTACCACAAGGTTCCATATCACAAAGGGAAGGCTGTAATTGATTTTGGGGGTAATTGCCTCAAAATTTTAGGAATTAGGGGCCAAAAAAGGGGCAAAAAACAAGCATTTTTCTAGTTTCATAACAATAACTTGTGTGTAAGTGTTTGGATATTTCTGAAATTGTACTACAAGGTTCCATATCACAAAGGGAAAGCTGGAATTGAGTTTGGGGGTAATTGCCCGAAACGTTTAGGAATTGGGGGCCAAAAAGGGGCCAAAAATAAGCATTTTTATACGCCCGTTTACGGGACGTATTATGGTATACCGTTGTCCGTCTGTCCGTCCGTCCGTCTGTCCGTCCGTCTGTCCGTCGTCAACATGTCGGACATTAACTCAAAAATGCTTTAACCAATTTGCATAAAACTTTGGTGAATTGTTTATATCTATTGACGTGAGCTCCCTTTCGTTTTTTATAAAATTTAGATTTTACGTTTCCGAGTTATGGGGTTTTATTCATTAAAAAAAGGGGGATTTTCCAGTTTTCGGACAATAAGTCAAGAATGCTTTCACCAACTTGCAAGAAATTGTGGTGAATTGTTTATATCTATTGACATGAGCTCCCTTTTGATTTTTATAAATTTTAGATTTTACGTTTCTGAGTTACAGGGTTTTATTCATAAAAAAAGGGGGGATTTTCCAGTTTTAGGACAAAAACTCAAAAATGCTTTCAGCAATTCTTATGAATATTTGGGGAATTGTTTGTATGTATTGATGTAAGCTCCCTTTAGAATTTTATAAATTTTACATTTTACATTTCTGAGTTGTGGGGTTTTATTCATTAAAAAAAGGGGTGATTTTCCAGTTTTTGGACAATAACTCAAAACTGCTGTCACCAATTCTCATGAAACTTTGGTGAATTGTTTATATCTATTAACATGGGCTCCCTTTTGATTTTTATAAATTTTAGATTTTACGTTTCCGAGTTACAGGGTTTTATTCATAAAAAAGGGGGGGATTTTCCAGTTTTCGGACAAAAACTCAAAAATGCTTTCAGCAATTCTTATGAAAATTTGGTGAATTGTTTGTATGTATTGATGTAAGCTCCCTTTAGAATTTTATAAATTTTACATTTTACATTTCTGAGTTATGGGGTTTTATTCATTAAAAAAAGGGGTGATTTTCCAGTTTTTGGACAATAACTCAAATTTGCTGTCACCAATTCTCATGAAAGTTTGGTGAATTGTTTATATCTATTGATGTAAGCTCCCTTTTTATTTTCATAAATTTCTAATATGACATTGAGAATAAATTGAACTTTATTTGTTTATAGTCTGAAAACAGATATACTAAGTATTGCACAACAGCAAGAAATCTTTAATTGAATATAAATTCAATTCATATAACCAATTTCAAGTTCTTTGACTACATTTATTCAGAAACCTATAATATGTCAAATATTTAATTACAATCCAAATTCAGACCTGAATCAAGCTTGAATATTGTGTCCATTTTTGCCCCAACTGTTCAGGGTTGGACCTCTGCGGGCGTATCTAGCTGCGCTCAGCGAAGCAGTTTATTCTAGTTTCCAGACAATAACTTGTGTTCAAGTGTATGGATCTCTCTGAAATTGTACTGCAAGGTACCATACCACAAAGGGAAGGCTGGGATTGAGTTTAGGGGTGATGAATCATAAGGGGGTTCAAAAAATTTGGGGGGGGGATTTTTTTTTTCTTTTTTTCATTTTTTTTTCTTTTAAAATTTTCCATTTTAAGTTGGTTATTTCTGATTTATATTTAAAAGCAAATAATAATGATATGGTAGGAGATACACACCAAACAGGATGTGTAAATTATTATATAATAAGTATTGTGCAATAGCAAGAAATTTTCAATTGCATTGCACAATAGCAAGAAATCTTCAATTGCACAGTATTGCGCAATAGCAAGAAATCTTCAATTGCACAGTATTGCGCAATAGCAAGAAATATCCAATAGCACAATATTGCGCAATAGCAAGAAATTGTCAATTGTACAGTATTGCGCAATAGCAAGAAATATTCAATTGCACAGTATTGTGCAAAAGAAGATACTTCGTATAAATTGCTTATTTCTTGATCAATTTCAATGGGGTTTTATTCTTGAATTCTTGGGGTTCTTTAATATGCTGAATCTAACCGTGTATTAAGTTTTTGGATTTTGACCCCGTTTTTAAATTGGTCCACATTGAGGTCCAAAGGGTCCAAAATTTAACTTTGTTTGATTTCATCAAAAATTGAATTATTGGGGTTCTTTGATATGCCGAATCTAACCGTGTATTTAGATTCTTAATTTTTGGTTCCGTTTTCAAATTGGTCTACATTAAGGTCCAAAGGGTCCAAAATTAAACTTAGTTTGATTTTAACAAAAATTGAATTTTTAGGGTTCTTTGATATGCTGAATCTAAACATGTATTTAGATTTTTGATTATGGGCCCAGTTTTCAAGTTGGTCCAAATCGGGGTCCAATATTAAACTTTGTTTGATTTCAACAAAAATTGAATATATGGGGTTCTTTGATATGCTGAATCTAACCATGTATTTAGATTTTTGATTTTTGGGCCCCGTTATCAACTTTGTCCACATTGAGGTCAAAAGGGTCCAAAATTAAACTTTGTTTGATTTCATCAAAAATTGAATTCTTGGGGTTCTTTGATATGCTGAATCTAACCATGTATTTAGATTTTGGATATTTGACCATAATAGGTGAATGTCCAATTTAAAATTTTTAAGTTCTTAGACCACATTCATTTTGTGTCAGAAACCTATGCTGTGTCAAATATTTAATCACAATCCAAATTTAGAGCTGTATCAAGCTTGAATGTTGTGTCCATACTTGCCCCAACTGTTCAGGGTTCGACCTCTGCGGTCGTATCAAGCTGCGCCCTGCGGAGCATTTTATTGGTTTATATCTCTGAAACTAAAGCATTTAGAGCAAATCTGACAGGTGGCAAAAATGTTCATCAGATTTAGATTTATCTGCCCTGGAAATTTTCAGACGAATCCGACAACCCGTTGTTGGGTTGCTGCCCCTGAGTTAGTAATTTTACAAAAATTTTGCAGGTTTTTGTTATTATCTTAGATATCATTATACTATCTAATATCTAATACTATTAATTATGATTTTAACCTTATTTTACATGATTTCCAAAGCATCAGTAAATACAGGTGAGCGACACAGGCTCTTGAGAGCCTCTAGTTGTTTTATAAATATAGTAAGATTTCATCTGTTTTACTACATAGTTTTACAAATGTTTATTCGCAAATTATTATATATACTTTATATATGCTCTTTGGTCAGGTTGTTGTCTCTTTGACACATTCCCCATTTCCATTCTCAATTTTATTAGAAATAAGTTCGAATATGTCTTATTTTGTACAGATAATATTCAGATGCCTGATGATTTAAAGGCAGACGTGTTGTGTTATATTTGTATTTTTCTAACCAATTAGTTGTGATCTTATATCTAGTAATGCATCGTTGAACATGATACCATGGTTATTTAAACTCACTTACAATACCTTCTAATTAAGAAAAGGCTTTAATTTTGAAAAGACATTAACACAATAGTTTAAGTTATAGATACAATGGATAAGCGTTGATTCATGAAAAACAAACCATTCGCCATCCGGGCTCATGGTTTCTTTTTCAAGAATCAACGCTTATTCATTGTATCTATATTACTTATTTAAACCATGCAAGGATAGATCTAGAGTTGCACAATTGACTAATTGTACCAGGTAGGCATACATGTATTTCTGGTCAGACAATTGACAGAGTGCATGTCCATAAAACGGCAATTATAAGATGCAAGTATGAAACGCATGGTTATATTTGCCTCGAAGGAATATCTCGACTGCATCTGAATATTTGGCCAAACGATTATCAACTAATGATTAAATGACTGTGGAAAATACTTTTGCCTACATCATGTCTTTTTGAACTACCCGCATGTGCAGCTATGTCAAGTATTGTTGTCATACAAACAGATTGTTGCATTTGCTTGTTTAAATGCAACACCAAAATAATCATTAAACATAATAAGCAAGCACATGCCTTGTTAATGGCTTGGCAAGCCTGAAATTACTGCATTTTTTAACGGATCATTACTGTGTCCTCTTCCAGTTGATCTTAAAGAAAACTGTTCGAGTCAAGAAGTAAACATTCTAGTTAAGTCTAGCTTAAATATCGGAATAACGCCAGTGTTTATAAGTGATCCCTCGTTGTAGACTACTGTGACAACTCTACGATATATATATATTTATATGTAGAAAAATAGTTTTAAAATAGTTCAAACACAAGTTTCTCATTTTTGAACACTATGGCCTTTTTTATGGCGGTACTTTTTGTTGTACAGCATATTATACGATAAAATTGATTGATTGAATGATTGATTGATCGACTGGTATTTGATGCCACTTTCAGCACTATGGTGCTATTTTGTGGCGGGCAGTTTTTATTGATGGAGGAGCCGGAGTGGGGAATTCGAGCTCACAACCTCAGTGTTGACAGGCTAGTGATACAGTAAAAGAGAGGCGAAAGATACCGGAGGGACATTCAAACTCATAAGTCGAAATTTAACTAACAACGCCATGGCTAAAATAGTAAAGGACAAACAGACAAACAATAGTACACAAAACACAACATAGAAAACTAAAGACTGAGTAAGACGAACCCCGCCAAAACCTGGGGTGAACTCAGGTGCTCAGGAAGGGTAAGCAGATCCTGCTCCACATGTGGCACCTATCGTGTTGCTTATGTAAGTGTAAGAGGATTTTTGAATAATTTTCATGGTTTTGCCTGTTTTCTCAAAAACTATCATAGGAATTTAAAGGTAAAACCTGTAACAAATTAAATAGAGTAATACAAAAATGTTAATTTGACAGAAACCATCAGATGACTTATTTAGGATGATGATGAACGGCTGTTTATCGTTCATTGGCAAATTAAATACATATTGAGGACATGAATATATTAATGTGTTGTGAATATGAACCCTGCTTTGACCAACATGCTGAACTGTGTCTTTATCGTTCTAGTTGACATGGTAATTGCCAGAAGACATATTATCCTACCCGGACCCATTAATCTGACTCCAAGCTGACCCCCAGATTTTGCACTTAATCCTAAATGGCGCTTGGCGGAGGTGCAGGAAATAACAATTTTTGATTAGCACTACGATCCAAAGATATAAGTTTCAGTCGGTATACACGCCATCTCGAAATTTTTACTAAACAACAGTTAGTTGTGATTTGTTGCTTATTGGTGTGGCTTAGATTGTATTAGCTTGAATGAGTTATAAAATTAAATGAGGAAAGGGAGAAGAAATTATATACAGATGGTCTGACAGTATGGATATTCGATTCCCGATCGAAGAATATGTTGGATAAGTGCTGATATTCAGAATAGACTATTTTGAAATTACCAGGCGCGTAGCTGCCTTTACGCAAAAAATCATTTGCTTGCACATTTTTTTCACAAAAAAAATATTCTGAAATTGAATTACGGATAGTCTTTAGTCTTTACAGATTATCGTGTCGGGCGGTGTTTAAAGCCAAAATCTCTAATGTCGTCTCTAGCAGTGACTAATAAGGAACTATATCCTTCAATATTCGCAATCTTCTCAATTCTAGTTACAATGCCAGTAACCACATCAACTACTGAACGGTCATTTAGTGCATTACGGCGACCGAAAACGTATCTCCGTTCAACCATGATACAGGACAGACTATCTTCGTTGGCGCTCATACATGTTCACAAAGAAATGGATATCAACTCCGAGAGAGTTCTGCGATAATTTGCCTTGGCAAAAAAATAAATATATGGACTTTCGATATTAACTATACTTTAAGTCTTACATTCAGTATTAACATTTAATGATACAGGCTCAATACAATTACCTTGAAAACATCTTAGATTTATATCCCTTACTTATAAGTCAAGACTTAAAAGTGGCCGTTAGATTTCGTATTCCCATTGTCCGTTCGTCCAAAAGACTATTAATTCACCTGGGGTATCTGTGTCCCAAATGACCTTCTACTGTTGTCGTAGAAACCTCTCCTTTGATTTGAGAATGACCTTCGTGAGAAACACTACGGGTGTCTTGCAAGAAGCAGGAACTGCTTACCCTTCCGGAGCACCGGAGGTCGCCACATTATTTTCTGGGTCCGTGTTTTTCATCTGTATTTAGTTTTCAATGTTGAATGCTTTTGTTTCTCCTTTTGTGTCTTATCTGTTCCCGGGTTTGTCAATTGTCCATTGGCTTTTAACGCTTCGGTTGTCTACTCTTCCTGATCATCCCGTTTTATAAAATTTATTTTATATTTGAAAATAACCATGTTAATAATATAAGCAGCAAATTACGGAACTCCCTGACTTTTACTATCGTTTCATGAAAATATGATATAGTAAGAAACAGATAGGGTATTTTTCATGTTCAATGCAGTCACTGTAATTACTCATATGCCCGGAGCTTCATGGGGATTCGCTTCCCTGGACCACCGTCTACGATGCTACCCTGCATGGATCCCCGACTAGGGTGCTACCCTGGACCAGCTGGGGACTTTGAGCGGTCCATAGTCTCCTCCCTTGCAGAATCACTATAAAGTCCACAAGTATTCACAAAATAGGAGTTTGGGCGTGAAGGAATTTTATAAGCATGGCATACCTGGAAAATGCCCGAAAAAAGTTATCATTTTCTGCATAAAATGGTCCAAAAAAATTTTCGCCTCGCTCCGCTGGCGATAGTTATGATTGCACTTCAAATTAAGTCCAGCTACGCCCCTGAATGAAACGAACTCAAAAGGCTCTATCGTCCGAAGGAAATTTGCATCTTCACAAAATTGCCTCCAACAAGGAAGAAGTACGTAACGCGTTTCACAACGATGACCTTGCCAAGGATCTGAAGGATCTCGACCCTGAAAAAGATAATATTCCACTCCAACGTAGTTTAGGTGTGAGCTGGAATCTGAAATTGGACGCATTCACGTTTGACGTTTCACTAGATGAAAAACCCGTTTACTAGAAGAGAAATTTTGTCAACTGTCAATAGTCTGTTCGATCCGTTGGGATTTGTAGCACCAGTTACTGTGCAGGGAAAGTTATTTTTAAGAAATCTCATGAAAAGTACAAAGGATTGGGATGAACCATTACCCGAGGAATATCGTTCGGAATGGGACGACTGGAGAAATTCTTTAAAGGAACTCAGGTCTTTACAGATTCCAAGAACATATAGCTCTGTTTCATTAGGAGCTGTCTTGCGTAAAGAGCTTCACGTTTACTCCGACGCTTCTGAGAAAGCCGTAGCAGCAGTAGCATACATAAAAACTACAAAGTCAGATGGCACTATCGATGTAGGATTTGTTCTTGGGAAGGCGAAGGTAGCGCCGATTCATGGAACTACTATTCCTCGACTTGAACTTTGTGCAGCAGTATTGGCAGTCGAAATTGCAGAGACAATACACGATCAGTGACATATTGAGATACTAGTAGATAGTGTTAACTTTTATACCGACAGCAAAGTTGTTCTCGGATATATATACAACCAAACCAGAAGGTTTTTAATTTATATATACGTAGCCAACAGGGTACAAGTCAACGGATTAGAAAAACTTGCAAACCGGAACAATGGAGGTATGTTCGGACAAACATGAATCCGGCAGATCTTGCAACAAGGGGTGTGCCAGCATCTAATATTGCCGAAAGTTTATGGTTACAAGGACCACCTCATGTCATTTCCACAGATAATGAAATCAAAGAAAGATTCAATTTGATAAATACAGAAGACGGCAAAGAGTAAGACTGCAGGTCAATGCATTCAAAACGATAGTGAAAAATCCACTTGGATCACACAGATTTAACCGCTTTTCCTGTTGGAATAAATTAGTTAAATCCTTCGTTCTCCTTAAACAAGTCATCCGATCGATTCATGAAATAAAGGATAGCAACATTATAAAAGACTAAATACTGTAGATAACTATTCCGAAGCAGAAGCATTCATTATCAAAACCGTTCAAAATGAAACTTTTAAAAAGGAAATTGAGAACATAGATGAAAATAAGTCATTACAAAAGGACAGTAGGATACTGTCTCTCAATCCCTTTATGGACAACGATGGATTGTCGAGAGTAGGTGGTCGTCTTGAAAAAGCAGATATCACTTCGAAGGAGAGACATCCTGTTATCATCCCTGGAAATCATCACATTGCTATCTTACTAGTGCGTTACTTTCACGAAAAGGTTAAACATCAAGGGCGCCATCTAACAGAAGGTATTATAAGATCAGCTGGATATTGGATTACAGGAGTTAAGCGACTTGTGTCTTCGATCATACAAAAATGTGTTAAGTGTAGAAAACTAAGGGGAAAACAACAATTTCAGAAAATGTCATCATTACCACAAGATCGTGTTACAATAGCACCACGTTTTACTCACGTTGGTGTTGACACTTTTGGTCCTTGTGAGATTGTGTCACGTCGCACCAGAGGAGGACTGGCTAACAGAAAACGATGGGCAATAATGTTCACTTGCCTAACTATAAGAGCTGTACATATCGAACTTGTTGATGAAATGTCTTCATCCGCATTTATCTACGCACTACGTCGATTCACCGCAATCAGAGGTCATGTAAAGGAGTTTCGTTCCGATCGTGGAACTAATTTCGTCGGAGCAACCGATGATTTGAAAATTGTAGCTATCAATGTGGAAGACACTCAGGTAAAAGACTTACTTACGAAAAATCAAACAGTCTGGATCTTCAACCCACCCCATGCATCACACATGGGTGGCGTTTGGGAACGAATGATTGGAGTAACGCGACGTATACAAGATTCTATTTTGTCAGAAACCGTTGCGAAACAGTTAACACATGACGTTTTGTCAACCTTTATGGCAGAGGTCACTGCCATTGTAACCTCTCGTCCTATCGTACCAGTTCTTCTGATCCTGAAGTTCCGGAAGTTCTTAGTCCGTCACTATTACTGACACAAAAATCGGATATTGTTGATGAAAACTTCAACGGCTTAAATGAAAAAGACATGTATAGATCACAATGGAAAAGAGTTCAAGCATTGTCTAATATATTTTGGAATAAGTGGAGAAAGGAATACCTTCATACTCTTCAAACTAGGAGAAAATGGGAAACCAATCAACCTAATATGGAAGGCGATGTCGTCTTGTTGAGAGACTCTCAAGTACATCGTAGTGAATGGCCCGTAGGAATAATTACGCAATCAATTCCTAGTGACGATGGTAAAGTTCGTAAGGTGAAAATACGTGTTATTAAAGACGGAAAACCTACATATTACATTCGATCGATAGTAGAAGTTGTCCTACTCGTAAGAAAACTAAGTATTGCTATGTTAAATCTTAAAAGCGACGAATCATCTGTAAATAATATTTTAAACCATTATATGTAAAGTGATATCCTTCGGATATCAGACGGGGAGTGTGCTGTTACATTCATTATACTTTTGGGTATTTGTACATACCATTCACGTGCGTTACCCTTACAGTGCCTCCACACTATTCTTATTTACATTATGTTGAGGTGATGTCTCCGGACACTTATATTTTACAAAAAATTTGGAATTCTGATACCGCCACAGTGTAAGTTCTACTTTATAAACATTTTATAATTCTATTCCGTGAAATTACATTCGTCAGTATTATTTTAAGAACAATTTTAATGACATTAAATGTGAATGAACTTCGTAAACAAGAACAAAGGATAGTCAATTAATCGTGTCTATATCATAACTATTTTCGTAACTGTACATAATTCATTTACGTTGATGATGGACCAATATTTGTTTATTTACGTTATCTGTTCTGTTGCCGATATTGACAATCTTTGATTAGTTATAACATTTACGTAACGGATCTCCGCTTGAAAAAAAAAGTATGGAAAGCAGTATATGCCATAATCATTGCTATTAATAAACATTTATATACGAAGGAAATAACTGGACATAATTAATATCTTTTTATAAATATGTAAGAATATTTAACATGTTGACTTTTGAAGTAATTCATAATTTTCTATGGAACGCTAATTTTGACACTTTTATTCTTTGGAAATATAAGTAATTTAGTAATTGTAATTTTATTTAATTTCAGCTTTTTACCGCTCACAAACTATCAACACTTATTGTACATCTACCAGAATAAAGATTATCACTCTTTAAGTGTTTAGTTACTTGGTTAAGCTGACTGTTATTTCCCAGGAATAGGCAGTACAATAATTAGGCAACCTTCCTTTTCATTCCTACATTCTTATCATTGACCTCCCATGGGCAATATGGATTTTGATGACCAATCCTAAAAATAGAAAGTTTTCTGAAGCAAGGAAGTCATTGGAAGTGATTTTCTTATATTATTCAAATATCTAAAAGTGTTACTCTAATTATAGAATACTTATTCAAATGTGCAAATTAAGTAGACTTAGACCTGGAAGTACTTTTTTAAGAAGATTAGGAAAATACTAAAAAAGATATGATTTAAATTTCTGATGCAGTGTACTGATTGTCCACGATCAGTGTACAGATTGTCCCAGAGAAGATGAAGTTAATTACAGATTTTCCCCGATTTTCTCTTATAGTATCATAAGGAAAAAGGTTCATTCTAAGTTTTATTTTAAACTGTAACTTGCAAGAAAATGTCAACATACAAATGCTTTAATTGATTTCTAAAAATGTCATCTTTGAAAAAATAGTAGATCACCATCAGAAGACATGTTTATCTGAGAAACTTGTCATTTGGAGAAGACTCGAAGAGTGTAGCGAAAGAGATTATAAAAGCAGACCATACCATACATTCATTCCAGAACTTCTTGACAGAGAAGGAAAAACTTTAAAATACAAGATGAAAATATTTTAATTTGTAACTAATCAACAAATACACCACAAAAGATTATAAAAAAAAATCATTACAATATCTGACCAATTCAGACAATTTATCAAATTCACTAAACTATGAATCCAGAAATATACAAACAGTAAGTAATGAACCCAAGCAAGAAGAAGCCTGTTTAAAGTTTCTGAAACAACCAATGAAATATCCATGAACAAAAAATCTCTAATTCAATTTTATATATATAAAATCATAGAATTACAGGTTTGCATGAAAATTTATTTTTTCCTTATATTCCACTATTTATTAATTATTAGCACATGCCTAAGTGTAAATTATTAGCACATGCCTAAGTGTAAAAAAGATCCACATATCAGCTTTATTTTTGAAGGAATAGCTTTTTCAAAATCGGGGACAATCTGTATAGGTATCAGGGAAAATCTGTAATCAACACAAGCTGATCGGGGACAATCTGTACACAAAAGTTCAAGTTTAATTGCTAGTTTTTTTTCCATTTAAATGCTTATTTTGTCCAAATTTCTACTTGCATTTTTCAGATTATTATATTTGAAAAAAATGTCATGAAAAAAAAATCTAATTCATACTCCCAGTTTTTCTTAAAGCAGACTAAAACAGAATTTATTTGACTCAAATCAGCTGCAAAAGCATCAAAACAAAGAAGAAGAGAGGTCATGATGTAACTTCAAGGCAATCCCACCTCAGGATATCACTTACTAATGACTACTGACCAGACAGAAGAAATCATCTTTAACCAATTGATTAGTTCAAGCTACTTAAATTAAATGACAGAGCTATAGTGTAAAATTTATCATGAAAAATCAGTACAAAATCAAGGAAAATCAGTACTATAATCGGGGGAAAATCACTTTCTGCCGTACTCGGTTACAGGTAGTGTATCTGTTGATCTGTATTGACCAGTACAGCATAATAGATTTTCTTAATTGTCTTCTCGAGTTTTGTCCCTTCTGTTGTGAGAGTATGTCTAGTTTAGCGCACTGGACAGACAAATAAAATGGTGAAAAAATGGATGAAATCGGTCAGAAATTGCGCATTTTACAAGGGAAATATTGAACTAAATTCAAAAATGACATGGTTTTAAAGGCTTGTATCTTTATATTTTATTAAAACCATGTTCCTGTTAGTTCCTGAAAATGGGAATAGCACGTTGTTGAACTTCTAAAATACACCTTCTCTTTGATATGCCTCATGAGGTTATCGAACTGCGTCGAATTTGGGAAAAAATTAATAAGAAAGTACATACTTTTCTTTATTTCATCAGTTTTTCTATATTTTTAGAAAAGAAATTGTCTTTTTAAATCATTTTTATATTTTTATGAATAAGTTAGTTACTAAATCATAGATGTATATGTATTTTATACATCGTATGGCTAAATTATAATAATTTCATTCATGATGTTTATTAAATTAGTTTAAGTAAAGAGTTTTAGTGTATTACCAAAAAATTCCATGTACAGCATGGTAAATAAATATTATGGAGCATATATTCAACTTTTTCCATGTTTTTCTATTAATTATATTTTCAATAGACTTGTTTATAATAGTTAACATACATTGTTTAAATAAAGTTAAATTGTGATAAAAGATATAAAATCTAAAAATGTAAATATGTTAATATGATGAAAACATTAGTCCTGGCAAAAAAAAAAGATATCCGCATTTATTAATTTCTTTTCGAGAATAATTTGTAATATTGTTTTACCTACAAGAACATTATTTTTTCATAACCAAGTCATTCTAAAATATATATTTTGATTTTATTTCTTTCTGATTTTCAGCATGTTTAACTGCTAAGTAGCTTTTGATTGTCAGTTTTCTATTGTCTAGATTGTCAATCGGCATCTCAATGACCAACTGGTTCATGTCATTATCAGATAAGTGTGAAAGCCATTACAACGCACATAGAACCTTTGAAGTCAGTGGTGAGCTTCATCTATGGGTTTATACATCTATGATATAACAAAACAATTTACAAAAAATCAAATATGAGTCAACAGACATGAACCGACGCCAATCACTGAACTACAGGCTCCTGACTTGTAACAGGCACATACAGATTATGGCAGGATTAAACATGTTTGTGAGCGCTCAACCCTCCCCTAAACTGGGACAGTGGTGTAAAAGTAGTCAATATTAGATCAAACTGTAAAATTCAGTTGCAATTAGATTAACTCAAAAGATCGGTACGAGACACACAAAAACAACTACTAGTAACATTAAGACAATAGACACAAAGCACCGAAGTAAGTGTATATGCAGTTACTGGAAGTTTGTTCAAAGCCAATAACAACTAACACTGAAATAAATCTTGTTTTCCCAGACTAAAGTATCAATTAGTACACAACCAACGGATTTAGCCATAAACAGTGTGAGAAACGCCATGACTTTGTATACCTTGTATATATGCATATACAATTAAAGTTTTCGAAAAGTGGTGGTCATAAGGTTTTGACCATCGACAATTTGCAATAGAAATAATAGTTAGGTCCAGCAGATTTTCCTCGAGGACCACCAGGAAAAATATATTTTGAAAACTCTGCGATATCTGCTTTATACAAAAATAATCCAGTTTGGTTACTTTCAAAATGTTTGACAGACAAGATGTTCGTTTTGATCATATACCAGACAAACATTGACAATTAAATTCTTGTACAGTTTAAGATTATTCCTGAAAATCAAATGGTCGGATTTGTTTAGCAAAATTGAGTTAGGAGAGCATAAAGAAAAAAATGTCACGAAACCAGCGATTGTTCCAACCAATTGTCTTTGTTTTTACACTTATAGTATAATTAAATCAATGCCATAACAGAGAACACTATTACAATCATGTCTACCGAATCGGAACTGACGTATCTTAATTTTCGAATAAATCATCGTAAACTTCATTTATGTCGTCCAACATTTAAAAAAAATCTGCAATATTCGACGGCAAATTGCTCTTTTGTTTTATTGCTTCTTCTACAGAATATCTCCAGAAGATAGGGGTCCAGATTCATTTTTTGGGACACTTCACCAGAAGGCATTCTGGAGATGTACAGAAGAGACCGATAAAACACGCCCCTGTGTAGTGTATGTTTCAGAAAATTAAAAACTTACCTGGATTTTGATGAGCATTTTTTTTATTCAGTCTACAGAAGATAGCAAAATAAACAAACACAGTAGTTTCATTTGGGTTACACAGTTTAAATCACCCATTGTTTGCAGATGTCTATTGTCCATCTATTTTCATTTAAATCAATACTACTCACAACATTTATTATATGAGGGGAGCTTCTCAAACCTCTTTCCCAACTTAGTTTATTTTGGCACCTTCTGCAGGAATGAAAAAAAATGAATAGCAAAGTCTGAAAAGTTTATAAATTTCTGAAACATAAGTGTTCCTGCCATGCCTTAAAACTTTTCCAGGTGCACAGGTTTGTGGTGTAAATACGGCCATATTAGCCAAAAGGTTATGATGAACCTTAAATTTGGTATCAAGCTTCATGTGAACATGCTTATACCGTGTGATGTGTTCATCACTTATTTCCTGTTCACCGAATACTTATACCGTGTGATGTGTTCATCACTTATTTCCTGTTCACCGAATACTTATACCGTGTGATGTGTTCATCACTTATTTCCTGTTCACCGAATACTTATACCGTGTGATGTGTTCGTCACTTATTTCCTGTTCACCGAATACTTATACCGTGTGATGTGTTTATCACTTATTTCCTGTTCACCGAATACTTATACCGTGTGATGTGTTCATCACTTATTTCCTGTTCACCGAGTACTTATACTGTGTGATGTGTTCGTCACTTATTTCCTGTTCATCGAATACTTATACCGTGTGATGTGTTCATCACTTATTTCCTGTTCACCGAATGATTATAGCGGGGTTAATATTAGTGTGCAATGGCTCACAGTTCCATTTGTTGCTCCTAAGATAACCTGTTGTCAACATTCAATAAGTTGACACTGCCAAAATGAAACAATGTTTTACTTCTGACCTCATGGAAAACGCATTATTTTTTCCCTTGCCTTTGTTTAACTGACGCATCGACCTTATTGCTAAATAATGATAGAAATTAGATGTCTACAACACCAGGTTGAGTGTATTAATTAATGCTGTATTGTAACAACTATACACTGAATTTACAAATGGATAAAATGGAGATTACTGGCAAAAAATATTACAATGAAACATATCAGTGAAATATGTTACTAGTTTTACAAGGTTACTAACTAGAGTATCAAACTAATTCATTTTGGTTGATAATACAAGTTAATACTATAATACTTCTATGTGGAGTTTGCTGGTCCAATAGCATAACTTTGTGGCATAGCTGATAAGATATGGAATAAAGCTGACCAGTCCGTGATATTTATGGTCATGTAATGCTACTTTGTACGTGAATAAATTATTTCTGTCATTGCCGATGTGAGTAAAGTCAAAGTCTTCCGAACATGTTAGATTTAGGCGATAATGTAATCTGTCTATCTCGTCTTTTAATACTTGCTGTCTTAACCGTCTGACACTTTTGCAGAATTCACAAACTCTGGCATATAAAGAGTCATTTTCTAATTTTAACATGTACCACTCGTCCCAAAACATCAGAAATTCTTCCATTTTTGATGAGCTACCATCTCGAGGTGTTCCGTTTCTTGGAAATTTGTTGGCTATGTTGATAACTTTTCTGTAATGACTGATTGTATTAACTTCTCTTGGTAATAGTTGGGCAGCCAGTAAATGAATCAATTTTAATGATTCAAGAAATGAATTTTGTCTCCTTGAAAACCAGTCCATGTATCGCATCTTTAGACCGTTTAATCTTCCCAAATGTCTATTAGCATCTCGTTTGAGGACATCAAGCTCCATTTCCTTCAGATCCAGAGGACTGAATACCTTGTTGCTGTATTAAAGATAAATAATTGAAATAGGATGTATGGATGTTTATTCATGAACATTAAATTTCATGTTATGAAAATGCAGTCAGGTTTCACCTATATGTGATCATTAAATAGATGAGGGATTTTAAATAATACTCGTATATACGCAATTAATAATTACTTTTGTATGGAAGGTCATTTGTAAAATATATGTGATCTAGTTTCGTTCAGATTAAAAACATGACTGTCACCGCTGTACGTGTATCATCGAAGCGGCGAGGACAACAAAAACACGTTAAGATTTTCTTTCATTTAAAGCGTTTCTATCGATTTGATGAGGTTAACACTATGATTGTCTTATGTATGCGGCTTTATTTTTGTTATACCAACAAGTACAAATTAAAGACAATATGTTGTTTTATTATCTAAAATTGTGCACCTAGAAACTGAAAATTCCGAGGTCAATCGTCTTCGGTCGGTTCTAAATATATGTATTTACATATGTATGTGTATATATACATATAAAGTGCCTTGAAAATCAACACAACAATGTTATAGTATATCTGATTCTTTACTTCCTCCCCGAAGGAAGCAAGAACCTGTACTTTTCACTTCTACGGCAACACCGCCTAACATTGCGCAGACGCCTTTTTTTTATTCCCTCAGTTTCCGTTTCTGGAGGTGTTTCCTTCTTGTAGGTATTAAACAAGGACGACTAATCACAATAGGCCTACACGAAGTATTTTAAAGTGCACAGGAATGATCATCTTCTCATCTCTTCAGTATAATTGCAGGATGCTATTTTATTTTTAGAAGCATACAATCACTATGAATTTATAATATATGTCTGCCTATGTGTAGTGACATAATATACATCTTAAAGTAACATTTTTTTTCATTGGTCTTAGGATGTATCCAATGATTTAAGTGCTATTGGAAATATAGGCCTTTAAAATCCGTTTCCTAGCAAGTTATCTAACAAACATATTGGCAGTTTTAACAAAGCCATTGTTGGGTAAACTATAAAAAACATTGTTAGACTTTGATCTTTATTGTAAGTGTCTTTAACTTGCGGTGTGTGACACTTTTGCTCTCTGTTGAAGGGTTTTAGCGGTGACTTTAAGATGAAGAACTACAATAAAATGACAATTATGTATAGGCGTTTATGGGATTTTGTGTCGTGAATCATTACACCAATACTGAACTAATATCCTTTTGAAGCTATGAACCCTGTCTAAACTAAACAGCAAAAAAGTTTGGCGTAAATAAATTGCTTATATGTAATGTAAATTAAATATTTGGGTTTTTATTGGATATGGCAGCTCATCGAATTTTTGTGCCATATTTAAACTTTCCAAGATGGTTCGTCTTTCAGGGAAGGTGGCAGTACAATATACCCCTTCTCTAACTTTACTGTCTAAGATATACCAGTTAACACTTACTGATAATCTCTGTATGTCAGCTCCATAGTTTCCATTGTTTACATTGCCATGGTTACTGGTTTATGTTCATCTGCAGAAAAAATGTGAGCATTCTTTGATATAGTATTTCTTTGTATTTTTCTACTTGTAGTCGTTCTTCATACAGATGTAGTAGAGTTCTTCTTTGTGGTACCTTTAGTTTTATTTTGTAATTGCAGATGAAAAGAAGGGGGTTTGAGTGTTCATGTAAGTCAGAAACAACATCATTAGTTTTATCTTTATGTTTTTATCTTTAAGGGAATACGATGTTGTAAGCGGATCTTTGATAGATGTACTCGTACTTTTCGTGACTTGGAGCCTGACATATTGATACATGTTAATTGTTGGAGATTGGTGTTGATCTTAAGATATCTTTAGGTTTCAGTGTCTTCGGGTCGCACTGTTGTATTGAGATATAAACCAACATATCCTTTTTGGACGGGTTGCACGAAATGCAAAACCGGCTTGTGGGGAGGGTCGAGCACTCACAAACATGTTTGGCCGTTGTTTATCGTTTGAATATTTTCACAATTTGTCATGTAGGGCCTTTTATATCTGAATATTGGTATGGGTTTTGCTCATTGATGAAGACCGCATGTTAACCTATAGTTGTTTTAATCCGTTTCATCTGGACTGTTGGATAGTTGTCTCATTTGCAATCATACCACATCTCCTTATTTTATATTATCACATGATTGTGTCGTGCGGTCGGGGAAAAGTGTGTAATTATTTTGGGTAATCTACTCCTCCTACACTTTTCAAACCTGATCCTTGAAACTTCACAGAAAGATTGCAAGCATATTTAAGTTGTGCTCTTGAAATGGAGCTTAGAAATTTTCCCCAACTTTTTTCACAGAAATCGGAACATAGACTGTTTATGACGTCTTCACGCTTATGATTTGGATGTGGAATTGTTTAAGAAATTTCCACCCTATTATTCCAGACTTGAACACTGTTCAGCAAAATTAAAAAATAAAAAGGTATCTATTTTGTGTAATCAACTCTTCCAATACAGTTTTCGACCAAAACCCTTTAAACTTAATAGAAAGATTGCTCACATATTGAAGTTGTGCATCTGGTATATTACGGAATTTTCGAGGAACATTTCCCAATTTTTCAGCCTTTGGAACTTAGACAGTTTATGACGTCTTGACGTCTTTACACTTTATATCCGTTGCATGTGTGCTGACTGATATGCGTGTCTTAGAGACATGATAGATATTTTAGCTGACGTTTGCTTTGAAATCAAACTGTTGTTTTTTTTTCGTTTGAATTGTTTTACATTTTGTCATTTCGGGGACCTTATAGCTTCTCATGCGGTATGGGGTTTGCTCATTGTTTCAGGCAGTAATTATGATGACTTATAGTTGCTTACATTTACGTCATTTGGTGTCAATCATACCATATCTTCTTATTTTTATGTTGAACTATCTTTTAGTTACTGCGAGTACTTTTAGGTCGGTACTGTGTGTTTCAGTACTTAGTGTTTCTTTTCTTTTTTGTTAATTGTTTCTTGTGCTTCGTATCGATCTGATGAGTCAAGCTCTTTCCAACTAAATTCTTACAATTTGTTTTTATTTTGTGTTGATACACTACTGTAACTGGATAGGGGGGGTGGTTGGACACTCACAGACATGTTTAACCCCGCTACATTCATTATTTACCTGACCCAACTCAGGAATATTTGCCTGACCCAAGTCAGAAGCCTGTAATTCAGGTTGATTCACATTTTGTCATAGCCTAATACGGGTTGCTATACGGTATGCTCATAGTTGACAGCCGTTCGGTGACCCGTAGTTGTTTACATCCTAGCTCGTCCTCTGGTCACGGATGGATAGTCATACACATTTTCTTATTGTAACATTAGTCACTTTTCAATCCTGAAATATCATGAGCTCCTGCGTGGGATTCACCCCCACTGCCCTGGACCTGCTTGGGACCTAGGCTGTCCACCACAGACCGCATATCCCCCCCCCCCCCCCCGAACACAATATCATGGGTCCGCTTCTGATTAGTCTTTACAATGCCGACAAAGAGCAACTCCCCAGTGATCTGTCCGCCAGGCATATGATATGTTATAGAATATAATTAAAAAACACATGTATATCAGTTGGGGATCCAGGATTTTCAAAAAGGAGATCCCATCAAGACAACGTGGGGAGTGAGTTTTGTAAAAATTCTATACATTAACAATATATGTAGCTCCATAAGGGGCCGCCCCCTTAAATCCACCTCTATATATTAATCATATACAGCTGAGAGGTCGTTACCCCCCCCCCCCCCTAAAAAAACAAAACAAGACACAGAATCAACAATTTTCAAACTATTATCAATAACTAACTTTCCCAGAAATTGACAATCCACTCTCGTCTGTTCTATCTGCATTGTTTAATCATTTTACTCTGAAATAAGAACATATCTTTAGATACTCAAATATATAAAGCAAAGGACTACGTCGAGGGTAGCATTATAGGACCGCAGCATGCCTACATGTTATAGTTGTACAATTGTTACTTAAAAAAATTATAAAGCACGTTTGTCGTATAAAGAAATGTGCAGGTCATTATTGTGGACTACCACTACCAGTATAAATATACAATATATGTACATTGTCGGAAAATATCAAATTTATTTGTATGAGCTTTGGAAATAGGACGCCGAGCTTTTCTCCTGTTTCGCAGCGAGTACAAATAAATTTTATATTTTCCGACAATGTACATATATTGTTTTTATCCTGAAATTTACACCCAACACTTGAAACTTTAGTTATTAAAATCTAAATCATTGTCTCTAATTTTTCAAAGAAATCGACATAGTTTAAACGCGGACCGCGAAGAGGACCCCAAAATGAACTGGTACGCAAAAAGAAATATCCACATTACCGCTTGCTCAACATGGAAGAGGAGTAACAGGAGACTTTATTAGTACAAATAAAGCAAAAATTTATTTGTGTACTTGTTATTTGTACAATAGTTGGCTGATTGCAGGATAAAGCTGAATATATAATGAATGTCATGATAAATAAATACTATACATTGAAAACACTGTTTCAGTCCATTTTTAACGTGGCCTTGTCGGAGTCTGTGCCGGATTCTGTAAGAACAAGTCAACCGTGAAACCAGCCGGTTATCATGACCCCCTTCCTATAAAAAAATCTTCAGACGGAAAGGGACTAAGACCACGAGACATGTAAGAAAAAATTATACTGGATGAAAAATACAAAATGATATTATCAAGTTTGTCTTTATTTGGAAAAATAAACATTAACATAAGTTTAATGAATGACACAACAATATTTTTTGTTAGTGCGTTTTGTGAATTCTAAAGAATTTATAAATAAATAAGCGATTTAAAAGAAAAATAAGTTATACGAATCACTGTATCGTATATTGGTGATATATCTCCTTCGCTCACATAACCAGATTTATAGTTAAAGACTTGAATAAAATTGCAAATCTTTACACGTTTATCTAAAAGCTTAATAATCTGTAGTCAAAACAAACACATTCACTTTGAATAAACTTAAGTGGTCAAATAGTGAGAGATTTGTTCATGTAACGATGTAGATATTATTCCTTTTTTAAGGGTACCGATTGTGTCCATATACGGGTTTATTAATATTTTGATATTCATCTACTTGAGAAAGTTAACTTGTCAAAATTTGAAGAGAAGGTAAATACATTTCATAATTATGGTGAAACTTTACAGATTACGAGTTACAATTTATTATTCTGTATAGAAACATTGAAATATATTTTACGCAATGTAATTTTTCAGTCTTATTACGCTGTTGTCATTCCAATTTAATCCAAACCAGAGACATATATACACACATATATATAACTCTCAAATATATGTGTATATATGTCTCTGTCCAAACGAAGCAGTGGTTAAATGAAGTCAAATATGACTGATCTGCTTATTCTGAATGTAAAAAGTCAATTTGATCATTTAAAGGCCGGATTCGTCTTCCTCACAAAACCTACACTATCATCGGGTAAAGTTGTAGAATGTATTTCTCTAATGATTTAATGAAAATAATACTTTAATAATTTCGTTCGTCCGAAACGTTTTGCTGCATTTACCTTCATCAAGAACGCCTCAAATCCAAACATTTGAAAGCCCCGGATGTATAAGACCGAAACACGAAAGAGCTATATGACAAAAAGGGAAAACAGATTCATCTAAGGTTAACTTTGCCTGAGGTTGTTGGAATCCTGAAAATAGATTCATCTAAGGTTAACTTTGCCTGTGGGAGTTGGAACCTTAAAAATAGATTTATCTAAGGTTAACTTTCAATTGCCTGGGGGAGTTGGAACCTTGAAAATAGATTCATCTAAGGTCAACTTTGCCTGAGGGAGTTGGAACCTTGAAAATAGATTCATCTAAGGTCAACTTTGCCTGAGGGAGTTGGAACCTTGAAAATAGATTCATCTAAGATTAACTTTGCCTAGAGGAGTTGGAACCTTGAAAATAGATTCATCTAAGGTCAACTTTGCCTGAGGGAGTTGAAACCTTGAAAACAGATTCATCTAAGGTTAACTTTGCCTGACGGAGTTGGAACCTTGAAAACAGATTCATCTAAGGTTAACTTTGCCTGAGGGAGTTGAAACCTTAAAAATAGATTCATCTAAGGTTAACTTTGCCTGAGGGAGTTGGAACCTTGAAAATAGATTCATCTAAGGTTAACTTTGCCTGAGGAAGTTGGAACCTTGAAAATAGATTCATCTAAGATTAACTTTGCCTGAGGGAGTTGGAACCCTGAAAATAGATTTATCTAAGATTAACTTTGCCTAGGGGAGTTGGAACCCTGAAAATAGATTCATCTAAGGTTAACTTTGCCTGAGGGAGTTGGAACCCTGAAAATAGATTCATCTAAGGTTAACTTTGCCTCGGGGAGTTGGAACCTTAGTTTCTAAATAATTTCTTAGTTTATCAAGGGAGAATTTAAGAAAGATTTGTTATAAATCATGCACTGACTACTGAGTTGATGATACCCTCGAGGACTAAAAGTCCAGCAACACTTTATTAATTTCGTGCGTTAGGGTTAGGGTTAGGGTTATGATGTATCACAAAAATAATTGAACTATTATTACGATGTGAACGATTCATGCTCTTTATAGTCTCAAATATAAAATGATGTGGCGTTTGTCCGGCACTATATACATCTTACTTCTATATTTAGTAATACTTTATCTTACTTCTTTATGTAGTAATAATGTATCTTACTTCTATATGTAGTAATAATGTATCTTACTTTTATATGTAGTAATTATGTATCTTGCGTCTGTATGTAGTAATAATATATCTTACTTCTATATATAGTAACACTATATAAAAGATGACATATAATTGTGTTATGTTGTAATACTATATATGACTTTTATATTTGGTAATAATGTATCTTACTTCTATATGTTGTAATACTATATATCTTAATTCTATATGTAGTAATAATGTATCTTACTTCTGTATGTAGTAATAATGTATCTTACTTCTGTATGAAGTAATTTATATCTTACTTCTGTATGTAGTAATACTATATCTTACTTCTATATGTAGTAATTATGTATCTTACTTCTATATGTAGGAATACTATATCTTACTTCTATAGGTAGTAATAATATATCTTACTTCTATATGTAGTAATAATGTATCTTACTTCTGCACGTAGTAATAATGTATCTTACTTCTGCACGTAGTAATAATGTATATTACTTCTATATGTAGTAATACTATATCTTACTTCTGTATGTAGTAATACTGTATCTTACTTCTGTATGTAGTAATATGTATCTTACTTCTATATGTTGTAATACTATATCTTACTTCTATATGTAGTAATACTATATCTTACTTCTATATGTAGTAATAATGTATCTTACTTCTGCTTGTAGTAATACTGTATCTAACTTCTATATGTAGTAATAATGTATCTTACATCTGTATGTAGTAATACTATATCTTACTTCTGTATGAAGTAATACTATATCTTACTTGTGCATGTAGTAATACTATATCTTACTTGTGTATGTAGTTATACTGTATCTTACTTCTGTATGTAGTAATACTATATCTTACTTCTGTATGTAGTAATACTGTATCTTACTTCTATTTGTAGTAATACTATATCTTACTTCTGTATGTAGTAATACTGTATCTTACTTCTGCATGTAGTAATACTGTATCTTACTTCTGTATGTAGTAAGAATATATCTTACTTCTGTATGTAGTAATACTTTATCTTACTTATGTATGTAGTAATACTGTATCTTACTTCTGTATGTAGTAATAATGAATCTTACTTCTATATGTAGTAATAATGTATCTTACTTCTATATGTAGTAATAATGTATCTTACTTCTATATGAAGTAATAATGTATCTTACTTATGTACGTAGATATAATATATTTTGCTTCTGTATGTAGTAATAATATATCTTACTTCTATTATGTTGTAAAATTATATCTTACTTCTGTATGTAGTAATAATATATATTACTCCTATATGTAGTAAGAATATATATTACTTTTATATGTACTATTATGTACACCTTAATCGCTCCATTCAACGGTAAAATTATCCCTAAAAATCCACATGAGACAGAAATGTAACGTACAACTTTTTGTGTAGTTGAACGAGTAACATTTAATTCTTTGAATTTGAGAATATGAGATTAAAATTTTACCTTTCATTAATACATAATAAAAGTAGCTTTTAAAAGTATTCATATTTTAACGTGCAAATAAAGTAGGTAGATTTTAAAGCCTTCGTTACACGTATAAAAGTCAACCTTCTTAAAAGATTACATACAAAATTTCAAATGAAATCAATTTTTAATTTACATAAATCCTTCTAAAACATTCCAGATGAAATAAATGTCCGTAGATGTGATAACAAGTAATCGATGCTAACTTTATATTAGAAATAACACCTTTACAAAAAGCTCACGCGGACTCGTCTTCCTACATACTGTGTTACAAAATTTATCCAACATTCTAAATGAACTGAAAAGATGGCATATAATTGTACATTGCAAATAAAGACATTTTTTGCATACAACTTATTTCAGCCGTTTAATAGGTTCGCCTAACATGAATGTATTTTATTTTATATCTTTCACTAAAAACTTAAATTACGAGTAAAATATAACCCTTCGTTGTCCACGATTTGTTAATTCATTTAATATGTTTATTTCACGAACAGTTTTGTAATTAAGTACACTACACGTCTAGTTTAAAACTTCTCCTTTTCTGTAGAATATAACGATTAAAAACAAGCGAGACACTTACCCTCTTCAATTATTTATCCATCGTCTCACGTTTTTCTTTTACTGGTTGTTCTGGTTGCCAGTGGTAGAGCGCCCTCGTGTGTCACAGTGAACAGTAACTAAGCCGTCACTCGCATTTATTCCCTATATCGATGTAGTGGTATATCTTTTATTTACAATCCACTCAAAAGGAAAATATGCTCCACAAACATAATATGAAAAACAATCTTATTACAAATTTACTAGGTTTATTTACAATTATTCCACCCTTTTCACAAAAAAGATCCGGTATGGAGTTTAATATCCATTCAGAAGATTTACTTATATCAATAAAATTACAGAACGTAGATCATGTCTACCAAACAAGTTTAAATAAATCAATTTTGTTTGTATTGTATACCCATACAACAAACATGTTTGCAAGGTTAAAAATAAATGGAAATTTATGTTATAAATTGATGTCTAATATTTTTTTATTGTGAAGGTTGATTTAAGTAATTTAAGCTTTATGCTGTAGGTTTAAATTTTCACTTTACCGAGTAACTATCGAGCTGTAGTAATACTAATATAAAATCTATGAATTGTTTATTGACTCCAGATTCAAACTTTATTTAAGTACAATATAACAGAAGTTATGGACTCCTGTCAAAGTTTTAGCATTAGCGCTTTCGATTGAATAGTAGGCCCATCTCTTAACTCTGAGGGTCCCATGAAAATTTTGTACGATTTGTTTGAATGAATTTCTGACCTACAGGTGGTAAAATGCAATCACCTGGATCTATTTTATTGGAGAATTCTCGTTACAAAAATCTGCACAACTAGATATATTGCTTCTTTAGGTAGTTTGTGGGAATAATAAAAAAAAAAAAAAACACACAGAATTATTTAATACTTTGGAAAAATGTAGTTTATATCGTTCATTTTCAAAAATGTATAAAAATTAGGGGTCGCCGAGCTTGTTTTTATAAATGATCTACAAAGAAAAGGCAGAATGTGAATAGAATTAAGAAAAAGTACATGAAAGAAATTTGAAATGATGAATTATGAGTAGATAGCTCTAATACAATTATTTTTAGATAATCTCACAAAAATTGTACTTTTGTTCTTGCTATAATACACCTTATCGCTATTTATTCCTATCCGGATAAGTTCTAAAATTACACAACTTTTTTGTAATCAAGATATATTCTGTATTTGTAAAAACAGTCGTAATAAAATAATTGTTTTCAATTAAAAGTAAATTCTTACATTTGAATTGTATTTGTGCCTCAAAATTGGCTTATTTCATTAAAATCTAGACCGTTCGTTTTCTACTATCTTACTGTCGATAAGGCAAATTATCCCTATATACTACATAAATAACAGACCTTGCAATGGATTGGGAAAAAAAACCTACCATCCGTCCAACTATGAACACCAAGGTTAAAAATTCTGAAGCGTTATAATGAGGCCAATGTCACGTGACACCTATGATACTTATTACGACACCTGTGTGTGTGGCTTCCCAAACAACAATGATAAAAATAAAGAGATGTGGTATGATTGCCAATGAGAAAAACCCATACCATATAGTCGGCCGCAGTATAAAAGGTCCCGACATGAAAATTATGAAACAATTCAATTGAGAAAACTAACGGCCTTATTTATAACAAAACAATTTACGAAAAACGTAAAGTATGATAAACGTGAACTAACGGCAACCACTGAACCACAGGCTCCTGACTTGGGACAGGCACATAAAGAATGTGTCGGGGTTAAACATGTTTGTGAGCGCTCAACCCTTCCCTAAACTGGGACACAGTGGTGTTACAGAACAACATAAGGAAAAACTATAAAAATCAGCTGAAAATGGCTTAACTCATCAGATCTATACAAAGCAGAAAAACATCGAACAAAAACATAGACACGAATGAATTAAACCGTATATGATTGTGTCCTGATGCTAGCAAGCATTGTATAGTTTTCATTATTACTTTGGATATTTTGGTAAATAGTTAGGAAAAGAAAACAATTTCCGACGGTCCTTCCCCATTCGGCAAAACCCAACAACATATGCAAACAACAACGCACAACAAATGTAAATAGATTGGTCCAAAACCCCCAAAACGATTTTTTTTTAAATTCACCAAAACTTATTGAATAAAAAATAGAGCATCTCTATAACTAGCAAAATTGAGATCGTGACAAGCGGAATATAAAGCATCTGAACCTGACCAAAATTATTCACTTACTTTTTTCACCATTAGTTATTGCTACAAGTGCTTTATCGGTTGGCAATATAAATTTTGAAAGTACTCACGAAAATCAAATTAACATTCCGCGATTTCGATTTCTCGGAAGTATTCTATCGTATTTATTTCCACATACATGTACCAAATACCCTGGCATGTATTAAACTACTGAAAACAAATCAAATCTCGAAAACTGGAATTCAAAACATGTGTAATCATTGTCATCAGTAGATAAGTGTTTAAAGATATTTGTGCCTTTTTACCTGGAATATTCAGTTAAGGCGAATTTTTTTTAAATAACTCACTATGTGACAAATGTAACGAAACACACAATATTGTAATTGTAAGACTATATCAAATTTTTATTAGACATAGAAGTCAGAGGGTTTCCGAGCACTTGGACATTAGAGTGAATACAGACATAATGAAATTTTCTGACATTGACATAATATTGTTTTATATTGTATCTCATTAATAGCCATTAAAATGCTTACACAAAAATACAACTTATCTTACGTCCCTAAATGAGTCCAAATTGTGAAGGAAAGTGTGGACATTTTACAAATTGATGGCAGTTTCTTGTTACTATAAAAAAAGCAGCAACAGCAGAAAGTGTTCCATCTGCAGTATTATACCATTTAAATGTTTAAATTTTGCATAACTTTGATAAATACATAGGCATCTGAACACGCACAGGACTCGATCATTATAATATCGGGCGAAAACATCTACTGGACCCAGACATAACTTATATAGTATAGTATGTATGTCCTGTCTTCAAAGTTATTAAAAAAATATATATTAGTTATGTTCATGAATACAAAAAAAAAAACGAAATAAAATATATGTATCGTTACAACAATTCACAAATTCAGTTAGTTGTCTTTGTTAACTTACCAGCGATATGTTTTCCGGTTTGGGTTTGTTTTTTGTTTTTTGTTTCAGTTTGTTATATATTATGTTCATTATATACTTTTTGTGATTTCATGACAATAACGTATTTGATTAAACTTTTGCTTTTTTAACTGCAAATATTTGTTAATAAATAAAAAGTAACCGCCTTGGTGATACATGTAGATGTTGCTAAACCAAACAAGAGAAATGCCACTATTTGACCATGTTGACTTTCTCTTGCAGATCTTATTTTGCTGATCTTTTTCGCTTTTTCAAAGTGGTCGGGACCATCAGTTTTACCCTTATCCGTCATTCCGTCATTCCGCAACGAACATTTATACGGACTTTTTTTTCTAAACGCCTTCACCTATTGAGCTGTGTTTAGTATGTGAGTCTACTATGATGTGTTACGGATCGAGTTTATGTTTGGTTCTTATCCATTGATTTTTGCCGAAATTACGGGCAATGTACTTTGAAAATTTTGTGAAAAAAAACAGTATTCGGACTTTCATTCTAAACGCTTTCACATATTGAGCTGATTTTTAGTATGCGAGTCTTCTATGGTGAGTTACAGATCGAGGATACGTTTGGTCCCGCTCTATTGATTCTTGTCGAAATTACGGGCTTTGGACTATTTTTAACAAGAATGCAAAAACGGAAAAAAATCATCATTCAGGGTAAATAACTTATATAAGGAGTTAGTTGACACTTTTAGACAAGATGACTGATTTGTAGATTTAATTGTGCTGAAAACTATATACTGTTGCTCTCTATCTATCTTTGATTTAGCAAAAAAAAAAAACATAAAATGGGTCAACAACTCTTTAAAAGGATTCAGTTGACAATTTCGGTCATGTTGACTTATTTTTAGATCTGATTGTGCTTAACATCTTTGCTTATTTCAATTTCTCTATAACAATTTCTGTGAAAAAAATGAAAAAAAATGGACAAAAATCTTTCAAGGGCAATCAATTGTGCTGAAATTTTTGCTATAAACTGTTGCTCTCCATCTTTCTTTTTAGCAAAAAAAATCCATAAAATGGGTCAATAACTCTTCAGTTGACAATTTTGGTCATGTTGACTTATTTGTTAATCTGATTGTACTTAACGTCTTTTTTAATTTCTATTGCTCTATAATTGTTTCTAAAAAAAAGTGGATAAAAATCTGTCAATGGCAATAACTCCTATAAGCGGTCAATTGACAATTTGACAAAGATGACTGATTTGTATATCTTATTTTGCCATCATCTTTGCTACTTACAATTCCTCTCTATTACAGTTCCTGTAAAAACGCAAAAAAGGGTAAATTAATCTTTCAGGGACAATAACTCCTATAAGGGTCAATTGACGATTTGGTCATTTGCATTTTTACCATTGTAAGATTCTCTCTACCAATTATAACCTCATAAAAAATGCAAACAGGGTAAAAATCTTCATTAATTTTATAGGCAATAACTCCTACAAGGGTCATTGATAATTTCTGCCAAGTTGACTTAATTGTAGATCATATTGTTCTGGCCATTTTTTACTGTTTAACATTTCTCTTTTTAGTTTTCAAGATAACCAATAAAATGCTTCGCTGAGCGTAGCCAGATACGACCGCAGAGGTCTAACCCTGAACAGTTGGGGCAAGTTTGGACACAATATTCAAGCTTGATACTGTCTGAATTTGGATTGTGATAAAAATTTTGACATAATATAGGTTTCTGACACAAAATGAATGTGGTCAAAGATCTTAATAAACAGCTGCGCCATGAGCTCATGATACGCCCGTCGTCTTGTGTGTGAATTTTTATGCAATAATCATAAATAGTTTCTGACATACGGCGCGACATGCGAAAATCCCCCTTTTTTTTACAAAAAACTCAATATCTCTAAAATAAATTTTGAATCAAAACCAAAAAGTATACAGATCTTTAGATTAAATAACTAAGAAGTGTGTAAAATTTAAAGCAATAATCATAAATCGTTTTTGAGATACGGCGCGACATGTGAAAACCCCCCTTTTAAAAAAATAAAAATCAATATCTCTAAAATAAAATTTTGAATCAAAACAAAAAAGTATACAGATCTTTAGATTAATATAACTAAGAAGTGTAAAATTTTAAGCAATAATCATAAATCGTTTTTGAGTTACGGCGCGACATGTGAAAAACCCCTCCCCTTTTTTTACAAAATACTCAATAACTCATAAATAAAATTTTGAATCATCACCAAAAAGTATACAGATCTTTTGATTAATATAACTAAGAAGTGTGTAAATTTTTAAGCAATAATCATAAATCGTTTTTGAGTTACGGCGCGACATGTGAAAAACCCATCCCCTTTTTTTACAAAATACTCAATAACTCAAAAATAAAATTTTGAATCATCACCAAAAAGTATACAAATCTTTAGATTAATATAACTAAGAAGTGTGTAAATTTTTAAGCAATAATCATAAATCGTTTTTGAGTTACGGCGCGACATGTGAAAAACCCCTCCCCCTTTTTTACAAAATACTCAATAACTCAAAAATAAAATTTTGAATCATCACCAAAAAGTATACAGATCTTAAGATTAATATAACTAAGAAGTGTGTAAAGTTTTAAGCAATAATCATAAATTGTTTTTGAGATACGGCGCGACATGTGAAAAAAAAACACACACACCTGTCTTATTTTCACCAAAAAGTATACAGATCGTTTGACCATCATAAGAAACAACTATATTAAGTTTCATGAAATTTGAATTGTTCTCAAGTTACGGTGCGACATGTTTACGCCGGACAGACAGACGGACAGACGGACAGACGGACAGACGACACTTGTATACCATAATACGTCCCGTCAAAATTTTGACGGGCGTATAAAAATTTGAAATGGGACATTTAATTTACCTAGAATGGTCTGATATCCAAAATCTAACAACATGGTTAGATTCAGCATATAAAAAAAACACCAAAAATTAAATTTTAGTTGAAATCAAACAAAGTTTAATTTTAGACCCTTCAAACCTTAATATGGACTAATTTGAAAACAGGGCCCAAAATAAAAAATCTAAATGCACAATAAGATTCAGCATATTATACAGCCGCAATAATTCAGTTTTTGATGAAATCAAACAAAGTTTGATTTTGGACACTTTTGACCTCAATGTAGACCAATTTAAAAATGGAGCCCAATATCCAAAAAAGTAATACAACAAAAATTAAAGACTTTAAATTAATCCCATTGAAATTGGTTAAAAGATTTGTATTTATTTTCAATTGAAGATTTCTTGCTATTGCGCAATACTGTGCAATTTAAGATTTCTTGCTATTGTGCAATACTGTGCAATTGAAGATTTCTTGCTATTGCGCAATTCTATGCTATTGCGCAATACTGTGCTATTGCGCAATACTGGCCAATTGAAGATTTCTTGCTATTGCGCAATACTGTATAGTTGAAGATTTCTTGCTATTCCGCAATACTGTGCTATTGAAGATTTCTTGCTATTGCGCAAAACTGTGCTATTGTGCAATACTGTGCAATTGAAGATTTCTTGCTATTGCAAAATTCTATGCTATTGCGCAATACTGTGCTATTGCGCAATACTGGCCAATTGAAGATTTCTTGCTATTGCGCAATACTGTATAATTGAAGATTTCTTGCTTTTCCGCAATACTGTGCTATTGAAGATTTCTTGCTATTGCGCAAAACTGTGCTATTGTGCAATACTGTGCTATTGTGCAATACTGTGCAATTGAAGATTTCTTACTATTGCACAATACTGTGCTATTGCGCAATACTTTGTTTTTGCGCAATACTATGCTATTGCGCAATACTGTGCAATTGAAGATTTCTTGCTATTGCGCAATACTGTGCAATTGGAGATTTCTTGCTATTGCGCAATACTGTGCAATTGAAGATTTCTTGCTATTGCCCAATACAGTGTAATTGAAGATTTCTTGCTATTGCGCAATACTGTGCTATTGCTCAATACTGTGCTATTGTGCAATACTGTGCAATTGAAGATTTCTTGCTATTGCAAAATTCTATGCTATTGCGCAATACTGTGCTATTGCGCAATACTGGCCAATTGAAGATTTCTTGCTATTGCGCAATACTGTATAATTGAAGATTTCTTGCTATTCCGCAATACTGTGCTATTGAAGATTTCTTGCTATTGCGCAAAACTGCTATTGTGCAATACTGTGCTATTGTGCAATACTGTGCAATTGAAGATTTCTTACTATTGCACAATACTGTGCTATTGCGCAATACTTTGTTGTTGCGCAATACTATGCTATTGCGCAATACTGTGCAATTGAAGATTTCTTGCTATTGCGCAATACTGTGCAATTGGAGATTTCTTGCTATTGCGCAATACTGTGCAATTGAAGATTTCTTGCTATTGCCCAATACAGTGTAATTGAAGATTTCTTGCTATTGCGCAATACTGTGCTATTGCTCAATACTGTGCTATTGTGCAATACTGTGCTATTGCGCATTACTGTGCAATTGAAGATTTCTTGCTATTGCGCAATACTGTGCAATTGAAGATTTCTTGCTATTGCGCAATATTGTGCAATTGAAGATTTCTTGCTATTGCGCAATACTGTGCAATCATTTGAAATTTCAAAAATTTTGAATAAAAAAAAATATGAACCCCCCAAATAAATTGGAAAAAAAATCCCCCCAAACTTTTTGAACCCCCTCTTTAGAGAGATCCATACACTTAAACACAAGTTACTGTCTGGAAACTAGAAAAATGCTTGTTTTTGGCCCCTT
Organism: Mytilus californianus; assembly: GCF_021869535.1. Lineage (NCBI taxonomy): Eukaryota > Metazoa > Mollusca > Bivalvia > Mytilida > Mytilidae > Mytilus > Mytilus californianus. Next base: position 80,352,249 of record NW_026262745.1, on the reverse strand, counting down.
TTTTGCCCCTAATTCCTGAACCGTTGGTACCATAACCCCCAAAATCAATCCCAACCTTCCTTTTGTGGTATTTAACCTTCTGAATTTCTTAGAGATCCATTCACTTAAACTAAAGTTATTGTCCGGAATTTAGGGGCGTAGCTGGACTTAATTTGAAGTGCAATCATAACTGTCGCCAGCGGAGCGAGGCGAAAATTTTTTTTGGACCATTTTATGCAGAAAATGATAACTTTTTTCGGGCATTTTCCAGGTATGCCATGCTTATAAAATTCCTTCACGCCCAAACTCCTATTTTGTGAATACTTGTGGACTTTATAGTGATTCTGCAAGGGAGGAGACTATGGACCGCTCAAAGTCCCCAGCTGGTCCAGGGTAGCACCCTAGTCGGGGATCCATGCAGGGTAGCATCGTAGACGGTGGTCCAGGGAAGCGAATCCCCATGAAGCTCCGGGCATATGAGTAATTACAGTGACTGCATTGAACATGAAAAATACCCTATCTGTTTCTTACTATATCATATTTTCATGAAACGATAGTAAAAGTCAGGGAGTTCCGTAATTTGCTGCTTATATTATTAACATGGTTATTTTCAAATATAAAATAAATTTTATAAAACGGGATGATCAGGAAGAGTAGACAACCGAAGCGTTAAAAGCCAATGGACAATTGACAAACCCGGGAACAGATAAGACACAAAAGGAGAAACAAAAGCATTCAACATTGAAAACTAAATACAGATGAAAAACACGGACCCAGAAAATAATGTGGCGACCTCCGGTGCTCCGGAAGGGTAAGCAGTTCCTGCTTCTTGCAAGACACCCGTAGTGTTTCTCACGCAGGTCATTCTCAAATCAAAGGAGAGGAATCTACGACAACAGTAGAAGGTCATTTGGGACACAGATACCCCAGGTGAATTAATAGTCTTTTGGATGAACGGACAATGGGAATACGAAATCTAACGGCCACTTTTAAGTCTTGACTTATAAGTAAGGGATATAAATCTAAGATGTTTTCAAGGTAATTGTATTGAGCCTGTATCATTAAATGTTAATACTGAATGTAAGACTTAAAGTATAGTTAATATCGAAAGTCCATATATTTATTTTTTTGCCAAGGCAAATTATCGCAGAACTCTCTCGGAGTTGATATCCATTTCTTTGTGAACATGTATGAGCGCCAACGAAGATAGTCTGTCCTGTATCATGGTTGAACGGAGATACGTTTTCGGTCGCCGTAATGCACTAAATGACCGTTCAGTAGTTGATGTGGTTACTGGCATTGTAACTAGAATTGAGAAGATTGCGAATATTGAAGGATATAGTTCCTTATTAGTCACTGCTAGAGACGACATTAGAGATTTTGGCTTTAAACACCGCCCGACACGATAATCTGTAAAGACTAAAGACTATCCGTAATTCAATTTCAGAATATTTTTTTTGTGAAAAAAATGTGCAAGCAAATGATTTTTTGCGTAAAGGCAGCTACGCGCCTGGTCCGAAACCAAATGTGTCTTCGGACGACGCTGACACCATAGCATTATACGACGCAAAAAATTTTTTGCGGTCGTATAAAAACTGTGAAATTTGAAAAAAAAAATAACATATCAGGGGCAATAACTCAAAAATGGGATGTCAGATTATTTTCTTTAATTTCTGCAGGAGACAGATGCTGACCTTGCTTATCACTTCTATCCTATGTAAGATTTGCTCCAACTGCTCTAGTTTTTTAGACAAAGCCAAAAACTGCATTTTACCCCATGGTTATATTTTTAGCAACAGGGGCCATGTTTGTTGATGGATCAACTCCCTGGATATACTTTTAAAATTATATATCCTAAGGAACATATAGGTAAAGTTTGGTAATATTTGGCTATGTAGTTTCAGAATTTTTTTTAAAAGTTCACGACGACGCCTTTATGGCCAGGAGAGCTAAAATCCATTAAATTTCAAAAGAAAATTACTTCCGTCTTACAACTAAGAATCAGTATACCCCCCGCTAGCAAAGTTTGGGGGTTATATAGGAATTGCCATATCTGTCTGTCTGTCCGTCCGTCCCGCGTCGTGTCCAGTACAAAACTTTTTTATAGTAAAACTTAGGATAACGAAGCTTAGTATGCAGTTGCATCAGAGGCTGGGGATGTGTCACATACTAAAGTAAAATCAATCCGACATCGACTTTGATCTTTGACCACTATGATAGTAAAACCTTATCTAATTTGTGTCAGACTCATAACTTTTGTACTTTAAAACTTAGGCTAACCAAACTTGGTATGCAGTTGCATCATGGGCTTGGGATTGTCATATACCAAAGTCAGAGAACTCTTGACATTCAGTTTGACGTTAGACTCTATGATAATAGAAAATTATCCCAATTCGTGTCCGGCTCATATCTTTTGTACTGTAAAACTTAAGTTAACCAAACTTGTAATGCAGTTGCATCATGGGATTGGGTTGATCATATACCAAGTCATGTCACTCTGACCTTTGACGCTCAATGATAGTTTAACTGTTAAACCTTGTTGGATTCGTGTCCTGCTTATAACTTTTGTACCATAGAACTATGGTTGACCAAACTTGGTATGCTGATACATCATAGGATGGGGGCGTCATATATCAATTAGGTCACTGACCTTGAACCCCTATAATAATACGTCTGGTTTGTGTTAGGTCACTCTGACCTTTGATAGTAAAACATTGCCTGATTTGTGTTTGCTTCACAACTTTTGTACTGTAGCTCTTAAGACTGACAAAATATGTATGCAGAAGCATCATACTGACCTTGACCTTCAATTTCTGAATTTACAGTATACGAACCCCAGACTTTGTTCCTGCGTCAGTACAATTCTTTCAGATTGACCTATCAGTAACCATGTGTCAATCTAACACAGAGGCAATGATTATACTAAGAGTGCACACACTGAAATGTCTCACCTGCTTTACTGACCATTGATTTTATGTTGATAGTCATAAATATAGAGCTTTACTATAAGTATCACATAAACTTAACATGAACCAAGAAAATGAGGTCAAGGTCAGATAAACCAAACCGGAAATACATGTACGCATTACAATCATTCCATACACCAAATATAGTTGACCTATCGCTTATAGTTTGTAAGAAACAGAAACAAACTTAACCAGGAAAACATATCAATGACCAATGAACCATGAAAAGAGGTCAAGGTCAGATGCACCATGCCAGACATACATGTACACTTTAAAATCAATCTATGCATTAAATATAGTTGATCTATTGCTTATAGTATATAAGAAATAAATGGGGAATGTGTCCATGGGACACAACAGATGATGCCCCCGCTTGCATATAACGTTATAAAGGGACAACTCAAGAAATGTAAAAGTGACGCTACCCAAAGTTGTACTTGATCTGAGTTTTGTGGTAATAAGCATTGTGTATACGTTTCATAACATTTGGTTGATGCAAACTAAAGTTAGAGATCGGCAACGAAAAATTCAGCAATCTTTCCATTTGTAAAGGGCATAACTATAGAACGGTAAAAGTGGCACCACCAAAATTCGAACTTGATCTGTGTTTTGTGGTAATTAGCATTGAGCATAAGTTTCATAACTTTTGGCTGAAGCAAACTAAAGTTAGAGAACAGAAACGAATATTTCAGCAATTTTTCCATTTGTAAAGGGGCATAACTCTAGAACAGTAAAAGTGACGCCACCAAAATTCAAACTTGTGGTAATAAGTATAGTGTATAAGTTTCATACATTTGGGTGAGGCAAACTAAAGTTAGAGAACGGAAACCAATTTGGGACGAACGGACGGACGGACAGGGGTAAAATTTAATGCCCCTCAGCTACGGCAGGGGCATAACAAACTTAACCATGAAAACTTAACACTGACAAATGAGCCATGAAAATGAGGTCACCGTCAGATGACACCTGCCAGTTGGACATGTACACCTTACAATCATTCCATACACCAAATATAGTAGACCTATTGCTTATAGTATCTGATATATGGACTTGACCACTAAAACTCAACCTTGTTCTCTGATCCATGAAATGAGGTCGAGGTCAGATGAAAACTGTCTGACAGGCATGAGGACCTTGCAAAATACGAACATACTAAATATAGTTATCCTATTATTCACAAGAGAGAAATTAACATTACAAAAAATCTTTTTTTTCAAGTAGTCACTAAACCATGAAAATGAGTTCAAGGACATTGGACATATGACAGACGGAAAGTTCATAACTTAAGCAAGGCATATATATACAAAGTATGAAGCATCCAGGTCTTCCACCTTCTAAAACATAAAGCTTTTAAGTAGTTAGTTAACGCCGCTGCCGTTGGATCACTATCCTTATGTCGAGCTTTCTGCGACAGAAGTCACAGGCTCGACAATAAAATGGATAGCTGAAAATCTCATAACGTCAATGTCTTAATGCTGAATTTCACAGTAGCAACTAAAATGCATGAATGGAGGTTGCTAGTCCCACTATGCAGACTGCATCTAGTTTGTTCTGTAGCTTCTGTGTAGGGAATACAATCTTGGTAGCAAACATGCGCCCTGGATATCAAATCAAATGGTAGGGCAAATGCACCATCCCTCACCTGGATCTATATGCATCTTTAAAAATGGCCTCTTTCCAACATTTTAGACTGGAATATAATTCACATCTAAAATCTCTCCTTTTTTTTTTATCTTGTATTGTGCCATGCTGAAATAGCAATAATAAATGCACGCAATAATTTCTGAATTTACAGTATTGCAATTTTTGCACATAATGCAAAGAAAATGCTCCGCAGGGCGCAGCTTGATACGACCGCAGAGGTCGAACCCTGAACAGTTGGGGCAAGTATGGACACAACATTCAAGCTTGATACAGCTTTGCATTTGGATTGTGATTAAATATTTGACACAGCATAGGTTTCTGACACAGAATGAATATTGTCTAAGAACTTTAAAATTTTAAATTGGACATTCACCTATTATGGTCCAATATCCAAAATCTAAATACATGGTTAGATTCAGCATATCAAAGAACCCCAAGAATTCAATTTTTGATGAAATCAAACAAAGTTTAATTTTGGACCCTTTTGACCTCAATGTGGACAAAGTTGATAACAGGGCCCAAAAATCAAAAATCTAAATACATGGTTAGATTCAGCATATCAAAGAACCCCATATATTCAATTTTTGTTGAAATCAAACAAAGTTTAATTTTGGACCCCGATTTGGACCAACTTGAAAACTGGGCCCATAATCAAAAATCTAAATACATTACATGTTTAGATTCAACATATCAAAGAACCCTAAGAATTCATTTTTTGTTAAAATCAAACTAAGTTTAATTTTGGACCCTTTGGACCTTAATGTAGACCAATTTGAAAACGGAACTAAAAATTAAGAATCTAAATACACGGTTAGATTCGGCATATCAAAGAACCCCAATAATTCAATTTTTGATGAAATCAAACAAAGTTTAATTTTGGACCCTTTGGACCTCAATGTGGACCAATTTAAAAACGGGGCCCAAAATCCAAAAACTAAATACACGGTTAGATTCAGCATATTAAAGAACCCCAAGAATTCAAGAATAAAACCCCATTGAAATTGGTCAAGAAATAAGCAATTTATACGAAGTATCTTCTTTTGCACAATACTGTGCAATTAAATATTTCTTGCTATTGTGCAATACTGTATAATTGACAATTTCTTGCTATTGCGCAATATTGTGCTATTGGATATTTCTTGCTATTGCGCAATACTGTGCAATTAAAGATTTCTTGCTATTGTGCAATACTGTGCAATTGAAGATTTCTTGCTATTGTGCAATACTGTGCAATTGAAAATTTCTTGCTATTGCACAATACTTATTATATAATAATTTACACATCCTGTTTGGTGTGTATCTCCTACCATATCATTATTATTTGCTTTTTAATATAAATCAGAAATAACCAACTTAAAATGGAAAATTTTAAAAGAAAAAAAAAAGGAAAAAAATAAAAAAAAGGAAAAAAAAAAATCCCCCCCCCCCCCGAATTTTTTGAACCCCCTTATGATTTATCACCCCCAAACTCAATCCCAGCCATCCCTTTGTGGTATGGTACCTTGCAGTACAATTTCAGAGAGATCCATACACTTGAACACAAGTTATTGTCTGGAAACTAGAAAAATGTGTTTTTGTCCCCTTTTTGGCCCCTAATTCCTAAAATATTGAGGCAATTACCCCCATCATCAATTCCAGCCTTCCCTTTGTGGTATGGTACCTTGCAGTACAATTTCAGAGAGATCCATACACTTGAACACAAGTTATTGTCTGGAAACTAGAAAAATGCTTATTTTTGGCCCCTTTTTGGCCCCCAATTCCTAAACGTTTCGGCAATTACCCCCAAACTCAATCCCAGCTTTCCCTTTGTGATATGGAACCTTGTAGTTCAATTTCAGAAAGATCCATGCACTTACACACAAGTTATTGTCATGAAACTAGAAAAATGCGTGTTTTTAGCCCCTTTTTTGGCCCCTAATTCCTACAATTTTGAGGCAATTACCCCCAAAATCAATCCCAGCAATCCTTTTGTGATATGGAACCTTGTGGTACAATGTCAGAGAGATCCATACACTTACACACAAGTTATGTCTGGAAGTTACAAAAATGCTTATTTTTGGCCCCTAATTCCTTTACTGTTGGTATCATAACCCCTAAAATCAATCCCAACCTTCCTTTTGTGGTATTGAACCTTGTGGTAAAATTTCATAGAGATACATTCACTTAAACTAAAGTTAGAGTGCGAAAACCAATGTGTCTTCGGACGACGCAGGACGACGACGACAACGACAACGACGACGACGACGCCAACGTCATACCAATATACGACCACAAAAATTTTTTTGCGGTCGTATAAAAACGGGACCCAAAATTAAAAATCTAAATACAGGGTTAGATTTGGCATATCAAAGAACCCCAATAATTCATTTTTTGATGAAATCAAACAAAGTTTAATTTTGGACCCTTTTGACCTCAATATGAACCAATTTGATAGCGGGGCCCACAAATAAACAAGAGTGCACACGCTGAAATGTCTCGCCTTCTTTACTAACCATTGATGTTATGTTGATAGTCCTAAATGAAAGCTTTACTACAACTATTACATAAACATAACATGATCCAAGAAAATGAAGTCAAGGTCATATAAACCAAACGAGAAATACATGTACACCTTACAATCATTCAATACACTAAATATAGTTGACCTATTGCTTATAGTTTCTAAGAAACAGACTTAACCATGAAAACTAAACATTGACCAATGAATCGTGAAAATGAGGTCAAGGTCAGATGAACCATGCCAGGCAGACATGAACAGCTTACAATCCTTCCATACAACAAATATAGCTGACCTATTGCTTATAGTTTAAGAAAAACAGACTGAAACACATAAACTTAACACTGAGCAATGAACCGTGAAAATGAGGTCAAGGTCAAATAAAACCTGCGAGACTGACATGTACATCATAGAATATTTCCATACACCAAATATAGTTGACTTATTGCATATAGTATAAGAAAAAATTCGTAAGGGTTCCGCGGAACCCAGTGTCTCGCCTACTTTTTCTGTTAATCGCAGGCTCAACAAAAATGAGGAAGTAAATCAATAAAAATATTCCTCTTGATACTATCTTTTGATTGTAAGAACTTTCTGTCCAAGTTTGGTAAAAATCCAGGATAGTTTATGAATCTAATAAATGTTTAAAAACTTTATCTGCAGACTGAATGTAATGTTAACTTGAAGAAAACAAAATTTCCTTCTAGATACTAGCATTTGATCATAAACAAGCTTCTGTTAAAGTTTGGTGCAAATCCAAAATAGTATAAGAAAGTTATTAAAATTTAAAAAACTTTAACCACAGAGTGAATGTGTTGTTTCCTGACAGGAAATCTAAGTCCATTTAAAAGTAAAATACGGAAAAAATGGATTTATTATTTTACAAAGTTTCCTTCTAGATACTAGCTTTTGATCATAAACAAGCTTCTGTCCAAGTTTGGTACAAATCCAAAATAGTATAAGAAAGTTATTAAAATTTTAAAAACTTTAACCACAGAGTGAATGTGTTGTTTCCTGGCAGAAAATCTAAGTCCATTTAAAAGTAAAATACGGAAAAAATGGATTTATTATTTTACAAAATTTCCTTCTGGATACTATCTTATGATCATAAACAAGCTTCTGTCCAAGTTTGGTAGAAACCCAGGATAGTTTAAGAAAGTTATTAAAATTTTAAAAACTTTAACCACAGAGTGAATGTAATATTTCCCGGCAGAAAAACTAAGTCCATTTATAAGTAAAATACGGAAAAAATGGAATTTTATTTTTACAAAATTTACTTCTGGATACTATCTTATGATCATAAACAAGCTTCTGTCCAAGTTTGGTAGAAATCCAAGGTAGTTTAAGAAAGTTATTAAAATTTCAAAAACTTCAACCACAGAGTGAATATTTGTGGACGCCGCCGACGACGACGACGACGACGACGCCGACGCCGACGGAATGTAGGATCGCTTTGTCTCGCTTTTTCGACTAAAGTCGAAGGCTCGACAAAAAGACCAAAACTCAAAAACTTAACTTTGACCACTGAACCATGAAAATGAGGTCAAAGTCAGATGACACCTGCCAGTTGGACATGTACACCTTACAATCATTCCATACACCAAATATAGAAGACCTATTGCATAAAGTATAAGAAAAACAGACCAAAACACAAAAACTTAACTATAACCACTGAACCATGAAAATGAGGTCAAGGTCAGATGACACCTGCCAGTTGGACATGTACACCTTACAGTCCTTCCATACACCGAATATACTCGGCCTATTGCTTATAGTATCTGAGATATGGACTTGACCACCAAAACTTAACCTTGTTCACTGATCCATGAAATGAGGTCGAGGTCAAGTGAAAACTGTCCGACAGGCATGAGGACCTTGCAAGGTACGCACATACCAAATATAGTTATCCTATTACTTATAATAAGAGAGAATTTAACATTACAAAAAATCTTAACTTTTTTTTCAAGTAGTCACTGAACCATGAAAATGAGGTCAAGGACATTGGACATGTGACTGACGGAAACTTCGTAACATGAGGCATCTATATACAAAGTATGAAGCATCCAGGTCTTCCACCTTCTAAAATATAAAGCTTTTAAGAAGTTAGCTAACGCCGCCGCTGCCGTAGCCGCCGCCGGATCACTATCCCTATGTCGAGCTTTCTGCGACAAAAGTCGCAGGCTCGACAAAAATCTAAATACATGGTTAGATTCAGCATATCAAAGAACCCCATATATTCAATTTTTGTTAAAATCAAACTAAGTTTAATTTTGGACCATTTGGACCTTAACGTAGACCAACTTGAAAACTGGACCCAAAATTAATAAAATGCTCCGCAGGGCGCAGCTTGATACGACCGCAGAGGTCGAACCCTGAACAGTTGGGGCAAGTATGGACACAACATTCAAGCTTGATACAGCTCTGAATTTTGATTGTGATTAAATATTTGACACAGCATAGGTTTCTGACACAGAATGAATATTGTCTAAGAACTTAAAAATTTTAAATTGGACATTCACCTATTATGGTCCAATATCCAAAATCTAAATACATGGTTAGATTCAGCATATCAAAGAACCCCAAGAATTTAATTTTTGATGAAATCAAACAAAGTTTTATTTTAGACCCTTTTGACCTCAATGTGGACAAAGTTGATAACGGGGCCCAGAAATCAAAAATCTAAATACATGGTTAGATTCAGCATATCAAAGAACCCCATATATTCAATTTTTGTTGAAATCAAACAAAGTTTAATTTTGGACCCCGATTTGGGCCAACTTGAAAACTGGGCCCATAATCAAAAATCTAAATACATGTTTAGATTCAGCATATCAAAGAACCCTAAAAATTCAATTTTTGTTAAAATCAAACTAAGTTTAATTTTGGACCCTTTGGACCTTAATGTAGACCAATTTGAAAACGGAACCAAAAATTAAGAATCTAAATACACGGTTAGATTCGGCATATCAAAGAACCCCAATAATTCAATTTTTGATGAAATCAAACAAAGTTTAATTTTGGACCCTTTGGACCTCAATGTGGACCAATTTAAAAACGGGGCCCAAAATCCAAAAACTAAATACACGGTTAGATTCAGCATATTAAAGAACCCCAAGAATTCAAGAATAAAACCCCATTGAAATTGGTCAAGAAATAAGCAATTTATACGAAGGATCTTCTTTTGCACAATACTGTGCAATTAAATATTTCTTGCTATTGCGCAATACTGTACAATTGACAATTTCTTGCTATTGCGCAATATTGTGCTATTGGATATTTCTTGCTATTGTGCAATACTATGCAATTGAAGATTTCTTGCTATTGCGCAATACTGTGCAATTGAAGATTTCTTGCTATTGTGCAATACTGTGCAATTGAAAATTTCTTGCTATTGCACAATACTTATATAATAATTTACACATCCTGTTTGGTGTGTATCTCCTACCATATCATTATTATTTGCTTTTAAATATAAATCAGAAATAACCAACTTAAAATGGAAAATTTAAAAAGAAAAAAAAAAAAAAAAAAATCCCCCCCCCAAATTTTTTGAACAACCTTATGATTCATCACCCCCAAACTCAATCCCAGCCTTCCCTTTCTGGTATGGTACCTTGCAGTACAATTTCAGAGAGATCCATACACTTGAACACAAGTTATTGTCTGGAAACTAGAAAAATGCTTATTTTTGGCCCCTTTTTGGCCCCCAATACCTAAACTTTTAGGGCAATTACCCCCAAACTCAATTCCAGCTTTCCCTTTGTGATATGGAACCTTGTAGTACAATTTCAGAAATATCCAAACACTTACACACAAGTTATTGTCATAAAACTAGAAAAATGCTTGTTTTTTGCCCCTTTTTTGGCCCCTTATTTCTAAAAGTTTGAGGCATTACCCCCAAAATCAATTACAGCCTTCCCTTTGTGATATGGAACCTTGTGGTACAATGTCAGAGAGATCCATACACTTACACACAAGTTATTGTCTGGAAGTTACAAAAATGCTTATTTTTGGCCCTTAATTCCTGAACTGTTGGTACCATAACCCCCAAAATCAATCCCAACCTTCCTTTCGTGGTATTAAACCTTATGGTAAAATTTCATGGAGATCCATTCACTTAAACTAAAGTTAGAGTGCGAAAACCAATGTGTCTTCGGACGACGCCAGACGACGACGACGACGACGCCAACGTCATACCAATATAAGACCAAAAAATTTTTAATTTTTGCGGTCGTATAAAAATGTAAATACACGGTTAGATTCGGCATAACAAATAAATAAACGTGGTCAAAGATTTTACAAATCTAATGCGCCATACTGTGCAATTAAAGATTACTGATTACTTCATGAAATTTTTCAATATTTGAAATTTGAAAAAAAAAAAATCTGAAATGAGAAAAAAATGACCCCCTACAATTTCTTTTTAGCCCCCCCCCCTCCTTTTTTCCCCCAAAAAATTCTTTCCCTCAAGATATGGTCATAATCGCAATTCAAATTTCCAATTACCCATTTAAATTTACCATAGTGCTAACTTAATATATTTTATAATAGAATTTAAAATATGGTGTCAAATCTTTGATATGGATTTTTTTGTAAAAAAAAAAGATGCAACATTTGCAGATATTTTTACTGGTCTTCCTTTATAAATATGCATTTCTTTAAACATAATTTAAAAGCAGTGTAAGGGAAGTAATCAAAACGTTGTATTTGGATTACCTCCCTTACACTGTTTAAAATTGTCTTAATTGTTCATTAACCATTACTTTATACATAATTTAAAAGCAGTGTAAGGGAGGTAATTCAAATATTGTATTTGATTTATCTCCCTTACACTGCTTTAAATTATGTTTTGTACTAAAGTATTTGTCCATTAACCAGGACAACCTTGTTTTTCCCCCTTTTTTGCCCCGAATTCCTAAACGGTTTGAGCCATAACCCCCCAAAGCAAATCCTAACCATCCCTTTGTGGTATGGAAACTTGTGGTATAATTTCAGAGAGATCCATACACCGTTCCACAAGTTATTGTCTGGAATCTAGAAAATGCTTATTTTTGGCCCCTAATTCCTCAACTGTTGGTACCATAACCCCCAAAATCAATCCCAACCTTCCTTTAGTGGTATTGAACCTTATGGTAAAATTTCATAGAGATCCATTCACTTAAACTAAAGTTAGAGTGGGAAAACCAATGTGTCTTCGGACAACAACAACGACGCCAACGTCATACCAATATACGACCCCAAAATTTTTTTGCGGTCATATAAAAATCAAGTAAAAATCATTATTTTAGGGCAACATAACCTATATGTGGACTGACAATTTTGGCTGTTTACCTATACTGTAAACCCAACTAATTTTCGCGAGCAATTTGTGACAAATAACGAGAACATAAATCATCGCGAATATGTAAAACTTGGATCTTTCCTCATTTAACTACATCAAGTTAATTAGAAAATCGCGAAATTAAATCGCCGTGAAGTCGACTAGGAAGGGCTAATCGCGAAATAAAGTATCCGCAAAAATAAGTTGGTTTACAGTATGTAGATCTCATATTGGTGATCATTTTCTCTTCCATCTATTGTAGTTATCAATGTAATACTCAAACTAAAAAGCCTGTGTCGCTCACCTAGGTCTATGTGCATCATCAACAATGGACACAATCTAACATTGTAGACTAGAATAGAATTCATGACAAAAATCTTTTTCTTGTTGATCTGGCATTGCTGATTATTTTTTCTGTTTACAATTTCTCTCTTATCTTCTTTAGTTTTTGCCCATAACACAAAAAGGGCAATCACTACTATAAAGACTAAACCAATGATTTCAACTATGTTGGCTTATTTGTAGATCTAGTCTTGCTGATCATTTTTGCTATTTAAAGCGACTATCTATCTATAGTAATTTTAAATATAAGAAGCAGAACACTAATAAAATGCTTCGCTGAGCGCAGCCTGATACGACCACAGAGGTCGAACCCTGAACAGTTGGGGCAAATTTGGATATAATATTCAAACTTGATACTGTCTGAATTTTGATTGTGATCAAATTTTTGACATAATATAGGTTTCTGACACAAAATAAATGTGGTAAAAGATCTTACAAATCTATTGCGCACTACTGTGCAATTGAAGATTACTTCTTGAAACTTTTACAAAATTTGAAATTTGAAAATTTTTGAAAAAAAATATGAATTCCTTAAAAAAATTGGAACCCCCCCCCCCCCCCCCCCCCCCCTGTTACTTTTGGAATCCCCCCTTCGAGCAATTACCCCAAGACTCGATCCAATTCTTTCCTTTGTAGTATGGAACCTTGTAGTACAATTTCAGAGAGATCCATACACATCTAACACAAGTTATTGTTTGGAAACTAGAATAATGCATGTTTTTGGCCCCTTATTCCTACGTTTGAGGCAATTACCCCCAAACTCAATCCCAGCCTTCCCTTTGTGATATGGAACTTTATGGTACAATATCAGAGAGATCCATACACTTACACACAAGTTATTGTCCGGAAACTACAATAAAATGCTCCGCTGGGGCGCAGCTTGATACGACCGCAGAGGTCGAACCCTGAACAGTTGGGGCAAGTATGGACACAACATTCAAGCTTGATACAGCACTGAATTTGGATTGTAATTAAATATTTGACACAGCATGGGTTTCTGACACAGAATGAATGTGGTCTAAGAACTTAAAAATTTTTAATTTACCTATTCAAACCATATCATTATTATTTGCTTTTATATATAAATCAGAAAAAACCAATTTAAAATGGAGAATTTTAAAGAAAAAAAAGGAAAAAGATAATCCCCCCCCCCCAAATTTTTTGAACCCCCTTATGATTCATCACCCCCAAACTCAATCCCAGCCTTCCCTTTGTGGTATGTTACCTTGCAGTACAATTTCAGAGAGATCCATACACTTGAACACAAGTTATTGTCTGGATACTAGAAAAATGCTTGTTTTTTGGCCTCAAATTCCTAAAAGTTTAGGGCAATTACCCCCAAACTCAAACCCAGCTTTCCCTTTGTGATATGGAACCTTGCAGTACAATTTCATAAAGATCCATACACTTACACGCCAGTTATTGTCCTGAAAGTAGAAAAATGCTTGTTTTTTTTTGCCCCTTTATGGCCCCTAACTCCTAAAATTTTGAGGCAATTACCCCCAAAATCAATCCCAGCCTTCCCTTTGTGGTATGGTACATGTACCTTGCAGTACAATTTCAGAGAGATCCATACACTTGAACACAAGTTATTGTCTGGAAACTAGAAAACTGCTTATTTTTTGCCCCTTTTTGGCCCCTAATTCCTAAAATTTTGAGGCAATTACCCCCAAAATCAATCCCAGCATTCCCTTTGTGATATGGAACCTTGTGGTACAATGTCAGAGAGAATCATACACTTACAGACAAGTTATGTCTGGAAGTTACAAAAATGCTTATATTTGGCCCCTAATTCCTCAACTGTTGGTACCTTAACCCCCAAAATCAATCCACACCTTCCTTTTGTGGTATTGAACCTTATGGTAAAATTTCATTGAGATCCATTCACTTAAACTAAAGTTAGAGTGCGAAAACTAATGTGTCTTCGGACGACGCCGACAATGCCAACGTCATACCAATATACAGTCGTAAAAAAACACACAAGTTATGTCTGGAAGTTACAATAAAATGCTCCGCAGGGCGCAGCTTGATACGACCGCAGAGGTCGAACCCTGAACAGTTGGGGCAAGTATGGACACAACATTCAAGCTTGATACAGCTCTGAATTTGGATTGTGATTAAATATTTGACACAGCATAGGTTTCCGACACAGAATGAATGTGGTCTACGAACTTAAAAGTTTTAAATTGGACATTCACCTATTATGGTCCAATATCCCAAATCTAAATACATGGTTAGATTCAGCATATCAAAGTACCCCAAGAATTCAATTTTTGATGAAATCAAACAAAGTTTAATTTTGGACCCTTTTGACCTCAATGTGGACAAAGTTGATAACGGGGCCACAAAATAAAAAATATAAATACATGGTTAGATTCAGCATATCAAAGAACCCCATATATTCAATTTTTGTTGAAATCAAACAAAGTTTAATTTTGGACCCCGATTTGGACCAACTTGAAAACTGGGCCCATAATCAAAAATCTAAATACATGTTTAGATTCAGCATATCAAAGAACCCTAAAAATTCAATTTTTGTTAAAATCAAACTAAGTTTAATTTTGGACCCTTTGGACCTTAATGTAGACCAATTTGAAAACGGAACCAAAAATTAAGAATCTAAATACACGGTTAGATTCGGCATATCAAAGAACCCCAATAATTCAATTTTTGATGATATCAAACAAAGTTTAATTTTGGACCCTTTGGACCTAAATGTGGACCAATTTAAAAACGGGACCCAAAATCCAAAAACTTAATACACGGTTAGATTCAGCATATTAAAGAACCCCAAGAATTAAAGAATAAAACCCCATTGAAATTGGTCAAGAAATAAGCAATTTATATGAAGTATCAATCCCAGCATTCCCTGTGTGATATGGAACCTTGTGGTACAATTTCAGCGAGATCCATACACTTGAACACAAGTTATTGTCTGGAAACTAGAAAAATGCTTATTTTTGGCCCCTTATTCCTAAACGTTTTGGGCAATTACCCCCAAACTCAATTCCAGCTTTCCCTTTGTGATATGGAACCTTGTAGTACAATTTCAGAAAGATCCATACACTTTCACACAAGTTATTGTCATGAAACTAGAAAAATGCTTGTTTTTTGCCCCTTTTTTGGCCCTTAATTCCTAATATTTTGAGGCAATTACCCCCAAAATCAATCCCAGCATTCCCTTTGTGATATGGAACCTTGTGGTACAATGTCAGAGAGATCCGTACACTAACACACAAGTTATGTCTGGAAGTTACAATAAAATGCTCCGCAGGGCGCAGCTTGATACGACCACAGAGGTCGAACCCTGAACAGTTGGGGGAAGTATGGACACAACATTCAAGCTTGATACAGCTTTGGATTTGGATTGTGATTAAATATTTGACACAGCATAGGTTTCTAACACAGATTGAATGTGGTCTAAGAACTTAAAAATTTTAAATTGGACATTCACCTATTATGGTCCAATATCCAAAATCTAAATACATGGTTAGATTCAGCATATCAAAGAACCCCAAGAATTCAATTTTTGATGAAATCAAACAAAGTTTAATTTTGGACCCTTTTGACCTCAATGTGGACAAAGTTAATAACGGGGCCCAAAAATCAAAAATCTAAATACATGGTTAGATTCAGCATATCAAAGAACCCCATATATTCAATTTTTGTTGAAATCAAACAAAGTTTAATTTTGGACCACGATTTGGACCAACTTGAAAACTGGGCCCATAATCAAAAATCTAAATACATGTTTAGATTCAGCATATCAAAGAACCCCATATATTCAATTTTTGTTAAAATCAAACTAAGTTTAATTTTGGACCCTTTGGACCTTAATGTAGACCAATTTGAAAATGGAACCAAAAATTAAGAATCTAAATACACGGTTAGATTCGGCATATCAAAGAACCCCAATAATTCAATTTTTGATGAAATCAAACAAAGTTTTATTTTGGACCCTTTTGACCTCAATGTGGACAAAGTTGATAACGGGGCCCAAAAATCAAAAATCTAAATACATGGTTAGATTCAGCATATCAAAGAACCTCATATATTCAATTTTTGTTGAAATCAAACAAAGTTTAATTTTGGACCCCGATTTGGACCAACTTGAAAACTGGGCCCATAATCAAAAATCTAAAAACATGTTTAGATTCAGCATATCAAAGAACCCTAAGAATTCAATTTTTGTTAAAATCAAACTAAGTTTAATTTTGGACCCTTTGGACCTTAATGTAGACCAATTTGAAAACGGAACCAAAATTTAAGAATCTAAATAAACAGTTAGATTCGGCATATCAAAGAACCCCAATAATTCAATTTTTGATGAAATCAAACAAAGTTTAATTTTGGACCCTTTGGACCTCAATGTGGACCAATTTAAAAACGGGGCCCAAAATCCAATAAAATGCTCCGCAGGGCGCAGCTTGATACGACCGCAGAGGTCGAACCCTGAACAGTTGGGGGAAGTATGGACACAACATTCAAGCTTGATACAGCTTTGCATTTGGATTGTGATTAAATATTTGACACAGCATAGGTTTCTAACACAGATTGAATGTGGTCTAAGAACTTAAAAATTTTAAATTGGACATTCACCTATTATGGTCCAATATCCAAAATCTAAATACATGGTTAGATTCAGCATATCAAAGAACCCCAAGAATTCAATTTTTGATGAAATCAAACAAAGTTTAATTTTGGACCCTTTTGACCTCAATGAGGACAAAGTTGATAACGGGGCCCAAAAATCAAAAATCTAAATACATGGTTAGATTCAGCATATCAAAGAACCCCATATATTCAATTTTTGTTGAAATCAAACAAAGTTTAATTTTGGACCCCGATTTGGACCAACTTGAAAACTGGGCCCATAATCAAAAATCTAAATACATGTTTAGATTCAGCATATCAAAGAACCCTAAGAATTCAATTTTTGTTAAAATCAAACTAAGTTTAATTTTGGACCCTTTGGACCTTAATGTAGACCAATTTGAAAACGGAACCAAAAATTAAGAATCTAAATACACGGTTAGATTCGGCATATCAAAGAACCCCAATAATTCAATTTTTGATGAAATCAAACAAAGTTTAATTTTGAACCCTTTTGACCTCAATGTGGACAAAGTTGATAACGGGGCCCAAAAATCAAAAATCTAAATACATGGTTAGATTCAGCATATCAAAGAACCCCATATATTCAATTTTTGTTGAAATCAAACAAAGTTTAATTTTGGACCCCGATTTGGACCAACTTGAAAACTGGGCCCATAATCAAAAATCTAAATACATGTTTAGATTCAGCATATCAAAGAACCCTAAGAATTCAATTTTTGTTAAAATCAAACTAAGTTTAATTTTGGACCCTTTGGACCTTAATGTAGACCAATTTGAAAACGGAACCAAAATTTAAGAATCTAAATACACAGTTAGATTCGGCATATCAAAGAACCCCAATAATTCAATTTTTGATGAAATCAAACAAAGTTTAATTTTGGACCCTTTGGACCTCAATGTGGACCAATTTAAAAACGGGGCCCAAAATCCAAAAACTAAATACACGGTTAGATTCAGCATATTAAAGAACCCCATGAAATCAAGAATAAAACCCCATTGAAATTGGTCAAGAAATAAGCAATTTATAGGAAGTATCTTCTTTTGCACAATCCTGTGCTATTAAATATTTCTTGCTATTGCGCAATACTGTACAATTGACAATTTCTTGCTATTGCGCAATATTGTGCTATTGGATATTTCTTGCTATTGCGCAATACTGTGCAATTGAAGATTTCTTGCTATTGCGCAATACTGTGCAATTGAAGATTTCTTGCTATTGTGCAATACTGTGCAATTGAAAATTTCTTGCTATTGCACAATACTTATTATATAATAATTTACACATCCTGTTTGGTGTGTATCTCCTACCATATCATTATTATTTGATTTTAAATATAAATCAGAAATAACCAACTTAAAATGGAAAATTTTAAAAGAAACAAAAAAGGAAAAAAAGAAAAAAAAGGAAAAAAAAATAAATCCCCCCCCCAAATTTTTTGAACCCCCATTATGATTCATCACCCCCAAACTCAATCCCAGCCTTCCCTTTGTGGTATGGTACCTTCCAGTACAATTTCAGAGAGATCCATACACTTGAACACAAGTTATTGTCTGGAAACTAGAAAAAAAATGTGTTTTTTGGCCCCTTTTTGGCCCCAAATTCCTAAACGTTTAGGGCAATTACCCCCAAACTCAAACCCAGCTTTCCCTTTGTGATATGGAACCTTGTAGTACAATTTCAGAAAGATCCATACACTTACACACAAGTTATTGTCATGAAACTAGAAAAATGCTTGTTTTTTGCCCCTTTTTTGGCCCCTAATTCCTAAAATTTGGAGGCAATTACCCCCAAAATCAATCCCAGCATTCCTTTAGTGATATGGAACCTTGTGGTACAATGTCAGAGAGATCCATACACTAACACACAAGTTATGTCTGGAAGTTACAAAAATGCTTATTTTTGGCCCCTAATTCCTTTACTGTTATTACCATAACCCCCAAAATCAATCCCAACCTTCCTTTTGTGGTATTGAACCTTGTGGTAAAATTTCATAAAGATCCATTCACTTAAACTAAAGTTAGAGTGCGAAAACCAATGTGTCTTCGGACGACGCCAACGTCATACCAATATACGACCACAAAAATTTTTTTGCGGTCGTATAAAAACTAAATACACGGTTAGATTCAGCATATTAAAGAACCCCATGAAATCAAGAATAAAACCCCATTGAAATTGGTCAAGAAATAAGCAATTTATAGGAAGTATCTTCTTTTGCACAATCCTGTGCTATTAAATATTTCTTGCTATTGCGCAATACTGTACAATTGACAATTTCTTGCTATTGCGCAATATTGTGCTATTGGATATTTCTTGCTATTGCGCAATACTGTGCAATTGAAGATTTCTTGCTATTGCGCAATACTGTGCAATTGAAGATTTCTTGCTATTGTGCAATACTGTGCAATTGAAAATTTCTTGCTATTGCACAATACTTATTATATAATAATTTAGACATCCTGTTTGGTGTGTATCTCCTACCATATCATTATTATTTGATTTTAAATATAAATCAGAAATAACCAACTTAAAATGGAAAATTTTAAAAGAAACAAAAAAGGAAAAAAAGAAAAAAAAGGAAAAAAAAATAAATCCCCCCCCAAAATTTTTTGAACCCCCATTATGATTCATCACCCCCAAACTCAATCCCAGCCTTCCCTTTCTGGTATGGTACCTTGCAGTACAATTTCAGAGAGATCCATACACTTGAACACAAGTTATTGTCTGGAAACTAGAAAAAAATGTGTTTTTTGGCCCCTTTTTGGCCCCAAATTCCTAAACGTTTAGGGCAATTACCCCCAAACTCAAACCCAGCTTTCCCTTTGTGATATGGAACCTTGTAGTACAATTTCAGAAAAATCCATACACTTACACACAAGTTATTGTCATGAAACTAGAAAAATGCTTGTTTTTTGCCCCTTTTTTGGCCCCTAATTCCTAAAATTTGGAGGCAATTACCCCCAAAATCAATCCCAGCATTCCTTTAGTGATATGGAACCTTGTGGTACAATGTCAGAGAGATCCATACACTAACACACAAGTTATGTCTGGAAGTTACAAAAATGCTTATTTTTGGCCCCTTTTTGGCCCCTAATTCCTTTACTGTTATTACCATAACCCCCAAAATCAATCCCAACCTTCCTTTTGTGGTATTGAACCTTGTGGTAAAATTTCATAAAGATCCATTCACTTAAACTAAAGTTAGAGTGCGAAAACCAATGTGTCTTCGGACGACGACGACACCGGACGACGACGACGCCAACGTCATACCAATATACGACCACAAAAATTTTTTTGCGGTCGTATAAAAATGCTATTCTTGGCCCCTAATTCTTAACTATTGGTACCATAACCCCCAAAATCAATCCCAACCTTCCTTTTGTGGTATTGAACCTTATGGTAAAATTTCATAGAGATCCATTCACTTAAACTAAAGTTAGAGTGCGAAAACGAATGTGTCTTCGGACGACGACGACGACACAACGTCGTACCAATATACGACCGCAAAAATTTTTGCGGTCGTATAAAAATGCTTATTTTTGGCCCCTTTTTCCTAAACTGTTGGTACCATAACCCCCAAAATCAATCCCCACCTTCCTTTTTTGGTATGGAAACTTATGGTAAAATTTCATAGAGATCCATTCACTTAAACTAAAGTTAGAGTGCGAAAACCAATGTGTCTTCGGACGACGACGACGCCAACGTCATACCAATATACGGGTCGTATAAAAATTGTTGTTTTTGGCCACTTTTAGGCCCTTAATTCCTAAACTGTTTGCCCCATAACCCCTTATACGAATCCCAACCTTCTACTTGTGGTATTAAACATTGTTGTACAATTTCAGAGCAATCGAAATACTTATACACAAGTTATTATCCTGAAACTAGAAAAATGTTTGTTTTGGGCCCTTAATTCCTAAACGGTTGGGACCATCATCCCCAAAATCAATCCCAACTTTCCTTTTGTGGTATTGAACCTTCTTAAAAAATTTCATAGAGATCCATTAACTTAAACTAAAGTTATTGTCCGGAAAACCAATGTGTCTTCGGACGACGACGACATCATACCATTATACAATCCCAAATATTTTTTTGCGGTCGTATAAAAATGGGTAAAAATCTTCAATAAAGAGCAATAATTTCAATAAGGAGTGAACTGATGATTTCGGTTAGTCGACCTATTAGAAGATCTTGTCTTGCTGATCTCTTTTGCTATATAAAGCAGCTATCTATCTATAAAAGCTTTCAAGATAAGAAGCAGAACACTGAAAATGGGTAAAAACTTCATTAAAGAGCAATAACTTCAATAAGGAGCAAACTGATGATTTCGGGCCAGTTGACCTAATAAAAGAATTCGTCTTGCTCATAATTTTTGCTTATTTTATAATTTAAGTTTCTATCTATCTATTTTAGTTTTTCAGATATTAAGCAAAAACATAAAAAATTGATAAAAAATCGCCATTACAGATCTTGTCTTGTTTATCATTTTTGCTTTTGAAAGTTTCTCTCTATCGGTCGTAATTTTCAAGATAATTTGCAAAAATGAAAAAAAATTGGTAACATTAGTCATTTGAGGTCAATAACTCCTAAAAGAAAGTCTGGCAGTTTTGTAAATGGACAATAGGTAGATCTCAATCATTCTGAACATTTCTGCCCCTGAAAGATTTTATCTATTAACAGCAGCTTTCAAGATAATAGACAAAACTTGCATTTTACCCCTATCATGCCCATGTTCTTTTTTAGCAATGTCATTGGACACTTTCTTTGAACTATATACCCCAATGATGATTGTGGACAAGTTTGGTCAATTTCGGCCAGGTAGTTTCAGAAAACAAGATTTTTATTAAATTTAACAGATGACACACGCCAAGTGATGAGAAAGGGCCAGGTGAGCTAAAAATAACAGAAAAGCAAACATCTCCCAATTACAATGTGTAGCATGATTCACCACCAATAACAAAACAACACTATTTATCAATTTTATGACTGTATTTATACACAATTTTGTGTTCTCCAGCACAGCACTGAAAGCTTTCCCAGTGAACATCTCATTTTGATGATGACAAAAATACAAAAAATGTACAAACTTCAATCTACTCTTAAAATTATCAACAATGAAAATGTATACACTGTCTGACTGTGGATAATTATTTACAAACAACTTCCTCTTTTTGGAGAGAAATTTATATAAATTTAATTTCCTTTTTACAACTGTACATTTTTGATGCAATGAACTGAATGCATGATCTGATGAACTAATGACTTGGTCTTAAAATTAAAAAAGAACCTAAAAAAAAAAGTGACAAACAATTCTCTTACCCCTTACAACTAATGGCGTAAAAATTTATTCATTTTCAATGTTTGCCAGCTGGAGTGCTGCATTTAAAGTCACCACACATATACACATATCAAATTAACAACTTGCATACAACAATACACTTTCAGTCAATTCATGCACACATATAACATTTGAATACTTATAAAATTAAATATATTAAAACATTCAAATATTTTAACACCATGTTATTTTCTTGTTTGTTAACAAACAAATATATTCATAAATCTCTGAACTGAAAACAAATGTTTTCTTGATAAATAATAATTTTGCATCCTGACATGTTGCCAATGTATAAAATAATGAACTAATTTGACATCTAATGCTACAATGTGTCAACAAATCTAGTCAACTGGTCTTGTGGGGTCAAAGGTTGCACTTCATTGTCATTGGGTAGCAAGAGACCAGGGTCTGGCCCTTGGCCCTGCAAAGATCCTAATAATAAATTAGGATCAGAATGTAATTGATTTGGATCTGTACCCATCATATTTGGATGAGATTGACTGACATGTGATGACATTTGAGGTTGGCGAGGTGATGGGTTAAGTTGCTGCCGAGATAATTGGTTAGGTTGTGGTGATCGCACAGTCTGTGGTAATGAATTAGGTGATCGCACTGATTGCATGAAGTTTGGTGATGCCACATTTTGTTGAGATGAAAGCTGGGGATTATTACCTCCAGCCATATGTTGTCTTAACTGATGCTGTTGCATCATTTGTGCATTCTGCATTTGTGGTTGAAACTGTTGAATGTTGCTTTCTGTATATTGAGGATTGTAAGCCATTCTAGGTCGTTGCTGTTGAAACTGTTGTTGTTGCTGAAATTGTTGATTCATCGGCATCCCCGGATGCTGTTGATTTTGTTGTTGTTGTTGCATTCTTAATCTCTGTTGTTGAAGTTGCCAAAGCTGCTGTTGTTGTTGTTGCTGTGACTGTGCTATATTGTTTGGGTTTGACTGGTTCATATTGTGTTGACCAGGCTGACCTTGTTGCTGCTGAGTTCTCTGTTTGATAAAAGCTGCCATGAGATGGGGGTTTGACTTAAGAATTTGTAACACTTGTTGCTGCTGCTGCGGCGAGTTGGGTGATTTTAAAGTTCTTAATAATTGTTCTAAAGCATGCTGCTGCGGCCTTTGAGGACCAGCATTTGGCATTCCTGGTCGTACTCCAGCAACCGGTTGCTGTGTTTGTTGCTGCATTTGTATTCCAGAATTCATAGGATTTGGCTGCATTGGCGGTCTCATTTGTGGTGGATTCATGGGATTTTGAGGCATTGTTTGATAGGTTGAATTTGGCGGCCAGACCACTTTAGAGTTATTCATTGCAGTGTTCACTGGTACCTTTTGAGCTGGTGCTTGCACTTGTGGAGGGGGCATGGTAGCCACACTAGCTGCACCTGACTGAAGACTAGCTTGACGAGAAGCCTCCTCTTGAGCAGCCATTGCAGCTTGTAAAGCAGCTGCTGGAGGTCCAGCCACAGGTTTACCAGAACTGAAATTTGATGGAACTGGTTGTTGTTGGATTCCTGTTGCTGCAGGCGATTGTTGTGTTGTGTTTTGAGCACTAGGTGTCATAGTACGCTGCATTGAGGCCATTCGCCTCCGCAACATTTGCGCTTGTTGAAGTCTATGTTGTAACTGTTGCTGCCTTAATTTATGTTTAATCTGTAAACAGAATGGCACTTGACACTTATTTTCTGTGCAATGCTTTGCATGATACAAACACAATGCTATAAGTTGTTTGCAAATTGGGCAAACTCCATTAGCCTTTTTCCGACAACACTTTGTATGAGATACAACACGCTTCATCTTCTGACAACTTGGAAGTCTGCAATTTGCGTCCCTGCACTGACATGCATGCACTAATGATTGAATACAACGTTGAATAGATTGACGGCGAGATTGTTGAGGATCATCCTGTTTATCATTCGGGGATGAACCGTCGTCAAGATCCAAACCTAGTTTATCCATTTTATGACAATGACCTTCTTTTTCATAACATGCTGTACACAGATCAAAATCCTGTAAAAAGACCAAAATAATTTAGTTCAAGCAAAAGTAATGTTTACTACAATCAGATATTCCAAATTATATACATGACTGCTGCATAATTGGATGGAGTGGTTACATTTAGTCTACACATCATGGTGCCTTTTCAATGTTCAGTCATACATTGAGATGACATTGAAGCCATTTTTAGGAAAAATCCCTTTAAAGTCTTGAACAATTAATTTACTGGAGCACTGAGATCATCCCCCGTTTTTGTAGGGGTTTGTGTTGCCAGTCTTCAATTTTTCATATAGTCTTTTGTAGACTGGTGTTAGTCCTTTCACCTTCCATTATTTTTTATTTATTGCCATGGTTTTATTAGTCTCTTTTTGATTTATTAGTTTTTTTTACTGTCATTTTAGTATCTTTCATTTCTTTTTTAAATTTGTGCGGTAAGTTCAAATAACATTTTCACTTTATATCACAAAGTTTTTAATAGTTTTACAGAAATTTTGGCAACTGGTATATATAAAACAACTGGTTCTTAATGATGTTATTACTTCTCAGATAGTATTTTAAAATATTTCATAGTTGCTTAAAAATACCAACAACTTCAATGATTCTTTGATGTGCAAGACTTTCACTGTGGCATGATAATACAATTTTACAATAAAATTACAGAGAAATTTGATTCATCAGGAATAATCATCATGCATAAATTAATAAAAATCTTTATTAGTTCCCTCCAATGTTGTAGATCTACTGATGCGTTACAACTGGCAACATTTGGTATGGCAACATTTGGTATGACAACATTATATTATAACATATTCCATATTTGATTTTGACTCTATCCAATTGAAATACAGATTCTCTGTCCATGTTTCCCTTACAAGGATCTGACAACACTCAGTTCTACTTACTGTTCTGGTAATTATAATATCAGCCTTTAAATGTATTATCATACGACAAAACCAGAGGATCCTGATAGGTCTTTAAAGGAGGAAGTAGAACCAAGCATTGTCAGATCATTGATAGTGAAAAAGTGGATACAGGATCTATATTTCAAGCAGATTACACAATACTTCAGACAAAAACAAGTTCCTAATGCCTATTTTAAAGTATATCATTAACCTTGTCCTTAAATTGTTAAATTACCAGGGATCATTGATCTACTAGAACTAAAAATTCATGTAAAATTATTAGTTTAAATTGAAAATAACACACTCACACCTTATAAACATTACTTACTTCACAAACAGTACAATGCCATCTAGTTTCCACATGTGCTTTACAAGTATTACATGTGTAAACAAAATTGTCTTTTCCTTGATTATGAAGCTCATACAATAAAGCCATTGTTGAATATTTTGCACGACGCAAAGATGAAAATTCCTGATGTTTGTCCCTAGCCATTGTCAGAAATGCATCTCTGCCATCCATTAAATCACAAGAAATATAAGGATCTGGATCATGAATTGGAGGAAGTGTTGAAGCTACTTGTTGACTGTGTAAACGAATCACAAAGAATACCTGTCAATAGATCAAATCATCCTTTCAACATTTTCGACATATATGAAATAGTTAACATCTTTTATTCTGTTAAAAATATAACCTTACTTTATACATTGTAATGTAAATATATATATTACATTAATAATGATATAATGCTGGTAATATCTTGCAATGACAGGAGATATTGATTAAGGATTCTTTCAGAAGTTATACAACACCTATGTCAGTTAAAAGACATGCTGGTCTCCCACTAATCAAACTTAAAGTTCAAGATAATCTTTTTATTTTGTGATTAGATTGCTGACATTTATTAAATTTTGCCTGTGAAATAGCATCTAGGGAAATAATTTTCATACAGAAGACAGAATTTTGTTGTATTAGCCTTATATACAACTATATTCACAACTGATATTTTTGTTTTTTAAGTCTTATTATCCTTACAATTCTATAATTAGCGTTCTCAAGTTCTAATCCTATCATCCATGTATGACAATATAAAATGTCTCCTAACCACCTTTACTTTCCTGAAATAAACTAGTTCTAAACCCCATCCCCTTCTTTCCGAAATATCTGTCATCCTTGTGGGTATCTACAATGTTCTGATTTCTTTGATTAGCTTAATCATTTTTGTATATGTCCTCTGGATTTCCATTTGTTTTCCTTCTCAACATTGATGGTTTCATTACCTTCTTCCTGTTATCACTTATTTCTACAATCGGAGCAGTCAGCAGTTTACAGCTTTTATTGATAAAATGATTGCGATTAAGTGGTCATGCTGAAAGGCTAAAAATATTATGATGACAAGCTCAACGGGTATTTCACTTATAGCAGATATTTAGGCCAAAGTAACAATAATCACCCTTTTTAGTGAAAATAGGCATTCGTTCTGTAAATCCCTTGGTTACACTACAAGTCATTACCATTATTACAACAAGAAACGAGTCAATTCCTACCTCTTTATGTTTTTCCATAGTACTGAATATTTTTTGTGTGAGATCATTTCCACCATGAGGCATATTGGTCTTTTTGGTATTTTTCCGCTGATTGTTTTTATTTTTGTTTTGCTTTTGTTTTCTACCACCCTTTCCTTTCTTCTTTCCAGCACCATTCTACAAAAATAAATATGTAAATGTGTAATAATAATGTAGTCTACAGAGACTGTAAAACTCATAGCTAGATATCATCTACACCCTCTTAAATGACTAACAGCTATAATTAACCTGACTAATGATGTTGTTAAATTTCATCAAAGATGCAAGGCTTATAATTTTGTACATAAGGTAATCAAAATTCAAATTACTAACAGAAAGAGTATTTCTACCATTTTAGTTTGTATATACAGTAGACTCCGGCAAATCGGACACCCAAAATGTCAGCTAAAAATATCTGATTACCCGATATATTCAATTAGACGATGAATGTATATTCATCAAATATTCTGCTATAATGAGTAGATATAATCCTGAGATGTTACTAACCCTGACAATTGCTAAATATGTGAAAGGGCTGGAGAATTGGTGGAGTGATTTTTATCAGTTACATCACCACGATGTTTGTGTAAAAAATTATCAGCTGATTATGTAATGATTAAATTTGTTTGCAGTTTTTAAATCCTTTATTTATTAAAATAAATCAAATGTCCTGAAATATTTATGTGAATTATTATCTACCATCCATAGTTAATCTTTATTTGTTTTGTAAGCAAATTAATATCCATTATTTACATTATCACACAGGTAAACTAATTTGGCTATAAATAGATCTAAGCATGTCTGTGTAGAATCTCCAAACTAAAATCCTATTTGTTATAATTTTATTTCTTTAAATAATCAAATTTAAATTTATGAAAATAATCATGATTGATAAAATATTATTGCATAAAGTTTACGTTTTCTGAAGACTATTTATATTTAGGTCATAGTTCTAGAGGCTTCCTCACAAATTTGTAAACATCCAAAATGGCGTCCATGACATGTGGTTACTTTTGCACATGTGAAAAAAATATATCTGACAAAAATCAGATTTCTCTTGTCAAAAAGGATTTATATTTATATTGCAATAAAATATTCAGAAGGAGGTACATTCAGTTTAGATTATATTTCTGATTCTGTGAACATTTAGAGTTTAATCAAAATTCTCCAAACAGCAACATCAACTTGTCAACTGAGTCTTGCATATTTTATAAATAAATTCAAACCATTTGAAGTAAAAGGGCATCTAATTCACATGACAAAGGAAGACAATGATTAAAGACAACAATTTATTAAGAAATAGTTCCTTTTATTTAGTAAAAACAAAATCTTCTTGTCTGCAAGATTGTAAATTCGTAACTTCCGGGTCCATTTCCTGTCAGAAAAACATTGAAAATATCCGATTGTGCATGGTTTTGAACAAAAAGACCTGAATATTCTTATCCGATTTGCCGATATATTCTTATATCCGATATTCGATTACCCGATAAAATTAACATTAAACATAATGTTTTGAAATAATATTACAATAGCTGATATATTCGTTTAGCCGATATCCGATTAGGTGGAGTCTACTGTATTGCATGCTTATTTCCCATGTTATAACAGGAGATCTTAACATCGTTCAAGACCGAGAGTTAAAATCATTCCTCAGTAAAGGACCTAAATATCGTCCCCCGTCAATTATTAATTGGAATGAGTGTCGTAATATCATCCACAACTCACTCCATACTTACTGTTTGAAATGGATAAAACGGGAAAAAGCTGACAAAAAATCTTTGGACTCTTTTTTTAAATCAGTAATGAACATAGTTGATATACGTATTCAACATTTTAAAGAACATTTTACTCTTAACAATAACCACAATAAACCTATTTCTCGTATCAAACAAACTAAAAGAACTAGCCAAGGAATTTGTTTTTGTTCCGGCCGATAAAGCTGCTAATAATATTATTATTGTTTGACGTAAATTTTACATTGAGGTTCTGAAAAAAGAAATCACCAATTCACCAACATTCCAACTGACTCCATTTTCAGAAAACGACATCTGTTACAAACATAAACTTTTAGCTACCGCTCTACAAGCAGAACCAAATACAATGAAAGTCCCAACTATGTATTGGCTTCCTAAGCTACACAAAACACCTTACAAATATAGATTCATTTTGTCTTCAAGCCATTGTTCCACTACTAAATTGTCTATTCTTCTTACCAGTACACTTGGTACAATCAAAAACCTGATAATAAATTGTTCAAATAAGGCCTTCGAAAATAGTGGAATTAATTACTTTTGGAGTGTCAAGAACTCGTTGGAAGTACTTGATAAATTGCATGCATATATTGGTGATTTTGAATCTGTTCAAAGTTTTGATTTTTCTACCCTATATACCACATTGCCTCACATTCTCATTAAGAAAAAATTCACACACCTAATTAAATGGGCATTTAAAAAGTCAGAATGTGAATATATATGTTCAAACTCTTTTAGGTCATTTTTTAGTAGCAATAAACAAAAAAACTATGTCAATTGGACATGCTTTGATACTATATATGCCCTTGAATTTTTACTAGATAACATTTTTGTTCGCTTTGGAGATTCCGTATATCGTCAGGGTTATCGGAATTCCAATGGGGACTAACTGTGCACCACTTATTGCAGACCTTTTTTTGTATTGCTTTGAGTTACAATTTATGACAAAAATCAGCAAAGACCCATCGAAACAACATCTGATACACAAATTTAATAATACTTTTAGATATTTGGATGATATTTTGGCTCTCAATAATGACGACTTCAGTATGTATACTAAAGAAATTTATCCTGTTGAACTTACTTTAAATAAAGCTAATACTAACAATGACCACTGCCCTTTCCTCGATCTTGATATCTATATCATTAACGGAAAGCTTAATACTAAAATATATGATAAAAGAGATGATTTTTCATTTCCTATCGTTAATTATCCATTTTTAGATGGTGACGTTCCCTTGTCACCATCTTACGGTGTTTATATATCTCAACTTGTACGATTCGCTCGTGTATGTAACAATGTTTTAGATTTTAACGAGAGAAATTTATGTATTACTGAAAAATTATTACACCAGGGTTTTCGATATCACAAACTAGTCAAAACATTTACTAAATTTTATCATCGGTATAAGGACATCGTTCGTAAATATAGCTCAACATGCAGACTTCTTATACATTCAGGTATTTCACATCCAATTTTTTATGGAAATATTCTTTATAAAGCACAAAAATGTCAGTATTCACCTCTGAAGCTAACAAAACCTTTAAATAGACTTATTAAGAAGGGATATAGTTACGATACTGTTGTCAGGTCATTTAAGATTGCATATTTTAGCGTTAATATTGATTCACTTATAGATTCTTTGCATCGGCACTAAACACATTTATTTAATAAAATGCTCCGCTGGGGCGCAGCTTGATACGACCGCAGAGGTCGAACCCTGAACAGTTAGGGCAAGTATGGACACAACATTCAAGCTTGATACAGCACTGAATTTGGATTGTAATTAAATATTTGACACAGCATAGGTTTCTGACACAGAATAAATGTGGTCTAAGAACTTAAAAATTTTTAATTTATCTATTCAAACCATATCATTATTATTTGCTTTTATATATAAATCAGAAATAACCAATTTAAAATGGAAAATTTTAAAGAAAAAAAGGGGAAAAAAATCCCCCCCCCCAAATTTTTTTAACCCCCTTATGATTCATCACCCCCAAACTCAATCCCAGCCTTCCCTTTGTGGTATGGTACCTTGCAGTACACATACATGTGATGGACTGTGAAACTAAGATCAGGAGTTTTGGAGATTAGGACTCCGATCAGGATGTTTTTAATCGACATAAATTCTGTCGTAAATGTAACTGTGTGCTGTAGAAATTGTCTGTTAAAGTGTGTTTTCTTCAACTTTCCATCCGAATGTATTATGTTTATAGTACCTTTGTACTTATAAATTTTCTCTATCTTTTTAAACTTTCAACTTGTTCAATCTAACATTCTTCTTTTTCAGTATGTTCTTTAAATTTTTTAGGTCATATCTTTTTTACCATGATTCATTGCAATCAGAACATTTGCTTATCTATTTGCAAGTAGATCTTTTATTTTTATCTTTATGCAAGTAGATTTTTTTTTTTATCATTATATGCAAGTAGATTTTTAATGCATGATAAGTAACACATTCAAACTGTGAAAATGGGTCATAGTTATTATATAAATTTCAATTTAAGCCTTGAAAGGAAGTATAGAAACCCTCAAATAATTTTCAAATTATTATTTTTTATTTGTCCTAAAACATTTAAAATCATTTAATTACCATCCTTTTATGATTATTTGTTCAATTTATATTTTATTTATATTCTTTTAAAAAAATTTACATTATTTAAAGGAAAGTAACTTAAAACAGGATAAATCAAGGGAAGTAACCCAACATTCATTTTAAATAAACAAAGTTTTATTACACAACGGCAGTTAGCCTGAGGTAAAAATCGTTTATTACCAGTATGTTTGACACCCAAGGTGACAAGTGAGGCCATATAATTATGCATGTTAATTGATTTACAGGTAAAATATAACTTCAGTAATGTCAGTAACACCAGATATGTTGGGCTGAAATTTTTCATTCATGAAATATTTCATACACGGGATTTTTTTTGTCTTCAACGGGAGGTCGGGAGGAGACCCCTGAAAACGGGATTATTGTACTCCCGTCGGGAGGTTCACATGTATGAACTGTACAATTTCAGAGAGATCCATACACTTGAACACAAGTTATTGTCTGGAAACAAGAAAAATGCTTGTTTTTTGGCCCCAAATTCCTAAACATTTAGGGCAAATACCCCCAATCTCAAACCCAGCTTTCCCTTTGTGATATGGAACCTTGCAGTACAATTTCAAAAAGATCCATACACTTACACACAAGTAATTGTCCTGAAACTAGAAAAATGCTTGTTTTTTTGCCCCTTTATGGCCCCTAATTCCTCAAATTTCTAGGGAATTACCCCCAAAATCAATCCCAGCCTTCCCTTTGTGGTTTGGTACCTTGCAGTACAATTTCAGAGAGATCCATACACTTGAACACAAGTTATTGTCTGGAAACTAGAAAAATGCTTATTTTTGGCCCCTTATTCCTAAACGTTGTGGGCAATTACCCCCAAAATCAATTCCAGCTTTCCCTTTGTGATATGGAACCTTGTAGTAAAATTTCATAAAGATCCATACACTTACACACAAGTTATTGTCATGAAACTAGAAAAATGCTTGTTTTTTGCCCCTTTTTG
Source organism: Mytilus californianus (assembly GCF_021869535.1). Taxonomy (NCBI): domain Eukaryota; kingdom Metazoa; phylum Mollusca; class Bivalvia; order Mytilida; family Mytilidae; genus Mytilus; species Mytilus californianus. The sequence goes on along the minus strand of NW_026262745.1, from coordinate 80,319,766 downwards.
GCCCCTTATTCCTAAAATTTGGAGGCAATTACCCCCAAAATCAATCCCAGCATTCCCTTTGTGATATGGAACCTTATGGTACAATGTCAGAGAGATCCATACACTTACACACAAGTTATTGTCATGAAACTAGAAAAATGCTTGTTTTTTTCCCCTTTTTGGCCCCTAATTCCTAAAATTTGGAGGCAATTACCCCCATAATCAATCCCAGCATTCCCTTTGTGATATGGAACCTTGTGGTACAATGTCAGAGAGATCCATACACTAACACACAAGTTATGTCTGGAAGTTACAAAAATGCGTATTTTTGGCCCCTTTTTGGCCCCTAATTCCTTAACTGTTGGTACCATAAACCCCAAAATCAATCCCCACCTTCCTTTTGTGGTATTGAACCTTATGGTAAAATTTCATAGAGATCCATTCACTTAAACTAAAGTTAGAGTGCAAAAACCAATGTGTCTTCGGACGACGACGACGACGCCAACGTCATACCAATATACGACCACAAAATGTTTTTGCGGTCATATAAAAACCAGTTGTTGGCATGACACGGGTTATGTTCTTTTCATATATGTTATGATGGTATGATACTAAACCCCTAACGGGAAGGATTGTGCCTGATATTCATATGATGAAGACATAATCTTTCAATCAGTTTAATTGAAGTCTGGAGCTGGCATGTCAGTTAACTGCTAGTAGTCTGTTGTTATTTATGTATTATTGTCATTTTGTTTATTTTCTTTGGTTACATCTTCTGACATCAGACTCGGACTTCTCTTGAACTGAATTTTAATGTGCGTATTGTTATGCGTTTACTTTTCTACATTGGCTAGAGGTATAGGGGGAGGGTTGAGATCTCATAAACATGTTTAACCCCGCCGCATTATTGCGCCTGTCCCAAGTCAGGAGCCCCTAGCCTTTGTTAGTCTTGTATTATTTTTAATTTTAGTTTCTTGTGTACAATTTGGAGTTTAGTATGGCGTTCATTATCACTGAACTAGTATATATATTTGTTTTGGGGCCAGCTGAAGGACGCCTTGGGTGCGGGAATTTCTCGCTGCATTGAAGACCTGTTGGTGACCTTCTGCTGTTGTCTGTTCTATGGTCGGGTTGTTGTCTCTTTGACACATTCCCCATTTCCATTCTCAATTTTATTATGCATTAGCATTCTTGAAGTTAGGTTTCATCAGCGTCCTTAATCATTATAGAGTTTCTTAAACTGTTACTGTACAAAAACCTGTATTTGGCATTTTAATAATGGCAAATTATTTGCTTACATTCAGCGCAAGTGTTATTCAACTGTTGTTTGGACAGGAAATGATGAATATTATTCACCTTTCCCTTTGGTAAATACCAATGACTTTCGATACTAGAATATCAATCTCTTTGGTAAATACCACACTTTATATATTTTATTTAATTGTGTTATCTAAACAAAAACTATTTTGAAAAAGCTAATTTCATTATCTACTTATTAAAATAAAAGAAGAATGTGTCTGAGGACAAGAATACCCCCGCTCAAGCTTTGCAATTTTCCAAGTTAAACAGGGGCATAACTCTAGATCGGTAAATGACTCACAACCCAAATTCAAACTCAGTCTGCCAGTTTTGGTTCTTAGCATTGTATATGAGTTTCATAAAATTTAGATGTGATAAACTTAAGTTACAGTGCGGAAACGAAAAAATTTGCAATTTTCCAAGTTATAGAGAGGCACAACTCTAGAACTCACAGCCCAAATTAGAACTCTGTCTGCGAGTTTTGGTTCTTCGCATTATGTACGAGTTTCATATACAATGCTATAAACCAAAACTCCCCTACGGCAGGTGCATAAAAAACATTTAAAGCAGGAGGCTACACTAACAAGATACTTAAAAAGACTGACAAACATACATAGAAGCAAAGGGTAAATAGGGAATGATAAAATATCTATGTCAAGTGGGACTGTCTAGAAACACTTACAGGATTGTCAGCTTCTCCTTCAACAACTTCCTCAACACTTGCTTGTTCTGCTGCTGCAGCTTCAGCCTCTTCACGTTTCTTCTTTTCTTCCTCTTCCTGATCCAACTCTTTAATGCTTTCTTCTAAAACATTGGGCCAGAAATCTCCCTCAAAATATGGTATCTGTGTGGCACATTTTATATTGTTTTCAATTGCATCTTTTAAAATATCCTGAAATTATATGTTAACAATATAATGTTAATAATGTAACTAATAAAATGGGCCAAATGAGCACAAAGGTATCAAACTGTTGACAAAGAGATGTGTCCCTCCTGTATGTAATTTTTATAGTAAAATGCAAATGTTGATATTAAAAATACTTAACATGTAAACTATGCAAAACATTCAAAGTCAATGTATCATGACTGAAGGTGTAGGAACAAATAAGCTCCATGAAAATGTGATTTACCATTGCTATTACACCTCTTTACCAAATATCATTGACTTACCATGGATGGGTCCCTTTAAACTGACCTATTCACAAACTTTAACAATATCACTGACAATAGACATCAACCTCTGTAATATTGAATTTCACAGATATAAAAACAAGCATTCTGAGAGTATTTTATGGCAATACAGTCCCCGACCAGTTAAAAATTAATTGTACTGGATCAAAATGCTAACTTGATCTATAACTGGTCAAGATGGTGTAAACTATATAACAAATATCAAGTCAATATCTTCAAGCATGACGAAAATAAAATGCTTCGCCGAGCGCAGCCTGATACAAACGCAGAGGTCAAAACCTGAACAGTTGGCCCAAGTTTGGACGCAATATTCAAGCTTGATACTGTCTGAATTTGGATTGTGAACAAGTTTTTGACATAATATAGGTTTCTGACACAAAATTATTGTAGTCAAAGATCTTAAAAATTTGAAATGGGACATTTAATTTACCTAGAATTGTCTGATATCCAAAATCTAACAACATGGTTTCATTCAGCATATAAAATAAACTGCTTCGCTGAGCGCAGCTGGATACGCCCGCAGAGGTCCAACCCTGAACAGTTGAGGCAAAAATGGACACAATATTCAAGCTTGATACAGGTCTGAATATTTGATATATTATAGGTTTCTGAATAAATGTAGTCAAAGAACTTGAAATTGGTTATATGAAGGATTTCTTGCTGTTGTGCAATACACTGTGCTGTTGCGCAATACTTAGTAAATCGGTTGTCAGACTATAAACAAATAAAATCTTATAACTCAGAAATGTAAATTCGAAAATTTATAAAAATCAAAAGGGAGCTTACAAAAATAAATACAAACAATTTACCAAAGTTTCATAAAAAATGCTGCATGCATTTTTGAGTTATTGTCTGAAAACTGGAAAATCCCCCTTTTTGTAATGAATAAAACCCCATAAATCGGAAACGTATAGTCTGAAATTTATAAAAATCAAAAGGGAGCTCATGTCGATAGAAATAAACAATTCACAAAAGTTTCATGCAAATTGGTGAAATTGTTTTTGAGTTATTGTCCGAAAACTGGAAAATCCCCCCTTTTTTAATGAATAAAACCCCAAAACTCTGAAACAGTAAATCCGAAATCTATAAAAAACGAAAGGGAGCTCACCTCAATAGATATGAACAATTCACAAAAGTTTCATGCAAATTGGTAAAATTGTTTTTGAGTTATTGTTCAAAAACTGGAAAATCCCCCCTTTTTAATGAATAAAACCCCAAAACTTGGAAATGGTAAATCTGAAATTTATAAAAAACGAAAGGGAGCTCACGTCAATAGATATAAACAATTCACCAAAGTTTCATGCATATTGGTTAAAGCGTTTTTGAATTAATGTCCGACATGTTGACGACAGACGGACGGACGGTCAGCGGTATACCATAATACGTCCCGTAAACGGGCGTATAAAAACACCAATAATTCAATTTTAGTTGAAATCAAACCAAGTCTAATTTTTGACGCTTCAAACCTTAATATGAACTAATTTGAAAACAGGGCCCAAAATAAAAATCTAAATGCACAATAAGATTCACCAAATCATACATCCGCAATAATTCAGTTTTTGATGAACTCAAACAAAGTTTAATTTTGGACACTTTTGACCTCAATGTAGACCAATTTAAAAATGGGGCCCAATATCCAAAAAAATTATTCAAGGTTATAACCCCCAAAATCTAAAGACTTTATCAATCCCATCGAAAGTGATTAAAACATTTGTATTTGTTTCAATTGACGATTTCTTGCTATTGCGCAATACTGTGCAATTGAAGATATCTTGCTATTGTGCAATACTGTGCTATTGCCCAATACTGTGCAATTGAAGATTTCTTGCTATTGTGCAATACTGTGCTATTGCCCAATACTGTGCAATTGAAGATTTCTTGCTATTGTGCAATACTGTGTTGTTGCGCAATTGAAGATATTTTGCTATTCCGCAATATTGTGCACTTGAAGATTTCTTGCTATTGCGCAATACTGTGCAGTTGAAGATTTCTTGCTATTGGGCAATACTGTGCCATTGAATATTTCTTGCATTTGCCCAAGACTGTGCTATTGTACAATACTGTGCTATTGCGCAATACTCTGCAATTGAAGATTTCAAAAATTTAAAATTTCAAAAATTTTGAAGAAAAAAAATGAACACCGCCCCCAAAAAATCCCAACTTTTTAACCCCACCCCCCTTTTGGAGTAATTACCCCCAAACTCAATCCCAACCTTCTCTTTATGGTATGGAACCTTGTAGTACAATTTTAGAGAGATCCATACACTTAAACACAAGCTAGAATAAACTGCTTCGCTGAGCGTAGCTGGATAGGCCCGCAGAGGTCCAACCCTGAACAGTTGGGGCAAAAATGGACACAATATTCAAGCTTGATACAGGTCTGAATTTGGATTTTAATTAAATATTTGACATATTATAGGTTTCTGAATAAATGTAGTCAAAGAACTTGAAATTGGTTATATGAATTGAATTTATATTCAATTAAAGATTTCTTGCTGTTGTGCAATACACTGTGCTGTTGCGCAATACTTATTAAATCTGTTGTCAGACTATAAACAAATAAAGTTCAATTTCTTCTCAATGTCATATTTGAAATTTATGAAAATCAATAGGGAGATTACTTCAATAGCTATAAATAATTCACCAAAGTTTCATGAGAACTGCTGAAAGCATTTTTGAGTTATTGTCCAAAACTGGAAAATTCCGCCCTTTTTTAATGAATAAAACCCCATAACTCAGAAATGTAAAATCTAAAATTTATAAAATTCTAAAGGGAGCTTACATCAACAGATATAAACAATTCACCAAAGTTTCATGAGAACTGCTGAAACTCAAAGCATTTTTTAGTTATTGTCCGAAAACTTGAAAATCACCTTTTTTTTTATGAATAAAACCCTGTAACTCGGAAACGTAAAATCTAAATATTATAACAAGAGTGCACACGCTGAAATGTCTCGCCTTCTTTACTAACCATTGATATTATGTTGATAGTCCTAAATGAAAGCTTTACTACAACTATTACATAAACTTAACATGATCCAAGAAAATAAAGTCAAGGTCATATAAACCAAACGAGAAATACATGTACACCTTACAATCATTCAATACACTAAATATAGTTGACCTATTGCTTATAGTTTCTAAGAAACAGACTTAACCAAGAAAACTAAACATTTACCAATGAATCGTGAAAATGAGGTCAAGGTCAGATGAACCATGCCAGGCAGACATGAACAGCTTACAATCCTTCCATACAGCAAATATAGCTGACCTATTGCTTATAGTTTAAGAAAAACAGACTGAAACACATAAACTTAGCACTGAGCAATGAACCGTGAAAATGAGGCCAAGGTCAAATAAAACCTGCGAGACTGACATGTACATCATAGAATATATCCATACACCAAATATAGTTGACTTATTGCATATAGTATAAGAAAAAAGACCAAAACTCAAAAACTTAACTTTGACCACTGAACCATGAAAATGAGGTCAAAGTCAGATGACACCTGCCAGTTGAACATGTACACCTTACAATCATTCCATACACCAAATATAGTAGACCTATTGCATAAAGTATAAGAAAATCGGACCAAAACACAAAAACTTAACTATAACCACTGAACCATGAAAATGAGGCCAAGGTCAGATGACACCTGCCAGCTAGACATGTACACCTTACAATCATTCCATACACCAAATATAGTAGACTTATTGCATACAGTATAAGAAAAACAGACCAATACACAAAAACTTAACTATAACCACTGAACCATGAAAATGAGGTCAAGGTCAGATGACACCTGCCAGTTGGACATGTACACCTTACAGTCCTTCCATACACCGAATATACTAGACCTATTGCCTATAGTATCTGAGATATGGACTTGACCACCAAAACTTAACCTTGTTCACTGATCCATGAAATGAGGTCGAGGTCAAGTGAAAACTGTCTGACAGGCATGAGGACCTTGCAAGGTACGCACATACCAAATATAGTTATCCTATTACTTATAATTAGAGAGAATTTAACATTACAAAAAATCTTAACTTTTATTTCAAGTAGTCACTGAACCATGAAAATGAGGTCAAGGACATTGGACATGTGACTGACGGAAACCTCGTAACATGAAGCATCCATATACAAAGTATGAAGCTCTTAGGTCCGAGTACACAGTTATTTCGTAGTGCATTTCTTTTAGACAATAAATGAAAATAAAAAAAATCCCACCTGCGCTTTCTCAATAATATTTTTACAGTGTGTTGTACTACTTTTGGGACAAATCATATCAAAATTATAGAAAACTTCATCGGCTCTAACTCAAAATATGGACAATTCTATGTTAAGGGGGTCTTGAAATCTTTTGACAGCTTCCGAAGTGCTAATTTTTAACCTTTTTCAGCTGGACCAAATCACTACTTAACTTTACAATTCATGACCCAAATTTTTTTACAGTGTAATTTCATCCCCCTACTTGCTATTTGAGGCATAAAACATGAAGGAATACATTTGGAAGGGGTACTAAAAAAATTGGCAAGCAACACACTGTCCACACTAGGGACTTTATTCGTGGACAACGAAAATCAAAGGACGATAACTGTGTACTCGGACCTAATAGGATAGAAAAATTTGACCAATCTTAATAAAACTTGGTATGACTAAAGCTTAATAAATTATGAGACTGCTGACAAAGTTTCATGGCAATAGGATATATATTATAGACAATATGATAAATTCTATATTCAACTTCGCGTGTTAAATTTTGACGTTTAAATTGAAAAATTTCAACTATCAACATTTGGGGCTTTAAAAATCAAAATATTGCAAAAAATTACATTTTAAAGGCCTTAATATATGACATATTATCTATTTAAAGCAACAGAATACTCATTTGATTTATCAGAATTATCACAATTATTTAAAAGTCAAATTTATATGAGCCTGTGCCAAAAAATGGAGGTTTTCCAATGAAGGGGGGCCTTACATGAAGATGTATTATTTTCCAGCAATTTTAAATTTGTGGAGTTTTTTGGTTATAAATAATCCTTACATATGTATTAAATGTACTTTAAATGGAAAGAAAAATTACAAATAGCATACCATATTAGTATAAAAGGGTCTTAAGCCAAGTAAGACTGAAAATAATTTAGGGTCAATTTAGGCCGTAGCACATATTTACATTTAAAAATGCATACTGAAGCTATAGGAAATAAAAATTTGTGTCTTTTTTATAATTTCTATACTCAGGTTACATGATACAATAAATCTGAGCATAAAAGGACTCTTGCATTCAACTTTTTTTGCAGACAGTATGGTCTGATACAAAGATTTTTCACTTTTTAGTGAAGAACTTGCATGCAATTTTAGCCTCAGCAGGCTTATATTTGAACCACTTGCTATTTAACATAAGAAAAGAAAGATACTATGTGAAATGAAACAGGTACAAAAGACATTGTGAAGTGCTTTTAATACAAATTTAGTGAAATCTTTATTATGGACTTCAACTTTTATGTACCTAGGTCCTCACATTTAACTTGATCCAAACAGGCCGTTACACGAGGGTCATTTATACAACACATTTTGCACATATTGTCTGAGATAATCTTATTTTCTGTAGATTCAGAGTTCACAAATGAGTAATACAACTGGGTTAAAGCATAGAAACACAAATATTGACACAGGAAAACCTGTCACATAGAAAGTCAGAATGCCACTTATGCATCAAAATTGAAAAAGCTTTGAAATGCTTATTTTGACCATATAATGCCAAAATGGATAATTTTTGCAGAATTTCTATCAAATAAAAGTTTAAATCCTTTAGTTTCATGCTATTTGACAAATTGACACCATTAAATCATTCAGGGAAGTTGCCAAAGTACAGATTCTATATTTACTGATTTCGCCTCTTAGGTCCGAGTACACAGTTATTTCGTAGTGCATTTCTTTTAGACAATAAATGAAAATAAAAAAAATCCCACCTGCGCTTTCTCAATAATATTTTTACAGTGTGTTGTACTACTTTTGGGACAAATCATATCAAAATTATAGAAAACTTCATCGGCTCTAACTCAAAATATGGACAATTCTATGTTAAGGGGGTCTTGAAATCTTTTGACAGCTTCCGAAGTGCTAATTTTTAACCTTTTTCAGCTGGACCAAATCACTACTTAACTTTACAATTCATGACCCAAATTTTTTTACAGTGTAATTTCATCCCCCTACTTGCTATTTGAGGCATAAAACATGAAGGAATACATTTGGAAGGGGTACTAAAAAAATTGGCAAGCAACACACTGTCCACACTAGGGACTTTATTCGTGGACAACGAAAATCAAAGGACGATAACTGTGTACTCGGACCATACAGGTCTTCCACCTTCTAAAATATAAAGCTTTTAAGAAGTTAGCTAACGCCGCCGCCGTAGCCGCCGGATCACTATCCCTATGTTGAGCTTTCTGCGACAAAAGTCGCAGGCTCGACAAAAATCGAAAGGGAGCTCATGTCAATAGATATAAACAATTCACCAAAATTTCTTGCAAGTTGGTGAAAGCATTCTTGAGTTATTGTCGGAAAACTGGAAAATCCCCCCTTTTTTAATGAATAAAACCCCAAAACTCGGAAACGGTAAATCTGAAATTTATAAAAAACGAAAGGGAGCTCACGTCAATAGATATAAACAATTCACCAAAGTTTCATGCATATTGGTTAAAGCTTTTTTGAGTTAATGTCCGACATGTTGATGACGGACGGACGGACAGAAGGTCAACGGTATACCATAATACGTCCCATAAACGGGCGTATCAAAATGCTTGTTTTTGGCCCCTTTTTTGCCCCTAATTCCTGAACATTTGGGGCAATTAACCCCAAACTCAATCACAGCCTTCCCTTTGTGATATGGTACCATTTCCGAGAGATACATACACTTACACACAAATTATTGTCCAGAAACTACAAAAATGCTTGTTTTTGGCCCCTTTTTACTAAACTGTTGGTACCATAACCCCCATAATCAATCCCAACCTTCCTTTTGTGGTATTGAACCTTCTGGTAAACATTCATATAGATCCATTCACTTCAACTAAAGCTAGAATGCGAAAACCACTGTGTCTTCGGACAACGACGACGCCGCCAGACAAAGACGACGCCAACGTCATACCAATATACGACCACAAAATTTTTTTGCGGTCGTATAAAAAAGTGTGGAAAGTTGATTATTTGAGTGAATTTTCTAGGTCCAAGGACCATAACACTGAACAAAATCATCAGACTGGAACAAAATTCTAACTTGATCTGTAACTTGTCATGATAAAACAATGTACCAATTATTAAATCAATATCTTATAATATCTTCAAGCACGAAGAAAAAAAGTGTGGAAAACTGATTTGCCGGACTGACGTATGGACAGACAGACAGACGGAGTGCAAACCTAAAGTCCCCTTGACTTCGTCGGTAGGGGACTAATAAGGAGATGTGGTATGATTGCCAATGAGACAACTATCCACCCAAGTTCAAATGAAGTGGATGTAAGCTATTATAGGCAACCATACAGCCTTCAACAATGAGAATAACCCCTATCCGTATAGTCAGCTAAAAGGCCCTCACATGAAAAATATGAAACTATTCAATTGAGAAAACTAACAGCCTAATTCATAACAAAACAATTTACGAATAAAATGCTTCGCAGAGCGCAGCCTGATACGACCGCAGAGGTCGAACCTTGAACAGTTGGGGCAAGTTTGGACACAATATTCAAGCTTGATACTGTCTGAATTTGGATTGTGATCAAATTTTTGACATAATAAAGGTTTCTGACACAAAATAAATGTGGTCAAAGAGCTTAAAATTTTGAAATGGGACATTCATTTTACCTAGAATGGTCTGATATCCAAAATCTAACAACATGGTTAGATTCAGCATATAATAAAACACCAAAAATTTAATTTTAGTTGAAATCAATCAAAAGTTTAATTTTGGACCCTTCAAACCTTAATATGGACTAATTTGAAAACAGGGCCCAAAATAAAAAATCTAAATGCACAATAAGATTCAGCATATCATACAGCCGCAATCATTCAGTTTTTGATGAAATCAAACAAAGTTTAATTTTGGACCCTTTTGACCTCAATGTAGAACAATCTAAAAATGGGGCCCAATATCCAAAAAAGTAATACAAGGTAAGAACCCCCAAAAATTAAAGACTTTAAATTAATCCCATTGAAATTGGTTAAAAGATTTGTATTTATTTTCAATTGAAGATTTCTTTCTATTGCACAAACCGGTGCAATTGAAGATTTCTTCCTATTGCGCAATACTGTGCAATTGAAGATTTCTTGCTATTGCGCAATACTGTGTAATTGAAGATTTCTTGCTATTGTGCAATACTGTGCTATTGTGCAATACTGTGCTATTGAGCAATACTGTGCTATTGCGCAATACTGTGTTGTTGCGCAATACTGTGCAATTAAAGATTTCTTCCTATTGCGCAATACTGTGCAATTGAAGATTTCTTGCTATTGCGCAATATTGTGCAATTGAAGATTACAAAAACTTTGAAGAAAAAAAATATGAACCCCAAAAAATTGGAAAAAAAAAAATCCCCCCCCCCCCCCCCCTAGTACAATTTTAGAGAGATCCATACACTTACATACAAGTTATTGTCTGGAAACTAGAAAAAATGCAATGAAGTTTATTAAACTAAAGTTATTAGCAAATTTCCAATGGAATTTATTAACAATAAAGTTTTTGGCAAATTTCCAATATACATAATTTAAAAGCAGTTTAGGTGAGATAAACAAAAACGCTTCATCAGCAACATTTTATATTGGCAAATTTCCAATGAAGTTCATTAAACTAAAGTTTTTGGCAAATTTCCAATGGAATTTATTAATAATAAAGTTTTTGGCAAATTTCCAATATACATAACTTAAAAGCAGTTTAGGTGAGATATTCAAATGAGTTTCAATTACCAACCTTACACTGCCTTTAAAATTATGTTTTGTACTTAGGTAATTGTCCATTAACCTGGAAACCCTTTTCCCCCCCTTTTTTGCACCTTATTCCTTAACGGTTTGAGCCATAACTCCCAAAGACAATTCTTACCATTCCTTTGTGGTATTCCAATATCCAAAATCTAACTACATGGTTAGATTCAGCATATCAAAGAACCCCAAGAATTCAATTTTTGATGAAATCAAATAAAGTTCAATTTTGGACCCTTTAAACCTCAATGTGGACCAATTTGATAAACGGGCCCAAATATCAAAAATCTAAATAGATGGTTAGATTCAGCATATCGAAGAACCCAATATATTCAATTTTTGTTGAAATCAAACAAAGTTTAATTTTGGACCCTGATTTGGACCAACTTGAATACTGGGCCCATAATCAAGAAACTAAGTTCATGTTTAGATTCAGCATATCAAAGAACCCCAAGAATTCAATTTTTGTTAAAATCAAACTAAATTTAATTTTGGACCCTTTGGACCTTAATGTAGACCAATTTGAAAACGGGACCAAAAATTAAGAATCTAAATACACGGTTAGATTAGGCAATTACCCCCAAAATCAATCCCAGCCTTCCCTTTGTGGTATGGTACCTTGCAGTACAATTTCAGAGAGATCCATACACTTGAACACAAGTTATTGTCTGGAAACTAGAAAAATGCTTATTTTTGCACCCTTTTTGGCCCCTTTTTCCTAAACGTTTAGGGCAATTACCCCCAAACTCAATTCCAGCTTTCCCTTTGTGATATGGAACCTTGTAGTACAATTTCAGAAAGATCCATACACTTACACACAAGTTATTGTCATGAAACTAGAAAAATGCTTGTTTTTTGCCCCTTTTTTGGCCCCTAATTCCTAATATTTTGAGGCAATTACCCCCAAAATCAATCCCAGCATTCCCTGTGTGATATGGAACCTTGTGGTACAATGTCAGAGAGATTCATACACTAACACACAAGTTATGTCTGGAAGTTACAAAAATGCTTATTTTTGGCCCCTAATTCCTTAACTGTTGGTACCATAACCCCCAAAATCAATCCCCACCTTCCTTTTGTGGTATTGAACCTTATGGTAAAATTTCATAGAGATCCATTTACTTAAACTAAAGTTAGAGTGCGAAAACCAATGTGTCTTCGGACGACGCCGATGACGACGACGACGCCAACGTCATACCAATATACGACCGCAAAAATTTTTTGCGGTCGTATAAAAACAAATATGACAGACATGAACCAACAACAACCACTGAACTACAGGTTACTGACTTGGGACAGGCACATAAAGATTGTGGCGGGGTTAAACATATTTGTGAGCGCTCAACCCTTCCCCTAAGCTGGGACAGTTGTGTAACAGCACAACATAAGAACAAACTATGAAAAACAGTTGAAAAAGGCTTATCTCATCAGATTGATACAGAGCAGAAAAACATCAGACTAAAACACAGACCGGACGTGAAGGGTATTTATCCATCCTCATCCCAAACAACAAAAAAGACACAAGTACAGATCTGAGAGTACTCACAGTTACTGACAGCTAGTTCAAAGCCAATAACAACTAATTGAAAAGATCATGTACCTAAGACTAAAATATTAATTCAAGCAAAAAACCCAAAACTGTAAAATATGAGGGCATACACTAAATTCTAATGTATGCCCTCATATTTTGTGACGAGATCATATTTAAACACAAGAAAAAACTTAGTACAATGTAATACTTAGTTATTATATTTAGATATTGTAACAACATCAAAACTATTAAAAGAAACAAAGGAAATCTTTTCAGAACAATTTAATGATTATTCAACCTATCAATTTTATCTAAAATTACCATAGAAATGTCTTCCAAATAATGTACATTAAAATAAAGTTCATGAATATTTAGTGATAATGTAATTCCCGCCTAAAAATACACAAGAACTACTTTTTTTGAACAAATTTATAGACTAATAATAAGATGATGGCTGACTGGTGATTTATTCCTATGAAAACTTTGAAAAATTGACAATTTTCAATGCTCCTAATCTTTTTAAAAAACCAAAATAAAAATATGGTTCTTTGGAAGAGGTCTTTGCTTTTTTCTATAAAGTTGTGCCATTTTAAGTGAAAAAAATCAGATGAGAAAATTTTGTTTTTTTAGCACTATCATATTATTACTCAGGAATAGTTCCTCATTTAATGGGTTGTCCTGTTTAAAGGTCATGGAATTAAAATCCCCCCTTAAAATACCTACCACCCCAATAACTTTTTTTCTGTGCTAGCAGTGGTATTACCAACTGTTCATTACAATCTTTTTGATCATACAAACCTTATAATCAATCACACATCTTTCAATAATAGCTTTATCTAACATCTTTTTATACCATTCTTGTAGACGTTTGGGTTTTGGAATTTTTTGTTCTGGTGGATGACAATGAAAAATGTAATCATCTCCTTCACTTGGTGGACAAGCCCAAATATGTGCCCATGTGAATCCCATTTGTTTGGCATATTCTAAATAACCAATAAGAATTTCATGATAAACTGCTGTCCTGAGTTGTCTTGGTTGGAAAAAATGTACACTGTCTAAATATGATATGTAACATCTCCTACAAGAAAAAAAAGACTTTAGTAAAATATGCACAACATCTGCTTAATGTACATTAACATATACAACTGTCAGATGACATTCTATGCATGACATTTAATATGAATGAATGAATATTTTTATTATAGTGCAACCTGAATAAAAAATGCAATGTGATTCAGCTAGCCAATTAATGTTTTAATAACTGTGCATGAAAATATATATAAATGCAGCAAATCTTTTCATGAAAAGTAACATCTCAAATATATATACCAAAAATAATCACATGGAGTTCCAACTAAATTATTTCCTTATATAATTGTTGGTTGCTTAACGTCCTGTGGCAAATCATATATAATTAAAGAAAGTGTACCAGTTAAACAACAAAAGTAGAATCTAATGATCTGGATTAAACCAGGGATTGAGATTACAACTTTCCAGCGGTAGCCCAGCCAATATTCTTGGTGGCCTAGTGTAGTATTATAAGATCAAGCTCAAATGGGCCCAAGATTGGTAAGTTAAAATTTTAAGCTACTAGCCCCTGTGAATATCAATCCCTATTAAACTGATGATATGACACATTTTGGTATTACAAGAACACTTGTTTTTTTTTAGCATTCAAAACAAAAAATGTTTTTCATCATTTATTAGAGATGATCAAAATGTGTTACATCTATATTCCATAAAACACTGACACAAAACAATCTAGTGTGAACGAAAATTCTAATAAAATGCTCCGCAGGGCGCAGCTTGATACGACCGCAGAGGTCGAACCCTGAACAGTTGGGGCAAGTATGGACACAACATTCAAGCTTGATACAGCTCTGAATTTGGATTGTGATTAAATATTTGACACAGCATAGGTTTCTGACACAGAATGAATGTGGTCTAAGAACTTAAAAATTTTAAATTGGACATTCACCTATTATGGTCCAATATCCAAAATCTAAATACATGGTTAGATTCAGCATATCAAAGAACCCCATATATTCAATTTTTGTTGAAATCAAACAAAGTTTAATTTTGGACCCCGATTTGGACCAACTTGAAAACTGGGCCCATAATCAAAAATCTAAATACATGTTTAGATTCAGCATATCAAAGAACCCTAAAAATTCAATTTTTGTTAAAATCAAACTAAGTTTAATTTTGGACCCTTTGGACCTTTATGTAGACCAATTTGAAAATGGAACCAAAAATTAAGAATCTAAATACACGGTTAGATTCGGCATATCAAAGAACCCCAATAATTCAATTTTTGATGAAATCAAACAAAAAAAGTTAAATTTTGGACCCTTTGGACTTCAATGTGGACCAATTTAAAAACGGGGCCCAAAATCCAAAAACTTAATACACGGTTAGATTCAGCATATAACAGAACCCCATATATTCAATTTTTGTTGAAATCAAACAAAGTTTAATTTTGGACCCCGATTTGGACCAACTTGAAAACTGGGCCCATAATAAAAAATCTAAATACATGGTTAGATTCAGCATATCAAAGAACCCCATATATTCAATTTTTGTTGAAATCAAACAAAGTTTAATTTTGGACCCCGATTTGGACCAACTTGAAAACTGGGCCCATAATCAAAAATCTAAATACATGGTTAGATTCAGCATATCAAAGAACCCCATATATTCAATTTTTGATGAAATCAAACAAAGTTTAATTTTGGACCCTTTTGATCTCAATGTGGACAAAGTTGATAACGGGCCCAACAATCAAAAATCTAAATACATGGTTAGATTCAGCATATCAAAGAACCCAATATATTCAATTTTTGTTGAAATCAAACAAAGTTTAATTTGGGACCCCGATTTGGACCAACTTGAAAACTGGGCCCATAATCAAAAATCTAAATACATGGTTAGATTCAGCATATCAAAGAACCCCATATATTCAATTTTTGTTGAAATCAAACAAAGTTTAATTTTGGACCCCGATTTGGACCAACTTGAAAACTGGGCCCATAATCAAAAATCTAAATACATGGTTAGATTCAGCATATCAAAGAACCCCATATATTCAATTTTTGTTGAAATCAAACTAAGTTTAATTTTGGACCCTTTGGACCTTTATGTAGACCAATTTGAAAACAGAACCAAAAATTAAGAATCTAAATACACGGTTAGATTCGGCATATCAAAGAACCCCAATAATTCAATTTTTGATGAAATCAAACAAAGTTAAATTTTGGACCCTTTGGACCTCAATGTGGACCAATTTAAAAACGGGGCCCAAAATCCAAAAACTTAATACACGGTTAGATTCAGCATATTAAAGAACCCCAAGAATTCAAGAATAAAACCCCATTGAAATTGATCAAGAAATAAGCAATTTATACACAATACTGTGCAATTGATTATTTCTTGCTATTGCGCAATACTGTACAATTGACAATTTCTTGCTATTGCGCAATATTGTGCTATTGGATATTTCTTGCTATTGCGCAATACTGTGCAATTGAAGATTTCTTGCTATTGCGCAATACTGTGCAATTGAAGATTTCTTGCTATTGTGCAATACTGTGCAATTGAAAATTTCTTGCTATTGCACAATACTTATTATATAATAATTTACACATCCTGTTTGGTGTGTATCTCCTACCATATCATTATTATTTGCTTTTAAATATAAATCAGAAATAACCAACTTAAAATGGAAAATTTTAAAAGAAAAAAAAAAGGAAAAAAAGAAAAAAAAAATCCCCCCCCCAAAATTTTTTGAACCCCCTTATGATTCATCACCCCCAAACTCAATCTCAGCCTTCCCTTTGTGGTATGGTACCTTGCAGTACAATTTCAGAGAGATCCATACACTTGAACACAAGTTATTGTCTGGAAACTAGAAAAATGCTTATTTTTGGCCCCTTTTTGGCCCCCAATTCCTAAACGTTTCGGGCAATTACCCCCAAACTCAATTCCAGCTTTCCCTTTGTGATATGGAACCTTGTAGTACAATTTCAGAAATATCCAAACACTTACACACAAGTTATTGTCATGAAACTAGAAAAATGCTTGTTTTTTGCCCCTTTTTTGGCCCCTAATTCCTAACATTTTGAGGCAATTACCCCCAAAATCAATTACAGCCTTCCCTTTGTGATATGGAACCTTGTGGTACAATGTCAGAGAGATCCATACACTTACACACAAGTTATTGTCTGGAAGTTACAAAAATGCTTATTGTTGGCCCCTTTTTGGCCCCTAATTCCTTAACTGTTGGTACCATAACCCCCAAAATCAATCCCAACCTTCCTTTCATGGTATTGAACCTTATGGTAAAATTTCATGGAGATCCATTCACTTAAACTAAAGTTAGAGTGCGAAAACCAATGTGTCTTCGGACGACGCCGACGACGACAACGACGACGACGACGACGCCAACGTCATACCAATATACGACCAAAAAATTTTCAATTTTTGCGGTCGTATAAAAATGAAGTTATGCTCAAGAAGCATGGAAAATATGTTGTGGTGAGTGTAGTACAAGATGATATATTTTAAAGCATTCTTTCAAATAGTACATTACCAATGGCTTGATGATTCAATTTTTTTTACATCATTGAAGGGCTGTCTTAAAATTTGGCAGGTTTTAGCAAAGTATGGATCAATGGGAAGTACTAACCTATTATTTGGTGCATAACAATTGGAGTCGTACTCCTGAACATGCATCCCAAAAAAACAGACATCAACACCATCTATTTCCTCAAAGGCAAACATCGCTTTTGCTCTGTATGGAAATTCTGGTACCATTTCACCATTATCAACAAATCTACAAAAGAACAAAGATAAAAACACTCAATTGTCAAATTACTTTTTTCTCTCACTCAACAAAGTAAACAAAAGAAAAGATAAAGGCTCATACTTGAGTTACTTTTTTTATTTCTTTTAAGTTTTCTGGCCACTTACTGTTTAAACCCTTCACTACACAGTATAGGCTTAGGTTAGTTAGTCTTGTATGTTTTTTTAATTTTAGTTCATTTATATGTTTCGGAGTTTAGTGTGACGTCCATTGTCACTGAACTAGAATCCCACCTCCAGGTGCAGGATTTTCTTGTGTGATGAAGACCCATTGGTGGCCTTGAGCTGTTTTCTGCTCTTTGGTCGGGTTGTTGTCTCTTTGACACATTCCCCATTTCCATTCTCAATTTTATTAGGATAAATAAAGCTTAATTTGTCAATAAATATGTTCATCACTAAAGGCTCCTAGGAACATGCATCACTCACCTGACAAAAACATGCAACATTAAAATCATATGCAACAATGAAAGCCATCTTTCATACACTACGTAAGTTTGTGAAAATTACTTTAGGATATAAACCAAAGCATATGCTGACCATTCTATTCTATTTCAAGCAAGAGTGGCCATGTTTGTTGATGGATCAAACCCCACTGTAGGATGACCAGTAGTTTCAGAGAAGATTATGGTAAAAGTTTAAGATTAAGATGTATGCCAAGTAACTGCAATAGCTCACATGGCCCATTGGACACTGGAAGCTAATTGATATCAAATTTGGTCAAATTCTAAAATTTTCATAACTCCAGGTCAAACTTAATATTGTCATGTTAAATATTTTCAACATCATTAAATTGTAATACAGGATTTTCTGGTGACATGAACAAAATATAGACAAAAGGTAAAATAATAGAAATATAGACATATCAACTACAGATGTTAAGGAAATAAGTATGTTTACCTTGCTTTCATTCCAGGTTTAACCTCTACAACTTTGTCTGTACAAGATATAACTTTGATAAAAACTTCTCCAGCACCTGCATCCTTTTTTCGTAAAAAATTATTAACTCTATTTTCCAAGTATGTTCCTAATTTCGTAGGTGGTAGTCCTGACATTTGTATATCTGCAAAAGCAATATAAATAACTCTAGAATGGTAAAAGTGTTGCCACCTAATTTCGTACTTAATCTGTATTATGTAGTAATATGCATTGTGTATAAGTTTCATAACATTTGGTTGAGGCAAACTCAAGTTAGAGAACTGAAACAAAAAAATTGTACTTGATCCTTACTGAGTTTTGTGGTAATGAATATTGTGTATAGGTTTCATAATGTTTGGCTGGGGAAAACTTCAGTTACAGAATAGAAACTAAAAAATTTTGCAATCTTTCTATTTATAAAGGGGCATAACTCAATAATGGTTAAAGTGACACTACCCAAATTCAACTTGATCTGTGTTTTATCAGTGGAAGTCAAAATTAAACATTGCATTGTATAAAGCATTGATTGTAGTTGATTCAACTATAATCATGGTCAAAGGAAGATAACTCCAATCTTAATAAAATGCTTCGCTGGGGCGCAGCTTGATACGACCGCAGAGGTCGAACCCTGAACAGTTGGGGCAAGTATGGACACAACATTCAAGCTTGATACAGCTCTGAATTTGGATTGTTATTAAATATTTGACACAGCATAGGTTTCTGACACAGAAAGAATGTGGTCTAAGCACTTGAATTTTTTTAATTTACCTATTATGGTCCAATGTCCAAAATCAAAATACATGGTTAGATTCAGCATATCAAAGAACCCCATATATTCAATTTTTGTTAAAATCAAACAAAGTTTAATTTTGGACCCCAACTAGGACAAACTTGAAAACTGGGCCCATAATCAAAAATCTAAACACATGTTTAGATTCAGCACATCAAAGAACCCCAAGAATTCAATTTTTGCTAAAATCAAACTAAGTTTAATTTTGGACCCTTTGGACCTTAATGTAGACCAATTTAAAAAACGGGACTTAAAATTAAAAATCTAAATACACTGTTAGATTTGGAATATCAAAGAACCCCAATAATTCAATTTTTGATGAAATCAAACAAAGTTTAATTTTGGACCCTTTTGACCTCAATATGAACCAATTTGATAGCGGGGCCCACAAATAAAAAATCTAAATTCATGGTTAGATTCAGCATATCAAAGAACCCCATATATTCAATTTTTGTTGAAATAAAAAAAAGTATAATTTTGGACCCCAACTTGGAACAACTTGAAAAGTTGGCCCATAATCAAAAATCTAAACACATGTTTAGATTCAGCATATCAAAGAACCCCAAGAATTCAATTTTTGATGAAATCAAACTAAGTTTAATTTTGGACCCTTTGGACCTCAATGAAGACCAATTTAAAAAAACGGGACCCAAATTAAAAATCTAAAAACACGGTTAGATTTGGCATATCAAAGAACCCCAATAATTCAATTTTCGATGAAATCAAACAAAGTTTAATTTTGGACCCTTTTGACCTCAATATGAACCAATTTGATAGCGGGGCCTACAAATAAAAAATCTAAATACATGGTTAGATTCAGCTGTCAAAGAACCTCATATATTCAATTTTTGTTGAAATCAAACAAAGTTTAATTTTGGACCCCAATTTGGACCAACTTGAAAACTGGGCCCATAATCAAAAATCTAAATACATGTATAGATTCAGCATATCAAAGAACCCCATATATTCAATTTTTGTTGAAATCAAACAAAGTTTAAATACTGGACCCTATCTTGGACCAACTTGAAAACTGGGCCCATAATCAAAAATCTAAACACATGTTTAGATTCAGCAAATCAAAGAACCCAAAGAATTCAATTTTTGTTAAAATCAAACTAAGTTTAATTTGGACCCTTTGGACCTCAATGTAGACCAATTTAAAAAACAGGACCCAAAATTAAAAACCTAAATACACGGTTAGATTTGGAATATCAAAGAACCCCAATAATTCAATTTTAGATGAAATCAAACAAAGTTTAATTTTGGACCCTTTTGACCTCAATAAGAACCAATTAGATAACGGGGTCCACAAATAAAAAATCTAAATACATGGTTAGATTCAGCATATCAAAGAACCCCATATATTCAATTTTTGTTGAAATCAAACAAAGTTTAATTTTGGACCCCAATTTGGACCAACTTGAAAACTGGGCCAAAAATCAAAAATCTAAATACATGTTTAGATTCAGCATATCAAAGAACCTCATATATTCAATTTTTGCTAAAATCAAACAAAGTTTAATTTTGGACCCTTTGGACATTAATGTAGACCAATTTGAAAACTGGACCCAAAATTAAAAATTTAAATACACTGTTAGATTCGGCATAACAAATAAATAAATGTGATCAAAGATTTTACAAATCTAATGCGCCATACTGTGCAATTAAAGATTACTTCTTGAAATTTTTCAATATTTGAAATTTGAAAAAAAAATAATATTTGAAGAATAATTCTTTTTAATTTCTGAAATCTGAAATGAGAAAAAATTGGCCCCCCACAATTTCTTTTTATCCCCCCCCCCCCCCCTTTTTCCCCCAAAAAAATTCTTTCCCTCAAGATATGGTCATAATCTCAATTCAAATTTCCAATGGAGTTGGCAACCATAATTACCCATTTAAATTTACCATAGTGCTAACTTAATCTATTTTATAATAGAATTAATAAAAATATAGTGTCAAATCTTTCATATGGATTTTTTTGTAAAAAAAAAAGATGAAAACATTTGCAGATATTTTTACTGGTCTTCCTTTATAAATATGCATTTCTTTAAACATAATTTAAAAGCAGTGTAAGGGAAGTAACCAAAACGTTGTATTTGGATTACCTCCCTTACACTGTTTTAGATTATCTTTATTGTTCATTAACCATTACTTTATACATAATTTAAAAGCAGTGTAAGGGAGATAATTTCAATGATGTATTTGATTTATCTCCCTTACACTGCTTTAAATTATGTTTTGTACTAAAGTATTTGTCCATTAACCAGGACAACCTTGTTTTTCCCCCTTTTTTGCCCCTAATTCCTAAACAGTTTGAGCCATAACCCCCCAAAGCAAATCCTAACCATCCCTTTGTGGTATGGAAACTTGTAGTATAATTTCAGAGAGATCCATACACCGTTCCACAGTTATTGTCTTGAAACTAGAAAATGCTCATTTTTGGCCCCTTTTTGGCCCCTAATTCCTTAACTGTTGGTACCATAACCCCCAAAATCAATCCCAACCTTCCTTTTGTGGTATTTAACCTTATGGTCAAATTTCAAAAAGATCCATTCACTTAAACTAAAGTTAGAGTGCGAAAACCAATATGTATTCGGACGACGACGACGACGACGCCAACGTCATACCAATATACGACCACAAAATTTTTTTGCGGTCGTATAAAAATGCTTGTTTTTTGCCCCTTTTTTGGCCCCTAATTCCTACAATTTTGAGGCAATTACCCCCAAAATCAATCCCAGCATTCCTTTTGTGATATGGAACCTTGTGGTACAATGTCAGAGAGATCCATACACTAACACACAAGTTATGTCTGGAAGTTACAAAAATGCTTATTTTTGGCCCCTAATTCCTTTACTGTTGGTACCATAACCCCCAAAATCAATCCCAACCTTCCTTTTGTGGTATTGAACCTTGTGGTAAAATTTCATAGAGATCCATTCACTTAAACTAAAGTTAAAGTGCGAAAACCAATGTGTCTTCGGACGACGACGACGCCAACGTCATACCAATATACGACCACAAAATTTTTTTGCGGTTGTATAAAAATATATTATATAAACTTGATATTTAGAAGAAAATAAAAATTTTGCAATTTTTCCTTTTATAAAGGGGCATAACTCTAGATCGGTTAAAGTGACGCCACCAAAATTCAAACTTGATCTGTGTTTTGTGGTAATAAGCATTGTGTATAAGTTTCATAACATTTGGTTGAGGCAAACTCAAGTTAGAGAACGGAAACCAATTTCGGGACGTACGGACGGACGTACGTACGTACAGACGGACAAGGGTAAAACTTAATGCCCCCTCTGCTACGCGGGGGCATAAAAATAATAAAAAGAATTTAAACATTATTTCTGTATGAGCCAATATGAAATTTATTTTGAAGAGAGGGCATCAAATTATCAACCACAATCACTAGGTCACTGTTAGTACTTTATATTACAATCTTTAATAACAGACAAAAGATAAAATGCTTCGCTGGGCGCAGCTTGATACGACCGCAGAGGTCGAACCCTGAACAGTTGGGGCAAGTATGGACACAACATTCAAGCTTGATACAGCTCTGAATTTGGATTGTGATTAAATATTTGACACAGCATAGGTTTCTGACACAGAAAGAATGTGGTCTAAGAACTTCAATTTTTTTAATTTACCTATTATGGTCCAATGTCCAAAATCAAAATAAATGGTTAGATTCAGCATATCAAAGAACCCCATATATTCAATTTTTGTTGAAATCAAACAAAGTTTAATTTTGGACCCCAACTTGGACAAACTTGAAAACTGGTCCCATAATCAAAAATCTAAACACATGTTTAGATTCAGCATATCAAAGTACCCCAAGAATTCAATTTTTGTTAAAATCAAACTAAGTTTAATTTTGGACCCTTTGGACCTTAATGTAGACCAATTTAAAAAACGGGACCCAAAATTAAAAATCTAAAAACACGGTTAGATTTGGCATATCAAAGAACCCCAATAATTCAATTTTTGATGAAATCAAACAAAGTTTAATTTTGGACCCTTTTGACCTCAATATGAACCAATTTGATAGCAGGCCCACAAAATAAAAAATCTAAATACATGGTAAGATTCAGCATATCAAAGAACCCCATATATTCAATTTTTGTTGAAATCAAACAAAGTTTAATTTTGGACCCCAATTTGGACCAACTTGAAAACTGGGCCAAAAATCTAAAATCTAAATACATGTTTAGATTCAGCATATCAAAGAACCCCATATATTCAATTTTTGTTGAAATCAAACAAAGTTTAATTTTGGACCCCCACTTGGACAAACTTGAAAACTGGTCCCATAATCAAAAATCTAAACACATGTTTAGATTCAGCATATCAAAGAACCCCAAAAATTCAATTTTTGTTAAAATCAAACTAAGTTTAATTTTGGACCCTTTGGACCTTAATGTAGACCAATTTAATAAACGGGACCCAAAATTAAAAATTTAAATACACGGTTAGATTTGGCATATCAAAGAACCCCAATAATTAAATTTTTGATGAAATCAAACAAAGTTTAATTTTGGACCCTTTTGACCTCAATATGAACCAATTTGATAGCGGGCCCACAAATAAAAAATCTAAATACATGGTAAGATTCAGCATATCAAAGAACCCCATATATTCAATTTTTGTTGAAATCAAACAAAGTTTAATTTTGGACCCCAATTTGGACCAACTTGAAAACTGGGCCAAAAATCTAAAATTTAAATACATGTTTAGATTCAGCATATCAAAGAACCCCATATATTCAATTTTTGTTGAAATCAAACAAAGTTTAATTTTGGACCCCAACTTGGACCAACTTAAAAACTGGGCCCATAATCAAAAATCTAAACACATGTTTATTTTCAGCATATCAAAGAACCCCAAGAATTCAATTTTTGTTAAAATCAAACTACGTTTAATTTTGGACCCTTTGGACCTTAATGTAGACCAATTTAAAAACAGGACCCAAAATTAAAAATCTAAATACACGGTTAGATTTGGCATATCAAAGAACCCCAATAATTCAATTTTTGATGAAATCAAACAAAGTTTAATTTTGGACCCTTTTGACCTCAATATGAACCAATTTGATAGCGGGTCAACAAATAAAAAATCTAAATACATGGTAAGATTCAGCATATCAAAGAACCCCAAGAATTCAATTTTTGATGAAATCAAACAAAGTTTAATTTTGGACCCTTTTGACCTCAATGTGGACAAAGTTGATAACGGGGCCCAAAAATCAAAAATCTAAACACATGTTTATTTTCAGCATATCAAAGAACCCCAAGAATTCAATTTTTGTTAAAATCAAACTACGTTTAATTTTGGACCCTTTGGACCTTAATGTAGACCAATTTAAAAACAGGACCCAAAATTAAAAATCTAAATACACGGTTAGATTTGGCATATCAAAGAACCCCAATAATTCAATTTTTGATGAAATCAAACAAAGTTTAATTTTGGACCCTTTGGACCTTAATGTAGACCAATTTGAAAACGGAACCAAAAATTAAGAATCTAAATACACGGTTAGATTCGGCATATCAAAGAACCCCAATAATTCAATTTTTGATGAAATCAAACAAAGTTTAATTTTGGACCCTTTTGACCTCAATGTGGACAAAGTTGATAACGGGGCCCAAAAATCAAAAATCTAAATACATGGTTAGATTCAGCATATCAAAGAACCCCATATATTCAATTTTTGTTGAAATCAAACAAAGTTTAATTTTGGACCCCGATTTGGACCAACTTGAAAACTGGGCCCATAATCAAAAATCTAAATACATGTTTAGATTCAGCATATCAAAGAACCCTAAAAATTCAATTTTTGTTAAAATCAAACTAAGTTTAATTTTGGACCCTTTTGACCTTAATGTAGACCAATTTGAAAACGGAACCAAAAATTAAGAATCTAAATACACGGTTAGATTCTGCATATCAAAAAACCCCAATAATTCAATTTTTGATGAAATCAAACAAAGTTAAATTTTGGACCCTTTGGACCTCAATGTGGACCAATTTAAAAACGGGGCCCAAAATCCAAAAACTTAATACACGGTTAGATTCAGCATATTAAAGAACCCCAAGAATTCAAGAATAAAACCCCATTGAAATTGATCAAGAAATAAGCAATTTATACGAAGTATCTTCTTTTGCACAATACTGTGCAATTGAATATTTCTTGCTATTGTGCAATACTGTACAATTGACAATTTCTTGCTATTGCGCAATATTGTGCTATTGGATATTTCTTGCTATTGCGCAATACTGTGCAATTGAAGATTTCTTGCTATTGCGCAATACTGTGCAATTGAAGATTTCTTGCAATTGTGCAATACTGTGCAATTGAAAATTTCTTGCTATTGCACAATACTTATTATATAATAATTAACACATCCTGTTTGGTGTGTATCTCCTACCATATCATTATTATTTGCTTTTAAATATTAATCAGAAATAACCAACTTAAAATGGAAAATTTTAAAAGAAAAAAAAAAGGAAAAAAAGAAAAAAAAATAAAAAAAAAAATCCCCCCCCCCCAAATTTTTTGAACCCCCTTATGATTCATCACCCCCAAACTCAATCCCAGCCTTCCCTTTGTGGTATGGTACCTTGCAGTACAATTTCAGAGAGATCCATACACTTGAACACAAGTTATTGTCTGGAAACTAGAAAAATGCTTATTTTTGGCCCCTTTTTGGCCCCCAATTCCTAAACGTTTCGGGCAATTACCCCCAAACTCAATTCCAGCTTTCCCTTTGTGATATGGAACCTTGTAGTACAATTTCAGAAATATCCAAACACTTACACACCAGTTATTGTCATGAAACTAGAAAAATGCTTGTTTTTTGCCCCTTTTTTGGCCCCTAATTCCTAAAATTTTGAGGCAATTACCCCCAAAATCAATTACAGCCTTCCCTTTGTGATATGGAACCTTGTGGTACAATGTCAGAGAGATCCATACACTTACACACAAGTTATTGTCTGGAAGTTACAAAAATGCTTATTTTTGGCCCCTTTTTGGCCCCTAATTCCTTAACTGTTGGTACCATAACCCCCAAAATCAATCCCCACCTTCCTTTCGTGGTATTGAACCTTATGGTAAAATTTCATGGAGATCCATTCACTTAAACTAAAGTTAGAGTGCGAAAACCAATGTGTCTTCGGACGACGCCGGACGACGCCAGACGACGACGACGACGACGACGACGACGACGACAACGACGACGACGACGACGACGACGACGCCAACGTCATACCAATATACGACCAAAAAATTTTCAATTTTTGCGGTCGTATAATAATAGGTCTTACTTCAAGTTACTTGTATATAAACACAAGGAAATAGGTATCTGACAGATTCAGAAAGTGCTCACACATTGTAACTCATCACTTTCATGAAATGAATGTCAGGTGTAACCAGTCAAACACATGGACAACTCTAAACATCAAATAACAGTTGACCTAGAAAAGGTCTTCTTATTCCCCTATTCAATACTGATTAATGCAACACATAACAAAGCGATTCCTAAACAAAATTTTGACAGACATTGGACAAAAACAGATTGAACCTTTGAATCTGCAGATAAAAAGTTATGATTTTTATACCATTGACTCAATGATAACTATTAATTTTCATGAGGATTGTTAAGATAAAAAGAACTCAAAATATGCATGTGTCATAATATAACCTCAATAAGTTCAATTGTAATCTATGTGTATATTTTACTTACTTCTGGCAGAATACCGGTTTTCTTTTCTTTTTGATCCTCTGGCTTTATAACAATTATCACAGGTAAATCTGCAAAAAAATCAAACAACATAAGAGCAAGCTCACATATGAATGTTACTTTCAATTGAGATATTATGCAGATGAAGTATTTTCTAGGAGACATTTCATATTTATAAAGTAATTTAGGAATATTTATACAATATAATGTATTCCGGAATATAAATACTGTTGTTCTCAATTGATACTAATAGAATAGATGAGCAATAAATAAACCTGGAAACCCTTTTCCCCCCTTTTTTGCACCTTATTCCTTAACGGTTTGAGCCATAACTCCCAAAGACAATTCTTACCATCCCTTTGTGGTATTCCAATATCCAAAATCTAAATACATGGTTAGATTCAGCATATCAAAGAACCCCAAGAATTCAATTTTTGATGAAATCAAATAAAGTTCAATTTGGACCCTTTAAACCTCAATGTGAACCAATTTGATAACCGGGCCCAAATATCAAAAATCTAAATATATGATTAGATTCAGCATATCGAAGAACCCCTTATATTCAATTTTTGTTGAAATCAAACAAAGTTTAATTTTGGACCCCGATTTGGACCAACTTGAATACTGGGCCCATAATGAAAAAACTAAGTACATGTTTAGATTCAGCATATCAAAGAACCCCAAGAATTCAATTTTTGTTAAAATCAAACTAAGTTTAATTTTGGACCCTTTGGACCTTAATGTAGACAAATTTGAAAACAGGACAAAAAATTAAGAATCTAAATACACAGTTAGATTAGGCAATTACCCCCAAAATCAATCCCAGCCTTCCCTTTGTGGTATGGTACCTTGCAGTACAATTTCAGAGAGATCCATACACTTGAACACAAGTTATTGTCTGGAAACTAGAAAAATGCTTATTTTTGGACCCTTTTTCGCCCCTTATTCCTAAACGTTTTGGGCAATTACACCCAAACTCAATTCCAGCTTTCCCTTTGTGATATGGAACCTTGTAGTACAATTTCAGAAAGATCCATACACTTACACACAAGTTATTGTCATGAAACTGGAAAAATGCTTGTTTTTTGCCCCTTTTTTGGCCCCTAATTCCTAATATTTTGAGGCAATTACCCCCAAAATCAATCCCAGCATTCCCTGTGTGATATGGATACTTGTGGTACAATTTCACAGAGATCCATACACTTGAACACAAGTTATTGTCTGGAAACTAGAAAAATGATTATTTTTGGACCCTTTTTGGCCCCTTATTCCTAAACGTTTTGGGCTATTACCCCCAAACTCAATTCCAGCTTTCCCTTTGTGATATGGAACCTTGTAGTACAATTTCAGAAAGATCCATACACTTACACACAAGTTATTGTCATGAAACTGGAAAAATGCTTGTTTTTTGCCCCTTTTTTTGGCCCCTAATTCCTAATATTTTTAGGCAATTACCCCCAAAATCAATCCCAGCATTCCCTGTGTGATATGGAATCTTGTGATACAATGTCAGAGAGATTCATACACTAACACACAAGTTATGTCTGGAAGTTACAAAAATGCTTATTTTTGGCCCCTTATTCCTTAACTGTTGGTACCATAACCCCCAAAATCAATCCCAACCTTCCTTTTGTGGTATTGAACCTTATGGTAAAATTTCATAGAGATTCATTCACTTATACTAAAGTTAGAGTGCGAAAACCAATGTGTCTTCGGACGACGCCGACAACGACGACGACAACGTCATACCAATATACGACCGCAATTTGCGGTCGTATAAAAACTGCAAAATTTTTGTAAAATTACTAATTCAGGGGCAGCAACCCAACAAGGGTTTGTCGGATTCGTCTGAAAATTTCTGGGCGGATAAATCTAAATCTGATGAACATTTTTGCCACCTGTCAGATTTGCTCTGAATGCTTTAGTTTCAGAGATATAAACCAATAAACTGCTTCGCTGAGCGCAGCTGGATACGCCCGCAGAGGTCCAACCCTGAACAGTTTGGGCAAAAATGGACACAATATTCAAGCTTGATACAGGTCTGAATTTGGATTGTAATTAAATATTTGATATATTATAGGTTTCTGAATAAATGTAGTCAGAGAACTTGAAATTGGTTATATGAAAGATTTCTTGCTGTTGTGCAATACACTGTGCTGTTGCGCATTAGATTCATTACTAGTAAATCTGTTGTCAGACTATAAACAAATAAAATCTTATAACTCGGAAATGTAAAATCGAAAATTTATAAAAATCAAAAGGGAGCTTACAAAAATAGATATAAACAATTTACCAAAGTGTCATAAAAATGCTGAAAGCATTTTTGAATTATTGTCTGAAAACTGGAAAATCCCCCTTTTCGTAATGAATAAAACCCCATTAATCAGAAACGTATAGTCTGAAATTTATAAAAATCAAAAGGGAGCTCATGTCGATAGAAACAAACAATTCACCAAAGTTTCTTGCAAATTGGTAAAATTGTTTTTGAGTTATTGTCTGAAAACTGGAAAATCCCCCCTTTTTTAATGAATAAAACCCCAAAACTCTGAAACAGTAAATACGAAATTTATAAAAAACTAAAGGGAGCTCAGGTCAATAGATATGAACAATTCACAAAAAGTTTCATGCAAATTGGTGAAATATTTTTTGAGTTATTGTCCGAAAACTGGAAAATCCCCCCTTTTTTAATGAATAAAACCCCAAAACTCAGAAATGATAAATCTGAAATTTATAAAAAACGAAAGGGAGCTCACGTCAATAGATATAAACAATTCACCAAAGTTTCATGCAAATTGGTTACAGCGTTTTTGAATTAATGTCCGACATGTTGTACACCATAATACGTCCCGTAAACGGGCGTATAAAAACTGCATTTTACCCCTATGTTCTATTTTTAACCGAGTCGGCCATGATGGTTACAAGGCGGGGTCATCGGACAAATTTTTTAAACTAGATACCCTAATAATGATTATGTCCAAGTATGGTTAAATTTGTCTCAGTAGTTTCAGAGAAGAAGACGACGACGGACGACGGGCGCCAAGTGATGAGAAAAGCTCACTTGGCCCTTTGGGCCAGGTGAGCTAAAAAGTAGCAATTTTCCAAGTCAAAAAAGGGGCATAACTTTAGAACGGTAAGTGACTCTCTGCCCAAATTCGAAACTGTCTGCAAGTTTTGGTTCTTAGCATTGTGTATTAGTTTCATAAAATTTGGATGAGGAAAACTTACTTTAGAGTGGGGAAAATGGGTGGGACGGTCAAGAGCAACACTTAATGCCGCCATTGCCTACGGTGGGGCATAAAAACAAGTTGTACAAACACATACAGCCCAGATATGCATATACATTCGTTTTTGCACTATTTAGTCAATAATTTGAAGAAAGGTTGTGTTATAACATTCATGCTTCAATCATTTAATTTGTGTAGTTTTTCATAAAGTCAGTCACTTCTTGTTACTTTCATTCTACAGTCTATTAAACAACATTATGATGCAATACATTACCCATTAGGCCATATCTGTTCAAAATGAAGCACACAAATTTGATGCAGCTTTCTTCCACATTCTTCACACTCAACAAATCTGTAATAACAAAGAAAATAAAAATGAAACACACAGTTGAATTATAATTCTAAATTTAGCACAAAGTTAGTGAGATTTCTTCCAATCATGTACATAAGTTAACTTATTATACAGTAACATTCCTACAGATGTTGACCTTGGTACATCATTATTTAATGTAGAAAAGACAGAGGCTTTAGAAAGAACTACACAATCTGAATTACTCACCATAATTTTGATCAACAATGACCACTCTCTTACCCTATTTCACCTATTTAATTCCCTAGACTTGACCTTTTTAGAATTTTTCTAGCTATATATTCAAGAGATATTGCTCACTAATGATACACTATTAAGTGCTTTGTAAACAGGAAGTAGATGACCTTTGGATGTGAAAATGGATAACATGGTATTGCATGCCCAATGCAAAGCTTTATACCAAATTTCAGGAAGCTCTGAGAAAAAAGGGGTATGATGAGGTGAAGGTCAGTTCACACCTTTCAGTCAGGTATAATCAACTGACAATAATCATAATTAACATGTACATTAAAGCAACTGAAAGTACTTCATTTTTTAAAATTATAGTTTTAGCCATTTTTACTTCTGAAAGTGTATCTGTAACTACTACAATGCTACTAAAATCCCTCTTTAGAATGTACCACATTTAACTGATGCTTTATAGTGTTGTGTTAATTTTCAATGAAATTCATGCATTTATATTAAATTATTAAATTTCAACTATGTGACTTAAAACCATTTGTACAAATGTAACGTGTAAGTGTTTACCATTCAATCTGAGTACTTAAATGGTTGTGAAGATACTGCATCATTTACATTCTGGATATAAAATAATGGTATTGATAATTAATTCTGAGACTTACGGTTCATAGTCCAACTGGTCATTTTTCATTCTTTCAAACTGATTTTTCTTAATTCTCCTGAAATCATAAAATTGGAAATTTAATAGAGTTCTATCATTTACACATATATATCATATATACAGAAAAAAATCGTGATATCTAAATAATGTTCACAAAAAATTCTTTAATATCATTTAACTTGTTTTTTCTTTGCCCTGCACATGTAGGGAAAATTCCCAATAAATCTTAAACAAACAACAATCAATGTATGAATTCTTACCATAGCAAATCATTTTTTTTGTGATTTTGTATCATTTATCGTCCTGAAGTCATAGACCAAGATACTTGCAGATTTTTTCAAATAACATTTAAGTGATATCTCCATTAATCTAGTTTTTGTTGTAGATTAATATACCTCATCTAACCTTTACTCCATAATTCATATATTTTTTTTACTGTCGTCAAAAATTTTTCAACAGAAAAATAATTTGACATAAAGAGATAAGTCCTTAAAACAAACATGGTACCCAGGAAAGGTACGTTATGAATGGGATAACCACATATAGAAGTCGTTTTAGAAGTTCACTTCAATTTTCCCCCCTCTTCCCCCTTCCCCATTATTGCCAATGTATTTCACAAAAGCTATCAGAGATCTCCAACACTCAATTTTCCAAATCACAAAAAATTACCACAAACAAGGTAACATTGATGTTAACGAACGAACCCCTCCTGAAAGAAAGGAGACATTTGCCCCCAAGACCTAAGTGGCTTAAATATCATTGTCAAAACTAAAATTTTCCCCCAAATTATTTGATGAATCCCCTTTTCATATGTGTTTGCCTCCAGTAGAAATCTTTGAAACCAATCATATGAATTCAAATATCTGCTTTAACAAAGTGTGATGGACCAAGGGAGTGTTTTGTTATATCAATATCCCTTTCACTGTGCAGGTGGTGGGGATGGGTGATAAAATTAAATCTACTTTTAATGTTTTGATATATGTATTACAATTTTATACATTTCTACTTACGTAGCAGGTTGTGTGGGGTCATCTGCCAATTCCACTTCATCACCCTGGATTTCATTGAAGCACTTTTCACAGTATATGTATCTGTCAGAATAAAGCCCATTTGTCCGTTTTCTGTTTTATTTTTGAAGGTGATGATGAGGATGATGAAAATGCAATATACAACAGCATCACAGCACAAGCAGAAAATAATTGGGGAAAAAGAAAAAAATACACAAATGATAACTACAGCTATACAGCACTACTACAACAATTTAAAACTACTTTCGATAGGAAAAAGAATTTAGTACTATCAAAAGATATTTCACAAGTCAACCAAATGAACAGTTTTATTTCTAATTATTTAGACCATCAGGAAGATGTTATGTAAGCTAACATGTAGAAAATAAAACTTGACATGTATTCTATGCAAACAGAAATGATTTAATGTAAATGTTTCAATGTAATACTATATTTTCCCTCAGTTTGATTTTCCATACTTTGATCCAGAATTGAAAGTCATTTACAAACACACCCTTTTATAAAAAAATTTAAGGCAGAAGTTAAAAGGTAACTTTTTGGCCACCTTGAATTCCTACAGTATAATAAACCTATCAAATAACTTCCTTCATATTAAAAACAATAGTCTGTCATTTATCAGTAATAATATACTGTAAACCAACTTATTTAAGAGCTATTTTTTTCCTGTAACATTCACAAAAAATAAAAATGTGAATATATCAAACTTGGATATTATGTTATAATAATACAACAAAGTTATAAAATTGTGAACAAAATTCACTGGTAAGTTGGCTAGAAAGGAGAAAACCAAAACTAGAGGCTCTCAAGAGCCTGTGTCGCTCACCTGACTCTACTTTGGTTTTAGAAATCATGTAAAGATAGATAAAAATCATAACAGATACCCAAATAATGATTGAGGCCAAATTTTGATTAATATTGGTCCCGTTATTTAATAAAATATCCTGGTGGCCATCTTGAACAGTAAATCAGCAACAAAGTAGCAACACTTGGTCAGCACTGCATAAGGAACATTCATGCCATGTTTGGTTTCATTCCATTCAGTGGTACTCTAAAAGAAGACATTTGTATGTATTTCCCATAGGGTCCTATGTTAAACTAAGTCCCCCGCTGTCGGCCATCTTGGATGATGGATCAGCTGCAAAGTAACAACACTTGGTCAACATCTCATAAGGAACATTCATGCCATGTTTGGTTCCATTCCATTTATTGGTTCTCTAAAGGAGGCATTTTTATGTATTTCCCAAAGGGTCCTATGTAAAACTAAGTCCCCCCGCTGGCGGCCATCTTGGATGATGGATCGACTACAAAGTAACAACACTTGGTCAGCATCTCATAAGGAAGATTCATGCTATGTTTGGTTTCATTCCATTCAGTGGTTCTCTAAAAGAAGACATTTGTATGTATTTCCCATAGGTCCTTTGTTAAACTAAGTCCCCTGCTGTCAGCCATCTTGGATGATGGACCGACTGCAAAGTTACAACACTTGGTCAGCACCTCATAATGAACATTCATGCCATGTTTGGTTTCATTCCATTCAGTGGTTCTCTAAAAGAAGACATTTGTATGTATCCCATAGGGTCCTATGTTAAACTAAGTCCCCCGCTGGCTGCCATCTTGGATGATGGATCGGCTACAAAGTAACAACACTTGGTTAGAACCTCATAAGGAACATTCATGCCATGTTTGGTTTCATTCCATTCAGTGGTTCTCTAAAAGAAGACATTTGTATGTATTTCCCATAGGGTCCTATGTTAAACTAAGTCCCCCGCTGGCGGCCATCTTGGATGATGGACCAACTGCCAAGTAACAACACTTGGTCAGCACCTCATAAGGAACATTCATGCCATGTTTGGTTTCATTCCATTCAGTGGTTCTCTAGAAGAAGTTCAAAATGTAATAAAATGCTCTGCAGGGCGCAGCTTGATACGACCGCAGAGGTCGAACTCTGAACAGTTGGGGCAAGTATGGACACAACATTCAAGCTTGATACAGCTTTGCATTTGGATTGTGATTAAATATTTGACACAGCATAGGTTTCTGACACAGAATGAATGTGGTCTAAGAACTTAAAAATTTTAAATTGGACATTCACCTATTATGGTCCAATATCCAAAATCTAAATACATGCTTAGATTCAGCATATCAAAGAACCCCAATAATTCAATTTTTGATGAAATCAAACAAAGTTTAATTTTTAACCCTTTTGACCTCAATGTGGACAAAGTTGATAACGGGGCCCAAAAATCAAAAATCTAAATACATGGTTAGATTCAGCATATCAAAGAACCCCATATATTCAATTTTTGTTGAAATCAAACAAAGTTTAATTTTGGACCCCTATTTGGACCAACTTGAAAACTGGGCCCATAATCAAAAATCTAAATACATGTTTAGATTCAGCATATCAAAGAACCCTAAGAATTCAATTTTTGTTAAAATCAAACTAAGTTTAATTTTGGACCCTTTGGACCTTAATGTAGACCAATTTGAAAACGGAACCAAAAATTAAGAATCTAAATACACGGTTAGATTCAGCATATCAAAGAACCCCAATAATTCAATTTTTGATGAAATCAAACAAAGTTTAATTTTGGACCCTTTGGACCTCAATGTGGACCAATTTAAAAAGGGGCCCAAAATCCAAAAACTAAATACACGGTTAGATTCAGCATATTAAAGAACCCCAAGAATTCAAGAATAAAACCCCATTGAAATTGGTCAAGAAATAAGCAATTTATACGAAGTATCTTCTTTTGCACAATACTGTGCAATTAAATATTTCTTGCTATTGCGCAATACTGTACAATTGACAATTTCTTGCTATTGCGCAATATTGTGCTATTGGATATTTCTTGCTATTGTGCAATACTGTGCAATTGAAGATTTCTTGCTATTGTGCAATACTGTGCAATTGAAGATTTCTTGCTATTGTGCAATACTGTCAGTCAGGGGTACTACTTGTACAAGTAATTTTTATTTACTTGAGGAAGTAATTATAATATACTTATATAAGTAAATTTGTAGGATACTTATACAAGTGTATTTTATTTACTTGTATAAGTAAATTATTTTTTGGCCTAGTTATGTCCCTTAGACATTCAGATTTTTTTACTTATACAAGTAAAAAAGTCATCCTATCTTCTTTTCTTGAATTCTTAGAACTTCTTTGCTCTAACAGAATTTTAAATTGTCTGTCCTTTGCAGATGTCTTTACTATTCATTTAAGTGTAATTTCATGGACAAGGAAAATCTCATTTGTCTGTTATCTTTAGAACACTGCTAATTTACAAGTCCCCAAGGAGAAATTTTTGAAGGCCTTGCGCAAATACTTAAGTTCTTTGCTCAATCAGTTTCTTTGTTGAATTAATGAGATGAAACATTGAACTCTTATCAAAAATTATGAGCTAACCTGAGAAAAATTGTTAAAGGCATGATTTTACATCTCAAAACTTGAGAATTTTTGTGGGATTGTAAAAAAAATTTACTTATACAAGTAAATTTTTTCGAAAATTAAGGGGAGATTATTCAAACAATATAATTAACTTGTATAAGTATATTTTATTTACTTCTTCAAGTAAATAAAGATTACTTGTACAAGTAGTACCCCTTACTGACTGTGCAATTGAAAATTTCTTGCTATTGCACAATACTTATTATATAATAATTTACACATCCTGTTTGGTGTGTATCTCCTACCATATCATTATTATTTGCTTTTAAATATAAATCAGAAATAACCAACTTAAAATGGAAAATTTTAAAAGAAAAAAAAAAGAAAAAAAAGGAAAAAAAAGGAAAAAAAAAAATCCCCCCCCCAAATTTTTTGAACCCCCTTATGATTCATCACCCCCAAACTCAATCCCAGCCTTCCCTTTGTGGTATGGTACCTTGCAGTACAATTTCAGAGAGATCCATACACTTGAACACAAGTTATTGTCTGGAAACTAGAAAATGCTTGTTTTTTGCCCCTTTTTGGCCCCTAATTCCTAAAATATTGAGGCAATTACCCCCATCATCAATCCAAGCCTTCCCTTTGTGGTATGGTACCTTGCAGTACAATTTCAGAGAGATCCATACACTTGAACACAAGTTATTGTCTGGAAACTAGAAAAATGCTTATTTTTGGCCCCTTTTTGGCCCCCAATTACTAAAATTTTGAGGCAATTACCCCCAAACTCAATTCCAGCTTTCCCTTAGTGATATGGAACCTTGTAGTACAATTTCAGAAAGATCCATACATTTACACACAAGTTATTGTCATGAAACTAGAAAAATGCTTGTTTTTTGCCCCTTTTTTGGCCCCTAATTCCTAAAATTTTGAGGCAATTACCCCCAAAATCAATCCCAGCATTCCTTTTGTGATATGGAACCTTGTGGTACAATGTCAGAGAGATCCATACACTAACACACAAGTTATGTCTGGAAATTACAAAAATGCTTATTTTTGGCCCCTTTTTCCTTTCTGTTGGTCCCATAACCCCCAAAATCAATCCCAACCTTCCTTTTCTGGTATTGAACCTTGTGGTAAAATTTCATAGAGATTCATTCACTTATACTAAAGATAGAGTGCGAAAACCAATGTGTCTTCGGACGACGCCAACGTCATACCAATATACGACCACAAAATTTTTTTTTGCAGTCGTATAAAAAGTTAACGCTGACGACGGACGCCAAGTGATGAGAAAAGCTCACTTGGCCCTTTGGGCCAGGTGAGCTAAAAAAGGACAGTGAGAACTGATCTGATGGTTGATAGTAATTGGAAGAACATGTGCTAAAAAAAACCAAAAGGTAACATGTAGAAACAATGTTTCAGTTTGAGGGAAAGGACAGAAAAAAAGTCTTTCTTGTCTGTATCCTCTCCATGTTCTTTTTAAAGCAATATAAGAAAGAACCTTCAGCTGCTCAGGTTTCAAAGACTTTGAAAAACATACAAATTAATAAAATGCTCCGCTGGGGCGCAGCTTGATACGACCGCAGAGGTGGAACCCTGAACAGTTCGGGCAAGTATGGACACAACATTCAAGCTTGATACAGCACTGAATTTGGATTGTAATTAAATGTTAGACACAGCATAGATTTCTCACACAGAATGAAAGTGGTCTCAGAACTTAAAATTTTTTAATTTACCTATTAAAACCATATCATTATTATTTGCTTTATATATAAATCAGAAATAACCAATTTAAAATGGAAAATTTTAAAGAAAAAAAAGGAAACCCCCCCCCCCCCCCCCCCCCAATTTTTTGAACCCCCTTATGATTCATCACCCCCAAACTCAATCCCAGCTTTCCCTTTGTGGTATGGTACCTTGCAGTACAATTTCAGAGAGATCCATACACTTGATCACAAGTTATTGTCCGGAAACTAGAAAAATGCTTGTTTTTTTGCCCCTTTTTGGCCCCAAATTCCTAAACGTTTAGGGCAATTACCCCCAAACTCAAATCCAGCTTTCCCTTTGTGATATGGAACCTTGCAGTACATTTTCATAAAGATCCATACACTTACACACAAGTTATAGTCCTGAAACTAGAAAAATGGTTGTTTTTTTGCCCTTTTATGGCCCCTAATTACTAAAATTTTGAGGGAATTACCCCCAAAATCAATCCCAGCCTTCCCTTTGTGGTATGTTACCTTGCAGTACAATTTCAGAGAGATCCATGCATTTGAACACAAGTTATTGTCTGGAAACTAGAAAAATGCTTATTTTTGGCCCCTTATTCCTAAAACTTTTTGGGCAATTACCCCCAAACTCAATTCCACCATTCCCTTTGTGATATGGAACCTTGTAGTACAATTTCATAAAGATCCATACACTTACACACAAGTTATTGTCATGAAACTAGAAAAATGCTTGTTTTTTGCCCCTTTTTGGCCCCTAATTCCTAAAATTTGGAGGCAATTACCCCCAAAATCAATCCCAGCAGTCATTTTGTGATATAGAACCTTGTGATACAATGTCAGAGAGATCCATACACTTACACACAAGTTATTGTCATGAAACTAGAAAAATGCTTGTTTTTTTTACCCTTTTTGGCCCCTAATTCCTAAAATTTGGAGGCAATTACCCCCCAAATCACTCCCAGCATTTCCTTTGTGATATGGAATCTAGTGGTACAATGTCAGAGAGATCCATACACTTACACACAAGTTATGTCTGGATGTTACAAAAATGCTTATTTTTGGCTCCTAATTCCTTAACTGTGGTTACCATAACCCCCAAAATCAATTCCCACCTTCCTTTTGTGGTATTGAACCTTATGGTAAAATTTCCATTCACTTAAACTAAAGTTAGAGTGCGAAAACTAATGTGTCTTTGGACGACGGCGACGATGGCGCCAACGTCATACCAATATACGACCACAAAATTTTTTTTGCGGTCGTATAAAAACTAGATGTCCTGATAGCAATTTACATCAGGAGTGTGTACTTTTTTTTTAAAATTCTTTGATAGCTGCATAAGTTATATCAGGGCTGATCCAAATTGATCGTGCTTGTGGGTATGGGAGGCAATCAAATTAATTAAATGTAGGGAGTCACATTATCCTTAGAATTTTATTAGAATGACAAGTGAAATTCTATATTATGTGTAGTTGGGGTCTAAAAAGTGCCTCCCATGCGTTAAATTCTGAAACAGTCCTTAATATATTTATCATTTGCCCTTTTTTCCCGTTTCAATGTGATTTTATTACTGAACAGCATCAGGCACAAAAATAATGTGCAAGCAAGCAATGATGGTGATGAAAATTGATAATAATATTGAAATGAAGCACACATTAATACTGATCCATGGTTATATCAAAATTTACCATGAAATATTGAAAATAAATAATGGCTCTTCTATTGAATGAATGTGGTAGGGTAGGTAGGGAAGTTTTGGACATGATTTGTGCACCAATAATGATTGAAGGACTGCTCAAAGTATTGTTGATTTGGATTATGGAAGTCCCTCCCCCATCCTAACATTCATTTAAATGGAATAGCCATAAACATAAATACACTGTACAATTATGTGAACATAAACTATACAAAGCACAAATTAATGATTTCAATTTATAGAACTGTTACAACTCATTGGCAATAGCTTCCACAATACTTGTTTCAATTTTGTAGGATTTTTACAATCAAGAGAAGATATTCTCCAGGACAATTCCTCGTATACTTAAGACTGATACGGTATTAAAGATGTATTTACAGGAAGATATCTGCATTTCTTCCTATACAGCAATCAGTAGAATAACATTTTAAGTGGTTATTTTTTTTCATTTGGGTTTGTTGTTTTATGTATGTATTGATAATGCTTCAGTGATCTGACACACTTACCTATTTTGAAAACTATAGTAAACAGCATCTCTTGATATGGTACAAAGTTGTTTGCCATAACAGCATAGTACTTGTGGACTAAAAACATGCTTCCTTCCACAACAGTAACCTAATGATTGCATTACAGCATCAATTTCACCCTCAAACACTTCAGCAAGCTAAAATAAAAGGAAAGAAAGGTTTGCATACTATTACTATAACCTTTAATATGAAATAATAATATTTTTTCTACAAAGTTACAAGTTAATAAAAGCTGTTGTTGTTCTGTACATGAACCAGAAAATTGTTAGTCAGCGGTAATTTCACCTATATTCCTTCAACTTATGACAATTCTCATTTTTCTGTATCCAAAATTTAATTGCAGTCCGATGTAAACTTTCCTTTTATTTAATTTTACCTTTAAAATTTTTGAATAAATACTGCTATGTGCATAATTTAAAGTAAATCAAAGATTTGAAATTCTCATTACGATTTTTGTTAAAATCAGCTTCATATCTACCATGAAGCAGGACTGTCCAGGAGTCAAAGGGTCACTATTTGTTTAAACAAGCCCAACACCATGATGGACCTGCATCACTTCATGCAATTGATCGAGGTTACATGTACTGAATCATAACTGATACAGATGAAATCAATGCTCATTGGACTTAATAAAGTGCTTTCATACATGTAATATTAAGGGATGAAATGTTTGAATATTAATTTTCCTTGTACAATAAGTGTTGTAAATTTTCAAATTATCGTCAAACAGGAGGTGTCTGCATAGCAGATGTAATAAAATGCTCCGCTGGGCGCAGCTTGATACGATGGCAGAGGTCTAACCTTGAACAGTTGGGGCAAGTATGGACACAACATTCAAGCTTGATACAGCACTGAATTTGGATTGTGATTAAATATTTGACACAGCATAGGTTTCTGACACAGAATGAATGTGGTCTAAGAACTTAAAAAATTTTAATTTACCTATTCAAACCATATCATTATTATTTGCTTTTATATATAAATCAGAAATAACCAATTTAAAATGGAAAATTTTAAAGAAAAAAAAAAAAGGAAACCCCTACTCCTCCCCCCAATTTTTTTTTAACCCCCTTATGATTCATCAGCCCCAAACTCAATCCCAGCCTTCCCTTTGTGGTATGGTACCTTGCAGTACAATTTCAGAAGGATCCATACACTTGAACACAAGTTATTGTCTGGAAACTAGAAAAATGTGTTTTTTGGCCCCAAATTCCTAAACGTTTAGGGCAATTACCCCCAAACTCAAACCCAGCTTTCCCTTTGTGATATGGAACCTTGTAGTACAATTTCAGAAAGATCCATACACTTACACACAAGTTATTGTCCTGTCCCTTTTTGGCCCCTAATTCCTAAAATATTGAGGCATTTACCCCCATCATCAATCCCAGCCTTCCCTTTGTGGTATGGTACCTTGCAGTACAATTTCAGAGAGATCCATACACTTGAACACAAGTTATTGTC
The DNA here is from genome assembly GCF_021869535.1 of Mytilus californianus. Taxonomy (NCBI): domain Eukaryota; kingdom Metazoa; phylum Mollusca; class Bivalvia; order Mytilida; family Mytilidae; genus Mytilus; species Mytilus californianus. The sequence goes on along the minus strand of NW_026262745.1, from coordinate 80,278,211 downwards.
TGAAAACTAGAAAAATGCTTATTTTTGGCCCCTAATTCCTAAAATTTTGAGGCAATTACCCCCAAAATCAATCCCAGCATTCCTTTTGTGATATGGAACCTTGTGGTACAATGTCAGAGAGATCCATACACTAACACACAAGTTATGTCTGGAAGTTACAAAAATGCTTATTTTTGGCCCCTTATTCTTTACTGTTGGTACCATAACCCCCAAAATCAATCCCAACCTTCCTTTTGTGGTATTGAACCTTGTGGTAAAATTTCATAGAGATCCATTCACTTAAACTAAAGTTAGAGTGCGAAAACCAATGTGTCTTCGGACGACGCCGGACAACGACGACGCCAACGTCATACCAATATACGACCACAAAAATTTTTTTGCGGTCGTATAAAAATGCTTATTTTTGGCCCCTCATTCCTTAACTGTTGGTATCATAACCCCCAAAATCAATCCCAAGCTTCCTTTTGTTGTATTGAACCTTATGGTAAAATTTCATAGAGATCCATTCACTTTAACTAAAGTTAGAGTGCGAAAACCAATGTGTCTTCGGACAACGACGACGATGCCAACGTCTTACCAATATACGACCGCAAAAATTTTTTTGCAGTTGCATAAAAATTCCTTAAAGCTACAATTTAACATTATGAAGCCTCCTACCCAATATAAAATTATTTGCTTCCTTAGAACTGAAGAAATATTGACGAAATTTTCTGTGTACAATGAGTTTTGTAAAATTTGAAACTATCATCAAACAGAAAGTAGCAACACAGCTTACACACTACAAATCAACATCATCAAACTGCAGACCAAATATAAAATCATCACCTTTCAGAGAAGCTACTGTCCTTCTAACAGACATAGATATCTCTTTTTTGTGAGTTTTATTATTACCTTTGAAGCAAATTTGTAAACTCTTGAAGTTTTCCTATTGTACAGCCATGCATTGTCCATCATCATCCAAACATCATCACAGAACTGCCATGGATCAGCATATTGCCCTGTATCTAACTTTCTTCGTATCAACGACAGGTCCATTGGAGTCTTTACTATGTCAAAGTAATCCTGTTTAAGATAACAGTACTAATGAAAAGAACACAAACAGCAAACTTCATATACCAATTATTTAAAAGGTCAAAATGCTTTTCCCTTATAATGAATCAGTCTAAAATATTTTTGACTTGCAAAATATAAGTTTTGAGAAATTCACCTTGGCTTATTCAGAACTCTGAACAGTAATGTGTAGAAGTTAAGGGTAACTCTATATCAAACAAATATATAAACCTTAAAAAATAAATGGGGAATGTGTCCATGGGACACACATGATGCCCCCGCTTGCATATCATATAAAGTTATAAAGGCATAAACTGAAGAACCGTAAAAGTGACACTACCCAAATTTGTACTTGATCTGAGTTTTATGGTAATAAGTATTGTGTATAAGTTTCATAACAATTGGTTGAGGCAAACTTAAGTTAGATAACGGAAACGAACAAGGGTAAAACTTAATGCATAAAAACCTACAAACCAAATTTGTTAATAAGAAAACCTTAAAGGAAATAAATGGAGAATGTGTCTATGGGATACAGATGATGCCCCTGCTTGCATATAACGATATACAGGGACATAACTCAAGAACAAAAAAAGTGACGCCACCAAAATTCGAATTTGATCTGAGTTTTATGGTAATAAGCGTATTGTGTATAAGTTTCATAACATTTGGTTGAGGCAAACTAAAGTTAAAGAACGGAAACGAAAAATGCAGCAATTTCTCCATTTGTAAAGGGGCATAACACTAGAACGGTAAAAAAGACGCCACCCAAATTCAAACTTAATCTGTGTTTTGTGGTAATAAGGACTGTGTATAAGTTTCACGAGGCAAACTTTTTTGGGATGTACATACGGACAAGGGTAACACTAAATGCCCCCTCATAACTCAGAAGCGTAACATCTAAAATTTATAAAAAATCGAAAGGGAGCTTACATTAATAGATATAAACAATTCACCAAAGTTTCATGAAAACTGCTCAAAGCATTTTTGAGTAATTGTCAGAAAACTGGAAAATCCCCCTTTTTGTAATGAATAAAACCTCATAACTTGGAAACATAAAATCTAAAATTCATAAAAATTGAAAGGGAGCTCACATCAATAGATATAAACAATTCACCAAAGTTTCTGGCAAATTGGTGAAAGTGTTTTTGAGTTATTGTCGGAAAACTGGAAAATCCCTCCTTTTTTAATGAATAAAACCCCATAACTCGGAAACGTCAAATCTAAAATTTATAAAAATCAAAAGGGAGCTCACGTCAATAGATACATACAATTCACCAAAGTTTCATGCAAATATTTTAAAGCGTTTTTGAGTTACTGTCCGACATGACGACGGACGGACAGACGGACCGACAGATGGACAACAGTATACCATAATACGTACCGTAAACGGGCGTATAAAAAGGTCTCTCTTTATTATGAGTTTGCAAATAGGAAATATGTAAAGTATCTTTCAATTCCAGGGTAAACTGCACCCATGTTAGAATTTAACACTTTTAAGGCATTTAGGACAATATCTTTTAAGAAAGTGTGTGATGACACTTATTAACCAGTTAACATCAGAGATTGAACACTTCACAGATCTCATGTCTCTGTCAAGAAGAAAGAGGGCAATCACAACTTCCATCAAAATTCAATATATGGCCCGACACAAATCACCTGGGTATACTAACTTGGGGTTTCCCTTAGTCACCATTTTCACATTTGGTAAATAAATGGGGAATGTGTCCATGGGACATAGATGACGTTATAGAGGGACATAACTCAAGAACGGTAAAAATGACATTACCAAAATTTGTACTTGATCTCAGTTTTGTGGTAATAAGCATTGTGTATAAGTTTCATAACATTTGGTTGAGGCAAACTTAAGTTAGAGAACAGAAACCAATTTTGGGATGTATGGACGTACAGACGGACAGGGTTAAAACTTAATGCCCCCTCAGCTACGGTGGGGGCATAAAAAATAAAACTGTTGCAAAAAATAATCATCATTTGTGAAAAACTTTGGTGAAAAAATTATAACGTTTCGACATCGTCCATCTTGTTTATTTTTTATCAGGTTTCTTAACTTTTCCCCTAATCAGTAAACATTTAACTCCTTACACATTATGATTTTGATAGAAATCAATAATCAGCTAAAAGCATTTGATAACTATCAGCAATTAACTAATCAATAAAAGGTGTTAATTGTATGGTTTATCAAAATTCAAGTGGTCGAATGGTTTCACATGTCACTTTTAAAATTAAAGAACCTTAGTGAGCGCGCTCACATACCCCACGTCCCCACATTGTCATTGGAGAAATAAAATAAGTGCAAGAAAAAAAAATTGTATCAGAAAAAAAATTGAATCATAATTTCCTGTCAATATGCACATCTACATAGTACGTCCTTATTATCTACACAGTTTCATGAAATTCTGTTGTGTGGTTTGAGAGGAGTTGCGATGACAAAAGGTTGCAGTAGTATATTGGGCAAATAAGTTCAAAGGGGCGTAACTCCTGGAAAAAAAATTGAATCGTAATTTCCTGTCGATATGCACATCTACGTAGTATGTCCTTATTATCTGAAAAGGTTTCATGAAATTCTGTTGTGTGGTTTGAGAGGAGTTGGGATGACAAAAGGTTGCAGTAGTATATTGGGCAAATAAGTTCAAAAGGGCGTAAAAACTCCTGGAAAAAAAATTGAATCGTAATTTCCTGTCGATATGCACATCTTCGTAGTATGTCCTTATTATCTGAAAAGGTTTCATGAAATTCTGTTGTGTGGTTTGAGAGGAGTTGCGATGACAAAAAGTTGCAGAAGTATATTTGGCAAATAAGTTCAAAGGGGCGTAACTCCTGGAAAAAAAATTGAATCGTAATTTCCTGTCGATATGCACATCTACGTTGTATGTCCTTATTATCTGAAAAGGTTTCATGAAATTCTGTTGTGTGGTTTGAGAGGAGTTGCGATGACAAAAGGTTGAAGTAGTACATTAAAGTAAATAAGTTCAAAGGGGCGTAACTCCTAGAAAAATAAAATGCTCCGCAGGGCGCAGCTTGATACGACCGCAGAGGTCGAACCCTGAACAGTTGGGGCAAGTATGGACACAACATTCAAGCTTGATACAGCTCTGAATTTGGGTTGTGATTAAATATTTGACACAGCATAGGTTTCTGACACAGAATGAATGTGGTCTAAGAACTTAAAAATGTTAAATTGGACATTCACCTATTATGGTCCAATATCCAAAATCTAAATACATGGTTAGATTCAGCATATCAAAGAACCCCAAGAATTCAATTTTTGATGAAATCAAACAAAGTTTAATTTTGGACCCTTTTGACCTCAATGTGGACAAAGTTGATAACGTGGCCCAAACATCAAAAATCTAAATACATGGTTAGATTCAGCATATCAAAGAACCCCATATAGTCAATTTTTGTTGAAATCAAACAAAGTTTAATTTTGGACCCCGATTTGGACCAACTTAAAAACTGGGCCCATAATCAAAAATCTAAATACATGTTTAGATTCAGCATATCAAAGAACCCTAAGAATTCAATTTTTGTTAAAATCAAACTAAGTTTAATTTTGGACCCTTTGGACCTTAATGTAGACCAATTTGAAAACGGAACCAAAAATTAAGAATCTAAATACACGGTTAGATTCGGCATATCAAAGAACCCCAATAATTCAATTTTTGATGAAATCAAACAAAGTTAAATTTTGGACCCTTTTGACCTCAATGTGGACCAATTTAAAAACGGGGTCCAAAATCCAAAAACTTAATACACGGTTAGATTCAGCATATTAAAGAACCCCAAGAATTCAAGAATAAAACCCCATTGAAATTGATCAAGAAATAAGCAATTTATACGAAGTATCTTCTTTTGCACAATACTGTGCAATTGAATATTTCTTGCTATTGTGCAATACTGTACAATTGACAATTTCTTGCTATTGCGCAATATTGTGCTTTTGGATATTTCTTGCTATTGCGCAATACTGTGCAATTGAAGATTTCTTGCTATTGCGCAATACTGTGCAATTGAAGATTTCTTGCTATTGTGCAATACTGTGCAATTGAAAATTTCTTGCTATTGCACAATACTTATTATATAATAATTTACAAATCCTGTTTGGTGTGCATCTCCTACCATATCATTATTATTTGCTTTTAAATATTAATCAGAAATAACCAACTTAAAATGGAAAATTTTAAAAGAAAAAAAAAAGGAAAAAAAGAAAAAAAAAGAAAAAAAAAAAATCCCCCCCCCCAAATTTTTTGAACCCCCTTATGATTCATCACCCCCAAACTCAATCCCAGCCTTCCCTTTGTGGTATGGTACCTTGCAGTACAATTTCAGAGAGATCCATACACTTGAACACAAGTTATTGTCTGGAAACTAGAAAAATGCTTATTTTTGGCCCCTTTTTCGCCCCCAATTCCTAAACGTTTCGGGCAATTACCCCCAAACTCAATTCCAGCTGTCTTTTTGTGATATGGAACCTTGTAGTACTATTTCAGAAATATCCAAACACTTACACACAAGTTATTGTCATGAAACTAGAAAAATGCTTGTTTTTTGCCCCTTTTTTGGCCCCTAATTCATAAAATTTTGAGGCAATTACCCCCAAAATCAATTACAGCATTCCCTTTGTGATATGGAACCTTGTGGTACAATGTCAGAGAGATCCATACACTTACACACAAGTTATTGTCTGGAAGTTACAAAAATGCTTATTTTTGGCCCCTAATTCCTTAACTGTTGGTACCATAACCCCCAAAATCGATCCCAACCTTCCTTTCGTGGTATTGAACCTTATGGTAAAATTTCATGGAGATCCATTCACTTAAACTAAAGTTAGAGTGCGAAAACCAATGTGTCTTCGGACGACGCCGGACGACGCCAGACGACGACGCCGCCAACGTCATACCAATATACGACCAAAAAATTTTTAATTTTTGCGGTCGTATAAAAATTGAATCGTAATTTCCTGTCGATATGCACAACTACATAGTATGTCCTTATTATCTAATAAACTGCTTCGCTGAGCGCAGCTAGATACGCCCGCAGAGGTCCAACCCTGAACAGTTGGGGCAAAAATGGACACAATATTCAAGCTTGATTCAGGTCTGAATTTGGATTGTAATTAAATATTTGACATATTATAGGTTTCTGAATAAATGTAGTCAAAGAACTTGAAATTGGTTATATGAATTGAATTTATATTCAATTAAAGATTTCTTGCTGTTATGCAATACTTAGTAAATCTGTTGTCAGACTATGAACAAATAAAGTTCAATTAATTCTCAATGTCATATTAGAAATTTATGAAAATAAAAAGGGAGCTTACATCAATAGATATAAACAATTCACCAAAGTTTCATGAGAATTGGTTACAGCATTTTTGAGTCCAAAAACTGGAAAATCACCCCTTTTTTTAATGAATAAAACCCCATAACTCAGAAATGTAAAGTGTAAAATTTATAAAATTCTAAGGGGAGCTTACATCAATACATACAAACAATTCACCAAAGTTTCATAAGAATTGCTGAAAGTATTTTTGATTTTTTGTCCGAAAACTGGAAAATCCCCCCTTTTTTTATGAATAAAACCCTGTAACTTAGAAACGTAAAATCTCAAATTTATAAAAATCAAAAGGGAGCTCATGTCGATAGATATAAACAATTCACCACAATTTCTTGCAAGTTGGTGAATGGTGAAAGCATTCCTGACTTATTGTCAGAAAACTGGAAAATCCCCCTTTTTTTAATGAATAAGACCCCATAACTCGGAAACGTAAAATTTAAATTTTATAAAAAACGAAAGGGAGCTCACGTCAATATATATAAGCAATTCACCAAAGTTTTATGCAAATTGGTTAAAGCATTTTTGAGTTAATGTCCGACATGTTGACGACGGACAGACGGACGGACAGACGGACGGACGGACGGACAGACGGACAACGGTATACCATAATACGTCCCGTAAACGGGCGTATAAAAAGGTTTCATGAAATTCTGTTGTGTGGTTTGAGAGGAGTTGCAATGACAAGAAATAGGACTGACGGACGAACAGGTCAAAAACATTATACCCTCCGCAACTCGTTGCGTGGGGTATAATAAGCTGTTGTTACAACTTTTATAAAAAAAAAATTGTTTTGAAATCAGAACTATTTAGCACTCCTATTTTAAAAATTATTTTACATTTTCACTAACTTTTAACTGTGGGTCGGGAAAAAAACCTGTTTTTTGAAGAAATACCTACAAAAATAAGAAAAATACAGAATTTTATTCAGTTTTTGAACTAGATGGGAAGTATCCGATAAAATTTATTGAAGATGAATCCAGACCTGTTGATTTTAATTAGTGGAACTCTGAAAATCCACAATGGACTTGGTACTAACTCATTGTTTATTGCATTTGCATTGTAATTTTACAATATCTATAAATGTAAACAAAATTTATTAAACTTAAAGTGTTCATTTATTAAAATGTAGATTATGAAACAGAGAAGTGGGATTAATTATCATGAGGAGACCAAAATTGAAATTTATATTGTTTGCAAAAACGAAATATAAGTTGGTGAAAATAAATGAAAGTGGCCAAATATATATTTTTTGGCGAAAGAGGTGGGGGAAAAAAAATTGACCCAGGGAAATAATGCAAACTAACATTTTATATTATTGCTACAATTTCAAAATTTCTTATCTGCACACTTACTGGTATTCCCAATAAGACTGGGTCAACTGGTTGTCTGAATGGCATAGATTCTGGATCTTGCTTATATAACTTCTCTAGCACCGGCATCAAAGATTGTCTTAATTCATCAGGTTTAAATACTGAAAAAATAGGAATCAATAATATTATGATGATTGTAATTCAAATTAAAGTTCAAGGGCACTTTGGAGGAAAGCATTCACTCCTAATCTGAACTCATTTTTCCATCATCCTGAATCATTAGGAAACATTTACTGAAATATTTTAAAATTTTAAGGGTTGAGTTTTCTGATGGCTTCGCATTGCTCAAAATACTGTATTTTCAGGATAATTTATATATATCTCGATATACTGCTTCAAATGATATAATATGTTGGCAGTTTAACCATTAACTCAATGGCCAATAAACAAGAAGTTGCAAGATGAGAGGGATATTTGTATTTTTAATTCAAATTTCCATTTTTCAAGGGGATTGAGGAGTTACCTACTTTTTTTGCATCTTGGTTTGGATGATACAGCAACTGTGTTGTTGGGAGTTGATGACGGTGTGGATACAGGAATGCTTGGTGACATGGATGCTGTTTCCATTGGACTTGGTTTGGTTTCACTATTTTCAGTATCATTGGTTGTAACCTCAGTCTTCGGAGATATCAAAGGTTTTATATCACTTGTGCAGCCATCATTTTCTGTTTTTATTTGAGATGACTGAAAAAATGAAAAGAAATATGGTTTATATATTTTCAAGTACCTTACATGTGACATTAATATGACATAAATGTATGTTGTCAAAGTAACTTCTACATACAAAATTTTAATCCCCATATTGTTTAACCTTTTCGTCAAATCCCGGTTTTCTGGTTTACCAGGATTCACGCTTCAGATAGCAGACGATGAACCCAGTTTACCAGGATCTCCATACCTTTTTTATATTTCCTGCTGAAAAACATTGCAAACAAGTTATCTTTCTTTGTCTGTTGCCGAGATGAAAGTGTAAACATTTGTTGAAAACCGTGTCAAAATCAACTGAAAATGTATGAAAATGTAGGATTTTACTGGAATTTGAAATAAGGGAACATTTTATGGGGAAGAATTTGGAAGAACTGAAGCCAGACTAGTTCACTAATTTGACATAAAATGCTGTTTTATATACAGAAACACTTGTGGACATTGTTCAGTGTAAGGAATTTGTACAACCTCGTAGAAAATTTTCAAACTTTTGGGTTAAACATTTACAATTCTGGGTCCAAAAGATGATTTAGTGAATTTTATGTTTTGCAATGCTGAAAATTAGCCGATTTGTTTTTTTTCTGACAAAAAATTTATTAAAACATAAACAAAACAGTGTCCATGGTGTAAGTGAATAAAATAAAGACATAAATAACTACAGATAAGTTTTTTTTTATATTTAATATGAAGCTCTCCTACTTGTGCCACAATAGCCAGGGAAGCCATCGTCTCAAGAGTAACTTCTGTCTGGGCGGCTATTTGTGAATAGGTTAAAGCAGTGTTTTCTCCCTACAACTTTTGGATAACATCATATTCAGCTTAAACTGAAGTTCCCAGGGGTATATAATGTTTCTATCAATGTTTTCTCTTTAATTAAAGATTTTTCTCATTTTTTATTAGTTAACTATATATAGGTGATTGAATTGTTTAAATTACGAGTAAATGATAGTGATGGTCTGATTATGGATTAATAATAACAGGGGCGTAGCTGGACTTAATTTGAAGTGCAATCATAACTATCGCCAGCGGAGCGAGGCGAAAATTTTTTTTGGACCATTTTATGCAGAAAATGATAACTTTTTTCAGGCATTTTCCAGATATGCCATGCTTATAAAATTCCTTCACGCCCAAACTCCTATTTTGTGAATACTTGTGGACTTTATAGTGATTCTGCAAGGGAGGAGACTATGGACCGCTCAAAGTCCCCAGCTGGTCCAGGGTAGCACCCTAGTCGGGGATCCATGCAGGGTAGCATCGTAGACGGTGGTCCAGGGAAGCGAATCCCCATGAAGCTCCGGGCATACGAGTAATTACAGTGACTGCATTGAACATGAAAAATACCCTATCTGTTTCTTACTATATCATATTTTCATGAAACGATAGTAAAAGTCAGGGAGTTCCGTAATTTGCTGCTTATATTATTAACATGGTTATTTTCAAATATAAAATAAATTTTATAAAACTGGATGATTAGGAAGAGTAGACAACAGAAGCGTTAAAAGCCAATGGACAATTGACAAACCCGGGAACAGATAAGACACAAAAGGAGAAACAAAAGCATTCAACATTGAAAACTAAATACAGATGAAAAACACGGACCCAGAAAAAAATGTGGCGACCTCCGGTGCTCCGGAAGGGTAAGCAGTTCCTGCTTCTTGCAAGACACCCGGAGTGTTTCTCACGAAGGTCATTCTCAAATCAAAGGAGAAGTTTCTACGACAACAGTAGAAGGTCATTTGGGACACAGATACCCCAGGTGAATTAATAGTCTTTTGGACGAACGGACAATGGGAATACGAAATCTAACGGCCACTTTTAAGTCTTGACTTATAAGTAAGGGATATAAATCTAAGATGTTTTCAAGGTGATTGTATTGAGCCTGTATCATTAAATGTTAATACTGAATGTAAGACTTAAAAGTATAGTTAATATCGAAAGTCCATATATTTATTTTTTTGCCAAGGCAAATTATCGCAGAACTCTCTCGGTGTTGATATCCATTTCTTTGTGAACATGTATGAGCGCCAACGAAGATAGTCTGTCCTGTATCATGGTTGAACGGAGATACATTTTCGGTCGCCATAATGCACTAAATGACCGTTCAGTAGTTGATGTGGTTACTGGCATTGTAACTAGAATTGAGAAGATTGCGAATATTGATGGTAGTTCCTTATTAGTCACTGCTAGAGCAACATTAGAGATTTTGGCTTTAAACACCGCCCGACACGACTAAAGACTATCCGTAATTCAATTTCAGAATATTTTTTTTGTGAAAAAAATGTGCAAGCAAATGATTTTTTGCGTAAAGGCAGCTACGCGCCTGAATAAGTAAAATAATTCTATAAAATGTTAAATTTTTTCGGGAAACCTTTTAACACCTATTTCTAATGTTAACACCTATAAAATGTCCATTGTATTCAGGACTCTGTAATTTTGGTCATTCTACTACAATTAACTAACCATAGATACCAGGCTTAGCATTTTGTACGCCAGACGCTCCTTTTCGTATACAAGACTGATAAGTGAATTTGGAATCCAATTTAAATAAAATGCTCCGCTGGGCGCAGCTTGATACCACCGCAGAGGTCGAACCCTCAACAGTTGGGGCAAGTATGGACACAACATTCAAGCTTGATACAGCACTGAATTTGGATTGTAATTAAATATTTGACACAGCATAGGTTTCTGACACAGAATGAATGTGGTCTAAGAACTTAAAATTTTTTAATTTACCTATTCAAACCATATCATTATTATTTGCTTTTATATATAAATCGGAAATAACCAATTTAAAATAAAAATTAAAAAAAAAAAAAATCCCTCCCCCAAATTTTTTGAACCCCCTTATGATTCATCACCCCCAAACTCAGCCTTCCCTTTGTGGTATGGCACCTTGCAGTACAATTTCAGAGAGATCCATACACTTGAACACAAGTTATTGTCTGGAAACTAGAAAAATGCTTGTTTTTTGGCTCCTTTTTGGCCCCAAATTCCTAAATGTTTAGGGCAATTACCCCCAAACTCAATCTCAGCCTTCCCTTTGTGGTATGGTACCTTTCAGTACAATTTCAGAGAGATCCATACACTTACACACAAGTTATTATCATGAAACTAGAAAAATGCTGTTTTTTGCCCCTAATTCATAAAATTTTGAGGCAATTACCCCCAAAATCAATCCCAGCATTCCCTTTGTGATATGGAACCTTGTGGTACAATGTCAGAGAGATCCATACACTTACACACAAGTTATGTCTGGAAGTTACAAAAATGCTTATTTTTGGCCCCTAATTCCTTAACTGTTGGTATCATAACCCCCAAAATCAATCCCAACCTTCCTTTTGTGGAAATGAACCTTATGGTAAAATTTCATAGAGATCCATTCACTTAAACTTAAGTTAGAGTGCGAAAACCAATGTGTCTTCGGACGACGACGCCAACGTCATACCAATATATGACTGCAAATTTTTTTTGCGGTTGTATAAAAAAACAAGTAATGATACTCCCGCCCAAATATTTCGGTAAACAGGAAGTTGTTGAGTGATGAGTCTGAAAACGCATCACACGTTATAGCTGACTTATATAAACCCTGAAACCAAATTTCAGAAATCCTTGTCAAGTAGTTCCTGAAAAAAATGTGATGAAAATTTTCAACTTGGCTATCATGTGTAAAATAATACAAGTGTTCGGTAAACAGGAAGTTGTTGAGTGATGAATCTGAAAATGCATCACACGGTGTAACTTACTTATATAAACCCTGAAACCAAATTTCAGAAATCCTTGACAAGTAGTTCCTGAGAAAAATGCGACAAAAATATTCATGGGACGGACGGATGGACTGACGGGCTGACAGAAGGACAGACAGAGGTAAAACAGTATAACCCCCCCCCCCCCCCTTTTTTAAAGCAGGGGTATAAAAAAGGCCAAATAAAGTAGGAAGTTGTGGAGCATTGAGAACCCAAAAATGGGTTAAGTTTTATACTATTCATGACATACACAAGTATAACATAAGGAATAAAATGCTCCGCTGGGCGCAGCTTGATACGACCGCAGAGGTCGAACCCTGAACAGTTGGGGCAAGTATGGACACATCATTCAAGCTTGATACAGCACTGAATTTGGATTATAATTTAATATTTGACACAGCATAGGTTTCTGACACAGAATGAATGTGGTCTAAGAACTTAAAAAAATTTAATTCACCTATTCAAACCATATCATTATCATTTGCTTTTATATATAAATCAGAAATAACCAATCTAAAATGGAAAATTTTTAAGTAAAAAAAAGGAAAAAAAACCCACCCCCCCAACGTCATACCAATATACGACCGCAAATTTTTTTTGCGGTCGTATAAAAATGTATAAATATTGTAAGCATATAAATTAAAAACTCAAGTTAATCAAAAATAAAATCAGTGCATGCTGTCCAATTATTCTAATTTATTAATCTATTACAGTTTTCCAGCCTATACCCAACACTATGATTATGTAAAGTGTGAGAGACAGCCCATTATTATATAAAGTATTAAATATTTTTAATTTTTTTATATTCGTTATATTCTTCGTTTTCATTCTGACACTACTTTGGTTTTCTTAGGATGTATGCCTGTTTAATGTCCCGTGTTGAAAACTTGATCTATGTGATGCCAACAGTGTATCAAAACTGCTCCCTCTATTAGTTTGTTGTTTACATCAGTGTGTAAATGGTCTTAGATGAGTCGGTCTCATTTGCAAACATACCAGATCTCATTATTTTTTAAAGGAGTAATGATTTCTGACTTTTTCATTAATATGTTCTTTCCGTATGGGCTATAAAATCAAAATCATTTAAGGAATATTTTTAAATATCTGTTCATCTCATTTTATGTTTATTCACATCTTTATTTCAGGGGTACAATTTCTTTTAAAGCAGGATAAGGGAACTTTTCATATGTTGCTGCATGTGTAGTTTCTGATAATTCCTTTTTTTAAATTCACCAATCAATAACTAGAGGCTCTAAAGAGCCTGTGTCGCTCACCTTGGTCTATGTGCATATTAAACAAAGGACACAGATGGATTCATGACAAAATTGTGTTTTGGTGATGGCGATGTGTTTGTAGATCTTACTTTACTGAACATTCTTGCTCCTTACTATTATCTCTATCTATAATGAACTTGGCCCGGTAGATACAGTGGAAAATATTTTGTAAAAATTTACAAAAATTTACAAAATTTATGAAAATTTTAAAAAATTGACTATAAAGGGCAATAACTCCTTAAGGGGTCAACTGACCATTTTGGTCAAGTTGACTTATTTGTAGATCTTACTTTGCTGAACATTATTGCTGTTTACAGTTTATCTCTATCTACAATAATATTCAAGATAATAACCAATAAAAACGGCAAAATTTCCTTAAAATTACCAATTCAGGAGCAGCCTGATTGGTCTGAAAATTTCAGGGCAGATAGATCTTGACCTAATGAACAATTTTATCCTCATCAGATTTGCTCTAAATGCATTGGTTTCAGAGATATGAGGCAATAAAATGCTCCGCTGGGCGCAGCTTGATACCACCGCGGAAGTCGAACCCTGAACAGTTGGAGCAAGTATGGACACAACATTCAAGCTTGATACAGCACTGAACTTGGATTGTGATTAAATATTTGACACAGCATAGGTTTCTGACACAGAATGAATGTGGTCTAAGAACTTAAAAAAATTTAATTTACCTATTCAAACCATATCATTATTATTTGCTTTTATATATAAATCAGAAATAACCCATTTATAAAATGGAAAATTTTAAAGAAAAAAAAATCCCTCCCCTAAATTTTTTGAACCCCCTTATGATTCATCACCCCCAAACTCAATCCCAGCCTTCCCTTTGCGGTATGGTACCTTGCAGTACAATTTCAGAGAGATCCATACACTTGAACACAAGTTATTGTCTGGAAACTAGAATAAACTGCTTCGCTTAGCGCAGCTGGATACGCCCGAAGAGGTCCAACCCTGAACAGTTGGGGCAAAAATGGACACAATATTCAAGCTTGATACAGGTCTGAATTTGGATTGTAATTAAATATTTGACATATTAAAGGTTTCTGAATAAATGTAGAACTTGAAATTGGTTATATGAATTGAATTTATATTCAATTAAAGATTTCTTGCTGTTATGCAATACTCTGTGCTGTTGCGCAATACTGTCAGACTAAAAACAAATAAAGTTCAATTTCTTCTCAATGTCATATTTGAAATTTATGAAAATCAATAGGGAGATTACATCAATAGCTATAATTAATTCACCAAAGTTTCATGAGAACTGATGAAAGCATTTTTTAGTTATTGTCGAAAAACTGGAAAATCCCCCCTTTTTTAATGAATAAAACCCTAGAACTCAGAAATGTAAAATCTAAAATTTATAAAATTCTAAAGGGAGCTTACATCAACAGATATAAACAATTCACCAAAGTTTCATGAGAACTGCTGAAAGCCTTTTTTAGTTATTGTCAGAAAACTGGAAAATACCCCTTTTTTTATGAATAAAACCCTGTAACTGGGAAACGTAAAATCTAAAATTCATAAAAATCGAAAGGGAGCTCATGTCAATAGATATAAACAATTCACCAAAATTTCTTGCAAGTTGGTGAAAGCATTCTTGAGTTATTGTCGGAAAACTGGAAAGTCCCCCCTTTTTTAATGAATAATACCCCAAAACTCAGAAACGGTAAATTTGAAATTTATAAAAAACGAAAGGGAGCTCACGTCAATAGATATAAATGATTCACCAAAGTTTCATGCATATTGATTAAAGCGTTTTTGGGTAAATGTCCGACAATGGCCCCAAATTCCTAAACGTTTAGGGCAATTACCCCCAAACTCAAACCCAGCTTTCTTCTTGTGATATGGAACCTTGCAGTACAATTTCATAAAGATCCATACACTTACACACAAGTTATTATCATGAAACTAGAAAAATGCCTGTTTTTTGCCCCTTTATTGGCCCCTAATTCCTAAAATTTTGAGGCAATTACCCCCAAAATCAATCCCAGCATTCCCTTTGTGATATGGAACCTTGTGGTACAATGTCAAAGAGATCCATACACTAACACACAAGTTATGTATGGAAGTTACAAAAATGCTTATTTTTGGCCCCTTTTTGGCCCCTAATTCCTTAACTGTTGGTACCATAACCCCCAAAATCAATCCCAACCTTCCTTTTGTGGTATTGAACCTTATGGTAAAATTTCATGGAGATCCATTCACCTAAACTAAAGTTAGAGTGCGAAAACCAATGTGTCTTCGGACGATGACAACGACGCCAACTTCATACCAATATACAACCAAAAATTTTTTAATTTTTGTGGTCGTATAAAAACTGCATTTTACCCTATGTACTATTTTTTTGCAATGTTGGCCATCTTGGTTCGCGGGCGGGGTCATCGGACACATTTTTTAAACTAGATACATTAAAGCATTTTTGAGTTAATGTCCAACATGTTGACGACGGACGGACAGACGGACAGAGGTATACCATAATACGTCCCGTAAACGGGCGTATAAAAATTGACTATAAAGGGCAATAACTCCTTAAGGGGCCAACTGACCATTATGGTCAGGTTGACTTATTTGTAGATCTTACTTTGCTGTTTACAGTTTATCTCTATCTATAATAATATTCAAGATAATAGCCAAAAACGGCAAAATTTCCTTAAAATTACCAATTCAGGGGCAGCAACCCAAGAACGGGTTGTCCGATTCATCTGAAAATGTCAGGGCAGATAGATCTTGACCTGATAAACAATTTTACCCCATGTCAGATTTGCTCTAAATGCTTTGGTTTCAGAGATACAAGCCAAAAACTGCATTTTACCCCTATGTTCTATTTTAAGCCATGTCGGCCATGTTGGTT
This sequence comes from Mytilus californianus, assembly GCF_021869535.1. Classification (NCBI taxonomy): domain Eukaryota; kingdom Metazoa; phylum Mollusca; class Bivalvia; order Mytilida; family Mytilidae; genus Mytilus; species Mytilus californianus. Next base: position 80,261,842 of record NW_026262745.1, on the reverse strand, counting down.
GGCAGGCGGGATCATCGGACACATTTTTTAAACTAGATACCCTAATGATGATTGTGGCCAAGTTTGGTTAAATTTGGTCTAGTAGTTTCAGAGGAGAAGATTTTTGTAAAAGTTAACGGATGACGACGGCGGACGACGGACGCCAAGTGATGAGAAAAGCTCACTTGGCCCTTTGGGCCAGGTGAGATAAAAAACATGATATTCCTGGTTATTGTTGATGTGCTAAACTTCATCAATCCTTCAACTCAAATTAATCTTTATATGACCATCTCCTATGTTGTTCAAATATTTGACCCTATACAAATCAAAAAAATACCTGTGAAATCTCTTTTCCACAATGAATTCCAGGTTCTTGTTTAATGTCTTGCTCTGTTTTAATTTCCATCTTGACTTCTTGTTTAATATCTGGTTTAACATCCAGCTCTATAGAATTAGTAATTGGGGTAGAGTTAATGAGACTGTTACTAGCACTAGTGGTTACTGTTGTTGTAGATGTAGCTGGTGCAGTACTGGTTGGCTGTGTAGAACCTGTTGTACATGGAGCTGTCAGTACATCTACTAATGTTTGGGGCTGACTACCACCATTTTGATTGAGACTAGTATTTATATCTGCTGACATCAGCTTGTCTGCTTGTAATGCATTATGTAAATTTTCTAATGACTGTAAAGAGATAATAAAAGATGGTCAAATATTAAAGTTATAACCAGCTTGTTAGCTTTTTGCATATTTTTTATGACTGCAAAGAGATAATTAAAAATAGTCAATTACTATTAAAGTAATTTTGTAATATCTTTTAACAAAAGAGTCCTGATCACAAAACACTTATGCAGCATTGTATGACTGCAACAAATAAACCAAGGTATTTTGGTGGTTGTGCATACTATTAAATTTAGCATCAGCAAAATGAAGATTTGCTGGCAACATTTTCTAAAAATAATGGTTAAAGTGACCCCACCAAAATTCAACTTGGTCTGTGTTTTGTGGTAATGAGCATTGTGTATAAGTTTCATAATATTTGGGTGAGGCAACTTAAGAGAACGGAAACTAAAAATTTTGCATTTTTTTTGTCCATTAATAAAGGGGCATAACTCAAGAATGGTTAAAGTGACCCCTACCAAAATTCAAACTTGATCTGTGTTTTGTCATAATAAGCATTGTGTAAAAGTTTCATAACATTTGGTAGAGGCAAACTTAAGTTAGAGAACGGAAACTAAAAATTTTGTAATTTTTTCATTTATAAAGGGGCATAACTCTAGAATGGTTAGAGTGAAGCTACCAAAATTCAAACTTGATCTGTATTATGTGGTAATAAGCATTGTGTATATGTTTCATAACATTTGGTTGAGGCAAACTTTAGTTAGAGAACGGAAACCAATTTTGGGACGTATGGATGTACGTACGTACAGACGGACAAGGGTAAAACTTAATGTCCCCTCCGCTACATCAGGGGCATAAAAATAAGGTAGAGTAGTTTTATGTCACTTTCTTGAAAATGACATGCCATTAACTTGCATGATTTAGAAATAGCTATTAATGTGAATTGATCTTGTTCATAACAAAGTGTATTTGCTGTTGGCTTTTTTAGGCATTCACTAATGGTTCTTGTTACCATTTTAAATATCCAATTGATAACAACTGAAGGGGCAGCCTTTCAACCTCATCCAAACATGACAATGAGAAGGTAATCAACTGACAAGGAACAGAGATGTGTACTAATGCAACTGTCTGCCAAATACATGTATGATGATAACCAAGTCTACCAGACATACTCTAATAACTCTTCTCTTGAAAAATAGCAAAGATATGTGAAAAACTGTCCTAATATGATAGTTATGTCCCATAACTTTGGAGCGAGACCAAAAATTTTCAAAATGGAAAGGGAGCTTTCTTCAATCCTAATGTTGTTAAAATTCATGAGGGCTGTTCCATAAAAACATACATGGGACCCAGGGAAGGCACTTTCAAATCTCAACTATGGGTGGGTGTCATCTATGTTTTTGCATAGTGGAAATGCAAGTGAAATTGTAATTTGCCTCTTTAGGTTGTTACCCCCATTTTTAAAGTGCCTTCCCTGGGTACCATGTATGTTTTAATGGAACAGCCCTGAGATTTGTTTAAAAGGAAATTTGAGTTATTGTACAAAGTGTCGACATATTGACAACAGTATATCATAATACATCCCTTACAGCCATATAAAAATAAGTATGGACAGAGGAAAATTGTTCTCTTACCTGAGACGATGACAACTGTGATGATACTGATGTAGGGTTTTGTGACAACAGGGGCTGTGGTGAGAACTGTGACAGAATACTGGATGCTGGAGCAGGACTTCTCTGAGTCAGTTGGCTGACTGATGCTGGAGATGGGGGAAGTTGTGGTCGTGGCTGAAAACAACAGATATAAATACATGTAAAGTGCCATTATTGGTGTGTGGGCATGTTTGAGCCTGTGTGATTAAGACATACAAATGTATAGTGCAAATTAACTAGTGGTCCAAAGTAGTCTATATCACTCACTTGGGTAAAGAACAATTCTTAAATCAAAAGATTACTGTATTCAACATTTTTCTTATTTGTTTATGTAGATACTCTCCCTTGACACATTCTTGCTTTTTTAAAAGTTTTTTGTCAAATTATCTCTTTTTATAAAATGCAGAGGCTTTGCATAAAGTTTTTGAACAGTTTTTCAAGCTTTGCAATACAAAAAAAACAATTATTGCATGAATATTGGTGAATATTATTTCTTGTAGAATATATTGCACTCACAAACTTATGCAACATAAAATCTGCTCTGGAACATATTAACTATTCATGCAATTACCCTTATATGATCAGTTAAAAGGAAAAATGTACATATAAAATGATGGACAAGTTTGGTAGCAAATGATATGGTTTAAGAAGTAAGTAACCAAAGGTTGATTTAAGTTTTAACTTCAGTCAAAATTTGACAAGTTCCAAGAGAAAATAATCAAAATTTTTGGAAGGAAGAAGACAGACATCAAATGATGACTTACTGTAAACCAACTTATTTTCGTGACTTCCGCGAGTAGACAAATAACACGAATATATAGTGTAGCGAATATGTATCAATTGGACCTTTCCCTATAAAAATACATCATGAAATTTAGAAAATCGTGATAATAAATCTCCGCAAAATCAGTCAGAAAGGGCTAAAAATAAAACAAAGTATCCACAAAAATAAGTTGGTTTACAGTATGTTCAAACTGTACTAAGAACAAATATTCATCAACTATGATGTGTTCTTTGAATCCAGCTTCATTTGAAAATTTGGACAGGGAAGCTAATATGTATAGTATTTTTTTGTTTTCCAAGTGTATAAAAGTTCTGTAAAAAAGGATGCAACAAAAACCTGACTGAAATAATTAAAATCGATGTCAAATTCTTACTTGAGGGATAGTTTGTTGTGGTTGTGGAAATCTGTTTTTGATGCTATCAATTTGTTGAGCCTTAAGCAGCTGTTGCTGTTGATTTAAGGTTCCCAACTGCTGAAATATCAAGAAAAAGATTAAATAAAATGCTCCGCTGGGGCGCAGCTTGATACGACCGCAGAGGTCGAACCCTAAACAGTTGGGGCAAGTATGGACACAACATTCAAGCTTGATACAGCACTGAATTTGGATTGTAATTAAATATTTGACACAGCATAGGTTTCTGACACAGAATGAAAGTGGTCTAAGAACTTAAAAAATTTTAATTTACCTATTCATACATGTGCTGTGAAACTCAGATCAGGAGATTGGGAAATTTTGGTCAGGAGATTGGGACTCAGATCAGGAGGTTTTTAATCGACATTAATTCTGTTCTAAATGTAACCGTGTGCTGTAAAAATGGTCTTTTAAAGTGTGTTTTCTTCAACTTTCCATCCAATTTATTATGTTTATAGTACCCTTGTACTTATAAAGTTTCTCCATCTTTATATTCTACATGTTCAATCTAACATTGTTTTTTTTCAGTATGTTCTTTAAATTTTTTACTTCATATTCTATAAAACAATCATTGCAACCAGAACATTTGTTTAACTATCTGCAAATAGTTTTTATTTATTTTTTTTTCTCTTGCAAATGGTTTTTATTTGCAAACTCAGAAAATCATTCTATCTGTACAATTAGGGTCATAGTTATTACATAAATTTCAATTTAAGCCTTGAAAGGAAGTACAGAATCCTCAAATAATTTTCAAATTATTATTTTTTTATTTGTCCTAAGACATTTAAAATCATTTAATTACCATCCTTTTATGATTATTTGTTCAATTTATATTTTATTTATATTCTTTTAAAAAAATTCATTATTAAAAGGAAAGTAACTTAAAACAGGATAAATCAAGGGAAGTAATCAAATAAATACACAGTTTTTGTTACACAACGGCAGTTAGACTGAGGTAAAAATCGTTGATTACCAGTATGTTTGACACCCAAGCTGACAAGTGAAGCCATATAATTATGCATGTTAATTGATTTACAGGTAAAATATAACTTCAGGTAATGTCAGTTACACCAGATGCCTGAGATGATATGTTGGGCAGAAATTTTTCATTCACGAAAAATTTCACACGGGATTTTTTCCTCTTCAACGGGAGGTCGGGAGGAGACCCCTGAAAAAGGGATTATTGTACTCCCGTCGGGAGGTTCACATGTATGCCTATTCAAACCATATCATTATTATTTGCTTTTATATATAAATCAGAAATAACCAATTTAAAATGGAAAATGTTAAAGAAAAAAAAGGAAAAAAAAAATCCCCCCCCATTTTTTTGAACCCCCTTATGATTCATCACCCCCAAACTCAATCCCAGCTTTCCCTTTGTGGTATGGTACCTTGCAGTACAATTTCAGAGAGATCCATACACTTGAACACAAGTTATTGTCTGGAAACTAGAAAAATACTTGTTTTTTGGCCCCTTTTTGGCCCCAAATTCCTAAACGTTTAGGGCAATTACCCCCAAACTCAATTCCAGCTTTCCCTTTGTGATATGGAACCTTGCAGTACAATTTCATAAAGATCCATACACTTACACACAAGTTATTGTCCTGAAACTAGAAAAATGCATGTTTTTTTTTTGCCCTTTTATGGCCCCTAATTACTAAAATTTTGAGGGAAAAACCCCCAAAATCAATCCCAGCCTTCCCTTTGTGGTATGGTACCTTGCAGTACAATTTCAGAGAGATCCATACACTTGAACACAAGTTATTGTCTGGAAACAAGAAAAATGCTTATTTTTTGCCCCTTTTTGGCCCCTTATTCCTAAACTTTTTGGGCAATTACCCCCAAACTCAATTCCAGCTTTCCCTTTGTGATATGGAACCTTGTAGTACAATTTCAGAAAGATCCATACACTTACACACAAGTTATTGTCATGACACTAGAAAAATGCTTGTTTTTTTTCCCTTTTTGGCCCCTCATTCCTAAAATTTGGAGGCAATTACCCCCAAAATCAATCCCAGCATTCCCTTTGTGATATGGAACCTTGTGGTACAATGTCAGAGAGATCCATATACTTACACACAAGTTATGTCTGGAAGTTACAAAAATGCTTATTTTTGGCCCCTAATTCCTTTACTGTGGGTACCATAACCCCAAAATCAATCCCCACCCTCCTTTTTGAAGCTTATGGTAAAATTTCATTGAGATCCATTCACTTAAACTAAAGTTAGAGTGCGAAAACTAACGTGTCTTCGGACGACGACGACGCCAACATCATACCAATATACGACCACAAAAATTTTTTTGCGGTCGTATCAAAATTGTATATTTAGTCCAGTTTGGCCAAGCTGGAAACAGACATATAACTTTGGTTTGCCAATTCCAACATAATTCAGAAAATTCATTTAAAACACATGTCTAATGTTTCTGTTTTGAATGGAAGGCTGTTACACTATTCATACTTACTCCATCAAATTTTTTATATAAAACTAGAGGCTCTAAAGAGCCTGTGTCGCTCACCTTGGTCTATGTGCATATTAAACAAAGGACACAGATGGATTCATGACAAAATTGTGTTTTGGTGATGGTGATGTGTTTGTAGATCTTACTTTACTGAACATTCTTGCTCCTTACTATTATCTCTATCTATAATGAACTTGGCCCAGTAGTTACAGTGGAAAATATTTTGTAAAAATTTACAAAAATTTACAAAATTTATGAAAATTGTAAAAAATTGACTATAAAGGGCAATAACTCCTTAAGGGGTCAATTGACAATTTTGGTCATGTTGACTTATTTGTAGATCTAACTTTGCTGTACATTATTGCTGTTTACAGTTTATCTCTATCTATAATAATATTCAAGATAATAACCAAAAGCTGCAAAATTTTCTTAAAATTACCAATTCAGGGGCAGCAACCCAACAACATGTTGCCTGATTGGTCTGAAAATTTCAGGGCAGATAGATCTTGACCTAATGAACAATTTTATACCATCAGATTTGCTCTAAATGCTTTGGTTTCAGAGATATGAGCCAAAAACTGCATTTTACCCTATGTATTATTTTTTTGCCATGTCGGCCATCTTGGTTTTGCAGGCAGGGTCATCGGACACATTTTTTAAACTAGATACCCTAATGATGATTGTGGACAATTTTGGTTAAATTTGTCTTAGTAGTTTCAGAGGAGAAGATTTTTGTAAAAGATTACAAAAATTTACGAAAAATGGTTAAAAATTTACTATAAAGGGCAATAACTCCTTAAGGGGTCAACTGACCATTTTGGTCAAGTTGACTTATTTGTAGATCATACTTTGCTGAACATTATTGCTGTTTACAGTTTATCTCTATCTATAATAATATTCAAGATAATAACCAAAAACGGCAAAATTTCCTTAAAATTACCAATTCAGGGGCAGCAACCCAACAACGGGTTGTCCGATTCATCTGAAAATTTCAGGGCAGATAGATCTTGACCTGATAAACAATTTTACCCCATGTCAGATTTGCTCTAAATGCTTTGGTTTCAGAGATATAAGCCAAAATCTACATTTTACCCCTATGTTCTATTTTTAGCCATGGCGGCCATCTTGGTTGGTTGGCGGAGTCATCGGACACATTTTTTAAACTAGATACCCCAATGATGATTGTGGCCAAGTTTGGTCAAATTTGGCCCAGTAGTTTCAGAGGAGAAGATTTTTGTAAAAGTTTACGGACGACGGACGCAAAGTGATGAGAAAAGCTCACTTGACCTTTCAGGTCAGGTGAGCTAAAAAAATAGAAGTAACATGGAGACCTAATGGGTAACTTTTTTGATTATTGGCCCAAAATTATGATATTCATAGTCAGAGTTCGTATATATCATACATTAACATACATCAAGAAAAAAAATGTTTATTTGCAAAAATGAATTTTTAAGAATTATTTTCTGAAGATTTATAGAAGTCAAACGGACTATAATGAATTCCACTCAAACCGGTGCTAGGGGCTGTCTTAAATTTGCAGTTAGGTGAGAGTTTTTTGCTTCATGTTGGCCTCACTGTGACTTTGAGAGTAAGAACAGCAATAAAAGCACTCTTCTACTTTTTGTGTTTTTTTTTAGCTTGTACTGATTTTGTCTGATGGATTGATACCCAATATCTATTTCTATTACAGGATTAAAATAATGAAAAAATTTCAGGCTTGCTCAAGTATTTTTTGGAAGCCCTGGTTTAGAATGTGGCTGAAACTGACAATTTTGCTTCTACTAATTCCTCAAATAATTTTTATATCTAAAAAAAAATTATAATTGCTATATTACCTGGGTAAGAGTATTTTGATCCAAACCTAAGGCTGCACGAGGAGCTCCAAATGGCTGATTTTGTTGTGGTAAACCACCAGCATTGATCAAAGGTCCATCTGTGAATAAAGAACAAGAAGCAATACAAACAATAGTACTATAATATAACATCTGATAAATCAGAGTGTTTTACTCAGAAATTTCAAATAGCATACTGGCAGACAGTTTTGAAATAGCACCAATTATTTTTGAAATTCCAGTATGGACTTTTTTTATCATAAGGATCAAGGGATAAACAAAAATAAACCCAGTCTTAAAGTTGTCCTGGGGGAAACAAATTCAACTGAATGTTGAGCATTGAAAAATAAGCTGGATATTTCTGTTGAGACTATCATTATGACAATCAAGGTATTGGTGTAGTCTTCACGAACAAGCCTGGGCTGGTGGGCCTGAGGTTAAGTGTAAAGAATGCAGTGTATATTGAGCAAACCCTTGCTAAACAAGCAAATCTGTGAACTACTCCTCAATAATAATACCCTCGCCCGCTGAAAGTATAAGGTAAACAGGAAGTTGTTAAGTGATGAATCTGAAAACGCATCACATGGTAAAGCTGACTCATATAAACCCTGAAACCAAATTTCAGAAATCCTTGAAATGTAGTTCCTTAGAAAGATACAACGAAAAATATTCATAGGACGGACGGACAGACTGACGGATGGATGGATGGACAGAGGTAAAACAGTATACCCCAACTTTTTTAAAGCGGGGGTATAATAAATAAAGAATTTTTGAAAACACATCTTTTTTCTTTTAAATTTCATTTTGATAAAGCAGCTGTCTTTTTTATATAAAGTTTTTAATGCTATATGTTATCTATAAACTAAAATTCTGATTTAAGACACAATAGCTCTTTTCAAGAATTACACAAGTTCTTGAACATAAATATTTTCTGATGTTTCTTCTATAGTATAATGTATATCTATTTGTAGATTATTTGTTTTCCCCCTTGTATAAAATAAGACAGAAACTAACTTGGACCAGGAGGTCTTGTAGGTGCAGTTTTCATTCTCTGTAATCTTTTCTCTTCAAGTTCTTTCTGAATTTTATAAATTTTTTCAGCCAACAGGTGGTAATACTCCTCCTGTAAAAAACAAAACACACTTTCTTTAAATTCAATCAATGCAAAGTTCTCAATAAATAAGTTAACATCTTACCTGTATCATTATTGTAACTGGAAAATAATATACTGAAAGTCTGTCTGGAAATGGTCCAACTTAACATACAATTCTAACAAGAGGTCCATGCAATCAACTGTTGTATATTCACAGTTATTCTAATATATGTATACATTTCTATATTCAAGGATAATATTGTTTAACAAAAGCTTATCTAGTATATTTGGCTAAATTTTTATAATGTTAAAATGGTAATCTTCAGTTCTGAAGAGCCTTTTTACCATCTATATGTATTATCAAATCTAATGCAATTATTTTGTATCAATGTTTCTGATTGGATGACAATAAGTGTCCAATTCTGTATCTCCCTGTCTAATTAAGGAAGCCGATATTTTGAATTTCAGAATGTATTGACATGTAATTTCTCCAATAATAAGCAAAAAACTCACATTTTGCAGTTTGATGCCGGAAGCATACATATGACGTCACCTAGTTTTGGCGCCAAAGAAGATAACATCATTTCGCGAAATTTTCATTTAATCAAATTTTACACAAAAATAATGACCATATTGAAAGATTTGTTTATATTGCATTAGAATAGAAATAACTATTGTATTTGAAGCTTTGCGGACATCCATCGGTAGTTTTACTGTCGCAAATATCCGTTACCTGTCTGCTATGCGTCGCCAGCTAAACTAAATTTGCGACAGTAAAACTACCGATGGACGTCCGCAAAGCTTCAAATACAACACAGTTATCTCTTAATTTATATCATATTTGTATACTCCTGTCCTATTATTCAATAACACCTTACCAAGAGGAAGTAGGGTAAAAACTAATCAATACTTATAAATCAAAATATTTTCATGTTAAAATAAATAAAAAAATACTATCGTCTATCCTTAAAATTCGCCACAACTCAAATTATCCAGCATTTGACCAAATAAAAAGTAATTCCTTCTTACACAACAAAATTCAGACATGTTGACAAAAATTTTGATTCATGTTCAGTGGATACTTTAAAATATTAAACTATTGGCAAAGACATAAAAACAAAAAATTATAAGCTACTCCATACCAAACATAACAGCATTCCCTTTCATGCAAACTAAAAAAGTTACAAGAAACAACTTCATGGGTATGAGAGAATTTCCAACTTTAAAGGAAACTTGACTTGGTTCAATACATTGTACACCTCAAGACTATATGTTACATCATTCCTTAAGAGAAATAATTAGATATATATTAGACTTGCACTTCAGGAGGATTGGTGACCAACTGAAGGACAATGTGTAGTACACACCTGCTTTACAAATGGGAGTTTAGTAATGTATTATGATTCATTATTACTTTAAATTGAACTCCTACATACCCTACTGTTGGCAGTATCATACATGTCACCTTCAACTTTCCTGGCATATGCAACAAGATTGGTCATTCTTCTGTCCTTCAATGCAGCAGGATCCGGTGTTGGAAATATGGCTTGGACCCTGTCAAATGTTGATAATCTTTATGAAATAAACAGAAGCTTTGTTAGCACTTAGATCACCATATTTTATGAAAAAATTTAAATTTTGATAGAACTGTTTTAAAATTGTCCTCTCAAAAGAAAGATATTTGAAAAATTTTGTTAAATAGAAATTCATCAGACATCAACCTTTTTTTTTATCAAATCCATAATTAACCTTTCTTTGTTCAAAATAGGACTCGATTGAGCGTTAAGATTATGGTGATCTTGATTGTAACTAACTTCTTCTTAAGTATATTAATTTTTAAACAAGATTAAGGTTATCCTATCTATAAATGGTGTTAACAGTGATGTAATGTTGCATTGGGTGTTGGCATCAGTTTTCATTGACCATATAAATATACTTTTATCACATATTTGTTACAAAAACATTGGGTTTTGCATATGCAATAATCACAGATTTGCCCTAGTCATATTCCTGCCAGGGGCTAATAACCAGTTATTGTGCCCTGTTATGACGTCATAAGCATTCCTAACAACAATGACAGACATGAAATGTAGATTAAAATTACAGGGGAATTTGTTACAGAAATAAAGAACACTTGTACTAAAAGAAATCTGACATTGACATTATAATATTCAAGGACTACAAGTTTGAATGGTTGAGGGGCTTTGTAATAATGATGTTATTTCAATGGAGGACAAAACATGTTTGATCTTAACAAAATTCTTTCTACTTTTTTAAAGTAGGGTTTGTCTAATATGTGATAAATAGATTATAACATGTCCTTTTCCATATGAGCCCTGGTATCATCCCTCGACCCATATGGAAGTCTCAGGATGATACCAGGGCAGGTATGGAAAAGGGCATGTTATAATCTATAAGTAATGCTAATTTTCCAAACCTTAAATTTCTCTGAATTAGTTTTTATTCCAATTATAGGGGATTCAAATAGTGTAGGTCTGAGATCTTGAATCTGTCTTTTCTGGTAAGGGAATTATCAATTTGGAATTACAAGTCATAGACCTCTAATTCTTTACCCTTATGATTTATACAGAGCCTTTGACTGTTTTAAGGAGGACTTTTCACTTTAAATTTAAATAGTCTTGAACTCTTCATTATCTAAAGCAAATTTGAACCCCTGCACTTACCAAAAAAACACTGACAAGATCTACTATTATCTATTATCTATTATTATTTTCAATTTGACTCTCTACTTATTTTGCTGGGGTTATTGATTGATTGTTGCTTGCTTAGTGTTTAGGGGTTGTTAGTAATGGTTGTTATTCATACAACAATATTGTTATACATGTATTTATTTTGGGGAATATTTCATCACTGTTCTTATAATAGGAGTTGATGGTTACTTACAATTTGTGAACCAAATGATTTCTTAAGTCTTGGGTTACACTTTGGTGCCATTCCTTTGTTCCCCGAGCTGCCTGTGCCATATTTGGAGCTGGACTTGAACTTTCAATGCTTGCTAAATTTCCCAATGGATTGTTAGAACCACTTGATATGCTTGATAAACTGTTTGACTGATTTCCTACAGCAATTGAGTTTAATCCTAAAACAATTGTACAAGTGAAATAAGTCATTATGAAAATTACAGTTCAGCAGTGAAATTCAGCATGTTCACTACAGTTTACAGTTTACTACTTTTGAATCAAATGAATAGAAAATCAATTTTATCACAAAATCAATAACTGTACACACCATATTCCTAAAGATTCATTTCATTCCACATTAAGGGAGATAACTGTTAATGCTATAATGAACTTTCAATGTCCCATTGTTACTGGTTTATTTAAGATGACATACCAGTAATGACAAGGGAATCAAATCACAGGACAGAAATTCTGAAACAAAACATACTGCAAAAGTATAAATCCAAAATGTTTAAAAGGAAAAGTTTTGTCTTTTTCAAAAGAGAAAAGTTTACAACTATTAATTTTTGGACTAAGGAATGAGACCTCTTTAAACTTTTCAGAATGTTGGAAGGGATTTTCTTGCAAAATATGAGGTGACAATTGAGGAAACTGAATTTCAGGAGTATTGAAGATTTTTCTTTAACCTAAGTATCACACACTAGTATGGATTTATTGCAAAATGCACAAAGCAAGCAAACTCAAACAGAAATATTACAAATACAGCCGAACCTCGTTGCGTTGAAAACTCAGATAAATCGAGATATTTTGTCAGACCCAGCAGAATTCCCATTTTTTGTTCAAGGCATTTTTAACTCTGGACTTGATATCACAGTTAACACGAGTATATTTCAGTGTCCTCTCGAAGTGAAGGCAACATAAATTGCATGTCCCGCTTATTGTTTGTCAACAACTTTGTTGTTTGATCCCTGCGGAAAATTATAATTATGGAACACAATTTACCCGAGATGAGATAATAACAGAAGAAATTATTAGATCCAAAGCCAAAAAATTTATAAAAGATCTACAAATTAAGAAACTTATACTTAAACTGATTAAAAATTTGTTAAAAGACTAAGACTTGACATCAGCAGATAGCGGCTATGTAGAAAGTTAAAAATTGTACATCTGTAACGGTTTGTTAGTTTATATTTCCTTATCCTTGTTAACATCAGATGTGAACTGTTTATTCTGTCTCGTTCTGATGAAATAGATTGGCATACTAAATATGTTTTCTGCCATTACATATCAGGCTGACAACACAAGGTACAATATTGAACTAATACATCATGATGAAATCACAGGCTCAGTCGACTCGGATTGTCAGATCCCTGAGACTTTGATTTTTTGAGCTTCAACTGTACAACAATGCAAAAACCAAATAGAATTGTTCCGTAAAGATTGACAAATTTAATATTTTGCATGCAATACAAATATTTTATAATGTTTTTAAATAAAACAACTGCAAACAGGGTAGGCAAAAACCTGAGTTACACGAGTATTGCCCAGTCAAGTGGGAAATACTAGTAAAATGTTGATTTGATTGGGTTTTACTGATTAACATTGGGCAATATGAAATACTGACATCTCTTTAACTATATCATATATTAAACTATAGAATCTTAAAACTTACCTGGCGAGTGTGAACCAGCAGGCCTCATGTTAAGACTTTGTTGGCTTCCAGGTTGCTGACTTGGTGACCCAGTGTAAGGCAATCCGAGAGCAGCATATGCCCTCTGCATCTGAATGTCTGATACATTTGGAAGACTCTGTGTGGTGGTTACTGGTTGACTTGGGGAAGCGGCAGCAGCAGCAGCAGCAGCAGTAGAACTTCCTTGTGGAGCTGCTAAAACACTACCAGCTACAACACAATAGAAAAAAAAATTAACTTGACTCTATTATCAAATGTAATCATTATTGTATTTTCACCTTTTTATATTTTGTTGACATGACTGACAAAACAAGTGAAACTGTGAGCTACTGCTCACTGATGATACCCCCGCCCAAATATTTCGGTAAACAATAAGTTGTTGAGTGATGAATCTGAAAACACATCAGACGGTATAGATGACTTAAATAAACCCTGAAACCAAATTTCAGAAATCCTTGTATTGTAGTTCCTGAGAAAAATGTGACGAAAATTTTCAACTTGGCCATCATGTGTAAAATGATACAAGTGTTCGATAAACAGGAAGTTGTTGAGTGATGAATCTGAAAACGCATCACACGGTATAGCTGACTTATATAAACCCTGAATCCAAATTTCAGAAATTCTTGTATTGTAGTTCCTGAGAAAAATGTGACGAAAATTTTCAACTTGGCTATCATGTGTAAAATGATACAAGTGTTTGGTAAACAGTAAGTTGTTGAGTGATGAACCTGAAAACGCATCACACGGTATAGCTGACTTATACAAACCCTGAAACCAAATTTCAGAAATCCTTGTATTTTAGTTCCTCGAGAAAAATTGACGAAAATTTTCAACTTGGCTATCATGGGTAAAATGATACAAGTGTTCAGTTAACAGGAAGTTGTTGAGTGATGAATCTGAAAACGCATCACACAGTAAAGCTGACTTATATAAACCCTGAAACCAAATTTCAGAAATCTTTGTAATGTAGTTCCTGAGAAAAATGCGACGAAAATATTCATGGGACGGACGGACTGACAGAGGTAAAACAGTATACCCCAACTTTTTAAAAGTGGGGGTTTAATAATATGAATGCACATGATGAAATGTTTTGCCTGCGTAAATGAATATAATTGATTTTTCTGTTGAAAGATCAAAGTCAGATTAACCCTGTCAGATGAGTGGTGAAACGATTAACCACAATATTTTTGTTTGGCTTGATTTTCCATTCATTTCATCCGTATTTTGGTCTAGATAAATTCTGAGTGTTATAATTTTCTATCGACCTGAGTGTTGCAAATTGCTTCAAATTAAACGTCTCTATGAAAATGACAACAATTGACATCGAGTTGTTTATTGTCAAAGTTTTCCTGCGCAAGGACCAAAAACAGACACTCCGGTTACTTATTTTTCAAATATGACAATTAAAGACGAATTTTATTTGCAAACTGAATTTCACATTTTGAACAAAACTATTGATTCACATTATGAATTTATCATAAATATTAGTTTACGTTTTTTTTACATAAACATCTTCCATTCATTAATATTTACAGTTGTGTATTGCAAAGTTACCACATGTTTTCATCATATTGATTGGTTGTATTAAAATAGATCTTTATTATTGACCAATGAGAAAATTTGATATTTAATTCATCAATCAGGAAAGCCATGCGTAAATATGTTTCGTATTTGTATTTCAATCTTTTCCCTTAATTCTAACCCTGATACACTGAAATAGTATTTCCAAGAAATATATTTATCTATTCAATAATAATCTATGCAATTATGCGATCTGATAAGGCAAATACAGGTAAAGGTTTACTGAGACTGGAGTCTATCAATAAATGCGTAATTACTAATTTGGTGTAATATTGATTTTCTTCTCAGCAGAGGACTTTAATTTTACGAAAGTCATCAACAGTTCACAATTAAATTAACACGCTGTGGGATATCTTTTAAGGCACTTTTAAGGCCAATGTAAGCGGAGGGAACAAAAAAATATTTGGAAGACGCAGCTTCAGATCGGCATGGGAACAACACTGCTCTTAGCCCCTTTTGTTTTGAGATTGCTAGAATGATACTTACGGACATTGGATGTCCCTGAGGTCCCACCTGGTCTTTTCTGGTCCGAGGCATTCTTCAATGGAAGACAAACTGGACAATCACTTCTAGTACAGTTTTTCCAATGTGTAATTATCTGACGTGATGATGCACAGTGAGCAACTGAAAATACATAAAGATATATTTTAAACAACAGAAAAAAAAGAAATTAACAATTAAAAGTCAAACTTGAGGTTAACAAAAGTGGTTTCAATTACTTCTCTGCCAGAGTTCTCACTAAGACAAGTCCATTGGTCCTAGACTCATGAAAAGCTGTCTGGATTCATTTCTAATAAACTGCTTCGCTGAGCGCAGCTGGATACACCCTCAGGTCCAACCCTGAACAGTTGGGGCAAAAATGGACACAAATTCAAGCTTGATACAGGTCTGAATTTGGATTGTAATTAAATATTTGACATATTATAGGTTTCTGATAAAATGTAGTCAGAGAACTTGAAATTGGTTATATGAATTGAATTAATATTCAATTTAAGATTTCTTGCTGTTGCGCAATACACTGTGCTGTTACGCAATACTTAGATAATCTGTTGTCAGACTATAAACAAATAAAGTTCAATTTCTTCTCAATGTCATATTTGAAATTTATGAAAATCAATAGGGAGATTACATCGATAGATATAAATAATTCACCAACGTTTCATGAGAACTGCTGAAAGCACTTTTGAGTTATTGTCCAAAAACTGGAAAATACTCAGTGATTTTGCTAGCGCTCATCACTTTCGTCTTTTACGAAACGAAATTTTGAAATGACGAAAGTATTTCAAATCAATTTCGTCACTTAAATTTGGAAAGTGTAAAAAAAATTTCGCATGAAAATACAATAATTCTCCCTGTCTTCATGTTTCTGACAAGTTTATGACCATCAGCTAATTAATGTTTACAACAGGTGTTAAAAGTTGTGATTACAGTTAATCCGCTTATCGCCATCAGATGGGTCACTAATCCGTTAATTGTTTATAAACCTCATAATTGACCATCATAATTATTCCATTTCAATATTTCTCAAACGACCACAATTTGCAGTTCGTTTTTCCTAGTTTCGTCATTAAAACAAAATTGTTTCCCCCCGGACAGTTCGCATTTTAATTTCAATATTTCTCAAACAATCCAGTTTGTTTGTCATAGTTTCGTCCGTCATGTGAACGTATTTTCGTCATATTTGATATAACTTTTCATCAAAAACTTTCGATTAAAAAGATAGAACATTTTTATTCAAAACGTTCAGAAATATTTTCACCAGTCAAACAGGTGCTTCCTTTACTGTGTACTGCGCATGCGTGAAAGTATTCTTATAAATTTGTAGACACTAAAACGTAAAATACGAAATCATTTTGTATCAAATTAAACGAGAGACAAAGATATTTATTACTAAGCAACTTAATTAAAAAAAAATGATAATTTCCTGCCTTTTGTTAACCACGAAACCAATCCGTAGATGAATCCGGATTCATTCTGAATTTATTATCTACTTGTCACTTCCCGTTTTCATTTCGTTTCAAAATAGAAAGTAAACGTGATATATTCTCGATTAATTTACAATGTACAGCCATAACAATCGTTCCATTAAGGATTGGTACAAATCCTTGTTTCCAACTTCAAAGAAATGAATTTCAAATTTCGATTTAAACGTCTTTACAAGGATAATGATTAGGCAGTGAAATAGTCGTTACAAGTTCATTTATGGGAATTATGATGTGGTTTAAAAAAAGAGGCACCCAACTTTTGTTGATCAGGAATGTCCCCTGCAAATACCTGAAGTAAAATTGTGAACTAGATTTCCGGATCCCTGTTCTTGTCTTCATATTTAGGTATCACATTAGTCAAATCATGCAATGACTGCCTACATAAGCAGGCCTAAGGCCTACAAAGGTCCTATTCCTTGAAGGACTTAGGCATATGTAAAGCTAGAAATATGCGTCCTTGATTCATTGCTGTTACCCAAAATAAGGTTAATTTTCATCTCGCGTAAAAGTGACTAAAGCCCTCAAAATCCTAGCTGAAACCCTGAAAATACCCCCTTTTTTAATGAATAAAACCCCATAACTCAGAAATGTAAAATCTAAAATTTATAAAATTCTAAAGGAGCTTACATCAACAGATATAAACAATTCACCAAAGTTTCATGAGAACTGCTGAATGCATTTTTTAATTATTGCCCGAAAACTGGAAAATTACCCTTTTTTATGAATAAAACCCTGTAACTCTGAAATGTAAAATCTAAAATTTATAAAAAGCGAAAGGGAGCTCATGTCAATAGATATAAACAATTCATTAAAATTTCTTGCAAGTTGGTGAAAACATTCTTGAGTTATTGTAGGAAAACTGGAAAATCCCCCCTTTTTTAATGAATAAAAACCAAAACTCGGAAACGGTAAATCTGAAATTTATAAAAAACGAAAGGGAGCTCACGTCAATAGATATAAACAATTCACCAAAGTTTCATGCATATTGGTTAGAGCTTTTTTGAGTTAATGTCCGACATGTTGACGAGGGACGGACGGACAAACAGTCAACGGTATACCATAAAACGTCCTGTAAACGGGCGTATAAAAATGCTGAGTCCATGGACTGGCCTTCAAAAATCCTAAGTGAAAACCCTGATAAGCCATAAATATATTTTAGTTTGCCCAAATCCAACTAAGACAACGTGGGTATATTACATCATGCCCAACAGATTATACAGAAATTTCTGAGAAAAAAGTATCCCTGGAAAATGAGCATGTGATAATTTCAACTCTAAGAGTTTTCATGCAGGGGCAAAAAAAGTCAGATTACAAACCTTGGCATGATTTTCCAG
The DNA here is from genome assembly GCF_021869535.1 of Mytilus californianus. Taxonomy (NCBI): domain Eukaryota; kingdom Metazoa; phylum Mollusca; class Bivalvia; order Mytilida; family Mytilidae; genus Mytilus; species Mytilus californianus. The sequence goes on along the minus strand of NW_026262745.1, from coordinate 80,243,500 downwards.
CATTACAAGTTGTCATGTGATTGAGAACATTTTTCATGGTTTTACAATGCGGTAGACCACATGTTTCCCCATTATTCTGTTGTCTTCGTTGGCACTTGTGAGCATGTAACAATAGCACTAATTGTTGCTGAATAAGTTTCCTCTTGTCTGGGTCTGCTGTAGGAGGCTGACGATCTCCACCTGTTGGTCCTGGTAATCCAGCATTTAAACCAGCACCTAATTGTCCACTAATTCCTCCAAGAGAAGCTTGTGGTGAATTTTGCTGAAAAACAATTTAGAGTAAAAATAGAACTGAATAACAGACAGTTCTAACAATAACTCCAATCTTGAAAGCACTATTTTCTTCATCACCAATAGTTCTTTCAGCTACCAATAGAATTGTGTGAAACAGAATAAACAAATTTACTTTACCTTAGTTTAAATAACATTTGATCATACAAAATGTCCTGTTTAGTGTTACTGACAACATTGCACAGACACAAACTTTTAAGACCTTAACACAGATCAAAATATGTAGTACAGTGAAATACTTGAAATTTGTGATTGCAAGCTCACCAATGAGTGCAAAAGTTAGGTCAAGTGTTTCAGCTGTGTTTATTGTGAATCAATGAGTCATGCATAATCATTTGTCAGATCAAAAATTGTATATTGGTGTGTATTTCTTTTCTTTTGTATGTTATTCATTGGTTAGTTTTGTGGAAAATGTATCTTATTTATTCAGAGACCTTCATATGAAGATTTTACTTACTGAAACTAAGTTGTTGCCTGGCATAGGTGAATGTGTTGTCATGATCGATGCCATTGATGGGCTAGTGAAACTCCCAGTTGATGCTGGTTGTCCCATGTTCATTTTGTTCTGTGTAAAACCAAAAGGACTACTCCCAACAGGACCATTCTGCTAAAAAATTGATTATGGTTGCTCTGAGATGGTCTTTCAAAGATTTTTTTTTTTTTTTTTTTAAATTTAGCTTAGAAGTCAACCTTTAACAAAAAGATAACTAATGCAACATTTTGTAAGTCCCACTCTATGATAGGGCAGGATGACCAGGTATCAAGGAAACACATGATTTACATGTAATTTGCACAGGAAGTTTTTATATAAAAATGTACAAAATAATGTTTAATATATATAACTCTTTTAGCTATAATAAACTTAAACAACCTGTATATTTATAAACACAGATATATAACTTTCTTTTCCAATGTACAAATGTACATGGACTATAACATAGACATGCTCAGGGTCGATAAAATATTTGTGCCAATATAATGATTCTCCTAAGAACTATCCATCAGCCTTTTTTTAGATACCTCTGCCCTTACATTCATCCAACATGATTTAAATCCTTTTGTTAATTTACCATTCTACTCTCTTTGAGTTTTAATATATTTTCCCCTGCCCTTTCCAGAATCCTGTGGGGATCACTACAACATACATAATATCATCACTTACATTCATAAGCTGTGACTGATTTGAAACATTTGGCTGTAATCCAGGATGAACCATGTTCATACGAGCTTGCAAATTAGGGTTATTAATGTTATTCAACATCCCTGACTGTGGTAAATTGGACAGTTGCTGGCCTATCCCTGTTCCACGTCCCTGACCACTTACAGCATATTGAGGCCCATTATGCATCATTGGGTTTCTCTGAGCTATGGAATAACCTGTCATGCCACTTGGTATAGAACTTGCATGAGATCCTAGAGAACTCATCACATTATTGCTTGCCATTGTTCCCATACTATTGACTGTGTTGGTATTTGACATCATGTAGCTAGCACTACTTGAAGCAAAGTTTAACTCACTGCTAGCTGATACAGGTTTACCCATCATACTATTGTGTGGAGGTGAAGACAAACTATTTGATAATGGGCTTCTGATGCTATTAACCGGATTATTCATCACATTTGGACTTCTGCTTGGAACTGGACTTGACTGAGATGGATTATTCTGTAATAGAGCTGATAGCTGAACATGTTTGTTCTGTGACGAGTCCTGTTTACCAAGGTGGTTCTGAGTATCATTGTCATTTCCACTGTTCTGATAGCTTTCACTAGGTCCCAAGAGTTCATCTGGGAGATCATTCACCATATCAAATAAGCTTTGACTGTAACTAAAATCTGAAAATAGTTTTAAAAAAAATGAAACATAAACACTTGGCTTATTGACATGATTGAAGCACATACATTTGTACCAAAACTTTCCATATTACTGTACATGTAATGAAAGAATTAAGTTTGGTTTTTAATGCTTGAGAAATAAATCAGATTCTAAAGTGTTTGTAATAAAATTTTGAACGGTAAAAAAAACACATGCAAACTGAAGGTTTAAAGCTGGCTAATATTTTTGTTACAACTGTTTTGAAGCCAATGAATTGTCCGCAAGGTGTTCAATAACAAAATCATGAAAACGAGGTGATCTTTTTCTCTCCAAAAACACATAAGCTGAAAGAATTGCAGCTAATCAATCAGGGCCTAATCTTGCAGGCAAAATAACTATTTAAGCCCCCCCCCCCAAAAAAAAAATTGAAGAGTTTGAAATCTTGCTGACTGATTTTTACAATCACCATCAATGACCCAAAACCCTGATTCAGTCTATACACAAAACTTTTCAAAGCACAGGCCAGGGGGGCCTATACATTCTGAAATCAATACAGGACCCACGGGAATTTTAGAGGCTTAAATTTTAAACATTAGAAACACACAACCTGAATACAGGTTGAACTCAACTACTTCTACATGCATTTCTTGATCCCTACTGAAGTTCCGACTACTATGAAGATTTTAAGCTATTACAAGAATTTTACACGTCTCAGGCTTACTACAACCTACCATAATTGTTGGTGAAATTTGATTTTCCAGACACATGAAGTGATTGGAATAATACATTTCGGGAATTAAATTGCCCTCGGAATGCAGATATTAACATGCATCAGGTTTTATTAACTGTTCATTCAGGTCTGGATAAAGATGACAATTGCAACATTGGTCAATTAAAACCAATAAATTCTGACTGTAAAGTCCTTAAATGTTATATTTATTGAATTGAAGCACCAGAATACAGATAAATATATAATTGAACATTTGTTATAGAATGATGACATAAAACATTTTTTGCTAGAAACTGGCTTATACATGCTAATACACCCAGAACATTCAGATCGAAACAGTCAATTTATTTGGTGATCCAATAACAATTTTGTCAGTTGGGAATGTCAATATTTGGTCAGCTATGGTGTTTCTGCAGTTAAATTATTAAAGCTATCTATTACATTAAGCCAAATTCTCAAAATCTTTTATCCCTGGTGGTCCTTGAAGAAAATCTGCTAGTCCTCACTATTATTTCTAGTGCAATATATATACCAAAGTTGTATTCGTCCTTTGCATAATTTTAGTGGTCAGGACCTTCGGACCACCACTTTTCGAGAACTCTAATAAAGTACATGAATATCAGTATCATTACTTGCTTAAATATACCAATGTCTTCAGTATTTATACCAAAATCTTGAGAATACTGTTTGACAATTGACAGCATATTTTTTTTATAATTCAAGCAGCAATCACAAATTCTAAGGCATTTAGGCATGTTACACCAATTTTGAATAGATAACATATACCCTCAATTCCACGGTTTACGGTTGTTGCCGAATCCAAGTCAACATTGAAGGGATATTCAATGTCTTAATTTTTAATTTTTTATCATTTTAAGAGTATTGCAATAAAATAGGAATAACAATACTGTATTTGAACAGTTGCCAACGTCAATTTTATATTTGACAGTCACAATATCCATTTGATGGTCTCCGATTCCACGTCTCCAGTAAAACTGCATTTGCTACCACCAAATCCCCAATTGACAGTGGCAACCCTTCAAAATACAGTAGTCATTCCTTAAATATGTGTAGCTTTCTGGATACCTGCTTATCCAGCATAATTTCCGAACATCAAACTGTTTCAATATACTTGTACACTGTACATGACAGTTTACACTAATAATAAGTACCTTCCAAAACAGGGATACACTCATAAAGCAACATCATTCCTAAATAATTTAAACCAATTTAGGATTTCTGACATAGGAGGAAATAAATCAAGATTCAAGTACTTTTTTGTTTTGGTTCTCAAATGATGTGATCTCTATTTAGGAATCTGCCACCCAGGAAGTCAAACAACAATAACTTTTTCTTTTAAGGCATCAAAGACATTCTGTGATGTTCAGTATTGGAAAAATCAAAATGTGGAAAGCGAGGCTGTTTGTAATATATGCATAATTGGTCCATAAAGGTCAGTCCTAGTAAAGTTTTAAAACTCAAAATGGACCAATTCACAACTGGTTTTGCATTTAAACTGCAAAGGATTTCGAGATGTCTGTGACAGGATTGCTTCCCTTCATAAGTAGATACTTAGTCAGATGTAAGCAGTTGAGCTAAGTAAGTACTTCTTTAGCTCAGTCCGTTAGAGTGCTGCCTTGTAACACAGAGGTCTCAGGGTTTCAAGTCTTGGAGGAGACAAAGATGGTTTTATATGTAGAATCATGCTCTCCGGTTACATTTGGTGCCAAACTAAAAAACACAAATTGGTTCGAGAGGAATTCTAGCTAGCGTATGTGTGCGAGAGTCATAATGGTATGATGACTCTTGAGGTGGGGGAAGTGTGACGGGATTGCTACCCTTCATTAGTAGATACTTAGTCAGCCGTAAGCGGTTGAGCTAAGGAAGTACTTCTTTAGCTTAGTCGGTTAGAGTGCTGCCTTGTAACACAGAGGTCCTGGGTTTGAGTCCCGGAAGAGACAAAGATGATTTTGTATGTAGAATCATGCTCTCCAGTAACATGTCAATTACATGATGCTAAGAATGCACTTCATTCATGTAGCATGTAATTTATGAGGATTAAAGATAAATTATCAGTGCATCATTCCAACATACACACCTTCAATGTCACAATTTTAATGTCATTATATGACAGTGAGGGTTGGTTTATCAATCTGTGACTTCAGCAAATTGACCATGGGTCAAACTATATAATTAAAAAAAAGAAATCGAAATTTGTCTATGGCGGGTTATACAGAAATTTAGCAAACGCTCAAAAAAAGTTTAATCAATGTTCAAACGAGTCTGTTCATTCACTTTTTGCAGGACAGAAGAACTACAAGGTTTTGAACCATTTCAAAACATTTATCAATGTCAGGCTCCGAGTTGTATGGACCCTTTTGTAAACATTTCTACTTTCACTTTAAAATATACAAATATATTTGTTTCTTTTTTATTTAAAAGAACTGTCAAAGTCCAAATAATCAAAGTCACTTTATTTAATCATTCCTGACCTGAAACATAGCGTACAACAAGGTGTATTTCATTTCCGAAGCACCAAGTTTAATTTTACTCATTACAAAATTACCTACCACTGTTAACCAACATGCAATACAAAGCAAGCTTTTAAATAAAATCAACACATACTACCTCCATCTGAGGATGCGCTTAATGCTGTTTTCTGGCGCTTTGCTGCTGGTGGCCCATCGACATTTTCTAGGGAAGAGAACTGGTCGGCCATGATGGTAATTTGCTTGTTCAGTCTTTGGTCCTGGTGCAGACAACGCAAAAATATTCAAAATATGTTATGATCCGCAATCCAATATGTGATAAAATGCAAATAAATTCAATTTATGTAATGCAATTGAAGCCATGATGTCTGAAGGGTCAGTGTAAATCGTTTTACATCACAGAATTACCAGTTTTCCATTTTGGTTTTTTCACAAAGCCGATATATTCCGGTGATTATCGCTTCACATATTTACAATCTTAATCAAACTGATAAATTCCAATAAAAATATTATTTTGAAGAAAATGATAATCCAATCATTGTTTCTACGATGAAAAATTGGTTCTCTATTACTAATAAAGAGTCCCAAAATTCGACGGAAAATTCTAATTTCACCAACTTAAGATGGCGGCTGTTGATGAAAAGTTTTACGCTTGTCACAGAGCACAACGAACATAACCGAAGTAGAATTTTCTTGACGAAAATAACCACGTGACAGCATTTTTACGCTCCTGATTGGTCTACAATGACGCATCGGTGCAATAACGGGTCATTAACGGACTGTACGGAAAAGTACGAACTTAAATTATGGGAAGGATAATAGTGCTCGAAATTATAAAAATTGAAATGAAATAATTTAATAGATTTTGAAAAAAATTTACATGACCAAATCGAATTGCTTACTATTTGCGACATTTTATGAATTTTGATTTTGTAAATCTAGCTGATTGAAACTGTACAGATAATTATTTAACAAGACAATGACGTAAATATATTGTATACTATTTTAATCATTTTAATCAGTTGTTAATTAATCAGATTTATAAAAAAAAAACAACGCTTACTCCAATGACATTATTAAATGAAGAATGCTATGCGAGAGTCAAGTAAACTCATCATAGATACAAGACTACCCATGTCTTCAACAAATAAAAGAATAAATAAAACTGCTTAATTAAATCCTCACCGGGCTATCTAAGAATTCAAATTTTACAAGATTTTAAACTTTCGATTCCGGGGAAATTACGGAATTAAACTTCAGCAAAAGAAGACCACAATAGGATTTAAGCTTTGAAAGAAATATAAGCTTTGTAATAACAGACAAACTGACAAATCAGGAAATATGCTTAACCTGTCGCCGGCCATGATATTTTAACCCAACTTTAACTTGGAGCTGCAACCAATATATTAATTAATGTGTATTGATACCAGCTTGAACCATATGATAATAATTATCACACCCTCCGAGTTATCATCAGGGAAGTATATTAACAAGAATTATGATCACACCCTATCTCAGAGTTATCAGAGAGGTATTAATTTTAACAAGATTTTAATTCTAACTTCAGTTTGTAAGTAACTTCAAGTATATATAATCGAATCGTTCTACTAAGATGAGCAATATCTGGACCAGTCATACACACATTATTTACTCACAGAAAGCGTTGTGTGAGTGCACGTGCTGACAAAACATTCAAAATCGTTATCAGTGTGGCCGACGGTGTTCTAAGAGTGTAGTTCATTTGATGTATCACTTGCCTGTCAACATTGATCGAGGTTGTGAGTTCGAACCTCGAACGTGGCAGGTGCATGTCAACTCCAATATTAACCGACTAGGATTGCTAGTTTTCCTACCGAAGGTTGGTGGTTCTCTCTGGGCACTCCAGCTTCCTCCATCTGGCAATAACAACTGACGGTCACGATATAACGTCAATAGTGCTGAAAGTGGCGTTAAACACTAACAAACAAAAAATCAATCGTTACTAGCTCAGCAGCAGCACACTCTTTGCTTCATCGTGTAGCGTTTACATAACTCAGTTAGTCTTTAGTTTTCTATGCTGTTTTTTTGTATACTGTTGTTTATCTTTTGATCGTTTTTTGCTATGGCATTGTCAATTTGTTTTCGACTTAAGAGTTAATTTGAATATCCCTTTTGTATCTTTTGCATCTCTTTCAATACCTTATATATATGCTCCAGCATGTTCATGCGATACGGACTTCATTAACAGGGATATGCTCCTTAATTACACAAAAACTTCTCCAGCTCATGTTCGAGGAAGAACGACTGAAATCGACACTACATAAATTATACGGTCACCATCACGAATTAGTTGACCGATACTATGTGATAGATCTTTCGATAGCAGTCAAGTCGTCTGATCATTATTTTACCGATTGTGTCCTATTCCTGATTGTGACATTTTGACTGAGTTTGAATTCGCATGACTAGCGACGCATGCATAGCAGGAGACGCTTACTCTGTCGACAGACCCGGTCTCGCTTCTTTGAGTTCTTGTGATTCCCTCAGTTTTTGTTTGCTACCTTGATTTGTGTCATATTATATTCGATTTACGAAATTTGAACATCGGTAAACTACTGTAGCCTAAATTTAAGTACAATAATAAAATATTAAAATCTGAAATCAAATATTCGAGTAAGTTCATATACCTACAACTTTTAACGAAGAAAAGATCATAGATTAACAATCGTAAAATATTTTGAATAAGGATTCAACTGAATGATTTGCATCCAGTATACATGTGAACGTTTTTCATTTTTTTTATTTGTGATCTTACAACCGATATAAAGGGCAATATGTTCTCCGTAAACAATTCAGATATTTCATAATGTACAAAATTTATCCACCTCAACCCACCTCCACCAATCAAACATGAATAGAAATCCATGTTTTTATATCTTGATATTAGAATTTTTCTTGGTAATCTCCATACCAAAATTTTCATTTCACATTGTTAATTTTCTTTTCCTTAAAGATGATGCTCGTTGGCTCCTTATGGAGTGAACGTTTCCGATATGCGTGTTTTAGCATTGATGTCTCGAATCTTAATGAACGTTTGTTCATTTATGCACCATTTTTAGTCCACTGATTCGGATACTGAAATGTGAGAGGTAGCGATCTAAAGATAAAATAGTTTAACCCCACCACATGTTCATATAAAACATGAAGATGTGCTATGATTGCCATTGAAACAACTATCCATCAGAGACAAAAAGACGAGGGTGAACAATAGGCCACCGTACGGCGTTCACAATCAGACAAACCAACAGCGTATAGCAAGCTATAAACAGCAAATGCATGACAAAAAGTGAAACACTAAGTGACCCAGATTTATATATAAAAAAAATAATATAAAACGAACAGCAAACATGACAGAAATCAACCAACGGCACAACTTAATTGATTTACGAGATTTGAACATCAGTAAACTACTGTCGCCTTAATTCGGGACTTGTCACAGGCACGTTAAGAATGTGGCTGCGTTAAACAGCTGCAGTCGACTTTCCCCTTAACTGATAGTGTGGAAACAGCACAACACAAGAACAAACTATAAAAAAAACAACAGTTGGAAAAATGCTTTACTCATTAGATCGACACTAAGCGCACAAAAAAGTTACAAAAAAAATACAACAAAAACACAAGGTACCAATCTAAGAGTATTCACAATTACCGAAAGCTAGTGCAAAGTAAGTTCCAATTAAAAAGAACACCTTGCTTTCCCAGACTAAAATATCTATCAGGACATATCCAATGGACTTACTGTAAAGACGTCATGAACAGTCTGAGGAAAGTATGATATCACATGACTGACTGCCTAAAAAACCTCGTTTGAAAACACTGATGTTGATCTATAGATGTCTTTTGATCTTTTTTGTCGTTGAAATGCTGTTTCCGTTGCCGTTTTTCTTTTCTTTTAAACTTGTAACGCTTTGTCTTGACGAAAACATGAACATATAATGTCGGAAAATATTAGGACTGGATATTGAATTCCTTTTTATGAGGTTAATGACAAAGAAATGTTAAAATTATTAGAAATTTGAATGGCAAACCCAGATAAGATATTAAATTAGAATGTTACCTTCAAAACGTAAAAAAAACGCATTACCCTTTATTCTACAATAGTAATACTTGCATACGACAGTGAAAATGAACAATCTGGACTATATAGATGTACAAAATGTATATTTGATTGCAAATTTATCTGCTGCAACTCATATTATATAAAAAAATAAGGAGATGGGGTATAATTTCCAATGACACAACTATCCACCAGAATTCACATGAAGTGTATGTAAGCAATTATAAATTTCCAGTGAGACAACTATCCACCAGACTTCACATGAAGTGTATGTAAGCAATCATAGGCAACCGTACAGCCTTCAACAATGAGAAAAAACCCATACCGTTTAGTCGGCAATAGGCCCTAACATGAAAAAATGTGAACCAATTCAAGCGAGAAAACTAACGGCCTAATTCATAACAAAACAATTTACGAAAAACAAATAAGACATATATGAACCACTCCAGACTCCAGACTTGGAACAGGCATATAAAGAATGTGGCCGGGTTAAACATGTCTTTAGCGCTCTACCCTTCCCTAACCCGTGACAGTGATGAAACAGCCGCGAGACAAATTAAGAACAAACTGTAAAAATCAGTTGCAATTGGCCCTACTCAAAGGCTCGGTACAAGGAACAGAAACAACTAACATATATAAATACAATAGACACAAAGCACCGAAATCAGAGTACTCGCAGCTACTGAAAGCTAGCCCAAAGCCAATTACAACTAATGAATAAATCATTTTCTCCAAGACTAAAGTATCAATCAGTATACAGCCTTTTTCTGTAATGAAAAAGGTAAATATGCTAGATATACTTACTGGAAGTGTGCTGAGATGATTAAGGCTGTAAATGTGCTCCTTAACAACATTTATGTACGTTGCGGCAATAAAGTTTATCGATAGGTGGTTGGTATTCATATGGGCACCAGTTACGTTCCTTTAATAACAGACTTGTTCCTGTATTGTTAAGAATCACAATGTATTGCCAAACTCAGAAAAGACCAGTCTAAAATCTACTTACCGTAATCCTGGTGGTATATTTCGTTAAATAATCAAGAATTCTCTAAATATACTGGCGAAATTTATCCAAAGGAACAGACTTTGAATAAATCAAATATAAACAGCAATAATTGTTCGTTCCTAGATTGATTTATGTCAGTTTTACACTGGAAATTCCGTACACAAATATTTACGATGAAAGGGACGATTTTTCGTTCCCCATTGCTAAATTTCCAAAACAATTTTGGGACGGTGCTGTTCCTTTAAATTGGCTCGTTCTTACGGTGTTTATATATATCCCAACTCGTTTGCTAGGCCCGTGTTTATAGTAACGTTTTGGATTTAAATGAAAGTAATCTATGTATTACTGGTATATTATTAAGTCAAGGATTTCGTTACCACAAATTACATAAAATGTAATGTTTTTACCAGATATATACGATCCGGGTAAACTTATCAATCACTTTATAAGAGACTTATTCTTAAGATTACCAATTTAACACTGGAATTAGATCTTTGTCATGCTTTTCTCTGACTGTTAATGACGTCTTTACACCAAATCTTGCATTGGATGTTGGATGTGTACTGATTATATCAAATCCATTGGATGTTGGATATGATTGATATTTTAGTCTAAGATACATGATTTTGTATAAGTCGTTATTGGCTTTGAACTAGCTTTCAATAACTGCGAGTACTCTCAGATCTATATTTTGTGTCTTTTTTGTTTTTGTTAGTTGTTTGCCTTTGTACAATCATTCGGATAAGTTCAGTTTTTTTCCACTGATTTTTGTACTTTTATGTATATGTCGTCCAAAGTCAGGAGCCTGTAATTCAGTGAATGTCGCTTGTTGGCTTGCTGTATATTATATTTGTTTTTCGTCTATCGTTTGGTATATAAATCAGGCTGTTAGTTTTCTCATTTGGATTGTTTAACATTTATCATTTCGGGGCCTTTTATATCTTGCTATGTGATATGGATTTTGCTCATTGTTGAAGGCCGTACGGTGTCCTAGAGTTGCTAACTACTACGTCATTTGGTCCCTGGTGGAGAGTTGTCTCATTAGAAATCATACCACATCTTCTTATTTTTATATACACTGTCTATATTTATGTTATTATCGTGTCATATGACCATTCTTCGGAGACCATCTTGATGGTTAATCAGATGGTGCCTATTCTAAAATATATACGGAATTCTGATATATTATAACGTGTACATGAACAGTTAATTGTTCCATAATTCAGCATAGAATACTTTTATTTCGAATGAACTGTGTTCAGTGGAAAGTCCTGAGTCCAATCGGATTCATCAAATTATATACACAAGTATTTATACACAATCGAATTGACATGAATAACTTTTACAATTAGCAACTAATCTGAGTGATATTGTTCACTGTCAAAGATAAAACTATTCTTAGAAGTCGGAGAATAAATGTGAGATACATGCATTTATGAATAAGGTAAATGGTCACTAATTAGGTAAAAAATTAAAACATGTCACTCAAATTCCAAACTGAGAATTTCAAATTAACACATCAAAACATGTTGATTAAAAGTTATGGATAAGAAATGTAAATAGCAACCAAAATATAAAATAAATAATTAAACACAATGAATTTAAGTCCAAAATGTCAGAATTGTAAATTTTAGGTAAAAGTCCTAAATAATACAAGCAGCGACTCTTAGCTTGGTCACATATGCCTCTCCTCACAATAAAGTCCGTGCTCGGACTTGCTTACCATCGATATCGTCATTCTCTTCAATTGTTTAAATGTCTGTTTTTTTATACGTTCGTGTCTGTTAATACTGACACGATGCCAAAAGGTAGTTCTCATGGCGGAGACCCTGAAGTTTTTTTTGTGTCAGCTGAGTAATAGAATCAGCATGAAATAGCATTATTGAATGGAGGTCTAACTTTTCATTCTCTAATATTCTGAAAATTCAATGCAACGTAATGCAAACAATTCATGTACCATTTTCACACACTTCTTTTCCTCTTCTAAACTATCTTACAATTTCTAAATTTGATCAATATATATTTGAATGTTGTCGTAGTTGTTAAGCGAAGCACTTTGTCTGTAAAACTGTGCCCATTTTACTATGAAGTTTCATAAATAAAAGGATCAGTAAAAGAGAGAATTTAAACAAGAGTGCACACGCTGAAATGTCTCGCCTACTATACTGACCATTGATTTTATGTTGATAGTCCTAAATATAAAGTTTTACAACAAGTATCCCATTAACATTTATGATCCAAGAAAATGAGGTCAAGGCCAGATAAACCAAGCCGGAGATACATGTACACCTTTAATACAATCATTCCATACACCAAATATAGATGACCTATTGCGTATAGTATAAAAGAAACAGACCAAACCATGGAAATTATATATAGACCAATGAACCATGAACATGAGGTCAAGGTCAGATGAACCCTGCCAGACAGACATGTATACATTAAAATCATTCCATGCATCTAATATAGTTAACCTATTGCTTATAGTATATAAGAAATAAAGTCAACCAGGAAAACTGAACATTGACCAACGAACCATGAAAATGAGGTATAGGTCAGATGATACCTGCCAGCCAGACATATAAACCTTACAATCATTCCATACACCAAATATAGTTGACCTATTGCATACAGTATTAGAAAAACAGACAAAAACACAAAAACTTAACATTAAGCATTGAACCGTGAAAATGAGATCAAGGTCAAATAAAACCTGCCAGACTGACTAGTACATCGTAAAATATTTCCATACACCAAATATTGTTGACCTATTGCATACAGTATTAGAAATACAGACTAAAACACAAAAACTGAACTTTTACCACTTAACCATGAAAATGGGGTCAAGGTCAGATGACACCTGCCAGTTGGACATGTACAACTTACAATCATTACATACACCAAATATAGTAGACCTTTTGCTTATAGTATCTGAGATATAGACTTGATCACGAAAACTTAGCCTTGTTCACTGATCCATGAAATGAGGTCGAGGTCAAGTGAAAACAGTCTGACAGGCATGAGGACCTTGCAAGGTACGCACATACCAAATATTGGTATCCTATTACTCATAATAAGAGAGAAATTAACATTACAAAAAAATCTTAACTTTTTTTTCAAGTAGTCACTGAACCATGAAAATGAGGTCAAGGACACTGAACATATGACAGAAGGAAACTTCATACCATAAGGCATCTATATACAAAGTATGAAGCACCCAGGTCTTCTACCTTCTGAAATATTAAGCTTTTAAGAAGTTAGTTAACGCCGCCGCCGGATCACTATCCCTATGTCGAGCTTTCTGCGACAAAAGTCGCACCTAGGCTTGACAAAAACTGCGTAATGTGCAAAACATTGACATTTGTTTTTTGGGGCAATGGTCAAAATATAAGGTTGCAATTTTTAACATTTATATAGATATAAGAAGATGTGATATGAGTGCCAATGAGACAACTCTCCATCCAAGTCACAATTTGTAAAAGTGAACTATTATAGGTCAAAGTACGGCCTTCAACGCGGAGCCTTGGCTCACACCGAACAGCAAGCTATAAAGGGCCCCTAAAACCATTCAAACAGGAAAACCAACGGTCTAATCTATATAAAAAACGAGAAACGAGAAACACTTATGAACCACATCAACAAACGACAACCACCGACCATCAGGTTCCTGACTTAGAATATGCCTTTAAATCAAAACTTATTCTTAAACGTTGAACAATCCCTCCCTTTTGTTCAAGTTTTCCTGAAAATTTATTTTGACCTATCTAAAATTGTTTTCAAGATAATCGATTATTTTCGTTATTTGTGTATCAAAATTTTCAATCTTATACAAAAAACTTGAGATTTAGTAAAAAATACTCAATTACTGTGAATAGAGGTCGTCCAATGGTTTTTATTCCACTGTTTAAACATATTGATAGTTTAATCAATATTTGATTGGTTGAGACTATCCCACGTGTCATTGAACAAATCTTCATATTCCATACTGAGGATCATATTCCCCTCGGAAATTTCGGGATTACTTCGTGCGACGTTACGCGCGGTTATTGTAGTGTGACGCATATACTACACGGAAGTTCTCCAAAACAAAATTACAAATTCATCTACATTCAGGTCCGTACGCTCAACAGAGAGTAAAATTATAAACAAGCATATCACTGCCACTACCCAGCTTAAATCCTCTTCCGAACATTTGAAAGTCCCTACTATGTACTGGTTACCTAAATTGCACAAAAACCATTTAAATTCCGTTTCATCTCCGCATCTAGTAAGTGTTCTACTACCAATCTATCAGTGCTTCTAACTACCTCCCTTACTACTATCAAAGAACTTGTTATTAACTTTTGTAATAAAGCTTATGAAAATAATGGTATTAATTATTTTTGGAGTGTTAAAAATTCTTTAGAGGTTTTAGATAAAATACATGCTTTTGATGGTCCTTTTAATTCTGTTGACAGTTATGATTTTTCTACTCTCTATACTACACTTCCACACAATCTTATCAAGAAAAAGTTTTCATATTTAATTAAATGGTCTTTTGAAAAATCTCATTACAAATTTATTTGCTGTAACTCGTTTAAAGCTTTTTTCTGTAACGAAAAAGGAAAGTATGCTAGATACACTTACTGGAAATGTGAAGATATGATTGAAGCTTTAAATTTTCTCCTGGACAACATATATGTACGTTTCGGCGATAAAGTGTATCGACAAGTAGTAGGTATTCCAATGGGCACTAACTGCGCCCCTCTAATAGCAGATTTATTCCTGTATTGCTATGAATCTCAGTTTATGACCAAACTCAGTAAAGACACGTCATTGTTTCATTTGGTTGATACATTCAACAACACCTTCCGTTATCTAGATGATATTTTTTCGTTAAATAATCCAGAGTTCTCTAAATATACTACCGAAATTTACCCAATAGAACTTACTTTAACTAAATCTAACATAAACAGCAGTAGTTGTCCTTTTCTGGATTTGGACATTTCAATCTCTAAAGGAAAACTCCATACTAAAATTTACGACAAAAGAGACGATTTTTCATTCCCTATTGTTAATTTTCCTTTTTTAGACGGCGATGTTCCTTTGGCTCCATCATACGGTGTTTATACATCCCAACTCGTTCGTTATGCCCGTGTGTGTAGTGATGTCATAGATTTTAACGAACGTAATCAATGTACAAGGTAAATTATTAACCCTTTCGCTGCCACGGCAAAATTTCAAAATTCTGCGTTCAGTGCCACGGCTTGTTTTGGAAGTCGTTGCGAAGGTAAAGGAGGCTTTGTGACGTCAACAATAGAAGAAAGTTCTATTGAGAAATGAATGATGGTTTCCATTTCTACAGCATATGATATGGCAATTCCGATATTTCCGGAATAATACAATAGTGTTACTTGTCAAAATTAATATCTATATATATATAATGTTTATTCAATAACAAATCATTATACCCTCAGAAACATAAATCAAAATAACACGATATATTATAAACATACAATCAATAAAAAAAAAAACACAAAGTCTAGCTATATTTGAAATTGTGATGCAATGCAAATTATGCAGCCATGTAGTAGGATAATGAGGGGAAAACTATAATACCTTCCGAAAAATGTATTGATACATAAAATGCAAACGTCAGATATTTTGAAAAGCCCAATTCACGGCACGGCCACCATACACATTACGAAACCCTTTTGCCACCCGTTTCATACTATGTCAAATATTATCAAGCAAATAAAACTTTGTTCATAGGTCCACCCGGTGCAAAATATTATTTTCGCCAGAAACACTTAAGACTATAAAACGCCGAGGTCTAAGAAAATAGACAAGAGTTTCTTGATATTTCATAATATATTTACAAAAACTAACAACTCAGAATATTTACAACAAAAAGTCCAGCTTCCTTCCCTAAAGAGATGCAATCTTGTTTGTCTCTATAAAAGCAATCATTTAATTTTCCAGATGGGGAATTTGGATCAAATTATGGATCCTGATTATTTTTTAGGCAAAATTACGATCGTGGCATTGTCTTTCGTCACGCTGGTGCGCGCATTTTTTTTTTTTTTTTGAATTAAAATAATCTTTAATTTTGTGCCCATTTTGTGTTCCGGCTTTTTTATTTTAACCAATTGCTCATCCTTGATATTTTCACTAACAAACCCCGTCCTGCATTTGACCTCAAACATATCCCCCCCCCCCCCCTCTGGAATAAAACTAAAATTGTTACTTACTGAGGAGATGTGGATACATAATTTGGACGGACGGACGGATGCAAACCAAGATTCAGAGTAATAAAATAATTTCATGTCATTAAGCGATAACGGTAAATCTTGTGTTTTGAATGTTACACAATGTAAGAGAATATAAAATGTATATTTTATTGAAATAAAATAAATATTTGTACCTACACATAGATAAAAACGGGTACTTATAAGCCCATTAATGATCACACTCTGTGACTCTGTCCCAATTTGAGTTTTTATAAGGCAGAAGCTATTTTTCTGGCGTCGCCAAAAAAATATATATGCTATTTTGCCGGCTCTAGATATTAGTGGAAGCCAATATTGCCAGTAAAAACGATTTTGTTTACAGATACATGTATTTGATTCAAAGAACTGACTATTATTTCAAAAACAAATTTAATTTGAACATTTTTTCTTCTGAAGCTAAGTGATTGATTTTATCTGATTCTAGAAGTAATTTCAACTGCATGTTTTAATTACTATGATTTCCGCATTTTAGAAACATCCGTGATCCAAGATCCAATATTATATTGAACGTACTTGACAATCAGATGTATACAAAAATAAAATGAAATGGGAAAATCACGGTAGGGTGAAGAACCGCCTCTTAAAATCTGAGTTCCAAATTATTGTTTTGGCCGGCGGAGTTCTAGTCCAATTACTGACCAAATTGCACCATTTTTTTTTTTAAAAATATGTTGATGGCCGACCGAAAAATAATTAGATTTTGCATTGTAGCATGAACAAATTTTTATGCTGTCACCTGCTTCATGTAGTTCTATTTCACATGATAGGAAAAAAAATGTTGCTTTCCTTCTCATAAGAAAAAAAAAATTATCGGAGGAAGGTTCTGAAACACAATGAAAATCCCAGCCCCCCCCCCCCCCCCCCAGATAAGAAAATGGTTGTTGCCAAATATAACCTTTTTTTCCTAATTTTTCGAAAAGTGCTTGGTTTTTTCTACATTTAAGTGACGTCACAATTAAAAACATGACGTCATTTTTTGAACTATTGGCATTGCGCTTCCAAAATGTCAGACATTTCCGAAGATTCCGAAGTTTCCGATATTGAAAGTGAAACGGATTCAGATGTTGATCTAGCTCAAGAGATCACAGAATCGGAGAGTAGCGAAGATGAAAATGTGCCGAACCAACGTCCATGGTTTAGAATCTACCCACCAGAAATAGATGAAATGCAGCAGAACTTTGCCGAGAATGTTGGACTTCAAGACGCTCCTCCAAGGAATTCAAGACCTATATCTTATTTTTTCCTGTTTATGACAATGGATTTCTTAAGACAAATAGTTACAGAAACCAACAGGTACTATCATGTACATATTTTATCGATCCATGCTTTATGTATATACATCACCAAGGAATTGATAAACATAGAACATTTTCATAATTTAAAACTGGACATAAGTCGAACATTTGAGCTGCTTATTTGCTTTAAAAAAGTTATTTGGCATTTTATAAATAAGTCGGAAGTTAAGACCCCGGGGGTTTACTTCCTATATTTTTTGTGGTACGAGTGTGCCACAAAACAGGGTCGCTTTTTCATGCCCTGCTGGATAGAACAGGGTCCCTTTTTCATGTCCTGCTGGTTAGAACAGGGTCGCGTTTTCATGCCCTGCTGGTGAGAACAGGGTCTTTTTTAGACAAAGTATTTGTCTAGAACAGGATCTTACATTAATAAATTGTTTGGTGACAGGGTATAAATTTCTGAACTAGTCTAGAACATATAGGTCTCTATCTAGAACAAGGTATACATTTTCTGAGCGTGTCTAGAACAGGTATACATTTTCTGAGCGTGTATAGAACAGGGTATGTTTTTCAATATTTCTGTTTAGAACAGGGTATGTTTTTCAATGTTTTCTGGTTAGAACAGGGTATGTTTTTCAATGTTTTCTGGTTAGAACAGGGTATGATTCGGCAAGTGCTGTCGGCACAGTTATACCCGAAAGGATAGTCAGTAACTCCCCCGGGGTTAAGACAATGAGCCCCTAGACGCTCATTTTACACACATGCATGTACGAAGAGACACTACCTCATTTACATTAGAACAGTCACCATTGGCGGATCTATGATCGGCACCCCCTCATTCACGCGGTTATAATCTTTACAAGAAAAAAAAAACATTGTGCCTTTTCATCTTTTTTCATGATGTGTTGCCTTATTTCTCAGCAAAACAGTAAAAAGTAATCTTAGCGCTAGCTCTTTTTTTCGTGGAGAAAGGGTGCATTTTCGTGAGAAAATTATGACCGCTTGCTTCTAAAAAACAAACAGTTTCAATGGAGAAAAAGTAACTTTCGATGGAAAACTTATAAAACCTATTTCTTTGCAGGTATGCAGCAGACTATATTGCTAGTAAAGACAGAATTCAACGATTCTCGCGCCTGCATGACTGGTTCAAAGTTGGGGTTTTAACATTGAGAGATCTGAAAGCGTTTTTAGCGGTTATTCTCAATATGGGTATCATTAAGAAACCGGTTATAACCGAATATTGGAATACAAAGTTTGCTAGCCAATCAACAAAATGGTTTAGAGACATGTTTTCAAGGAACCGGTTCCAATTGATTTTGAAGTTTTTTCATATAACTAACAATGATATGATTCCTAACCGTGATGATCCACAGTATTCCCCGACCGGAAAATTTCAATGCTTCGTTGATTTGTTTAATGCCAAATCTAAACAATATTATACACCAAATCAATCCTTAAGCATAGACGAAAGTTTAATAGGAACACGGGGCAGGTCAATAATGATTCAATATATACCCTCAAAGGCAGCGAAATTCGGTGTTAAATTATGGGTGCTTGCTGAATCAATAACGGGATACATTGTTCATCTTAATGTGTATAAAGGAAAGCGTTATGACCCAACCCCTGCCGGAATGTTACAGGGAAGTTACGTAGTAAATTCACTTTTAGACTCGTGCAATTTTTTTAATAAATACTACCACGTTGTCACAGACAGCTTTTTCACGTCACTTGATTTAGCAAAAGAACTACTGCGGAAAGGGACTGGAACTTTACGTAAAAATCGTGCCATGCCAAGCTCCATAAAAAACCCGACAATAGATGAAAACGAAGCTAAGTTTTTAAGACAAGGACAGTTATTGCTATGTGCGTATAAGGAAGCTAGGCGTAGGAAACCTGTCCGTCTGTTATCCACTGCATGTAGAGCCGAACTTAATAATAACGGGAAACCAAAAATGATTGAATATTACAACACAAAAATGGGAGGAGTAGATCTAGCTGATCAGCTTGTCAGCGCATATGTCGATGATAGAAAAACTATGAAAGTATGGAAAAAAATTGTATTCAATCTACTACAAAGAATGGTAACAAATGCTTATATACTTTATAAACAAAATAGTGATGCACCACGTCTCTCGAGGTTATCATTTCTGCAAAGTATAATTGAGGATCTCGCACAAGAGCATCTTTTATCACGTCAGCAAAGACTCCCTAATCGTGAACTAAATAATGCGCGCATACGACTCCTTAGGTCCCCGACGGAAAAGAAAAAGATTGTAGCGGTTGTTCAGACAGAAACGGGTGGAATGGGAGAAAGAGAACGAGAACTGTTTGTGTTAGATGTGGAAATGGACTTCATAAAAAATGCAAACATAATCATGTATGTGTGGAAGAACAATGAATATATCTAAAATTGTGAAATCTATCTATTTATTCGCCATGTATATGCTAATGACTTACCCCCCCCCCCCCCCCCCCCCACCACCACCACCCACCCACACACAAAAAAAAATCCAAAACAAAAACAGAATATGTCTGCACTATGTGCGAAATAAAAAAATCCAAACACCAAACTTATTGCAAAGCTGTACAAAACATTTGAGTCGTAAATAATATCATGCAAGTAAAAGAAACAAATGGACTATCGATAGACAAAAGTGTTTCTAAAGAATAGGAAATTGAATGGAAATGGGGAATGTGTCAAAAAGACAAAAACCCATACAGCGGGACTACTTACAAGTCTTCATTGAATAGTGAGAAACAGTGAGGTAATTTTCGAGACAAACAAATAATATCTGAACCAAAAATTAGCCATACGCTATTTTTGAAATGCAACGCCAAGTGGAAGTGGCAAGTGCGCTCTTAGGTGGCGGGAGATCGACGTCACAATTCTGAATTGATGACGGCGTTGGTAACGTCGCTAAAATAACATCGGCCTAAAATCGGCCCTCTGGCACTGAACGTAGTATGTACAGATCGGCCCAAAATCGGCCCTCTGGCATACAATGGGTTAAATTAGGGATTTCGTTACCATAAATTACGTAAAACTTTTGCTAAGTTCTTTCATAGATACAAAGATTTGATTAGTAAATTTGGCTGTACTTGTAGAAAACTGATTAAAAACGGTATTTCACATCCTAAATTTTACTGTAATATTGTACTTAAAGCGCGGAAATCATTATGTGATCCGTGTAAAATCATCGAACCTTTAAACAAACTTATTAGTAAAGGTTATCTTACCAATGTTGTAATTAGATCTTTGAATATAGTTTACATTGGCACTAATATCGATTTTGTCATCAGCAAATTAAAACATAACTAAATTTGTATTCTTTTCACACGGGATGTATAAAGACACACCCACGTTCGTTTTGATCTATAAAGAGGTTAAACTAACTATCCTACTGTCTGTCGATACATTTATTTTTGGCATTGCACTAGTCATGTCTTCTTTGACTGTCCATGACGTTAAAATACTAAAACCCTGGGATGTGTTTTAGTTGATTTTAGTCTCTGATGCATGATTTTTTATTATTAATTGTTTTGGCTTTTAACTAGCTGTCAGTAACTGCGAGTACTCTCAAATCGTACTTTCTTGTTTATTTGACCTGTTGATACTAATTGTATTGCTTTTTTTGTTATTTAATGTTATTCAGGGTTATATCTGGTCTATATACCAGCTTTTATAAGTGTTTGGTATTACTATAAATTTTCACTTCGTACTATGAACATCAAAATTATTTATTTTGTAAAAATATTTCCTTTCTCTATTGGTACTGTATACGTATACCTAACAACAAAATTATTTTCATTTACCTGTGTTTAAAGTTATTGCAAACGGGTGATATTTTTTCATACCTATATAACATGTTACTTTTATTATTCTTCCCTTAGTTTATTTATTTTGTATTTACATTGTATCAAAGGTCAAATTTATTTGCTCAGTGTATGTTCAATGGTGTTAATATGTCCTTTGATTGAGTTAAGCTATTTCAGTTGATATTTTATAGTGTGTCTTTCTATGTTGTGATGTTACACTATTGTTTCAGAAAAAGGGTGAAGGTTTGGTACCATTAAAACGTTTAAACCCGCTGCATTTGTTTGCACCTGTCCTAAGTCAGGAATCTGATGTTCAGTAGTTGTCGTTTGTTGATGTGGTTCATAAGTGTTTCTCGTTTCTCGTTTTTTATATAGATTAGACCGTTGGTTTTCCCGTTTGAATGGTTTTACACTAGTAATTTTGGGGGCCCTTTATAGCTTACTGTTCGGTGTGAGCCAAGGCTCCGTGTTGAAGACCGTACTGTGACCTATAATGGTTTACTTTTATAAATTTTGACTTGGATGGAGAGTTGTCTCATTGGCACTCATACCACATCTTCTTATATCTATATAACGTTTTGAACTTCTTATTCTTCTTAAAATAGCGATAGCAAAAATCATTATCATGTTCAAATTTATTTCAGACGATAAAACAAAAAGACTTATAATTAAATTTTGATCCTTACTGTTTATCAATGGGTATGTCGTGTTTAGTTTGACTTACAAAAACAAGCGGATCATCATGTTCAAATTTATTTCAGACGATAAAACAAAAAGACTTATAATTAAATTTTGATCCTTACTGTTTATCAATGGGTATGTCGTGTTTAGTTTAAGCGGATAAGAAAAAAAATGTATGCAAAATAATATTTAATGTATTGATAGTAAACAAAGCATAGGCAGTGGAATAAAACATTCATTTCCCTTTGCCTCGGGAGATATGAAGATTTGCTCACCCTCGAAAAATCATATTTCCCTCGGGCAGAGCCCTCGTGAAATATGAATATTCTGGGGTGAACAAATCTTCAAATCTCCCTCCGGCACGGGAAATAAATGTATACAATCATATTGAAATTTTTGTAGGTCTTACATTGCTGAAATTTTTTTGCTGTTTACAGTCTCTACTGATCTATAATAGTTTTCAAAAATAATAGGCAAAAACTCAAATTAAGTCAAAATTTATCATTTAACTGCTATTATACTCATTGAAGGAGTCATCCAATTTTTGGGATCATATAGACATTTTTGTAGATATCGTTTTGTTGATCATTCCAGCTGTTCACAATGTCCCCCTATCATTATAGTTTTTGTTATAAAAGGCAAAAACTCATGAAATAGTAAAAAATCCTTCATCTTATCATACTTTAATTGTATTTCTGATTAAAAAAAGCTTCAATTTTTTTCAGAATTATGTTAAAATAGCAATTGCATTTCAGGTTGAGTACAACCGGTCGAGAATATAATTTCCTCGACTTGTCCTTTTGGAAGCCACGATTTAAGGTCATGGGTTCGAACCCTAGCTGGGTCAAGCCAGAGACTTGAAGGTTGGTATTTGCTGCTTCCCGCTAATCATGCAGTATTTAGAAGTAAGAACAAAGACTGGTCAACCACATAGTCTAAATAATGTGTCTGTGTGTGGCGATATGTCTTCCTGCAGACTGTGTGTTGTTACCTTGTGAACTAGCACGTTAAAATCCGGCTCAGTGTTAGTCTTGTGCAAAACAGGGTTCATATTTATATCAGGCGCGTAGCTGCCTTTACGCAAAAAATCATTTGCTTGCACATTATTTTCACAAAAAAAAATATTCTGAAATTGAATTACGAATGAGTAGTAAGACAGGTCAACCGGGCTAACTATCCAGCTGACACTCCAAGTCAGTATTGGAAGCGAGCCTTGTATTTCTCCTTTCTTGACTATTTCATTGAAGAACTCACAGGACGTTTACTGGATACTTCTGAACCTTAATTTATACCTGCATGTTTGGAATCTTTGACAGCAGAGTGTATAGACAAACTATACGAAACATTTAGACACGACTTGACGGACAATCAAGGAACATTCAACTCTGAGGTAAAGAGATGGCAGAGACGCTGGTCGGGTCCAGATGTTATAGAGAATCTCTGATGTCGTCTCTAGCAGTGACTAATAAGGAACTATATCCTTCAATATTTGCAATCGTGTCAATTCTATAGTTACAATGCCAGTAACTTCATCAACTACTGAATGGTCATTTAGTGCATTACGGCGACTAAAAACTTATCTCCGTTCAACCATGGTACAGGACAGACTATCTTCGTTGGCGTTCATACATGTTCACAGAGAAATGAATATCGACACCGAGAGAGCTCTGCAATCATTTGCCTTGGCAAAAAATAGATGTATGGACTTTGGATATTGACTATACTATAAGTCTACATGCAGTATTAACATTTAATAATACAGGCTCAATACATGCAATAACCTTGAAAACATCTTAGATTTATATCCCTCACTTATAAGTCAAGACTTAAAAGTCGCCGTTTGATTTCGTATTTCCATTGTCCGTACGTCTAAAAGACTATTAATTCACCTTGGGTATCTGTGTCCCAAGTGACCTTCTACCGTTGTCGTAGAAACCCCTCCCTCGATTCGAAAATGACCGTAGTGAGAAACGCTACGGTCGGGTGTCTTGCAAGAAGCAGGACTCCTGCTCACCCTTCCGGAACACTGGAGGTCGCCACATTTTTTTTCAGGGTTCGTGTTTTTTATCTGTATTTAGTTTTCAATATTGAATGTTTTTGTTTGTTCTTTTGTGTCTTATCTGTTCCCGGGTTGGCCATGTGTCCATTGATTGCACTTCTATTGATAAACGCCTCGGTGGACTTGTCGACTGATCTTCCCGTTTTATAAAATTTATTTTATATTTGAAAACAACCATGTTAATAAGGAGTAATGTGAATTTCTTAAGCATGGCATACCTGGAAAATGACCGAAAAATTATAATTTTCTGCATAAAAAGGTCCCAAAAATTTTTCAAGTCTTATGCTTGCACTTTATTTTAGGCCAGCTACGCCCCTGTATATCACTTTGTCATTTTCTCGTCCTGAAAATGCATTTAATTTGCCATTGGACAGCCATCCATTAATTCATTGTTTAAAGGCAATAACTTATATAAGTCATCTAACTTGGTATGTTTCAGGTTTTGAATTTTTGATTATTTTTGCTGTTTATAGTTTATACCTATCAAAGTTTTCGAAAGTATGGGGAAAAAAAGTAACAGGAAAAAAGTTCACAGGAAAAAAAGGAACAAATCTGATAGGAAATAATGTCCATTTTTTGTACAAAAGTTTAGTTATAATAGTATTTGCTTTGATTTCTCTTCTTTTAACCATATGCTGAACTTTCAATGGTAAGATGGATGACATATCATTATAAAAAGGTACATTTTTAAGGTTTAAAGTATTAATCTGTCCAGACAGTAGATGATTGACAGCAAATGTAAATAGTAAATTGAAGCCAGTTATGAGGTATTAACCATCTGTTGAATTGTTTAAAAAAAAATTACATTTTCATGCAATAAACACAAACATTGTAGGGGGCCTCGGTGGCCGAGTGGTTTAAGTAGTTACTACTGTAATCACTAGCCAGTCAACACGGAGGTTGTGAGTTCGAACCCCGCTCGTGCGGGTGCACTCGACTCCTATCTTAATTGCCTGACTAGAATTGTCAGTTTTCCTATCGAAGGTCGGTGGTTGTCTCCAGACACTCCGGCTTCCTCCACCAATAAAAACTGACCGCCTTGAAATAGCCCAAAAGCGGTGCTTAAAAGTGGCGTTAAAACACAAAAAATCAGATCAATCAAACATTGAAAATATCATACCCCTGTATTCTAAACTTAAAAGATGTCGAAACACTATTTAGTTGGTAAAATTGGTACATGCTATAACTTGCACAATGCAAAAATACAAGTTATAACATGTACAAAAGTAAAAATGGTTTCAACTTGTACAAAATTTGAAAATAAATTTGAATAAAGCAGAATGTACACCTTTTCTGAAATTGGATAATCGTTCAGACCATTGTGTAGAATAATTTTCACTGAGCCATGTTGCAAGCATTTCTTTTACATCAGCATTCGCCCTTTCGTGACATGGTCTACCATGAACAATTTTAAGGTCATGCCATAGTGAATTAGTAAGCTCAATGGACCCAAAATACTGAATTTGGTAAAGTGGTCTTGGTAATGTAACACTCACTTATAGCCATTGTCTGGGACTGATTGATAATCAATAAAGTCAACTTGTCCTCTTAAACTAAAATCAGACGATTTTATAATTCACCAGGTTAGAATACTGAATAATAATTATTGACCACATGTGTGTTTTAAAAGGAATTAAGTAATTTAATATATAAACTGTTAACACAGAGATATGTCTCCCCTATTTGTTATTTTGATAATGCAAATGTTGAAATTAAAATAGCAATACTTTAACATGTAAGTCATGCAAATATTCAAAGTCAATGAACCATGACTAAAGGTACAGGGCTAAACAATCTCAATGGAAATGAGATGTGCCAATGTTATTACAACTGCAAACCAAATACAATTGACTTTTCATAAGGTGTTCCCTTTAAACAAACCTAAACACAAACATTTACTTGTAAACTATGTAAAAGTTTCAAAGTCAATGAACCATAATTAGGTGACGGGGTTATATAATCTCCATGGAAATGAAAGAATGCCTTTACAATTGCATACCAAATATCATTGACTTAACATTAGTGGTTCATCTTAAACTGAACTAATCACAAATTTATACATGTAAACTAAGCAAAAGTTTCAAAGTCAATAGACCATGACTGACGGGTAAGGACCAAATATTCTCCATGGAAATGAGATGTGCTAATGTTTATGCAACTGCATACCAATTACCATTGACCTACCACTAACGGTTCCCCTTAAACTGACCTAAATCACAAACTAATACATGAAAACTAAGCAAAAGTTTCAAAGTCAATAGACCATGAATGAGGGGGCAGGGCCAAATAATCTCCATGGAAATGAGATATGCCAATGCTTATACAACTGCATACCAAATATCATTGACTTACCACTAGTGGTACCCCATAAACTGACCTAATCACAAACTAATACATGTAAACTAAGCAAAGTTTCAAAATCAATAGACCTTGACTGAGGGGGCGGGGCCAAATAATCTCCATGGTAATGAGATGTGCCAATGCTAATACAACTGCATACCAAATATCATTGACCTACCACTAGTGGTTCACCATGAACTAGACCTAATCACAAACTAATACTTTGTTAACGCCGTCGATGTCGACGCCAGAAACAGCCTACCTATGTCTCGCTTTTTGCCTCCGTCAAGGCAAGCTGACAAAAAACTATTTATCTAGTCATTAACTGTATCAAAAAGGACTAAACACACTAAAACGAATGAACAAATTAATTTTCGAGATAATAAGCAAAAATGAAAAAAAAATTGGTAAAAATTCATAATTTAAGCCGGGAAATAACTCCTATTAGAATTCATCTGACAGTTTTTATATAAATGAATAGTAGGTAGATCTCAACATTCTGAACATTTTTGCTCCCGTCATAATTTCTCTATTATAGTGGTTTTCAAGATAATAGACAAAGCTTGCATTTTACCCCTATATATTGCATTTATAGTCGTCTGCAATGTTGGATGGTAGGTGGGATTGCCTGACAACATTGTTTGAACTAGATATCCCACTGACTATTGTGACCAATAAAATTGAGAATGGAAATGGGGAAAGTGTCAAGCAGATAACAACCCGACCAAAGAGCAGAAAACAGTCTGTTTAAAGGTTTGGTTAGCTTTTGAGGTGAATGTTGACATTTTTGTGCTTTGTATAGAATATTACCATAAAAGATTGAATGTGAAATACCTGAACGTATAAGATGTCTGCATGTTGATTTATATTTACGAATGATGTCCTTGTACTGATGATAAAATTTAGTAAATGTTTTGACTAGTTTGTGATATCGAAAACCCTGGTGTAATAATTTTTTAGTAATACAGAGGTTTCTTTTGTAAAATCAAATACGTTGTTACATACACGAGCGAATCGAACAAGTTGAGATATATGAACACCATAAGATGGTGACAAGGGAACGTCACCATCTAAAAATGGATAATTAACAATAGGAAATGAAAAATCATCTCTTTTATCATAAATTTTGGTATTAAGCTTCCCGTTAAAGATAAAGATATCAAGATCCAGGAAAGGGCAGTGTTCATGTTAGTATTAGCTTTTTTTAAAGTCAGTTCAGCAGGATAAATCTCTTTAGTGTACATACTGAAGTCGTCATTATTGAGAGCCAATATATCATCTAAATGTCTAAAAGTGTTATTAAATTTTTGTATCAGATGTTGTTTCGATGGGTCTTTGCTGATTTTAGTCATAAATTGTAACTAATAACAATACAGAAACAGGTCTGCAATAAGTGGGGCACAGTGAGTCCCCATTGGAATTCCTATAACTTGATGATATACGGAATCTCCATAGCGAACAAAAATGTAATCTATAAGTTTGGTTAAATTTGGCCCAACAGTTTAAGAGATGTTTGTAAAAAGTTAATGGATAACAACAGATGCTAAGTGAGGAGAAAAGCTCACTTGGCTCATTGAGGCAGGTGAGCTAAATATAGTCAAACACTCTGTATGTGCCTGTCCCAAGTAAGGAGTCTGTAATTCAGTGGTTGTCCTTTGTTGCTGTTTATCAGCTTTGTTAAGTGTTTTGTACATAAATCAGGCAGTTAATTTTTACGCTTGAATTGTTTTACATTTGTCATGTCTTGGC
Source organism: Mytilus californianus (assembly GCF_021869535.1). Lineage (NCBI taxonomy): Eukaryota > Metazoa > Mollusca > Bivalvia > Mytilida > Mytilidae > Mytilus > Mytilus californianus. Next base: position 80,214,926 of record NW_026262745.1, on the reverse strand, counting down.
CTTTTATAGCTTTCTATATGGTATGGGTTTTGCTCTTTGTTTAAGGCTGTACTGTGGATAACTTCTATGCCTTTTGGGTTTTTGATGGAAAGTTCTCTTTGGCAATCATACCACATTTTCTTTTTTTTGTTGTTGATTAAAATCTTCATTGAAGGGCAATTACTGCTTAAGTGAGTCATCTTAAAAGTTTTATGAAAATGGTAAGAAGGTAGATCTGAACATTCTGAGCATTTTTGCTTTGTCAGATTTTCTCAACCTATTATGGGTTTCATGATTATAGACAATTGATACATTTTAACCCTTGTGTTCCATTTTTAGCCATGATGGACATGTTTGTTGATTGGCAGGAAAACATAAACAGCTCCGCCATGAGTGCATGATACGCCCGTCGCTTTTTTAATAGATATAAACCAGTCATCAAAGTTTCATGAAACTGCTCAAGGCATTTTTGAGTAATTGTCCGAAAACTGGAAAATCTCCCTTTTTTAATGAATAAAACCCCATAACTCGGAAACGTAAAATCTAAAATTTATTGAATTCGAAAGGGAGCTCACATCAATAGACATAAACAATTCAGCAAAGTTTCATGAAAAATGCTCAAGGCATTTTTGAGTAATTGTCCGAAAACTGGAAAATCTCCCTTTTTTAATGAATAAAACCCCATAACTCGGAAACGTAAAATCTAAAATTTATTGAATTCGAAAGGGAGCTCACATCTATAGACATAAACAATTCAGCAAAGTTTCATGAAAACTGCTCAAGGCATTTTTGAGTAATTGTCCGAAAACTGGAAAATCTCCCTTTTTTAATGAATAAAACCCCATAACTCGGAAACGTAAAATCTAAAATTTATTGAATTCGAAAGGGAGCTCACATCTATAGACATAAACAATTCACCAAAGTTTCATGAAAACTGCTCAAGGCATTTTTGAGTAATTGTCCGAAAACTGGAAAATCTCCCTTTTTTAATGAATAAAACCCCATAACTCGGAAACGTAAAATCTAAAATTTATTGAATTCGAAAGGGAGCTCACATCAATAGACATAAACAATTCAGCAAAGTTTCATGAAAACTGCTCAAGGCATTTTTGAGTAATTGTCCGAAAACTGGAAAATCTCCCTTTTTTAATGAATAAAACCCCATAACTCGGCAATGTAAAATCTAAAATTTATTGAATTCGAAAGGGAGCTCACATCTATAGACATAAACAATTCAGCAAAGTTTCATGAAAACTGCTCAAGGCATTTTTGAGTAATTGTCCGAAAACTGGAAAATCTCCCTTTTTTAATGAATAAAAAAAACCCCATAACTCGGAAACGTAAAATCTAAAATTTATTGAATTCGAAAGGGAGCTCACATCAATAGACATAAACAATTCAGCAAAGTTTCATGAAAACTGCTCAAGGCATTTTTGAGTAATTGTCCGAAAACTGGAAAATCTCCCTTTTTTAATGAATAAAACCCCATAACTCGGAAACGTAAATAAAATTTATGAAAATCGAAAGGGAGCTCACATCAATAGATATAAACAATTCACCAAAGCTTCATGAAAACTGTTTAAAGCATTTTTGAGTTATTGTCCGAAAACTGGAAAAACCCCTTTTTTAATAAACAAAACCCCATAACTGGGAAACGTAAAATCTAAAATTTATAAAAATCTAAAGGGAGCTCACATCAATAGATATAAACAATTCACCAAAGTTTCATGCAAATTGGTTAAAGCGTTTTTGAGTTATTGTACGACATGTTGACGACAGAGGGACGAACAACGGTATACCATAATACGTCCCGTAAACGGGCGTATCAAAAACCACACTAACTTTATACTAGATAACCTAAGAATCACTCAGTTTAGGCTTAGATGAAATTGTCCAGTGGTTTATGAGAATATTTTTGAAAAAGTTAACAATGATGGCCCCAGACAACAGACTTCAAGGGTTGGCAATAGCTCACATGGCCAATGAAGCCATTAAAAAGCTTCTATTGTAATGATACACAATATTGCAATTCAAATATTGTTGAAAGAAGAAGTTTGCTATGATGATTTGTAACTAGTTTGCAAAAAATATAAATTTTATAAATTTAAATCTATTTTTATTTAATTTTTTTACAAACAATATGGACATATTATATGAAAAGGTATTAATATCTTGTAACTAACAAATGCTAACACAAACACTTTATAAATCTTTAAGCTTCGAAATCCATATCATTTGTATTTCGAGTCATAAAACTAAAACAATATAAGACAATATGAATGATAAATACTGTCCTTTAATGACAGACTAGATTTATAGCACCTCAGTATACAGGGGTCAAAAGATGGAAGGAGTGCATAGAAGAACCTCAGTATACTATGTATAGGGGTTGAAAAAATGGGTGGTGTGCATGGAAGAACATATAGTGAATGCTTAATGATCATATATTTTTGAATAGTTTATGTCTACCTTACATGAAACACTTCTAATGATGGCTATTCAGCACTAGATTGAGAAACAAGTCAAACAACAAAACCTTTGTCACACTCTTTGTTATGTCTGTCAAGCTACAGCTGGTTCAAAAGTATTTTTTTCCCACTCAACTAAAACTTCTCCGTTTCTTTGGCTTATTTCAATAAATGATCACACATGGAACCAATTATTACTTGGGGACAACCATTGGATATTCTAGGGGGGGGGGGGGGGGGAGAGAATTTAAAAAAAATATTTACCTGGCATCGCAACTGGCAAAAAATAATCTTTCAAAAGGCAGCTTGAAAAATAAGTATCTTGACCCACAAAATGTTGGAATAGTTGTGCATGAAAAATGAAAATAAATATTCATGCACCATTGTCTCATAAAATAAATAATTGTGATAAAAAAATCATCCAGACCCCAAGAATAAAACTAGAGGCTCTAAAGAGCCTGTGTCGCTTACCTAGGTCAATGTGCATCTTCAACAATGGACACTCTCCAACATTGTGGACTAGAATAGAATTAATGACAAAAATCTCTTTTTGTTAATCTTGTATTACTGATCATTTTTTCTATTTACAGTTTCTCTCTATCTTCTTTAGTTTTTGCCCAAAACACAAAAAAGGATAAAAAAAAAAAAGTCATTTCAATGGCAATCAATCTGATAAAGTGTCTCCTAATGATTTCGGCAAAATTTTAGTAACTTGTAGATCTTGTCTTATTGATCATCTTTGCTACTTAAAAGTGTCTAAATATCACTTAAAGGTTTCAAAGTATTTAGGTATAACTCTAATAAAGAGTTGTCTGCCAATTTCAACAGTATATAACATAATTGTAGATCTCATCTTGCTGATCATTTTTGCTTATTTAAGTTTCTGTATATCTATGGCAAAGCACAAAAAAAATTGTAAAAATCATCATTAAAGGGTAATAACTCCAATAAGGAGTTTTTGGACCATTTCCTCCATATTGACTTTATAGTACATCTTGTCATGCTGATAATTTTTGCATATTTAAGTTTCTATCTATCTATTATAATTTTTAAGATATAAGGCAAAAATGCAAAAATTGGTAAAAATCATCATTCAAGGGCAAAAACTCTAATAAGGAGTCGTAAGACGATTTCCTCCATATGACTAAATAGTAGATCTTGTCTTGCTGACCATTTTTGTATATTTAAGTTTCTACCTATCTATTACAATTTTTAATATATTAGGCAAAGATGCAAAAAAATGGTATAAATCGTCATTTAAGGGCAATAACTCCTATAACAAGTTGTCTGACAGTTTTGGTGTAAATAGACAATAGGTAGAGCTCTACATTTTGAACATTTTTGCCCATGTCAGATTTTGTCAGATTTTCTCTATTGATAGCGGTTTTCCAAATAATAGACAAAACTTGCAGTTTACTCACTCACTCATCCTCTTCGTGCAGTTTACCCCTATGTTCTATTTTTAGCCATCTTGGTTGGCAGGCTAGGTCATCGGACATATTTTTTAAACTAGATAACTCAATGATGATTGTGGCCAAGTTTGATTTAATTTGGCCCAGTAGTTTCAGAGAAGATTTTTGTAAAAGTTAATGGACGATAACGACAGATGCCAAGTGATGAGAAAAGCTTACTTGGCCCTTTGAGCCAGGTGAGCTAAAAAGCAGTAAATATCTTACTAGTATATAGTCCATACCATAAAACTGTGCACTTATATTGTCTCACTGAAGTCCAAAAACTTTACCAGTATTGTATATTATCCTCTGTTTTACGTTGTGTAAAATCCAACTTAGGACAAAAGAGTATGGTGTAATTGCTAATACCGGTAATGTAAATAGAGTGAAAAAATAACTTCCGAGAGGCAAACAAAGAATTTAAAGACTGAGAATAAATTCCAATGTGAAATTGAAAAACTGATTACAGCCAAATCATTTTTACTAATTTTCGTGGATTTCGTAGACATAGGCAAACAACAAATATGAATGTTTCACAAAATAAAAATTTCCTAGTCTTTGTATGCAGATTTGGTAAAAAAATGATATCAAATATCCATCTCAATCTACGAAAAATAAATGAATCCACAGTAAGATCAGCGAAATAATTAAACAATGGTCAACCATTGATCAAGTTAATCCTCATATTCCTTAAGTTGTATTTTACCATATGATTAATCTATAAACCCTTTTAACAACATAAGCTGGGCGAGAAAATGTACTGGTCATTGTACAACTACAACATGAAGGACAGTGCACATATTTTTCTGTCAGAGTAATGGTTATTGTTATAGTCTGTAATTAACCTATAGCTATGGTCTTCAATGTACAAATATAGCCTTCTGGCCATCTGGCAAAGAAATTTGCTCAACCCAGAGTTATGGGCCACCTTGAACTTGCAGTCAGGTGAAAGCTTTTGTTTCATGTTGAAGGCCTTACTGTTATTTTGAGATGAAGAACACCAATAAAAGCACTGTTCCTTTGCTTTGTCCATTGCTTGTATGGATTTCTTGTCATGAATTAGTACACCTTATCCCTTCTTTTCCTTTCTTATTTAGAATAAGTCACCCTGTAAAAAGATTCAATTCCTATTGGTAAATGACATACACAAGTGCAACTATCCATTAGTTAGGTTGAATATATTCACAACTGTAGTGATTTGTTTGAAGAACTGGTCTAAGCTGATTCAGTTAATTAATATCCCAAATAATACAGTTGTTAATAATAGATGCTTTTACAATATATAAGCAATTCTAGTTTGTATGAACATGGCATGAAATTTTCATATTTCATATTATCATTAAAACAATTATAAAACAATACAAAATACACACTTTTAAAAACTACATATAATTTTCCGATAGAATATGAATTACAGGACGGATTTAAAGCTGTTTCCAAACAACATGACAATCATTTCATTTCTTCTACTTAATGTTAGCATTATACAGATATACCACATTAAAATCAATAAATAAGCAGAGGAACATGTAAATATCTAATTATATACATATAGCAGTGTAAAGAATCAACCTAAAACAACATTAACCTGGGGTCTAAACCCCTGAATACAGTTATACTTTAAATGACATCAACAATAACAGATCTGATTAAACTTAACAAACTATATAAATAATAATTCTATCTGATATACATTTATATGTCCAGCAGACAAAACACACTGACCATAACAATCAAGACAAAGCTAGGAACCATGAAACCAAGAAAAATATCATTAACAGAATAATCCTACAACAGAAAGATGACTTAATATCAAGTTCATACACACATAATTGTACCACACATGAAGTACATGCAACATATACATAAATCTACTTTACATTATTGACACAATCATTTAGCATTGGAATTTATACAATGCCTCCTTCAATGCCAGATTATTTTTCAAATAAGCCAAGTTTAAAATATAAATGATGTTATTTTCTTACAGACAAAAGACAAGGGGCCTTTCCGTCCTCTGGAATATTATAGTAGTAGGGCCATTTTCCTCATGGAAAATTATCAAAAGTCTTTCAATATTTACACAAATTGATTGTATCATAGTCAAACATGTGTACTTTAAAGTTCTAACAATATTTTGGCTTATTTCTAAATACATATACAACATATAAATGCCCAAAAACTGCCATTTTCAGAGATTTTGAAAAATTTTGAGCCTTTGTTTTACTTTACTTCAATACAAAATTTCTACGACATAGGTGAAATAGGTTTATAGCATAATGGTACTGGAAATTGTCTATGCCTCTGTCAGATATTGTAAGAAAGCTTCTGTAACAAACCAAGCAATACAAGATAGTGAAAAAAATGCATGTACTTCATGTGTGATCCATACAAAGTGAAACATGATATACACGTAATAGTAAAAATGTCATACAACCAAAATAAATCAACTTATAATAAGACCTTGTAAAGATCAGACATTGGTTATAACACCAATTTAATAATAAAAAAAAAAAAAATCACGACACAACTAACAACAAAAAATGAGACATACCTTTAAAATATGACAAAATTCCACATAAAATTATTATTCTTTTGTTTGCAATAACAAAAAAATACTTGAAGCAGAGGATTAAGTCACAACAATCTCTGTTCTTCTTTCAATGCAGCCTATTTAATTTTTTATGAGCAATCAGAACCCATTATTCTTATCTATATTGCAATATATGCTTTGTTTAGAAACATTACTGAAAGTCAAATTTCTGAATACAAATGATCATGTTTTCTCCATCTGGCAACAATCAAGTTTTGCTGGATTTTACTTCTTAAAGCTGGATATATTGCACAAATCTGTGACATAATTGGCACATTAATCACTATTTTATTTATACAATTAACAAAAATTTAAATACAATTACATGATTAAAATTCTACAATATGACAATAATAAACAGTGAAATTCATTTATGAACCATATTGTTTTAAAATTTCAACTTAAATACAACCACTAGTTATCAAATGCCCAGTCTATTTTCAGGATGACCAATTACCCTTTATTAATGTCTTTTTTAATTGGTCTCTTTGTTTATAAAAATTAAACTATTATAAACAACTTTAAATATGATATGTATATTTGTTTGATTGTCACATTCATTTGATCAATAACATACCTGCCACCTTTTGAAAATCCCCATGGGGGTTTTAGTGCGCGACAACAATTCTTTGCAACATATTTTGCGCGTGCTGTTTTGTGGTCTAGAAAAAGTGTCATATTTGTATGATGAGCTAACAAGCCTTTTTCTTAAGTTTATTAGCATGATTCTAGTTATTACTAATATATCAGTAGAAAAGATGAATCTGTAGCTAGAAGACCAGGATTTATTTTCTTGTGTTAGGATATTAAATGATTGTTGACGTTTAAAATTTAAAATTATGCACAAAGAAGGACTTTTATCAGGTTGGGAACAACACCCCAAATGAGGGGTAACCCCTCAATGTAAGGACATTAAAAACCAATTTTAAGTACAAATGAGCATAAATCTATCTTATTTGAAAAACTTTTTCTCAAGAATTATACATCTATCTGGTATTATATGGTCAAAACATGTCCAAGAATTTTGTAATGTTCCTGGACATTATCTTCTTTATCATGTTTATTATTAAAAATAATTGGACCCCTCATTTAGAAAAGACTTTAAAGTTGTTCCAAATATAAAGAATTTTCCCACTTTTGAGTTAAAAAATCTAAATTTTTCTTTTTTCTTTTTTACAACAGTAAAATGACCCCTTGTCTTAATGTCTTGGGGACAGTCCCTCATTTAAGGGATATACCCCTCATTTGGGGGTTTGTTCCGTACCTGTTTGTTTGGTCCTTGTGAAAAATGAAGTACAAAATGTATAGTACATTGTACTTTAAATGATTTGCCCCATTTGGTTATTTAATTGAATACAAAAATGACATATGTTACAGCAAGTGTAATGTCAATAAATTAGTGAATAAACTACTATTTATTATCTTTATGCCAAATTATGGTAGTACTGCATCATTGAATTTTGTCAATCAGCCATGCTTTTATTCTTAAGCTGTTTAAGAACCTCCTTGCAGATGAAAATTAACCTTCCATGTTCACGATTTTACAATTCAGACTAACACACAGAGCACTATACAAATCCTTGCACAGAGGAATACAACACAAGTTCAAAATATAGCATGTTAGAATAATCTTAATAGAAAACATTTTTGATTGGCTTATTAATTTGATCATGAGAAACACAGAATTTGATTGGCTGATCACGATTGTCTTCCCTTGGGAACAGTTCAATATCGGGAACAATCATATTTTTCGTGTAGATTTCACAAAATCGTGTTTTAGAGGTTTTTTCCACGATCCCGATCGTGCAATCGTGACAAAGGGTCAATATCGTGTAGTACACGCCTAAATCATGAAAGTTGGCAGGTATGCAATAAATTTATCTTGACAATACACCTTATCGCTAATCCCGGCTGACCTGAGAATCTGTCCCGCTTGAACTATTGACGTCATACAACAATCACTTTTCCATTGTGGCGTCAGATATTTTGTATTATGACGTCAAAATTTTACGGGAACCTGTGTGATGTCCAGTAATGGCGGACAAATAGCGATAAGGTGTATTCCATTGGACAATTTCTAACCTTTATCTAGAGATAAAGTTTTAAAGTAAGGTTCTGAATATAGAGATTGCTCATTACATTCTTAAACATTCAGAGTAGTATGAAAAGAAAATTAAGGATGTTCGCTACTCTGTTTCAAAATAACAAGCTTTTTAAAAGACTTTTATAAATTGATAGTATATAAATAAAGGAACTAAAAAAGCAGAAAAAAATGAAGGGTCTGTGTGCTTGTTTTCGAGATATAAGCCATTGAAAATTTGGCGGGAAATAATTCTCTCTAGACTTTTCATACATTTAACATTAGCACCCTTTTTCTTTGAAAAAATATGAAAAAATAACAAGGATTTTATAGGATTTTCAAATATAGCTTTTAAAACTATATGTAATAAAATTATGAAAAGAAAAGTAGGGGTTAGTGGGGAAATATTTTTAATGGCACTACATGGATAAAACCAGAGGATTCCGAATATCTGGCAAAATATTCAAAAACAAGAGGAGCGAACATCCTTAAAGGAATAGTATGAATCTCAATCTTAAAAATTAAAGCTCAAATAAATCTGAAACCTACAGTGGTATATAATAGCATGATTTTGTTTTGTTTCAAACATTATCATAAGCGGAATATTGAAATAATAATTTGCTCTGATTAACCAGTTTGGATCAATTTTGCAAATATATCAAGATAAAAAACATCAATGATATATTATTTTCTTGTCTTGAATAATTGTCTGATATTTTTGTAAGGCCTGTATAAATACAACCTTTAATTTGACCGTTAGCTGGAAATTGATTGGGTATGTGCTCAGGATGTTCAGTTATTAAAAAGAAAAGAATGTAAAAAATGAAAAGTGAATCAAGGGAGCAACTGGGAAGAATCATTACATTCACATATTCTGCCCACAAAAATCATTCTTACAGAGGTTAAACATATATATATATATATATATATTTTATCCATTCATAAAACCAAATAGACCTAGAAAATCATCATAATACTAGTGCACTTGCTTGTCTGTCTATTGATATTTGTATTAGTTTTTATATCCGGTCACATAACCAAAGGCAGTCTTTGTATGTCATCTCTATGGTTAATTAGATGGCATCTGGTCCTAAAATTCACACAGAATTCTGATACTTTATTACTATTCCATGCATTGTTTATTGTTTCCTATGGAACTTTTGTAATACTGGTATATATTTAAGTTTGAGTCAATTTGGGGGTAATGAATTTGTCATCTTATGCCCCTTTAAGTGGTTTGCCTTACAGCTTACTTACATAATATGAACAAAAGATGTTTGGTATATGTCAATGAGTAGCATCAAAACAACACAAAACCCCCCAAAAACATCTAGAGGTTAACACATAGTCTTCAATCAAAGTGATTGTGAGCACTGAAGGGTAAAGATTGCTTTCATTTTGCTATTTTGTGAATTTTTGAATAAAGCATTGGATTGTATTTTGCTAGGCTAGTTAAAATTGGAGTTGGAGATATCTTCCTTTGTTCATGTTTGTACATTTGTAGATGAACCTATTTTTATAACAAATTCATACACCATGCATTGCTTATGTAATTTTTAATAAAACAATGGTTTCTTGTCTAGTATGGTTATTCAAATACACATCATATTGTAACTTAAATATCAAAGTATAACATATCATCAATAAATTGCATGAAAACGACTGGATAGGGTCTAAATAATGACCACTTCACTGTACTATTTTGTTTGAACTATCAAAGGTAGTGATCAACCTACGAAGATGTAGATATCAAGCCAGTACCATAGGGTTTTGATTGAATTTCATGCAATCTTTACCCTAAAACAGATAAATAATGAAAGAACCTTAGTGAGCGCGATCACATACCCCACGTCCCCACATTGTCATTGGAGAAATAAAATAAGTGTAAGAAAAAAAAATTGTATCAGAAAAAAAAATTGAATCATAATTTCCTGTCAATTTGCACATCTACATAGTATGTCCTTATTATCTACACAGTTTCATGAAATTCTGTTGTGTGGTTTGAGAGGAGTTGCGATGACAAAATGTTGCAGTAGTATATTGGGCAAATAAGTTCAAAGGGGCGTAACTCCTGGAAAAAAAATTGAATCATAATTTCCTGTCGATATGCACATCTACGTAGTATGTCCTTATTATCTGAAAAGGTTTCATGAAATTCTGTTGTGTGGTTTGAGAGGAGTTGTGATGACAAAAGGTTGCAGTAGTATATTGGGCAAATAAGTTCAAAGGGGCATACTCCTGGAAAAAAATTGAATCGTAATTTCCTGTCGATATGCACATCTACGTAGTATGTCCTTATTATCTGAAAAGGTTTCATGAAATTCTGTTGTGTGGTTTGAGAGGAGTTGCAATGACAAAAGGTTGCAGTAGTATATTGGGCAAATAAGTTCAAAGGGGCGTAACTCCTGGAAAAAAAATTGAATCGTAATTTCCTGTCGATATGCACATCTACGTAGTATGTCCTTATCATCTGAAAAGGTTTCATGAAATTCTGTTGTGTGGTTTGAGAGGAGTTGCGATGACAAACTGTTGCAGTAGTACATTAAAGTAAATAAGTTCAAAGGGGCGTAACTCCTGGAAAAAGAATTGAATCGTAATTTCCTGTTGATATGCACAACTACGTAGTATGTCCTTATTATCTGAAAAGGTTTCGTGAAATTCTGTTGCGTGGTTTGAGAGGAGTTGCGATGACAAACTGTTGCAGTAGTACATTAAAGTAAATAAGTTCAAAGGGGCGCAACTCCTAGAAAAAAAATTGAATCGCAATTTCCTGTCGATATGCACATCTACGTAGTATGTCCTTATTATCTGAAAAGGTTTCATGAAATTCTGTTGTGTGGTTTGAGAGGAGTTGCGATGACAAGAAACAGGACTGACGGACTGAAGGACTGACGGACTGACAGACGGACGGACGGACGGGTCAAAAACATTATACCCTCCGCAACCCGTTGCGTGGGGTATAATTATAAATATGTCAGGTTTTAAATTGTCCCTCAATATATATGTATATAAAATCTAAACGACATTTCAAATAAGGATTTTCAGAAAAATATTTCATTACATGTATCGTTAAATGACAGGTCATAATGGAATAAAGTATCATATATGAGAATCATATATGCACCCTACAGACTTTAGCCAGTGATTTTTTGGAAATGGTTTACTGCAAACTAATATATAATATATTTATCTAATTTCTATGCCATTTTAACTCATAGACTCATAAAATGGTGAAAGTGTGGACACACTGAAATGTCTTGATCTGCATACTTGATTGTCAGAGTAAATATTTCATGAATATTTGGTAATATGGTTGACAGTCAGTTAGATCAAGGTATTACCAATAGGTAAGTTTTAGCTGAAGTGGTACCGTAAATGATGGTTACAAAAAGTTTCAAAAATTTAAAAATCATGCATTTCCATCTAGTTAAGATATAGTTTCATGCTTACAGAAAAATGGTATTGAAAGAAAATCTGTTAAAAGGTGAATTTTCCAAAGCCTATTGTAGATGTTAATAAAGAGATACAAATATAAATAAAATTTCAAACAAAAAACAAAGAAAAAACTATGTTAGATCTGGAATAATTTGACTGATCTCCATAATTCACGGATCCTTATCAACAACAGTCATTAGAAGTTGCTCAGAGATGATCAATTAATAAAAATGATGAAAGCAAACATCAAACGATGCAGTCTTATGTTTAAGGTCTACAGATATGTCAGCTAATGTTATTAATTGAGTTACCCTACTTCTGGCCCCATATGGACTAAACATTAAAGTACACAGGAGACTAGTATAACATAAATACACCAGGGGACTAATATATAAAAGGTTGACTAGTTATTATTTTCAAACATGCCATAATAGTAAATGATTTGTGCTATCATCACGTCCAGCGGATTCATTGGCAGAGGTGGTACGGAAATCCTCATACCCGTCACCACCACTTATCACAAGCATTCTTGTTGCCATGGTAGCTGTAGTTGCAGCAACAGAGGATCTCCGTGGCATGTCTTTTATGGCAAGGTTTTCTGGCAGTGTGGACTCTTCTTCATTATCTGTCCTACTGGAAGTTGCTGCAGCCGCTGCATTCATTTCAACACATGTTAAAAATCTAACATGTCCTGTATGTCCATACACAAGACCTACAAATATATACATATATATTATCTAACATGGCATGTATGTCCATACACAAGACCTACAAATCTATATATATATAATCTAACATGGCCTGTATGTCTATACACAAGACCTACAAATATATATATGTAGGACTCTAAAGTGCGATGGGGACGCTAAAACGCGATGGTCACGCTAAAGTGCGATGGTATGTGCTATTCATTTGAACACGCTAAAGTGCATTTTTCCGCAAAAGTATCGACGGTAGCAACATTAAACAGCATAATGACGATAATGTTTGTCCAGATTAAGGGTTTTATTACACAAGAAAAGAACGAAGAGAGAAACAAATGACCACCGTGAATCTGGGACATTTTTGGTCGTTGTTGGAAGAGGTTAACTTAATTTGTAAAATTGTAAAAAGAAATTTAATCAAAACTACTTGGGGTTCAAAAAGTCTTCTTTTTTACTTTCTAATTGAATAATTCTATTAAAAAACTAGAGGCTCTCAAGAGCCTGTGTCGCTCACCTGTATTTACTGATGCTTTGGAAATCATGTAAAATAAGGTTAAAATCATAATTAATAGTATTAGATATTAGATATTATAATGATATCTAAGATAATATAAAAAAACTGCAAAATTTTTGTAAAATTACTAACTCAGGGGCAGCAACCCAACAACAGGCTGTCTGATTCGTCTGAAAATTTCAGGGCAGATAAATCTAAATCTGATGAACATTTTTGCCACCTGTCAGATTTGCTCTAAATGCTTTAGTTTCAGAGATATAAACCAAAAACTGCATTTTACCCCTATGTTCTATTTTTAACCAAGTGGGCCATGATGGTTGGAAGGCTGGGTCATCGGACAAATTTTTTAAACTAGATACCCTGATAATGATTATGGGCAAGTATGGTTAAATTTGTCTCAGTAGTTTCAGAGAAGAAGATTTTTGTAAAAGATTACAAAAATTTACAAAAAATTGTTAAAAATTGACTATTAAGGGCAATAACTCCTAAAGGGGTTGACTGACAATTTTGTTCATGACAACTTATTTGTAGATCTTACTTTGCTGAACATTATTGCTGTTTACAGTTTATCTCTATCTATAATAATATTCAAGATAATAACCAATAAAATGCTCCGCAGGGCGCAGCTTGATACGACCGCAGAGGTCGAACCCTGAACAGTTGGGGCAAGTATGGACACAACATTCAAGCTTGATACAGCTCTGAATTTGGATTATGATTAAATATTTGACACAGCATAGGTTTCTGACACAGAATGAATGTGGTCTAAGAACTTAAAAATTTAAAATTGGACATTCACATATTATGGTCCAATATCCAAAATCTAAATACATGGTTAGATTCAGCATATCAAAGAACCCCAAGAATTCAATTTTTGATGAAATCAAACAAAGTTTAATTTTGGACCCTTTTGACCTCAATGTGGACAAAGTTGATAACGGGGCCCAAAAATCTAAATACATGGTTAGATTCAGCATATCAAAGAACCCCATATATTCAATTTTTGTTGAAATCAAACAAAGTTTAATTTTGGACCCCGATTTGGACCAACTTGAAAACTGGGCCCATAATCAAAAATCTAAATACATGTTTAGATTCAGCATATCAAAGAACACTAAACATTCAATTTTTGTTAAAATCAAACTAAGTTTAATTTTGGACCCTTTGGACCTTAATGTACTCTAATTTGAAAACGGAACCAAAAATTAAGAATCTAAATACACGGTTAGATTCGGCATATCAAAGAACCCCAATAATTCAATTTTTTATGAAATCAAACAAAGTTAAATTTTGGACCCTTTGGACCTCAATGTGGACCAATTTAAAAACGGGGCCCAAAATCCAAAAACTTAATACACGGTTATATTCAGCATATTAAAGAACCCCAAGAATTCAAGAATAAAACCCCATTGAAATTGATCAAGAAATAAGCAATTTATAAGAAGTATCTTCTTTTGCACAATACTGTGCAATTGAATATTTCTTGCTATTGCGCAATACTGTACAATTGACAATTTCTTGCTATTGCGCAATATTGTGCTATTGGATATTTCTTGCTATTGCACAATACTGTGCAATTGAAGATTTCTTGCTATTGCGCAATACTGTGCAATTGAAGATTTCTTGCTATTGTGCAATACTGTGCAATTGAAAATTTCTTGCTATTGCACAATACTTATTATATAAAAATTTACACATCCTGTTTGGTGTGTATCTCCTACAATATCATTATTATTTGCTTTTAAATATAAATCAGAAATAACCAACTTAAAATGGAAAATTTTAAAAGAAAAAAAAAAGGAAAAAAAGAAAAAAAAAGAAAAAAAAAAAAAAATCCCCCCCCCAAATTTTTTGAACCCCCTTATGATTCATCACCCCCAAACTCAATCCCAGCCTTCCCTTTGTGGTATGGTACCTTGCAGTACAATTTCAGAGAGATCCATACACTTGAACACAAGTTATTGTCTTGAAACTAGAAAAATGCTTATTTTTGGCCCCTTTTTGGCCCCCAATTCCTAAACATTTCAGGCAATTACCCCCGAACTCAATTCCAGCTTTCCCTTTGTGATATGAAACCTTGTAGTACAATTTCAGAAATATCCAAACACTTACACACAAGTTATTGTCATGAAACTAGAAAAATGCTTGTTTTTTGCCCCTTTTTTGGCCCCTTATTCCTAAAATTTTGAGGCAAATACCCCCAAAATCAATTACAGCCTTCCCTTTGTGATATGGAACCTTGTGGTACAATGTCAGAGAGATCCATACACTTACACACAAGTTATTGTCTGAAAGTTACAAAATGCTTATTTTTGGCCCCTTTTTGGCCCCTAATTCCTTAACTGTTGGTACCATAACCCCCAAAATCAATCCCAACCTTCCTTTTGTGGTATTGAACCTTATGGTAAAATTTCATGGAGATCCATTCACTTAAACTAAAGTTAGAGTGCGAAAACCAATGTGTCTTCGGACGACGCTGGACGACGCCAGACGACGACGACGACGAAGCCAACGTCATACCAATATACGACCAAAAAATTTTTAATTTTTGCGGTCGTATAAAAACTGCAAAATTTCCTTAAAATTACCAATTCAGGGGCAGCAACCCAACAACAGGTTGTCAGATTTGTCTGAAAATTTCAGGGCAGATAGATCTTGACCTGATAATCAGTTTTACCCTATGTCAGATTTACTCTAAATGCTTTGGTTTCAGAGATATAAGCCAAAATCTACATTTTCCCCCTATGTTCTATTTTTAGCCATAGTGGCCATCTTGGTTGGTTGGCGGGGTCATCGGACACATTTTTTAAACTAGATACCCTAATGATGCTTGTGGCCAAGTTTGGTTAAATTTGGCCCAGTGGTTTCAGAGGAGAAGATTTTTGTAAAAAGCTAACGACGACGACGACGGACGCCAAGTGATGAGAAAAAAATCAATATGGTTTGTTATTTCTGTTAAATAATGAATATACGTCAACTAGACAGCAACCTAACGAACAGATGTGTTGTAGCATCATATGATTGCCAATAAGACAACTCTCTAGACAAACCCTTATGTCATTAATTTATGCAACTTTAGGTTATAGTATGAACTTTAAAGCGGCGCATAGGATTCTATTAAGACCAAAGGGCTTAAAAAAAAATCAATGGTAAAACAATTCAAATGAGAAAAAAAACCAACCTGATTTAAATACAAAACAATAAACCAACAGCAAATATGAACAAGAAATGATTGTAACAGGATGCTGTTACGAAGTCTCCCAAACGAAGCTCTCATAATTCATAATTCCCAGGGTCGCCTGACATGGGCAACGTCCAGTGAAAATTGGTTTGGTCCAGTAAAGTTATATGCATTAGTGATGCCTGGGGACTAACCTTGTATATCATTCAAATCATCTTGGCATGACAAACCAGAATATATATGGTTTAGGGGTGGGGATCTCGACAATTTACAAGATACTAGAACATTGGGGATGGGGAGGAACCCCTGGGGACTGACCCTATATCAGGGCTCGACAATTACGCTTGTCCGATTGTCCGGTACCAGAGGAAAAAAAAGTCGGACAAGTAAAAGCTAGATCAAGGTTGTCCGACGGGACAAGTAAAATCATTTTGTAGAAAAAAAATTAAATCCAACTTTGATGAACAAAGTATTGAGTAATAAACAAAAAACAAGAAAAGATAAAAACAAATATTAATTTGACATGTTTACCATGTTTACTTGCAATCGATAATTTAAAACTGGTCCTTTGACAGATACTTTATAACAGATAAAACGCTAATATTCTAGGAAACCAGTCTTAGATGAAATCAAGAATGCGCTTTGTAGATAAGGTAACAAGACAGTTCGGCACCGGCACGGAAACCAATCCTTCCATGTTTAATAGACAGTATGGCACCGTAGGAGACATTTCGGGACCAAGCCAACCAGTACCTCATTTCCCTACCTTTTTCTGTTGCTTATATATAATTATAATAAATATGATAAATTTTATTTAACAAAAATATTTTTTAAAATAAAAAATGAAGAAATTATTGACCATAAAATTCACAGAATCATATTTGATCATATGTATATAGACAAAACAATACTTGATTGCGTTTGAATAAACATTTTAATATATTAAAAACAAAGCTGTTTGTTGTAAGGCATTAATCATAATAATCAATATTTTACCAACATGAAAGACCAGGATACAAACCAAATGAGTGTAGACTGACAGGCCTACCAGACTGTGCCTCATGTGCAGAGTCTGATGAGACTTTGGCATTGATGAAAACTAGAACCTAAATCCTGTGACATGACTTGATTCAGTTGTTCTCGACTCATATTTTTGAAAAGGATATCAAGAGATATAAATCAAATTCTATTCTTATGTTCATTGAATCAACTTAAAATGCAAAAAAGGTTAATATTACTGAGTTTTTTTTGGACAAGTTACAATTTCATTTGGACAAGTAAGTTTTGATGTGTACTTGTCCTATTGGGCAAGTTGAAAAAAAAGTTATTGTAGAGGCCTGTATATGTCATTCAAATGTTCATTACATGACGAACAGGAATATATATGGTTTAGGGGTGGGGATCTCAACCATTTACAAGATATTAGAACATTGGGGGTGGGGGGAACCCCTGGGGACAGACCGTATATGTCATTCGAGACATGACAAATAGGAATATATATGGTTTAGGGGTGGGGATCTCAACCATTTACAAGATATTAGAACTTTCTCAAATGGCAGGGGGTCGGGATGACCCCTGGGGACTAACCCTGTAAATCATTCAAACCATCTTCACATGACAAACCAGAATATATATGGTTTAGGGGTGGGGATCTTGACCACTTACAAGATATTAGAACTTTCTTAAATGGCAGGGGGTGGGGGTGACCCCTGGATACTAACCCTGTATATCATTCAAACCATCTTAGCATGACAAACCAGAATATATATGGTTTAGGGGTGGGGATCTTGACCACTTACAAGATACTAGAACTTTCTTAAATGGCAGGGGGTGGGGGTGACCCCTGGGGACTAACCCTGTATTTCATTTGATGTGCTTTATCATGACAAACCAGAATATATATGGTTTAGTGGTGGGGATCCCGACCATTTACAAGATATTTGAACTTTCTCAAATGGCAGGGGGTCGGGATGACCCATGGGGACCAACCCTGTATATCATTCAAACCATCTTAGCATAACAAACCAAAATATATATGGTTTAGGGGTGGAGATCATGACCACTTACAAGGTATTAGAACTTTCTTAAATGGCAGGGGGTGGGGGTGGCCCCTGGGGACTAACCTTGTATTTCATTTAATGGGCTTTATCATTTAGAACATTTTCAATTAAAAAGATTGTGTCTATCACAAACGGTTTTCAATTTATAATTATTTGAAAATTTTAAAAAATAAAATCCCATAGGGTTCTATAGTAAAACCCTCTTTTCTTTTTGCCCCTCAAAGTACCCCTTTATAAACCCCCTTGCACAAACAAAACCCTGATTGCACCACTAGACATGTTAGTCTAACATATTGTGAAACCCTAAGTTAATCTGACAAGCGGTTTTGGAGAACGGGTGTGGACAAGTTCAAATTTAAAAGCGGTGGAAGAAGAAGAAGAAGAAGAAGAAGAAGAAGATAAAGAAGAAGAAGAAGAAGAAGAAGAAGAATAATAATAATAATAAGAACTGAGCAAAAACAATAAGTCTTCCCAAACTTCGTTTGGGAGACTTAAATATACCAACAAACGACTACCACTAAGGGAGCTACCATTTGATTTTTATGGATGCATTTTTTTTTTAGTTGTAATCTCTGTCCTGCCTTTTTATTTTTCACTCTATTCGGTTCTGCCTTTTTTTATTTAGTTTATCCTGATTTTTTTATGCCCCACCTACAATTGTAGAAAAGGGCATTATGTTTTCTGGTCTGTGCGTCTGTTCGTTGCTTCATCCGTCCGTTCGTCCGTCAGTTGGTCTGTCCCGCTTCAGGTTAAAGTTTTTGGTCAAGGTAGTTTTTGATGAAGTTGAAGTCCAATCAACTTGAAACTTAGTACACGTTTCCTATGATATGATCTTTCTGATTTTAATGCCGAATTAGAGTTTTGACCCCAATTTCACGGTTCACTGAACATAGAAAATGATAGTGCGAGTGGGGCATCCGTGTACTATGGACACATTCTTGTTTTACATAAATTGTCATCCTGCCTTTCTTTACTCCAAACTCCTGTCTTACCTTTTTTTCAAATTTCATCCTAGCCCACCTCCCCATAAAAAATCAAATGGTAGCTCCCTAAATTCCGGATATACTAACAAATGCAATGTAACCATTACACTTTTTGTACTTTAAATAAAAAATAAGAAGATGTAGTATGAACTATCCATCCAACCCCAAATGTCGTTTGTGTATGCAACTAATAATCATAAGGCCTTCAACGTAAAGCCTTGGCCCATAACGCATGATCAGCTATATAGGGTTATACAATGACTAGTGTAAAACCATTCAAAAGAGAAAGACTACGGCTTGATATATAAATAAAACAATAAGCGAAAAGGTAATAGGAACTCAGCAACAAACGAAAACAAGTGCCTGAGAGTCGGACACTGGATTCATGTCATGATCAAGATAATGTAGACAATGGCCTGTATGTCTATACACAAGACCTACAAATATATACATATATAATCTAATATAGCCTTTATGTCTATACACAAGACCTAAAAATATATACATATATAATCTAACATAGCCTGTATGTCTATACACAAGACCTACACACATATATATATATATAATCTAACATGGCCTGTATGTCTATACACAAGATCTACAAATATATATATATATATTTAAAAAATCTAACATGGCCTGTATGTCCATACACAAGACCTACAAATATATATATATATATATAATCAAACATGGCCTGTATGTCCATACACAAGACCTACAAATATATATATACCATCTTTTCTGCAAGTTTAATGTTTTCTGTTTGATATTAAATTAATATCTAAGATCCATTTTGTTACATCTGGTGATCATTTTATTTGGCAATTGCCAATGGCAGTCAGCAGGGTTTAAGAACATCCGTTGTTCGACCTGATAGTCAAATGCATTTTGTTAAAACATACTTTGTCACTTTTTTGGTCTTTTGGAAAATGTTGTTTGTGCTGTATTTAGACCCCTTTACCAAGAAATTTGTTTTGCATGCACACGTATAAAAATTGCGGTTTTTATCCAACGCAATCATAGGTTTGAACATTGTTTTCAATTTAGACTTGTTTATATATATGTATATATAAATATATAAAATCTAACATGGCCTGTATGTCCATACACAATACCTACACACATATATATATATATATATATATAAATGCCTTCGGGTTTATATGATCCGTTCATCCTATTTCGACTCTTCAAAATTCAACTCTATCCTAAATTGAGGTAATTTATATGGCCTTCCAAATACTATTTCGATTCATAACATCACTGAAGAGACATTAATTGTCGAAATCCGGATATGGTGTACTAATTTTTGCACCTTTTGTTTGCAGTATACCATCTTTTCCGCAAGCTTATTGTTTTCTGTTTGGTATTAAATTAATATCTAAGATCCATTTTGTTACATCTGGTGATCCGTTTATTTGGCAATCTCCAATGGCAGTCAGCAGGGTTTAAGAACATCCGTTGTTCGACCTGTTAGTCAAATGCGTTTTGTTAAAATATACTTTTTCACTTTTTTTGGTCTTTTGGAAAATGTTGTTTGTGCTGTATTTAGACCCCTCTACCAAGAAATTTGTTTTGCATGCACACATACAAAAATTGCAGTTTTTATCCAACGCAATCATAGGTTTGAATGTTATTTTCAATTTAGACTTGTTTATATATATATCTAAACATATTTCCCCCCCAAAGATCTCCTCAGGTCAATTTATTATATGGTGAAAAAAACTTACCTTTTTTGCAATGTAATAAATAGCTTAACAGTCACAAACTATTGAAATATCACATCCTACTTTTTTACAGTGATGTTGTTTATAGAGCCAATAAATAGATATGATCCATGTAAACTTCAGTACTGACATTGATTTTATTTAACTAAATATGTATATCTATACAGTTATGAACATTTGTATATCCTGTCGATACTTTAACATTGCACAAGGCTTTTCTCAGATTGTATATGACGTCTTAACACTAAATCCATTGTATACTTTATATTCGTACTAAGAACAACAAAATTATTTCCGTACTCCATGTATACCTTACAACAAAATTATTTTTATTTAACTGTGAACTTTATTTTATTTGGCGGCATTTTGTCCATGGTTATGGTTGTCTTTCTGATATTGTTTTACATCTAACCCCCTTGTTTTATTAATTTTGTATTAACATTGTGTCATAGATCAAATTTATCCATTCAGTGTATGTTCACTTGTTTTTGTTAATATGTCTTTTGATTGAGTTAAGCCATTTCAATTGATATTTTATAGTGTGTCTTTCTATGTTGTGATGTTACACTATTGTTTCAGGTAGGGTGAAGGTTGGCACCTATTAAAACGTTTAATCCCGCTGCATTTGTTTGTACCTGTCCTAAGTCAGGAACCTGATGTTCAGTGGTTGTCGTTTCTCGTTTTTTATATGGATTAGACTGTTGGTTTTCCTGTTTGAATGGTTTTACACTAGTCATTTTTGGGGCCCTTTATAGCTTGCTGTTCGGTGTGAGACAAGGCTCCCTGTTAAAGGCTGTACTTTGACCTATAATGGTTTACTTTTACAAATTGTGACTTGGATGGAGAGTTGTCTCATTGGCACTCATACCACATCTTCTTATATCTTTTTACAGTCATAAATGGTTTGCAACTTAATAATATTTATATATTAGGTTTATTCTGAGGTTACAACACCTTATGTTCTTCTATGGTATTTACTTGAAAAACAAATATGACAAGAACAACTATTGATTTCCTCATCAAGTCAACATGAAGTATTAGAAACCTGTGTTTTTCTAAACACCAGATCTTTTTGGCCTATTTCTAGTTTATATGGCTATTCTCTAACTCATAAGTTGTTGTAGATATAAACTTTTATGAGTATAGTTATTCTCTGATCACTTGAGGTTGTATATATTACCCTACATGACTGCAGTTGTTAAATGGCTTTTAATTATTTTTACCTGTTACTGAGGGGGCTGTCATTTGACCTCTTGTTGTTGTAGATGTAATTCTTGGCATTGGTATGGTAAGAATAACACCAGCACTAGTTCCAACCCAAAGAAGATCTTTACAAATTAACAAGGCAGTTATACGTAAACATGCAGCTTTGTGTTGTCTAATAATGTCATCTGCAGCTGAAAGAATCATAAACAAAACTGTTAACACAGAGATATGTCTTAACTGCTTTGAACAGTAACAAGAGTATTTCAATAAAATGCCATATTACTGCAGGTACATGTGGAGTGGATATCCCTTTTAGAGTATTTCAAAAACTTTCCTGATCAGAAAACTCAACATTGAACAAGGTAATCTTTCAAGCAATGGAGAGCATAAAAAAAATGCATTGGCCTTGACAATATCCTTGCAAATGAGATACATGTATTTGGATTTTATAAGAAGTACCCCCATTATAAGTAAACAGGATGTTGATAAGCAATGGTTATGCATCACATGCTCACATGAAGCTGGATACCAAATTCACATTGTTGTCAATATAATGAAATTCTATGCAACTTTCATACAAGTGAGAGGTTTAGCTTACTATAAAACTAGGTTTAAGCCACCATTTTCTTCATAAGGAAATGTCTGTACCAAATCAGGAATATGACAGTTTTATTCCACTGTATGTAAATATTGATAGCAAAATCAACATTTGATTGGTTGAGACTATCACACTTGACATCGAACAAAACTTCATATTCCCCTCTGAACATCGGGACTTCCTCGACGTTACGCATGGTTGATGTACATAACGTTTTCAACAGATATTATAGTAAAGTTATTATTGTGTTCAAAATTATTTCAGATGTTAAAATAAAAAGAATAAATAATTATAACTTTTGATCGTAATGGTTTATCAATGTTTATGTCGTGTTTAGCTATACAAACAAACGTATAAGAAAAAATGTATGTAGATTAATATTTTATGTTCAGGTAGTAAGGAAAGTATAGACAGTGGTATAAAACATTCATTTCCCTTTACTTCGTGAGATACAAAGATTTTTTTACCCTCTAAAAGTCTTATTTCCCTCGGGCAAAGCCCTCGGGATACAAGAATTTTCTTGGGTGAACAAATCTTCATATCTCCCTCAGGCACGGGAAATAAATGTATAGTATTCCATTCGTTTCATGTTTTTGCGCTTTTGATTTTGCCATTTGATAAAGGACTTTCCATTTTGTATTTTCCTTGGAGTTTTGTATTTTTGTTATTTTTCTTTTTTCAAAAAGCTCAGACTTGTTCTGGATAAAAAAGTGACAAAATATTCATTGGATGGGTGGTCTGATAGATGTATACAAGGTTAAAGAAGGGCTATAATATGAATTAAACATTTGAATAATGTGAAAAATCCAAAAGCCACTAAATAATTATTGAGGGTGGAAACTATAATTGAAATTAAAGGATGTCAATACAACAAAAAAACAAATTTAAATGGTCTGGAAAAATTACTGTTTACAAACAAACTTAATAACAAAACTTCTTAATCATCCAGATTTTATATTACTCCCACAATCTTCTGCTGTTGTTGTCTTAAAAGTTGAAAAAAATGGAAACCAAGCATGTTCATTCCGTTTTAAAATAAGCTACACATATTGTATGGTTAGATAATTAGTTGAACATGGCCCTTCACTACTTTCTTTTTTTGGAACATTTATCAGGTACCATTTACTATAATAAAATTACAAAACAAAAACATCAAAGTTTTGGGTAAACATGTGGAAATAATGGTAACAACAGTTTTTTGTTTTATATAAAAAATAAAAATTCTCTGGTGCTAGCTAATGCACATCATTATTATGAGTAAGAATAAACATAGGCTCATTTTATGTTACAACAGTTGCAAAAGAGGACCTTATGAACATTCATGCATTGTTCATGAACTTTGATGAATAGTTCATGACATTCATGAATTTCATCTGGAAGGGTAGTGAGTACCATATTTGCTATCCAATCAATATTAATTGAGGACTGTATGAAGGTATAAAACCACTAATTCATAGCCCCATTGCTTTCTATGTTAAATTCTGCAATTTCAAGCATAAATGGCTACTTTATCTTAATTTCAAATAAAGTGGCAGTTATTTCATGTCTAAACTGTACCTTATGCTGACTTGTGCTGAAAAAATCAACATACCTTTAATTGCATATTAGAGCGTACTGGTTCCCGGAAGTTTGATAGTACAAAAACAGGAACTTCTGATCTGAACAACAGGCCAAATGAGCCCTCCTATTAAAATTTCCTATACTTCTTTATTATTCAAATAAAACTTTCAACAAGGGTTCTACAGTGACCCCAAGTCCCCAACCTTTCATTTGATACTAAAACTACCCAAATATTTCCACTATTGACAAAGATGCAGCTATGCGTAGGAACTATTTTGCTTAAAATATGTACTACTTTCTTGTATGTTCTTTCCGACCGGGCCTGAATTAGTGGTTCTATACCTATAACAGCACCAACTTTGTTATATTGACTTCTGCTTGACTTTATTTCCTTCTATGATCTATTTTTAGCATAGAAAAACACATAAAGCTTTTGTCAAAACACTATATCACTGAATTCAAGCTCAAATTGGACTGGTATTAACATATGCGTTAAACAAAGAAAACTACATATGGATACTAATAGTGACAGATATGACACTTTTTCAATTTTTACCAGTTCTGATTTGTTAATATCTACTCAAATAACAGTGTTCTTACCTATATGTCTTATTTTTATCAGAGATTCTTCCTTGAATATAAATACAGTGGTCCAAACATAAAATATAATTGATAATTTTGTCCCCCCTTTTTTCTACATGTTGGAAAAGGAGAGTGATTTGGTAAAAAAAACCATACTTTTATGTATAAACATGGATCAACAAGAGCAATTTATGTATCTCCAAGCTAGACAACTTGCTAAAATGGTCATAAAATGCATTTCAAGTGAGATTTTGGAATTCCTATATAAGTATACACCAATAATCCTTGAAATAAATAATTCACCAAGAAACACAATAAAACATGAACACTCACTAGATAATATGACCAAAAACAATATTTATACTATAAACTAGTCATAATATACAAGTTTTATTGGTTTCAGTGTTAGATAATCCAAAAATTTAAATTTCAGGTAAAATCTTAACTGTGTGCATGCTAAATGACCAAAAAAGGCTAAAATACCTTCTTGTAGTAATTTGAGGGCTGTAATTTGACACTAAAATAATTGTTACATAAAAAAAATAATGTAACATGATTTCTGACAACAAA
The DNA here is from genome assembly GCF_021869535.1 of Mytilus californianus. Lineage (NCBI taxonomy): Eukaryota > Metazoa > Mollusca > Bivalvia > Mytilida > Mytilidae > Mytilus > Mytilus californianus. The sequence goes on along the minus strand of NW_026262745.1, from coordinate 80,189,229 downwards.
TGTGACCAATTTTCACTGTAAAGGGTATGATTTCTAAAAATAGAATTTCACATGCCTGTCAGTAATAGGTATAAAACCACTAATTCATAGCCCCATTGCTTTCTATGTTAAATTCTGCAATTTCAAGCATAAATGGCTACTTTATCTTAATTTCAAATAAAGTGGCAGTTATTTCATGTCTAAACTGTACCTTATGCTGACTTGTGCTGAAAAAATCAACATACCTTTAATTGCATATTAGAGCGTACTGGTTCCCGGAAGTTTGATAGTACAAAAACAGGAACTTCTGATCTGAACAACAGGCCAAATGAGCCCTCCTATTAAAATTTCCTATACTTCTTTATTATTCAAATAAAACTTTCAACAAGGGTTCTACAGTGACCCCAAGTCCCCAACCTTTCATTTGATACTAAAACTACCCAAATATTTCCACTATTGACAAAGATGCAGCTATGCGTAGGAACTATTTTGCTTAAAATATGTACTACTTTCTTGTATGTTCTTTCCGACCGGGCCTGAATTAGTGGTTCTATACCTGAAGAGGGTCTTCCAAGCATCAATTCTATATAAAGTTTTTAACATTTGGCATTGCATTTTCAAAATAAAATAAAACTATTCTTATATAAACCAATATTTGCAGATAGTGACTTTGAGAATTTAAGATCATTATCAGTGTTCCAGCTAGGTCGTTTTCACAGGGCGGTCCGCCCGCCCTTTCCCGAGTGCCGCCCTGTGCCCTTTTTACAGTTTGCAGGGCGCCCTGCCTTTTTTGAAGATCGATTGGTATATTATTTTGTTCGTATTGATATGATCAGCCAATTGGTGAATTACGAAAATTTACCTGGCGACAAGTATATGACTTTGTTTACGACCCCAAGCTAATCAACGGTTACAACAGGTGTCATAATCTGTTGTTATAGGTAATCCATTTATCGGATGGGTCATTTAATGATCATCAACATTAATTCATTCAAATAGAATCTGTCAGTCGGCATTTGTCTTTGAACTTGAAGAAATTTTCATACAACTTGGGCACAATTAGCAATGTTTACCGTAGTTTCATGGAGAAAACGTAATTGACAGAAAGTCGAAAACCATAATCAACTTGTTAAAAACATTGCTATTATTGTTTTCCGTGAAATAAATTTTTCATTGACTGCCTTCATTTTTTATACGAAAATAACAAAATCGGCCGCCATATTGTTGATTGTATTTACATCTTCTACGTACTGTTTATTATCCTCCAAAGAAGGAGCACACCCAAATAAAGAAAGATAACTCAATCTTATTTTTTCCTAGCATTGAGTAACCTACTAAGATATTATAAAATATGTCTTCATACTTCTGGCTTTAGAATTTATATGTTTAGGTTAATGAGTTATGGGAAAAGTTAAAGAGGGTCTTAGTAGCAGGGTTGGTAGGGTGCCTTGGTCATCTTTTTCTGTATTTTTTATTTTTAATCCAAATTTTCGCTGTTCACTATATCCTTACATTGTGCATTTACAGCTGTTTTGTGCTGTATTGCCATTAAGCACAGAAAAGGTAGAAAGGTTAAACTTGTAAAGTGTGTCAGACCATAGAAACAGAATGAAGCAGGACATTTTTCAAAAAATACTGCATATAAAGCTTAACTGTGCCAAGCAATGATTTAAAACTTGTGTGACAAGCTGCTTGACAAGTTTTCAGCCTAAAAAGTAGAAGGATAGTTTTTCTCTGGGCTAATGATGTTGTTCTTGTATATATATAACCAGTGATTCAATGAACAAACAATTTTTGATTATAATCTTTTTTAAAAACATGCCCTTTTCATATTATCATATCACGCGTTAAATGCCCTTTTTCAGGATTGGCACCCTGCCCTTTTGAAATCCTAGCTGGAACACTGATTATATATAGAGTGGGGCGCACATATTCGCCGGGGACACAATTTCGCCGTTTTATGATTTTGAGGTGTTGAAACTTCAAAGGATTGCTGAAATGGAAGAAATATGCCGGTAAATTATATTTTTATAACAAATATGATTATTTTTTAAACTTAGAAAAAATTTCGGCACTTACCGCAAAGGACCGAAAAACGGACAACGATTTTCGGCCAATTTCCTGAATGAAAAAAAAAGATTTCAAAGAAGTATTTCTTAGTAATTCTTTGACTGATTGCCCTAAATTTCACTTCTTTACACGTTTGAAATGTCTGCTATTCATCTATAATGAAATTGATTTGATAAATATAGTTTAAAGCTGCAGTTATTTGGTTTTAAATAGGTGTGTTAAAACGGCAAATATGTGTCCCCGTATGACAAAATATCAGGAAATTTCAAATAGCCTTTAATCTAACTTTTCAGATGACTTTTTCAGAGAAACACGTTTTCAAGCTAAGGATATTTTGCTTTTGATGTTATCTTCATATAGAAATATCAGTATACTTCAAAAATTTAAAGGTCTGAACATAAACTGCAGAAAACATGGAAAATTATGGTGAAAATGAGCACCCCACTCTAGCTATGTCTCTCTGTAACAATTTTTATCTCAGGTGAGACAATACAATATTGGATGCAATTTAAAAGTACACTTTAAAATTGATGAATGTTTTCAATATTTACATTGCAACTTCTGTGTGACAGCATGGGCTATATTTACTTCCAGCAGGAACTCATAAGATGTAGCATGATGTAACAAGACCTTTGAACTCTGGTGTGGTGCAATCCAGACTCCCTGTCCTGCTGTCACCATACACTGAACAGATCTGTTGGAATCTTGGCTTTCTTGAAATGATGACTGTATATAAAAAAAATAATCTTTGATGATCGTTATATAAAAAATGTCTAAATCCATCTTGGTGCCCCAATCCTCATCTTCAAAAAAGAGAAAGTTATCTTAAATTTGAGTTTAAAGTCCCATAACTCTGGAATGAAAATTTGAAAATTTAAACAATAGAGTAGAATTTGAAGCAAATGGGCAAAGCATAAGCAAATAACTGACTGATTTGTGAGAAATTACCCTAAATCTGATGTTTAAATTCCCATAAAAATGACAAATTTGAAAGGGAGCTTTCTTTTATCAATCTAAACAATGGTGCAACACTTTATTTCCAGAATGAGAGATGTAAGGACAGACAGAGAAAAGGTCAGACAGAATGAAAACCTATAACCCCATTCTGCTTCATGGTAGGGAACTAACAGCAACCACAAATAATGAGACAATCAGAGAGTATTGCTTAGACCTTTTGTGTAAAATTTTAGAATAGAATTACAAAAAAAGGTAGGTTGTAATGGGCAATAAAAACAGTTTGACTGTCAAAATAAATTTTAAACACATGTAGGTTTGTTTTAGTTACCTCTATTCTTAGAGTCAATGGATTTATAACATTAATCATGTTCTGACAACCACACCATAATTTTCCAGCAACAGCTAACATCCGATTGATTGGTGAAGTCACAGTTCCAATGGTACGTGTGTATGGATTTTCTGTATCCCATATACCTTCTGTATCTCTTTTATACACTATTAAATCTCCATTGGCTAATGAAACAAATACTTTGTTATCTAGATAACTGAAAAACAAATAATATTATTGAAATGTCTTTTACATCAACAAATTCTAATGCAAGGTTGAGTGTACCATAAATTTTAAAACAACAATAGTAGTTTACCAATGTTCAAATCTTGTAAATCCATTTCAATATACAAACCAAAAAAATAAAATATTGAAGGAATCACATGTACTTCAAACAGAGTGAAACTGGATGTGTCAACAGGGTAAGCCACTCCTGCTATGTATGCATCACCTGCCAACTGAATCCAGATTCAGTCAACAGGGTGAGCCACTCCTGCTATGCCTACATCACCTGCTAACTGAATCCAGACTCGTTCAACAGGGTAAGCCACTCCTGCTATGTATGCATCACCTGCCAACTGAATCCAGATTCAGTCAACAGGGTGAGCCACTCCTGCTATGCCTACATCACCTGCTAATTGAATCCAGACTCGGTCAACAGGGTGAGCCACTCCTGCTATGTATGCATCACCTGCTAATTGAATCCAGACTCAGTCAACAGGGTGAGCCACTCCTGCTATGCCTACATCACCTGCTAATTGAATCCAGATTCAGTCAACAGGGTGAGCCACTCCTGCTATGCCTACATCACCTGCTAATTGAATCCAGACTCAGTCAACAGGGTGAGCCACTCCTGCTATGCCTGCATCACCTGCTAATTGAATCCAGACTCAGTCAACAGGGTAAGCCACTCCTGCTATGCCTATATCACCTGCTAATTGAATCCAGACTCAATCAACAGGGTGAGCCACTCCTGCTATGTATTCATCACCTGCTAATTGAATCCAGACTCAATCAACAAGGTAAGCCACTCCTGCTATGTATTCATCACCTGCCAATTGAATCCAGACTCAATCAACAGGGTAAGCCACTCCCGCTATGTATTCATCACCTGCCAATTGAATCCAGACTCAATCAACAAGGTAAGCCACTCCTGCTATGTATGCATCACCTGCTAATTGAATCCAGACTCAGTCAACAGGGTAAGCCACTCCTGCAATGCCTACATCACCTGCTAATTGAATCCAGACTCGGTCAACAGGGTGAGCCACTCCTGCTATGTATTCATCACCTGCCAATTGAATCCAGACTCAATCAACAGGGTAAGCCACTCCTGCTATGCCTACATCACCTGCCAATTGAATCCAGACTCGGTCAACAGGGTGAGCTACTCCTGCTATGCCTACATCACCTGTCAATTGAATCCAGACTCAGTCAACAGGGTAAGCCACTCCTGCTATGCCTACATCACCTGCTAATTGAATCCAGACTCGGTCAACAGGGTGAGCCACTCCTGCTATGTATGCATCACCTGCCAATTGAATCCAGACTCAGTCAACAGGGTGAGCCACTCCTGCTATGCCTACATCACCCACTAATTGAATCCAGACTCGGTCAACAGGGTAAGCCACTCCTGCTATGCCTACATCACCTGCTAATTGAATCCAGACTCGGTCAACAGGGTGAGCCACTCCTGCTATGTATGCATCACCTGCCAATTGAATCCAGACTCAATCAACAGGGTAAGCGACTCCTGCTATGTATGCATCACCTGCCAATTGAATCCAGACTCGGTCAACAGGGTAAGCCACTCCTGCTATATATATTAAAAGAAGATGTGGTATGATTGCCAATGAGACAACTCTCCACAATAGACCAAATGACACAGAAATTAACAACTATAGGTCACCATACGGCCTTCAACAATGAGCAAAGCCCATACCGCATAGTCAGCCATAAAAGGCCCCAAAATGACAAATGTAAAACAATTCAAACGAGAAAACTAACGGCCTAATTTATGTACAAATAATGAACGAAAAACAAATATGAAACAGAGCAACAAACAACAACTGCTGAATTACAGGTTCCTGACTTTGGACAGGCACATACAGAATGTGGCGGGGTTAAACTACTTAAACTATGCCTACATCACCTGCCAATTGAATGCGGACTCAGTCAACAGGGTAAGCCACTCCTGCTATGTATGCATCACCTGCCAATTGAATCCAGACTCGGTCAACAGGGTAAGCCAATCCTGCTATGTATGCATCACCTGTCATGTGAATCTAGACTCAATCAAAATATCACAATAGGGAATTGAACATAAAGTACAGTTTTGAATTCCATGTGTAACTGCAGTGACGACAGGTTTGCTTATAGAATACAACTTTAAGTGATAGTTGCAAAAAAATCAAAATGGAATAGACAAATGAAAAGAAATCAATCTTTTTTTGTCCAATCAATTAAGAAAAGAATTAAAGAACCTTTGTGAGCTTGCTCACATACCCCACACCCCTCATTGTCAAGGGCAAACAAAATCTCATCAGATACCTAAGTTCAAAGACTCATAACTCCTACAAAAGTCAAATGATAAACATTTCTTTTGGATATGCCCATCTATATATTATGTCCTTATTATCTACAAAGTTCCTTGAAATTCTGTTGTGTGGTTTCAGAGGGCATGGTGCCTAGAAAAACAAGCATTCTGTGAGTATTGCCTGGCAATACTTAGTCCCCTACCGGTTAAAAATTCATTGTACTGGAACAAAATGCTAACTTGGTCTATTACTTGTCATGGTGTAAACTATATAACAAATATCAAGTCAATATCTTCAAGCATGACGAAATAAAATGTGGAAAAATTAATTTTTTGAGTGACTTTTCTAAGTCCAAGGACCATAACTCTGCACAAAATCATCAGATTGGAACAAAATTCCAAAGTGATCTGTAACTTGTCATGAAAAAACTATATACCAATCATGATAAAACAATACACTTAATATCAAATCAATATCTTCAAGCACGAAGAAAAAAGTGTGGATAACTGATTTGCTATGACAAACTGTTGCAGTTGTATATTTAGGCCAAAATTCTGAGTTCAAAGGGGCATAACTCCTAGAAAAAAAATATAATCATAATTTTCTGTTGATATGCACATCTAAATTGTAAGTCCTTAATATCTACAAAGTTTCATGAAATTCTGTGGTGTTGTTTCAGAGGAGTTGCAATGACAAATAAAATGCTCCGCAGGGCGCAGCTTGATACGACCGCAGAGGTCGAACCCTGAACAGTTGGGGCAAGTATGGACACAACATTCAAGCTTGATACAGCTTTGCATTTGGATTGTGATTAAATATTTGACACAGCATAGGTTTCTGACACAGAATGAATGTGGTCTAAGAACTTAAAAATTTTAAATTGGACATTCACCTATTATGGTCCAATATCCAAAATCTAAATACATGGTTAGATTCAGCATATCAAAGAACCCCAAGAATTCAATTTTTGATGAAATCAAACAAAGTTTAATTTTGGACCCTTTTGACCTCAATGTGGACAAAGTTGATAACGGGGCCCAAAAATCAAAAATCTAAATACATGGTTAGATTCAGCATATCAAAGAACCCCATATATTCAATTTTTGTTGAAATCAAACAAAGTTTAATTTTGGACCCCGATTTGGAACAACTTGAAAACTGGGCCCATAATCAAAAATCTAAATACATGTTTAGATTCAGCATATCAAAGAACCCTAAGAATTCAATTTTTGTTAAAATCAAACTAAGTTTAATTTTGGACCCTTTGGACCTTAATGTAGACCAATTTGAAAAAGGAACCAAAAATTAAGAATCTAAATACACCGTTAGATTCGGCATATCAAAGAACCCCGATAATTCAATTTTTGATGAAATCAAACAAAGTTTAATTTTGGACCCTTTGGACCTCAATGTGGACCAATTTAAAAACGGGGCCCAAAATCCAAAAACTAAATACACGGTTAGATTCAGCATATTAAAGAACCCCAAGAATTCAAGAATAAAACCCCATTGAAATTGGTCAAGAAATAAGCAATTTATACGAAGTATCCTCTTTTGCACAATACTGTGCAATTAAATATTTCTTGCTATTGCGCAATACTGTACAATTGACAATTTCTTGCTATTGCGCAATATTGTGCTATTGGATATTTCTTGCTATTGCGCAATACTGTGCAATTGAAGATTTCTTGCTATTGCGCAATACTGTGCAATTGAAGATTTCTTGCTATTGTGCAATACTGTGCAATTGAAAATTTCTTGCTATTGCACAATACTTATTATATAATAATTTACACATCCTGTTTGGTGTGTATCTCCTACCATATCATTATTATTTGCTTTTAAATATAAATCAGAAATAACCAACTTAAAATGGAAAATTTTAAAAGAAAATAAAAAAGGAAAAAAAAACCCCCCCCCCCCCCCCCAAATTTTTTGAACCCCCTTATGATTCATCACCCTCAAACTCAATCCCAGCCTTCCCTTTGTACAATTTCAGAGAGATCCATACACTAGAACACAAGTTATTGTCTGGAAACTAGAAAAATGTGTTTTTTTGGCCCCTTTTTGGCCCCAAATTCCTAAACGTTTAGGGCAATTACCCCCAAACTCAAACCCAGCTTTCCCTTTGTGATATGGAACCTTGTAGTACAATTTCAGAAAGATCCATACACTTACATACAAGTTATTGTCCTGAAACTAGAAAAATGCTTGTTTTTTGTCCCTTTTTGGCCCCTTATTCCTAAAATATTGAGGCAATTACCCCCATCATCAATCCAAGCCTTCCCTTTGTGGTATGGTACCTTGCAGTACAATTTCAGAGAGATCCATACACTTGAACACAAGTTATTGTCTGGAAACTAGAAAAATGCTTATTTTTGGCCCCTTTTTGGCCCCCAATTCCTAAACGTTTCGGCAATTACCTCCAAACTCAATTCCAGCTTTCCCTTTGTGATATGGAACCTTGTAGTACAATTTCAGAAAGATCCATACACTTACACACAAGTTATTGTCATGAAACTAGAAAAATGCTTGTTTTTTGCCCCTTTTTTGGCCCCTAATTCCTAAAATTTTGAGGCAATTACCCCCAAAATCAATCCCAGCATTCCTTTTGTGATATGGAACCTTGTGGTACAATGTCAGAGAGATCCATACACTAACACACAAGTTATGTCTGGAAGTTACAAAAATGCTTATTTTTGGCCCCTTTTTGGCCCCTAATTCCCTTACAGTTGGTACCATAACCCCCCAAAATCAATCCCAACCTTCCTTTTGAGGTATTGAACCTTGTGGTAAAATTTCATAGAGATCCATTCACTTAAACTAAAGTTAGAGTGCGAAAACCAATGTGTCTTCGGACGACGCCGACGCCAACGTCATACCAATATACGACCACAAAAATTTTTTTGCGGTCGTATAAAAACAGGACAAACTGACGGGTCAAAAACATTATACCCTACAGAACTTTGTTCCATGGGGGTATAAATATAGGGTAAAACAAATGTAATAACCTTCAAGTTATAATAAAATAATCCATGTTCATATGATACATGTATATATTTTGGGGGAAAATTCTCTTAAATACAGTATCATTAGAACAACTGACTTTATTGTCTTATTTTCCAACTGAAGCAAAGTTATTCCTATGTTGAATTATCAATGCTTCCTTGGCAAAAAAGTTTAAAGCATTCACAAATAAATGGGGAATATGCCCCAGGTTGCATATAACGTTATAAAGGGAAATAACTCAATAACGGTAAAAGTGACGCTACCCAAATTCGTACTTGATGTGAGTTTTGTGATAATAAGCATTGTTTATAAGTTTCATAACATTTGGTTGAGGCAAACTTAGAGAACGTTTTCCATTTGTAAAGGGGCATAACTCTAGAACTGTAAAAATGACACTTCCAAAATTCAAACTTGATCTGTGTTTTGTGATAATAAGCATTGTATTGTGTATAAGTTTCATAACATTTCATTGAGGCAAACTAAAGTTAGAGACAGAAATGAAAATTTTTCCATTTGTAAAGGGGCATAACTCTAGAACGGTACAAGTGACGCCACCAAAATTCACACTTGATTTGTGTTTTGTGGTTATAGGCATTGTATATAAGATTCATAACATTTGGTTGATGCAAACTGAAGTTAGAGAAAAAGAAACGAAAAATTCAGCAATTTTTCCATTTGTAAAGGGACATAACTCTAGAAAGGTAAAAGTGACACCACCCAAATTCAAACTTGATCTGTGTTTTGTGGTTATAAGCATTGTTTATAAGTTTCATAACATTTGGTTGAGGCAAACAAAAGTTAGAGAACTGAAACCAATTTCGGGATGTACAGACGGACGTACAAACGGACAAGGGTAAAACTTAATGCCCCCTCTGCTACGGCGGGGGCATAAATACATGGTAACAATAATTTAATAGGAATCTTAAACCATTATAACAGGTAAAAAGTTATTGCAGATTTGTTGCATTGGTTCTGAAGAATAGGGAGAATAAGGTACCCTCTAAAAACAAGAAAAAGAACATGGTTGTGTCTACTTTTTTGTTTTAATATATTTGTACACTGGACAATGGGTTGCTGTATCCTTGTATGACCAGGAAGTTTTGATTCTGTCATTAACTACTCTTAACAAAGACCTTTTAGGTTGAAAAATTTGGCAGTCACTTTTTATTTTCTGCTTACACTGTTTTATTTTTTTTTAAAAGTTTTGTTGCTTTTATGAATTACATTTGGTGATTGCTAGTACCTTTGATCATTTTTTGGTAAAATAATAAATGCTCTTTCTCGGGAAGTATTCCAAATGATTTATTTGTGTAAAAAGAAGCATTATATGTTAAAGTAAGGACTTGTAGTAATGCTATACAAATCCTTGGTTGAAATGAATGTTGAAGTAGAAGTTGTGTGTATGATTTCTTTTATACTCACACAATACAGTAAACAGGAGATCCATGATGTATCTTCAATTTGTTCTTTGTTGTCTTAATATTATCTGTACACTGGAAAATGTGTATACTGCAAAAATAAAAAGAATTTCAAGTTAAGATTAAAAACAAAATTTTCCCAATACTTTCTATTTAATCCATATAGATTATACTAGTGCATCAAGTGTGATACCATAATTCTCCATTCAAGATAGTCATATTTAAAACATGTGGCTTGTAGTTATTTTGAAATAATTGAAATTTAAATGTTGAGGGAGGAGAAATATTGCATTGCATGAGATTTGGTGTTGGAACCATTTACTCTTAATGATTTTTAGACAATATGTAGCAAAACTTTATATTTCTTTTCTTATAAAAAAATAATCTACTGATCAAGAATTGGGTAAGACTTGAAGCAAAAAAAATATCTTGTCCTTTTGCTTTTCTTTACAAAATTTTTAGTAATCCCCTTTGCTTATCAATTAAAAATACATGTTTTACTCTTGTAAGAGCTTTTATAAATTACCTCTTTGTTACAGTCAAAGAAAAATATTCTATAGAAGCAGATTGCAATTAAATAAAAAGTATTTGCTTTATTGTCTGGAAACCAAGATGACTGTGGAACATGGCATCCAAAACGGTCATTTTAACATAATTAAAAATAAAATGCTTCGCTGGGCGCAGCTTGATACGACCGCAGAGGTCGAACCCTGAACAGTTGGGGCAAGTATGGACACAACATTCAAGCTTGATACAGCTCTGAATTTGGATTGTGATTAAATATTTAACACAGCATAGGTTTCTGACACAGAAAGAATGTGGTCTAAGAACTTCAATTTTTTTAATTTACCTATTATGGTCCAATGTCCAAAATCAAAATACATGGTTAGATTCAGCATATCAAAGAACCCCATATATTCAATTTTTGTTGAAATCAAACAAAGTTTAATTTTGGACCCCAACTTGGACAAACTTGAAAACTGGTCCCATAATCAAAAATCTAAACACATGTTTAGATTCAGCATATCAAAGTACCCCAAGAATTCAATTTTTGTTAAAATCAAACTAAGTTTAATTTTGGACCCTTTGGACCTTAATGTAGACCAATTTAAAAAACGGGACCCAAAATTAAAAATCTAAAAACACGTTTAGATTTGGCATATCAAAGAACCCCAATAATTCAATTTTTGATGAAATCAAACAAAGTTTAATTTTGGACCCTTTTGACCACAATATGAACCAATTTGATAGCGGGCCTACAAAATAAAAAATCTAAATACATGGTAAGATTCAGCATATCAAAGAACCCCATATATTCAATTTTTGTTGAAATCAAACAAAGTTTAATTTTGGACCCCAATTTGGACCAACTTGAAAACTGGGCCAAAAATCAAAAATCTAAATACATGTTTAGATTCAGCATATCAAAGAACCCCATATATTCAATTTTTGTTGAAATCAAACAAAGTTTAATTATGGACCCCAACTTGGACCAACTTGAAAACTGGTCCCATAATCAAAAATCTAAACACATGTTTAGATTCAGCATATCAAAGAACCCCAAAAATTCAATTTTTGTTAAAATCAAACTAAGTTTAATTTTGGACCCTTTGGACCTTAATGTAGACCAATTTAAAAAACGGGACCCAAAATTAAAAATCTAAATACACAGTTAGATTTGGCATATCAAAGAACCCCAATAATTAAATTTTTGATGAAATCAAACAAAGTTTAATTTTGGACCCTTTTGACCTCAATATGAACCAATTTGATAGCGGGCCCACAAATAAAAAATCTAAATACATGGTAAGATTCAGCATATCAAAGAACCCCATATATTCAATGTTTGTTGAAATCAAACAAAGTTTAATTTTGGACCCCAATTTGGACCAACTTGAAAACTGGGCCAAAAATCTAAAATCTAAATACATGTTTAGATTCAGCATATCAAAGAACCCCATATATTCAATTTTTGTTGAAATCAAACAAAGTTTAATTTTGGACCCCAACTTGGACCAACTTGAAAACTGGGCCCATAATCAAAATTCTAAACACATGTTTAGATTCAGCATATCAAAGAACCCCAAGAATTCAATTTTTGTTAAAATCAAACTAAGTTTAATTTTGGACCCTTTGGACCTTAATGTAGACCAATTTAAAAACGGGACCCAAAATTAAAAATCTAAATACATGGTTAGATTTGGCATATCAAAGAACCCCACTAATTCAATTTTTGATGAAATCAAACAAAGTTTAATTTTGGACCCTTTTGACCTCAATATGAACCAATTTGATAGCGGGTCCACAAATAAAAAATCTAAATACATGGTTAGATTCAGCATATCAAAGAACCCCAAGAATTCAATTTTTGATGAAATCAAACAAAGTTTAATTTTGGACCCTTTTGACCTCAATGTGGACAAAGTTGATAACGGGGCCCAAAAATCAAAAATCTAAATACATGGTTAGATTCAGCATATCAAAGAACCCCATATATTCAATTTTTGTTGAAATCAAACAAAGTTTAATTTTGGACCCCGATTTGGACCAACTTGAAAACTGGGCCCATAATCAAGAATCTAAATACACGGTTAGATTCGGCATATCAAAGAACCCCAATAATTCAATTTTTGTTAAAATCAAACTAAGTTTAATTTTGGACCCTTTTGACCTTAATGTAGACCAATTTAAAAACGGGGCCCAAAATCCAAAAACTTAATACACGGTTTGATTCAGCATATTAAAGAACCCCAAGAATTCAAGAATAAAACCCCATTGAAATTGATCAAGAAATAAGCAATTTATACGAAGTATCTTCTTTTGCACAATACTGTGCAATTGAATATTTCTTGCTATTGTGCAATACTGTACAATTGACAATTTCTTGCTATTGCGCAATATTGTGCATTGGATATTTCTTGCTATTGCCCAATACTGTGCAATTGAAGATTTCTTGCTATTGCGCAATACTGTGCAATTGAAGATTTCTTGCTATTGTGCAATACTGTGCAATTGAAAATTTCTTGCTATTGCACAATACTTATTATATAATAATTTACACATCCTGTTTGGTGTGTAACTCCTACCATATCATTATTATTTGCTTTTAAATATTAATCAGAAATAACCAACTTAAAATGGAAAATTTTAAAAGAAAAAAAAAAGGAAAAAAAGAAAAAAAAAGAAAAAAAGAAAATCCCCCCCCCCCAAATTTTTTGAACCCCCTTATGATTCATCACCCCCAAACTCAATCCCAGCCTTCCCTTTGTGGTATGGTACCTTGCAGTACAATTTCAGAGAGATCCATACACTTGAACACAAGTTATTGTCTGGAAACTAGAAAAATGCTTATTTTTGGCCCCTTTTTGGCCCCCAATTCCTTAACGTTTCAGGCAATTACCCCCAAACTCAATTCCAGCTTTCCCTTTGTGATATGGAACCTTGTAGTACAATTTCAGAAATATCCAAACACTTACACACAAGTTATTGTCATGAAACTAGAAAAATGCTTGTTTTTTGCCCTTTTTTTGGCCCCTAATTCCTAAAATTTGGAGGCAATTACCCCCAAAATCAATTACAGCCTTCCCTTTGTGATATGGAACCTTGTGGTACAATGTCAGAGAGATCCATACACTTACACACAAGTTATTGTCTGGAATTACAAAAATGCTTATTTTTGGCCCCTTTTTGGCCCCTAATTCCTTAACTGTTGGTACCATAACCCCCAAAATCAATCCCAACCTTCCTTTCGTGGTATTGAACCTTATGGTAAAATTTCATGGAGATCCATTCACTTAAACTAAAGTTAGAGTGCGAAAACCAATGTGTCTTCGGACGACGCCATTTTTCAATTTTTGCGGTCGTATAAAAAAATTGGAAGTTTATGCGATCTTTTTGACCCGACCTTTTGCCTTAAACAGCCACACATTTCCGGTCATAAAAGTGACATGATGAATAAGTCCTATCAAAACAAACCCTACTTTGATACCTTCTCATTTTAATCAAGTCTAATTAGTTGTCGAACAGCTGAAATTTACCTGTTCAGGTGACAGGTAATCTATTTTGTACCAGATATTAATCGGTATATTCAAAGTTATTTTCTTACATTTCAGCAGTTTGCATCTAATTAATTTATTCAAAACACTTATTTTTTATAAATATGATTTGATGAAAATTTAAATAGCTTTTAAACAAAAAATCGTCAGAACCACGTTCTTTGAACTAGTACACGTGTGCGCCTGTGCAGATGGGAAATTTGATTATGCATCCTAATTCTTCAAAAATTCTAAAATTATCATTAATACCTTTATCTAACGTTCATTTCGAGTATTTTCTTGAAGAAATAATGTGGAAAGAGCTACTTAAACTCAATCGTGCTTTGTAAACATACACAGATTTTACATGTCCGTCTCTGTTCCGTGTTTTACCATTGTCATGTCAACATCCGGTATTAGGAAAATGTGCTTTTTAAAAATGAAAGTAAAGTTTTTGACAACGTTATTTAGCACAAATAAAGAGTCTAAGGCAGGTATTAGTACGCTGATGTTGCACACTTCGCATAATGCACTGTCAATTTAACAGTTTACGTCAGAACATTGAATTTATATCAAAGTAAAGTTTAATATTGTTTTAATGTCAATCATTGGATACATGATGGCCAATTGATTACCATAATTGCCTTTTGTTACTAAGTCTTAAGGGATTAAAATCTGGATAAGACATAAAATGTCCGGCTGGCTCAAATATTTTTTGGAAGCCCTGCTGTGAAAGTGACGAACTGATGAATGGTTATAAATTTTATACCCTGTAACTTTGTAGCATGGTGTTTAAATATATCAGAGAGACATGATGCTTGCATGCCATCAAAGAATCTAAGTAACTTACCATCCATCTTCTGTTCCTAGCCACATAGTACTCTTGAAAGCATCTTGTGTCCAGTTACCAGACACTGTTATTGTATCAGGTGAACTTTGGGTCAGGTCTGAAGGAGGTGGGCGTCGCACTTCTATCTCTGAAAAAATATGCAAAAAAATGAAGTACATTTATGTTAATATTAAAATTTAAAAACTTCTCATAAATCTATATTCTCTAAATAGATTGAAGTTATCGATTACCGTTGCTACTCGCTTATTAGTCGGAAAATTGGGAGTAAAATTCATAATCCAGAGAGGGGGACCGACTAATAGACGAGATCTAGCGACCAGAGGAAAAATCCAAGCTTGAGAAAAGTGGTCAGGAGTGAATTTCCTGTTCAAAACTACGTTTTTGATTGCCAAACTTACATAAATCAATAAATAAAAAGTTTTTGTTGAAAATAAATGACTACAATACTGTCTTTGTGTTTTATTTGTTCTTTGGTAAACATTTTCTGCAAATTCGTGTTGAAATTCTACTGTTTCCGGTTTGTGTATTGATTTTCATGGTCACATGGTTTTCCTAAAAACCCAAAAGAAGAGCCAAGAACCAAAATTGAAAAGGAGATAACAATGTACCAAATATGTGAAAGGATGTTTTCAGCGGAGTTATTGTGTCATTATTGTGATATCATGATATCAATTCAATGCTTATAAATCATATAATAATCAAAAAATAATTTTAAGATTCATTCCCAAAATCAAAATATTATTCATTAAAGTGTCTCAGGCAAACAAAAATTACAAAATTGATTGACAAGCCAATATAATCCATTGATAACCCCAATTAAGAGACAAAGAGTTGTATTTACTAAAGGTGTGAAAACTATCAGTGATAGGTAAACAGATGACACTAATGAGTTGGAGTTAGTTATTTTAATATATTGATTAGCTTCACTTAATTTTTTTAATCCTTTAATCATCACAATATAATAAGAATTATGAAGTGTACATGCTCATTTAACACCGAGTTATGTATGCTGTGAAAAATATTTTCATCAAGTGTTGATTGACTTTAAATTTTTCAGGTTCATATTGGTTTATATTCGCTTTTCTCAAACAATAGGTTGTTAGTCATACCCTACAAAATCATTGATGCATTACGTAAACAACACATGGCTAATCTAACATTTGAACAGTGAACAAAACAAGAGAAATGAATACATCTTTATTATTAACAGCAATATAAATTATCATGATGAGCATCAACTAAATTCAAACCAAACAAACATTAATGCAGAAATGAATATTATTCCTGGATTTGCATTGGTTTTACCGGCGTTCAGTTACTGTCAGCTGAAAAAAAAATGCCCAAATTTTGTCCGACTTATACGAGGGTCAAGACTAAATCCTTAGAATTTGGAGCTGAAAAGGGCCCCCGACTTATAGTAGGATCGACTATTAGGCGAGTTTATACGGTAAGTCTGATGCCTTTCGAATTGCTTATATTTAATTTTGAGTCGGCACCTATTTTAGCAATAAAGTCCATAGAATTCCAATAGTTTTTAACTTCATTTTGTAAATTTTCAAGACCCATATTGGATTCATGACACTGCTCAAGAAGGTACATTAGTGTGACCATGGAGACTACTTTTTAATTATTGACAGGATCCATATTTTTAATTTGGAAAGAAGTTTTCATAGAATAACTGTCAATATAATGTTGTATATAATAGAAGTATCCAACAGAGTGATAGAAGAATACTCTTTATCTTTGGTTGAAAGTGCAAAGTAATATAAAACAAACAAATTATTGTCTTGGATTTTCTCTTTTCTAAGTGCCACAGTCCTATTTTTTGTAAATGCAACACAATACTGTATTTTCTGTTATGTTCGAGATATTCATATCATAGCGAAAATAGTGACATACCGTCTCCAACAATCTACTAGTATACAATATGTCAAGCACTAAATTCTAAAGTTTTCAATTAATTTAACAGAGACCATCAAATATCTATCATAAATACCAAACTCCCCTAAATGACAAACAAAGCCCTAACCTATAAAGATGAGACATAATCCCTCCCCCCCCTTTTTTTAAGTAAACTGAACAAGTTGACTGATTCAATTTCAATATTTTGTTTAGTTCAAAGGGAAAAAATTTTGTGCTTTCCAAGTATAATTCTTTTAACTACTGTAAATAAATGTAAAATAAACTTTTCTTATCAAATCTATAATAGATCATACCACTGACAAACAAATCTCTTTTCTCTGTTTCATTAAAATTGTCATCTTCTTCTTCATCAGATTCCTCTCTATCTTCATCAGAATCATCTTCACTGAGTTCTTCGTCTGACTGATACCCTTCTTCGTCTACCTCTTGATCTTCCTCAATCTTTATTGCCAGATCTGGTACAGTTGCAGTTTTTCCTTTTTTTGAACTTGATTTCCTAAATAGAAAGTATGTCTAAAGTTATTAGAAAATATATATTGACATGAGTATTTTATCTAAATGTTCAAATAAACTCATCATAGATACCAGGATCAGATAACCTCAGATAGTTCATTTTGTTATAACAAACATAATATGAATAAATACATTTTTTTGTCGATGCATGCCCAATATGGATTCAATCCCCAAAACCTAATGAAATTTGCATGTTTTCATTGAATTAGATGGAAAATTACGATGTTTGCTTCTCATGATATCATAAAAAGAATGCTAATACATAGTAAATTTGTAAAAAAAATACACCAAATTTCCTGTTTAGTTAAAAAGGATGCTGATATATAAAATTGTTAAAAAAATATCTATTTCCTGTTTTGTCATTGTTAAAGCTATGATACATTGTAATAATGGCCATAAAATCCTAATTTGGAAATTAAGCTAGAATTAAGGCCCTATTAAACATACCCCTTTCTACAACTAATAATAATGCAAGGTTTATAAGTGTACTTCCTGTAAATTTTAAATAAGAATACATGTACTACAATAAAGAAATATCTGGCTTGAAAAATTAAATAGGAGTTATATTATTGGTATTTTCTTGTGGTTACATTTTTAACTTAAAACATTAACTTCTGATTAACGGTATTATCTTTTAATTTTTTTTTAAATTCACAACATTTTTCTGGAAAGGAAGATGTCAAGATGTGTAAGAATATGTAAGCATTCAGTAAACAGGAAATTGATCAAAGATGGATATGAAAAAAATTCGTAAGGGTTCCGCGGAACCCAGTGTCTCGCCTAATTTTTTGTTAATGGCAGGCTCAACAAAAATGAGGAAGTAAATCAATAAAAATATTCCTCTTAGTACTATCTTTTGATTGTAAGAAGCTTCTGTCCAAGTTTGGTAAAAATCCAGGATGGTTTATGAATCTAATAAATGTTAAAAAACTTTAACTGCAGACTGAATGTAATGTTAACTGGAAGAAAACAAAATTTCCTTCTAGATACTAGCATTTGATCATAAACAAGCTTCTGTCCAAGTTTGGTACAAATCCAAAATAGTATAAGAAAGTTATTAAAATTTTAAAAACTTTAACCACAGAGTGAATGTGTTGTTTCCTGGCAGAAAATCTAAGTCCATTTAAAAGTAAAATACGGAAAAAACGGATTTATTGTTTTACAAAATTTCCTTCTAGATACTAGCTTTTTATCATAAACAAGCTTCTGTCCAAGTTTGGTACAAATCCAAAATAGTATAAGAAAGTTATTAAAATTTTTAAAAAATTAACCACAGAGTGAATGTGTTGTTTCCTGGCAGAAAATCTAAGTCCATTTAAAAGTAAAATAAGGAAAAAATGGATTTTTTTTTTTTTACAAAATTTACTTCTGGATACTATCTTATGCTCATAAACAAGCTTCTGTCCAAGTTTGGTAGAAACCCAGGATAGTTTAAGAAAGTTATTAAAATTTTAAAAACTTTAACCACAGAGTGAATGTAATATTTCCCGGCAGAAAAACTAAGTCCATTTATAAGTAAAATACGGAAAAAATGGAATTTTATTTTTACAAAATTTACTTCTGGATACTATCTTATGATCATAAACAAGCTTCTGTCCAAGATTGGTAGAAATCCAGGATAGTTTAAGAAAGTTATTAAAATTTCAAAAACTTTAACCACAGAGTGAATATTTGTGGATGCCTCCGATGCCGCTGGAATGTAGGATCGCTATGTCTTGCTTTTTCGACTAAAGTCGAAGGCTCGACAAAAAGCATCACACAGTATAGCATGCTCACGTGAAGCTAGAGATCAAATTTCTTGAAGCATTTGAATTGTAGTTCCTTAGAATAATACAAAGAAATGCAGGTGATAGACAAACAGGTAAAATAGTATACCCCTCTCCTTTGGACAGAGGGTATAACAAAATTTTGTATTTTCAAATGCTCTTATTAGAATGCAATGTTTTTCCATGAAAAACACAACTCGCTGTTTTTTTCATCTAACATCATATGTAACTCTTTTTAATGTAAGAAATGGTAAGCAACTCATACTTTTAATTTCCTTGTTAGAAGGAAGTATTTTTATGCATGATTATCTAGGAAGGAGGTTAATAAATGAAGAAAAAGATTTTCAAATAAAAAGCTGAATAAAAATCTAATCATATTAAAATGAGACTGTCTGAAAAAAACAAATGGACTTTTAAATGCATAAACAACCCTAAGTAATAGAAATTATTCTGATTAATTTTTGTTTGTTTAACAGAAATTAGCATTTTCCAGGAGAGAATAGTAGAAGTGATGTAAATTGATTGTTGGTGTTGAATGCTGCTATTGTATCATGGCAGCCAGTTTTTATTGGAGTAGAACGTCAGAGTACCCCGAGAGAAAACTTACCTTAGGCAGGAAAACTGGTAGTTCTAGTCAATTTAGATCAGAGTTGGAAGCACCTTGCAACGAGTTGGGTTCAAACTGAAAACCACAATGTTGACAGGCTAGTGATCACTGTAGATGAATGAACTACTTAGACCACTCGACCACCCCACCCCACTCAAGTGATTTCAAAGTATGTGTATACTTAGACCACTTGACCACCCACCCCCCTCAAGTGATTTCAAAGTATGTGTATACTTAGACCACTCGACCACCCCACCCCCTTCAAGTGATTTCAAAGTATGTGTATACTTAGACCACTTGACCACCCACCCCCCTCAAGTGATTTCAAAGTATATGTATACTTAGACCACTTGACCACCCTACCCCACTCAAGTGATTTCAAAGTATGTGTATTTTTGAGAACTATCATTATCATAAGTTATGCATCAATAAATCATTACACTACCTTCTAAATATCCCATTATAAGCTGGTACAGCACAAATACATAATATCCTAGAGTTACAGCCTGGGACTGGTGTGTTCAGTGTTACAATTGGCTCTGGTTGAAGACTTAGTAGGCACATGTGACCTACATAACCATCACTATTACACACCCACACATCACGGAAACCTGTACAATTTACACCATCTATAGCTGCTGCGCAAGAAAACTGAAAAAACAAATTATATCTAAATGAAAATATATCAAACCAAATTTTTGACCATATTTCTTTTTGTTTATTAGATAAGATGATGGATGACAGATGAATACTTAAGGTATTCACAACATGTCATGTCTGGTAGGTTTCATATGACCTTCACCTCATTTTCATGGTTCATTGGTCAATGGTAGATTTTTGTGGTTATGTCAGTTTATCAGTGACTATAAACAATAGATTAACTATATTTGGTGTCGGGAATGATTGTAAGGTGTACATGTCTGTCTGGCAGGGTTGATATTACTTTGACCTCATTTATATGGTTCATTGGTCAATGTTAAAGGGTCATTAGCTACGAGATATAAAAAAAAATTAAATATGATTTTTTTTGTTCAACTATTAATGAAAGTGGAGTAGTGAAATAATAATTTACTTTTAGCAGCCAGTTTGGTTAAATTTTGTCAAAATAAGCTCAGAAACATCACTAATGAATTATTCACTTGCAAGTGAATAATTCAACCTCATTGAATCCGCATTCTGCTATTAAAAGGAAAAGAATGTCAACATTGAAAATAAAACAAGGATGAACCATTCAGCTTTATACAAATAGTTTACGCTATCGTCAGATTGTAATACATATGTCTCCCATATGTCTGTGACTTTTGTCGCACACGAGACAAAATTATTTTTACAAATTGTTATTACCTTTCAATCATTTAATCGAGGGCAACTTATCGAAATCCCTGTCCAGGAAGAATTTTGAAATTCGGCTTTTTTCAGAGGAAAATCTAGCATTTTAGACATTGGAAGTCTTGTGGCACTAGTATACAGGTGAAAACAGGTTATTTGATGAAATCAAGGGTCATTTGATGCGGTATTGAAAAATCTCAGGTTAGCTCTTAAATTCTTAGGTGTGACCAGCAAAAATCAGGTTAGTGGACAGGTATAAATGAGTCACTGCCTCATTGAGCTTTAAACCTCTTTCTACACATCAGTCAGTGGAATTGCAAGTAATTCTTAATTTATATAGAAATTTTAAAGAAATATATAAAAAAAATACTCAGAATTATTTAAATTACAATAGAAGCAGGGACTCAAGCAGTTTTTAGGAATTTATACATTATTTAATGACTTAAACAATATTTAATACATTACAATTATATAAAGAGCTTATGTAATTTTTTTAGGTATAAATTATAAATTCAAATTTCTATAAAATCAAATGTTTCTTCTCATTCATATCTGTTTACCTTCATTTAAAATTGAGTTACAATTTTAGCTCACAAATATAATTTATATAGACTAGATACTGGTCAATTGGCAGCATTATCAGAGATTTTTCAATAGCACAAAATGACTACCTCAATACTATTGGTCATTTGTTTATTAAATAAATGTGGATTGTGTCCACATGTGGACACAGATGATGCCCCCGCTTGCATATCATATAGTTATAAAGGGACATAACCGAAGAACGGTAAAAGTGACGCTACCCAAATTTGATCTTGATCCGAGTTTTGTGGTAATAAGCATTGTGTATAAGTTTTATAACATTTGGTTGAGACAAACTAAAGTTAGAGAACATAAAAGAAAAATTCAGCAATTTTTATGTTTATAAAGGGCATAACTCAAGAATGGTAAAAGTGATGCCACCGAATTTCGTACTTAAACTGTATTATGTAGTAATAAGCATTGTGTATAAGTTTCATAACATTTGGTTGAGGCAAACTAAAGTTAGAGAACGGAAACAAAAAATTTGTACGTGATCTTAGTTTTGTGGTAATGAGTATTCTGTATAGGTTTTATAATGTTTGGTTGGGGCAAACTTAAGTTACAGAATGGAAACTAAAAATTTTGCAATTTTCCGATTTGTAAAGGGGCATAACTCAAAACTGGTTAAAGTGACACTACCCAAATTCAACTTGATCTGTGTTTAATCAGTGGAAGGCAAAATTAAACATTGCATTGTATAAAGCATTGATTGTAGTTGATTCAACTATAATCATGGACAAAGGAAGATAACTCCAATTTTAAAAATTACTTGAATAATGACATTGATATTTTTAGAAAAAAAATGAAAAATTCAGCAATTTTTCCATTTGTAAAGGGGCATAACTCTAGAACAGTAAAAGTGACGCCACCAAAATTCAAACTTGATCTGTGTATTGTGGTAATAAGTATTGTGTATAAGTTTCATAATATTTGGATGAGGCAAACTTAAGTTAGAGAACAGAAAGGGGCATAACTCTAGAACGGTTAAAGTGACGCCATAAAAATTCAAACTTGATCTGTGTTTTGTGGTAATAAGCATTGTGTATAAGTTTGATAAAATTTGGCTGAGGCAAACTTTAGTTAGAGAACAGAAACCAATTTTGGGACGTACGTACGTACGGACAAGGGTAAAACTTAATGCCCCCTCCACTTCGGCAGGGGCATAAAAAAAAATTAAAACTATATTATATTGGTCTCAGAAGACCAAATCTTTGACCCGTAAGGCTTTAATATTATCTGCAAGTGCATCAGGATGGAAATTCATGTTTCAGGAGGATTATATTTTCCAGCTTCATGAGAAAAATTACAAGATGTCTGAAAACAATTTGTTATGCCAGTAAAATGTGTATGGATGGACATCTCTGTAATGACATCTACTAACAGTAAAATGTAAAAGTAATCCATGTATATAAAACAGTCTTAATTTTCAACATAACTCATATAAGTAATTTCTAAAGATACTTGTTAAAGTAAAGCCACTCAAAAGTTAACAGGAGGACATCCCATCAGGACAATATCAAACACTCCAAGTCTTTACTCCTACTACTAAATACAATGCATTGAAACAACTAGACTAAAAATTATACAATGTACAGTATTTCTAACGGTTTTCCTTACAAAACTATCATTATAAAATGAAATAAAATGCTTCGCTGAGCACAGCTGGATACGACCGCAGAGGTCCAACCCTGAACAGTTGGGGCAAAAATGGACACAATAATCGTGCTTTATACAGGTCTGAATTTGGATTGTAATTAAATATTTGACACATAATAGTCTGAAACCTGAAATGAGAAAGGATTGCCCCCCCCCCCCTCCCATTTTTTCCAAAAAAAAATTCTTTCCCTCAAGATATGGTCATAATCTCAATTCAAATTTCCGATGGAGTTTGCAATCATAATTACCAATTTAAATACATCATAAAAGTCTTAAAATAGAAAATGACATACATAATCATGGCTAAAATTAATATTCCTTTAATAGTAACTTCTAAAAATAAATTGACAGCTAATCACCTCAAGTTCTTTATACATAATTTAAAAGAAGTGAAAGGGAGGTAAATCCAAACATACACAACATTGTACTTTAAATGTGTTTGGATTACCTCCCTTACACTACTTTTAAATTGTCCATTAACCAGGAAACCCTTGTTTTTCCCCCTTTTTTGCCCCTAATTCTTAAAGGGTTTGAGCCATAACCACCCAAATCCAATCCTAACCATCCCTTTGTGGTATGGAAATTTGTGGTATAATTTCAGAGAGATCCATACACCGTTCCACAAGTTATTGTCTGGAAACTAGAAAAATGCTTATTTGGCCCCTAATTCCTAAACTGTTTGGACTATAACCCCCAAAATCAATCCCAACCTTCCTTTTGTGGTTATAAACCTTGTATTTAAATTTCATAGATTTCCAGAAACCAAATGTCTTCAGACGACGACGACGACATATACCAATATACGACCGCAAAATTTTTTGCGGTCGTTAAAAAATCACTGAATTTGTTGGTTACTGTCAACAACAGCCCTTTCCATGGTAATTAAAACATCATAGCTTGGAAAATTTATAGGTCAGAGACAGTTATGATGTCATATAATATAATACCTGCATTCCAGCTCTTGTTTTAGTTATCTGCAAAGGCTGTAAAAATTCAGGTGCTCTCTTGTTCGACAAAATGGCTGGAAATATATATCAATAACTAAATATTGTAAATTCAGAATTTGTTTATTATGTTTCATTATTGCGATGGAATAGGTTTACCAAAAATAAATAAACAGCTGCGCCATGAGCTCATGATACGCCCGTCGTCTTGTGTGTGAATTTTTATGCAATAAGCGTAAACAGTTTCTGACATACGGCGTGACATGCGAAAACCCCCCTTTTTTTTTACAAAAAACTCAATTTCTCTAAAATAAAATTTTGAATCAAAACCAATAAACTGCTTCGCTGAGCGCAGCTGGATACGCCCGCAGAGGTCCAACCCTGAACAGTTGGGGCAAAAAAGGACACAATGTTCAAGCTTGATACAGGTCTGAATTTGGATTGTAATTAAATATTTGACATATTTTAGGTTTCTGAATAAATGTAGTCAAAGAACTTGAAATTGGTTATATGAATTGAATTTATATTCAATTAAAGATTTCTTTTTGTTGTGCAATACACTGTGCTGTTGCACAATACTAGTAAATCTGTTGTCAGACTATAAACAAATAAAGTTCAATAACTTCTCAATGTTATATTAGAAATTTATAAAAAAAACTAAAGGGAGGTTATCTTAATAGATATAAATCAGTCATCAAAGTTTAATGAAAACTGCTCTAAGCACTTTAAGGATATTGTCCAAAAACTTGAAAATCACCCCTTTTTTTATGAATAAAATCTTGTAACTCGGAAACATAAAATCTAAAATTTATAAAAAAATCAAAAGGGAGCTTACAACAATAGATATAAACAATTTACTAAAGTTTCATAAAATATGCTGAAAGCATTTATGAGTTATTGTCCAAACAGGAATATCCCCCTTTTTGTAACGAATAAAACCCCATAAATCAGAAACATATAGTCTAAAATTTATAAAAATCAAAAGGGAGCTCATATCAATAGCATTAAACAATTCACCAAAGTTTTCTTGCAAATTGGTGAAATTGTTTTTGAGTTATTGTCTGAAAACTGGAAAATCCCCCCTTTTTTAATGAATAAAACTCCAAAATTTGGAAATGGTAAATCCGAAATTTATAAAAAACGAAAGGGAGCTCACGTCAATATATATAAACAATTCACCAAAGTTTCATGCATATTGGTTAAAGCGTTTTTGAGTTAATGTCCGACATGTTGACGACGGACGGACGGACAGACCGACGGACAGACGGACGGTCAACAGTATACCATAATACGTCCCGTAAACGGGCGTATAAAAAGTATACAGATCTTTAGATTAATATAACTAAGAAGTGTGTAAAATTTTAAGCAATAATCATAAATCGTTTTTGAGATATGGCGCGACATGTGAAAACCCCCTTTAAAAAAAAAACTAGAGGCTCTCAAGAGCCTGTGTCGCTCACCTGATTCTACTTTGGTTTTGGAAATCATGTAAAAATAGATTAAAATCATAACAGATACCCTAATAATGAGTGAGGCCAAATTTGGTTTAATATTGGTCCTGTAATTTAATAAAAAATCCTGGTGGCCATCTTGAACAGTAAATCGGCAACAAAGTAGCAACACTTAATCCGCACCTCATAAGAAACATTTATGCCATGTTTTGGTTTCATTCCATTCAGTGCACCTCTAGAAGAAGCATTTGTATGTATTTCCCATAGGGTCTTATGTTAAAGGAAGTCCCCCCATTGGCAGCCATCATGGATGAAGGATCAGCTTCAAAGTAACAAAACTTAGTCAGCACCTCATAAGGAACATTCATGCCATGTTTGGTTTCAATCCATTCAGTATGTGGTTCTCTAAAAGAAGACATTTGTATGTATCATCCATAGGGTCCTTTGTTAAACATTGTCCCCATCTGGCAGCCATCATGGATGAAGGATCAGCTTCAAAGTAACAACACTTGGTCAGCACCTCAAAAGGAACATGCATGCCATGTTTGGTTTCATTCCATTCAATGGTTCTCTAAAAGAAAACATTTGTACGTATTTCTCATAGGGTCCTATGTTTAACTAATTCCTCCGCTGGCGGCCATCTTAGATTATGGATCGGCTTCATAGTAACAACACTTGGTCAGCACCTCATAAGGAACATTCATGCCATGTTTGGTTTCATTGCATTCAGTGGTTCTCTAAAAGAAGACATTTGTATGTATTTCCCATAGGGTCCTATATTAAACTAAGTCCCCCGCTGGCTGCCATCTTGGATGATGGATCAGCTTCAAAGAATAAACACTTGGTCAGCACCTCATAAGGAACATTCATGCCATGTTTGGTTTCATTGCATTCAGTGGTTCTCTAAAAGAAGACATTTGTATGTATTTCCTATAGGGTCCTATGTTAAACTAAGTCCCCCGCTGGCTGCCATCTTGGATGATGGATCAGCTTCAAAGTAACAACACTTGGTCAGCACCTCATGAGGAACATTCATGCCATGTTTGGTTTCATTGCATTCAGTGGTTCTCTAAAAGAAGACATTTGTATGTATTTCCCTTAGGGTCCTATGTTAAACTAAGTCCCTCTCTGGTGGCCATCTTGGATGATGGATCGGCTTCAAAGTAACAACACTTAGTCAAGACCTCATAAGGAACATTCATGCCATGTTTGGTTTCATTCCATTCAGTGGTTCTCTAAAAGAAGACATTTGTATGTATTTCCCATAGGGTCCCATGTTAAACTAAGTCCCCCGCTGGCATCCATCTTGGATTATGGATCGGCTTCAAAGTAACAACACTCGGTCAGCACCTCATAAAGAACATTCATACCATGTTTGGTTTCATTCCATTCAGTGGTTCTCTAAAAGAAGACATTTGTATGTATTTCCCATAGGGTCCTATGTTAAACTAAGTCCCCTGCTGGCGGCCATCTTGGATTATGGATCGGCTTTAAAGTAACAACACTCGGTCAGCACCTCATAAGAAACATTCATGCTATGTTTGGTTTCATTCCATTCAGTGGTTCTCTAAATGAAGACATTTGTATGTATTTCCCATAGGGTCCTATGTTAAACTAAGTCCCCCGCTGGCGGCCATCTTGGATTATGGATCGGCTTCAAAGTAACAACACTCAGTCAGCACCTCATAAGGAACATTCATACCATGTTTGGTTTCATTCCATTCAGTGGTTCTCTAAAAGAAGACATTTGTATGTATTTCCCATAGGGTCCTATGTTAAACTAAGTCCCCCGCTGGCGGCCATCTTGGATTATGGATCGGCTTCAAAGTAACAACACTCGGTCAGCACCTCATAAGGAACATTCATACCATGTTTGGTTTCATTCCGTTCAGTGGTTCTATAAAAGAAGACATTTGTATGTATTTCCCATTGGGTCCTATGTTAAACTAAGTCCCTCACTGGCGGCCATTTTGGATGATGGAACAGCTACAAAGTAACAACACTTGGTCAGCACCTTGTAAGGAACATTCATGCTATGTTTTGTTACATTCCATTCAGTGGTTCTCTAAAAGAAGTCATTTGTATGCATTTCCCATAGGGTCCTATGTTAAACTAAGTCCCCCGCTGGCGGCCATCTTGGATGATGGATCGGCTACAAAGTAACAACACTTGGTCAGCCCTTTGGGCCAGGTGAGCTGAAAAATCAATATCTCAAAAATAAAGTTTGTAAAATTTTAAGCAATAAGCATAAATCGTTTTTGAGATACGGCGCGACATGTGAAAAACCCCTCCCCCTTTTTTTACAAAATACTCAATAACTCAAAAATAAAATTTTGAATCATCACCAAAAAGTATACAGATCTTAAGGTTAATATAACTAAGAAGTGTGTAAAGTTTTAAGCAATAATCATAAACTGTTTTTGAGATACAGCGCGACATGTGAAAAACCCCTCCCCCTTTTTTAACAAAATACTCAATAACTCTAAAATAAAATTTTGAATCATCACCAAAAAGTATACAGATCTTAAGATTAATATAAATAAGAAGTGTGTAAAGTTTTAAGCAATAATCATAAATTGTTTTTGAGATACGGCGCGACATGTGAAAAAAAACACACACCTGTTTTAGTTACTAAGTCCCGTAACTCAAAAAGTTTTAATCTCATTTTCACCAAAAAGTATACAGATCGTTTGACCATCATAAGAAACAACTATGTTAAGTTTCATGAAATTTGGATACGTCATTCTCAAGTTACGGTGCGACATGTTTACGCCGGACAGACAGACGGACAGATGGACAGAAAGACGGACGGACACCGGACATTTGTATACCATAATACGTCCCGTCAAAAATTGACGGGCGTATAAAAACTTACATTTTAAACTTTGATATCATTATTTGCATGCAGCATTTCCTGAATTTGCAAGAATTTGTTTTACATATTTGTCTATTGTTCAACAATTACAATAATAAATGGTTGATTTCTGAAATAACAGTATTCTGTACATTTACTGAAATAACAGTATTCTGTACATGTACTGAAATAACAGTATTCTGTACATTTACTGAAATAACAGTATTCTGTACATTTACTGAAATAACAGTATTCTGTACATTTACTAAAGAAATTTGACATAATTTGAATACAAACAAAGATACTGTGTGCTACTAAAAGGAAGTGCCATCAACCTGAACATAACAAATACACAATCCAATACTTGCACAGCATTGGAAGATATATGGTTAAGGGATTTGGAGTTCAGACAATTTTCAGATAATTATGTCTAATTCTTGATAAACAGTTATATAATAGCATACAAAAAAGCCATTTTAGTTTGAAAAATCAAATGTCAGTTTATCTCATTCAAGAGTTAATCTTACTGGCCTTGTCATTTACCATGTGAAATTCATTCTATTGTTACTATGATAAAGTAAAAGTGTAGTTATTTGATATCAAACCATGTCAATATTTTCTTTTAATTGGAATATTATTTAGCAATTTACTTTTCTATAGTTTTAAAATCTGGTAATTGCTCTGACATCTGGCCGCCAGTTTTGGGCTGTGGGCTTCAGAGTAAGAGTCCATGTAGAAAACTTTAATCTTATATCATTATAATTGCAACCCATACGTTGAGTGGCAAGTTTCTGTCTTGGAATCATAATAGATCTATAGTCATGCAGATAAACCATACATTATTTTATTTCTTATCAATTTTCGCCACAAATAAACCTTTAATTCACAGACTTCTCCCTGCAGCACAAACTTACACTTTAAATAAAAGCTCCTCAAACGTTTTTTGAGCATGTAACCACAAGTTTTTGAACATTTATAACTATCCTATTATTGCTGTCTTATCATTCAAATATATCAATTATGAAATCCACTTTTTTAATTAAGAGGTATTCCTGCAGTTAACTTAAATCTTATACCTAATTTTTGTTTTGCATCGTAGAAAGCCGCTTCCCATGCAGATCTTTTTTCTGATGAACTAAAACATATCTCTAATGGGAAAACACCTTCTCTGTAAATATAAAATAAAAATGTACATTTCTTGACCCAAATAAAGAAAAGGAAAACATGTAGAAAAGGTGAATAGAAGTCTATTATGACCTATGTAAAAGACAGAGTATACCACTCATTTCAAAGGCAATTTATTTGTATAACTTCTGTGAGTTGAAAAAATGGGATAATAAATCATTGAGTATATGTCAAACTTGGATCTTCTCTATGTGAATACATCAACTAAGTTAGCTTTCTTGTAGATTTTGGGTGAAAATAGGTAGATCTTGACATTCTCAGCACTTTTACCGCATCAGATTTTCTCTTTCTATTATGGTTTTCAAGATTCAAGACAATTAATGCATTTTACCCATATGTTCATAGACAGCA
Organism: Mytilus californianus; assembly: GCF_021869535.1. Lineage (NCBI taxonomy): Eukaryota > Metazoa > Mollusca > Bivalvia > Mytilida > Mytilidae > Mytilus > Mytilus californianus. The sequence continues at coordinate 80,158,886 of NW_026262745.1, read as the reverse complement.
AAACAACCGAAACTTTATTCTAGATGGTAGATACCCTAATGATCATTCAGCTAAATTTTGGTTGAAATTGGTTCAGTAGTTTGAGAGGAGAATATCTTTGAAAAAGCTTACGACACTAATGACAAATGACAATCAGAGCTCCAGCTAAAAATTCACAAATTGGGTTTTTTACCCATCAATTTTGGTGTAATTGAGTGAAATAGTTTTTTCAATTGTATTATTAATTCCAGATCACCCCTCCAGCAAATATCGAATTGGGTTTTTCACCACCAAGCTCCTGAATGTATTGGGTTTTTCATCATCTAAATATTGAATTGTGGCATGTCATAATGTAATCATATCAAACGAAGATGTTCATCCACTGTTATCTTAAATATGTTTCTTTCAAGTATATATGTCATGTATGTATTTGGTTTAAACACTGACGAGCAATTTTTTGGTTTAACTTGTGTCTGGTTTAACTGTTCCGCCAGTTTTGTATTTTCTGTCAATCTGAATAAACTGGTCTTTCTAGAGCACATATGGTAGACTTACTTTCGGAGCAATATATATATATATATATATATATGAGACCCCCGTTTTTTTATTTTATTAAGCTATGGTTTCTTTCGGGGTTGTCGCCTTCTCAATTAAGGAATTGATGATATGACTTGCATACTTTTGTGCTTCCGCACAGCGGTCTGTTGTCAATAGTTCAACAGAATATACGACTTAGTTACTAGCGATGCTTTTTTCTGCCTCTCAGACTCATGTTCTGCCAAAAGAAAATTTAATAAACTGATCCCTTATGTTTACCCAGGATACAGCTTTGAGTAATGGATAATTCCTTCTAACAGGGACCAAGATCAGATATTTGATGTAACACTCTATTTTTAGAACAAAAGTAGATTTCCTATCTCTGATTGCCTAATATTACAAAAATAGATTTACGTGACAACAATTTATCAATAAGGGTAAATAACGCACACGATAGCGATAAGTAGGGTTTAGAACACATAGTTTTGACATATAATTGGGTTTTCCTTTGCATGAATTAGGTTTTTGAACGCTGCAATTGTCAATTGATTTGGGTTTTTAATTGTTTTTATCCCGTAATCACGCAGCTTATCTGGAGCTCAGGTCAAGTGATGGTAATAGCTGAGCTAACTAGATATCATTTCGATGGGAGCCATCTCTGTGGGCCCCGCTGTGAATAATGTGTGGTAAAAAATTTGTATCTTTATCATTGGACATGGGGTTGCCAACTGAAACCGAAGTTTATGACCTTGACCTTTGACCTAGGAAGTTGTACATAAATTATGACACACCCTCTGGTGTTGGTTTATATACATGTCAAGTATAAACTTTGAAATCATAACGGTTCTCAAGATATAGAGCGGACATGATCTTTACCATAGGACATGGGGTTGTCAACTAAAACCAAAGTTTTTGACCTTGACCTTTGACCAAGGAAGTTGTGTACATACATTATGACACACCCTCTGGTGTTGGTTTATATACATGTCAAGTATAAACTTTGAAATCATAACTGTTCTCAAGATATAGAGCAGACACAATCTTTACCATAGGACATGGGGTTGTCAACTAAAACCAGTTTTTGACCTAGGAAGTTGTACATACATTATGACACACCCTCTGGTGTTGGTTAATATACATGTCAAGTATAAACTTTGAAATCATAACGGCTCTCTAGATATAGAGCGGACACAATTTGATAAGGACAGACGGACGGACAGACTGATCACTATGGCGGGGCCCTAATAAAATGTACAATTAACAGGTTAAAGTTTTTTGTATTCAATATTCGGTCCTTCTGACAGTTAATTGGTTAACCATTTACAACACTAGTTCACACAGTATATACAATGCAAGAAATGACACTGCTTGATGATTTTCCTTCAGGTCATAGTTTTCTTAAATGCAAAATAATACATTTTTTCACTAGTGAAACAATCAAATATAACTATCTTTTCTATATTTGATTAAATGAAAGACACATATATATATATATATAATAACAACTTAAATATCACTTTACCTTGTGAAACAACAGAACAACAGGTATAAACATAAATGCTCCTCTTTATATTCTGTATGTGTGATTAATTGTGAACATTGTGCATATAAAGCATTGTTAAGTCAAGATACTATATTTACAGGTTTCAAAACCATGTATTTATCAACAGAACTTAATGCTTTCTTCAGTTGGGGGTTATCCTCCTCCTATAAACATAAATATTTTTCAAACTACTCATGTTTGTAGTTTGTTAAGTCCTGTATACCTTAATACATTGCATTTTTAGAAGGAAGTAACATTCAGTTAAGCTTATATAAGCTGAGTACTTTCTAATGGATCTTTAAGCATGATAAAATATTCATTTTATCTATAGTAACAGCATTATTTTAGCTTCATATAGACAGACATATCATGCCACATGATTGCAATAACTTACATTGCTTCTTCAGGTCTATCTGCATTAATACACACTCACTGGGTAGTCACTATGATATCTAGTTTGTTGGAGTCTATAATAAACACTCACTGGGTAGACACTATAATTTCTAGTTTGATGGAGTCTATAATAAACACTCACTGGGTAGACACTATAATTTCTAGTCTGATGGAGTCTATAATAAACACTCACTGGGTAGTCACTATGATATCTAGTTTGTTGGAGTCTATAATAAACACTCACTGGGTAGTCACTATGATTTTTAATTTGTTGGAGTCTATAATAAACACTTTCTGGGTAGTCACTATAATTTCTAGTTTGTTGGAGTCTATAATAAACACTTTCTGGGTAGTCACTTTAATATCTAGTTCGATGGAGTATATAATAAACACTTACTGGGTAGTAACTATGATATCTAGTTTGTTGGAGTCTATAATAAACACTTACTGGGTAGTAACTATGATATCTAGTTTGTTGGAGTCTATAATAAACACTATCTAGGTAGTCACTTTAATATCTAGTTCGATGGAGTATATAATAAACACTTACTGGGTAGTAACTATGATATCTAGTTTGTTGGAGTCTATTATAAACACTTACTGGGTAGTAACTATGATATCTAGTTTGTTGGAGTCTATAATAAACACTTACTGGGTAGTCACTATGATATCTAGTTTGTTGGAGTCTATTATAAACACTTACTGAGTAGTAACTTTGATATCTAGTTTGTTGGAGTCTATAATAAACACTTACTGGGTAGTCACTATGATATCTAGTTTGTTGGAGTCTATCTGTCTCATTCTTGCCTGTATTTCTGACAACTGATTGTTCAACATGATTAGAAGGTCTTTTAAAGCAACATCCAACTCCTATAAAAGAAACAATGAAAGTGAGCATAAAATGTTTTGTACAATTTTTGGGCATATCATTTTCAACACTATTTTATGTTAAAATATCACTTAATAAAATGCTCCGCAGGGCGCAGCTTGATACGACCGCAGAGGTCGAACCCTGAACAGTTGGGGCAAGTATGGACACAACATTCAAGCTTGATACAGCTCTGAATTTGGATTGTGATTAAATATTTGACACAGCATAGGTTTCTGACACAAAATGAATGTGGTCTAAGAACTTAAAATTTTTAAATTGGACATTCACCTATTATGGTCAAATATCCAAAATCTAAATACATGGTTAGATTCAGCATATCAAAGAACCCCAAGAATTCAATTTTTGATGAAATCAAACAAAGTTTAATTTTGGACCCTTTTGACCTCAATGTGGACAAAGTTGATAACGGGGCCCAAAAATCAAAAATCTAAATACATGGTTAGATTCAGCATATCAAAGAACCCCATATATTCAATTTTTGTTGAAATCAAACAAAGTTTAATTTTGGACCCCGATTTGGACCAACCTGAAAACTGGGCCCATAATCAAAAATCTAAATACATGTTTAGATTCAGCATATCAAAGGACCCTAAAAATTTAATTTTTGTTAAAATCAAAACTAAGTTTTATTTTGGACCCTTTGGACCTTAATGTAGACCAATTTGAAAACGGAACCAAAAATTAAGAATATAAATACACGGTTAGATTCGGCTTATCAAAGAACCCCAATAATTCAATTTTTGATGAAATCAAACAAAGTTAAATTTTGGACCCTTTGGACCTCAATGTGGACCAATTTAAAAACGGGGCCCAAAATCCAAAAACTTAATACACGGTTAGATTCAGCATATTAAAGAACCCCAAGAATTCAAGAATAAAACCCCATTGAAATTGATCAAGAAATAAGCAATTTATACGAAGTATCTTCTTTTGCACAATACTGTGCAATTGAATATTTCTTGCTATTGCGCAATACTGTACAATTGACAATTTCTTGCTATTGCGCAATATTGTGCTATTGGATATTTCTTGCTATTGCGCAATACTGTGCAATTGAAGATTTCTTGCTATTGTGCAATACTGTGCAATTGAAGATTTCTTGCTATTGTGCAATGCAATTGAAAATTTCTTGCTATTGCACAATACTTATTATATAATAATTTACACATCCTGTTTGGTGTGTATCTCCTACCATATCATTATTATTTGCTTTTAAATATAAATCTGAAATAACCAACTTAAAATGGAAAATTTTAAAAGAAAAAAAAAATGAAAAAAAGAAAAAAAAAAAAAAAAAAAAATCCCCCCCCCAAATTTTTTTGAACCCCCTTATGATTCATCACCCCCAAACTCAATCCCAGCCTTCCCTTTGTGGTATGGTACCTTGCAGTACAATTTCAGAGAGATCCATACACTTGAACACAAGTTATTGTCTGGAAACTAGAAAAATGCTTATTTTTGGCCCCTTTTTGGCCCCCAATTCCTAAACGTTTCGGGCAATTACCCCCAAACTCAATTCCAGCTTTCCCTTTGTGATATGGAACCTTGTAGTACAATTTCAGAAATATCCAAACACTTACACACAAGTTATTGTCATGAAATTAGAAAAATGCTTGTTTCTTGCCCCTTTTTTGGCCCCTAATTCCTAAATTTTTGAGGCAATTACCCCCAAAATCAATTATAGCCTTCCCTTTGTGATATGGAACCTTGTGGTACAATGTCAGAGAGATCCATACACTTACACACAAGTTATTGTCTGGAAGTTACAAAAATGCTTATTTTTGGCCCCTTTTTGGCCCCTAATTCCTTAACTGTTGGTACCATAACCCCCAAAATCAATCCCAACCTTCCTTTCGTGGTATTGAACCTTATGGTAAAATTTCATGGAGATCCATTCACTTAAACTAAAGTTAGAGTGCGAAAACCAATGTGTCTTCGGACGACGCTTGACGACGACGACGACGACGACGACGCCAACGTCATACCAATATACGACCAAAAAATTTTTAATTTTTGCGGTCGTATAAAAAAAATAGTGAATATATTTGGGGAACATTTTATCCATTAAGAAAAAAGACAATTTTGTAGTCAAAATGGTATTGCTTTATATTTTTCAACATGTATTTTTATTATAGGCATAAGTATTATATACCCGCAAAACCAAAAATAATATGCTTCGCTGAGCGCAGCCTGATATGACCGCAGAGGTCAAACCCTGAACAGTTGGTACAAATTTGGACACAATATTCAAGCTTGATACTGTTTGAATTTGGATTGTGATCAAGTTTTTGACATAATATAGATTTCTGACACAAAATAAATGTGGTCAATGATCTTACAAATCTATTGCGCAATACTGTGCAATTGAAGATTTCTTCTTGAAACTTTTCAAAAATTCAAAATTTGAAAATTCTCTAAAAAAATTGGAAAAAAAAATCCCCCCCCCCCCCCCCCCCCCCCAACTTTTTGAAACCCCTCTTGGAGCAATAACCCCAAAACTCGATCCCAGCCTTTCCTTTGTAGTATGGAACCTTGTAGTACAATTTCAGAGAGATCCATACACTTAAACACAAGTTATTGTCTGGAAACTAGAAAAATGCTTGTTTTTGGCCCTTAATTCCTAAACAGTTGGCCCCATAACCCCTAAAATAAATCCCAACCTTCTACTTGTGATATTAAACATTGTCGTACAATTTCAGAGCAATCGAAATACTTACACAAAAGTTGTTATCCTGAAACTAGAAAAATGCTTGTTTTGGGCCCCTTTTTGGCCCCTAATTCCTACATATTTGGGCAATTAACCCAAACTCAATCCTAGACTTCCCTTTGTGATATGGAACCTTATGGTACTATGTCATGAGAGATCCATACACTTACACACAAGTTATTGTTTGGAAACTAGAAAAATGCTTGTTTTTGGCCCCTTTTTGGCCCTTAATTCCTAAACAGTTGGCCCCATAACCCCTAAAATAAACCCCAACCTTCTACTTGTGATATTAAACATTGTCGTACAATTTCAGAGCAATCGAAATACTTATACAAAAGTTGTTATCCTGAAACTAGAAAAATGCTTGTTTTGGGCCCCTTTTGGGCCCCTAATCCTAAACGGTTGGGACCATCATCTCCAAAATCAATCCCAACCTTCCTTTTGTGGTATTGAACCTTCTTAAAAAATTTCATAGAGATCCATTCACTTAAACTAAAGTTATTGTCCGGAAACCAATGTGTCTTCGGGCGACGACATCATACCATTATACGATCCCAAAAATTTTTTTGCGGTTGTATAAAAAATATAACTGTTGACACAGAGCAGTCTGCGCCAAAAACTTTTTTATCTACTAGTCTGGAAACTAAATATCTAAACTTGTCCCTATATGACTATATGAAATTTTGAAAATTTTCTCGTCCAAATCAATATTTACTAGTCTGGGGCATCGGACTAGTGGCTAACGGTGCAGACTGACAGAGATATGTCTCGCCTGTCGATAGAAAATTCAGAAAAAGACAATCTGATGGACAGCAACATTGCTATTTAATTCAAAGTTGCTGAACCATGACACAGAGATCAGCGCGTCAAAATGATCGCCAAACTGAGATGTACTATTATTAATGCAACTTTATAGAAAATATCATTGTCTATCATAAGAATTTCCTATCAAACTAACTTAGACAGAAAACTTACCATTGAAAATTGGTAATTAATTGAAAGTCACTGGACCATGACCTACATGGCCAGGGCCTCGATATAGTCATCAAACTGATATGTTCTGATAGTTACTTTATAGACAATATCATTGATCTATCACAAGTAGTTCCTATCAAACTGACTTAAGCAGAAAACTTAAAAAGCAACACATATGTCTCACCTTCCATGACAATTCCTCGACTTTTGTTGCAGGCGAGACAAGAACCATAAATTGCAAGAAACCTTCATCATGAATTTTGAGCAAATGAATACATCACCAAAAAAGGTAAAAGTGTTTCTTCATCAATAATTCTGAATTTTATGAATTTTGGTTAGAACCTCTTTTATGACCAAGAGCAAAATTTTGAAAATATTTAATTTAATTTATCCGTATTTTATCGATAAATGGACATTTTTGCAGTTACAAATAGGTCTGGGGTTAAACTTTGTTACATATAAATTTCATTGTCAAGCCTTCGTACAAGTTTATGAAACTTTGGCAGAAGCTTTTCTATGATAAAGAGTAATGTTTGAAACAAAAATTTTGAAAATATCAATTTATTGTTATTTTCAGTATTTTACTGAAAGATGGTATTTTGCAGTTTACTTTTGCCTACAGTCTGGGATTACATTTTTTTCAACATGATAAATTTGAAAACCTCCATGGATTGTTATGAAACTTGGACAGAAGCTTATCTTCAAGATCAAGAAATAGCATCTAAATAAAAAGTTTTTTTTTAAATTTTGTATTTTACTGATAAATGGACTCACTTTTTAAAGTGACAGCAGCAATCGCAGGCAAGACACAGGGTTCCGGAGAACCGTTTATGAATTTTTCATACTACTAATCACACTTTTAAAAAACCTTCAGAGGTTTACAAGAGGGCTAATATGTTATAATGCCAATAAAAACCTCTGTTCACAACATTTTCTGGACAGCTTTTATATGGGTTTGAACGTTTTAGCAAACAGGGTATTTAGATGTAAGCACAATAATCTTGATTTCCTTTGTTCTGAGTAAAGAAAGGTCATATTTGGCTTACAAACAGCTAATCTTAAAAGTCCCCAATAGCTTCTAAACAAGTTTTTAGCCTCAACATTAATGCTAATTTCTATTTTTTATATCTGTTGCAAATTTTTTTTTTCATTTTCAGGTTTTAATTGATGATAACTAAAACACTGATATGAATGAAAGGACATATGTGGCATATATATGAAAATTATGGAAAATAATAGTACAATAAAAATACTAGATTTCAAATGCTTACTGAGTGTTGGCAACTAAGTTGTGTTGCTATATCATTGATTTCATTCAATCTGTGTATATCTTGTTCAATCTGTTCAGGATCAACTGATGGCTTTCTGTTCAACTTTGACTCAGCTACAATACAACATTGATAATTGTTCATATCATTTAAACTGAACTAGTGCGTTTTTGGTTTTGTTTTTGTTTGATGTTTTTCTTCTTTGTATCAATCTAATGAGTTAAGCCTTTTTCAACTGATTTTCATAGTTTGTTCTTGTGTTGTTACACCACTATCCCAGGTTAGGGGAGGTTGAGCGCTCACAAACATGTTTAACCCTGCCACATTCTTTATGTGCCTGTCCCATGTCAGGAGCCTGTAGTTCAGTGGTTGTCATTGGGTCATGTCTGTCATATTTGTTTTTCGTAAATTATTTTGTTATAAACTAGGCTGTTAGTTTTCTCTATTTAATTGTTTTATATTTTTCATGTCAGGGCCTTTTATAGCCAACTATACGGTATGGGTTTTTTCTCATTATTGAAGGCTGTATGGTTGCCTATAATTGATTACATCCACTTCATTTGATCTGGGCTGCATAGTTGTCTCATTGGCAACCATAACACATCTCCTTATTTTTATATAGCTATATATTCAGATAAAGTTGCATCTAGAATCTCAGATTTGATTGGAAGCATGGCTTCTTTTCACTTCCCCTACAGTTTACTTTTATTTTGATCAGATTCATCATGAGGTGCAATACATGAGACAATCAAAGTGCTGGATAGCACCTGTGGAAAGTTTGCAACGGTAGATGTGTATTATTTTAAATAGGTTGTAGATGTGTAGATTGTGTGGTTAACGTTTTTTCCGACTTCTAAAAATAAATTGCGTCGCTGAGCGCAGCTGGATACGACCGCAGAGGTCCAACCCTGAACAGTTGGGGCAAAAATGGACACAATATTCGTGCTTGATACAGGTCTGAATTTGGATTGAAATTATATGTTTGACACAGAATAACTGTAGTCAAAGAACTTAGAATTGGTTATATGATTTGAATTTATATTCAATTTTTTGCTTTTTCAGTTGCGCTTGCCCCCCCCCCCCAAAAAAAAAAAAATTGCCCCCCTTTTTTTTGCTATTATGCAATACACTATGCTGTTGCAAATTGACCCCCCCTCCCCCCAAAAAAAAATTTCACCCCCCCTTTTTTTTGGCAAAAATCTTTTTTTCCACCCCACCCCTTTTTATTGCAAATTTCTGAAATCTGTAATGAGAAAAAAAAATTGTTCCCCCTCCCCCCCTTCACCTTTTTCCAAAAAAAAAAATCTTTCAATTCAGATATGGTCATTATCTCAATTCAAATTTCCGATGGAGTTTGCAACCATAATTACCCATTTAAAAACATCATAAAAGTCTTAAAATAGAAAATGACATACATAATCATGTCTAAAAATAATATATCTTTAATCAGCATTTTTATTAGTAACTTTAAAAAATAATCCAAATTTAACATTGTACTTAAAAATGATTGTCCATTAACAAGGAAATCCTTGTTTTTTCCCCCTTTTTTGCCCCTAATTCCTAAACAGTTTGAGCCATTACCCTCCAAAGCCAATCCTAACCATCCCGTTGTGGTATGGAAACTTGTTGTACAATTTCAGAGAGATGAACTTATGTGTTCGCTTAAATTCTTCACAATTGATTTGATGTGTAGTCACGTGACCGGTCGTCGTACAAGATACCAGGAAACTCGTGAAAATAATATCAAAACATAACTAGTAAACGGTATGAGTCTGTATGGTCACCTCTGCCAAAAGAAAACCTGATGAAACGGGGGATACAGCAGGGGTGATTGATGAAACGGCTTAACGTAGTCAGAAAGACAGGATCTGACTAAAGACCAAAAATTTACAACGAAAAACAAGAACGTATTTTTTTCCAAATGCGACAAAGTGAAAGCGAAAGTGCCCTGGTTCTTTGGACAAATAATCTTAAAACTTGATCCCTTAAAGAATCATGATGAAAATTACCACCAAGCTTCTATTTATCTTAAATAGCTTGCCAAAAAAGGGGGTTAAAAAAAAACTGACCCGCCCCAAGCTTGAAAACAAAGTTGAGCTGTTATCTGCCACAAACTAGTTAGGCTACAGCAATTGAAACCAAAACAATTAAAAGGGTACACAGTGTTATTAAACACAGCGTTTAGTGTTGGGGAAAAGGGGAAGCCTTTTTCTGACTGAATTTATTTAAGAAATTCAGAAAAAAATGAGGCATGATGAGTGCTTTGGAATGGTAAGCATTTTCTGTTTTGATAAATTGAATTTTCAATAAAAATTGGACCTTCTAAGAATAAAGGAGGACCTTTAAGTATTTTTGGTCAAAGGTCCTGGACCTTCCATTGCCTAAAGTAAATTTGAACCCCTGCTTTCATTTGATTTGTTTTTTATTGTCCCATATAAGAATATATATGGTTTGGGGTGGGGATCTCGACCATATACAAGTTCTCAAACAGGAAGGGGGTAGGAGTAACCCCAGGGACTCACCTTTTATTTCATTTGATTTGTTTTATTGTCCCGTACAAGAATATATATGGTTTTGGGGTGGGGATATCGACCGTTTACAAGTTTTCAAAAAGAAGGGGGTGGGGGTGACCCCTATATTTCATTTGATTTGTTTTATTGTCCTTATTTTTATATAGCTATATATTCAGATAAAGTTGCATCTAGAATCTCAGATTTGATTGGAAGCATGGCTTCTTTTCACTTCCCCTACAGTTTACTTTTATTTTGATCAGATTCATCATGAGGTGCAATACATGAGACAATCAAAGTGCTGGATAGCAGCTGGATACGACCGCAGAGGTCCAACCCTGAACAGTTGGGGCAAAAATGGACACAATATTCGTGCTTGATACAGGTCTGAATTTGGATTGAAATTATATGTTTGACACAGAATAACTGTAGTCAAAGAACTTAGAATTGGTTATATGATTTGAATTTATATTCAATTTTTTGCTTTTTCAGTTGCGCTTGCCCCCCCCCCCCCCCCCCCCCCCCCCCCCCCCAAAAAAAAAAAAAATTGCCCCCTTTTTTTTTGCTATTATGCAATACACTATGCTGTTGCAAATTGACCCCCCCTCCCCCCCAAAAAAAAAATTTCACCCCCCCTTTTTTTTGGCAAAAATCTTTTTTTCCACCCCACCCCTTTTTATTGCAAATTTCTGAAATCTGTAATGAGAAAAAAAAATTGTTCCCCCTCCCCCCTCAATTTTTTTTCACCTCCCCCTCCCCCCCTTCACCTTTTTCCAAAAAAAAAATCTTTCAATTCAGATATGGTCATTATCTCAATTCAAATTTCCGATGGAGTTTGCAACCATAATTACCCATTTAAAAACATCATAAAAGTCTTAAAATAGAAAATGACATACATAATCATGTCTAAAAATAATATATCTTTAATCAGCATTTTTATTAGTAACTTTAAAAAATAATCCAAATTTAACATTGTACTTAAAAATGATTGTCCATTAACAAGGAAATCCTTGTTTTTTCCCCCTTTTTTGCCCCTAATTCCTAAACAGTTTGAGCCATTACCCTCCAAAGCCAATCCTAACCATCCCGTTGTGGTATGGAAACTTGTTGTACAATTTCAGAGAGATCCCAACACCGTTCAACAAGTTATTGTCTGAAAACTAGAAAATGCTTACTGTGGATTCATTTATATTCGTTGAACATTTAATTTCGTGGTTTACCTGTTCCCACCATATCCACAAAAATTGGTATCAAACGAATAATAATGAATCCACAGTATTTGGGCCTCTTTTTTGGCCCCTAATTCCTAAACTGTTAGGACCATAACTCCCAAAATCAATCCCAACCTTCCTTTTGTGGTTATAAACCTGGTGTTTAAATTTCATAGATTTCTATTTACTAATACTAAAGTTATTGTCAGGAAACCAAGTGTCTTCGGACAACGACCACAAATTTTTTTTGCGGTTGAATAAAAAATACTTAATACAAGAAATAATTGTAACAGGATGCTGATACGAAGTCTCCCAAACAAGGCTCCCATAATTAGTCATTCCCATGGTCACCTGACATTGGGCAAAGTCCAGTACAAATTGGTATGGTCAAGTAAAGTGATATGCATAAGTGACGCCTAGGGATTAACCCTGTATGTCATTCAAATCTTCTTGAAATCATGAACAGGAATATATATGGTTTAGGGGGGGTGGGGGAATCTTGACCATTTACAAGTTCTCAAAAGGGGGGGGGGGGGGGTGATTCTCAGGGGACTCACCCTTTCCAGGGGTTCACATTAGAGGTGGTCCAAGGTCCGTGACCTTCCATTTACGGGTTGGGACCTTCCCACTGGTAGTTAGTTACACCGAAGGACTTTCGTATTTTTGCAGGTTAAAAAAGTTACAAAAGTGTTTTGAAGAAAATATGTAAAAATCTAGTATAAAAAAAATCTGAAAATATTCAAATTTACTGAAAGGAAACTTATGTGTTCGCTTAAATTCTTCACAATTGATTTGATGTGTAGTCACGTGACCGGTCGTCGTACAAGATACCAGGAAACTCGTGAAAATAATATCAAAACATAACTAGTAAACGGTATGAGTCTGTATGGTCACCTCTGCCAAAAGAAAACCTGATGAAACGGGGGATACAGCAGGGGTGATTGATGAAACGGCTTAACGTAGTCAGAAAGACAGGATCTGACTAAAGACCAAAAATTTACAACGAAAAACAAGAACATATTTTTTTCCAAATGCGACAAAGTGAAAGCGAAAGTGCCCTGGTTCTTTGGACAAATAATCTTAAAACTTGATCCCTTAAAGAATCATGATGAAAATTACCACCAAGCTTCTATTTATCTTAAATAGCTTGCCAAAAAAGGGGGTTAAAAAAAAACTGACCCGCCCCAAGCTTGAAAACAAAGTTGAGCTGTTATCTGCCACAAACTAGTTAGGCTACAGCAATTGAAACCAAAACAATTAAAAGGGTACACAGTGTTATTAAACACAGCGTTTAGTGTTGGGGAAAAGGGGAAGCCTTTTTCTGACTGAATTTATTTAAGAAATTCAGAAAAAAATGAGGCATGATGAGTGCTTTGGAATGGTAAGCATTTTCTGTTTTGATAAATTGAATTTTCAATAAAAATTGGACCTTCTAAGAATAAAGGAGGACCTTTAAGTATTTTTGGTCAAAGGTCCTGGACCTTCCATTGCCTAAAGTAAATTTGAACCCCTGCTTTCATTTGATTTGTTTTTTATTGTCCCATATAAGAATATATATGGTTTGGGGTGGGGATCTCGACCATATACAAGTTCTCAAATAGGAAGGGGGTAGGAGTAACCCCAGGGACTCACCTTTTATTTCATTTGATTTGTTTTATTGTCCCGTACAAGAATATATATGGTTTTGGGGTGGGGATATCGACCGTTTACAAGTTTTCAAAAAGAAGGGGGTGGGGGTGACCCCCTTGGACTTCCCCTATATTTCATTTGATTTGTTTTATTGTCCCATACAAGAATATATATGGTTTAGGGGTGGGGATCTCGACCTTTAACAAGTTCTCAAACAGGAGGGGGTGAGGAGTCCCCCAGGGACTTCCCCTATATTTCATTTGATTTGTTTTATTGTCCCACAGAAGAATATATATGGTTTCGGGGTGGGGATCTCGACCGTTTACAAGTTCTCAAACAGGAGGGGGTGGGGGTGACCCAGAAGGACTCCCACTATATTTCATTTAATTTGTATCATTGTCCCATACATGAATATATATGGTTTAGGGGTGGGGATCTTGACCATTTACAAGTTCTCAAACAGAAGGGGGTGGGGTGATCCCAGGGACTCAACCTATATCTTATTTTATTTGTTTTATTGTCCTGTGATCATTACTGAAGATTGTGTGTGTCTATCACTTACTGTTTTCATGTTATAATCATTTGAAAATTAAAAAAAAAAAAATCCCATAGGGTTCTATAGTAAAACCCTCCCTTCTGTAGGCCCCTCAAAATACCCCTAAATAGACCCCAAGAAGAAAAATAATAAGACCTGAGGAAAAACAATAAGTCTCCAAACTTTGTTTGGGAGACTTAAAAACAAAAAGTATAAATACGATTTTTGTTATAGTCCGATTTTGTGAGGCCGATTATGTAATAGGCCGAGTTTGTTATAGTCCGAGTGTGATGTGGGCTGAGATGAGATACCAGGATACTTTAGATACACTCAGGCTTTTATGTCTTTAATAAACATTTGTAAAAATCGTAGTAAAAATAGCGTAGAACAAAATGCTCCGCTGGGGCGAAGCTTGATACGACCGCAGAGGTCGAACCCTGAACTGTTGGGGCAAGTATGGACACAACATTCAAGCTTGATACAGCACTGAATTTGGATTGTAATTAAATATTTGACACAGCATAGGTTTCTGACATAGAATGAATGTGGTCTAAGAACTTAAAATTTTTAATTTACCTATTCTTACCTAAAATTTTGAGGGAATTACCCACAAAATCAATCACAGCCTTCCCTTTGTGGTATGGTACCTTGCAGTACAATTTCAGAGAGATCCATACACTTGAACACAAGTTATTGTCTGGAAACTAGAAAATGCTTGTTTTTTGGCCCCTTTTTGGCCCATTATTCTTAAACATTTAGAGCAATTACCCCCAAACTCAAACCCAGCTTTCCCTTTGTGATATGGAACCTTGTAGTACAATTTCATAAAGATTCATACACTTACACACAAGTTCTTGTCATGAAACTAGAAAAATGCTTGTTTTTTGCCCCTTTTTGGCCCCTAATTCCTAAAATTTGGAGGCAATTACCCCCAAAAATCAATCCCAGCATTCCCTTTGTGATATGGGTGCAATCAACAGTTTTTTTCTATGACGTCATATTTTAAGGGACCATGTCTAAGTGACCCTTAGTGGTGGAATGGTTAATAAAGATACTTGTATAAAACTAGATATCACTGGAATCAGAATTGTCTCTAGTTTATATTGAAATAAAAATATAGTGTACTTTTAGTATAGTAAAAAAGTTCTATCCAGAGAAAATGGGGAAAAAGTTGCCTAATCTGAACATAAAAAACCTGAAATCAGCTCATGTGCATACCCATGTAAACATGATACAGGCACATTTCCCATAATCAAAACTGTATGAAATTCATAGGTTTTTACCTGGCCTTTAATAAAAATCATGTTTCAGGGTACGGTTTCCTGCTTCGAAAAGAGCTACAGTGGCTGCAAATAAGTTTTCAATTTTCACTGCCAAAACAACAGGATGTTTACAGTGTTGTCTCCCCTCAAAACATGTATATTTAATCTAATTTTTTCAATTATTTTAATCATTTAACCTGTTTAAATTGAAAGCTAATTAACTAATTTATACAATCAAATACAAAAAACATGATACTTTTTCACCAATTATATGAATAAAAAGGGATTTCCCTCCATGGTTATTTTTAGTCGGGGAATAACCCCTAGTTTTTTATACGAAACTGTTTATAGCACCCTTAAGCAAAATTTGTTTGCGATATATAAAAAATTCTCTATTTTTCTGAATCTGTACATTATATCGATTAAAATGATGTCTTACTTTAAGGATTGTGACCATCGATAGTGAAACTACAGCTCATTTTTTATGTCGCATAGTATTGGCATGTTGGCCAGTGGCAAATAGTTAAACTGGCATATTCCAAACATTTCCTGTATCACATTTTCATCAGTTATACAAAGAAAAAAAATCATAAAATTGGGTTTCTTTTGAATAAATAGAATAAAAACTATGAAATAAACATAAATAAAGTTACTTTAAAAAGATTTGGTCCCTAGTATTATATGAACTAAGGTGTAGCTGAGTTGAGAAAAATATTGAAATAGTGTATTTCTTAGGAACAGCACTTGTAGCTATTTGACTATAAAAAGTACCAAATATATAATATAATGAATAAAAATGTATGTTACACTGATCAGTAGTAAAGGTCAAAGTAGAAAAAATCTACACTTTTCATGTGCAACTTTGGTTCCAAATATAAGAAAGAATGAATAAAAATATTATGACGTCGCAAAAAGATGAAAAAACTTCAAAATTTGCACACAGTCTGGTTTTCTTATATCTGGTTGCTATGTACAAATCTGTAATATTTGCATTAAATATACCAAACTGATGCTTTTAAATTAATGTATGCATGCCATATGATATTTTTCAGAATTGTTTTACTCCATTCACTAACACATCTCTATGCTAAAACCTCACTATATTATATGTTTGACCCTTTAAGGGTGCAATCAACAGTTTTTTTCTATGACGTCATATTTTAAGGGACCATGTCTAAGTGACCCTTAGTGGTGGAATGGTTAATAAAGATACTTGTATAAAACTAGATATCACTGGAATCAGAATTGTCTCTAGTTTATATTGAAATAAAAATATAGTGTACTTTTAGTATAGTAAAAAAGTTCTATCCAGAGAAAATGGGGAAAAAGTTGCCTAATCTGAACATAAAAAACCTGAAATCAGCTCATGTGCATACCCATGTAAACATGATACAGGCACATTTCCCATAATCAAAACTGTATGAAATTCATAGGTTTTTACCTGGCCTTTAATAAAAATCATGTTTCAGGGTACGGTTTCCTGCTTCGAAAAGAGCTACAGTGGCTGCAAATAAGTTTTCAATTTTCACTGCCAAAACAACAGGATGTTTACAGTGTTGTCTCCCCTCAAAACATGTATATTTAATCTAATTTTTTAAATTATTTTAATCATTTAACCTGTTTAAATTGAAAGCTAATTAACTAATTTATACAATCAAATACAAAAAACATGATACTTTTTCACCAATTATATGAATAAAAAGGGATTTCCCTCCATGGTTATTTTTAGTCGGGGAATAACCCCTAGTTTTTTATACGAAACTGTTTATAGCACCCTTAAGCAAAACTTTGCGATATATAAAAAATTCTCTATTTTTCTGAATCTGTACATTATATCGATTAAAATGATGTCTTACTTTAAGGATTGTGACCATCGATAGTGAAACTACAGCTCATTTTTTATGTCGCATAGTATTGGCATGTTGGCCAGTGGCAAATAGTTAAACTGGCATATTCCAAACATTTCCTGTATCACATTTTCATCAGTTATACAAAGAAAAAAAATCATAAAATTGGGTTTCTTTTGAATAAATAGAATAAAAACTATGAAATAAACATAAATAAAGTTACTTTAAAAAGATTTGGTCCCTAGTATTATATGAACTAAGGTGTAGCTGAGTTGAGAAAAATATTGAAATAGTGTATTTCTTAGGAACAGCACTTGTAGCTATTTGACTATAAAAAGTACCAAATATATAATATAATGAATAAAAATGTATGTTACACTGATCAGTAGTAAAGGTCAAAGTAGAAAAAATCTACACTTTTCATGTGCAACTTTGGTTCCAAATATAAGAAAGAATGAATAAAAATATTATGACGTCGCAAAAAGATGAAAAAACTTCAAAATTTGCACACAGTCTGGTTTTCTTATATCTGGTTGCTATGTACAAATCTGTAATATTTGCATTAAATATACCAAACTGATGCTTTTAAATTAATGTATGCATGCCATATGATATTTTTCAGAATTGTTTTACTCCATTCACTAACACATCTCTATGCTAAAACCTCACTATATTATATGTTTGACCCTTTAAGGGTGCAATCAACAGTTTTTTTCTATGACGTCATATTTTAAGGGACCATGTCTAAGTGACCCTTAGTGGTGGAATGGTTAATAAAGATACTTGTATAAAACTAGATATCACTGGAATCAGAATTGTCTCTAGTTTATATTGAAATAAAAATATAGTGTACTTTTAGTATAGTAAAAAAGTTCTATCCAGAGAAAATGGGGAAAAAGTTGCCTAATCTGAACATAAAAAACCTGAAATCAGCTCATGTGCATACCCATGTAAACATGATACAGGCACATTTCCCATAATCAAAACTGTATGAAATTCATAGGTTTTTACCTGGCCTTTAATAAAAATCATGTTTCAGGGTACGGTTTCCTGCTTCGAAAAGAGCTACAGTGGCTGCAAATAAGTTTTCAATTTTCACTGCCAAAACAACAGGATGTTTACAGTGTTGTCTCCCCTCAAAACATGTATATTTAATCTAATTTTTTCAATTATTTTAATCATTTAACCTGTTTAAATTGAAAGCTAATTAACTAATTTATACAATCAAATACAAAAAACATGATACTTTTTCACCAATTATATGAATAAAAAGGGATTTCCCTCCATGGTTATTTTTAGTCGGGGAATAACCCCTAGTTTTTTATACGAAACTGTTTATAGCACCCTTAAGCAAAACTTTGTTTGCGATATATAAAAAATTCTCTATTTTTCTGAATCTGTACATTATATCGATTAAAATGATGTCTTACTTTAAGGATTGTGACCATCGATAGTGAAACTACAGCTCATTTTTTATGTCGCATAGTATTGGCATGTTGGCCAGTGGCAAATAGTTAAACTGGCATATTCCAAACATTTCCTGTATCACATTTTCATCAGTTATACAAAGAAAAAAAATCATAAAATTGGGTTTCTTTTGAATAAATAGAATAAAAACTATGAAATAAACATAAATAAAGTTACTTTAAAAAGATTTGGTCCCTAGTATTATATGAACTAAGGTGTAGCTGAGTTGAGAAAAATATTGAAATAGTGTATTTCTTAGGAACAGCACTTGTAGCTATTTGACTATAAAAAGTACCAAATATATAATATAATGAATAAAAATGTATGTTACACTGATCAGTAGTAAAGGTCAAAGTAGAAAAAATCTACACTTTTCATGTGCAACTTTGGTTCCAAATATAAGAAAGAATGAATAAAAATATTATGACGTCGCAAAAAGATGAAAAAACTTCAAAATTTGCACACAGTCTGGTTTTCTTATATCTGGTTGCTATGTACAAATCTGTAATATTTGCATTAAATATACCAAACTGATGCTTTTAAATTAATGTATGCATGCCATATGATATTTTTCAGAATTGTTTTACTCCATTCACTAACACATCTCTATGCTAAAACCTCACTATATTATATGTTTGACCCTTTAAGGGTGCAATCAACAGTTTTTTTCTATGACGTCATATTTTAAGGGACCATGTCTAAGTGACCCTTAGTGGTGGAATGGTTAATAAAGATACTTGTATAAAACTAGATATCACTGGAATCAGAATTGTCTCTAGTTTATATTGAAATAAAAATATAGTGTACTTTTAGTATAGTAAAAAAGTTCTATCCAGAGAAAATGGGGAAAAAGTTGCCTAATCTGAACATAAAAAACCTGAAATCAGCTCATGTGCATACCCATGTAAACATGATACAGGCACATTTCCCATAATCAAAACTGTATGAAATTCATAGGTTTTTACCTGGCCTTTAATAAAAATCATGTTTCAGGGTACGGTTTCCTGCTTCGAAAAGAGCTACAGTGGCTGCAAATAAGTTTTCAATTTTCACTGCCAAAACAACAGGATGTTTACAGTGTTGTCTCCCCTCAAAACATGTATATTTAATCTAATTTTTTAAATTATTTTAATCATTTAACCTGTTTAAATTGAAAGCTAATTAACTAATTTATACAATCAAATACAAAAAACATGATACTTTTTCACCAATTATATGAATAAAAAGGGATTTCCCTCCATGGTTATTTTTAGTCGGGGAATAACCCCTAGTTTTTTATACGAAACTGTTTATAGCACCCTATGGAACCTTGTGGTACAATGTCAGAGAGATCCATACACTAACA
The DNA here is from genome assembly GCF_021869535.1 of Mytilus californianus. NCBI lineage: Eukaryota > Metazoa > Mollusca > Bivalvia > Mytilida > Mytilidae > Mytilus > Mytilus californianus. The sequence goes on along the minus strand of NW_026262745.1, from coordinate 80,138,786 downwards.
CACAAGTTATGTCTGGAAGTTACAAAAATGCTTATTTTTGGCCCCTAATTCCTTAACTGTTGGTACCATAACCCCCAAAATCAATCCCCACCTTCCTTTTGTGGTATTGAACCTGATGGTAAAATTTCATAGAGATCCATTCACTTGAACTAAAGTTAGAGTGCGAAAACCAATGTGTCTTCGGACGACAACGACGACGACGACGACAACGACGACGACAACAACATCATACCAATATACGACCGCAAAAAAATTTTGCGGTCGTATAAAAATGTGCATTCATGAAATATTTTAAACACGGTATTCATTTTCTCTTCAACCGGAGGATGGGAGGAAACCCCTGAAACTGGGATTATTGTACTCCCGTCGGGAGGCCCACATATATGGATCTCACGCATGTCTGGGGAATACCGATAAAAGCATAACGTAGAAACTGCTGTCTCGTGTAGATGTGTATTGATTTTATTTTCGGTGCAGCGCAGATCTGCGAAGTAGTGTTTGTGATAGCCATTTTTCAAAATGAAGTTGAATTCATTTGAATTATCGATGAACATTCAGTACATTTTTATTCAAGCTGTAAGCTAATCAAAATGGAAGTAACTCAAAATTTCAAAAGCATCTCCCTAGAATTAGTACTCAAACACTAGTACTACATTATCTAGGAGTAGAACACACATCCTATAGTAAGATAGTCTGTCCAACTTCCGGTTTGAGGCCGATGCCTTAGGAAAGTATATTGCTATAGCAAGCTATAGCAAACTTCCAAAAACCTTATTTTCAAAAGTTATATATTTGATAAGGTTCATATCTAATAAATTAGAATGCTTTTTTTTTTATTCATTTGAAAAACCTAAAATGAGGAGTTGTTGTAAAATCCTATCTATCAAAGACCAAAGGATACGAATGTGAACATTTAAATACAGGTCAACAGACCACATTCCCAATCAGCAAAACTCACAGTGGAAAGAAAAGCTATAAAAGGCCTGTGATGACAACATGTAAAATAATCCAAACAAAAATAAAGTTAGAAAACGGAAACAAAAAATTTGTACGTGATCTTAGTTTTGTGGTAATGAATATTGTGTATAGGTTTCATAATGTTTGGTTGGGGAAAACTTAAGTTACAGAATGGAAACTAAAAATTTAGCAATCTTTCGATTTATAAAGGGGCATAACTCAAAAATGGTTAAAGTGACACTACCCAAATTCAACTTGATCTGTGTTTTATCAGTGGAAGTCAAAATTAAACATTGCATTGTATAAAGCATTGATTGTAGTTGATTCAATTATAATCATGGACAAAGGAAGATAACTCCAATTTTAATAAAATGCTCCGCTGGGGTGCAGCTTGATACGACCGCAGAGGTCGAACCCTGAACAGTTGGGCCAAGTATGGACACAACATTCAAGCTTGATACAGCACTGAATTTGGATTGTAATTAAATATTTTACACAGCATAGGTTTCTGACACAGAATGAATGTGGTCTAAGAACTTAAAAATTAAGAATGGTTTGAATAGGTAAATTAAAAAAATGCTCGTTTTTTGCCCCTTTTTGGCCCCTAATTCCTATAATTTGGAAGCAATTACCCCCAAAATTAATCCCAGCATTGCCTTTGTGATATGGAACCTTGTGGTACAATGTCAGAGAGATCCATAAACTAACAAACAAGTTATGTCTGAAAGTTACAAAAATGCTTATTTTTGACCCCTTTATGGCCCCTAATTCCTAGAATTTTGAGGCAATTACCCCCAAAATCAATCCCAGCCTTCCCTTTGTGGTATGGTACCTTGCAGTACAATTTCAGAGAGATCCATACACTTGAACACAAGTTATTGTCTGGAAAATAGAAAAATGCTTATTTTTGGCCCCTTATTCCTAAACGTTTTGGGCAATTACCACGAAAACCAATGTGTCTTCGGACGATGACGACAACGACGACGCCAACGTCATACCAATATACGACCGCAAAATTTTTTTGCGGTTGTATAAAACCACGCCGAATATATCTCGGATATAACTTAGTTTTTAATGTGGATATTTTTTTTTAATCTCGGAATCGTGTTTTCGATATCCTGTTGTGAACCCCTTTAAACAATGACCCTGAAATTGAGTAACACCCGGACGACAACAATCAATGAGTATCGTAAACTGTACGACAATGTGTCGATCATGATGAAATTTCGTTTTATTAAATTCTGCCTTTTTAATACGCTATACCAACGTCGAAAATGAATAATTGAAGTAAAACGAAACTCTCGTGTCACAATTCAAACAACGCGAGGATAAATAATGAACACAAAGTGAAAGAGAAACTGACAAATTGGAGACTGATGCTACCGAGGTCTATTTGATACACGAGGATATGTTAAAAAAGGTTAAAATATTTATTTTTTGAATTCGAGGAACAACCAGTTACTTAAATTTTTATAGCCAATGAATATAAGAAGATTCAAAACAACGATCATGCGAAGTACATTTTTACGTTTTGTATTTATCAGTTTATAATTAACAATCAGACAGAACATTTACAAACAATATATCGGACGTCACAATTTATTAACTTCCGGTCAAAACGGAAACCTGAATAAACCGGCCCACTGTCCAAACCGACCCTTCTTCTTAGTCCCGTAACCGGCCGGTTTATACAGGTTTTACTGTAACAACAACCAGTGATGACTAAGTTCTCTAAAATTAGATATGATTTAACACTCAAACATTGTTAGAATCAGCATATCAAAGAACCAAAGAATTCAATATTTGATGAAATTAAACAAAAGTTTAATTTAGGACCCTTTGGTCCTCAATGTGGTATTATCTTATGAATAATGAAAAGCTCAACCGTTTACAAGTTCTTAAACAGGAGGGGGGTGGGGTGACCCTAGGGGACTCACCTTATATTTCATTTGATTTGTTTTATTGTCCCATACAAGAATATATATGTTTTCGGGGTGGGGATCTTGACCCTTAACAAGTTTTCAAAAAAAAAAAAGGGGTGGTGGTTTCCCCAGGGGACTTCCCCTCAATTTCATTTGATTTGATTTATTGTCCCATACAAGAATATATATGGTTTCGGGGTGGGGATCTTGACCAGTAACAAGTTCTCAAAAAGAAGGGGGTGGGGTGACCCCCATGGACTTCCCCTATATTTTCATTTGATTTGTGTTATTGTCCCATACAAGAATATATATGGTTTAGGGGTGGGGATCTTGACCGTTTACAAGTACTCAAACAGGAGGGGGTTGGGGTGACCCCAGGGGACTTGCCTTTTACTTCATTTGATTAGTTTTATTGTCCCATACAAGAATATATATGGTTTCAGGGTGGGGATTTTGACCATTTACAAGTTTTCAAAAAGAAGGGGGGTTGGGGTTACCCCAGGGGACTCCCCCTCAATTTCATTTGATTTGTTTTAATGTCCCATTCAAGAATATATATGGTTCAGGGGTGGGAATCTCGACCGTTTACAAGTTATCAAAAAGAAGGGGGTTGGGGTTACCCCCATGGACTTCCCCAATATTTCATTTGATTTTTTTTTTACCCATACAAGAATATATATGGTTCAGGGGTGGGGATCTTGACAGTTTACAAGTTCTCAAACAGGATGGGGTGGGGGTGACCCCAGGGGACTCGCCTTATATTTGATTTGATTTGTTTTATTGTCCCATACAAGAATATATATGGTTTAGGGGTGGGGATCTTGACCGTTTACAAGATAAAACTCAATTTATTTCCATGAACAAGTAACAAAACACCAAAATAATTCTCTAAAATTAGATATGACTTAACTACTCATAAATCTCTAAAAGTAGATATGATTTTATATCTATCAATTAAACACATCACTTTTCAAAACACATAACTCAAACTTATTTCAATAAACCAGTAAAAAACCAGCAAAATACTTCTGTAAAATCAGATATGATGTTATATCTATTTCCATATTATAATCAAATTTAATTAATAGTTGCTAATATTGTTTCTTTCATGTTTCAAAAAATAATACAGATCTGCAAATTATCTATCAATGTCAAAAACAAGTTCAGATTCAGCACTACAAAGAACCCTATATATATTTAATTTATGTTCAAATATAACACACACAAACTGATTAATTTTCCCAGGGGACCTGCCCTTTATTTCATATGATTTGTTTTTTTGTCCCATACAAGGATACATATGGTTTAGGGGCGGGTATCTCGACCATTTACAAGTTCTTAAACAGGAAGAAGGTGGGAATGACCCCAAGGAACTCACCTTTTATTTCATTTCATTTGTTTTATTGTAACATACAAGAATATATATGGTTTCAGGGTGGGGATCTTGACTGTTTACAAGTTTTCAAAAAAAAAGGGGTGGGGGTAACCCCAGGGGACTTCCCCTAAATTTCAATTGATTTGTTTTATTGTCCAATACAAGAATATATATGGTTTAGGGGTGGGGATCTCAACCGTTTACAAGTTTTCAAAAAGAAGGGGTTGAGATTTACCCCCTGTGGACTTCATCTATATTTCATTTGATTTGATATATTGTCCCATACAAGAATATTTATGGTTTCTGGGTGGGAATCTTGACCGTTTACAAGCTATCAAAAAGAAAGGGGTGGGGGTTACCCCAATGGACTTCCCCTATATTACATTTGATTTGTTTTATTGTCCCATACAAGAATATATATGGTTTAGGGGTGAGGGACCGTTTACAAGTTCTTAAACAGGAAAAAGGTGGGGTGACCCCAGGGGACTCGACTTTTATTTCATTTGATTTTTGTCGAGCCTTCGACTTTTGTCGAAAAAGCGAGACATAGCGATCCTACATTCCGTCGGCGTCAGCGTCGTCGTCGGCGGCGTCCACAAATATTCACTCTGTGGTTAAAGTTTTTGAAATTTTAATATCTTTCTTAAACTATCCTGGATTTCTACCAAACTTGGACAGAAGCTTGTTTATGATCATAAGATTATATTCAAAAGTAAATTTTGTGAAAAAAAAAATTCCTTTTTTTCCAAATTTTACTTATAAATGGACTTAGTTTTTCTGCCAGTTAACATTACATTCACTCTGTGGTTAAAGTTTTTAAAATTTTAACAACTTTCTTAAACTATCCTGGATTTCTACCAAACTTGGAAAGAAGCTTGTTTATGGTCATAAGATAGTATCCAGAAGTAAATTTTGTAAAAAAAAAATTCCATTTTTTCCGTATTTTACTTATAAGTGGACTTAGTTTTTCTGCCAGTTAACATTACATTCACTCTGTGGTTAAAGTTTTTAAAATTTTAACAACTTTCTTAAACTATCCTGGATTTGTACCACACTTGGACAGAAGCTTGTTTATGATCAAAAGCTAGTATCTAGAAGGAAATTTTGATAAAATTTTGTTCCATTTTTTCAGTATTTTACTTATAAATGGACTTAGTTTTTCTTCCAGTCAACATTACATACATTCTGCAGTTTAAGTTTTTAAAACATTTATTAGATTCATAAATTATCCTGGATTTTTACCAAACTTGGACAGAAGCTACTTACAATCAAAAGATAGTATAGAGAGGAAAATTTTATTATTTTTTTTTCTCATTTTTGTTGAGCCTGCGATTAACAGCAAAAGTAGGCGAGACACTGGGTTCCGCGGAACCCTTACGAATTTTTTTTATTGTAATATACAAGAAGAAAAATGGTTTCAGGGTGGGGATCTTGACTGCTTACAAGTTTTCAAAAAGAAGGGGGTGGGGTTTACCCTCATGGACTTCCTCTAAATTTTATTTGATTTGTTTTATTGTCAAATACAAGAATAAATATGGTTTAGGGGTGGGGATCTCAACCGTTTACAAGTTTTCAAACAGAAGGGGGTGGGGGGGTTACCACAATGGACTTCCCCTATATTTCATTGATTTCTTTTATTGTCCCATACAAAAATATATATGGTTTAGGGGTGGGGATCTCGACCGTTTACAAGTTCTCAAACAGACATGCTGGGAGTGACCCCAGGGGACTCACCTTTTATTTCATTTAATTTGTAACATACAAGAATATATATGGTTTCAGGGTGGGGAGCTTGCACATTTAGAAGTTTTAAAAAATAAATGTGGATAGTGTCCACATGTGGACACAGATGATGCCCCCGCTTGTATATCATATAGTTATAAAGGGACATAACTAAAGAACGGTAAAAGTGACGCTACCCAAATTTGAACTTGATTTTGTGGTAATAAGCATTGTGTGTAAGTCTCATAACATTTGGTTGAGGCTAACTTAAGTAGAGAACAGAAACTAAAAATTCAGCAATTTTTCTATTTGTAAACACGCATATCTCTAGAACGGTTGTGTATAAGTTTTATTTCATTTGGTTGAGACAAACTAAAAAATTCAGCAATTTCTATGTTTGTAAAGGGACATAACTCAAGAATGGTAGAAGTGTCGCCACCAAATTTCGTACTTAATCTGTATTATGTAGTAATAAGCATTGTGTATAAGTTTCATAACATTTGGTTGAGGCAAACTAAAGTAAGAAAACGGAAAAACAAAAAATTTGTACTTGATCTTAGTTTTGTGGTAATTAATATTGTGTATAGGTTTCATAATGTTTGGTTGGGGCAAACTTAGGTTGCAGAATGGAAACTAAAAATTTTGCAATCTTTCGATTTATAAAGGGGCATAACTCAATAATGGTTAAAGTGACACTACCAAAATTCAACTTGATCGGTGTTTTATCACTGGAAGTCAAAATTAAACATTGCATTGTATAAAGCATTGATTGTAGTTGATTCAACTATAATCATGGACAAAGGAAGATAACTCCAATTTTAAAAATAACTTGATATTTAGAAGAAAATAAAAATTTGGCAACTTTTCCATTTATAAAGTGGCATAACTCTAGAACGGTTAAAGTGACGCTACCAAAATTCAAACTTGATCTGTGTTTTGTGGTAATAAGCATTGTGTATAAGTTTCATAACATTTGGTTGAGGCAAACTTAAGTTAGAGAACGGAAACTAAACATTTTGCAATTTTTCCATTTATAAAGGGGCATAACTCTAGAACGGTTAAAGTGACACCACCAAAATTCAAACTTGATCTGTGTTTTGTAGTAATAAGCATCGTGTATAAGTTTCATAACATTTGGTTGAGGCAAACTTAAGTTACAGAACGGAAACTAAATATATTGCAATTTTTTCATTTATAAAGGGGCATAACTCTATAACGGTTTTAGGGACGCCACCAAAATTCAAACTTGATCTGTGTTTTGTGGTAATAAGCATTGTGTATAAGTTTCATAACATTTGGTTGAGGCAAACTCAAGTTAGAGAACGGAAACCAATTTTGGGACGTACGTACAGACGGACAAGGGTAAAACTTAATGCCCCCACCGCTACGGCGGGGGCATAAAAAAAGGAGGGTAGCTGTGAACCCGAGGACTATCCCAATATTTCATTTGATTTGTTTTATTGTCCCATACAAGAATATATATGGTTTAGTAGTAGGTATCTCAACCGTTTACAAGATAAAAGCACATTATCAAATTGAAGGGGGTAGGGGTAAGAATATATATGATTAACGGACACTTAATTATCTACAAAATGTCTAATAATGAACAGTAAATTCCAAACTTCATTTATACAGTAATACTAGTAAGTTTCAAACTGTATATATACAGTCCTACAGATCTTATCAGAAAACAGAAAATTTTCAAATAATTCTGTCACTCCAATGATTATCATATGCTAAAATATTTCCAAGATCTAATTAATAATGAAAATAAATCATTATCATATGCTGAAATATTTATAATATCTAATTGAACAGAACTATGGTTGTTTAACATAGTACTCTAACATAATTAACTAGAGGCTCTCAAGAGCCTGTGTCGCTCACCTGACTCTACTTTGGTTTTAGAAATCATGTAAAGATAGATAAAAATCATAACAGATACCCAAATAATGATTGAGGCCAAATTTGGTTTAATATTGGTCCCGTTATTTAATAAAATATCCTGGTGGCCATCTTGAACAGTAAATCGGCAACAAAGTAGCAACACTTGGTCAGCACCTCATAAGGAACATTCATGCAAAGTTTGGTTTCATTCCATTCAGTGGTACTCTAAAAGAAGACATTTGTATGTATTTCCCATAGGGTCCTATGTTAAACTAAGTCCCCCCCCCCTGGGTGCCATCTTGGATGATGGACTGATTGCTAAGTAACAACACTTGGTCAGCACCTCATAAGGAACATTCATGCCATGTTTGGTTTCATTCAATTCAGTGGTTCTCTAAAAGAAGACATTTGTATGTATTTCCCATAAGGTCCTATGTTAAACTAAGTCCCCCGCTAGCGGCCATCTTGGATGATGGACCGACTGCAAAGTAACAACACTTGGTCAGCACCTCATAAGGAGCATTAATGCCATGTTTTGTTTCATTCCATTCAGTGGTTCTCTAAAAGAAGACATTTGTATGTATTTCCCATAGGGTCCTATGTTAAACTAAGTCCCCTGCTGGCAGCCATCTTGGAAGATGGACTGACTGCAAAGTAACAACACTTAGTCAGCACCCCATAAGGAACATTCATGCCATGTTTGGTTTCATTCCATTCACTGGTTCTCTAAAAGAAGACATTTGTATGTATTTCCCATAGGGTCCTATGTTAAACTAAGTCCCCTGCTGGCAGCCATCTTGGAAGATGGACTGACTGCAAAGTAACAACACTTAGTCAGCACCCCATAAGGAACATTCATGCCATGTTTGGTTTCATTCCATTCACTGGTTCTCTAAAAGAAGACATTTGTATGTATTTCCCATAGGGTCCTATGTTAAACTAAGTCCCCCGCTAGCGGCCATCTTGGATGATGGATCGGCTTCAAAGTAACAACACTTGGTCAGCACCTCATAAGGAACATTCATGCCATGTTTGGTTTCATTCCATTCAGTGGTTCTCTAGAAGAAGTTCAAAATGTAAAAAGTTAATGACGACGACGGACGCCAAGTGATGAGAAAAGCTCACTTGGCCCTTTGAGCCAGGTGAGCTAATAATGTAATAATCTTCAAAATGTCTAATGATATAGCTTATAATCATTAGTATGATTACCACTTAGGAAATAGATAATTTTCAAATAAATCTGTCACTCCAAATTTTATTCTGAGATAAGACAAATCATAACATAATAACAACAGTAAAATATTTAAAAATTCTACTTTTGGATATTAAAAATGGCGATAACTCACAAAGGAGATATACTAAAATCTTGAAAATTAATAGAGACCTTCATAAAGTACCAGGAAACAACATATTTAAATTTGAAAAAAATTTGTTAAAGCTTTTCATGTTATTGTGCAGACACTGTTTGGCAGCCGCCAAATCGCCCAGCCGCCCGCCGTATATCATCACTTTAATAACCGATATTTCCTTCGAAAATCCGGTTAAAAATCACCCAAGACAATAACCAAACAAGAAATATAGAAAAATCCATCCATACATTATTTTGCCATGTTAAAATGGTTCACTAGTTTCAGACCAGAAGACAAAAGTTAAAAGAAAGAAAGACAAGATGACTGTATCCTTCTTTTCCACATTTAAAAGGGGATTATTTTGTTCCCCATTTTAAGCGATATTTTAAGATAATTTTTTCAGAATTTTTTTTTCTACAAACAGCAGATGTCCTCTTCGACAGCACCTGGGGTCTAATTAGTCCATGCAAAATTGAATTCCTACCATTAACAATGCTTAATGTTTAAACCTTCTGAAAGCAACTGATTACTTATGAATTGTTTATTTTTTTTACCTAAATTCATTTTTTAGAATTCAATAAGTAAGGATTTTTCAGATAATAATATACCATATAAATTTTGAAGACCAGATACTTACTTTTGACAACTTCAACATCATCTAAGCCTACCCTGACCCATACTTTCTGTTTGATATTTTCTGCAAAATCCTGTCCAGTTGTTGATTTCCTGAATAAAAAAAAAATAATATTATCAAAAGTTAGTCTGCATATTTCATTTGTGACATCATCTGTTTAGAGTGCCTGCTTTCTCTATTGTCTTGTTGCAAATTTGAAAATAAAATAACTTGTGCCTTTAGAAATTGATTTTATCCATAATTATATTTTGTACTTGTTGCATCAATTTCAAATGAGCTTCACCTCTTTTCATTTTAAACTACAGGCACCATTTTTGGAAGCACACAAACAAAAGTACAGACATGAAAGCATTAAATACTAAACAGAAGTCAATTTCCAGTATTAACATATTGGCAAGAATCACGTTTTGGGATTCTTTTTTACAGTTAAAGGATACTTTCTATGATGATAGGACTCGTGTAACCAGGGTTTGTCCTGTGGGATGCACAGGTTTATGATATGGCATGTCCATACAGAAAAAGACCGACCAGGACCTGTATGCACCTTGATGAGAACTGTGGGTAGGGGGTATACTTCCTGTTGTTGCATATATCACATGATATGTATATTATTGAATTAGATTTTTTTAAACAATAAATTGCTTCGCTGAGCGCAGATGGATACGACTGCAGAGGTCCAACCCTGAACAGTTGGGGCAAAAATGGCCACAATATTCGTGCTTGATACAGGTCTGAATTTGGGATTGAAATTAAATGTTTGACACATAATAGGTTTCTGACACAGAATAACTGTAGTCAAAGAAGTTAGAATTAGTTATATGATTTGAATTTATATTCAATTTTTTACTTTTGTGCAATTCACTATGCTGTTGCGAATTCCCCCCAACCCCCAACCCCCAAAAAAAAAATTTACCCCCTCCTTTTTTTTTTGCTTTTGTGCAATACACAATGCTATTGCAAATTGCCCCCCCCCCCAAAAAAAAAAATTCACCCCCTTTTTTTTTGGCAAAATTTAACACTTTCACCTATGTCAGTTTTGCTCTTACTGCTTTAGTTTTTGAGATGAAAGCCAAAAACTTCATTTGACCCCTATGTTCTATTTTTAGAAACTGCTCCCATGTTTTTGAATGGATCAAATCCCTGTATACAATCTATAAACTAGATACATTAGGAACATTCAAAGTTTTTAAGTATTTGGCCAAGTAGTTTCAGAGAAGAAGATTTTTTAAAAAGTAATTAGACTTTCACAATAAATGTAAAAAAAAAACGTTTTAAGGGCAATAACTCCTCAAGGGGTCAATTGACTATTCTAATCATGTTGACTTATTTGTAGATCTTACTTAGCTGAAATGTATTGCCATTTATACTTTCTCTCTATCTATTATAATATTAAAGAAAATAACCAAAAACAGTAAAATTTAATAAAAATAAACTATTTCCAACAGTAACCCAACAATGGGTTGTCGAACTTGTCTGAAAATTTCATAACAGAAAGATCATGACCCATTTATCACTTTAACTCCCTTTCACTTTTGCTCTAACTGCTGTAGTTTTTGAGATATAAGCCAACAAGAGTGCACACGCTGAAATGTCTCGCCTTCTTTAATAATCATTGATATTATGTTGATAGTCCTAAATATAAAGCTTTATTACAACTGTCACATAAACTTAACATTAACCAAGTAAACTAAACATTAACCAATGAACCATGAAAATGAGGTGAAGGTCAGATGAACCATGCTAGGCAGGCATGTACAGCTAACAATTCTTCCATACAACAAATATAGTTGACCTATTGCTTATAGTTTAAGAAAAACAGACCAAAACACAAAAACTTAACACTGAGCAATGAACCTTGAAAATGAGGTCAAGGTCAAATAAAACCTGCGTGACTGACAAATAGATCATAAAATATTTCCATACACCAAATATAGTTGAACTATTGCATATAGTATTAGAAAAAAAGACCAAAACTCAAAAACTTCACTTTGACCACTGAACCATGAAAATGAGGTCAAGGTCAGATGACACCTGCCCGCTAGACATGTACACCTTACAATCATTCCATACACCAAATATAGTAGACCTATTGCATACAATATAAGAAAAACAGACCAAAACACAAAAACTTAACTGTATCCACTGAACCATGAAAATGAGGTCAAGGTCAGATGACACCTGCCAGTTGGACATGTACACCTTACAGTCCTTCTATACACCGAATATACTAGACCTATTGCTTATAGTATCTGAGATATGGACTTGACCACCAAAACTTAACCTTGTTCACTGATCCATGAAATGAGGTTGAGGTCAAGTGAAAACTGTCTGACAGGCATGAGGACCTTGCAAGGTACGCACATACCAAATATAGTTATCCTATTACTTATAATAAGAGAGAATTTAACATTACAAAAAATCTTAACTTTTTTTTCAAGTAGTCACTGAACCATGAAAATGAGGTCAAGGACATTGGACATGTGACTGACGGAAACTTCGTAACATGAAGTATCCATATACAAAGTATGAAGCATCCAGACCTTCCACCTTCTAAAATATAAAGCTTTTAAGAAGTTAGCTAACGCCGCCGCCGCCACCGCCGGATCACTATCCCTATGTCGAGCTTTCTGCGACAAAAGTCGCAGGCTCGACAGAAACTGCTTTTGTCCCCTATGTTCTATTTTTAGCCATGGCAGCCATGTTTGTTGATGGATCAAAACTTCAGATACACTTTTTAAACTAGATACCCTAAGGAACATTCAGTTAAAGTTTGAAGGTATTTGGCTCAGTAGTTTCAGAGGAGAAGATTCTTGAAATAGTTTATGACGACGACGACGGACCAAGACAGAAGACGACAGACAACGACAGACGCTAAGTGATGGCATAAGTTCACATGGCCCTTCGGACCAGGTGAGCTAAAAATGGAAAGTGCTTGTCTAAATCAAGCTGCTTACCAAACAAGCAGTTAATTTGTTAATGTTTTTAGTATTAACTGAGATTAGTGTGAAGACATTGTTCAATGGACATAATAGGTGATTGCAATATAAAATAAACTGTTATCACAGAGATATGTCTCGCCTTTTTGTAATTTTGATAATGCAAATGTTGAAATTAAAATAGCAATACTTTAACATGTAAGTTATGCAAATATTCAAAGTCAATGAACCATGACTGAAGGTACATGGCTAAACAATCTCCATGGAATGAGATGTGCCAATGCTAATACAACTACATACCAAATACCATTGACTTATTATAAGTCGTTCCCTTTAAACAAACCTAAACACAAACATTAACTTGTAAACTATGTAAAAGTTTAAAAGTCAATGAACCATGATCAGGGGTGGGGCTATATAATCTCCATGGAAACGATGCTTGCAAATGCCAATAAATTTGCATACCAAATATCATTGACTTAACATTAGCAGTTCATCTTAAACTGATCTAATCACAAACTAATACATGTAAACTAAGCAAAAGTTTCAAAGTAAATAGACCATGACTGAGGGGGCAGGGCCAAATATTCTCCATGGAAATGAGATGTGCTAATGCTTATACAACTGAACACCAATTAACATTGGCCTACCACTAATGGTTCCCCTTGAACTGACCTAATCACAAACTAATACATGTTAACTTAGCAAAATTTTCAAAGTCTATAGACCATGACTAAGGGGGCGGAGCCAAATAATCTCCATGGAAATGAGATATGCCAATGCTTATACAACTGCATACCAAATATTATTGACCTACCACTAGTGGTTCCCCATAAATTGACCTAATCACAAACTAATACATGTAAACTATGAAAAGTTTCAAAGTCAATAGACCTTGACTGAGGGGGGCAGGGCCAAATAATCTCCATGGTAATGAGATGTGCCAATGCTTATACAACTGCATACCAAATATCATTGACCTACCACTAGTGGTTCCCCATAAATTGACCTAATCACAAACTTATACATGTAAACTATGAAAAGTTTCAAAGTCAATAGACCTTGACTGAGGGGGGCGGGGCCAAATAATCTCCAAGGTAATGAGATGTGCCAATGCTAATACAACTGCATACCAAATATCATTGACCTACCACTAGTGGTTCACCATGAATCACAAACTAATACATTGTTGACGCCGTCGCCGGAAACAGCATACCTATGTCTCGCTTTTTGACTCCGTCAAGGCGAGACAAAAACTGAAAAAAAATCAACATGATCATTTCTTTTGACATTTACTTTAATCCATCCTGTCACTGATATACTTTAATATAAAAGTGTCCTGCATATTAATGTGGAAACTTACAGTATAATTGTTTTCCTCGGAACAGTGCCACTTCTTCTTTTGACACTACTGATTATAATTAAATCAGAAAATGTCCAAACGCAACTTTGGTCCTTTTTACTCTGTAAATAATAAACAAAATCTGTAAAAGAACTGTTCTTACATCAAAATATCATTTGTTCCACAATTTGTTTGATCTGCATAAATCATTATACTCTATAAAACATCAAATAATCTTCTCATTTCATTTTCAAAGATTATCAAATTCCTAAAGGGATATTAAAATTGATCATGAAAGAACTGAGAGAGAAATGCCATTTCTGAAGCAGATACAATTTTAACTCACAAATATAATTTATATAGACTAGATACTGGTCAATTGGCAGCATCATTAGAGACTTTTCAATGGCACAAAATGACTACCTCAACACTATTGCTCATTTGTTTATTAAATAAATGGGGAATGTGTCCATGGGACACAGATGATGCCCCCACTTGCATATAATGTTATAAAGGACCATAACTCAAGAACGGTAAAAGTGACGCTACCCAAATTTGTACTTGATCTGAGTTTTATGGTAATATGCATTGTGTACAAGTTTCATAACATTTGGTTGAGGCAAACTTAAGAGAATGGAAACGAAAAAAATCAGCATTTTTTTCATTTGTAAAGGGGCATAACTCTAGAACAGTACAAGTGACACCACCAAAATTGTAACTTGATCTGTGTTTTGTGGTAATAAACATTGTGCATAAGTTTCATAAGATTTGGTTGAGGCAAACTAAAGTTAGAGAACGGAAACGAAAAATTCAGCAATTTTTCCATTGGAAAAGGGGCATAGCTCTAGAATGGTAAAAGTGAATCCACCAACATTCAAACTTGATCTGTGTTTTGTGGTAATAATTATGCATTGTGTATAAGATTCATAACATTTGGTTGAGGCAATTTAAAGTGAGAGAAAAGAAACGAAAAATTCAGCAATTTTTCCATTTGTAAAGGGGCATAACTCTAGAACAGTGAAAGTGCTCCACCAAAATTCAAATTTGATCTGTGTTTTGTGGTAATAAGCATTATTTATAAGTTTCATAACATTTAATTTGGTTGTGGCAAACTAAAGTCAGAGAACAGAAACCAATTTTGGGACGTACAGACGGACAAAGGTAAAAATTAATGCCCCCTTCGCTACAGCGGGGCATAAAAATAGTTTTTCTACCTTTGTAGTGAATACTTCAAAAACAAGCATGATAAAAAGAAATGTCAATGTAGCTGTATACTTACAATTATCTGTACCATATCATGTCTGATGTATTGCCTGTCTGGAGACACAAGCTACAATACAAAATAACATCAGTAACTTTAAAATATCAATTAAATTGCTGTTGTTTGTGTTGTTATGAATTTTTTTTGTTTGTTATTTTGTTGAGAACTAAATAATAACAGATGTTGCAGAAACCTCAATCTTTACATACCCTAGGGTTCACTAACCAGAAACCTCAACCTTTACATACCTTAGGGATCACTAACCAGAAACCTCAATCTTTACATACCCTAGGGTTCACTAACCAGAAACCTCAATCTTTACATACCTTAGGGATCACTAACCAGAAACCTCAATCTTTACATACCCTAGGGTTCACTAACCAGAAACCTCAATCTTTACATACCTTAGGGATCACTAACCAGAAACCTCAACCTTTACATACCTTAGGGATCACTAACCAGAAACCTCAATCTTTACATACCCTAGGGTTCACTAACCAGAAACCTCAACCTTTACATACCTTAGGGATCACTAACCAGAAACCTCAATCTTTACATACCCTAGGGTTCACTAACCAGAAACCTCAATCTTTACATACCTTAGGGATCACTAACCAGAAACCTCAATCTTTACATACCTTAGGGATCACTAACCAGAAACCTCAATCTTTACATACCCTAGGGTTCACTAACCAGAAACCTCAACCTTTACATACCTTAGGGATCACTAACCAGAAACCTCAATCTTTACATACCCTAGGGTTCACTAACCAGAAACCTCAATCTTTACATACCTTAGGGATCACTAACCAGAAACCTCAATCTTTACATACCCTAGGGTTCACTAACCAGAAACCTCAATCTTTACATACCTTAGGCATGTTAGGGATCACTAACCAGAAATCTCAACCTTTACATACCTTAGGGATCACTAACCAGAAACCTCAATCTTTACATACCCTAGGGTTCACTAACCAGAAACCTCAACCTTTACATACCTTAGGGATCACTAACCAGAAACCTCAATCTTTACATACCCTAGGGTTCACTAACCAGAAACCTCAATCTTTACATACCCTAGGGTTCACTAACCAGAAACCTCAATCTTTACATACCCTAGGGTTCACTAACCAGAAACCTCAATCTTTACATACCTTAGGGATCACTAACCAGAAACCTCAACCTTTACATACCTTAGGGATCACTAACCAGAAACCTCAATCTTTACATACCCTAGGGTTCACTAACCAGAAACCTCAATCTTTACATACCCTAGGGTTCACTAACCAGAAACCTCAACCTTTACATACCCTAGGGTTCACTAACCAGAAACCTCAATCTTTACATACCTTATAAGGGATCACTAACCAGAAACCTCAACCTTTACATACCTTAGGGATCACTAACCAGAAACCTCAATCTTTACATACCCTAGGGTTCACTAACCAGAAACCTCAATCTTTACATACCTTAGGGATCACTAACCAGAAACCTCACAGTAAATTAAAGAATATCCGTAAGTTTATTTTTGCAAAACTTTTCTGCAGATGATACTTGAATGACATAATTATTCATATCTATTGAATGCTTAAATTTGATAGAGTAATGCATAAAACAAACATTATATATAGCAGGGAGATGATCTATGTGATGATCTAAGTCTTGGTGAACTGTAATTTCAAAGTAATTTTCATGAATTTTTATGATTTTTTCACCAAATCATAAATGATACCAAATTCGACCGTGTATTTCCACAGTCTTTTACGCCACAGCTAAAATTCCAGGCAGGGGTGCAATTAATACTGCAAGCAAAACATAAGAGAAAAACTTATTTTGCTATGTTTGTCTACGTTCCACCATGTTTGTTATTGATATTGTAGAGGGCGCCTTTACTTCTTTCCAAAAACTCCATTAATTTAGTTTTAGATAAAGGTCCTTAAAATATTAATGTATTGAATAAATTTAACACAATTTTACTAAAGAAGGGCACTGTTTTACTTTCAAATTCCTATTCTTTTGTAACATCTACTCTCACTGTATTTGTTTGTGATTTACAAATTCTTTTCTTATTTCCTGTTAATGACAAACACAACTTATCCAATTGTTTTTATGTGATTTTAGCTTCTTCTAACCCTAATGAAGTGTTCTAGAATTATTTACAAACATTTTTAACATCTACTTGATGATGGAAAACTGTTTTTTTACATGAAATACCACAAACAATCACACATGATTTGAAATTACACTAGAGGTTTTTAACAAGTGGCAAACATTTCTCTGAGTTCAAGTGGCAAAAAAGAGTGTGCAGGCAATGTACCAATATGGATTATACACGAACTATTATATTGCAATAAATATCTTACATCAGTTAGTAGCAAAAGCTCTAATCTTTTCAGCGAGTCTTGGCAATCTTCTTCCTGGCGATTCTCATCCAATGTTCCAAGTTTAATAGCAAAGTTATGAAGAACTCTGTCAGCTTCTTTTAATAAATCATAATCAGGATGACTAGATGGAGTATTCTCTATTAATCTCTGTCAAAAAGAATAACTTAACTAATATGTATTATTGTATATCCTTCACTACTGATATGAGATATCCCAATCAATCTGTTTAAGTTTTTTCGATTCTGAACTGATCAATTTTTTTATGTGAATAAAAGAACAGAGTTCCAACATCCCCTGCATTGCACATATTAATCTATCCAAGGTACAAGGGCAATAACTAAAAAATACACCTTTTTTTGTTCTTTAAAATTGTTCATAAATATCTTAGAGAAATGAATGCTTCAGAGCAAATTCAATGTGATTTCCAATATAATTAATATTTCCAAGGGGCATAACTCGTTAAAACTATTTGATCAGCACTTATTTTCAAAAGTGTCAAAGACATTGCTGATATAAACCTTTGATAGAAATTTCATAAAATATTGGCAAGAATTGTACACATGAGAGCTCTAATGATGCAATATTCCATATAATTAATATTTCCAATTTATAAAAATAATTGATCGGCACTGATTTTCGAACTCGTCTGAGATATTGCTGATATAAACCAAGGATATAAGTTTATAAAAATCTGGTAAAAATTGTACATGTGAGAGCACTAACAAGACCAGACAGACAGACAAGACACCTGGGGTTTCTATGTTCCCCCGTAACACGTTGCGTGGGGGACAAAAATGGGTAAAGGTTGAAAAGTTACAGCTCAAAATATCTGTGTGTTAACCAGAACTTTCATACAAGTCAATATTTCTTCCTTGAAACCATGGCCCTATTGGTTCATGTGCACAAACTGGAGTCTAAGTGGTTAGTGTAAACAATAATTCATTTTGAAAATAATAACATAAACATTTTTATTAGGATTGGAAAACTAGTGAATTTTCACTTTTACAAATTCCTCTCATAGAATAGTTGTGAATAAGATTAACCCTCTTCATTTTCTAAGTCAAGATCATATTGTCATGATATTAATGAGTTAATTACATTAGAGGTACCAATTTTACTGCACCAGATGCACATTTCAAAGAATCTGCAGTGATGTTCTAGGCCAAAATATTTGATAATCCAAAACATAATACAAATTTGAATTCCTAATAAAACCAAAAAAGTCCAAAAGTAAAGCCAGATCCTGAAAATGAATCAGAGCTATGCATGAGGGAGATACATTCCTCTATTGCTAAAATTATTTAGCTGCAAACCAGACAGTTGAAACACAAAAAACAAAATCCAAAAATATTGTTTGATTCTGATTTGTCAGGTGGATAGGTAAATATCAGCTGCCAGAAAAGCAATATAACAAATAGATATATATTTAATAATAGTACGGAAGCACATGTATATGTTTTGGTAAAACACGTGTGTTTGTTTACATCAACACATGTTTTTAGAATACCTGTAATGTTTACAATGTATTCCATTGGATGAAATTCGTCGCATTGCGAATTTAAAACAGGTATTCTATGTATCGTATGTTTTTGGCTCGTGTTTCTCGTGCTTGCTGTTTGATATAAATTAAATGTAATTTATAATGTTATTATTCGAAGTTCTGCCTTACGCTGAGTAGCATACGCCGTACTACTGCCTTGCCTGTATTAACCATGACAGACCACCATTCCGAAGACGAAGACGAATTACTACTACACGAGTCTACAACTCCTGTCGTTCTTAACAGAGAAGCTGCATTTCCTAGTTTGCCTATAACAGTACCGTCGACAGCAACCCAGCAAACAGCGCCACAGCAACAAATAAGTGACAGCACTTTTCAACTGTTTACGTCGTACTTCGATTCTAAAATATCTGCATTAAAGAACGAGTTAGTGTCGGGCAACGACTCCTTAGCCACTAAGTTGAAAAAGGAAGCGTCCGTGAAACTAAAGAGTGAAGGTAATCAAATCCAATTTTCTTTCAATTCCGAAGTCCTTGCTGACCTACATAAGCTGCAAAAACGTTTTTCGAAGGAAGATTTTGTTTCTATAAATTTAATTTCTGGACTTATCTTAAAGTTGAACAAAAGAAATAAGCTCATCAGAATAGCCAATAAATCTCCTGCTGGTTGGACCACAGTTCGCGAGTACGAGAGTGACGAAATAGCATCAGATTCAGATGACGAGAAAAGACTCTGACAAGCTGAAAGCAGAGCTCTCAAAACCATCAAGGAGAAGAAAAGTCGTACTAAACCTTACGCTAAGCCTTCAGCTACTGTTTCCAGACCTCCTACTAATACTGCAGATATGCCTCTTCAACAGTACAACCAGCCGCCCTTTCGGAGGAACAGTCGCCAAGAGGCGACTTCCTATGACATGTGTTATGAATGCCACCAATTTGGACACTGGAGGACAAACTGTCCCAATAGAAGCAGCAAGCAATTTACACCAAGGAACAACCCAGCAACATAAGATAAAAGATAAGTTTCTTAATTTAGTAGATGAATATTTGTTGCATGGGCACATGAATATACTTTTCGAACATGTTAAGTATTTTGATAAAGTTGATTTTTCCAAATTCGCCAAAGGCGTCAAAAGTAGTTTATCTAAAAATGTAGCTTTTTGGGAGCACATTGGAGCAAGCAAATTTATAATTAATACTATAAAATCAGGTTATATGATTCCTTTTGTGAGTTTACCATCTCCTATGAAATTCCGCAATAATAAATCTGCAGTTGATAATACTGATTTTGTAAACGAAGCTGTTCTCGAACTTTCGAAAAACGGATGCGTACACGAAGTACCATTACAGCCTTTTGTAGTAAATCCATTAAGTGTTGCCATTCAAAAGTCCGGGAAAAAGAGATTGATATTAGATCTATCTGAATTGAATTTATACGTTTTGAAAAATAAAATAAAATTCGAAGATTGGAAAGTTGCTCAACAATTTTTTAAAAAAGATCTATACCTAATTAAATTTGATTTAAAATCTGGATATTTTCATTTAGACATCTGCAAAGAGCAACATACATATTTAGGGTTCTCTTGGAATGGAAAGTTTTATTGCTTTTCAGTTTTAGCTTTTGGTTTGAGTTCAGCGCCTTACATTTTTACAAAATGTTTACGACCTGTGGTTAAATACTGGCGTGAAAACGGTGTAGATATAGTGCTTTATCTAGATGATGGTTTAGATATGTCAGAAGGGTATTTAGAATGTCAAAATATATCTGAATTCGTAAAGTCCTCATTGGAATTAGCTGGATTTTTGATAAATGAACAAAAATCTGTTTTTGATCCAGTTCAACGCTTGGAATGGTTAGGATTAATATGGGATTCAAAAAGCTTTAGTTTAGCAGTGTCTGAACGTAGATTAAATGATGCAAAAGAATCGCTTGACAATATTTTGAATAAATTTCCCATTATAAGTGCTCGTCAGTTAGCACAATTCACAGGTAGAATTATTTCTATGTCTCCAGTTATGGGCAATGTCACAAGCCTAATGACAAGGCATTTATATTTTGCAATTGAGAACAGAAAATCATGGGATGGTAATTTAAATATTGCTTACACTGAGTGTGTATTAGCAGAGTTGAGATTTTGGTCAGACAGTTTGACAAATCTTAATCAGAAGAATTTTGTGAATGACACCTTACCAAACATAGTGGTGTATTCAGATGCTAGTAATGTAGCCGCAGGTGCTTTTACTGTAGAGTTGAATGAAAAAGTTTTTCATTCCACATGGAGCGAATATGAGAAAAACATGAGTTCGACCTGGCGAGAATTAAGGGCTATTCAATTAGCTTTGTATTCATTTAAATCTGTTTTAAAAAACAGTACTGTCAAATGGCACACCGATAATCAAAACTGTGTAAAAATAATCAATAGAGGTAGCACCAAGATGCATTTACAGTGTTTTGCATATGACATTTTTAAATTTTGTTCGAAGGAAGGAGTCATTGTACATCCAATATGGGTACCCAGATCAGAAAATTGTAGAGCTGATTTTTTGTCTAAAATGATAGATATAGATGACTGGCAAACATCTCCGGAGTTTTTTGAATTCATGGATAATTTATGGGGTCCTTATACTGTTGATAGATTTGCCAATTTTGCTAATACAAAATTGAAGCGATTTAATTCAAAATTTTGGAATCCCGGGAGTGAAGCTATTGATGCTTTTACACAAAATTGGAAAAATGAAAATAATTGGATAGTCCCTCCAATTGATTTAGTTACTAAAAGTATAAATCATTTAGTACTCTGTAAAGCCGAAGGTACCCTGATAGTACCAAAATGGCCGTCTTCATCGTTTTGGACTTTATTATTTAGAAGAAACATGGAATTTCGTCATAATGTATTGGAAGTAATTGAATTTTCCAGTGAACAACGCATATTTCTTCAAGGGAACAACAAGAATTCCATTTTTGGCTCTAAGAATTTTAATTCTGATATTTTAGCTGTTAGGCTAAGAACAATGTAGATAACTGTTTTTGTATTACTGTGACATAGACATGACACATGTTTACAAGGCTATAGAAATGATAGCGAGGTCTTTTTTAGAAATCTGACAAGGCTATAGTACGGAGCAAGGTCAGTAATGATTATATATTAAACGCATTTGTCATGTATTATATACTTTTTTATTTACTATCTGTTTGAATTTTTACATTTTTCAGATATTTTCAGCGTTTGTAGGTGGTCATCAGAAATTCTTTCACCACACCAGCCATTACAAAATTTAGCAAAGTGTCTTCCAGAATTTTGTCTTCACTCTAGAGCTGAAAGCACTCGGAAGAAGTACAAGTACGCCTTTAACAATTTTTGTAGATGGTGTAATTCATTTAATCTTAATTCTTTACCAGCATCAGACTATGATGTTTCGTTATACCTGATTCATTTATGTAAAAAACACAAATCCGCATCTATAGTTGAAGGAGCTTACTATGCAATTAGTTGGTCACATAAACTAGCTGGATTTGCCGATCCTTGTAATTCTTTTTTATGTACATCTATTAAAGAAGGAGTTCATAGGTCAATCGGGCATTACATTGTAAAAAAGAAAGAGCCTATTACACCTGAAATTCTGTACCAGATTGTACAAAAATACGGTAACAAATTCAGTACTTTAAATCATAGAAGAATCGCCTGTATGTGTCTTACAAGTTATGCAGGATTTTTAAGATTTTCCGAACTTGTTAATTTGAAAAGATCCGATTTACAGTTTTATCCTACTTATATGTCTTTATTTATCGAAAAAAGTAAGACTGACCAACACAGAGAAGGTAGTAGAGTGTTGATTTCGAAGACTAGTTCTATGACATGTCCGGTATCTATGTTACACACATATTTATCACAAGCTAACATAGCAATCGATTCTAACGAATTCATTTTTAGAGCAGTAACTTTTCGTAAGAAAACAAACACTTATGTTTTAAGAGGAATTACTCCTCTATCTTATACAAGGGCTAGAGAGTTGTTGTTAGACGCTCTTGGATCTTTAGGTCTAGAAAAATCTAATTTTGGTTTACACAGTTTGAGAGCAGGTGGTGCGACGGCTGCAGCCTCTGCTGGTATAAATGACAGGTTATTCAAGAAACATGGGAGATGGGCATCTGAAACTGCAAAAGATGGGTATGTTCAGGAAAACATATCAGAAAAATTAACAGTTTCTAAAAACCTTGGCATATGACCCTCCCCCTTTTCTTTCTTTGTTACTTTCGAAAGTATGCTACCCTCACAAGGAGAGCTCATTTCTGATACATGTGTTGAGTTTTATTGCATAAATAATTTATGTTCGTTTAAGTCTGGCGAATTAGAACATAAATATATTTAATAATAGTACGGAAGCACATGTATATGTTTTGGTAAAACACGTGTGTTTGTTTACATCAACACATGTTTTTAGAATACCTGTAATGTTTACAATGTATTCCATTGGATGAAATTCGTAGCATTGCGAATTCAAAACAGGTATTCTATGTATCGTATGATTTTGGCTTGTGTTTCTCGTGCTTGCTGTTTGATATAAATTAAATGTAATTTATAATGTTATTATTCGAAGTTCTGCCTTACGCTGAGTAGCATACGCCGTACTACTGCCTTGCCTGTATTAAGCCCCCCCCCCCCCCCCTCACCCCCCACCATCATCAAGACCATCTACTGTTTTTATGTGGAAAGTAATGTTTTACTTATAATGATTTATTTAAGTTGTATTTCTTGTTTTGTAGATTGGTGTATATTTGTATGTATTAATGGTTGGCTGACTGTGATCGAGTAGATTGGTGTATATTTGTATGTATTAATGGTTGGCTGACTGTGATCGAGTAGATTGGTGTATATTTGTATGTATTAATGGTTGGCTGACTGTGATCGAGTAGATTGGTGTATATTTGTATGTATTAATGGTTGGCTGACTGTGATCGAGTAGATTGGTGTATATTTGTATGTATTAATGGTTGGCTGACTGTGATCGAGTAGATTGGTGTATATTTGTATGTATTAATGGTTGGCTGACTGTGATCGAGCCTGTATGACTGTTTATATACCTAATTAATAACGACTGAGATTAAGCCGTAATGTGCTTAAAATGAACTTTGAAACGAACTGTTTGATTTATATTATACATTGGTTAATAAAAAGTATGCTACCCTCACAAGGAGAGCTCATTTCTGATACATGTGTTGAGTTTTATTGCATAAATAATTTATGTTCGTTTAAGTCTGGCGCATTAGACCATAATTGCTATAATTGCTCTGATGACAGGGTATTAATTTGTTGCTTGTTTATACATTAATTGCTGCTGAAATCATTTTCTTAACCATAAAAGTGAACATGTGGTTAGGAAAATAGTCCAGCCAAAAAGATAATGCAAAGCTAAATTTTTTTTTCGAATTCATTTGAAAATTGTGCTGGTCCAGTTCTATTACATAGTGAAAGAAAAGGAAGACAAGTCTGTAAATTATGACCGTTTTGGAAACACTGGTAAAAGGCAGCACTCATACCTCTGGAGGCCTCAAAATACTTGCTAGTTATTCTTTTATAAGAAAATATAAAAGGGGACACAGATGATGCCCCCGCTTGCATATAACATTATAAAGGGACATAACTCAAGAACAGTGAAAGTGAAGCTACCCAAATTTGTACTTGATCTGAGTATTGTGGTAATAAGCATTGTGTATAAGTTTCATAACATTTGGTTGAGGCAAACTTAAGTTAGAGAACGGAAACGAAAAAATTCAGCAATTTTTCCATTTGTAAAGGGGCACAACTCTAGAAGGGTGAAAGTGACGCCACCAAAATTCAAACTTGATCTGTGTTTTGTGGTAATCAGCATTGTGAATAAGTTTCACAACATTTGGTTGAGGCAAACTAAAAGTTCGAGAATGGAAACGAAAAATTCAGCAATTTTACCACTTGTAAAGGGGCATTACTCTAGAACGGTAAAAGTGACGCCACCAACATTCAAACTTGATCTGTGTTTTGTGGTAATAAGCATTGTGTATAAGTTTCATAATATTTGGTTGAGGCAAACTAAAGTAAGAGAACGGAAACAAAAAATTCAGCAATTTTTCCCATTTGTAAAGGGGCATAACTCTAGAAAGGTAAAAGTGATACTGATCTGAATGAGTAATTCATATCTTGGGATTCTTTGCACTGGGTCTAACAATTGTACTATTCAAACCTGAATGAGTAATTCATATGTTGGGATTCTTTGCACTGGTCTAACAATTGTACTATTTAAACCTGAATGAGTAATTCATATGTTGGGATTCTTTGTACATGTCTAACAATTAAATTTCACAAACCTGAATGAGTAATTCATATCTTGGGATTCTTTGCACTGGTCTAACAATTAAATCCTTCATTGTCAGTTTACTTCCACTGTCTCTGTGACATTGCTGTAAAAGAAAAATAAAGACATCAACTACTTAATCTACATGCAAGCTCTGAAATTTTTGAACAATAACAAATAAAATGCTCCTCGGGGTGCAGCTTGATACAACTGCAGAGGTTGAACCTTGAACAGTTGGGGCAAGTATGGACACAACATTCAAGCTTGATACAGTATATCAAAGAACCCCAAAAAATCAATTTTTATTTAAATCAAACAAAGCTAAATTTTGGATTCCGATTTAGACCAACTTGAATACCAGGCCAAAAATCAAAAATCTAAATACATGGTTAGATTCAGCATAACAAAGAACCCCAAAGAATTCAATTTTTGTTGAAATACTACTGTATGTTTTATCATTGTAGCTCTTTTTGTAACCAGAGCTAGGCTTGTTTCTGGTTTGTTTACAACCATTCTTCACGTATTGCTTGAGAACAGTTAACCATGCAGTTTCTGTATTTACTAGTAGACTTGTAGTCATCATTGACTTTTTTGTATTTTTACTACGAGTCATTGGTTGATAGATCTATAACCAACAGTGGAAAAAGACCTAGTAACTTCAAATAGTTTAAAGATATAATACCTACTCTGAGCAAAGTGGGCAGAAAATCATATTTACATAAGAAATCTTAAATGCAAAATGCTCCAAAAAATTTTTGTAGGTAGACAAGCCTTAAATAACATTACACAAGATTATAAAGCAATCTTATCCAGAGTGTTTGAGTGTATTGATGCACACAGGTTCAAACAGTATTCCAACAGCTTTTCACAAATGTTGAGGCAAATTCTATTGTTTAAGTCAAAGATAAATGGATTGAATTACAAATATTTTCTTAAACAGTCAAGAAGTACATTTACCTCTATAAATCTTTGTATCGATGATTTATTTTGTATGATGTTTTCTATTTCTTTACCAGAAGTCTTGAAGTTCTCTACAAATGACAGGTAACAATCCAGAACAGTGTTTTTGGAAAACTGAAAAATATAAAAAAGAATTCAATCAAGTCAAATTTTGAAATCATTTGAAAGCACCATGTTCTTGATTCGCCTAACATATTGTCTCTTATGCTCTATTTGTCCTCAATATTGAAGTATGCTAAAAATAAATGGAGAATGTGTCAATGGGACACAGATCGCTTGTAAATATGCAGGAGTCAACTTCCACATACAGATGCAGGATTCACATAGTTAAGACCATTTTGTGATTATAAGCATTGTGTAGAAGTTTCATAACATTTGGTTGAGGCAACCTTAAGGTAGAGAACAGAAACAACAGATTTAGAAATTTTTCCATTTATAAAGGTCATAACTCAAGAACGGTAAAAGTGACTCAACCCAATTTTAAACTTGATCTGTGTTTTGTGGTTATAAGCATTGTGTATAAGTTTCTTAACATTTGGTTGAGGCAAACAAAAGTTAGAGAACCGAAACGAAAATATTCAGCGATTTTTATGTTTATAAAGGGGCATAACTCATGAACGGTAAAAGTGACGCCACCAAATTTGAACTTGATCTGTTTATTTGTGGTAATTAGCATTGTGTAGAAGTTTCATTACATTTGGTTGAGGCAACCTTAAGTTAGAGAACAGAAACAACAGATTTAGAAATTTTTCCATTTATAAAGGTCATAACTCAAGAACGGTAAAAGTGACTCCACCCAATTTTAAACTTGATCTGTGTTTTGTGGTTATAAGCATTGTGTATAAATTTCTTAACATCTGGTTGAGGCAAACAAAAGTTAGAGAACCGAAACGAAAATATTCAGCGATTTTTATGTTTATAAAGGGGCATAACTCATGAACGGTAAAAGTGACACCACCAAATTTGAACTTGATCTGTTTATTTGTGGTAATTAGCATTATGTGTAAGTTTTATAACATTTGGTTGAGGCAAACTAAAGTTAGAGAACGGAAACCAATTTTTGGGATGTTCGTGGCGGACGGACAAGTGTAACACTTAATGCCCCCTCCGGATCCGCTACAGCGGGGGCATAAAAAGCAGTTAATGTGTTTCATTATATGCATAATTTATTAATTGTATTTGATTTTTTTTTAAAATGTTGAATCAATGTACTTCAATAAAACATTGGAATTTAGAATATTTCACATTCAGTAGTAGTATAGCCATGCTTAGATTATACAGTTTTGTTATGTAGTCGCTGAACCATGGAATTGAGGTCAAGGGCAATGGACATATAACAGATGGAAACTTATTGGGGCATTAGCTGTCAACTGACCCGTATTCTGCGGGTTACACCCAAGAATTTCCCCCTTCACACAGGATTTTTTAAATACCCGCTAGGTATTCAAATCACCCGGGATTTCAATAAATGACCTGTTTTCACCCGTATTTCTTACCGGGATTGTTTCCGGTATTTAGAAGTCAAATTTACTTTCGGTTTTCTCTGCGTTTTTCCTTTGAAAAGGTAAACAATTGAAATTTGCTTATTTACCGTGCCAATGACAGCTATCAAAACATTACATTTGACTGAAAAGTAACAATTGGAGGATTGTTTGTTAATTGTACCACAGAAAGTTGAAGCCAGTCAAGCTTGACATACAATTCTATGTCCTGATTAAAAGATTTGCCGTTTGCAAATATCAAATATCCTGTAAAAATCATTTTAAAACAATTTGAACTTTTTAATATATTTCTGTTGGAGAGAATAATTTTGCTATCACTTAAATGTAAAAGCTTTAAATCAAATCCATATGCTCTAGATATTACACTGAAAGGAAACAAACTTACTACTTTCTATTTATCTTCCTCCTATGTATAGGAGCACATTAGCTATAATTGATTAGCTGGGGTTTATGACATTCATTAATAAAAAGAAGTAAACTAGTGTGAATAAAACAATAAAAGGGCATTGCTTTAGAAAGATATTTAATTAATGATACATATTTATATACTTAACAAATACAAAAGTGATTATTTTAGGAAACTTAGTGGTACATGTGTATGTTATATTATATATATAAAAAAAAAAACTCTCAATACTAAAATTGGACCGAAAAAGTTCGTACACGTTATGACCTGTCATTTTCTTCTTCAATGCATTTTCAGTTTCAGAGGTTGACAGGTATGAAATTCATGTTCACTGATTTGACTCAAATTCTTATATTCGACTTATAACATACTGAAACGCATATCCAAATTATAAAAAGTCTAAAATAAACAATTTACGATGTATAGACTCGATAGTATATGTCAGCATTTCGTGTGTATTTTAGTCTAGTTACTATCTAATTAACCATCAAGGTTACCTCCAAAGACTGTTGACGGTCATATAACCTGATACAAACATAAACATAGATATAAATAGATTGCGAACACGTGCAATTAGATTTTTCTAGGTCTGTTTGATTTCATATTATAGGTTAAAAAAATATGTTAATAATCATTATTACCTGTATAAGAATGAGTTTTTCTAGATCGAACCAGTCAACCAAATGGTTTACTCTTGTTTCACTTTCAATGTTTACATTCTTTTCCATTTAATAACTGAACACGCCTAGATCATGCGTAGCCCATCTCTAGCTATAGGGATCAATCAAAGTTCACATGAATACGGATTCAATGAGATCGAATTATTTAGCGATTTCTTTGCTTAATTTGACAAAACTGAACCAAACTGGCTGTTACAAGCGAATTATTATTTCACTTTCATCAATGATTGAACAAAAAAAAATTATATTTTAATTTCTTTTATATATCGTAGCTAATGCCCCTTTAAGAACATAAGGCATCTGTATACCAGGTATGAACATGATCAAATTATCAAGCCAAAGATATACCATTGAAGCCAAAACAGATATCATTATGGTAAAAACATAGAGAGTTTGGCACCTTGGGAGAACATTGAGTAGAAAAAGATTCTAGCCTTTCCCTTCCTACATGTAAAATGAACACTAAAATATGCACTGAGATTGAACCTACACACTTACTGTTGAAATAATAACATTTCCAACTGTGCTTGACTTTGTATCCCAGGTTCTCCAGACTTTGTCTAAAGCATTCTTGTATACAGTGTGATGCATCAATATTTCAGGAACCATATAGAATATATTGTCTACAATATTATCATCTACATTACTAGATAACTTCAGCGGCAACATGTATTTCTACAATGAGAAAAAAACATTATATCAAATTGTGTGTTTTACAGCACAATCACCACAAATATAAGTCACTTAAGGTCATTGAAAGATAATTTTAATGATGCAATGTAAGAAAGACAACTCAAGTGAACCAGACTGAACCTAGTTGTAAAATATTTAACAAAATTAGCTTGTGTATATGTACAAGAAATCTGCATATTATAAAAGTTCTATTTGGAAATCTGTAGGAGGATATAGAGAATAAACCATGTACAATATAAGGGACTAACAGACATACTGAAAGAAGGATGAATGGACGAGGGTAAACCCCTTTTTGTTGCACAAAATCTCTTTTAAATTTTTATAATGAAGCATTTAATAATTTTGGTTGATATAGATCTTGACATTTCGTACATTTTTGCCCCATATTTTCTGTACCTAATATGGTTTTCAAAATAAGTGCATTAGACACTTATCGTTACTTGAATTTTAGTTTTTTATCCATCATGTCCATAGTGGCAATGTTTATTGATGGTCAAAAATAAAATGAACAAACTATAATCTAGACAACTTGGATTGGTGGTTTCAGGGAGAACATGCAGAAGTTTTATGAAACAGTTTATAGATGAAGGATAGACACCAGACCTTCATCAAGATTAGCTTTAAAAGAACAGCTTCCCAAATTATCACATCCTTTGTGTCCCCATTGAAGAATTGGAGTTTAAAGATAATGATTGAAAAAAATTGTCCTTGGGTCAAGCAAGGAAAACACTTACATCCTTCAGTGTAGACAAAGCATCAACATATTCTTGTTCATTTCTGTACAGCTCTTCTACAATGTGGTACCTTTTATCCTTAAAGAAAGAAACAGGATTCTTAAAATATTCATCACTAAATACTTTGTTTTTAGTCATGTTAGTGTGGCATTATAATAATTATTTCAATGGATGGTTGTAATATTTTAATAATACTGTAATCATAGAATAAAGTAATATTTGTAGAGAATTGCAGGAACGTAAAGGGTAACTATATGCAAAACTGTATGATGTGGTGTAACTATGTGAATATTGTAACTTGTTTATGATTATGTTTGAATAGAATATTGAACTGTACAGTAGTATTTTCTTTAGAATCAACCTAACCTTATAACAACGAGAAGTACACAACTCAAAACCTAACATTAGCCGTGACCAGCTTGTTACTCATCAGCCCGAAATGTGACTGAAATGAAATGAAATCAGATCAAAATATTCAAAATTTTTATTTCTGACAAACCTGCATTCTTAGCACAAAATTAAAATTTTCATGAATAGTACAAGCATAATTTCATCAATTGTTCCAATCACGAGGTTATTTTATGATTGTTGACAACAAGGTTCATGCAGTCTCAAATTTCTTGGTTTTTTAAAGACAATTTAGCTAATTGAACCACATTTAGAAATAATCTAAAATATGAAACATTTATATAACAATTTGTTAATAAACTGTTGACACAGAGAAATGTCTCACCTTTTCGCAATTTTGATAGTATAATGAAAATGTTGAAATTAAAATGGCAAAACTTTTAACAAAACATTCAAAGTCTTTGAACCATGACTGAAGGCTTAGGACCAAATAACCTTCATGGAAATGAGAAATGCCAATGACTATAAAATTGCATACCAAACATGTTTTAAAAATCATGAGAATTTTGATGTTCAACCTTAGAACAGGTTAAGAAAGATGAAGCAATATAGATAATGCTTTCACTGAAACCCATTTTGCCCCAAAATTTCTGAAAAACACAGCAAAATTTTGGTAGTCAGTTTTGGTATAAAGTATAAATTTTATATTTTTCGATTTTGCTTTATTTTCAGTGAAAAAAACTTACCATGGTAATTGTTGTCATAATACATGTAATATGCTGAGATAATTCAGAGTGAATCTTTCATAATAACCAGCATCACAGAGAAAAATCACAACCAATAGTACTTTGCATTAGAGTCTGCATAGCAAATAGCAAGAGTAGTTCATAACAAAAAGCACATATATATGTGTAGTATACCTACAGAATATATGAATGGCCTTACCTTGTTTTCTTTCTTGCACAAAGTTGGCATACTGGTAGACTGAACATCTATAATACTTGGTGGAAACAGTGACACTGGATTACATTCACTGCTGGCTATACTGTGCTTCCTAAGACTATTCTCTCTGTCTAAATATTTTCTTTCCCTTTGTAACACACTTGCTGAACTGACACTTCTAGCAATATTTTTCTTGTTTGTATTAGGAAGAGTGAGATACTGAGGAGAGTTATCTGTAGGAGTAGAATCCTCAAATGTAAAACTAGATACATATAATGGAGGTTTGTTGAAGGATTCATCAAAAGACTGAGATGTTTGTAATGGTACATGACTATTATCGTTATCAAGGTCTGTTATCAGATCTGTATGCTGACTTTCATTTAACACAATCTCCTCCTCCTCCTCCTTTGTATCTTGCTTAGCTAAATGTGGAGAACTGTGAGAGGGTTTTAGAACACCAGGTATATCAGCATTGTCTATAGACTTGCTGCCTATAGGATCACTTTTGGATTTGGGTTTTGATCCACGACCATTTCTTGGTTTTTCCAAAGCAATAATTTCACTATTAATACTGACATCTTCACTGACAAGACTCTGGCCTAACTGACTGTCAGCTAATGATATGTCACTAGGCTGAGACTCCAAATCAAACGATGTTGTTGGTGGAGCTTCATAAGAATGAGATAATGAACCAAAACCATTTGTATCTACAGCACCCTGTTCCAAGGGGAATGTAGTCTTTGTATTAGGGGGGTGAGTAATATGCCTAGAATTAGAGGTTTTACGACCATTGCTACTGATGGGTCGTAATTCTACACGTTGTAAACGTTTATAACTTGGTTCATCACTTTTACATGGTTCTGGCAGTGGTTTATGAATTTGCATTAAACCTGCATAAGCAGGTCTTCGTTTTGGAGCACCTATTTTATGTAACATTAAAAAGCGAGAATTCGTATCTGTATGTCCTATTTGTTTTTGTTCACCTTCAGAATCTAACCCTTCATCATCAGACAAAGCAGGACTTTTACTGTCACTTTTCCTGCCATGGATCCACCCTTTTCTAATTGCCTGAGACTGTTGTTGATCCTCCGTTACGATTATCTTACCAGGAGATCCTAGAAGACCATCAGAACTTGACCGTCTATCACACTCTTTCATCTTTCCTGATAACAACTGACTATCACTGATAGATTTAGCACCATCCTCTGTGGGATTACTCCGTTGCTGTTCCACTCCCATACGACCACTTTTAAGAATATCTGTGAGAACTTTAAGGCTGCGACTTCTGTTTCTGTTTAGCAATGGGTTTTCTTCAACTGAAGGTGAGGGTATGGGAGATGTAAATGGAGATACATGTGTTGATTGGGATTTAGCCTTGGGAAAAGTTTTAGGTCGACTGTATGTTTTTTTGAAGTCAACTTGCTGTAGTTCTTTGATATCTTCCATTGTTTTATCAATGAGAGCTTTAATTTCTGCCCCTTGACCAGGATCTGTTTTAGATCTGCCATGATGGCCAGGACAAACCCGCTCATTGCCAATAAACTCTGGCAATTTTGGACGTGAAATCTTTGGTGATATTGATGGGTTTATTTGCTCCTCATCATCATCACTGGCTGAACACTGTCCTGATGATGATTTCTCTTCCATGTTTCTATTAATAATTCTATTGATTAATTAACATCCATTCACATGTCCTCAGGTAGTAAACCTCCATTAGACATCACTAGGAAACAACAGATGTATCTACGTAAATAAGTACACATAGCTATAATCTATAAATCCATGCTGCAATAAAAAGAAATAGAGTACAAGATTAAAATGTATGTCTTACTTGAACATGTATTGCAATAATTATTAAACTGTTGTACAAAATGCTGTAGGGGTGCGTGTGTTAGTTCTGCAAAAACACCATTTTCAAACTAGCAAAATCCAGCAAATTCTGATAGTATTGAAGAAAATAATGTCTCAATCATAGAGCAAGCTTTTGGATAACACTAAATAGTATTTTGAAACAACCTTACAGCACATTGACTTGAGTGTGTAGGTAAAGGTAGTATTTGGTTAGCTTACTTGCTAATTGAACCATGAAATCATTATAAGCTAAGGTACTACCTTCCTTTGGGCGGAGTCAAATATAAGCAGAGAACCAATCAAAAGTAGGAACAGTATATAAACATTGTGAAACCAGTTTTTCAAGACACTTAAAATAAACGGGGAATGTGACCATGGGACACAGATGATGCTCCCGCTTGCATATCATATAAAGTTATAAAGGGACATAACTGAAGAATGGTAAAAGTGACACTACCCAAATGTGTACTTGATCTGAGTTTTGTGGTAATAAGTATTGTGTATAAGTTTCATAACATTTGGTTGAGGCAAACTTAAGTTAGAGAACAGAAGTGAAAAAATTATGCAATATTTCCGTTTGTAAAGGGGCATAACTCTAGAACAGTATAAGTGACACCACCAAAATTCAAACTTGATCTGTGTTTTGTGGTAATAAGTATTGTGTATAAGTTTCATAACATTTGGTTGAGGCTAACTTAAGTTGGATAACAGAAACGAAAAATTCAGCAATTTTTCCATTTGTAAAGGGGCATAACTCTAGAACGGTTAAAGTGACACCACCAAAATTCAAACTTGATCTGTGTTTTGTGGTAATAAGCATTGTGTATAAGTTTCATAACATTTGGTTGAGGCAAACTTAAGTTAGAGAACGGAAACCAACTTTGGGACGTACGGAAATACATACGTACGGACAAGGGTAAAACTTAATGCCCCCTGTGCTACGGCGGGGCATGAAAATATGTTTTCAATCCAAATTTAGAATCAAGCGTTAATTACAAGCTAATTCACAAGAATGAGTAGGTGTGTCTGATTTGTCAATTTCATTTCAATCAATTACTACCTCTGTTGATTATTTTACATGTGTAATTCTATACTGAAAAGCAGATGTTTACAATTATTTAATCAATTAATGAAAAAACTGTTCATATCCTTGTTATATATTTATATATATATATATATGTTACAACTCTAGATTCTACTGACGAGGAAAGGTAACACTAGGCCACCGAAAGCTGAATTTTTAGTTCAGTCTAGGTGGCAGAGTGGTCTAGAGCGCTGGACACAGTGCAGGCGGTGTTGTCTCGATATCTCAATAGCATGAGTTCCAATCCCGGCAAGGGAAGAACAAAAATTTGCTTCCACAAATTTGCAGATTTAACATTGTTGTGCTGATATTTAGAGTAGTTATAATGTAATATGTGTTTTCAGCCATGTATCACCTTCACTGGTGATCCAATGGATGGATCTGTCGTAGAGTTGTCACTTGTTTAGATGTACTTATCAAAATAATTATTTCTGTGACTGCATCATACGATCCTTTACAATAGATAATTTAGCTAATCTGCAATCAATTCCATCATCATGCCTAATATATCATGTACTGTGTTACAACTCTAGATTCTACTGACGAGGAAAGGTAACACTAGGCCACCAAAAGCTGAATTTTTAGTTCAGTCTAGGTGGCGGAGTGGTCTAGAGTGCTGGACACAGTGCATGTGGTGTTGTCTCGATATTTCAATAGTATGAGTTCGAATCCCGGTGAGGGAAGAACAAAAAACTCTACGACAGATCCATCCATTAGATCACCAGTGAAGGTGATACACGGCTGAAAACACACATTATATTCATAATTATTTCTGTGACTGTATCTAACAATCCTTTACATCTTATTGTTTGTTATTTCCCTAATCTGGCATTGATTGAAGATCTTTGATAGCTATCACTGAATATTTACGAGAAATTTTTTATCAACTTGGGAGAACTCATACATTTGTAGCTAGACACCTGTCTATTTTTGTTAATCTTGCCTAGAAAAATAGCGATAAATAGACATATTTGATCTAAAGAAGTTTCTCGGCTACATCATGTCTCAACACTATCACCCTTAAATAATATTGTAGCTGAGAAACTCCCTCTCATTTTCTGAACCATAGATAGTCTTTTATTACAAGATGGGGTATATGTCAATGAGACGGCAACACAACAACACAATAACATCTATATACATGTACATAGTGTTAAAAAAAATAGTGTTTAGAAATGATGTCTAGCTCTGAGTAAGCGTGATGCCTTGTAACGTTTTCCTGACACCCAGCCTGTTTTTGTTGAAATATTCTGCAGCATAAACCTTTTCCATCAAATTTTGTAACACCCTGCTGTAAGGCCAGGATTTTTTAATTTGTTGGTTTACAGATTTTTTTATGTGATAAAGTCAGGTAGGTCAGTCGGGGTTAAAAAAGAAAATAAATGGAGAATGTGTCCAATGGACACAGATGATGCCCCCTCTTATATACATTATAAAGGGACATAACTAAAGACCTCACCTGTAAAATTGAAGCCACCCAAATTTGAACTTGATCTGTGTTTTATGGTATTAAGCATTGTGTATAAGTTTCATAACATTTGGTTGAGGCAAACTAAAAGTTCGAGAATGGAAACGAAAAATTCAGCAATTTTTCCATTTGTAAAGGGGCACAACTCTAGAACAGTAAAAGTGACGCCACCCAAATTCAAACTCGATCTGTGTTTTGTGGTAATAAGCATTGTGTATAAGTTTTATAATATTTGATTGAGGCAAACTTAAGTTAAAGAACGGAAACAAATTTTGGTACGTTCATACAGACAGACAAGGGTAACACTTAATGCCCCCTCTTCAGAGGCAGGGGCATAAAAAATATCTAACAAGACATAAATATATATGAAATTAATATATTTTTCAGCTTACTTACAATATTATTGGTATGCTTTTTTGTTATTAAAAAAAAAGTTCCCAACATTATTGCTCAGCTGTCAGGGGTGAAACTTAACTTTGTAAGGCCAGTAGCCAGCTGGGCTACTAGACTTGAAAATCAGTTAGCCCAGACAAAAAGTTAGTAGCCCACTTTATTTCACTATGAGTGTCACTGGTGAAGCCCGCAAAGCGGGCTGAACTTGCTAGGGGGGTTTGGGGGCATGCCCCCCCCATGAACATTTTGAAATTTTAGACTCAAAACCCTGCATTCTGAGCATACCTGGAGGTGATTTAGATGCTTGGGAAAAAGTAAATTTTGTCTTATTTTTGTTGTTGACTTCAATCAAATTTAATAAAAAAAAATCATTTACAAAATGGGAATCTTCATACTCTGTGTACAAGTTTTTTTTTTAATATCTTTTAAAGACAACTAAAGAATTCTCTGTCCTTAAATACATGTAGATGATCGATGAAATATTTAATTTTATTTCTTTCATAATCTAATTTATTAAATATCTTAATCGATTTATTTTGCGTAACTACGTACATTTGTAAACAAATGACCCCCCTTTTTTCTCGACTTGTACAAGTATTTCAAAAGCATTGTCAAAAAATTGATATCTCCTCTATTTTCTCTTTTTTGTAAACTGTTCAGTAAGTAGGAAACTAAAATCATTTTGATCTAATCATGCTAATGTTATTTATTTGTGGTCGACAATATTCTCACTCGTTTTTGACCTTCATTCTCTGGACACCACGTGGGCTTTGAAAAGGGAACTACAAAAGGTACTGTTTTCCAGATTCTTAACAACATTATATATTATACGTTCTTTTATTTGACGATATTATTTCATTACATGCTATTGTCATCTTCTCTGAATTTCTTCGCTTTCTTGAAGCCAAAGCCGAAAAGGGTATTTGATCGCTTCATATTGTAAATGACCATCAGAACGTCTCTCTTGTTATCCTTGCAAACATACGATACTTTCCGGACTTTAAATAGACGACCAATCAGTGACCTGAATTAACAGGAACTATATTTAGTCAAAGGTAAACACTGATTTTACATCCTTGTTTATCGCAAACACGACTTTGCGACAATACGACTCTCGACATTTGCCTGTATACATTTTAAAAAGATTTTTTTTTCTTTTTAAATTTATATTTTTGTCAGTGAAGTAGCCGG
This sequence comes from Mytilus californianus, assembly GCF_021869535.1. NCBI lineage: Eukaryota > Metazoa > Mollusca > Bivalvia > Mytilida > Mytilidae > Mytilus > Mytilus californianus. The sequence goes on along the minus strand of NW_026262745.1, from coordinate 80,100,935 downwards.
CACTTGGAGCCACGGTAAACAGCGGATTTCCGTCTGACGATGTACTTTGTTTTCAATTCGCCACCTGGGCTACCACAACTGAATATAAAGATCGCCCAGGTCAATTTCTGGTGGCCATGGGCGACTGGGCGACCGTTAAGTTTTTTCCCTGGCTGTTTTAAACATACATGTACAATGCATGTCATCATCATCATATAATTTCAGTAATGTTTATTATTTGAAGTTATAAATCAAATAATATGAGAATTTGAGTCAAATTACAAACATAAATATGACAGCTGATGCCCCTTTAACATGTTTAAATTATGAAGATATATTCCGCACCATTTTTGCTAACCTCAGGACGGTGTCAACCAGTGACACCCCCTCCCCGAGGCGGATTTAAACCAGTGACACCCCCTCCCCCGAACCAGATTTAGGGGGCAGGGTGCCTGTGACCCCCTTATGGAGCTAAATTTATGGTAATTGAAAACTTTTTTACCCGTTCCAATCCAGACGTCTAGTTAACCCTCTTGCTGCCGAGTTTTTTTCTTGCTTTGTCGCGCCAAAAGCATCTTGACGTTTCATATCTGTGACGTTGCAAAACTTGTGCCTCTCTGTAGAACAGCGCTTTCCCGCCGTCCATAATTTTTCCCGCGTCAATGTAGCCGTAATTATGAAGAGCGATGTAAAAGTAATTTTATGAAAACTATTGCTCTAAGATTGTTATAAACGATGTTTTTAATACAATATTATTTAAAAATACAACTTTTAACCTTGAAATGTAGTTTTTTTTTATCTTTCTTGTCTTTAAAAAAAATGAAAATAATATACCCATTAATTGCTACTAGCTTTATAAGTGCTTTTTTTTTTTATCTTTGTCAAGTGAAATGCATAACTGATTCTTAACCACCTCTAAAATACTAAAATATATTTATCCTTGTTATCCGATTAGCTTAGTAAACCTTGTTATAATTGATAAATACCGTAAAAAAATCTCTCAAATAATCATATAAACAAAACAACGGCCCCCAATAAAAATAAAAACAAAAACAATGCGTGTACAAATAAAAATAAATAAAAACTCCGAGCAGCCGATTCTATGAACTACTTCTTGTTGTAACGTATCAAACGTGTCAGATTAAAATTTTCATTCCAAGCCTTGTTTCGGTAGGCGAGAAAATAATTTTTATAGATATAACTATCCATATTCATTTTGTTTATTTTTTAATCATGTTTATTATTATTTTGTTGACCACTTATTCCTCAAAATTTTAGAGAAATGTTTGAAAATACGAATTAAAAAAAAACAACAGAAAAACGAGGGAAGAAATTCTCTAAAATTAATTTCTATTGTCTGTAAGCATGACAAGTGAACCTGAATCAATAATTCATTAACATTTTCTATGATGAAGTACACACTGTAATTGGCATACACGAAATATCTTTTAAAATCTGTTGATTGATAAATTGTTCTCTTCTCAATGTTCAGTGGCAAGTAATTCATGCAATATTAAGGATGTCTGAAATTTAATGTCCAATAAATCTGTTGCTCAGTGGGTCCTACAAAGTAAAAGATCTGTGATGAATGGCTGAAAATTGAGGTTGCCACTGGGAAAGGATGATATGTAGGATAGGAAAAGAAATCATTGGGTCACCTACTAATTTAACATATTTTTAGATTAGTGCTTCAATGATGAAACGGGTATAAAATGTATTGAAATATTGTATGGCAATACAAGTATATCGGGTAACATTTGTGTACTTTTACAAAAAAAAAATCTTCACTGAGAATTCAATCGCGGCATTTGAGCCCTAAAGAAATTTTCCAGTTCTCTTAAATAAAGCGTGTATTGTGAATATTAATATTTCGCGTAATCAAGTATAACAGTTACCTTTTCTATGATTATTTATTAGGAATGCGATTATTATATGAGATATTCTGATTGAAAGATGTATGAAAAAAACGTTTAACAAATTTCTCGAAAGTATGCAACATTTTACATGAAAATGACGAACTATATAATTAGTAAACATGTTAAATAAATTGGTATTATAGTACTAACAAGCTTATGATCCTGTATCATTGTTTAACATCCGTTTTAAGTATACAAATAATGCATTTTAATCAATTTGCTTCATTCCCGCCAAAATCGTCCTTTTGGCGCCGTCAAAAGACGTTGTCAGTGCCCCTCAGTATTGTGACGTTACCATGAACCTTTGACGTTCTACACAATCAACAAGATTTGTGTGTAGAAGCCATAAATGTCCCTTTGGCAGCAAGAGGGTTAAAGGCCTCTGGGCCCCCTTTTTCAAAATCCTGAATCCGCCTCAAATAAAACCTACCCTGTATATAGTTTAAACCAAAATGTATAGTACAAAAACAAAGAAAAAGAAAATGAAAGTACTTTTATGCTGAATTTTAAAGCAGAAACTGAGTGCATTACTGAAATAAAGTGCCAATGGATAAATTTGACGATTGCTAGTTAATTAGCGCTGCCATGGTCCCATAGAACATTTATTCTTGTCGCATAATTTTTCAAATATCAATTAAGGCTAAACATTACTTTGAAATTGTTATGTGCTAAATAAGAAACCATTGACGAGTTTGATGCATTACTTGTCAGTTTGTAAATTGTAGCTGAAGATGAAATAAAGGTAAACAAAAGGAATAGAATGATGTCAGAAGTTTGTCGAACATAAACAAATTAGTATGCCAATATCATGTGATGCAAATTAATGTGTAGAAAATTATTTTTGAAACTGTTTATCAACTTTTCGTTGTTCTTGAAAACTTTTCTCACCTACACTTATTTTCTCAGATTCATCCGCCATTTTGTTTTGTAATTTCTGACAGCAAATTGTAACCTATAGTTCATTTCATAAAAGATCAAAAGAAAAATAGCTGCATATTTTCTCCAAAACAGAAAAGGTTTCAGAGAACTGGGAAGAGGATAACTAACATTTTATGTCCCGATTCCAGAATGACGTTTTTCGTGTACATACAATTTCGACACTTTCCATTACTCAAAATCTGGGACAATTAGTATTAGTCCCAGTCAAAATAGAGAGAAAAACTTCATTTCATCAGAGACATATAACGTCACAGTACCCAAATTGCACCGAGTACCCAAATTGCACCTATTTATCAAAAATAGCAGCGGAAATCTTACAAGTTTTCTTCGAGACTAAACAATTTGTATTTTTATGATTTGACATTATGTACGCCTTTCAACATAGGTAAATTTATTTAAGGAATAACTGTAATATTTTTTCTGTCTATGAAGAAATAACATCAAAAATGTGATGCACACTGAATAACCCGCGTAGCGGGTTATTTTAAAGTGTGCATCACATTTTTTATGTTATTTCGAATAGACAGATAAAATATTACAGTTATTTCTTATAATTTCCATTTTAAACCGGAGTAAACAATGAAAAAACGTTGATGACGTCACGGTCACATGACTAAATTATGTCTATGAGCTGATAAACAAAACAACGTCAGCCAATCAGCAGACGCGTTACATCCAAAATTAAATTATTTAAATATACACAAAACGTTCACAGTATATATCAACAGATGAAGTATTAACTAGAAAAAGTAAAATCTACGGAAACGTCGCCATGCGACGTCCACAAAAAGTCATCTTTTAAAAATGAGCAAAAAAAATATGTTAAAAGCATCCATTTCTTAAATAATGAATAGTAAGCATGGATTAATGTCAAATTTTTCTAAATATTTAAAGAAATAAAACAAAACATCTGTTATTCGATTTATAAGGATGTGAATTTAAGCATGGATGCAATTTGGGTACTCCTCATTACAGAATCATGGATCGTTTGGAGGTCTGTTCAAACCCATTTTTCTATGATTCAATATGGATTCAAAATTAAATTGGTGGAATCATATAGTAAATAAGGATATATCTTCAAAATAAACACAGAATGGAAACTTTTGTCTGGATCATAAATAAACGTAGGTGAAAAAACTGTCAAAATAGGTGCAATTTGGCCGGGTACCCTCACGTTATAACTATAAGAATCATAACAATGAATGTAGCTAATCACACTGTGTACTTATTATTGACGATTTAGGTAGTCTATTATTACTTTGTACTGGAACGCAAGAGACATATGGGGGGGGGGGGGGGGGGGGGGGGGGGGTGGTCCTGATCCCGAAATCCCGGGCTTAAAAACATGGAATCCCTAGGTTCCGAATTTAAAAAAATTTAAATCCCGACATCCCGAAATTCGAAAAAAGATTCCCGGATCCCGAAAGCATCAATCCCGAAATCCCGAGCTTAAACTGAACACCCTATCCCGGAGTCCCGATAAAGGTCCTACCCCCCCCCCCCCCCCCCCCCCCCCTCACATATCGATTATTTGTTTCAAATTACACTACTGTAACACTATATATTTACTATTTTCCCTTTATTTGTCTGTACATATATGTATACTATTATGTTCATTTTGGTAGTATGCATCTTGACTTGGCTCGGTATTTGCACATTCAGCTTTCGGGATTTTGGCTATGGGTGTTTCTGGTGTGGGTATATATAGATTGAGATGTGCAATTATCTAAATCGCACGAGGTTTTATAGTGCCGGTTGTTTTCATTTTGCATACTGGCCCGGCTTGTAATCAGGCTTATTTTACTTAATTTGTACTCTATGCGGGAAAGTGTATATATGCAATTTGGTTTTACTATATTGTACTATCAACCATTTTTGTTGTTGGCGTTTTTATCAGATTTATTTTTATGTTTTTGGGGATTGTAAACCAAATCTGTTTTGGTTGCTCACACAATTATGTCAATATGACGGAACTATACATGCTATATATAAACAACTGTCATACAGCATATATAATTATACAAGTGGGTGGTTTAGCTATAAATCCAGGTTTTGAGACTCTTTTAACCCACCATTTTCTCAAATTTGAGGACTAACTATATACTATGGACGCCACTTTGTAGCTAAACATTTGAAACACGGTTAGAAAGTTTATTGGTACTCAAATTTAATTTTAAATTGCCCTTTTCAAATGATATTTGTTAGAAATGTGATATTTATCCTTTCTTCTGCTAGTTTTGCCTCTCCTTTACAGAATTTCAAACCATTCCTCACGATTTTCTGTAATCACACGAAGGTAAAGTGTTACTATTGCAAGTAAAGCAATGAATAGTTATTGATGGAATACTTGCAACAAGAAGCACATCTGCTATATCGCTTCATCTCCCGTCATTTAACATCTACACTGAGCAATCAATAAGAGCTTCTCAAGAAATGCATATATTTAATAGCTCAAACATTCGCACGTATCTAATATTCATTAATACATGTTGCCTTCATTTTTTTATACAGCGTGTCGATTTCTATCAAGTTGAATACTATTTTCATGAGCCTTCAATATTTTCTTATTACTATCCCGGCATAACTTTCTTCTTCAAGAGACGCGTTTAAGTTGAATTTTACAATAAACATGCATAATCTGAAATGATATATATCAAATCTAACTCCTATATATATACGAATTATATGCAAGTTTTGCGTTGCTTTCAAGTTTGTTTTCTGTATACAAAGAATAATGCCCCTCCTATCTAAAAACAGGACAGGCACGTGTGAGATTATGTGCTAATGTGATTAGCTTAAATCAGGTTAATAGTTTTCTATGCTTTATTAATTTATGTTTAGCTGTATCAGGGGCCTTTAAAGCTTACTTATTTTACGGTATGAGGTTTGCTGGTTATTGAAGGCCGTATATACTTAGTCCTGTATTATCTGTTTTAAGCCATGTTTTTTTCCTAGCGGACATACTGACCTATTTATAAACCAGATACCCTAAGGATGATTGTTGCTAAGTTTGGTGGTTTCAGAGGACGGAAGATTTTTGAAAAAGTTGACGACGACGATGGACGCCAAGTGATCGCAAAAGATCAAATCAATCTGCGTCCAAGGTGAGCTCAAATATCACAACGCACAACATGCAGATTTTTCGTAAAACTATAAAAGGTCCAATGAAAGCAACCTTGCGCAATTATGTCTCAGAGGCTATTGCCAAATAGATGTAACTATTAAAATCACTTTGTCTTTGTTAAAGATAAAGTAACAGACATTCACAATGAACTGGTTAAAAAGAACACGTAGTCACAGTTCTATGAAGGGCCGTTCGGGTCATAATTCATTTTGTTACACGTACGTTAGAGTTACGCGTAACAGGTCGTTCACGTACCCTAGAGGTACACGTAACAGGTCGTTCGCGTACCCTAGAGGTACACGTAACACTGTATTCACGTACCCTAGAGGTACACGTAACACTTTGTTCACCGTACCCTAGAGGTGCACGTAACTATTTGTTCACGTCCCTAGAGGTGCGCGTATAAGTTTGTTTACGTACCCTGGAGGTACGCGTAACTGTTTGCTCGTGCAGCTAACCGCAACAGAAAACCTGTCATCCCTTTCCCTGAATAAAAAAGTGGATTACCTGTGTCAACATCATTTCATTATCCCCCACCCCAAACTACTTGCAACAGAAGAATAAATGTTTTTTGTGTCAGGAAAAGTATAAGTATTCACCAGGAAAAAATCTCTATGAAATGAATGCAGATATCTAAAATTATAACGGAAGGAAATTAATTATATCCCTAAAGGATGTGTATTAGATAAGGGAGATAACTCTGTAAAAACTGCTTGAAATTTGGCAACAACAAACAACAAAACGAAGAATACTGTTTTCCATGTACACAACCTGTTGCCAAAATTAATGTTTAATATAAATATAGGTTTAAATCAATAATTTTAACCGACTTTTAAAACTTTAATCAAGTAATTAAAATGTTGTAAAAAAGGCCTGATTTAATTGGTTAACTAGTATTCTCCAGCAGACGAGTTCATTGTGCTGAGGGCATAAAGGTAATTCCGCATACGTGAGCAAACAGCAAATCACCGACCGTGCGATGGCTTTATAGCCAGTCAAGGTCGTTAAAAAACCCCATAAGAAAGAGCAAACAGTTACGTGTACCTCTAGGGTACGTGAACAAATAGTAACGCGTAACTCTAGGGTACGTGAACAAAGTGTTACGTATACCTCTAGGGTACGTGAATGTACTGTTACGCGTACCTCTAGCGTACGTGTAACAAAATGAATTATGACCCGAACGGCCCTTCATACAGTTCACTCGCGGACCAAACCGTCCATGTATATGTTCATTACATGTAAAAGTAAACAATGGTATTATGCTTGTTTAATATAAATGATAGATAATTTTGAAGAATGGTATTTAATTCAAGCACACCGAAACGCAAAGGTACATTTTATGGAGGAAACCGTTTACATGGTGTGAAATAAAGTCATTTGGCTTATCCTCACGACAGTATTACCCCTACGTGATGAGAGAGCTGATGGCCGGTCAAACATAGCGTCCGATGCCCGGCGGCAGTCCAAAGAGGCCTTGAATTTATGTCGCACGATAACCATTTCCAACAGTTTTTCTATGATAAGTATTTATGTGTACTTTGAGATTGTATATATGCACTTGTATCCAAATTAAAAATTCAAAAAGATGGCTTTAATCTGAAGTTTTGAAACGTCATATTTGATATTTATAAATATAAGTTTACAATGTATATAAAAGGTAACAAAAATGATCTTATTCGACCAAAATTCTATAGGAAGTGAAGTTATGAATTGTCCTTCGGCATATACAAATAAATTCATTAGGGTTATGTCTTTTGAAACAAAATTTACAAAAACCGTAAAATTTATAATATTTTATCAAACGTTTCTGTGAAAAAAATACTGTTAACTTTAAATTTTAGTAGGAAAACAATTCCACTACGATTGCAAGGCACCGACTCTACTAGAAACAAAGTTCTCCAAAAACCGGATTCGATCAATTTCTTTATCCTTGGGGAAATGTTAAATAATATACATGTTAGTTCACCTCGCCTTTTATACCAAGCGAGCTATAATAATGCCATCCAGTACTATCCAGCAAAATAGTTCAATAAGAATTGATCTGGAATAAATGCAGTAACAAAATCATCAATTAATTCCTTTTTGGGTTTAAATGAGTTGACCATTCAAAAACTTGAATATTCTCCAAATGGATCCGGATCAAACCTGGTCACATCTTATTGTGAGAAAGATGGCTGCTTCTGTAACTAATGATTTTTTACCAAGTGAGCGATTCAGACTCACGGGAACTTGTAGTGGGTTTCTATGAGTTTGTATTTAACATGGATAATCCGATTGAATTCGATAGGTGAACTTAAACATATCGCCGAAAACGTCAGATACAACGATGTTTCAACTTGAGTTGTAATAGAAAAACAAAGGATATGGTGTATCCATCCATGACATACAATCAGTACATGCACAGCAAAAAAAAAAACAACACAAAAGGCAAAGGAACATCGCTTTTATTTGCTGTTCTTCATCTTCAAGTCACGTTATATAATATATCAAAAATAGTATGCCAGGGTTAAGACGCAGACTTGTAGACTTAAGTAAGTTTTCTGTATGGTGAGTGGATTTGTCGGAAGAATGCACGATTATCTGTTTTTTCTGACTTAGCATATTATGGAGAATCTCTACACCACTGTATAGTGCTATACAATTTAGATTTTTGATATTAAAACAATAAAACGTATATCATCGAGTGGAAAAGATTAAACGATCTTGCCACAAAATCACAACATGCACATGAAAAAAAAACACAAGCCAAGGAACAATGCCTTTATTGCTATAATATACAGACTTTGTATTAAAATTCCAATAGGTTTTCTCAACTCTTTTTGAACCCACGGAGTAAAAGTTTGACCATACCTCTTTTCAACCCTATATTCCTCGATCATTTGTTTATAGTCTATCCAAATTGATTTCTTTTTTAATTTGTAGTCGCCCTAATTGTATACGAGATATTTCCCACTGAATATTAAGCGACCGATAATCAATAAGTTTATTGATCTCATTTTACTTTTGCGAACTTTTTAAGAACTTAATATTCCCATACGATTATGAAATGTTCAGTCATATAGAAGCTGTCCCTTTCCTATGATCTTTGTGGGTAAATATCTGTGTGCTCAATGATCTATTTATAAATTAATAAAGGTGAATATTCATAGGGGTTATTTAAACACAGTTCGTTGTTGTTGCTATGGACGATAAAAGACAAACAGGAAGTAAATTTAACCAAGTTTGAAACAGTAAGTAAATAATAAAAAGAAATGTTCTCCACTTAGCATCATTGTTCAAATTTTATACACTGTGCATGTATACGTTGTGACAAAGTCGACCATATATGAGTATTAGAACTGTGCGCGTATGACTTTAATCATGTAAGAACATATACGCATCAATGGTCTACGCATCAATGGTCTCTTTTACCTTTTTATATCGATATACTGGCATTATTTTCTACGGTACATTTTGTAAATAATTCCTTGCATTCATTTTTCGTGTCAATTTTGTTAGAAGATTGTTTCGAACGTTATAATGAACTTAGTCAATTAAATGTAAAGACAACGAGAGGGGCCTAATACATGTAATAAGGACTTAAAAAAATATTAACAAAAATGCTGACCTCACTGTCTGAGGTAAATTCAAAAAGGGGGAAGTCCATAAAAACTGACAGAATCAAACATTAGACTATATCAACCAACGGAACGAATGGAAAACAACTGTCATATTCCTGACTTGGTACATGCATTTTCCGAAGAAAATGGTGGGTTTATGTAGTTGATCATGAGTACATGCCATATTAATTAGTATTCACTTCCCCGATAAAGTGCAAATCAAGTAAAATATAGATACAAGAGTAAACAAATGAAAACAACACTGTGATATAACCCTGCGTCCAAATCACACCTCTGGACCCACTTGCATCAGGAACGCCTAAAGCAAAAAAAAAAAACCGATATCTAGATGTACAAATACGTAGTCACGTCAAGAGTCATTCAACAAAAGAAACATATAATAGCTCAAAGACAAAAAAAGGAAAAACTGTAAAAGTCAATAAAAAAGGTGCACAATTTTCAGTACCTAGAATCTGTAACTCAAGACCATCTTGTATTTTATGTGAAGTAGACACTGACTATTTATCTTTTAGGTCGTGGTACTTACCAATGAACTTTTTGGGAAAAAGGATGAGACTTTCTTTGAAATTACACATTATGTGTACATGAATCTACATTAATTGTAAAGTAGCAATAAAAAGGTGTTGTAGACATACAGTTTGCTATCTATTTTGCCTAGATTAGCAAATGCAAAAGCTTATTTCAAATTCTAGAAATGAGAATTTTATTTGAGTCTATTGATCCTTTTTTTTTTAACTTTTGCCTTTTCTCTGTTACGTAGAGTGTTTGTTCGTTCAAGCTATTTGTATAAAGAGTCTTGGAATTTAAGCAAATATCTTCTCGTGTTGTGATGAGTATTTGCTCATTTAATTATTTTTCAATGATATTTTATCGAGCGTCGGAATCTAGATGGTGTGTTCCTTTTGAATATGTTAACTTGTCATTTAGGATGTATTTTCATTTTACGTATATCGCAGTTTTTCTTTGGAAACTTTTATTTGTTATTTCCCGTGTAAAATACGTTTTGGATAACTGAGTAGGAAAAAAAGGGTGGTTGTTGCAAGGAAAGATGTGATTGAGAATGAAGTTTTTAGTTAACATGACAAGCAAAGAAAAAGAAAAAAAAGACGTTCCAACGGTCTCACTACAGGAATTCGTGCTTTTAGTAGATTCTTCTGGAATTCAAAGCTCAATATTTCCTATTTTATGCACGCAAAGGATTATATTTCAATAGTTCAGTATGTCTTTGATAGGCTGTTTATTGTTGAATTTATAAAGTAGCTCTCTAAATAACAAATACACCTTTTCATGGTTACTGTAAGTTGTAACTTATCATATTTATACTAACCCATAATTTGCAGAAAGAAAGATGGAAAGGGAGCGGATTCTTATCAGTTAAGTTCTGAAACCAGACAATATATATGTTGCCGTCTCTTTTTAAGAAAACTCATAACCTCTCGATGTAATCCAACATAAAGGTTCTGCAACAACGCGATCAAAGGGATAGTGCCTTAATCTTAAATTTTCAGTTTTAAGAACTAGGAATTTTGTTTTACATAACATCATCGCAGGCGTAAATGTGTAACTGTTAAGTTTATTTCTCTGCTAGGAATTTTTGTAAGTGTAAGATAGAATAGGTAACACAGTATTAAAGTATAGAGGCACAGGTTTTTGAACATTACCAATCATAGATCAGAATAGGGAAATTGATCAAATCAAGTCAAGGTAACCGGTATGCATACGACGTTGATGCACAGGATTTTCTAGTTAGTGTACATGATGCATGATTTTTTATTATTAATTGTTTTTGGCTTTTAACTAGCTTTCAGTAACTGCGAGTACTCTCAAATCGTACTTTCGTGTTAATTTGTCAGACCTGTTGATACAATTTGTAATGTATTTTTGTTATTTAATGTTTACTTATTCAGTGTTATATCTAGTCTCACTATTTTTAATATATACCACCTTTGATAAGTGTTTAGTATGACGATAAATTTTCACTTTTGTTCTCGTACTAGGAACAACAAAATTATTTATTTTGTAAAAATTATTTCCGTACTACCTTACAACAATTTTTTTTTATTTACCTGTGTACGTTATTTTATTTGGCGGCATTTTGTCCAAGGTTATGGTTGTCTTTCTGATATTGTTAAACATCTAACCCTTGTTTTATTAATTTTGTATTTACACTGTGTCAAAGATCAAATTTATTCGTTCAGTGTTTGTTCACTTGTTTTTGTTAATATGTCTTTTGATTGAGTTAAGCCATTTCAAATGATATTTTATAGTGTGTCTTTCTATGTTGTGATGTTACACTATTGTTTCAGGTAGGGTGAAGGTTGGCGCCTATTAAAACGTTTAAACCCGCTGCATTTGTTTGCACCTGTCCTAAGTCAGGAACCTGATGTTCATAAGTGGTTCTCGTTTCTCGTTTTTATATAGATTAGACCGTTGGTTTTCCTGTTTGAATGGTTTTACACTATAGTCATTTTTGGGGCCCTTTATAGCTTGCTGTTCGGTGTGAGCCAAGACTCCTTGTTGAAGGCCGTACTTTGACCTATAATGGTTTACTTTTACAAATTGTGACTTGGATGGAGAGTTGTCTCATTGGCACTTATACCACGTCTTCTTATATCTACGAACAAAAGCGACAGAACTGAACCAGAATTTGCACGCGTTGTCGTAGTAAGCATGCACCCATATATGTCTAATATAGTATATATGTTTTTACTAACTATTCCTTAATTTTTCAACTTTTTTTCTGTTATTAAATGTATTCTTGCTCTTATCCATACGCTTTAACGGATCAAATAGGGTATAAGGTAAACTAGTTCCTGCTCATTTAACCTGTTGTGATTCGGGGATTTTACAATAACTGTAGATTTTATATGATGCCCCTCTGTTTTTCTTTCGACAACCCCAATACTACTGAAAAGAATGACTTCATATTCGGTCAGAAGCTTAAGTCATGAGTTGTAAAGCCTGAGCACCAACTGAAGCCCTCCATTTGAAGGTCCCTACTATTCATTTGCTACCCAAACTACACAAAAAAAAACGTCAAATATCGTTTAATCTCGGCTTCTAGTAAGTGTTCTACAACTAATCTATCTACCCTTTTGATTAGTTTCTGACTTTTATTATATTTAGTAAAATAAAAGCATAAGAAAATAACTTAATAATTAATTTTTAGCTCACCTGACCGTCCGTCGTCGTTAACTTTTACAAAAATCTTCTCCTCTGAAACTACTGGGCCAAATTTAACCAAATTTAACCAAATTAATCACAATCATTATTGAGGTATTTAGTTTAAAAAAATGTGTCCGATGACCTCGCCCGCCAACCAAGATGGCAGACATTACTAAAAATAGAACATAGGGGTAAATTGCAAGTTTTGTCTATTATTTTGAAAACTATTATAAACTGAGAAATTCTGACAGCGGCAAAAATGTTCAAAATGTTGAGCTCTACCAATTGTTTATTGACGTCAAAACTGTCAGGCGACTTCTTATAGGAGTTATTGCTCTTAAATGACCAATTTTACTTTTTTTTTCATTTTTGCCTTTTAACTTGAAAACTATGATAGACGGAGAGAAACTTTATGTTGCAAAAATGATCAGCAAGACAAAATCTACGAATAATAAAATTGAGAATGGAAATGGGGAATGTGTCAAAGAGACAACAACCCGACCATAGAGCAGACAACAGCCGAAGGCCACCAATGGGTCTTCAATGCAGCGAGAAACTCCCGCACCCGGAGGCGTCCTTCAGCTGACCCCTAAACAAATATGTATACTAGTTCAGTGATAATGGACGTCATACTAAACTCCAAATTATACACAAGAAACTAAAATTAAAAATGATACAAGACTAACAAAGGCCAGAGGCTCCTGACTTGGGACAGGCGCAAAAATGCGGCGGGGTTAAACATGTTTTTTGAGATTTCAACCCTCCCCCTATACCTCTATCCAATGTAGAAAAAACAAACGGTCAACAGTACGCACAGTAAAACTCAGTTTAAGAGAAGTCCGAGTCCGATGTCAGAATAGGAAACAAAAGAAAATAAACAAAATGATAATAATACATAAATAACAACAGACTACTAGCAGTTACTGACATGCCAGCTTCAGACCCCAATTAAACTGATTGAAAGATTATGTCTTCATCATATGAATATCAGGCACAATCCCTCCTGTTAGGGGTTTAGTATTATACCATCAGTATGAATGGTTGAAATCGTCAGTCGACTCCTAATTAGAGTTATTGCCCTTTGATGACAATTTTTACCAATTGTTTGCGCTTTTGCCTAATATCTTAAAAATGACAATTAATAGATAGATAGAAACTTAAATAAGCAAAAAATGATCAGCAAGACAAGATCTACATTTAAGACCATAATATGGAGTAAACTTTCCGACGACTCCTTATTGGATTTATTGCCCTTTAACGACGATTTTTACATTTTTTTTTGTATTTTGCCGTATATGATAAAAATAATATAAGATAAATAGAATCTTTGAATAACAAAAATGATCAGCAAGGCAAGATCCACAAACAAGTTAAATTTTGCCGATATAGTTAGAAGACTGTCACTCTTCGGCATAGGAGTGATTGCCCTTAAAAGAGAATTTGTTTACCCTCTTTTGTGTTTTGAAAAAAAGCTAAGGAAGATAGAGAAGAAACTAAACAGACAAAATGATCAGCAATTCAAGATCAACAAAAAAGAAATTTTTGTCATGAACTCCATTCTGGTCTACAATGTTGGAGAGAGTCTATTGTTGATTATGCACATAGACCTAGGTGAGCGCTGAGGAAACTGGGAGTGTCTTGAGTGAACGTGATCACAGTCCTAATTTGAAGAGAAGGGAAAAAATGTACATTCTATTTTAACATATTTACTGTCATACTGTATTTTTAGCTTATAACATTGAAAACGAATATCACTATAGCATCATACATGTCATAGGTATCAAACTGATTATCAGACAATCTTAAACCATGCCACCATATGCAGTATCATCATTAAAAAAAACAGATGTAAAACTAACAGAACCACTGAAAAATATACAAAAAGCGGACTAGCAGAAACGTGCTGGGTTTTTATTGCCGTCAGGCAAGGACGTGATGACAATTGCGTTCTGAGCGCACTAGGAACAGCCTGTGAACGAGGTGATTGCGTTGAGAATTAGTTGGAAAGGATTTCGACGTATAAGGAACAAAGTAGAACTATTTAAAGTTGTTTAGAAACGGTGCCCCTGTGAGGTAAACAGGTAATTTTACCCGATCTGAACTGGATATAAACAGACTGCAAACGGGAAAAAGACGAGATGGACGTATCGAGAACTGTTTAAGAACTAACTAGGGTCGCATTATAGACATTGTCCGCCCAAAGCTATACGTTCTTGCCAGACCGCGACCGTTTTACGTATTTTTAAGGACGAGTTCGGATGTTTTGAGAACTAGTTTGGTGAGATTGAAGCTAATTTAGCTCCTCTCAATGCCGATCAGTTTATGTAATCGTATTAGTAGGACTGCATAGAATTGTCATAGAAGACAAGAATGGTTTTTTTTTCTCGATTATCAAATATTGCCATCCTCAATACCTAATGATGAGGTCGTATTGGCACTTAGATATTTCAAACGTGATTTTGTATAAAGTAGCATAATCAAGGGAATTCATTGACTTCGTTTATAAATCTTTCAAACGGTCGGTATGGATACGCCAATTTATAATATGCATCCAAATGAGTATAATTAATTTGTTTATCAAACGCATGACTTATTTAAAGACAGTAATGTCAGAGCCTCCATACTATAAAAGAATATTCTAAATTATGGTATATCCAACCATAGACCGGAAACATTTGGGATGATGTTTCCGTGCGTCCTTCTTGTCCGTCTGCCAGTGTACGTTTTGCGAAGTTTAAACCGATTTCTCTGAAATTTTTACATAAAACGAGGTTCCGTATGAAGCCTGACAATAAAATTGATAGACATATCTACAAATGGACTTCTATTTACATGCCCGATAATAATTCATATTAATTTTGGTATGTCCCATCTTTTGTACTTGCAGAGTACGCGTTCAGCGAACTATCTTGCATGTATTTTTTCAACGTCCATTTTTCAAAACGCACGTGACCACTAGTTATATTATCCTGAACAGCCAGACGCCCTCAGCAAGAATTTTGTAAGCACACAAGTATTGATTGTAGCGTCTTTAATCAGACAAGAAATGATTGCGTATTTATACATCCCGCTCAGTTTCCGTACCAGAGGTCGTTATAATGACACACCACATCATACAGAAAGCAAACTTAGAAAATAGCAAAGTGCTCTCGACCAATGAACTTATAGGATTTGATATTTCTTAATTGAGAAAAATGAATGTAAATCATGTTTTTAGCAAGTGAATATCCTATTGTTTAGGCCGCCTACTTACAGTTCAAAACAAAGACTCTATAAATGAGCTACCCGGCACTGTCCCAAAGCACATACATTTATCAGCTTGTAGTCATTTCCAATATTCCGATACAATTAAAAAAGGAAGTTAGATTAACTTAAATTTCATATAAAAGGCATTTTATTTGATAATTTATGATTTAGTTAATTGCCTCGCATAATATAGTAATATTTGATGTAAAGATCTAATTGTAACTCAAATTTTGAATTTATTGATTTGAGCTGTACATAAGCAATACTACAATTCAGCACTGAAATATTACATTATTTACATTCTTACTCACAATAAGGAAACCTACACCATTCCATCTTACTGATGTGTCATCTAATGTCTAAACATACTTTATTAAAACTTCCCAAATTATAGAAAGTTCTTACATAATTAAGACTAACCAATAAATATAATGCATAAAACGGAAGCATTGCATTTATTATTAACATTGCACTGACAATGAAATGAATTCTTGAATAAAACCAATCAAGAGGTCATTTGAGCCTTGAGCACTTTACAATATTCTGTCCCCTTCTTCATGGTAAATGCTATAACGCTCGTACTTAATCACGAAGAAAGGGATTATCATTATCTTATAAAAGACATTAAGTTTAAAATAAACCCAACACAATTCTTGTTCCTGTATGTCATTGTTTTTTTAGATTAAAAAAGGTGGGAAAAAATAGTTTGTCCTAAGAAAATAAACACACCCCACACACATATAAAAGATGCATAGTCGATGCCATATGAAAACCGTTCTCCAGGGGATCCTTGCTCACTGCTCGAAGTAGATCACAGATGTTACTTCCTTCAATATTCATAATAAAATTCATGTTTCGAATATCTAGTTTTATGTAAACTTAACCCGCACAAGGCATACATTCCAATTCCAATTTGATAATGCACCATGAAGTTTACGATAACAGTCTCACAGGCCGTGTCTATGTATCTAACGGGTATAGGTTTTACTCATTGTTGAAGGCCGTACAGTGGCCTATAGTTGTTAATTTCTGTGTCATTTGGTCTCTTGTGGAGAGTTGTCTCATTGGCAATCATACCACACCTTCTTATTTTTATATTGACTATCGACTGCATGTAATCAAAACCTGGTTTAAACAACATGCAAACAGTGATTGGTAGGATAGTTTAAATATAAACGTGTTGAGGACATCAAACACATCACCAAGTTTAGTTTACGTGTTGAGGACATCAAACACATCACCAAGTTTAGTTTACGTGTTGAGGACACCAAACACCACACCGAGTTTATTTTACGTGTTGAGGACATCAAACACCACCCGAGTCTAGCTCAATGTGAACACAGCCTAAGTTATTTACATTGTCTAACCATATACCTATGTAACCAATGTTGACTTGCACCACAAAATGAAGACTGTACAAACAAAGCTGTTTATTTATTTTTTTTCAATTCTAACATTGTTTTGCTCAATTTCAGACGAACTGTATATAGTTTACAATTATTTGGAGATTGGCATATCATCTGTTCATGTACAGCTGTTTATGCTGGAAGGTCATTTGCAGAAATAATTCTTTCGTCGACAGTTATATTTCTAAATTCATGTTTTTTTTTTCTTTTCAGACAAACAGAGAGACTTTCATGCAATATGAAAACTAAATACTACAGCTTAAAAAATTGAATATGTCGAACACATCAAAATTAAAGAAAGACAAAAAAGTACCTGCCCAAAGGTACATTTCTCATATATCATCTCGAGAATATCTGTTTTTAACTTGTGAAGCATATTTTACTAACATACACACATGTATATGCATATGTATACCTCTGATATACATGTACATATGCACGAACACAAGAAAAAATATGTTTTTTTTATTATTGGGTTTATGACGAGAGCAGCTTATCCGGCAAAAATGAAAAATGAAAAAACAATTTAAAAAGATGAAATATTTTGAATTATTTGTTCAAATTCAGTTGCTTCACTACTTGATATTAACGATCGTTAATGACGAAAGCAGCTTTTTTTTATCTGTGGGGTTAAATTAAATCCTATATTTTGAATTTAAATAAGTGTAGGAATAAATGCAAAAGTTACTTTTTCATTTAAGATATAAAGGAGAAAATATAAGATGCAGACATAATTTAAACCTCATTGATGATAATGTTAACCTAAACTTTCAATCTAAAATTCTGATTATTTCTGTGTACAAAATGAGTACAATAATATATGTCCTTCTTTGTGCAAACAGTTAACCCAGAAACAACAGTGGACATTAACCTACTAAATATGTGTTATGATTGTTACATTAAAAAAAAAGCAGCGATTTTTTGCATAGGTGTTGATATTTTATTCATACAGATTTACGCTATTTTTTGTAAATTCCGAATTCAAAGCCTATGGTAAAAATGTGGACTTGTGAGATCACAACCTTTAGTTTAATCATCTTTAAGCATGAATCACAATGATAATGCTTATTATATTTCAGAGTTGCAACAACTCGGACAAAGTCAGCAAAAAAAATTCAAGCAAATCAGGACACAAGGTAAAGAATTATTGTCGAGCCTGGCAGAAAGCTCGACATAGGGATAGTGATCCGGCGGCGGCGGCGTTAGCTAACTTCTTAAAAGCTTAATATTTCAGAAGGTAGAAGACCTGGATGCTTCATACTTTGTATATAGATGCCTTATGATATGAAGTTTCCGTCTGTCTTATGTCCATTGTCCTTGACCTCATTTTCATGGTTCAGTGACTACTTGGAAAAAAGTTAAGTTGTTTTGTAATGTTAATTTCTCTCTTACTATGAGTAATAGGATAACTATATTTGGTATGTGCGTACCTTGCAAGGTCCTCATGTCTGTCAGACAGTTTTCACTTGACCTCGACCTCATTTCATGGATCAGTGAACAAGGTTAATTTTTCGTGGTCAAGTCCATATCTCAGATACTATAAGCAATAGGTCTACTATATTTGGTGTATGTAATGATTGTAAGGTGTACATGTCCAACATGCAGGTGTCATCTGACAGTGACCTCATTTTCATGGTTCAATGGTAATAGTTTAGTGTTTGTGTTTTGGTCTGTTTTTCTAATACTATATGCAATAGGTCAACTATATGTGGTGTATGGAAATATTTTACGATGTACATGTCAGTCTGGCAGGTTTTATTTGACCTTGACCTCATTTTCAGAGTTCATTACTCAATGTTAAGTTTTTGTGTTTTGGTCTGTTTTTCTAATACTGTATGCAGTAGGTCAACTATATTTGGTGTATGGAAATATTTTACGATGTACATGTCAGTCTGGCAGGTTTTATTTGACCTTGAACTCATTTTCATGGTTCATTGCTTATGTTAAGTTTTTGTGTTTTGGTCTATTTTTCTTAAAGTTTAAGCAATAGGTCAAATATCTTTGGTGTATGGAATGATTGTAAGGTGTATATGTCTGTCTTGCAGGTATCATCTGACCTTCACCTCATTTTCATGATTCATTGGTCAATATAGAATTTCCATGGATTGGTCTGTTATTTATAATTCTGTCTTTTATACTATAAGCAATAGGTGGTCCAAGGACACAGTTATCGTCCTACGAATATAGTCCCTAGTGTGAACAGTGTATAACTTGCATTTTTTTTTGATACACTTTCCCAATTTATTTCTTGATATTTTATGCATGAAATATTAAGTAAAGGGATGAAATTACATGTTAAAAATAATTTGGGTGCTGAATCTTTATGTTAAGTAGTGATTTGGTCCAGTTAAAAAAGGTCAAAAATTAGAATGTCTGAAGCTGTCAAACTGAATTTTAGCCCCCAAAAACACAGAATTGTCAATATTTTGAGTTAGAATTGGTAGAAGTTTCTATAATTTTGATATTATTTGTATCAATAGTAGTACACTACACTGTAAAAATCTTTTTGAGATAGAGCAGGTGCGATTTTTTTAATTTGAATTTATTGTCTAAAAGAAATTCACTACGAAATAACTGTGTTCTCTGGCCAGGTCATCTATATTCTGTGTATTGAATGATTGTATTAAACGTGTACATGTATTTCCGCTTTGGTTTATCTGACCATGACCTCATTTTCTTGGATCATAAATGTTAATGTGATACTTGTAGTAAAACTTTATATGTAGGACTATCAGCATAAAATCAATGGTCAGTATTGTAGGCGAGATATTTCAGCGTGTGCACTCTTGTTAAAACCATTCTTGTGCGAAAGGCTATAGATTAATTTAAATTCCCCATGCCTCTGTTTAGATTGTAACAGGCACAGCAAGATTTTTACCGAAAAATTCAAAACTATTAGGGACATGTAGCGCAGACATCATAGCCAACTTAAGCACCGGATTAATCTGTTCACCTGTATTTTCGATAGCCCATTTTAGCAACAACAAAAATATCTCGTTGAATAATACTTACTAGTACCATACTAACACTGAACAGTAATATATGGTGGTTTAATGTTTAAGTTGTTTGCATTGAAAATTTGGTTGAATATGAAAATGAATGTTGTTGAAAAAAAGAACCTAGGAAATAGAGGTACAATATGTAATGGTTTTTCTGGATATTATCATCAAATTACAAACAAAAACATATATTAGAATCAGAAATATCGACGAATCTGCACCTAAATCTATGCAAGAAAAAGAGAAGGAACAGTTTTATCGCACTTCTAGGCACGGTATTGTACAAGGTGTATATCAAGAGCCCATTACGTACGTTCACTGGAGATATCAGGCTTGACCGGACTTGTTACTTTGTGTTAACTTATAGACATTAAGTACTATATTTTAATGGACATGATATTTTTCATCTTATGCTGTCTTGGTACTATATTATTTTTTTTTTTCTATTCTACTATGAATTAATTTTTGTCGCTGAAATAAGCATTGATAATTTCACTTTTCGCTAGAACGGGTTAAAAATCTGGCGCTAATATGTCATATCAATGCGCTAAAATGTCCTCCGACAGAATACATCGAATATAAATATAAAGATATGTGGTATGATTGCCAATAAGACAACTGTTCAAAGGAAGTGGATATAAGAAATTATAGGCCACCGTACGACCTTTAATAATGAGAAAAAAACCATAACTTATAATCGGCTATACAAAGTTACCAACATGAAAAATATGAAACTATCCAAACGCGAAAACTAACGATCTAATGTATGACAAAATAATTTGAAAAAAAACAAACATGACATACATGAATGCTTATTACACAGAAGGTCTAGAAGGCCATCGAAAATTCTGTACATTTTGCTCAACGGATTTCTATAAGATGTATCCGCACAATTATGTTTTTTCCTTAACAATGCCCCACTAATTAAGTTAAAAAGTATGTGTAGGTTTAATTTAAGAATATTTACATTTGCAATCAGTTTTTGGCTATTATCATTTTTTATTATCGATGTTTATTGAATTTCTTAAGAAGTTCGTTCACAGCAGTATCTCAGTAGAGTTGGCCCAGAAAATACTAGACGCAATTATTTTGAACAACAACAGAATATCTTCTACCTTTATCAATAAGTCTATGAAGTAAAAAAGAAAAGATATTAAAGACAATTCCTAAGTCGGCTGACTTCATAAATAATATCACCGTAAAAAGTTTGGTGTGAAATACCACTCGTTATTAAATTCCTACAGGCGAAAACATACGTTCACAACATTTCTGAATATTTGTTATACAATCTAGTACAGGTTTTGAACAATTTATGAATATTAATATATCACTCCGTGCTTTGTCTTGATATAATGTGTATGCTTTAGTCCTTACTGGACTTAAGGTAACCGTTATGAAAATGAGAAAATGTAAAAAGCAATGAAATGTTCAATATAGAAAATATAACAAACAGTTATTACGATATTCGTATCAATGATATGATATATTATTGTAGAAAGGAATATTTTATTTTGTTTGCAGAAATGAAAATCCTGGAGATGATAATTCTTTTTTATTTATTGGAAAATCGTAAGTACCTGATGACTAGTTTTTTTCCCTAAGAAATGACATATGAATTTATTTCTTCCAAGTCAAAAGAATACTGTACAAATCAATCATAAATATGTACTTAAAAAAATAACCCAAAAACTTTTTTACACCTGGTGCAGAGAGCCATTTAAAAACTTTTTTCATCATCTTTAATGGAATTATGTGATCACTTTTTATCGACAGATTTCTATTCATTATTTTCTTTAATGTTTAAACTATAATAATAACTGAGCTTACCTAAACCAAACTTTGCTTGAAATACATGTACATGTACGTTCAGAATATATCAGGACATCCAGTCCTCGGACGCATCTTTTTTTACCATGGAGATGGTAAAACACCGAATAGGAAACCCGTTGTTGAATGCAAAAAGTGTAGGTGAAATAGTTACCTTAAAAAAGTGGAAAATCTTTGTGAATGCTGATGAGGACCAAAGAGGACAATAGAACGGAATGATTTTAAAATTTGTAATGATATCCAAATATATTAATAAAAAATTTAGAGTACGCATTTTTGGCACTATAATTAGGGTATATATACATGTATCTATAGATTGCAACGCGCAAAACTGACATATTTGTTTTGATCTTTTATAATTTATATTATTCATTATTTTCAGACCTGAGATATTAGAAGATCAGTGGTTATCCAAAATTAGTGATCTCGTAAAAAAGTAAGATTGTGAATTACGCGAAAAAGTACTTAATTAGTATATTCAGTTTGTAAAGTGGTATTTTACAAACATAAATATTTACCACGCTGAAGTACGTCCATTATTCATTTTTCATTATTTAAAATTCAATAATGAATAATGAAATATTTATCTATAATAAGATCAGGACAAAAATAACTCCTTTTTAAAGGAATGAATAATTTTGCCTTTCATCGATTAAGCGTGTTAATGCATCAATGTATACATACATATATGAATGTTTTGTAAAAAGAGGAGGTATAGGAAAAGCCGCAAATTGACCCTTTAACTGCAAAATAGTTAAATTCTCCAAGCTTTTAAAACAATGGCTAATTTTATTGATAAATGTCATAGGACTGCTACTCTTGATTCTTTAGTGCAACAATGTGTCATTTGTGATGTCATCATGATGTCTTAAACTTGTCAAAATCTACATTTTACTTTACATTTATATTTTTAGATAAGACATATTGCAACACAATATTTTGTTACGTAATGCGGCGTTCACACAGTGCCGATTATGGCTCCCGTTTGAGATCAGACAGCGCTAAGACACGAAAAGGGAAAAGTCGGATTACTATCCTCAATGATCTGGAATGTCCTATCATTATCTGAACGCAGTCGTATACGTTCGTAACAGATTCCTACGGATCGGAAATGGTCCGATGAGGTCGGCCAAGCACCCCCGACAGTTAGGTGCGTCCCATAACATTCGGGGAAACTCAGCCGATTTTGTCTAGTCGGATTACAATCGTGACTATGTCGTGACAGATTCTGCTGTATCGGATCAAAATCGTAACAATGTTCTGTGTTTTCTGGGCGGTGTCCTGTGGAATGGGCATGATCTGGAGAAATTTGTCATTGCTGTGTTTTTGCCGATTGAGTCCAGATTGCATCCAGATCTTGCCCGAATACGAACCGAACCGTCTTTGTTCCGGAACAGCCCCGTTATTAATACGAAATTCGGCATTAATACCCACGTCGGAGTCCAGACAATTACAGAACACGATACGACGGAGTCCCGACGAAGCCGTTTGCAATGCGGTACCTCAGACTGTGCTAGGATTGCGTTCCGTTAGTACCTGATCATCCCGATTATGGCGATTTTTTTTTATAGGACGGGACTATCACATGAAACGGTTTTCTAACGGATATCTTCCGTCAGCGTCAGTTTACTGTCTCTTCACTGTCTGATCTCTGATTATTCTGGTCCTTTCTAGCATCATCGTTTCAAAAAATTAACAAAGGTAGAGTAATACACCCTATACCGATTTCCGTTCAATCGACACTTGTTTCTAGAATAACTTCCCAACACCAAAACTATGAAAAGCCAAAAACATAAAACGTTTAAGAGCGTAAAACCCAAAAGGGCCTAAACAAATAGACAAATATCTGATGTCAACTTTACCTTACCTTCTACATAATTTTAATTAAGTACAACGACTTAATTAACGAATAGTAAACTCACAGCTAAATGTTTCATTTAATCATACATACGGTTTTACAGTTAAAATAATATAGCATGCAAATCAAGAGTTTAAATGTCTTGCTTGCAAACTTTGGTTAGTTGTTTGCTCAGACATTGTAATTAAGATTGACACCTAAATTCAATGGGTAGGCGGAGTATAACAGTCTGTTTACTATATACAAAGGTTTGATTGGTCAATGAATATCAAAATTGTTTCCAGTTGGGCACTTGAAAGATAAAAAGAAGCATGGGCTAAAAAGGGTACAGGAAAAAGAAAGTTAACCAATTTAAAAATTGATTAAAAAACGTAAAGCATGAGCAGTTTTAATGTCATATTTTGATTCAAACTATAATGTTGACATGAAATATTATTTCTTGTTACTTATTACAGAGACATATAATACATATGTCTCTGCTAATTATGTGAAATTTTGCACTTTAAACAACTGTATATATTCTACAAGAAAAAAATAACTTCAGATCACTTTGTTGAAAACTGTTTGAGAAAAACTAGTGGCTTGCAATGCTTTAAGGGTTAATGCAGTAGTAGTAATAAAGAGAATCTGACCATCAATATTATAATGGCACTGTTCGACCATTACAATAATTGTATATTTACTAACTTTTATTTAAAATAAAAATAGTAACACATTTTTTTAAAACTCATTCTCGTATTTGCTTTGTGCGTTAAATTTTGACAATAAAGCAAAAATGAAACCATATTCCTGTCGCATTATTAATTATTTGATATGCAAGTTTCCATCTAGAAAATTAATGGTTCCCAATTCCCATTTAAACTTTTATGACGATCTATTTCTTTAAATATTTTGGCGAGAAATGAAATCTACTATATTATTTCGTCATAACGATCCAGAAAGAAGCGAGAAATCCAAAACCAGTCAAAACTTTAAAAATCATTTGCCTACAGCAGTTTCTATATTTTTGGGAGTTGGGGCGTGTAGCATTTTTATGGATAGAAAGATGAAGGGGAAACAGTAAACAATTCAAATTAATTTTTTTATGATTCTACAAAAAAAAGCCAAAAAGAAAAAACCTAAAAAAAAAAACCACCACACACAACTTAAACAAAATGATCCATGCTCATGCAGTAATATCTCTTTTATCTTTACTTGTTAATTGTATTGATAATATAAAAAAATTAAAAGTATTTATATTAACACGATGACAATGACGTATAATTATATGTATCTGATGATGATAAATGATCCAATATGAAGAATAAAGCAATTATGTGCAAAAAATATTTCATTATCATATCAAATAAAAACAATCAAACCATCAAATCTTGCTTTACTGTAAAAATTGTATTGTTACTAATTAGTTTTCAAAATTGATTCACACTTAGCTAACTGTTCTTTTTTCTGTATACCCTTTAAGTGCCTGACTGGAAACAATATAATATCCATTTTCCAATCAAATCTTTTTATATAGTAAACAGACTGTTACTCCGCCTACCCATTGAATTTTGGTGTCAATCTTAATTACAATGTCTGAGCAAACAACCAAACAAAATTTGCAAGCAAGGCATTTAAACTCTTGATTTGCATACTATATTATTTTAACTGAAGTTAAGTAATAATGTTGTGCGATCTGCAAATGATGGTTATTTCAGAAACAACAACCGAGGACACTGAAATTAGTTTCATCATTAATATATAACTAAAATTGTGCTGGGAACAGTATATCTAACGGGAAATGAATCTGATAGGTTTTTCAGTATAAAATTGATAAAATCTCGGACTCCTCAATATATATGTTCCTGAATTGTGTCAGTCTCTAATAATACAATCCTTCCAGTAGCCAGTGGATTTAAAGGTTGATCTTGCCATACATTACAAGTTTATGAAATATGTTCTGGTGCTGTAATTGACATTATGCATAACTCATTCGGGCTGAAAAAAGACGATTTCACTCCTCTGCTCAGGCACTCTCGGTGTTCAAGCTACAACATGTTTATATAAGTTTCATAGTTTTGCGGTCTCGTGGTTCGGATGATGGTAATTCCAGGAACGAGTGTCGTGCGCATGTGTCGGTATCATAATTTTATATAAGACGACAGTTAAGGTGGTATGGGAATATAATCGAAAAATGATAGAATTTTTTCATACTTTGCCAAAAACGTAGTATATTTTGTGATATGTTCAAAAATATGATAAAAATGATAGGTGACCGTGCTTTTTTCAAGCTACAGGTTGTTAAAAATGAGACACATTTTATATGGATTATACTAGATAAAACATCATTATGTGAATAGACGGTAAACTAAATCATAGAATTGTGAAAAAGAATACAAGAAGAAAGCTCTTAGAAAATGCTTTCAGAATATGAAAAGAAGGGGTCACCGTACGTTTTTTCCTGCTATGATATAAAATAGAAAATTTCATCTAGATTCCTTTGGAAATAATACTATTTCCGAGTTATCCCCCCTTAATACACTAATCTAAAAAAAATTAAAAATCAATCAAAATCAATATAAGTTTATACAAATATTAGTTATCATAAGTAAAAATCTTATAAATTTGTTCATTTGAATGAAAATTCACATTAGTTAATTGCATTCCTGCATCAAATTTTGCTGACTTGGTTGAAAATCTGGGCCTATTTATTCGACTATTTTACAATCCTAAGATGGCGAAAGACACCAATACTTCTTTAAATCAATTAACGTGGCCCGGATAACATGTATTTGTCACTGTTTAAGCGGATTCGTTTCGTATTCCGTGTATCTACTTTAATCTTTGGAAACAGTATACATATAACTGCATATGTTCTATCCCATAATC
Source organism: Mytilus californianus (assembly GCF_021869535.1). Lineage (NCBI taxonomy): Eukaryota > Metazoa > Mollusca > Bivalvia > Mytilida > Mytilidae > Mytilus > Mytilus californianus. The sequence goes on along the minus strand of NW_026262745.1, from coordinate 80,073,988 downwards.
GAAGTCGTATATTTTCATTGTCAATATCGGCCAAATATGGTTGGAAACATAAATCCACCAATTGATCATTTTGAAAATTTTGCATTATTTTATTTTACAGGAAGAAAACGATATCAGAAGATAGAAAGTTTTCACCGTAAGCATTTTATTAATCATTTTGCTTTACATATCGAATAATGATTGACCATTCAACTTCAAAACAGATTGATCAATATAAAACAAGAAGATGTGGTATGATTGCCAATGAGACAACTTTCCACCAGAGACCGAATGACGTTAGCACAAGGTTGTTTATGCTGATTAATATTGACAAACAAATTGGAAATTTACCTTTCTGGAACACTTGAGTTTACCCTCGGTATTTTGTAGGGGGAATTAATTTATTGTTCAGTATTTAGTCTCATGTGAGTATTTGTGAAATGCCGTTTTTCTGCTTTGATTTTAAGCTTTTGGCATCAATGGCAGTTTTCTTTGACTTATGGTTTCAAATTGTTCACTTGGTAATTTCCTCATTTTTCCTTTCCATTGTAGATGATTTGACATGAAAACCGAAGCATTAAATAATTTCGTTCCAATTTTTGTGGACAATAGTCTAAGTAATATGAACTCGATCGATACTCTGATGAGCAATCACACCACCACCATTAACTGAACATACATATTAATACGAAGTGCAGATTTTAAAATCAACTGTTAATTATAGGAAAGTGAATACTAATAATAAAAATGAAGACAACGAGAGTATGTTAATATGTTTAAAAAGTAAAATCACAAAATACTAAACTCCGAGGAAAATTCAAAAAGGAAAGTCCCTAATTAAATGGCAAAATCAAAAACTCAAACACATCAAACGAATGGATTCAAGATTCAAGATTCAAAGTTCTATTTAGAGTCGATATTCCATAAACTACATAAACACAAGCTCTATTGAGCTTTTCAAATCGACTTAATAACAAAATACAATACACACATACAAAAGTCCTGAAAACAATACAATTTAAAACTTATAATGCATAGTAAGATACCATAAATGACATATATAAGTTAAAAGCATAGTACATTTAAAACATAGCACAAGCTAATAATAAGATTGCACAAATCAAATAGTCAAAATAAAATAAACACAGGTATAACACTATATGCATGCACTGCACTGGCATGAGCTGTTACTTGGATCCCATGTTTGTACCAATTTTTTGAATTGGTCAAAAGATGTTTTCATTCGACAATGGTTCGGCAGCTCATTCCAGATTTGTGCAGCATTATAGCGAAACGATTTTAAGCCATACTTAGTAGTTCGGACTCTTGGGAGTATTGCTGTTTCATGTGATCTTAACTCATACTTGTTAATTTTTATATCAATCAAATCATGAAGGTAGCTCGGACTGTAAATTATTTTAAATGTTTCTATTGCAATTGTTTTTATTCTTCTTATTTTTAAAGATGGTAATTTAGATTTTTCTAGCAGTTTTTCGTATGAACTATCATAATCTTCATAAATGAATCTTAGAGCTCTTTCTTGAATTTTTTCCATTTTAAAAGATTTTTTTTTGCTACAGTAGTGCCAAATTACTGGACAATAGTTAAAATTCGAAAGAATGAATGAGTAGTATGCTGTTAACCTACCTAGCCTGTTTAAATATTTACCCATTCATTAGAATATTTAATTGTCTTGATGTCCTTTTACATATTTCAGATATATGATTGTTAAAGTTTAAGTTCGAATCTATCGTTATTCCAAGAAGTTTAACATTTTTTTCACAAAAAGTTTTGTTTCCATTTAAATTAAATATCAAATTATGTTTATTTGTTTTTTTTCCAATGGCTATAGCCTGGAATTTGTCAGGATGAGCCTTCATTAAATTTATAGAAAACCAGTTTATTAGATTTAAACTATCAGTTTCTAAACTTTCAACAACTTTATCTAAATCATGATCACTATATGATACAGTGTTATCATTAGCATAATTATAAATGGTGCTTTTTTGTATAAAATGAAATATGTCATTTATGAAGACATTGAAAAGAACTGGACCAAGAATTGACCCTTGTGGTACAACTTTAAACATACGATCCCATTCACTGTAAGAACTTCCAATTTTAATGCGTTGTTTTCTGTTTTCTAAATAACTTTTTAATAATTTTAGAGAACTTTTAGATAGACCGTATGCATCCAATTTAAGTAAAAGTAAATCGTGCGGTAAACAATCAAATGCTTTAGATAGATCCATCAAAATTGCAGCAATAAATTTGTTCTGGTCCAGAGCTTTTTTCCAGTCTTCTATTATTTTAATAAGTGCAGTTTGGCAACCAAAACCTGATCTAAATGCCGAAAGAAGAGGATGGAAATGTTTATTTAAGAATTCCATTAGTTGATCATGTATAGCTCTTTCATAAATTTTGGAAACACATGGTAACATACTTACAGGTCTATAGTTTTCTTTATCAAGAGAGTTATTCTTTTTAAAAAGTGGGGATACCTGAGCAGCTTTAAGATTATCTGGAAAAATTGAGCTTTCAATTGATTTATTAACGAAAATTTTAATGGGTTTTGATATTACTGGCTGTGCCAGTTTTATAATTTTTGGTGAAATATTGTCATATCCAGTAGCTTTTCTTATATTTAACCTATTTATTTGTTTACTCACAAACTCTTCTGTTACAGGTTTAAAATTCAACTCATTATAATCAGTTTTATTTTGTTCAATTTTGATTATACTTGGGTGATTTCTGTCTATTTTTATGTTTTTATCTCCTATATCTATAGCTACATTTATGAAAAATTTATTGAAAATTTCTGATACCTCTTTAGGATCACTGAGAATTTTATCATTTTCATATAAAATTATGTTATTGTTTGATTTAATGCTTTTATTTGATAAAAATGGTTTAATAGTGGAATAAAATGTTGTTGATTTTGGACCACCAGCAGTTCTTTCATAAAAATATGTTTTAATTGAGCTCTTTTTTATTTTTGTCACAATATTTCTCTGTCTTCTGTCAACTCCCAGTTGGCATCACTTTTGTTTTTAAGAAATCTGTTATGGTACATTCTTTTTTTGTAAATTGCACTTCTTAGATCTTTATTCATAAAGGGTGCAGATGATACTATTGATCTTCTTATTTTTTCATTGGTATATGCTTGTCAATTATGTTAACAAATTCAGATTGAAAATTTGAATACGCTTCATTGACATCATTAACTGACAGCAAATTATCAAAATTTACACAATTTAGTTCATGTACAAATTTTTCTTGATCAAAACTTTTAAAACTTCTGTAATTTATAAATTCCTTTTTAATTTTAGGTACAAAACCTTTTAACTGAAACGAAATTATGTTGTGATAATCACTGAGCCCACAATTAAAATTAGATATATTTTGACAATGGATTACAACTGTCATACCTTGTGGTCTCAGTGCTGTGAGTGCTGTGTTTTGGATGGTCTTTGTGGTTATACAGTATGTAACTATCCGATTGAAAAAAGACTTTCCAATTTCAGTGATGTATCCTGAATTGGATCAATCAGAACAGTTTATTTGTATGGTCCAATGGGCATATCACTAGTAATATCAGCAGGGCAACGTCATTCTATAATTTCCCCACAATCAAGACTTTCAAGTTTTTTTTTATCTGGTTATGTTGAAAGTATTGCAGAGTTATTAAAACAGACTGAATAGTCATAAGCAAATCAGAACTTTTGTGTAAAACGAAATTGCTTATAGCCTGATTTATTAGACAAAATATACATAATGATACAAATGGGAGGGAGGATTTTTATCTTTACTTAAATAGAAATAGAAATAAAAAGAAAATAATGGAAAGAAAAACGAACCCATTCTGATTAATTTCACAAATAAAAAAACTTCAACAAATTCTCGAAATTAGAAATTCAAACTTTAGATGAAAAAAAAACATTTATCAAAACTATCTAATTTACTCGTGAAATTATTAATAAGCAATAAATTCCACATTTGACAACATGAAAGAAACACAATACTAAAAACTCTGTCTTTAAAGAGTGCTTGTCACTCAAACCAAAAAAATCTTGATTGCCAAAGCAGAACAAAGTCGAGCATCGTTGATATGCCTTATATTTGACATGTCGTGTTACCTTTTAAAAATGATTTCGCTAATAAGAATACTGACTCTTTTCAAATAAAGCTATTTGGCGATCGATATTTAAATTGCATTTTGTGCTAAAACAAATTTGATTCTTATAAATTTTTGGTAAGACATATATATATATTGTATAGGTGTTTCAGCAAGTTTTCTTTCAGGTCAAGGTACACTCCTAAGTTTTTGAACGTTTTAGTTATATACCAATCCCGTTGTTCGTCATCGACTTTAGGGAGAAAAAAATATCAACGCATAGCTTCCCCCTATGCTAATGATTAAGATGCTGCTGATGATAAGGTTTCCGTCCTTATCGTTTATTCAACCACGTTGATTATTTATATTATGGTATCTTCTGCCTCTTTTTACAGTATATGTTTATATATAAAATATATATTTTACAGTTCTTTACAAATGATATATGATGCCCTATTAAAGGAATTATGTACTCGATGCGGGTAAGTGTGTCATTTCATAACGCATGTAATATTTTAATGAAATATTTTGAAATTACTGTTTTAAATAGATATATTATTTATTTTTTAGTGGTTAAAATATTAATCTCTCACAAAGTTGTATGAAAAGTTTTCCATTTGAAGCAAGATTAAGAATTCTTCAAGTACTATAAATGATTTTTATGAATAATGGTCATGAAGAATGTTTAATTAGCGGGAGTTTAAAAAGAACTTTAGATGAAGAACAGCAATAAAAGCGTTCTTCCTTTGCTTTTTGTATGTTTTTTTTGCTGTGTATGTACTGATTTTTTGTCATGGATGGATACCCCATGTCCTTTGTTTTTCTATAATATGTATATAACAGTAATATTTAGTTGGGCCTTTTTAACAAAATTAAAATATGTACTGATAAATTCAATAATAAAAAATCTAATTACAGTTTTGAATTGGCAACCTTCAAGAATAAGTTTATTTAAAGGGTCGATAAGTTTACCCGGATCGTATCTAAATTTACGGGCTCGGTAGACAACATCAAGACTGGTATAATACCCACTTCGGGACACACACAGAGAAAATTTTCCACTCGTCCTTAACGACGTTGGAACGGGGGAACCGAAACAAAGATTAACAATAAAATTTGCTTAAAGTAAAGATAATAATAAACATTTTAATCTATTTAACACCTACGGTAACTGAAAAATGCGATTTTAAGAATAACAATAAATTCTTAGGCTCATTTGATGCAAAATATTTATTTAAAAGAGGGCGTTTGAAACCTTACTTTAGAGAACATTGCCACCCTCCTGACTATCGGAATTTTTTTAAAACCTTGACACAAATGGGCACGATCAACTTTATATTGATAAAAGTGAATAATAATACAATAGAAGTTTTAATTTTTAATTCTACGTCAGTAACATCAGACGTCAGAATAGAAAATAATGCTCTTTCAACATGAGACTGGAAAAAAAAACCAACTAAGTTTAGATATGATACAGGGGACCTCAACATCGATCAGGACCGAGAGGTTTTGAACTTTCTAAAAAAGGACCAAATTATCGTCCTTCTTCGAAATAAAGTTAAAAACAATGTCGTCAGGTTATTAAAGATACTTTTTCATTCTATTTAAAAAAAGTGTAAACGGTTGAAATCTTTCAAAAGGTCCATGTTTCTTATTTTTTTATGTTTGAATTTTGTGGATATTTGCATATCACATGGCAAAAGTAATTTAGAAATTAAAAAAAAAGGTTATCAATTCGCCTATTTTAAGGATTAACACTAAACTTCAAGTACTCGCAAAGCTTTTGCGTTCGAACTGGCTGTCAAAGCAGCCAAATATGTCAAAGTCGTTTAACGTAAAACTACACGAGAGTTCGTAAAAATTATATCATAAATTCTTTTACTTCAAGGCCGTGCGCTCCACATATAGTCAAATAATAAACGATCATGTCACTACCATATTTCAGCCCAAGACATCCTCTAAATATTTGAAGGTCCCTACTATTTATTGGCTACCTAAACATCACAAAAAAAACCGTCAAATATCGTTTAATCTTAGCTTCTAGTAAGTCTTCTACTAATAATTTGTCTGTGCTTTTAACTAACTCTCTTACTTAAATAAAATACTTTAAATTTTGCAATAAAGCATATAAAAATGATTGAATGAATTATTTTTGGGGGGTAAAAAACTCTTTGGATGTTTTAAATAAATTATGTGCTTTTGATGGTACGTTTACTTCGGTTAAAAGTTATGACTTTTTGACACCCTACACTACACTTTCACACAATCTTATCAAACAGCAGTTTTCTTTAATTCGATGGTCCTATGAAAATTCTGATTGCATATTTATTTCCTGCAACTCATTAAAAGCTTTCGTCTGTGATGAAAAATGTAAATATGCCTGATATACTTACTGGAACTGTGATGAGATGATTAAAGCTGTAAATTGTCTTCTTGACAACATTAATAAAATTATGAATGGAAACGGGAAATGGTTCAAAGAGACAAAACCCGACCAAAGAGCAGAAAACAGCTCAAGGCCACCAATGGGTCTTCAACACAACGAGAAAATCTCGCACCCGGAGGCGGGCTTTAGCTGGCCCCTAAACACAAATGTATACTAGTTCAGAGAAAATGGACGTCACACTGAACTCCGAAACATATAAATGAACCAAAATTAAAAAAAATATACAAGACTAAGAAAGGTCAGGGTTCCTGACTTGGGACAGGCGCAAAAATGCGGCGGGGTTAAACATGTTTTGTGAGATCTCAACCCTCCCCCTATACCTCTAGCCAATGTAGAATAAACAAACACAAAGCAATACGCACAGTAAAACTCAGTTTAAAAGAAGTCCGAGTCCGATGTTAGAATAGGTAACAAAAGAAACTAAGCAAAATGACAATGATCAACATAAATTAACAAAGGGCTACTAGCAGTGACTGACATGCCAGCTCCAGACCTCAATTAAACTGATTGAAAGATCATGTTTTCATCATATGAAAATCAAGCACAATCCCTCCCGTTAGAGGTTTATTATCATACCATCATAAAATATACGAGAAGAACATAACCCGTATCATGCCAACAACTTGTGTTAGAATAAATGTGTTTATTTCCGATGCAAATGTACGTTTCGACTATATAGTTTATCGGCAAGTTTTGGGTATTTCCATGGGCACCAATTGCGCCCATTTATTAACAGACATGTTCCTGAATTGTTCTGAATCCTAGTTTATGGCCAAATTCAGTAAAGATCAGACAAAATTCCATTGAGTTGATCAATCTACTAACAGTTATCGTTACCTTGAAGATATTTTCGCTCTAAATAATAAAAAATTCTCAATTATACTGCGTAAATTTCCCCAAGGAACGTATTTTAGATAAGTCTAAAACTAACAGCAAATTGTCCTATTTTAGCTTTTGATATTTCACACGGTAAGTTAAAAACAAAAGTGTATTACAAAAGAGACGATTTTTAATCTCTATTGTTAATTTTACTGTTTTGGACAGTGATGTTCTATTGGCCCTTTCTTATCTGGTAAATTATTAAGTTAGGGAGCACGTTGCCATAAATATCTTAAAAAATTAACTAAATTATTTCATAGATTCAAATATTTGGTTTTGATGTTTGTACATAAAACGGGATACAACATTCTTATTTTTACGGAAATATTGTTTATAGACGATTTAGTTAATTTAGAGACGATCCATGTAAACTCACTGTTCCTTTGAATAAACTTATTCTGAAAGGATATCAATTTAACACACAGTAAAATGTTTGCATGTTGTTTTATCAGTATTGACATTGATTTTGCTTTTGATAAATTAAAACATAACTAAACTGTTATATTGCTAATCATTTATCAAAACTTATGGTCGTACATCCTGTCGGTATTGTTTCCATATTTTGGCATTGCACAAGGTCATGCTTTTATTAGACTGTTAAAGACGTCTTTACACTAAATCCATTTGATGTTGGATGTGTACTGATTGATATTTTAGTCTTTGACTGCTTGTTTTTTTTTTTCTTCATTAGTTGTTATTGACTTTGAACTAGCTGTCAGCAACTGCGAGTACTCTCAGTGTCTTTTTTTTGTTGTGGGGATGTAAAAGTACCCTGCCACGTCCGGTTTGTGTTTTTGTTAGAGTTTTTTTCTGCTTTGTATCGACCTGATGAGTTAAGCCCTTTTCAACTGATTTTTATAGTTTTTTTCTTATGTTGTACTGTTACATCACTGTCCCATGTTAGGGAGGGTTGGCGCCTTCAAACTAGTTTAACCCCGCCACATTATGTATGTGCCTGTCCAAAGTCAGTGGTTGTCGTTTGTTGCTGTATATCATATTTGTTTTTCGTTCATTATTTTGTACATAAATAACATTTTAAACTATATCCGTTTGATGTGTACTGATTGATACTTGAGTCTTGGAAACATGAGTTATGCATTAGTGGTAATTGGCTTCAGTAACTGCAAGGCGAAAACTCTTTGATCGGTATCTTGTGTCTTTCGTCTTTATGTTAGTTTTTTGTACATTGTGCCGATCTGACGAATCAATCCAGTTCAACTTGTTATTAAAGTTTTATCTTATGTCGTACTGTTACACCACTGTGCAAGGTTAGGTGGGGATTGAGCTCTTACAATAGTTTTCGTTGGTTGTGGTCTGTCATATTGGTTGTTCGTTTATTTTTTTGGTCATTAATCAGGCTGTTGGTTTTTTCGTTTAAGCTGTTTCACATTTTGTCATGTTGCGACCTTTTATAGCGGACTCTACATTTTTGGTTTTGCTCATTGTTGACAGCTTACGGTGCCCTATAGCTGCTTTAATCCACTTTATTTGGACTCTTTTGAATAGTTGTCTCATTGGCAATCATAACTATTCTCCTTATCTTATATACGTAAGTTAGTTAGATTGATTTAAAGTTTTGTATGCAAGTTATTTTATTTGACTCAAACTTTGGAATCAAGCCAGACCTGATCTTAAGATTTATTAATTGATTGTTGATGTATAACGCCACTTTCAAACAATCTGGCTATTGCATGGCGATCAGTGTCCATTGGTGGAGAAAGTTGGGATACAAATAGAGAATCTCCGACCGTTGGCAGGAAAACTTGCTATCATAGTCAATTAAGATCAAAGTCACCTTGACACCATGACAATATAAGGGTAAGAACTTACAACCTTAGTGTTGACAAACTAGTCATAATTTTAGATGGAAAACTTGGACATCTGGGCCACCGAGGTCCCCTTATTCTTTTTCCGTCAAAATGAATTAAGCAAAACTGTATGAAAGTAAAGATACCAGTCATCCCTTTTAACGCATGTGTTATGACATAATAAATGGTCAGTTTTGTACTAAAAGCTTAACAGTGAATAATACATGAATAATGCATGTCTTCATCAACATTGACTTAATCTTAAAGAGAAAGATCGTTATATCTGCTGTAGATTTAGATTTTCAAATTTCGAAATCCCTAGAGTAGTTGGTCGGTTGATAAACAGCCAGCACTGCGATTAAAATACAGTGTATCATTATTTTTGGTATGTATAAACGATCAAATAATGTCATTCAAGGAAAGGCATATACCTACATATTACACGAAGAATCCATTTCAGGTAAACATTATGGGGCTATTGTCATATTGTGATGTACCAGTTTGACAAAACTGTGAACGTTTCTAAGACATATTTAAAAAGATATTTTCATAACAAGTATCATGTTAGCATCGCCTTAGATATTATAATTATAATTATATTTTTTTTTCACACGGATATCGTATTATATTTCTCATTTATTTATAATTGTTTGTAATAATGTAAAATTACATTAAAAGTATTGTTACCTGCTAGGTTGTGTGTAAGAGTAGAAAGTCACCGTAGTATTAACCTGCATAAAAATAGTCGGTTAACACTAAACCGCTTTGACATTTTTTTGTGGTAATATAATTGCTTGCACTTAAGGTAAACGTTTATACGAAAGCATATTATATTATTGTTTTCTCCTATCTTATTCATAGACAAATTAGTGTCTTTGGACGAGTGGGCTCCATTGACGTCCTTTAATAAATTTATTGGTTTTGACAATGTGCTACCGAAATAGTTATTCTTCATGAATTTTTTTTCAATCTTATTTTGTAAAATGTTTTAAATATACACAATCCATAGTTATCACACAAAGATAAACTGGATTTGACCATTTTATGGTATTTATTACAGGGATAAGTTTGAACCAATCTTTGGAAATGACAAGGATATACAGCTTGACACTATAGAAAGGTTTGTCGTTTATTACATATTTTGGAAATAAATGACTTTGCTTATCACAAGATAAAATAATGAAAAGTAGTTGACGCATTTTTTTGGAAAACATGTTAAGAAAACCCATTACACAGATTATTGTTTCATGCTGTGTTATATTTGCGAGATGTTTTACAATGATATGCTATTTAGAAATGTGTAAAAGGTGTAAACGATATTTTTATGACGTATTCTCTAAATTTTCACACTAAACTTTTGAGGAGCAGATGTCCTTACCAAGAACTGCATATTCCGTCGACAGTCTTTCTATCTTTGAAACAGATGTCCTCACAAAGAACATGACATATAAAGCTTCAAATAAAAATTATGAATGCTTTTCTACATATATTTCTAGATGTCGATAAGGACGGTAGTATTTTCTTATATATATATGTATGTATTAAATTGCCATCTGTATTATCTGTGTGATCTCTCAATGGTCTGTTTTTAATTAGTAAAATGTCTTTTTGGTACTTGTCAAATAAAATAACAATACAACGTTTTGATGCGTACATTTTGTTGATGTAGTAAATAGACAATTTCATTTTTTTTCTCTCCTCAAAATACATCTACTTGATGTGCTTAGTTTTGATCTTTGAACGTTACGAACAGCCGTTCTATATAAATAATCCACGTTACGAACAGCTACCTTCAAAGTTACGTACGACTTGTTTTTTAACGTCGCATAAAACCATTTTGTCGGTATTCTGTCTTCAGAAGGCTTGGTATTCGTGTTGTCCTACATATTATACAGACAATTACCAATTTTCTCTACCAATAATGCTTTTATTCAAAAGTATTTAGGAAATATAAAATCTAATCGGTACGGTCATCTGCCAAATTGGGCCGTCCGTAACGGAAGTTACGAACGGCCGCTTTTCCCCAGTGAGCATGAACTGAATATTCCGTCGACAGTCTTTCTATCTATGATGCAGATGTCATTACAAAGAAGATGCGAACTCTTCCCGCGGAGTGATTCACTTGTGGATTCTTAGTGATTGAAAAAAGATTTGCTAGAATAGCCTCGATCTCTGTCTCTTACACTTTGCAACAGTATCAAAACGTGCGATCATTTTCTCATTAAACAGTAAAAATGTTATACCAGTTTTGTTCTAGGAAAAGGATCTACTGCGACTCTTTTCACAAAAAATCTTACGATTAAAATTGATCGTAAGTTATACTGAAATGTAAAATTGAGAATGGAAATGGGGAATGTGTCAAAGAGACAACAACCCGACCATAGAGCAGACAACAGCCGAAGGCCACCAATGGGTCTTCAATGCAGCGAGAAACTCCCGCACCCGGAGGCGTCCTTCAGCTGGCCCCTAAACAAATATGTATACTAGTTCAGTGATAATGGACGTCATACTAAACTCCAAATTATACACAAGAAACTAAAATTAAAAATGATACAAGACTAACAAAGGCCAGAGGCTCCTGACTTGGGACAGTGTATGACTTACGAGTATTTTTACTCTTAAGATTTTTTGTGAAAAGAGCCGCTGTTTCGTATTAACCGAAGTAGCATTGGTGGACTTTTTAATAGGCAATATATTTGTTATTATTGTATACATATGAAGCAAAATTCATACAAAACCATCTTTTAAAGACAAAAAGAAATAAAAGACGTTGACCAAACCCTTGAATTTCACCTACAAACATAATGACGATGTACTATCACTCTGCAATTTTCAGTTAGTACTTGCTTCTCACAAATCCATGTTAACTTGTGTAAGGGAATTAAAGAGACAAGGAGGTCTGCTTTATTTACCAAGAATTTTTGATATGGATATTAACGAACTACTAAATGATGTTGGAAGTTAAGGATGCTAGAGTTTTATTGTCATTAACTTTAATCCTGTTTTTTAAAGAAAAAAAATTAAGTATGTTAGATTGAGAACATAATAGTGGATGAGAGTTAACATATCAATTTATGTTTTGCAGCGAAAATAGAAGTGAAGTTAACACTATCGAACTTGAAAAAAAGTTATCTGAAATGAAGTCTATAAATGAAACGCTAATGAAAAAAAAACAAGAACTAGAACGACAATTAACAGATGTCAAAGACGAAAAAAGGTAACTATGATACATACGACGTATTATTAAACTTGTTATTTAGCGCTAAGCGTTTCCAGGAAAAAAATATGTATTATTTGTTAATCTGATTTAGCGAGAAAAAAAAAGAGATCATAAATCGCCTAAGGCCAATTAAAATTAATTGATAGATTTTCATCCCCGCCCGCCCCTCTGAAATCGTTCCGCCCCAATTTTTTTTATTTTGAATAATTTACGATTTCCGGATTTTGTTCATTTTCGTTACCGGTAACTGTCGATAATTTCGTTTCATTAATAACATCCTGTTTCAAATTTTGGTTTTTGCATTTCTTTGTATGTTTGATTCGTTATACATGTATATACATGATAGAACCTTATTATTACACTTGCATATATGAAGAACACGTCACAAGAGCGTTTCATATCTAATAAAAAATAAAAAATAAAATCCTCCCACCCACCCCATTTTTTTCAAAAATTTGGATGAAAATCTACTAATTAAATTTACTTGGCCTAACTTATGATACAAAGTATTCAACAACAACAAGCAAATAAGTAGTTTAAAACGTTATATTAAAGGAGCATTAGCTACGGTTTTGACAAGCAATTAAATTGCGATTCTTTTTGTTTCAGGAATAAATAAAAGCTAAATTTTGAAAAACAATATTTCGTTATAAGCAGTCAGTTTGGCCCAAATTTGTCAAAGTAAACTCAAAAACATTGCTGATGTATTATTGACTTGCAAGTCAATAATTTAATCTCATTCTATCCGTATTGATGTTACCTTCAATCATTAATTCCTTAAATAGCTGAAGATGAGTTACGCATGTACTAGGCGTGTTCAGCTATTAAAAGTAAAAGAATGTTTACAAAGAAAGTGAAACAAGGTTGACACATTTCGTTGACTGATTCGATCTACAAAAAATCATTCTTATACAAGTAAAAACGATGATTAACATATTTTTTTTAACCTATGGCATGAAATCAAACAGACCTAGAAAAATCCAATTGGACGTGCTCGTTATCCATTTATATTTATATTTATATCGGGTTATATGACCGTCGGTAGTCCTCAGAGGTCATTTAGATGGCGTCTAGACTAAAATACACACGAAAGGCTGATACATATTACCGAATCCATGCATTGTTAATTATTTATTTAAGACTTTTTGTAATTTGGATATACGTTTTAGTATGTTATAAATCAAATGTGAGAATTTGAGTCAAATCAGTGATCATAAATTTGACAGCTAAAGCCCCTTTAATAAACACATAACAAACGAGTTCATATAGCCTGGTCGTCAAAATGTTCGACATCTTTCTAAAGTTCTTACCACCATTCTTTATACAGTGAAATATTGCCTTTAGCAATATTGTGTTGGGATATATTCATCCACGGAGTCAATCAGATGTGGATTTTTCAAAATTATAAAGATCTACTGCAAAATATTCAATTTCGTTTTTGTTTTCTATAAAAATGGGGATCGTAGATACAGATCCTGTGTCGACGCTTTGCTTACAAAGATCTGACAACGCTATGTTCAACTTCCTGTTCTGATTTTTATTACATTAGCCAAAGAAATTCCTGCCTACAATATTTCAAAGGTGTATATCATTACGACAAAACCAGAGGATTCCAAAGGGTCTTTAAAACAACAAGTAGAACTGATTTTTTAAAGATCCTATATTATATCTCAAAAGATACGTTACACGTGCATGTTAAAAACATACAGACTTCATTAGCATAAGTGTGCTCCTTACACAAAAAGAGGATGATCGGCTGAAATGGACACTACACAAGATTAAGAATTAGTTCATATACGATATGTCTGTGTGTCAACTCACTGGCGACATGTTGCAATCTTAAATCTTTAGATAGCAGAAAAGACTCTATCATTCTATCGTTTGCGTCATTTTGACTGAGTTTGGACTCATAATCATAAATTTACTATTGATAAAACTGAATTTTTCGAAATACTTGGGATTTCCTACCCCAGGAATAGATAACCTTAGCTGTATTTGGCAAAAAACTTTCGGAATTTTCATTCCTCAATGCTCCTCAACATTCGAAGTTTATCTGGCCTTTTCAACTTTTTTGATTCGAGCGTCACTGATGAGTCTTTTGTAGACGAAACGCCCGTCTGACGTACAAAATTTGAATCCTGGTATCTATAATGATTTTATTTGCATGATGGGTGACGCATGCAAGGCAGACTTCGCTTACCATGCCGACGTACCTGGTCTCGTTCCTTTTAAGTTCGTGCGATAACCTAAGTTTTTATTTGTTGCAAAATGGGGGGTGACCTCATGTGCTCCGGAAGAGTAAGCAGATCCTGCTCCATATGTGGAAACCGTGGTGTTGTTCATGTAAGTACAAACCCGGAGATAAGTTTAATTTGGTAGGTCACATTCGGGAAAAAGGGAACGGGATTGTAGTTACGATCATTGGAACATATTCGTCGTCATCTGTGAAACAGATATTCCATAACGTTTAACCAACTTGTGATGGTTTCCGTAAAATTTACGAAGGGATGAATTCAAATTCCCTACTTGGAACTCTTAGTTTTATAGCTTCCTTGTGAGCACAACACTCTTTCAATGAAATTATGAAATCAAGAAGAGGAGCACAATTGGTTCCCATGAGTCACATAGGGAAAAAGTTAATTGACCTTTTTTCAATTGATACATAGGACATATATATCCCTTAGTTCATTGACCATTCTTATGTTATTATGGAAAGAGAACCACACTCTTAAAATTCAACGTTTTTTTATCCTGTTAACATGGAAATTATTCACACATGCTTAGTTCAAGGGTTACCAAAAGTAATGATGTTCTGTAGTAATGAAAAAGTATTAAAAAATACTGAACTCCAAGGCAAATTTAAAAAGTCCATAAAACTGACAAAATCAAATGCTATCAATCAACAGAACAAGTCAAAAACATATATTGACAAAATTGAAAATAGAGAAGAATGTGAATTTTCCATCCAATACAGTACACGTGGCATTACTGCAGACTATTTTGAAAGGGTCTAAACTTCATAGCACTGTTATATACATACCTTTTTATCAACATCGGTAGAGGTGAGATCAATAACAGTCAGTACTTGAGATACTGTATTCACAAAAGAATTTTTATTATGATTAGGAAGCTTGATGACAACAACAAAAAGTGTCAGTCTGAAGTACAGAATAAGACAACAGAACTAAATGAAATAAAAGAAAAGTTGAAAAAATTAGAAAAAAAAATAAAGGAGGGAAAAGAAAATCCAGTGGGGAAAGCCAAAGATCAAGATGAGACGAAGGTTGATAATAACTTACAAAACAAGTATGTATTATTATATTGAAAGCTATGCAAGTAAAGTATAAAAACAGTTGATAATGTTTATTATCAAATTTTGTGTGGGTAATGGATATCAGTATGAAAGAATTAATTCTAATTTATTTTGAACGTCATTTTGAACCAATAAAATAGGAAGCGTTGCTGAGAAAACGTAGCAGTAGTATAAGGAAGTGTATATAAATCTGAATAAAGTGAAAATAAGAGAAATGTTATGAATTCTAAACATACTGAGACTATGTTCTCTCTATGTATCTTCTTGCATACAATTTAGATATGAATAATTGTTTTATTGTCAGATAGTAGTCTAGCATTCGGTACGTGATATTGGCACTAATGAAACATCCCTTGCTTACAATAAAATAACTATTAGTATTTTCAAGACTTCTTGGTGTAATCTTACGTTTATCTTTGAAAAGAATAAAAAAAGTATATTTCATGGATTTCTCGTGTTGGTATAGATAGACAATTATGAGTTCCTTTAAAAATTTGAAAATTGTTATAAAAAATTTCAGGGTATAACAGCATATTTTAAAAATTATTTATGAATGGACTTCTTATAAGCAAAAATGGATGGACGTATACTGGTATATCATTGTCTGTCGTTTTGATTACGTCTTTCGAAAACCAATTTATGCTGTAACAAATCTAAACTAATTTATCAATTTAAAGTTCAATAAAAAAGCCTGTTTCGATTTTGACAATTTTCAGATTTGTAGTTCCAGTAAATATACAACAATTTTGAAATGTATTGTGAGATAATTAAAGTTTACCAAAATGGATCCTTGTGAAATTGTTAGATAATGTTTTTCCTTTTAATTTTATTTACCAATTTTAGATCCGAATAACTGACAGAATTTTAGTTTTGTTCCGGTTATCTAAAGCCTTTTTCTGCACGAATCAAATGAATCTTGAGCATGCATTTGAATTATATATTAAGAAAATAAAACCAGAGATTAAATTGAGAATGGAAATGGGGAATGTGTCAAAGAGAAAACAACCCGACCAAAGAACAGAAAACAGCCGAAGGCCACCAATGGGTCTTCAACACAGCGAGAAAATCCCGCACCCGGAGCCGGGCTTCGGCTGGCCCCTTAAACAAAAATGTGTACTAGTTCAGTGAAAATGGACGTCACACTAAACTCCAAAACATATATAGCCTTTTTATATGGAAAAATGTGTATCTTTATATATAAAAATAAGAAGATGTGGCATGATTGCCAATGAGACAACTCTCCACAAGAGACCAAATGACACAGAAATTAACAACTATAGGTCACTGTACGGCCTTCAACAATGAGCAAAGCCCATACCTCATAGTCAGCTATAAAAGTCCTCGAAATGACAAACGTAAAACAATTCAAACGAGATATTAACGGCCTAGTTTATGTACAAAATAATGAACGAAAAACAAATATGTTACACAGCATGAATGTCATAAACAGGACGATCCATGATGGAATATATAGTTATTTCAAAAACGTTGATATATAAACAATCAAACACAACAGAAATGAACAAACATTCATAAAGTCATCTAAATAGAAAAGGAACTTATATTTAGTAGTTATTTATTCATCTTCATAATGATAACTTTTTTTATAAGGATAACACAATTAGAAGAAAAATTAGAAAATATGACAAAAAGTTACCAAAAAGAAAAGTCTGATCTGAATGACAAGTAAGTATTGCCAACAGAGTAAAATATCAATTCAATAATATTTATTCCATGCCACAAAAAATGGTAAACTTATTTGCTTCGTCAATATAGTCTACTCTATTGAAAAAAGTACCCTTTTCCATGTTTGGTGCCAAAGAGAAAATTATTTGCCAGTCAACAGATTTCTTTTATTGTGTATGTAAATTGGAGGATTAAAAAATAGACCATTCCAAGTAGCAATACACATTATAATAATTTAAATTCGCAAGGTGATTAGAGCTATAAACATTTCAAAGTATTCAATTTGTCAATCTCACTTTTGGTACCTTAAATGAATTTAATAGTCTTCAGTTATAAACTAAAGGAGATGTGAGTATTGACCAAATTCAAAGTGCAAAATTAATTTGATTAATGTTGTCTCTTTAACATATAGATCTTCTTATTGAATGTTATTATTTAATTTACCTCCCCAAAAAATATATATAAAAAAAGAAAAAATCACCAACTTATATTTCACACTGAAAAATGATATTTCCTTCGATTAAATGTTTATGTTATTCAAACTTATTTAATTCGATATTCCATTCTATCAGGAACATATATGTTAGATATACTGTTCCCAGATTCTATCTTGCCTTCTTATAAAGTTTAACTGTTGGTCATTAGTTTTGGATTGATTTTTAGATTGCAAGAGGAAATTTCAAAAATAAGACAACAAATGGATGAAAAAAATAAGTCACATGACGAAGAAATCAGTAAACGGAAATCAGTTGAAAAAGAAAATTTGGAACTGACAAAGAAACACACCAGTTTAGAGCAAGAAGTACAAGTATTACAATCGAAGTGAGTGCTTTTAGGTGTATTAAACTATTTTGTTTCGTTTAGGAAACAAGAGGCTCCCAAGAGCCTGAATCGTTCACCTGTTTTTCAGAGGAGAAGATTTTTATACGCCCGTCAATTTTTGACGGGACGTATTATGGTATACAAATGTCCGGTGTCCGTCCGTCCGTCTGTCTGTCCGTCTGTCTGTCCGGCATAAACATGTCGCACCGTAACTTGAGAATGACTTATCCAAATTTCATGAAACTTAACATAGTTGTTTCTTATGATGGTCAAATGATCTGTATACTTTTTGGTGAAAATAAGATTAAAACTTTTTGAGTTACGGGACTTAGTAACTAAAACAGGTGTGTGTTTTTTTTCACATATCTCAAAAACAATTTATGATTATTGCTTAAAACTTTACACACTTCTTAGTTATATTAATCTTAAGATCTGTATACTTTTTGGTGATGATTCAAAATTTTATTTTAGAGATATTGAGTATTTTGTTAAAAAAGGGGGAGGGGTTTTTCTCATGTCGCGCCGTATCTCAAAAACAGTTTATGATTATTGCTTAAAACTTTACACACTTCTTAGTTATATTAACCTTAAGATCTGTATACTTTTTGGTGATGATTCAAAATATTATTTTTGAGTTATTGAGTATTTTGTAAAAAAAGGGGGAGGGGTTTTTCACATGTCGCGCCGTATCTCAAAAACGATTTATGATTTTTGCTTAAAACTTTACACACTTCTTAGTTATATTAATCTAAAGATCTGTATACTTTTTGGTTTTGATTCAAAATTTTATTTTAGAGATATTGAGTTTTTTGTAAAAAAAAAAGGGGGTTTTCGCATGTCACGCCGTATGTCAGAAACTATTTATGCTTATTGCATAAAAATTCACACACAAGACGACGGGTGTATCATGCGCTCATGGTGCAGCTGTTTATTAAATGTTAGCAAACTTGATGAACAAATTGTGTAAATGTGTCTTTAAAGGGCAATAACTCCTTAAGGGGTCAATTGACAATTATGGTCATATAAACTTTTTTGTAGATCTTACTTTGCTGAACATTATTGCTGCTTACAGTTTATATATATCTATAATAATATTCAAAATAATAACAAAAAACTGCAAAATTTTGTTAAAACTACCAATTCGGTGGCAGCAACCCAACAATGGGTTGTTCGATTCGTCTGAAAATTTCAGAGCTGATAGTTCTTGACGAATTGAACAATTTTACCCCGTGTCAGATTTGCTCTAAAAGCTTTAGTTTTTGAGATATAAGCCAAAAACTGCATTTGATCCCTATGTTCTATTTTTAGCCATGGCGGCCATGTTTGTCGATGGATCAAAACTTCGGATACAATTTATAAACTAGATACCCTAAGGAACATTTAGTTAACGTTTGAAGGTATTTGGCCCAGTAGTTTCAGAGGAGAAGATTTTTGAAATAGTTTACGACGACAGACGACGACAGACGACAGACGACGGACGACGACGGACGCCAAGTGATGGCATAAGCTCACATGGGGCCCTTCGGGCCCCGGTGAGCTAAAAAACTGATTCAAGTATAATAAGCAACAACAAAAAATTGTAAAGTGAGTTCTCCAACATATTCATCAGTCTATAATGTCAACTTGAACCCCATTAACTTAAGGAAAGGTATGAAAATAAAGTGATATATAAGAAAGGATAAAGTGGCAACCCAAAGACATAAAACAATAGGCATCCAGAGGTTAACACACTGGTTTCAACAACAGACAAGTGTCTAATGTCTAATACTGTGTTCATATTGAGCTATACTCGTTGTGATGTAAGTGTGCTCAACACTTAAACTAAACTCTATTACGTTCCCATTGATAATATTCAATGTTTACATGTACTTTAAAACGGTTTTGACTACATGCAGTCGATAGTCAATGTAGTCCTTGTGTGGGTTAAGTGTACATAAAGCTAGATATTAAGAACGTAGATTTATTATGAATATTTAAAAAAGTAACCCATATTGAATAATGATGATTATAATAATATTATGAATGAACTTATTTACCTATTTTCATGACAAAAACTCAAAACTTTCTCAGTTAAAAACATGATTAAATTTTATATCCGTAGTGGACCATTTGATTTTCAGTGAGAGGGGGGTTGTGTGCTGATTTAGTTAGCACGAAAATTATTTTCACTTTTTGTAAACAACTATTTCTTGCATGGTCCTGCATTTTGTAGGACAAAATATTCATTTTATCATGTCTTGGACAACATTATTGTTTACAGTTAGTTCCATTCCAGACTATGGGTGTTTGGGGTATAGAAATATGGTAATTTAGGTCTTCTTCCGATCGGCCTTAAAACCCTTGCCAAAGTGGGGCGTCGTTTGGCTGTGCGGGATGTACAAGTACTCAGACACGTCGGTCTGAATGTGGACATTAAAACCAATTCCTTGTGTAGAGAGAGTGCCACGCTCTCTGCACGTTAAGAACCTTTGCCACAACTCTTTGATGGATCCGTAGTTGTTCCGTTGCAAGGCACAATCTTGGTCCCTATCTAATATAGTGTCATTGTCCAATGGCAGTCCAAATTGTCCCAATCTTTATCTCGGACGGCCTCTATTACAGGACCTACCTATTGTATTTATTGTGAATTTGTTCTCGTCCTAAACATGCATGAAATATTTGCCTCTGGACGTTAAGCCACCTACAATCAATCAATCAATAATTTTCAAAATTCTTTTTTCGTCTATTGTTACGCTATTTTAGCCTGCATAATCGTGACATCTTTAGAACTCTTAGGTCGTGTTTGATTACAAAGAATCCGGAACCGGGTTTGAAAACCAACACGCTATTTTACAAGAAACCAAAACCGGATTTTCTGGGTTTCCAGAAACGGTGAAACCTGTCCTGAAACAAGTTTATCGGATTCAAGATGGCGACGAGCCAAGAAACTGAATATTGTCGATACTTAGTCATAGTGAATACTTTTTGAATATTGTGAAAAAAAAGATAAATTCTCTGCTTATCATGTATTATCTATTTTATTTTGATCAAAGTTATAATTAGTAAAGTTTAATTGTTTTCTTGCGTTACGTAATTTTAAAAGATACATTTGATTCTATTTGGTTGTTAACTTAATGAAAATGAATAGCGTTATACTTAAATGTCGGTAACAGAAACCGATTTATTAAAGTACATGTGACATGTGATGTACATTTCACTACATAATTGAATGAACTAGATATCATTGAGATGGGAGCCATCTCTGTCGGCCCCGCTGTGAATAATGTGTGGTAAAAAATTTGTATCTTTATCATTGGACATGGGGTTGTCAACTGAAACCGAAGTTTATGACCTTGACCTTTGACCTAGGAAGTTGTACATACATTATGACAAACCCTCTGGTGTTGGTTTATATACATGTCAAGTATAAACTTTGAAATCATAACGGTTCTCAAGATATAGAGCGGACACGATCTTTACCATAGGACATGGGATTGTCAACTAAAACCAAAGTTTTTGACCTTGACCTTTGAACTAGGAAGTTGTTCATACATTATGACACACCCTCTGGTGTTGGTTTATATACATGTCAAGTATAAATTTTGAAATCATAACGGTTCTCTAGATATCGAGCGGACACGATCTTTACCATAGGACATGGGGTTGTAAACTAAAACCAAAGTTTTTGACCTTGACCTTTGACCTAGGAAGTTGTACATACATTATGACACACCCTCTGGTGTTGGTTTATATACATGTCAAGTATAAACTTTGAAATCATAACGGTTCTCTAGATATAGAGCGGACACAATTTGTTACGGACGGACGGACGGTTGGACGGACAGACTGATCACTATAAGGCGTCCGCCATTCGGCGGGGCCCTAATGAACATTCTATAGTAAATGTGTATCTAATGTTTATAGTAACACTATGGTATTAGAAATTGTTTAAACCGAATTATGATCGTCTGTGATATATTATATGCATAATATATTCTATGTTATATTGAACTATTATTAATACCGAATCGTTAGTACAGTCTGATTATATTCATGACAAATGTCTTTCTTTAAAATATATTATTCCAAAAAAGAAAGAGGGTTACTTGTGCTGGTTATTTTATTAGTGGTTACTATAGTAAAGTATATAATATAAAATTTGTGTGTACGGTTAAGATACATTATTGTTTCGTTAGATTTTTTTTCAATATAGAATCTTTCACTAAAATGAAGCAATTATTTTTATTAATTTGATAACGTACCTTCGGCCACTTGATAACGTCCTGTAACTGATCATGTAGTGCACTAAGGAAATTGTTTCGGCACTTTCTACTGAATATTCTGAAATATTAAATTTGTCCGCAATCCGTCTAATTGTATCCTGACATCCCATATAATTCAATCCAACAAGAATGGGTTTTTTCAGCGGACACAGGCTTTTTACCTCCGCCACGAGGGTGTTTTTTTTACAACATTGTTACCAATCTTGCACACAAGTTCTTCAAACAGTGATCTGCTTACACGGAACACAGATCTGAAGTCATCTATATTATAGAAAGGGAGCACATTCTCAACATAACCTTCAATACGTGGTTTTTTGTCCTCTTTGTTCTTCCAGCATGCAGCAATAAAATAATCATTGGTATAAAATTTAAATCATCATCGGAAAGAAAATCAAGCACAGGTTAACTTGTAATATCCATATTCATTAATTTGATTTGGAATATTCTTTGGTCTCGAAATGAAATCAAACACTGAAACTAAAACCGGTTTTCTTTAACAAAACCCGTATTTAGATTTGGCGTTTGATTTCATTTGTAAGATTTTGAAAAATTGGATTATGAAACCGTTCCTGGTTCTCTTGTAATCAAACACGAGCTAAAGTCTCCAAATCGATAAATCGATTTTTTAAGGTTTACAACCATCGAAATTTCGTGAGACAAGCCATATGTATATTAAATTGATAAAAAAAAAAACCCATAAAAATAACTAATATTTTTGCTTAATAACATACAGAAAGATTTTAAAACTGCATGATGAACCCCCTCCCCCTTCATTTTCAATGGAACCAAACGATTTTTCTCATTTCCCTCCTGAAAAAAATGTATTCTTGTTTAAAATATTTGAATTTAAACCCCCCATCCCCTCGAAAATAAAATGAAACATAAAAAAAATATATTAATTGGTCTCCGCCTAACAAAAATTTACAGAGAATTTTGTAATTCAATTGTATGTAATGTACATGTAAATGACGTTTACATGTTGTTTACGGGTGTGAACAATTTTCATGTACAGCTAACTAAAACCAATGTACAAATGAGAACAAATTTAAATTGAAGCCAGTGTTCATTACATGAAACTATTTGTAAACAAGTTTACAGTACGCGACGTTAGGTGTGGACTCGGCCTAAGTGTCTTTAGAATTCAACGAAATTGTTGTAAGATAGGTTTGACCGTGTAGATATAAACAAGAAGATGTGGTATGAGTGCCAAATGAGACAACTCCTCATCCAAGTCACAATGTGTAAAAAGTAAACAATGGTCATTTCTGGTAATAATATGCTGTTTTGTTGCTGAATCAATGACGTCTTCCCTATATATGTTTTTGGACATTAAGGACGCATTTCACTAAGAGTTATACAATGATAACATATCATTAAAAGGTTCAATTAGAACCTTACGAAAAATAAATTACTTTATTGGGAATTACGGAAACAGATTTTTATTTTTTACTTTGAGGAAGGGAAAAATTTGTAAACGGCATACACAATACAATCTGATAAAGACTACAATATATAATGTTTAGTTCACCTGGCCTGAAAGTGAGCTTTTCTCATCACTTGGGCGTCAGTCGTCCGCCGTCCGTCGTCGTCGTCGTCGTCCGTCGTCGTCTCTTTTTACAAAAATCTTCTCCTCTGAAACTGACGATTTTCCCCATTTTTGCCTTTTATCTTGAAAACTGTAATAGATAGATAGAAACTTTAAATAGCACAAATGATCAGCAAGACAGGATCAACAAATAAACCATAATGGCTGAAATCTTTAGTCGATTCATTATTGGAGTTATTTCCCTTTAATGATAATTTTTAACATTTTGTTTGCATTTTTTGCGTATTATCTTGAAAACTATAATAGATAGATAGAAACTTTAAATAGGAAATATTATCAGCTGGATAAGATCTACAAATATATCCACATGTCTGAATTTGTCAGTTAACTCTTGATAGAGTTATTCCCCTTTAATGATTTTTACTAAAAAGTGGCCATTGTCGAAGATGCAAGTGAGCGACACAGGCTCTTTAGAGCCTCTAGTTTAACAATATTATCTCAATGTCATAGAAAAAAGATCAACTTACTTAAAAGGAAGCAGGTGACGAAAAATAAAGTCTTTTTCAAATATTGAAAAAGAAAAGTCTATATATAGGTATGATCTGTATAATAAATAGGAAACACAAAAAACTTTAGTTGAAATCACTGGAGTTAAATTTTATAATATAAAGATTACTACCATGAAATGCTTTTATTTATAACAGATGAAGTCAAAATAAATATCAACGTATTACATCGACTTAAGTGAGCATGAGACATGTTTCATGAATAATTTGTGTCGAAAACTAAAATCCGGGAAGTAAAATATATAGAACTTGAAGAGAATAGAAAATAAAACCGAAACAGAACTGCAAATATCTCTAATGAAGTCGTATGTAAAAGCCAGAAGCTTGAACATTTTGATAAATAAAAGTGTTAAAGATAGATTTTTCCGCGGCCGAAAGGCACCAGAAGATTGTTGTTATACTTTTAACTTGTACTTACGTATGCGTCTTACTTACGCATGTTCCGAAATTGGTCTCCGAATTTAGATTAGTGTGCCCAAAGCACGTTTCTGGATTCATCCTCAGTAGGAACGCTAAAACCTAAACATTGGAAATCCAAGGATGTATGAATACTTGGATTTTAGGGGATATATTATTAAAGAAACCTGAAAGAGTAGCCAATGTCAACTTTGCCTGAGAGAGTTGGAACCTTAATTTTTTTTAATAATGTCAAAAGTAGAAGGTATGATTAGGTCACCTTTTGACCTCTTGAATATGAAAAATATATTATAAATATACCAAAAATATTTTTGAATTTTGTTTAACATTATGGCATTAGAGCTTTACACTTTTTAGATTAAGTGCAAAAACAGCAAAAGATATAAACAGGGAATATTGGAAACACAGATTCAGTTCAAATTTGAACGATTTTCACTCTGGTCGTTCCAGACTAACGCTTCTCCATAAAAACCCAGGATAGCAAATATTTTCGTTTCATTGCAATAACTTGAGGAAGATAACTAAACAAAAAGTAAAATCACAAAAATACTGAACTCCGAGGAAAATTCAAAAAGGAAAGTCCCTAATCAAATGGCAAAATCAAAGGCTCAAACAGATCAAACGAATGGATAACAACTGTCATATTCCTGACTTGGTACAGGCATTTTCTTATGTAGAAAATGGTGGATTGAACCTGGTTTTATAGCTAGCTAAACCTCTCACTTGTATGACAGTCGCATCAAATTCCATTATATTGACAACGATGCGTAAACAAAACAAACAGACACAATAGGTAAAAATGTCAAAAATAGGGGTACAGCAGTCAACATTGTGTTATCATCTTAATCACTATAAAAACAAACAAATGTAACAAAGAAGCACAAAAAGGCATACATCAAATTTAACATCCTCATTTTGCTTTTTTATTATACGATTTTATCTATGTAAAATCCACCGATAAAGGATGGAAGGTTTCAAGTACTGGTGTAGAATCGCGTGTTTGACGTCACACAGGTAGATATAAAATAATTTTGTCGTTTCAAAGACACAGTTCGAATTTGGCCGATTTCACTTTTTCTTCGTATAGTCATGCCTCTTGGTAAAGCAAAAAATTCTCAGACAATAACTACAGAACAATTTTATACGCACGTATTATGGTATAACAATGTCTGTCCGTCCGTCAACATTTCGTATGATAACTCGTATTCGCTTTTTATCAATTCTCATATAACTTAACACAACATAAGAATTGACGACAGAAAACTCTCTTCGATTTTTTTTTGAATTTTTGAATATGTCATTCCAGAGTTACGGTACTTTTAACCTTAGATTTAAGGCATTTTTTTTCATAAATCACGCACTAGCTCCAGTTTCCTTGATTGAATTCCTCCAAACTTTACTTAATGTTGGGATTAATGAAAGGACGCTACCTTTTAATCTATTGGATTTGCCGTTTTGTCGCTCCAGAATTATGGGACTTTAATTGTCAGATTTTAGTAAATTTTTCACATATTGAATCATAACTTTTGATAAAATAAACGTATTATTACTCAAAAAAGAAATTTAAATGTAAAAACCTAAACAAATTAGACTTTTTAAAAAAAAATCTTTTTAGTTTAAAACTTGAAATCTTCACGTAGTACACTGAAAGAGAAAAAAAATCGACTTTTGTTTATTTAATATATTTTCATCTTAAAAGAGAGGTGGAAGATACCAAAGGGGTAATCAATCTCACAATTCTAAGAAAATTGACGATGCAATGGCAAAAGATGAAAACGGACAAAATTGATTCATTGAGATTTTTAAAGATAAAATTTCCAAGTTTATAACTCCAAGTTCTCAAAATATCTCAAAACTGTCTTTTCTTGTAATGTTTTAGTTGTTGACACATGTTTGGCAATCAGCACACAGACGTCCTTAGTTTGTATGCTTTCATTTTTTACTTTAACAATACAATTTCTTTCAGCAAATCAACTCAAAGCAGAACACAAGACACGAACAAAGAACAAATAACAAGGTTAACTAACGAAAATGAAAGGTATTATATAATTAGGAGAAATAGTCTCCTAATAATACATTAAATAAACGTTTTACATGTGCACGACATATCATATGTAATAGTTTTCATGACCAGTCAACGAAATATTATCATTATATGCTAAATTGAAGCATACAGGCCTATTTAATGCCTATACACAACTCAGAAATAACTTATTAAATATATTTTCAGTTGATGTTCAAATTTTCAAATGTCGTTTAATTCTTTGATCCATACAATCTTTTTTTTTTCTTATATTGCTGATCATTTTAGTCTGTTTAGTTTCTCCATATCTTTAGTTTTTGCCCAAAACACAAAAGTGGGTTAAAAAATTCGTCATTTAAGGACAATCACTGCTATAAAGAGTCTACTAACTATTCCGGCAAAATTTCACTTGTTTGTAAATTTTGCTTTGCTGTTCTTTTTTGTTTTTAAATTTTCAATCTATCTTTTAAAGTTTTCAAGATATGGCAAAAGCCCCAACAATGGGTAAATATCGTCATTAAAGAGCAAAGACTTTTATAACTAGTCGATAAACAATTTTGACCATGTTGACTAATTTTAGAAATAGTCTAGCTGATCATTTTTGCTATTTAAAGTGTCTATCCATCTATTATACGGACACATGAAATTATTAAACGTGTTGTTTTCAATTTTTTACATCACTGGGTCGATACCTCTATGCTGGTGGACTATCAGTCCCCGAGGGTATCATCAGCTCAGTAGTCAGTACTTCGGTACTGACATGATTTATAACAAACTATTTTAAAATTGTCCGTTTATAAATTTTGAAATTATAAAGAAACTAAGGTTTCAACTCCCTCAGGCAAAGTTGACCTTAGATGAATTTGGCTATTTGTTTTAGGTATTTTTGTCATATAGCTCTTCAACTGTTTCGGTACTTATACATCCCACGGATTTCAAATGTTTGGCATTGAGCGTTCCTGATGAAGGTAAATCCAGAAAGGCGCTTCGGACGCATGAAATTATTAAACGTGTTG
The DNA here is from genome assembly GCF_021869535.1 of Mytilus californianus. Lineage (NCBI taxonomy): Eukaryota > Metazoa > Mollusca > Bivalvia > Mytilida > Mytilidae > Mytilus > Mytilus californianus. The sequence continues at coordinate 80,045,891 of NW_026262745.1, read as the reverse complement.
TTTTCATTTTTTTTTATAGGTTTCAAGATAGTAGGCAAACACACTAAAATAGATAAAAATAGATTTAAAAAGCTAGATATCTAATCATGAGTCGACTGACTATTCAGTCCTGTTGACTTATTTGTAGAAATTGTCTTGTTCTACATTTTTTGTATTTGAACTGTCATCTATCCTTCATAGCTTTCAAGATAATAGAAAAAAAGCCCACTAAAAATTGGTAAAAATTGTCATCGCAATAACTCCAAAAACGAGTCAACTGAATAATTCGTTCAATAAATTTATTTATAGATCTTGTCTTACTGATCATATTTAATTATTTAAGTTTATATCTATCTATCTATTGTAGTTTTTAAGATATTAGACAAAAGCGCAGAAATTTGGTAAAAATCGTCATAACAGGGCTATAACTCTGATGGGGAATCATCTAACAATTTCGCCCATGTTGACTTACTTGTAGATCTTGTCTTGCTGATAAATTTTGATACAAAAGTTTTTCTCTTTCTCTTATAGTTTTCAAGATGATAGGCAAAAAAAAAAATAAAACTCGTATTCAGGGACAATAACTCCTATCAGCCATCGTCTTACAGTTTTGGTGTTAATAGGCAATAGAAAATGTTTTGTAGACTGGGGTTTGTCTTGTTTGTCTTTCGCTCGTTTTTGGCCATGGCGTTATCAGTTTGTCTATCGTTATTTCCCGCCTCTCTTTTAAGTTCTATATGTTTAGTTGGTCTGTCAGCTTTTAGTTTATAGGACTTATAGGGTAGTGCTTACAATGATGCAGACTGACAAATTATAATTTTTGTATAAGTATTGAAAAATGCAACATTTAAGAAAATATCTTGATGACAGTAGAAAATGCTTTTAAACTGCAGAACAAGCCTTTGTTTAACACCCACTGTTAACAATCATTTTGATGTAAACTTATAATATATTATGTTTATTGGCATATTTCTAAATTAATATTTACTAATTGAATCATTTTACAATAATATTCATTAATTCATTGTACTAAGATGCATTTTGCATGTTAAATTGGTAAGTATAATTGATTATTGGATATAGATCCGGTCTTTTTCTGTTACTTTTATAATTTGGCATTGCAAAATGAGGTTTTTCATACGGCTTATGTTGTGCTATTACACCAGAATTCAAGGTTGGAGTGAGTTTTAACATGCAGTTCTTTAATTTTCCGTAAATGTAAATGAATTTATGAATTATTAGAAAAAACTGTAGTTCCAACTCCTTCCTGCAAAGAAGACACGAAAAATCATGTAATTACAAAAATACCAAATTCCAAGGCGAAAAGTTCATAAAAAATCAAACGCTCGACTAAATCAACCAACGGAACGACTGGAAAACTGACAATCGTTCGTTACGGTCATGAACATTTCTGTCTCGAGAAAACCATTTTTTATAAAATTAAGCAGCTTATAGCTTCAAACAAACATTTGAAACATATTTTGATTTTTTAAGGTTAAAGCTTTCCGAGAATCAGTCAAAAGAACATTTAGAGAAGAAAGAAAAAGAAATAAAGAAATTGGAAGAAGCTCATAATGTGACTAAAGCAGAGAAAGCATCTTTACAATCTCTTTTAAATGACATAAATAGCCAGTAAGTAAAAGGTTATAAAGAAGTGTTATGTACTTTGTAAGAACAGTAATAATTTATGACTCAAACTGTTATAATGATAATAATGCATTTACAGAATTACATAGTAGTCGATTGTATGTACATAAAGTTCGGAGAACGGTTTGGGGTTCATGTTGCTTATTCTTTACTTTTTCTGTGAATAACTTTGGGACTGTTGTATGTCTTTTCGTGTATTTTGTTCTTTCTGGCATGATGTTGTCCGTTTTTCTTATAATTATAATTTTTATTGCCCCATTGCAATCTGCTTACTTATATCTTTTATTAATTTCCCCAGTATTTAAAAAAAATGATTTAATTGAAAAAGCATGTTCTTCAAACAGCAGAACGAAATGTAACACTCAAATAATTCAAAAACTAGTGGAACAAGCTTGAAAGAAATAAAACATATCGATAGAATGATCAAGATTGCGTCAAATTTAAGTCTACATAAAAGACAAAAATATACTGAGGACTTGCTTCTGTTTTTTGACGTTAGAACTACTATGCTCCTGTCTCTCTCAATATTGAGAGAAAATATAACCTGATTTCTTTTTCATCATTTTTTGGTTTCATTTTTTTTTATAGCAAATAAGTATAATGAATGGTACAGTATTGTTGTTTGAGATTCACCATATTTATCATTATTTTTCAAAAACTGACGCTAAGATATCACTATTTTTTATGGAGAATATATACAGAATTTTGTCATTTTATATTTTTGGAGGGGAGAGATGGGACGGAATGCTTAAATGCCACTTTGATATGTCAGAAATATCAGTATTGTACACTTTACACAAGCAAAAGTTAAGACAAAGAGAAGTGTAGGTTAAATTCTTGAATGATAACAATACAGCTTTCAAATTTTCTGGTATTATTTGTTTTCAGTAATACCAAATCAAAACGATTTTCTATGCTCTGCAATGTTTTGTGCTTTTTTAAAAAGCGACCTACGATGACTTAAATAATCATACCGGAATGAGTAGAAGTTTGAGTTATGAATAATTCAAGAATAGATGCTTATAAGTATCACATTATGCCTCTGTATGGGATATGAACATGTGTGACGCCCTAAACGTACAATTGCTTGTTATTTATAATCTTTTAAAAATGCAAGAGATGAATATTTTATTTTCAGAAATCTATTTAAGTTGGAAATTTAAATATCAAAGTTTATTGAATTTTATAGAGTTAGACAAGAGGTAGATCAACACACTAAAAAAACTGATTCATTATCTCAGAATTTAATGTCAAAAGAACACGAGATTTTGGATTTGAAAAGAAGTAAAATTGAATTAGAAAGAAGTCTGTCATCTTTAAATAAACAGATAGATGAACAGTGTATAACAATTAAAAGGTATAAGATAGGTGGGATGGCAATCAATTACACCTAGTATACACTTTGTTGCACTTCTGTACTAGACGGATTATGTAATATTACACTGTATTTGGAATGAATAAGTCAGCTGAAATACGTTGAATTAGACAAACATCAATTAGTTATTGTATAGGTATTAAGGCCTATGCATGAAAGATTTTTAGTAAGCTTTACATAAATGCTAAGGTTTGAAAAGAAATTCTGATTGAACTTGCCCAGACATACGCTTCAATGCATAAAGCGTATAAAGAATAAAACATTTTAGTTTAACATAATTGCATAAAAATGCTTTTAAATAAGGGACAATTCTAAAAAATAATAAGACTTTTGTGACTTTAATTTTTTCTCTTAAACCTCAGTTGATTAAAAGTAATAGATTTTAAAAAGTTTACTTAAAAAAATGTTTTGACCAGTTCTCTCCTATTATGAGTATTGTGCGCAGCATGTTAAAAGAGAAAGTGTCTAATGTTCCAAAGACACGTTAATGTGTTTTTAATTATCACTAATATGTTATATAATCAAACTTTAAATGTATTATCAGTCTTTTTACTTGATACATTAACTTCACAAAAACCCTTATAAGAAGGATATACATGTAAAGTTCTTACTACCATTATTCATACAGTAAACAATTTTATATCCCAATCTTTTCAATATGCAGTATTATTCTAAATTTTGATTTATCTTCGCTCTACATTCCTTTCTCCATGCTGAATTGACAAATCGACTACGTCTTCTCATCAAACACAGATTTTTCTTTAAAAATAGAAATCATAGAGACAAGTCTTTGTTTAAGGTCAACAAATCCCCCCACGAAGTATTAATATTTCAAATGGCAGCCGGTATCCAAATTTCTAATCATATGAAACCCAATTCATTCGTTCAAAGACAAAAAAATGCATCTTGGAAAGTTCTTTAATTTCACTTTCATATATATTGATGAGACCTGTCACTCAATAACGTATGTTTCAATGAGTGTTTGTATCTCATATGAAGACTAAGATCGACACTACATTATTTTTACTAACACCATACTTGAAGTATTGGTTGTGTGATACGATATTTATGTGTCTCAACTTACAAGCGACATGTTTTCGCAAACTTAGATCTTTATATACCGGAATAGTAGTCTGATCTGTAAATTTACTGTTTGTATCGTATTTATTTTTGTGACGATTTGACTGCTTGTGGATTCGCATGGCGGTTGATGCATGCATATCAGGTGAAGCTTGTCTTGTAGACGCGTCCGGTTTCGCTTCTCTGAGGAGTCCATAGGCTTCCTTCAGAACCACTAATTTTGGCCCGGTCACAAAGAATACACAATAAATTAGTACAAATATTAAACAAAATGGTTCCTACGCATAGCTGTGACTTTGTCAATAGGTAGAGATTTGGGTAATGTTGGTAACAAATGTAAGTTTAAGGACTTTGGATCACTGTTGAACCCTTAAAAAAAGTTTCTTTTGAATAATAAAAATACAAACTTAAGACAAAATAGCTATGAAAAATTGATTGAATTGGAGCCTGAAAATAAACTTAAGATCAGTATAGGCATTTCAAAGAGCAGTGTTTATATTTTTCTCAAATGTACATGTATTACTAATACAGTTTACATCCTGAACATTAAGCTTTTTTTAGTAAATCTCATTGTTTCACATAGAAAAAATATGAACATATGTATGGACATACCGGTACATGTAAATCAAGAAAGTTATGTCTACCCTTTAGGACCGCAATAGTGTCTCATCCCATGTTCGTTCCTATGTTTTTTTTTAATCTATGTCTGTCTTAGAACTAGATAAACAAGATGTATGTGTTGTTGAAAGTTTTCTTAAATCCCTTTCACCTACATGTCCTAATATTATATACCATGCTGTTTGACTGTTAAATGTTACTCTGCATTAACAGATCTTTTATTTGATGACTTTGTCAGGATACATGTACAAAATGTATTCATATTAAGATAAAAGATGAACATTAGAAAGCATTTTTAAAATTAACATTTACATTACTTAAATAGCTATAAAGTATTTCAAACTACAGTCTCTCGTTTTACAAATATATAATATATTGAACGTAATCATCTCATGCAATATATTTCTAGCTTTTATTAATCTCATCAAACATCAATTATTGGTAGAACAATAAAATCCAGACGCTAAAATTTGAAAGAATAAACATTTTTACGAAAGCGAATTCGCTCTGCCTACGGCCTATCACCATATTTCCAATGACGAATGTAGATACTAAAATGAATCAATGCAATATTGAACGAACGAAAGCGTTTTGTAGTAAAAATATCATTTATTGTCTAAAAATTAATAAGGTAATAAAAAAGAGAGTTTTACCAAGTTTGATAAAATCAGATTACCGCCGGAATTTTTCTAGACCTTAAAGCTTTATTTCACTTATTAATATGGTGGATGGATTCTAGTTATTTGTCGAATTGCACATTCATTTTGAATGCACAAGCCAATTTTGCTCTTTATATGATATCAGCAGCTCTATAGTCATTTTACTTTATCACTGACAAAGTATTTATTAAGAGAGTTGCTTAATAAGTTTATTTATTGTAGTTTAATAATTTCTCTGAGTATTTATGTTTTTTGCAAATTTGCCTAAGATCTTCAAAACGATTAATAAGTATCTACGGATAAAAAATTATTAAAAAAGAAAAATAGGGGAAAACCTCTTCATAGTAGAACCGATTGTATTGTTTGTTGAATTAACAAAAGGAGGTGTGGTTAACTTCAATGAAACAGCAACCAAAATTCACAAAGACATCGAAAGCCATCTCCATTCTTCTAAATAATCCTTCTGTTGTGATTCTGCTTATATTTTTTGTATACGCTTGTAAATATTAAATCGACAAAGAGAGCAATCCCGATCAATTTGCAATGTCTCTTTTAGAAATGATGAGGCACATTATATTTCTTTATTAGTTAAAATGAAGATTGCTCCCTTTGTTGACTTAACCAGTAGTCGTTAAACTTTATGGAAAACAGACAGGTCATGGCAAAGCCAATAGTGGGAAAATGGCATGTTATTACTATATAATTTATTATTTCAGTCTCTATGACAAAAAAGAGTAAGGAAAAGACATCACATTTAGAATATTTTAAAACTTTTGATATAAATGATGGTAAATATGTTCTCAGTTGATACAACATTTTACAATCTTGATTCAACTTTGGACTGTTTTTGTACGATAACACATTTTTTTCATAACTTGAATTAATTACCAGGACTTAGATTTGTACAGTACAATAATTTCATATTACCCTGTTAAATAATCAAGATGTTACTTTATTAGCTTGGGAATACACAATATATATATAACGGACATTCAAAATCTTACACGCTATACTTGTCTCTCTGACTGAAATGAAATCTATTTAGTATGGATTTGAAGTATGTAATCATCTAGAGTGTGGGTTTTATGTGATAATTTATCAAAGAGTTGCTAATCAGAGTTATTAAAATTGATCACTAACAAAGTTACAGGTTAATGATAAATTAAATTTAAAAAATAAACGAAGGAAGGTAGAATAAAAGTAGTTATTTTAATATCTTTATTATCAAAGAATTATTGTACACTTAATTTAATATTCTTACAGGAAGAAAACCAGTACAAAACCTCCTGACCAAAAACTCAAAGATCTACAGGAGGAAAATGAAAAACTAAGAGACAGGTATACCTCATGTTTTCATTTCCCATCACCTCTTTACATAAGTTACAAGGCACTTAATGTCACAAGCTTCTCCTCCTGAAAGAAAACCATCTTATTCTCGTTAAAATTCTTGTTTGACTATTACTTGGCAATGAAATATGCTAAAACGCACTATTGAAATTATTTTTTAAATTCCTCTTCAAAATAATCTAGCGACAAAAATTCAATATATTTTATGAAGATTAAAATGACATATTGTGTGGTTATTCTCCAAATACAGGCACTGCTTTTATTAGAAAGACATTGTTTCGTTTTGAAATTTAAATATCAATAGATAAAGAAATTATAAATGTGTCTACCGCATGACAGTTATTAGGTCTTTCCACTTTTCTATTGATTTTGTTCTGATTATTATTTTTTTCTTCTTCCGCCACATTTTTGTCTTGCGGTGTAAAATGGTTTCGCAAGATGTCGCTTAGATTTTTTGCATATGATATCGAACAGTTATTGCGCTTTTGAAACTGACCCTGTTTAACGGAATACTTTTTATTGTAAGAGTTATCCCCCCAAACACTGTTTTTCTTGTTTGCGCATCTCCTTCTCAACCGTAAAAGATTACGAAAAAATTATTTCACCAATTTGCTTGTTATATCCTCAGGATCTTAAGAATAATTTTGATCGAGACTCCATATGAGAGTTATTTCCCTTTCTGTATTTAAAATAAGTGAAATGTAATTGTAACTGGTAAACCATAAGTGATAGAGACCTAGGGTCTGTTGAATTGAGGTCCTTGGTCCACCAAAAAGAAAATGGGGTCAAGGTCAAAGGTCAAGGTCAGATTCTTTTTTTTTAATTTTGGCTTGATATTGCTTCTTTTCAGAAACCGTGTAAGATATCAACAAAATATTTTTACTAAACTGATATTTGCGACATGTCAAAACATACATATTTTGGTTAAAAGGGTGCATTGACATTTGATGGGAGTTTCCTCCCATCTAATACTCAAAATAAGCATTATTGGGATAGAACTCATTTTCCTTACATAGTGGAGACTAAGGGTAATTTGATTTGAGGTCCTTGCTTTATGACCTTGAAATTTAGTTCAAGGTCAAAGGTAAAATTGACGTTCTAGATTTTGACCTTTGCTGTAGATTCATATTTATACGTGATAAAGCCTTGGGATCTTTTGTATTAGGTTAGTAGACATATGACCTTGAAATTGTCAACCAGAAGTGACCTTTTTAAATCCGGAAGAAGCAATTTATCTCCATTATTTGAATCAGAGTAAAGTAAGCTATTATTTGACACCGGAAGTGACTTTGATTTAACCGGTAGTGGCTTATTATCTCCCTTAATTGATGAAAAAAGTGCCTCAAACATTGTAATTTCAAAATCAGTATGTGATATGCTATCATTTAAGCCCGGACATTCTGTTTATCAAAATTTTCTCATTTTAAGTGAATTTGAGTGGAAAGACCTTCAATTGTTCTCTGAACAATTGGTTTTTAATTATAAATATTTAGTTTACTATGAACCTCGTATATAAAGTTAAGAGAAAAGTTTGAGGCTTCTGCGATTACCTTGCATTAAGAACTAAAGAATGAGAAAATCGTAATTAGTAGATTTTTGCTTGTTTGCACATTATATTTGAAGTGATTCGAATAATGTAGTAATTATGTTTTATATCCTCAATCTAAAAGGTCGTATTGGACATTATTCTATAATTTACAAACATGATTATTCCAATCTAAAATGGCATTTTATTTTCCCATTCACGAAAGGTTAAGTCAGGTGGCGGGTAGTAAATTAACTGACGGTAATCCAGCAATAGCAGATTTGGGTGATCCTAACAGACCTACACAACTTGGAGAAAAGTTCTCAGAATTGTATGACAATGAATGGACAGATGCTATGGAAGAACTTGGTAATGCTGGGGACGAGAAATCTAATATCACCACTTTAAGAAATATTGTTGAGGTAATTATGTCTAGCATATGAAATATTTATGTATCGATATTATATTGTGCTTGAAACAAGCCATAAGTAATAAAACACTTTTTGCAGTACTTTTTAAGTATAACTTTCATTCATCATCAGATTTTGTCAACGAGCTTTGTGGTAGCTATTACTTAGTACGAATTATAGGGACCAAGGCCTGGAAATTGATCTTTCACCTGCTACATACTTTTATTTTTCCTCAAATTTTGATTTTGGTGTAACCTTATTTTCCTCTTAATAAGAGAGTCCAGATTTATTCGACCATATATAGCAAAAGTCTTAATTTGGCAATGAAGACATTTCTATATCGATTTAAAGATTGTTGAAACTCGATATATATTGACCCGCATCACTTTGAAATATATATGAAATCTGACCAACTAGAGTAGTCTCTTATATTAAAGAAGAAATTTTACATTTGTATTCAGCGGATTATTTGTCACAAGGAAGCAAAATTCTATCTTGTATTACAAATGCATCGTGTTGCTCAGTCTTTCATTTTTATGTTGTATTTTGTGTACTGTTGTTTTTCTCTTCGCCTTTTTTAGTTTTTTTGCCATGGCATTGTCATTTTGTTTTGGGCTTATGATATTAAATAAAAAGATGTGGTGTAAATGCCAATTAGACAACACTCCACCAGAGACCAAATGACATAGAAGTTAGCAATTATAGGTCATCGGACGGCCTTCAACAATGAGTTTGAATATCCCTTTGGTATCTTTCGCCTCTCTTTAATAGACAGAATGACAATTAGTCAAGACTTGTAGATCTTGATTATTGAAAGGTACTATGTATTGTAGAAGTCAGTGCACATTTCAGAAGACCAACTTCTACTAATCAATAATTAATGAATACACCATCATACTTATCATTTAATTAAGTTTGGCATTATTTATAAGAAACAGTCTTATATTTATTAAAACATATGACTGTGCTGATGCTTTTAAAAGAACACCATGCAATGTATTTTGTAGACTTCACCACTCCATGTAAAATATGTCATAATGTTTTTATCAATATTTACAAATACGAATAGTATATTTTAAATGACACTCTTTCATGTCTTGATGCTACAGAAAATTTGAAAAAAAATTGAAAGACAATCTTTGAAGAAGTGTTTTAGTGATGTGCACAAATTTTGTTTAATTAAAAGCAGAAAATCTGAATTTATGGTATGGCCTTTACTGGCATATTCTCTTTAAGCTGTATGATCCATATCGAATCTCTCTAGTTCAAATCTTCATTTTTCCAATCAGAAGTGCAAATGTAATTTCAAAGTCTACTTTTTATTGAATTTACAATTTAAAATACAAGTGCAAAGTACGATTGATTAAAGAGGACTTTTGTAAATCTTACATTAACTTTTGTTTTGTAGAAATCTTATGACTTCGGGAAAAGTAAATCAGAAAAGTATGCTAAAGGACTAGAAAGTGCATTATTAGAGATCAGTAATAGTATTGAGGTTTGTATTTTCAGTTATATAATTTTCTGGTAAGTTTTGTACAAAAAATGTAATGTTTAGGGGGGACAGTAAGAAGGTATTGACGCTAGGAAGAAGGAAAAAGCTATACATTTTATTTAGTGACATTTAAAATGTTTTACTTACGAGAAAGAAATTCAATCATTTTATAATTTTGCATTTGTAAAATTAGATGCTGTAAAATGGTAACAAGAATGAAATTCAGATGTAGAACAACAATGGTCATACATTTAACCATTAAATATAAATTGTAAAACACAAAAAAATTGTATACACAAAAACAAAATAAAAAATAAAGACCTGATAGTGGCAATTAGAACAAAGACCACTTAATGTGTAATCAGTGACTTTATATGCAAGGAAATACTTCCACAGGCAAAGTTGACCTTAGATGGCTATTTTTTTAAGATCCTTTTTTGGTAATTAAGCTAATCAACTGTTTATATACATCATTGGCTTTCAAATGTTCGGCTTTGAGCATTCCTGATGAAGGTAAATCCAGAAAAGCACTTCGTGTTGTTTCCATTTTTTTTATGTTTTTCATTTGAAAAAAAGTTTTTTTCCAAGAAGCTTATACCTTTTCTGTTGCCTTTTTCCATGGTGTTGTCAGATTCTCTTCGACATTTGATTTTTGAATGTCCCCTTGGTATCGCCTACCTCTCTCTTTGTACACATAACAAAGTTCTGCTGAATTTGTTAAAGTAAACATCTTACAAATAAACATATTGCCAGTTTCTCTGGATTACCACGAGGAATTTTTGTCCTGGCAGCATGTTATTTCTTTTTTTGTGTTCATTTAATTGTGGACCCTTCAGAATAACCTCATCTACATATTGATGTGTTTGTCCTTTAAGGTCCTGAATTTATATCTGAATGAACATTAATCATTCTGGAGTCAATATAATATTTAAAGATATGGGATGTTATGCATGGTTATCAAAGATTGTTAAAAGATGCGGACGGTCATTCCCATTTGTCACACGGAGGCAAAAAAATGTGTTAACCAAAGGGAAAAAAGACCGTGAGCTTAAATCCATCAATTGAAAACGTATGAATTGACTAGTAACTTTGAAATACTAATTGATTCAGTTGAGAATTATGCCAGGCAATGGGCGAAAAAGAAGACTATGTAGTCTTTCCGAATAGATCAAGGTCGTTGATATTAATTAGAATAAAAAAAATGAATTGGTCAATGAACACTCATGCTACATCTCTTTTCAAAAACCCAGATTTTGCTAAGCATCTAGTTTTGGTTATTGTCAACATATTTGTTTCTTTTCGAGTACGTGTTTTAACAAAAAAAAATCGGTATTCCTACGGGAACCAACTGTGCTCTACTTGCCGACTTGTTACCTTATTCATTTGAGACAGCATTTATATAGGAGTTCTTAAAAAGAATGATTAGAAGCTAGCAGTATCCTTTAAAAAGTAAAATAACAAAAATACCGAACTCCGAGGAAAATTCAAAACGGAAAGTCCGTAATCAAATGGCAAAATCAAAAGCTCAAACACATCAAACGAATGGATAACAACTGTCATATTCCTGACTTGGTACAGGCATTTTTTTATGTAGAAAACGGTGGATTAAACCTGGTTTAATAGCTCTAAACCTGTCACTTGTATGACAGTCGCATAAAATTAACTTCACGTTCCGCTATGTGGATGATGTGCTCCACTTATTAATTCAGAGATTGGTGACTATGTTCAACGCATCTTCCCCGTCGAACTTGAAATAAAGGATACAACAGATATAGTTAGGTCTGCATCATATTTAGACATACATATAGAAATTGTCAATGAGGATAAGTTGAGAACAAATTTTTAGGACACAAGGGATGATTTCAGCGTTGCAATTGCGAACTTTCAATTTCCATGTAGCGCTTTTTTGGATTTACCTTAATCAGGAACACTCAAAGCCGAATATTTGAAAGCCAAGGATGTACAGTGTAAGAACAGAAACAGTTGAGCTATATGACCAAAAAGGATCCAAAAAAGTAGCCAAATCCATCTAAGGTCAACTTTGCCTGAGGAAATTGAAACCTTAGTTTCTTGTAATTTCAAAATTTATTAACGGGAAAGGTTTGTTATAAATCATGTCAGTACCAAAGTACTGACTACTGAGCTGAAGATAACCTCGGGGACTAGTAGTCCACCAGCAGAGGTATCGACCCAGTGCTGTAAAAAATAAAAACAACACGTTATAAATTTCATGCGTCCGAAGCGCTTTTCTGGATTTACCTTCATCAGGAACGCTCAAAGCCGAATATTTGAAAGCCAAGGATGCACAGTGTAAGGACCGAAACAGTTGAAGAGCTTTTGGACCCTTTGGACCTTAATGTGGACCTATATAAAAACAGATGACCAAAAAGGATATAGAAAATAGCCAAATCCATCTAAGGTCAATTTTGCCTGAGGGAGTTGAAAAACCTTAGTTACTTATAATTTCAAAATTTATTAACGGATAATTTTAGAAAGGTTTGTTATAAATCATGTCAGTATATATATCAACATTCACCAGCGCCTGCATATAGAAAATATATCTCCCGGGGATACAATATTCTAGAACTTGCGGTTCCTATCACAATTTCCTTGATAGATGGTTGATGCTTGCAAGTAAATTATTGACCCTATGGTTTTAAGTGAGTTCATTCCCTCGAACGTTTTGCATACGTCATTACGGGATGAATGACCGTTATGGAATATCTGTTTCACAGATTATCACAGATATGTTTCAGTTATCATAACCACAATCCCATTCTTTTGTTCTCGATTTTAACATCAAAAAATGAATGGTAGATGAAATGAATTAAAGCGTTACTTATACATCTGTACAAGTACATAAATCGACAGGTACATAAACAAGACCTAAAATGAAAGATTTCGAAAAATTAAGATAACTGAATGATTTGAAGTACTGAGGGCAAAGAAAAGGTTTTGCATAGGTTTTTAAGTCATATATTGTTCAATCAGAATACATAACCCTACACATTTGGAGAGATAGCTCTGCCAATAAAATAAAATATCCCCTACAACACTCTAACGTGCGGCAAGCCCCCTGCACACTGTTGACTGCAAGACCAGATTCGGATCACTTAAATCAGACTTATGTTTTCAAATTTGGAACAGGATCTGCTGACCCTTCGTAGGCATATAAGATCACCCTCGGTTTCGTTGGGATTCGTGTTGCTAAGTCATTTTATATTGTGTATTGTAGACTGTTGTTTGTCTTTTTGTCGTGTTTTGCCATGATGTTGTAAGTTTGTCTTCGACTTGATTTCGAATATCCCATTCGTATCTACCGCCTCTCTTTTTAAAATAAAAAAACGTGCTTATTGACGACTATCGAAAACAAATTGCTATTTGGTTTATATATAATTTATTTTAAGACAAAGAAAAAAGATTTACAAATAATATTATATTCACTAGGTTACCCCTACCATTTCGAAATACATTAAGGATCACAGAAAAAACACAGCCTTGCTGGTAGTGGATTCGTTATTTAAGGTATGTCGTACCCGGTATTATGACTATGAGATATTATGAATATGACTTTTGTCTGAGTAAGGCAATACATATAAATATATAAGAACGGTGCTTCTTTAATTTTGTTTATGACCTTCAGCAGGTAGCCTGCAAAATATTCCAATTCAAAGCTCGAATAAAAAACATAAACCTGGGTTTGTTAACTTCCGACGTTGTTTTTATATATCATCGAAAATATGTTTATACCTGTGACATAAATTTTATGAGTTTTAGAACCACTAGATCAATGTCACTGCTAATGGACGTATCGCCAAGAGGATATCACCAGCCTAGTAGTTAGCAATTCTGTGTGTTATCATGTAATATTAATTAAACATTCATTTTTACTCAAATTTACTATGCATAAAACCTTTAGGGCATCTTTTGGGAATTTTTTGTTTCCAATGCCCTTCAACATTGTAATTTATGTAGCCTTTCAACTGTTTTGTTTCAACCGTCAATGAATATTTTTGTGTAGACGAAACGAACGTCTGGCTTACTAAATTATAAGTTTGGTATCTTAGATTTGTGTGTTTTATAACTTTAAATGATAAAAATCTCCTTGTTCGTATACTTGCAGTCTTTTTTAAGTTCTCATACCGAGTTTAATGTTGGTGGTAAAGATGTGAAGACTTTCATTAAGAAGACATTGTCACTGTGCTGGTTGATGACTATACAAGATCCGCCAGTAATACTTAATACAGAATTATCCGGGAAGTTTAATACTGATCTATTCCGACATTATACAAAATCAGGTTCAAATGTTGACTATGTAGTTTGGCCAGTAGTTTTCCTACACGAAGGTGGACCTATTATCTGTAAAGGAGTAGCTCAAGGAAAATAAATGCATGTCTTCCAGGATACAACGATGTAGCATTCACTTAACATATATCTCATTTCCTCAGTGAATACATTTCAGAAATATAAACATAACAAATGATAGTCTTTTTTATAATTAATTTGAACAGGTTACTCTGTTTCCATAATCCATGTTAAGAGGAAAAATACACCGTCTGTGGAGGTAATGATATATGATATAGATCTAATTGCGGCAGCACATGATTGTGAAATTAGACGATTGTTCTGCATCTGATTTCTATTGAAGTAAATATGTAAAATAAAAATAAAGTTGCACTTGAACATGAACAAAACTCATGAAAGAACTTGTAAGACATGGATGTACAAAATACTTGTATACCATATGTTGCATTTTATCCTCAGTTGTATGTGCTGTGTTTTTCGTAGTCATTTATATATTTTTTTTATTAAACACAAATATCAAAGTATTGACATTTTATGTCGATGTATGAATTTGATCTTATCTTGGTATGGTAATATCGCATGGTTATGTGATCGAGGTCTTTTCTCTCTTAAATAGTGTATGTTGATTTTCTGTGTGAAAGTTTTATTACTTTTATGAATAAGAGTAGATGTTTGTGCATGCGTCTTGGGAATTTATATTGTTAAAGTTTTGTTTGCTTCTACCACAACTATTTGAAAAACGTAAAAAGAGAGTCATTGTATGTTTTCTGTCTATAATCTAGATAAATACCCTCTCGTAACCGATTCGTCCGAAAAGGAGGAACTTTGTTTTGAAAAATGTTTAGATAACTGATTTCGAGAAATGTGTTTATTCCAAAGGACCAAACAAAAATGCAACGTTCGTTGAACTGTATTGTGAATTGTAAAAAGAAGACCAAAGTAGCGCGTGCCTTTATGATAGATAGGCTAGAGAAGAACTTCTTGATAACTTGAAAATACCGTTTCTTTTTCTATTATGATATAAATTCAACAGAAACAATCAAAGATCCGTTATTACAAAATTAGAGAATAATGGGCAAAACATGCAGAATAAAGGGCAAAACAAAAAGAATAGAGAAAAATAGGACAAAAAATAAAGAATAGAGAATAACAGGCAAAATTTATAATGAATCAAGAAAAATGGATTAAAAAATGAAGAATGCAGAATTGAACGACCCGTGTTGTATTTTGTTTTATTTATTTAATTAACGTCTGTGCCTTTTCGATATTCCATTGTCTGATATATTCTTAGATATTAGAAACTGTTTAATACAGTGTTTAAATGTTAAGTTAGACAAAAAAAAACTACTAATTTGCTGCGAGGTAAAGCCTTTTCATCGACTTTTACTTTTTCTTTTTACGGGATTTTAACATGTGCGACGCAACTGGAGACACTACCAAAGCACAAAGTGCTATGCTTGCGGGGAATGCGAGTTCATCACAGCTATCGATTGGGTTGAATTGGCTTAATCTTTAGTTTTCTGCGTAGCATTTTGTGGACTAATGTTTGTATTTTCGTCTTTTGTCTTAAGGTCATGTTGTTGTCTGTGTTTAGTCGACTTACGGTATTTTATAGCTCCTTAACATATTTATTTATGAGGCACGGATTTAGTCAAAATAATTGAGTGTAAGGAGATCATAATTTTTCAGGACCTCCATAATTCCAAATCACGATATCCATAAATCATTGAGGACTTAATGAAATGAAATTATATAGGTCCTGAATGATTTATGGATATCCTTAATTCCAATTATGGAGGTCCTGAAATAATTTATGAGCTTTATAAATACCTACATTATTTCATCCTATTGACATTATATGACATAAACAAGAATTAAATACTTATAGTATAACTTATCGCCGTCTTTGTATATCAACGTTGTTGGATTCACTTTATGTATTGTCCATTTCACTGTACTTTTTTGACGTATGAAGATGTGTGTATTGTAAACAGTTGTTAAAATGGTAGATCATCACTTCGAGAAGATTTATTCAGATTCTTCAAATATTGTGGAGCAATAAGTCATTTTAAATCACATAACTATTAATTATTGATATGTGATACACTTAATCAATTACTAAGTAAGTTGGAAGTCTCAAATAAAGGCAACAGTAGTATACCGCTGTTCGAAACTCATAAATCGATAGAGATAAAAACAAATCCGGGTTACAAACTAAAACTGAGGGAAACGCATCAAATATAAGAGGAGAACAACGACACAACAAAAACACAACATTAAAATGTAACACGCACAAAAACGAACTATAATATAACAATGGCCATTTTCCTGACTTGGTACGGGACATTTTAAGAAAAAAATGGTGTATTGAACCTGGTTTTGTGGTATGCCAAACCTCCCGCTTTTATGGCAACGTCAAACACAACACCAAAACGACAACATCACATGACAGGTCCACAATACAAATAAATGGGAGAACATATAGGACAAAGAAACACACGAATAATAGCTAGCAGAAGGTACTAGGCTTAAAATTCAATACGCCAGACGTGCGTCTCATCCACACAAGACTAACCAGTGACGCTCAGATAAAAAAAGTTTGAAAGCCAAAACAAGTACAAAGCTGAAGAGCACCGAGGACCAAAACTTCCAAAAAGTTGCGCCTAACACGGCCAGGATTTTCTGCCTGGGACAAGAACATCCTTATTATTTAGAATAATTTATAATTTTGCAAACAGTAAATATTATAAAATGACTATTTAATAGATATACATGATAAAACCAAAGTGGGGACTAACTACAGAATAAAAACGGATACATCACATAAAACAACTTAATCCAACATATAAAAATACACAGCCGAGTTAGCTAAAGCCTCAACGCACAAAGTGACGTCACATTTGAAATTCTAAAAAAAGACACAAAGTGACGTTACATATGAATTTGTAAAAATATTTCCCAAAAGATAGGATTAGGATTGATTCAAGATAGATTTGTAATACTGCCATTACATTTATTAATAACAATGAAAATTACAATACTTATTAATATCAAATTGTGGTAGTAATTAGATAATTAGTTGTGTTATCTAGCTATTTCGGTGTTTCTTCTGAATCAAACTGTAAACCAAATATATCGTATAAATTTCGTTGAACCAAACTAAAATCTAATAAATGAAGGGGTGATTAATTATCTATACCATAACACACGAATATAACAGAAAATACGTTAAGACATTTGACAAAATCCGACGAGAACAACAAATATAACATCAAAATTAAATACATAAATTAGGGATAGAAAGGTACCGTGACACGTCTTATAGCAATGCGGTTTCACACTCAGCAAAACAGTCACAATCGGGAATAAGTCACGTTCGGTAATTAAAAGATCAGACGACGTAATGACAAACCACTATCTAACACGTGGTAAAAATGTCCTTAGTTAGTTTTGACAAAGACACATCGTATGGATCAACCAATTGGTGATGGTGTCCGTAAAATTTACGGAGTGTCATTTTTAATCTGTCCTCCTCATAACTTTGTTGGGGCAGTTTCTGCGTAAGGAGCACACTCCTGTATATGAAGTCCGTATAGTGTGAACAAGCACGAGAATAACGTATCAATTGAGATATGTAAACACCATACGAAGGGGCAGAGGGTATGTTACTGCTGAGAAATGGGAAATTGATAATTGGGAAGTTGAAATCGTCCCGTTTATCATAGATTTTCGTGTGAAGTCGTCCATCTGTGTCAATATTGAGGAAAAGATCAAGGTATGAAGCAGTCCTTTTAGTATCAGTAGTATCCTTAATTTCGAGTTCACTGGGATATATGAGATGTAAGTATTGGCTGAAATATGGGTTATTCAATGATAGAACATCATCAATATATCGGAAAGTAAAATTAAAGAATGTCGCAAGGTGCTTTTTCTTTTTGTCTTTTAGAAGGTTCTGAATGAATTCTGCTTCATAGGAGTACAAAAACAAATCGGCCAGTAGGGGTGCACAATTAGTTCCCATTGGAATACCGACTGTCTGTTGAAAAAGATCAAGGTATGAAGCAGTCCTTTTAGTATCAGTAGTATCCTTAATTTCGAGTTCACTGGGATATATGAGATGTAAGTATTGGCTGAAATATGGGTTATTCAATGATAGAACATCATCAATATATCGGAAAGTAAAATTAAAGAATGTCGCAAGGTGCTTTTTCTTTTTGTCTTTTAGAAGGTTCTGAATGAATTCTGCTTCATAGGAGTACAAAAACAAATCGGCCAGTAGGGGTGCACAATTAGTTCCCATTGGAATACCGACTGTCTGTTGAAATATAAATCCTCCAAACTCAACAAATATATTGTCGATCAAAAAGTCCAGCATTTTGATAATACCATCTTCAGTATATTTTCTGGTAGATTCAGTGTGGTTTTTCACAAAATATGAACTATTGTAACCCAAAACAAGAAATTTGTATCTACGATTCCCATTTTTATAGAAAAAGCTCTGTTTAATGAGATGGTGAAGTCGATCTTTCAACTGAGCATGTGGAATAGTAGTGTAAAGGTTAGAAAAATCAAAAGTTTTTATGTTGCTGCAAAATTGCAAAGATTGTGATCGAAGATTAAGCAGTAGATCTTTCGAATTTTTGAGAATCCACATCTGGTTAACACCACTGGTAGAATATATCTCATCACAATATTTTTGAAGCCCATCTTTAACTGTAGAAAGAATAGTAGTCAGTACTTTAGAAAGATGTTTAGTCGAACATTTTGATGACCCAGCTATGTATCGTTCTTTATATGGAGTTTTGATGTTGATACCAAAAGAAAGAAGGACAGATTTGTGATTTTGTAAAATTTCGTCCTTGGTAAATGATGACAAAGAATATGTAGGGTTACCAGTAGTTCTATTTATTTCAAGTGAGGCTCCAGAAAAAAGGAGGGGAAAGTTTCGAGAATGAAAATAAACGAGTTATTTCACGTGAGATTCTACGAATTTATCACAATGGGAAATTCATATAAATCGCCATGATTTACATGATAACTACTCTTATTGTCAGTTGTCCAATTGTTAAGTGTAAGTTGACATAGTAGTGATTTGATAAAACCCACCAAATTACAACAGGCATCCTTTAAGTATCTGTTGACGTCTCATTGATATCTACTTTAAATCTCATTTTATTCAAATAGAAATGACTGCCGGCTATTTGCCAATGTTCCGTTACTATACCAACTACTCGATATAGTTGACGATACCCGTTCAACCGTTTACTGACCGCGTGTTGCAGTTAGAATATGTTTTGTACATTAATACTTTATAAGATAATATACACCAATAAAAACTAAAAAATACAAAACTTCCTTCATAAAATATAAAAATGTAACTCTGACTGGCTCACAACACCTCATTCCTTACCATGGTTCATGCTTAAGACGATTGCAAATTGCCTGAATCCCAGTACCAACTCCAATAAAAAGCATGAAAGAAAATAAAAGACGCAGGAAAAAAATATCGTGACGTCATATCAATTTTACTGACGCTGTTTCCATTTTGAAGATCCGCTCTTGCTACATTTTGATTACGGAACTGATAATTACCAACCAGGCATCGAAGGAACAAATTGTAACAGCTATAATGTCTTACTTTTGATTCAGTCGATATTATACCGTTACTTTTAGGATCAGGAAGCTACAAAGGAAAAGATAGCTGATATGGTGTTAATTTATGAAATGATTGTTGAATATCATAGCAGAGATTTATCGATTATATGTGGTTTTAAACAGTTACTGTTAATACACGTTTATTTGTAAACTAAGGATATTGGCACATTGTTCAGACATCTGTATTTTGTTGAGGACCGTATCTTGTCGTTTTGCATAATGTTGGCGTTGGGTTGGTGTATCACAGTGTTACTTATAGTAAGGGAGGTAGTTAGAAGCACTGACAGATTAGTTGTAGAACACTTACTAGATGCGGAGATGAAACGAAATTTAAATGGTTGTTTGTGTAATTTAGGTAACCAGGACTTTCAAATCTTCGGAAGAGGCTTTAAGCTGGGTAGTGTCAGTGATATGATTGTTTACAATTTGACTCTCTGTGGAGATACAGACCTGAATGTAGAAAAATTGATAATTTTGTTTTGGAGAACTTCCGTGTAGTATATGCGTCACACCACCACTACATTATTGGCTGCCTTGTCTGCCGGTACGAACACAAACCGCTTTGCGAATACTTGGAGTTTATTTTTATTCTAGAAATGGGTATATCATGAACCCTATTATTAATTTCAGAATTGTTTTCAAAATGAGATGTACGAATATCAACAGTATTCATAATTTTATTCAAATAACTGTCCAGAGTCAGATTTTTCACGTTTACACCAATTTTTACAGTATGCAGACAGAGCGTCTTTAATGACCTGCCGATACTGTTTCCAATCTATAATAGATGGAGGACGATATTTAGGTCCTTTCTGAAGAAAAGTTTTGACCTCACGGTCTTCAACGATGTTGAGGTCACCTGTACTGACATGACCATAGGGAACATATCTAAAACTAGATGCTTCACAGTCTCAAGTGGAAGGAGCATTATTTTCTATATTGACGTCTGATGTTACTGACGTACAATTAAAATCAAACTTCTGCTGGGCTCTTTGTACGAATACGAAATAATAGGTGGTTCTGTATTATCAAAATATGGAGGTATTTGGCTATGGATGGTAGAGTCATTGAATATACTAGATAAGTTAATAAAATCAATACCTCTATTTATATATTTTAATTTAAGAAAATGCCGTTTATGATTTTCAGGTTTATCGATACTAGGAAACAGCCTGTGATAACGAAAGGCAGTAATAATACAGGTGTATTCATACAACGGGCTAAAAATGAAATTTTATCACACTTATATCATATCATATAATTTACTTATTGGTATATGACCAAGTTTTCATAATAATTGATGTCTACCATTTTTTTTTATTATAGATAAGAGATCAGCAAGTGTATAATTTATACGATGTTTAATACTTAGATTACGATTTTAACGTTTACCATGAGACCTATTATTTCTTAGCCGTTTATCGACAATATTAATGACATCGATAGAATTTTAGATATGTTCCCCTGTCCCAATATTTTGTCATTTAGACCGAGAGGATAAGCTGTTTGAAGTCTTTTTATCCAAAATAGTTCGCGAACTTCACGGGATTTTTCAAATTGATTGTGTGATTGTCCTGGTTGTTTCTGAACGGTTTCAAGTGGTTGGAATATTATAAATTTTAGATTGTGATTATGCTTATCTAAATGTTGGTATATCAAACTTTTTAATTTTTTAGGTCTTCGAAAGCGGTAAAGGTGCTCATGATTTCTTCTGTAATATTCTCGTCCCGTCTGTCCCACATATTGAATACCACACTTAGGCTGGGTTCAAGTTACCACATAAAAAAGGTTTTGGGTTTTTCAGGTAATGTCACAGGAAAAGCAGAGCGAAAAAGCTCTCCCGTTCACTGTTGATCTAACAGTATTGTGTGAAGTTAATCTGAAACAGGTAAGTCATTTTCTGGCATTGCACGGGAACACGTGTATTTTTGTTCAAGCTAATAACAATCTGGCTGCAGAGGCATTGCCTACTTTGACACAATTGTACACAGTGCTAAATGTTGTAGGATAATTTTGATAGGCTGCTGTAGATATGTAGAGGGGTATGGTAAGTAGGTTAAGATTAGTCCTTCAGATATAAGGCCCAAAAGATTCTGCTTATGATATCTATGTCAAAGGTATATGAAAATTCTATACAATACACATTATCAATATATAGATAGGGTGATATTTCTGGGAAATAAAAGTAAAATAATATGAAGTACGACCAGATGTTCAAAGCTATTCTAAGCGACCCTTTCTCTGTGCTATGTGCAATTCTAGTAAATTAACATGATGTCAAAGCAAAAAAATACAAATATTCCTTCTGTTTTATAACTTAGCAGAGTGCATTTTGAAAGGATACCTTCATAGTAAAATTGATTTGTCTTCTAGCGACATTATTTCTTTCTGGTGAATGAAAATACAGACGAGCAAGTGATGCTCTCTTCTTTCTCCTTATTTCTTAAACCAGAGTGAGCTTACTTAAAGCAGAGCTACTACCTAGGTATGACTTGACATGTGATACAAATACGATGAAAAGTAGTGTATGAAACGTTTCTTCGAACACTTGAAATTTGCTTTGTTTTTTTTTATATTACATTCTTGTATTGATAGAATTACATGTTTGCTTATTCAGTTTGTCTATGTTTGAAATCTACACGTCTCATTATTAATTACCTGTTCTTCCTCACTATCGCTAGTTGATCCTTCTTTTGGAATTATCTTTGTGAAATAATTAACAGCAGCATATTCTATCATGGCGGCTAGGTTGTATACAATACACACATTAAGATAAACATCAAGTGCAGTAGCATACGGAACTCTGGGTAATCCATCTCTCACCATCATTCCCGTAGATGCAGTGGACAAAATAGTAGTAACTCCTTCAATTGATAGAAATATTGACATTTTATTTGAAACTTTGGTTGTATTCATGCAGGTTTTTTTCTTTGAATGCTTTGCTCAAATAAGCTTTAAACATCCAATATTTGTTCTTGAAAATCCTCGTTGAAACCAACATCAAGCCAAATTTGGTATGAAACTAGGAATACGGAGCATTTACAAGCGTTGTCACCGTTACTATAATACATCGTATGGGTAACATTAACAACATGTATTGTTCATATAACAGTCATGATGAGGTTTGTCTCATTTGTTGACTTTCATATTTATGTGATGGTAAATTGTACAATACTGTATGTATCCCTTTAAGCTTTCAAAACAAAAGTTCTAAACATATTATCAATGTACAGTGTCTTACTTACCCAGTAAAACTCTTGCAGGTGCTGCATCTCTGTTTATCCAGAAAGAAACCCAAGACAAACATACTATAAGGGTACAAGGTAAATATGTTTGCAGCACAAAAAATCCTACGTGTCGTTTTAAATGGAAGTATACCTCCAGAACAGAATGCTCTCCTGTGAAAATATACAATAATTCTTTATTGTTGATTAATTATCGGAAAAAGAAAGTTTCGGTAAAATATGATAGTGTTAAACCTTATTAAACATGTCATGAAGTAACTGATTCAGGTTATCTGACAAAAAAACCTCGAATAATCTTGCATATATCTAATTATATATTTTTTTCTGCAATCACTTACTTACATTCCATTTAAACTGCTACGAGCATATCGTGTAATACTAGTAGTTATCTGTTTTTTCAACTTATTGTTTTTGATTGCCACTTTGGTATCTTCTCGCGTTGTCTTTTTAACAAGTATCATTTTGTCAGTTAATCCATTATTCACTTGTATAAACATGTTTCCAACAGGCTCAAATGTAAAATTCGATACAAAATACAGAGGAAGGATTCACTAAAAGCAGTTTAATACACAAGCTACCTTGAAAGTTACATTGAAATCAATCCAACTGAAATAGTTGCGAAGGGTGAAATGAACAAGTAGACGGTACAAAAAAAGCACATCAATATAATTTATTCACCTATGGTTATTTATGCATCGTATGTTAGTTATGAAAAAAGCAATGATACAAATATTACCATACGAAATTTCTGCATTGCTAGCTCAAACTTTCATTTATTCCCTAAAATACTACTCAAATTAGAAGTAAAACCTTTTGAGAATGTAATGATATTGAATATATCAAACTCCAACAGTTGCAATTTTAAACTTTTAAATTTAAATTTTTCACGATTAATATTTGTGAAGATATATTTATCAAAGTTCCTTTTAAAGATTTTTATACACAAGAAAACAATAATGTTTACCGTTATGATCTATCTTAGTGAGGTTCTTGGTTTGTATTCCCCGGATGTTAAATTGTGACATAGTGACACCATCATACATTTCCACTGACTTATCTTGTCCATGTTTCCATATATACAGTATGTCATTGACTGTATATCCGTCTACAAATATTAAATGGTTTTACACTGTTTAAAGTTTTAAATTTATCACGTTTATCAAACATTTCATCATTCTATGCGTTATATAAAAAATACTACCGTTAACTACGAGTAAGAATTTAGAAAGAACCTTAAATGTTGGTTCAAAATTCTAGAACCCTGTATGATTAGAAATAAAAAAATTACTTCGGTTTTTAAAATTTTCCCGTTAGTGCATTTTTTTTTATGTCAATATTATTCAAGAAACACACATAGTGCGCACATGAATCGCAGCCTTTGATTTTTTAGACAAACGTATCGCATGTACTTAATTTAGTATCTTTTACGTTTTTTGTTACTTTCAACTCCCTGAATAAAATTTTGTCAAATTTACAATATCTTTTAAAGTTTGGCGTGATATGCTACCATAAAAAAATATTCATTACTGACAATTTTCCTTCTCAATGTTTACTTTTTTGTAATGTTATTTCTACAAACAAGTAAGCTTCCAATCAAGCTAAGTTTAAACCAGGAAAAATATAAGGATTGACTAATTGCTATTTCTGTTTAACGCCACATTTAGCACACTTGGAGGACATTTTTTATTGGTTGAGGAAGCCAGGATGCCCAGAGAGAACTACCGACCTTCGGAAGGAAAAGTGGCAATCCTAGTAAATTAAGATTGGGCTTGAACGCACTTTGCCACGAGCTGGGTTAACACTCACAACCTCAGTGTTGGCAAATAGCGATCATGTGTAGATGAAATCAAGCAAAGTTTAGACTAGTAAAAAAATAAAGGAGATGTGTTACGATTTCCAGTGAGACAACTATCAACCAGAGATCAGAGACCAAAAAACGTTGATGTTAACACTTAAATTGTAGGTTACCATACGGCCTTCAATAATGAGCAATATCAATACTCCATTAAAGGCACAACCATGACAAAATTTGACACAATTCAAACACGAAATCCAACGGCCTGATTTATGCTAACACAATTAACGAATGAAAAATATGACCAACAACAACCAGTTATAACTACTGAATTACTAGTATAGTTTCCTGACTTTGGACATGCATATAAAGAATGTGGTGAGGTTAATCAGTTTGTGAGCGCTGAATCCGCACTTTACCAGTGATATAACAACCCACCTTAAAACAAACTGTAAAATCAGTAGGTAAGGGCTCGACTCATCAGAGCGGCACGAAGCACAGAAAATAAATTACTGTGTTCAGTTCTTTTACTGTGTTCAGTTCTTTATTTTTATGTGTTCATTGGTTTAGCTAGTAGCCGTTATTTGCTTGATCCACGCCTTGAATTAGCATTTTGTTTCCCAATGTTGACAGTGATTTTCACAAAAGGTTATTATTATTCCCTATTTCACATCCTAATTTTTACGGTTATGTTATTTATAGAAGCGATAATTATTATAAAAAATAATGCTACTTTCTATCATACTATCTGGATGAGTGTGTCAATAGTTTTAAGAAATTTAAACTGGGGTTTTACTATCCGACTAAATGTATGAATGACTTGGCGTCACAGAAATAAGTAAGATTTCTAACTGATGTATACTTACAACTACTGATAATAAGTGGACAAACAGGCCGATCCATAGGATATTCCATCATCTTCATTGGACAAACAGCATGGATTGTTAATCTATAACAAATGTTTTTAAAAATATTTGATATACTAGGAAATATATGTATGTTAATCATGCTAGAAGTACAATCTTAATAACCCCTTAATATGTTTTTTAAATTTTCTACATGGCGATCAGATTTTTTTCTGTAATAGTGAATATATCAGTATGTTATTGTTAAAAAAAACCTATATAACATATCAGGTGTAAATGACTCTTAAAAATTATTACTTACATTAATAAAACTCTTAAATTGATAAGTTATTTGTTAAAGGCAATATACAAAATAAGCATTTATTAATAAGCTTACATTGCCTGGGCAACTGGTTAAAAATGAAAATGTAAGACTTTCAGATTATTTTCCTGAAATTTAATTAAATATGTTTTATTTCTACTTATTCAATTTAGGCAACAAATGATATTTGGCAATTGCTATACTCAACTGACGAGTAGGACGATAGTGTGTTAGTGCTATCATATAAGGGTCGACCAGTCTGTCGTAAATTTCTTTGAAACCAATTGGAAAATAAAAAAAACAACAAAAAACTGGGAAATCATCCTCAGATATGAATAGAAGGGGCGTGAGGTAATCGTCATGAAGACAACAAAACAAATACAGGAAAACTAAAAGACATCTAGAGTGTTAAGACACGGTCTTCAACAATAGATTTATGTCTATGAGATGCTTAAATTGCCCAAAGCTTATAAACACGTTATAAATAAATGTAATAGAGACTATCACTGATATGCCATCAATATCAAATTCTCTAAATGATGATCAAATTGGAATACAACAAAAGACAACTACTGACGATCTTCTATTCTGATTTAGGAGGGACACAGCAACAGGAAGAGATTTAAACTATTTTCTGAGATCTCAATCTTCAAACATACGCAAACTTAATGTAAAAATCAATGCAAGAAAAGCACTCAAATTACAAAACCGGTATAAAAGATGAAAAAAAAAACAAAGCACAAATAATTATGAACAATACTGTTTTCCTAGAATTTGACCTGTAGAAATCGTAGAGTCCAACAGTCTAATATTGGTGGCTGTATTCTTGGAGTAAACAACATACAGCAGCACCTGGTTTGTTCGATGCACATTTCCGGATCTGAAACGCTCAAACTTAAACGTACGGACAAGGAAGGATAAACATAAAAATTATATGGCGTTCAAAAAAAACCTGTCAAATAAATTACAATAACGGTAAAAGGGGAGTGGTTGGGTGGTGGGGCTAAAGGGTCTGCAACCTTATTCTTTTTAATGAAATTTACTTAGATGTACTATCTGAAAATCTAAATAAAACATACGTCATAATGCATGATCAATGCCTAAACATTTCCTACTCAAAAGTTTACATAAATTGAGTACTGATTGATTGATTGTTGCTTGCTTAACACCCAGTGGCAAATATTCCATATAAAAATAAGATGACGTGGTACAATTGCCAACGAGACAACTCTCCACAAGAGACCAGAGAACACAGAAATCAACAACTTTAGGTCACCGTATGGCCTTCAACAATGAGCAAAACCCATACTGCATAGTAAGCTATAAAAGGCCCCGAAATGCATATTTAGAACGAAAATATGCAATAGGTAGGCTCTGCAAACAGAAACGATCGGAATGAAGGGGGAGAGTTTTAACAGCAACTGAAGAGGACAATGAGCGTAGTAATTTTGTCTAGCAACATACCATCAATACCTGCCCTCAAAGAGTTATTGCAAAGGTTCTGCTGATAATTTTTACTGAATGAAAATAGACTATCATTGTATGCATTACAGCTTGTAGAACGGAAACATAATAACAGTAATAACTGAATAATTCTTTAATATCAATGTAGCAATAAAATAATTGGAAATCAAATATACAGAAAAGTTTGATTATAAATGCATACATGTATATCGATAACACTAATGGGACGACCTTTTGATTTTTCTTCTGACCCCCTCCAAAATATGAAATGACCATCCCCTTACAGTCAAGCTTAATTTGTTAGAAAGACAGGCAAGGAGGATGGTTAACGATAATGAGATCTATTTTAATTTTATCTACTACCGGTCTTGTGCTACCTTCAAGATACATTTTAAGAAGCCACGATATCTTTATGTTAAAATTACCTTCGGGACATATAAATTCTGCCGTCTTGTCGTATCCTTACAAATACGTTTGGAACTGTAATATTTGGTTGTTGTGATCGTCTTCCGTTTATAAAATAAGTATTTGGCTTCCAGATATACTTCAGAAAACTATTACTCAACGTGACTTCTGTTATGTTCTCTAAATTGAAGCGAAGTCTGTTGTCATACCACCGTTGTCGCAAGTAGCACTGCATTGAATATGACTGAAAAATGAAAATAACACTTTTTACATTGTGTACGTTCGAGGCGCTTTTCTGGATTCACTTTCATCAGGAGGCTCAAAGGCAAATATGTCTAGAGAACGCTTTTACTTATCTAAACAAAGGGTCCAACTTTTAAATATGAGGTCAGTTGAACCTATTCAGTCATTACGGCTAGCTGCAGGAAATATAAATAAGATATAACTAAATTAATATGCGTAAAATATGGTATTGAATTAGAAAAGTAGCTTTTTGGGCTGTCCTTTCTCCGTATAAACCATTCTAAAAAGTACTGTTTATCCGAAACAGCAAATGTGCATCTCGTCAGTTAAAATCTAATAAAACTTTTAGATATGGCTCTCAATAATTACGATATCAGTATTTACACTAAAGAGATGTATCCTGCTGAACTGACTTTAAATAAAGGTTTTCTGCCCTTTCCTGGATCTTGATATTTATATCTCTAACGGGAAGCTCAATCCTAAAATTTACGATACAAGAGACGATGTTTCATTTCCTATTGTTAATTATTCGTTTTTAGATGGCGCAGTTCCCTTTGCACCATTGTATGGTGTCTATATATCTCAACTTGTTCGATTCGCTCGTGTATGTTACATTGCCTTTGATTTTAACAAAAGAAATCTCTGTATTACTTAAAAATTATTACACCATCTTTAATGGGAATATTCTATACAAAGCACAAACATGTCGTCATTCACCTCAAAAGCTAACCAAACCTTTAAACAGACTTATTCACAAGAGATATAGTTAGGATACTGTTGTCAAGTCATTTAAGATGGCATTTTTTGGACTTAATGTTGTTGGCCCAAGACCACAATTAATGATCCCGCTTTTCGTTGTCCACGAATATAGTTCCTTTTAATTAGAGTGTATTTTTTCTTAATTTTTTTTCTTTCCCTTCCTCACTCATTTCTTAGTTTTTTTTGGGTGGAAATAAAAGAAGAGAGATGAAATAATCTTTTGGATGTTGTATTTTAACTGATTTTGATATGGAAAGAGTGATTAGGCCAGGTGCAAAAAGGTGATATTTACAGTTTTCGGAACATCTCTTGACTTGTCCATAGGGGTATGGATGTGTATTGGCTAAATTTGTAAGAGTCATTGGTTCAATCTTTCTGAATTTTGGATATATTTTTGGACTAGTACTATACATTATACACACAAAAGATTTGACAAAAATGCAAGGTGCAATTTTTTTAATGAAACAAAACGTTATAAAGAACTAATAGGGGAATTTAATTGTGGTCTGTGGCCTGTTGTTGGCATGATACGGGTTATCGGTTTTTCTCGTATAATTCATGATGGCACGATACTTAACCCCTAACGGAAGGGTTTGTGACTGATTTTCATATGATGAAGACATTCGACCACCTAGGCTACATAAAAATATAGCTTTCGGTGGTCGATGTAATACTTTCCTCGTCGGCTTTATCTAGGGTTGTAACACAGTACATGATGTATAGTGGCAAGTAGATGGTGTACCTTTCAGATCAGCAATTTTGTCTGCCGTAAAGGCATGGTAGTAAATTCATTTACGACAGAAAAAATATTATAGCTGACCTGAAAGGTACACCATCTACTTGCCACTATACATCATGTACTGTTTTACAACCCTAGATAAAACCGACGAGGAAAGGCATTACATCGACCACCGAAAGCTATATTTTTATGTAGCCTAGGTGGTCGAGTGGCCTAGGGCGCTGGACACGTATGGCAGGCCGTTCTCGTCAAAACTATGTGTAAACCATTTTTCGAAAAAATTACACACTGAGAATTAAAAAAACCACACTGAGATTTAAGAACCTAAAATAAATCGAAATTACACACTGAGATTTAAAAAAATGAAAAACACGCACTGAGAATTTAGAATTACACACTGAGATTTTAAAAAGACACACTGAGATGAAATAAATTGAAAAACAAACACTGAGAATTGTTAATTACACGATGAGATTTCAAAAATACACGCTGAGATTAATATGCAAATTACTAATGAATATTCATGAGATGAATAATTCAACAGATTTTGTATCTTGGTCTCCCAAACTCTTGTCATTATAATGAAATGCGGTTCCTACAACCAACATTCGTAATAAATTTCAAGACTTACTAATAACAACTTTTTTTGCTAACTCATATTCATACGTTTGTTGCCTATAATTCAGATTATTACTAACAGTCTATCGGGATTTTTTGCTTAAAACTGTTTAAGTATGGTCCCTTTTCAAAAGTCTTTCAGCTGTTACCCTGATTTCGCAAGGTAATCTTTTATATTTTTGTTACGTTTATATGCTATAATAGGCACTTGGGGGAAAAATTCACTGCACTGTTTGTATTTTTGCAGAATTTTCCAATGTTTTCTTATAATTTTAATAAAGTTTTTCACCATTTGGTTATATTTTGTAATGAGAGTAAGTGGGTATTTTTCTTGTTCTATTGGTCTTTAATAACGTAGTTTTTCTATACGTTGTATTTTTACATCGGATGTGACCGTGAGAGGTCATGCCGGTGTTATGTTGTCGCAGAAGATTAATTGCATTTTGACTGATAACCGAACGTATTTTGTATAATTACGCGGCAATTATCGAGTGCAAAATAACATTCATTATCGCTTGTTATATATTAATTTCATCAATAAATATTCATGAAAATAATTTTTAAGAACATAGATAAATGTATGAAAATGTTTTATCGTGATAACTATATATATCAATAACAAATCATGAATACCGAAAATTTGTGTTAACGCATGCGGAAGAATATCTCGAGAACGTTTTGCAACAAAAGCGGGAAAATATGAATGCCTACTCAAATCCAATCTATTAGAAAAACGAATTATTACAGAAGATTGTCCACCATGCACTTGCACTGCACAATCATTAGAATAGTAGAATAGAATGATATAAAAAATGGATGAAAATTTACATGCAGAGTTATTAAGATGATCTGCTATATATATAACTGGTATATGAATATTAATATAATATATAACAACAAACCAGAGTATACTGATAACAAATGATTATATCACTACAATATAATAATTATTACGGTGAGGTTGAATTCCCTGTCATTTATTCATCTTCCACACAGGAACTTATCTCAGAAAAAATATATCTATGTACCTTAACCTAACTTTCACGTATAGAGATGTGATTTTTTTTTCTGAGACAAATGCTTGTGACCATCCACCAGAACTTGCGGTCATCCGATCTTCAGTACTTCAGTGCTTTGATTAATGTTTTGAAGGACTAACGAGTTCTGTCCCCTAGTTGTTTTAAGCTTGTAATAGATTCAGATTAAATATGCTAATTAGATATGTGCGCATAAAAAGTGCGCACAAATCTCAGTGTGTAATTTTAAATTCTCAGTGTGTAATTTCAAATTCTCAGTGTGTGTTTTTCAGTTTATTTCATCTCAGTGTGTCTTTTTGAAATCTCTGTGTGTAATTTTCAATTCTCAGTGTGTGTTTTTCATTTTTGTAATCTCAGTGCGTTTTTATGAAATCTCAGTGTGTAATTCTTAATTCTTAGTGTGTGTTTTTAGGTTTTTTAATCTCAGTGTGTTTTTTTTTATTTTCAGTGTGTAAATTTTTCGAAAAATGGTTTAAACATAGTTTTGACAAGAACGGCTTGCCATAGACACGGTACAGGCGGTGTTGCCACGCTGTCACAGAAGCAAGGGTTCGAATCCCGCTGAGGGAAGAACAAAACATCTAACATTGTTGGGCTAAATTTGAGACGAATTAAATATATATTATGGTGTTAGCCCTGTATAACCACGTGTTATCCGATCATGGAGAATGTCTGTCATAAAGTTGTCACATATTTAGACGTATATATATAAAACGTCTAGAAATTAGTCAACGATCTTTCTTACGAGGGCGCTGGATCGTTACGAGTAACGATACATGTACACAATAAATAAATTATATAAACGCCTAAAAAGTGTACAAATGAACACCAATATTAAAAAAAAAGGAAACTTTAAATGTAATTATCTACAAATATTTCGGATAACAGATATCCTTCATCAGCATGATTATGATGTAAAATGAATCATATCAATCTATTCTGATTTAACTATAACAATCTTTAAATTTATACAATTAAAACCGAACACAACAACGCTTGTACAATTCTAAAATTTCAAAAATGACGTAGGTTAGGTATTTACAAGAGAGACTGCATAGATATTGTACTAACAAAAATAGTAATGTGCGATATGAACCGGTACATTTCTAAAATTTCACAGGTGACGAAAGTTAAGATATTAAAACAAAGACTGCGTAGAAATACATTCCCAAATGAACAGCACTGACCGATTTGAGTTGGTATAATACTCAAATTTCAAATTCGACGATGCTAAAGTAATTACAACAGAGGCTGCGTATTTACACATCCCAAATAAATAGCAGTTTGATTATGATTAAAAAAGAAAATTTGAAAAAGGTTAAGTAATTGAACGTGGCTGCGTACTTATACATCTCAAATGAATAGCACCCTACGATTTAAACTGGTATATTTCTAGAATTTTAGAGTTGACAAAGGTAAAGGAATAGCAACAGAGACTGCGTAGTAATATGAAATTTAATCCCAATGAAAAGCACTGCGCGAATTAGAACTACACCTTTTCATTGATCCCATTTGGTGCCAAAGTTTTTAATTTTCTTATCCAAAATCTTTCCCGAGCTAGTCTATCCTCCCTAGACCAAGCAGTGTTGTGGTCTATGATTGTAATGGTCAGTCGATGAGATCTGCCTAAGTGTGGCCAGGGGATCTCAAATGTCGACTGAGAGGAATATATATGTAAAATTTGATGTGGCGGCATGGTAATTAACATTATCATCCTTTACGACAGACAAAATAGCTGATCTGAAAGGTACACCATCTACTTGCAACTATACATCATGTACTGTGTTACAACCCTAGATAAAGCTGACGAGGAGAGGTATTACATCGACCACCGAAAGCTATATTTTTATGTAACCTTGGTGATCGGGCGGTTTAGGGCGCTAGACACGGTGCAGGCGGTGTTGCCACGATGTCACAGAAGCAAAGATTCGAATCCCGCTGAGGGAAGAACAAAAATCAAAAATTTGCTAACGCAAATTTGAAGATCTAACATTGTTGGGCTAAATTTGAGACGAATTATATATATATATATATATACATATATTTATTTGTTGTCACAAACATTTTTAATATGTTTATATGACAATAAAGATTATCATCGTGTAATATCGTATGGATAACAGCTAGAACACTTTAATCAAGTTAATCTTAAGCGAAATAATTTGGACGATTAGACGCTTTATCATTTAATCTATTTTACCATCCTCGTATGTAAATTTTCTTTCTTTTTTTTCATCATCAACAAAATTACACTGAAAAAGAATCTTGGCTCTTTGTTTGAGCGTACAGAGAGACAATATACTTTAGTAATATTTAAATATTGCATTCCTGATATGTATATGAATTCAAGTATATTGCAAACTTGACAGAATTCTTGCTTTTTATTTATACTTGTCTTCCCATTTTTATATAAATTTGAATCTTAGGGTGTGTCTGAGGTTAAAAAATATCTTTGAAATTTGAATTATCTTTGGAAATATTTCATTTTGATATTGGAATAAAAACAGTTAAGCGAACAAATGGAGAAACAATAGGTGTTCTAACAGTTTAACTCTCATGCAACTGCAACCAAGAGAGGTTTACTATCCAGATCATATTTCCATTCAACTGAAATGTACTTTCAGCATATTTGACTATTCCGATTTTTATTCGGTTAGCATTCAATTTTCTTTCAAGTATGTTTTGAAGTGTGACACTTCCCACTGGAAATAATGTAATCAATCACTTATTTCATTTTATTGAAACTTTTATATCAACGTAAAGGATGATTGTTATAACATAAATTAAAGATGATTTAAATCTTCAACGTATGAGTTTTGATTGTCACCTTCGGATCATCCGACTCTTTTTCACAGCGTTTTCAGCATTTGACAAAAAATATGTATATTCAATTGAAAAAAGGAATTAAAAAAAGAACAGTAATACAAGCGCTGTTACTTTGCGTTTCTTGTTGTGCATGTACTGATTTTTTGTCATAGATGGATACCCCATATCCTTTCTTTTCTATCAAATAAAACAAATTCGAGCAGATAGAGTAAAATTGTGTGGTGTGAATGGAGATCATAAAGGTCTTTATGTCTAAATGTCTTTAAGTCATATTTATTTTTTATAAACCTAAATGAAACAGCAATAAATTAAGGCTTATATGTAAACCCCGTCTCTCAACTTACTATTGTATACTGGACATATAGGAAATGGGTTTTTTGGCATAAAAAGAGGTGTTTTCGATATCCTCAAAACTGCAAAATTTCTTAAAATGTATCATGCAACCATACAAAATTTTGTTGAATTTATTAAGGACATGTTTATTTGGAAACGAAAATTGTAATCGATATGCTACCATTGTGCTCAAGTGACAGAGTTTGCGAGAAAATAAGTAAAAAAAACGTGTCCCCAAATCTAGGGTGTGTGCGATTCACCTCCGTGGTACAAATTGAGAATTTTGTAAAGTGTGCGTGTCATTTGCATTAACACCACACCCTTAAATCAATATAAATCAATATTGATTAAAACTTTTCTTCCAAAAACATATGTTCCAGTTTAATGATGGCTAGCTGACTGCCATTCTAATAAAAAGTTATGTTATCATTCATATTTCATTTGGAATTGTACACACTAAGTTTTCCTGGTTAAAAAGGGGGAAAAAGTATAAAAGATAAAAATAAAAAGGGTTTATGAAACAGCAAATGTGCAACTCGTCAGTTGGATATCCACTGGCACTTTATTTTCAGACAAACTTATTATATATTTGGCCATTATTTTTTCTTGACTACACAAAAGAATTAGGAAAAAGTAGCAGCATTTAACTAGTTGCTTTCTAAATAAAAATATATATTTTATCCTTAAAGTTTGTCTCTTGGGTACTGATTTGTAATATACCATGCAGATTTATGCATACAGTTTTACTCTGTATAGATTGTGGTACTTTTCTTTTTTTACTAGAATGCCGGGTTTATTAAAACAGAAAGTACTGCCTGTACATGCAGTATCCAATCTAGTCAATAAAATGTGTACAAATAAACAAATATTGAGCTGGAAAACATATCAATTATTCAACAAACCATTTCACTTTCCTTGACTGGCCCCATACTCCTTACTAATATGTCTGTTTCTATTCTTATTGCAGGCCCTGTAAAATATCAGCAATAATTAATAGGTGTCTAATGATACGACAGTATACTCAAGATATTCTCTTAACACCAATGTTTGCACTACACAACTACATGAAATGTTTAACAACTGACGAAAAACCGCTATAGCAACGTGAAAGAATGAATACTGTTTCATAAATAGACAGAATTGCATACATTTATGTCATGGCTTTTAGTGTTAATTTAAATTGTGAAACTGTTCTTTTTAAGCCAATACTACGTGATCGTGCATTCAAGTGGGTGGTTGGTCCTTTTCTGTGGATATTAAAACAAAAACAAAAACAGTGACCTTGCTAAATACTTTTATATAAAAATCAATTTCTTCAATTACTTTCTTTAATTTACAGCTAACCTTCAGTAACAAACTTGCACAGATTGATCATTATTCATAATGTTTCAAAGTGGGGAACACAGTTATAACGACATTGTCATAATATTGAACATATTGCTATTTAAACAATTTCCTGAATTAAACAATTTGTGATGTTATAAAGCGTAGAGGACCGTAGAATAAACCTGTATTAACTAACAAGATTATTAAATGTTTGCAAACGGTACCATTGAGTGAAAATTGAGATTATTCACTCCGAGAAACCTATTCCCAAAGGGTTATTCGGGTTCGCTAAATTTCGGATAATTTGATTACACATGGTAACTCGAAATCGACCACATTTGTGAAAATATCTCAGCGAAAGACAAGTATCTATAGTCAAGCTCTTAATCACCCGTGTGTAGATAAGTACAACGATAGATAGAATTCTTTAAACAATCTCTAAATAACTCCGAGTCTAGATGAGTATCTACAGTCAAGCTCTAAATAATCTGAGTCTAGATGAGTATTTACAATCAAGCTCTTAATAATTCCGAGTCTAGATGAGTATCTACAGTCAAGCTCTAAAAAAACTCCGAGTCTAGATGAATATCTACAGTCAAGCTCTCAATAATTCCGAGTCTAGATGAGTACAACAATAGCTTCTATAGTCAAGCTCTAAACAACTCCGAGTTTAGATGAATACAACGATAGACAAGTGTCTATAGTCAAGCTCATAATAATTCCGAGTCTAGATGAGTACAACGATAGACAAGTGTACGAGTCTAGATAAATGATGTATCAATGTACAAGGATTATATACCCCATTGCCAAAGTTCCTAATTAACAGAGGCTTACTAAATAAGAATGTACAACCACTGTCGAGGTCTGGAATGAGATCATGAGGCCAGGTGAAACTACTTTTTTAGCACTCAGTCTTCCCTCGTTTTGGCATCGAACAGTTGTATAACAAAATGTTCATAAAGGAACTTACAACAGAACTCATTTCAGGCAGGAAAAGAAAATAACTCGATAAAACTGACATAACAGAAAACAAAACTACAATCACAAGTAAAATAACTTATCATACCGACATGACAAAATAAAATACAATCAAATGCAAAATAACTCGATAAAACTGACATGACATAAAAATACAATGACATAAAAAAAAAATACAATCACAAGTAAAAAAATCAAAAAAATAGTTACTTCAAACAATCTTCATGAAGATATACCAATCATGCCACTTTATACTGTATAATACCAGTATATATATAATAGTAGACACCATAAAACAGCGCAATAAACATTGCAGGATGATCCGATCATATGCAATGTTCAATATCAATTTGTACTGATTTTATCTTTGTTATAGTTTAAAATTTGTCTTGATTTGCTTAGACAATGGTAATACGACTTCCTAATTTTTCGGTGAGTCCGGAGCGCTATTGTAGATAAACCTTCATCAGGAACGCTCAAACACAAAATTTGGAACATAGATTGATATATAGTGTCGGTAAAGCTCCAAAGTACTTGATTTAGTATGGCTCATTTTTTGGTAAAAGAACTGGCGTCATTCAGTGGTAGGTACCAGTTACAATTGTAATAAATCAATTTACAACTTTCTTCAACTTACAATAAACTCATCATAGATACCAGGATTAAAATTTTGTACGCCAGACGCGCGTTCCATCTGCATAAGACTCATCAGTGACGCTCGAATCAAACGAGTAAAAAGGGCAAAATAAAGTACGAAGTTGAAGAGCACCCAATTTTGAAGAGCAATACATATTTCATCCAATTTATAATTGACGAAGCATGTTCATAACGGATTATTATTGAAAAAAGATGTTATAAGTGGATAATTTTATTGACAAAACACATTCATATCATATCAGTGTCACGCGTTAATTACAATTTAGAATGTAATCATGTTCACTTTTGAATATTGGAAAATAAATTTCTCTTGCAAGCTAGTACTTCTATCGAAAACCTTGACATAGATATAGCGATCTACTGTTTGTCATTAGCGAGTGTATCAAACCATCAAGTAATAGTTATGCTTCGACATGGAGTCATTGTTCAAGTTGTGTTTCGAGTTAGAATTCGAGTTTGAGTCATATTTCGAGTTCTAGTGACGTATATTTCATTGCGAAACGGCAGGATATTGATAATATCAGCAAGTCAAGTGTTAGTACTTAATGGGACATTAGCTGTCAAATTTTTGTTCACCGATTTGACTCAAATTCTATTATTTGACGTATAAAATACTAAAACGTATATCCTAATTACAAAAAGTATAACAATTAACGATGCATGGACTAATTAATATATATATCAGTATTTCGTGTATATTTTAGTCTAGACGCAATCTAATTAACCATCGAGATTACCTCCGAAAATACTGCCGACGGTCATATAACCCGATATAAACGTATATATATAAATATAAATAGATAGCGAGCACGTGCAATTGGATTTTTCTAGGTCTGTTTGATTGAATGTTATAGGTTAAAACAATATGTTTATCATCGTTTTTACCTGTATAAGAATGATTTTTAGTGGATTGAATCAGTCAACGAAATGTTTCACCCTTGGTTCACTTTCAACGTTGACATACTTTTCCTTTTCATAGCTGAACACGCCTATTACATGCTTAACCAATCTCCAGTTAAGAGGTTTAATTGAAGTTCACATGAATACGGATTCACATGAGGTCGAATTATTCACTGCAAGTGAACAATACATCAGCGATGGTTTTGAACTTATTTTTGACAAATTTGGGCCAAACTAACTGCTTATAACGAAATATTAATTCAAAATTCCGCTTTTAGTAATACTTGAAACAAAAAGAATCGTATTTTAAAATTTTGTCTAACCCATATAGCTAATGGCCCTTTAAAGCTTGCATATAGCATTCTTTGATATCTCGCATATTTCCCTTTTTCATTACAGGAGAAGGCTTTTATGAGTTGCAGCATAAATAGATCTGCAACAAAATTTTTCAAAGGGACCGTTCAAATAAATAAGAGAACTTCTGTTTGATAAGATTGTATTGTAGTAATGTAATGAAATGTAGTAATGTAATGTACAGAGTCGAAAAATCATAACTGTGAACTGTGGTAGTGACATGATTATTTACTATCTGACTATATTTAGAGCGCATGACCTTAATTGTAGATGAATGTATAATCTCATTCTTATGGACGTGTAGTTTTTAGGTCATACCACCACCACATTGTTGGCTGCTTTGTCGGCCGGTTCGAACACAAAACGCTTTGCGAGTACTTGAATTTTGTTTTTAATTCTAGAAATGGGCATAGTACATACTCTTTTATTTATTCCAAAATTATTTTTCGAAAAGTGATATGGGAACATCAACAATATTCAAACATTTATTAAAATGGGAACTAAGTGACTGTTTGTCAGATTTCTCCTCTTTACACCAATTTTTACAATGGGATGATAAAACATATTTACTGACTTGACGACACTCTTTCCAATTTATTTTCGACGGTGGTCGATATTTTAGTCCTTTGTTCAGAAAGTTAAAAACCTCTCGGTCTTGAACGATGTTGAGGTCCCCTGTAATTACATGGTCATAGCAATCACATCTAAACTTCGATGTTTCACATTCTCATGTTGAAAGAGCATTGTTTTCAATACTATCGTCTGATGTAACTGACGTATAATCAGAAATTAAACGTCTGCTGTGTGTGTTTTTTTATATGTATAATAAATTAAAGGTGGCTCTATGTGATCAAAATATGAAGGTATAAAGTTATGAACAATAGAGTCATTAAAAATACTAGACAAATTAATAAAATCATTACCTCTCAATCTATTTTTTTCCAAAATATACAAAGTAAGAGGTGCTCGGTGGTTTTATATGGGGAAGATTCTGAGATACTTATTATATTAACCCTCTTGATGGCAAATTTATATTTTTTAACGTTACGACAATTCGTCACATTTGGACGTCGTTTTTTTAGACATTTTTTTTTTCGCAACGTGAACGACAATGATTGAGTCATTTTGGCGGGTTTTCTTCATGGTCTGTGCAAAGGACCGGAATATCCTCTTACAGATGAAGTTTGCTTGCAGGACCTCTTATGTGCCCCTGCAATGTAGCTTCACGTATAAAAAAAATCTTAACACAAGATTAGAACGTAAACATACGAAGAATATTTTGATATGTTTTGATTTCATAAAAAATATATGCTTGACCCTAGCAGACCGAAACAAAACCCTGTCTCATGACTTTCTTAAAATTATGATTTGTATCATTAAAATGTGATTTTCTATTGAATCCGTTATACTGTTGGGTAAAGTGTTACAGGTTATAAAGTACTTTTAAATTGTATCCTTCAAACGAATTATGTATTCCAGGTTTATCAATTCGAGGGAACAGTCTATGGTGACAAAAAGCTGTGATGATACTTGCATACTCATATATATATACTGAAAACGATATTGTGTCACACTTGGTATACTAGTATATATTAAATATTTTTTCTAGAATAACGCCCTTTTTTATTGTCTCTACTGCGATGAAAATTGGGAAGGCGAGATCAAGCCATCCTCCATTCTTCGTCGGCGTTGTCGAGTATTCAACATTTAGGTTCATTGTGTGGAATGAGGTTTTTATAGTCATCAATAACTTTGATAAACAGTTATGGAATTTTACAAAATTTGGACAAGACATATAGCACTCTGAGCAATATATTCAAAATATATTTTCCATTTTCCCGTATTTTACTGATTATGGACAAAGTGTTTTTGCTGTTTACATTTAGATTTAGTCTTGGATTAAAGGTTTTTATAATAAATAACTTCATGGAATTTTACAAGCTATTTCATAATAAAATCAACAACCTCGTGGATATTACAAAGCTTCGTCTATACGATGTAAGTAAAACTGCACACAACGTGATCATTATCTATATAAGTCCATTTCGTATATTCAAATAATGATTACACTGGAAAATAAAATGATCAGGGTCTTCATGATTAGCACAACAGCAACATGAGAGACCAGAAAAACTATTGGCTCTGTATATAACATAATTTAAGAATGAGTCGTAGTTTCAAAGTTGGGTCAGAATAATCAAAGACATTATATATATGTATATATGTCTCTGGAATAACGAACGTGTCAAATTTCAGTTTATTTTTTTAGCAATTGTGTCAACATTACGGATTGCAGTGTCACCATTATACCTTCGAAGTATAGTTGGAGTACAATGTATATATTTGTTTACATTGACGATGCATGAATATATAAGGAATCTACTGCGGGTGATCTTATGCAAACACGACCTGCTCGTGGGATTAGTATTATTGAATACATTACAACTAATTGGCTCCTCGAGCGACTATAAAAGAAAGCTAACATTGAACTGCCAACAGTTTTTTTTTACGTTCTTGGTATATTTTTTATTGCCTACTGCTATAATTTCCCTTGACACCAGAGTGTTATTAACGTTAAGGGCATGATAGCTGTATAATTGGTGATATATTAGTATAAGATCAGACATTTATTTTTCATGAACCATCAAATTACATTACAGACCAAGCCAATCTAATAACGTTCAATTAGGTAAAAGGTTAGACAATTCTCTGATTTCAGTAAAAGCGTTTTTTTCCGATTCGATGGTCAAGTATCATAAAATGTTTTGAAACAGAGATACAAGAAAATTCTAAGGCGAGACAACTCTGATGATTTTTTTTCATTCCTTCTAATTGTTTGTAATTGAAATTCAATAATTGTTACTGATTGTTGTTTCTTGATCATGAATAAAATCATGTCCATGTTTCGGAAGTCCATTAAAGAATTGACAGTTATTGATGTCCAAAAAAATATACTACAAAAGAAAAGAAAAAACTTGAGCCTATTTAGCAGTCAAATTTGGAAAATGAAAAGTAATTAACGCTATCCAAGGTTATCAATACAGATGTATTTTTGACACAATTCTCGAAGATTAAAAATAGATTCTGAGTTAAAAGCAGTAAAATCCAAAATGGAGACTTCGTAAAATTGCAGATTTTGCAGCGCCCGCACATATTATTTGACATTCTGTGCCCATTTTGCTTCAAATCGTGGAATTAATCTGACCCTTAAAGAGCTTCTGTCCTACTACTCCCTTTTTACAACATCAAAACGGCATCCTTTGAAAAAATTACAATCAAGAAGGAACATAACCAAATGGAGAATTTTCTTTTTGGGCACTTTGTGTCTAAGATCCCTGTAATAAAGTCCACTGGATTTGATTTCAAACAACATTTGAGATAACGAAAAACTTTTTAATAAAGGTGAACACGTTTGTGCGTTTTTAGAATATGGACATGATTGGGCGTTCATAAAAAGGACACGTTTTGGCATCCTTCATTAACTAGACATGTTTGGGACGTCATATGGACATGTTTAGTTTTGGGGAATAGACACGTTTCTGAGTTTTACATATATAAAACATCACAAAGAACAAAGTTTCATCTAAGACAATACACATTAGCATAAAATATTAGCAAGCATAATTATAAAATACGATCAGCACACATAAGCATCAATTAAAAAAGCATCTATACGCATCAGATTTAAATAAAACAGATTATTGGTCTAAAGCACAATTAAAATATCACATAAGCACATAAATAATGATTTGAAAAAAAGCAATGAGGTTATAGCAAAATATAAAATTCACAACATAAACAGAAACTATTAATTTTGCTTGTTTAGTTGAAATGGTTTTCGATCATTTTCTACTCTAAATTATAATTCTCTTGTTTTATGACCTTATGAACTCTTCATAACTCAATATAAATATTTATTTTTATATCATTACACCAAAATAACATGTATTGTAGGGTAAGCTTCAAGATCGAATTCAATTTCCTTTTATAGATTTGTTCCAATGTCTGGAGCGATATAGATATCAATTTTCTGTTACGAAGGATGTTCTTGTTACATTTCTTAACATTGCTTCAGTAAATGAACTCAGAAATAATTCCTAATTTCCGCCGATGGCAGAGCAACTTATTTACAATACCTCATCCAACGGCTTTAGTTTAATCATTTTATTTCCAAATTGACACGACATGTGAACTATTTGCCGCGAATCTTGCTAAAACCAATGGCCCATCTTTATCTAACAAGAATTTTGTGTCTAAATCGCAAATCGAATGACGTTGATGGATTAGAAGGAAAAGACGTTAGACTAATGATACTTAAACTGTATAGTAAAATGTCAAAATGTATGAAGATTTAATGCGTGGATTTTTTTTTAATCTCGTTTGGTTAGACTTATTGGCATAAATGTTAACACCCATTTAAATATTTAATGAAGACACCATAGACTTTCCCGGGGAATTTCCTTTACGATTGGTCTAATACATACCTCCAAGTCCTGGTCTAACTTCTCTATGGTAACCCTTTAACAACTCATTTAACAAAAGCGTTACATTTTCCATCGGAGATATTGCAAGTGTATACCTGAAATTAGATGAAAAACACAAGGAAATAAATACCTTTTTATGAATTCAATCAATAAGGGAAAATACGACACCTTTTTTTACATTCAAGATAGATAAATTAACAAGATATCTACCCAAGTAAATCACAAGTAATAACCATCCACTGTTTGTTTTATCTAATTTAGTTAATGAAATATACATTCTTATTGGAACAAAGGATATAAAATCTATGATGAGTTTATTTCAAAATTCGTTCATTTTAGACCAAATTTGTATTCAGACATGAATTTGGTGTTGGGATGATTTTTACGAAATTTTTTAAAGAGGAATGATTCTGATTTTTGGTCCTTGGAAACGTCATCTAAAGGCTCTTAACTTTTGACTGTTGATTGTTAACAAAACCACTTTATCACATTAAATAGAATAGAGGGCGGATACTTAACACCTTTCGTTCCACCATACTTTGTACGGGAAGACGCAAGGTAAAGGTCAAGGGTAAGGGGTGCTGGATAAACATAAGATACCGATTAAGGTGTGCACTATATGTGTTTCGGGATTAACCTTTGAGTTCGAAGTTTTTGAAGGCTAATACATAAAATGTCTGGAAGCATTTAAATCAAAAGGAACAAAAAGAAGGTCATAGAAGTCCAGGGTAAAACGTTTGGGATCATTAGAAACTTACATGTTCTGACGTTTAATGGAGTATTACCCATGCATATACGAAATTTTATTTTCATTCGATTGCATGCAACAATACAAACAAAAATAATTAGGAGCTACTAATATATATAAGTAAATTTTCGTAGTTGATCGATTAATTTTTGTACCTCTTTTCCTTCCCTAAATTATAAGGGTAAATTAGCCTGCCGAGTGGAGCGCGATTGTAGCAGTTATTTATAAGATGGGAATTAAAGGTAAAATAATGTACACTGAACATCCAATTCAATCTGTTTCCATACTAAAGGTGTAATTTCAAGCGGGTTGCATGTCGAGTTTATAAAAACATAAACCATGTGAAACACGAAGCATTAAATGATAACTATAAAAATACACGTTAATGGTTAAAGATAAATCTTTACGATAGAAATGAAAGCAAC
Source organism: Mytilus californianus (assembly GCF_021869535.1). Classification (NCBI taxonomy): domain Eukaryota; kingdom Metazoa; phylum Mollusca; class Bivalvia; order Mytilida; family Mytilidae; genus Mytilus; species Mytilus californianus. The sequence goes on along the minus strand of NW_026262745.1, from coordinate 80,001,296 downwards.
ATAGTTAAAAAAAGCGGGCGGAGGTTACCAAGTGGACATTCAAAACTCGCAAGTCGAAAAGTCCATAAAACACTACATAATATATTCATCAAATCGTTATATCACAACGTACCATTGGAATAGTTTTAGCGTTTGACCCTGTGTAGAAAATGTAACGAATCTTAAAATAGTCTGGTCTACACCGGTGTTAACTATAAATAGAGTTTACGTTATTTAATTTTTAATGACTGTAAATGAACGTAATTGTATCTATATTTTATTTTATTTACTTCCTAATTAATGAATGACATGACCGTTGTTTTTGTTGTCTGAATTAATCATAATATTTTACTTCGACAAGCTGACAGTTCTCTGTCCGAAAAACAGAAAATATAGTAGTACGACATATAATAATGTAAACCAGGTTTAACCCACAACTTTCTTCGGAAAATGCATGTACCAAGTTATGACAGTTGTTTTTCATTGGTTCATTTGGTTGATATAGTCTAACATTTGATTTTTGTCATGTTTTATTATGAATTTTGAATTTACCTTGAAGTTCGGGTTTTTATTGTTAATACTTTTTTTGAAATATGAAGTCCAAACATTAACAATAATTATGCCAGTTTTTTTTTAAAAATATAAAAAGGACATAAATAATATTTAAAATTCGTGATCCGGGATTTCGAGATAATGACTTAATTTTGATATATTTTGGTAAGGGTTAAACCTACACAATTCTATCCGATAAACTACAATTCTTTTATTATTAAAAAACCCATGTACATGTTAACAGTGTAACAATGTGGTTTTCACTATTGTAGTCAAATATAATTCTTAACTGAGTATGACATCTTACCTTAAGATAAAGTGAGCAAGAAAGTATAATTTCCTCATATTCAGTTTTAATAGATCCGAGAAACAACTTAATCAACATTCACAAAAGTTGTTGTGTTCCAGAAATAGTTTATCGTTATGGCGCTAGTTTACAAAAAGTTCAATTAAAAGTGTCGTCTGTAAGTCATTTTATTGATTCGTTTGGCGGGATACGTTTCAAACGCCTGATGCAGTAAATTCTCGTAATTTCAATGTAATTCAATGCAGTTTAAAATTCAGCAGACAAACACAACAAGATTAAGTGATTATATACTAACAATCAAAACACATAAATCGATGGAAGGAACCTCAGCAAATTTGACATTTCGGCTACAAATACAACAGCTCAAAGAAACAGCCAATTTTCCCCTATTTGTGAAAGAATTCTGCTGCTTTTCATAGATATATTGACCATGACATTAGATTTACCAAGAAACTCATAAAATAAGACCGAATAACATCACTTGATATTAGAAAAATGACAAGGCTTGTAAAATTAATAACTTTCTTTACGCTCTTAGAAGCAACACATAAAGCCAATTTAATTATGACAAATGTTGTTTGTTGAATTTTCAGATTGAGATCTTACCGATTATTTTGCATGAGTATATTTTATATATTCATGTCTGATATAGGCACTTTAAGATCACAATTTGTAATCTATCATTACATCCAACTTAAGGGAGATGTTAGAAATAAATTGGTTGTTATATTTGATTGGACTTAATTCTTTTTAAGTTTCTCCTTCCGAATTAGTATATAAATTTGTTTCTTATTTCTATTGGTGAAATCGCATTGTTTAGTAAATAAATTCATTTCTTATTCCTTTTTGTGAATGAAAACATGGTAGTTTGCACCAAGTTAAACAAATAACCAGAAAAAAGAAATAATACCAAAAGAATTAACACTTTAACATTTAAGATTATACTCCCTGTAATTAACGAGATATACCCCCTCGGTGATCTCGTGGTAGCGTCTTTGCCTTGAGCGTGATATGTCGTGGGATCGAACCCCCGTCGGGTAAAACCAAAGACTGTAAAATTGGTATTTGCTTCTTCTCCTCTGAAAACGCTGCATTAATTAGAATAAACAAAGACTGGTCGGCTCGGAGTCTGAATAATATGTCCGGGTAAGGTGACTTGTCTTCCTGCAGACTGTTATCTTTTGAACCAGCACGTTAAAAACTGGTCCAACGTGTCGGTGTAGTACAACGCATGGTTAGTATTCATATCGCACAAGCATGTTCTCAACAACACAGAATTTTGCGGGGTTAACATGTTTGCGCTCAAATCTCCCTAACCAGGGACAGTGGTGTAATAGCACAAAAAAAAGAACAAACTGTAAAAAGTATATGTATACTACTAAAATTTTCAATGGTTTCTTTATAAATTGATCTAACATGAATGTTCTCAAGAAGTTCTTTATAACTTGATCTAATTTGAATGTTCTCAAGAAGTTCTTAATCAGTATTTGGTAAACCTTTTAGTCGAAAAACTTCCTAACGGTAAACCTTCTTTGTCTGACGATAATATTTAGATTAATGTAATCATTAGCACATCTTTAGAAGATCAGGGAGGTTAGTTGGCACTATATCAGTGTTTTTATGTTTTTTATTCTAAATTTTGGAATCCAATACAAGAAATGTAGGTCGTTTGTATCCATTCGTTGGAAGTTGGAACATAAACGATTTATGATATGATAGATTAAAAATTCACCTTGTGTCATCACTTTGTAAGTATAAATCCTTGAATGTTCACAAATTCCTAACTTTGTTTTTTTTTAAATTTCCTTTATGAGGCAATGTCTGTCCATTTAACTCTTCCTACAGTTTACAAATTACATTGTTCTTATCTAGCAGAATATATACAGGGGGAGGGTTGAGATCTCACAAAACATGTTTAACCCCGCCGCATTTTTGCGCCTGTCCCAAGTCAGGAGCCTCTGGCCTTTGTTAGTCTTGTATGCTTTTTAATTTTAGTTCATTTATATGTTTTGGAGTTTAGTATGACGTCCATTTTCTATGAACTAGTACACAATTTTATTTAGGGGCCAGCTGAGGACCACCTCCGGGTGTGGAATTTTCTCGCTGCGTTGAAGACCCATTGGTGGCCTTCGTCTGTTGTCTGCTCTTTGGTCGGGTTGTTGTCTCTTTGACATATTCCCCATTTCCATTCTCAATTTTATGGACATATATGTGAAAAAAACGAAGTTTACTTCAATGTTAGGTCGGCTAGTTCTGCATGGGGACATATAAGTTTATTTCTATACTGAATGAAGAGTGTTGATGATTTTTAGCATTAAATATTAAACATGTTTATATAGATGTTTATTACTATACATGTTTATTACTATACATGGATGGATACCCCATATCATTTGTTTTTCTTCTGTATTATTACTAATCATCAGCATGTTATCAGATTTTTTATTTCACATAATTATTTACTAAATAAATGGAAATTAAGCATTCTCTTTCCACTCAACTCCTACTATTTCAAAGCTAGTATATTTGTATTTTCAATGTTTAAAACCACTGGCAGGTTTAATCCACCATTTTCTACATACGGATATGCCTGTACCAAGTCAGGAATATGACAGTTGTTTTCCATTCGTTTGATGTGTTTGAGCTTTTGATTTTGCCATTTGATAAGGGACTTACCGTTTTGAATTTTCCTTAGAGTTCGGTATTTTTGTTATTTTACTTTTATTTTATATAACATGCGTGCAAGATGTTTTTGTTAAGGCGAACTATACGTAAGTGTCCGGAAATTGAATTTTTATGATATTTTGTATGCATTGAGATCCCTGTAAACTATATCTGAATATCTAAAAAATATATGTTATTCAATTAAGTGAAAATTTGTGAACTATTTTGATAAATGTAAAGAATGCGCGTAAATAATTATATAAACAGAGGTCCAGAAATTATTGTAATGTTTGCATCACTTTTATTTGAGCACAAAAATTGTGATGCAATTCAACGGAAAAGTACATGCGAATTTCTTTATTTTAAAGGGATTTAAAGTCTACCTTTGACCAAATTTTGAAGACAAATGTGACATTTCTATGCCATCTTTTGTAATGATATTTTATGGCCAATAAATGAAAAACTTTGCCATGGATACACAAATAAGAAAAAAGATACCATTATATTTCATAATATTGTTTAATTGAAATAAGATGTATGGAATATACTGATTATTCTGTTTACACACATGTGTACATTATATGACACTAAGATGGTCAATGTTAATTTCCCTTACTGTGGATTGCATTCACTGTAAATTATATTTTCAGATTTTAAAAATATAAGAACAAGAACAAAGGGAATAATTTAAGATTTCAACCAAAACTTTAGCAGAAATGAGGTTTACACTTTGACCTGGAATTTTTCTTGAAATTACTTTTTGCCAACTGCTAACTTTCATAGAATGTTTACTACCAAACCAATTTTCAAAATAAGCTATCACTCTAATTGTAACAGAACATTGCAGAACACAGAAATCCATTTAAATTTAAAATTAGCAAAGAAACTTTCATTAAGGTGCTAGTACACAGTGCAACAAATCGCTGTAAAAACTTTCATTTAATATTATTTTAATCTATTTTACACATTGTTAAATTATTGGGCTCGGAGAAAATCTTCGATAGATTCTTTTCAACTGTTTTCCAATGCTCACGAATGACACCTAAGCTGGTTTTTAGAGATGGTTGGTAAGTAAGATCAAATGGAGTCCTTTTAGTTTTATTTTTATCTTTGTATTTTAGCAGTTTGCTCCTTGGGATATTTTCCGCTTTCTGAAAACTTGTTTGAATAGTCTTGTGTTTATAGCCCCTTTTCTGCAAACGAGTTTCGAGTTGACTCAGTCACGTTTTTAGTTGTTTCTGTGTTGGAACATATTCGCTTGACTCTGAGTGCCTGACTATACTGGATGCTCTTAGTACAGTGAGCAGGATGGCAACTTTTTGGAGACAGGTATTGGTGATTATCAGTAGGATTAGAATATAGGTCTGTGGATATCATGCCATCTATTAGAGAGCTGGAAGTATCAAGGAAGGTTTTTCGGATTCAGATCTCTCACGAGCAAATCTATGAATGTTATAACTATTGAACTTTTCTTTCTTTTGCATATCTAATACATCAGAGGGTTTCCCGTAAGAACTCATCAGAAAATTAACTCGATATTGTTTCCGTTTTCTTTGTGGGAGTGCCTTATTAACATAGGAGACGACATTACCGGTTATAGATGGCAGTGTTCATTTATAACGCATAAGATTGCGATGCACTAGGGGTAGACATGACCAGAATAGGTGATGTTCATACGAAACTTGACAGAAAAGGGTTATTGCACGAATATTATTGAATATTATACCTCATAGATTATCAATTGCACTCGCAAGGTATTTCTATTAGGTTAATGCACGTTAATTTTATTCACGGGGGAAACATTTCACCAGCATTAATGCAATGACTATAGTACTCTATAACTAATAAGTACTACGTTAATGTTATTACCTTATAGTAACAGTACAACTAACTTAAAATACTAGTGCAATAACCTTATAATAGAAATACAATAACCCCAACATACTAGTGCTATAAACTTTTTATATGACAGGGACATATATGCAACAATCTTAACAAATTAAGAAAGGTGCAAAGTCAGGAAATTTCACGCCCGTATGATTAAACAGAATATTGTTGTCAAATAATCATCAAATATTTCTTCAGTTATGTAACATATAATTACAAAGTTACATTCATGCATGTTTATTAACGCTTTGTTCAAATCTCCAAGACAGCTTTGCGTTAACAACAATTCTACTCTTTAAGATGCTTGTTTGATTGTGTTTAATCGATTTTAGATACGTGATAAGTCTGGATGAGTAAATGTAAGAGTACAAATATTTTTGTCAACTGAACATGTGTTACCATCCCCATACTCTCACGTCCTGATATCTACATCGGGACTTGAAACCACTAGATGAATTTTATAGTATAAATGGTACCTGCAAATTATCATTTATCAAATATGTTTTGCAAAAGCCAGTTAAACAGCTAGTTAAAAAACGTTCCGTTCATGGAAAATTTAGAATCAACACTTTGCTACTTGAACTTTTATTTTCAAAGTCCCCTTTCTTAGCCACGGATGTCAAGTTGGTGCAATATTCAACATTCAACATTCAACATTCAATTTTTTTTTGAAAAGGGGGGGGGGGGGGTGTTTCGTTCATTTTCAACATTCAACATTCAATTTCAACATTCAACATTCAACATTTTTTTTTTTTTTCAATTTTTTTTCATTTTTTTTTTTCTAACTTTCGTTTTTCAACATTCAACATTCGTTTTCAACATTCAACATTCGTTTTCAACATTCAACATTCGTTTTCAACATTCGATTTTCAACTTTCAACATTCGTTTTCAACATTCAACATTCGTTTTCAACATTCAACATTCGTTTTCAACATTCGATTTTCAACTTTCAACATTCGTTTTCAACATTCAACATTCGTTTTCAACATTCGATTTTCAATATTCAACATTCGTTTTCAACATTCAACATTCGTTTTCAACATACGATTTTCAATATTCAACATTCGTTTTCAACATTTAACATTCGTTTTCAACATTCAACATTCGTTTTCAACATACGATTTTCAATATTCAAGATTCGTTTTCAACATTTAACATTCGTTTTCAACATTCAACATTCGTTTTCAACTTTCAACATTCGTTTTCAACATTCAACATTCGTTTTCAACATTCAACATTCGTTTTCAACATTCGATTTTCAATATTCAACATTCGTTTTCAACATTCAACATTCGTTTTCAACATTCAACATTCGTTTTCGAACGTTGAATGTTGAAAACGAATGTTGAATATTGAAAATCGAATGTTGAAAACGACTGTTGAATGTTGAAAACGAATGTTGAATGTTGAAAACGAATGTTGAAAGTTGAAAATCGAATGTTGAAAACGAATGTTGAATGTTGAAAACGAATGTTGAATATTGAAAATCGAATGTTGAAAACGAATATTGAATGTTGAAAACGAATGTTGAATGTTGAAAATGAATGTTGAATGTTGAAAACGAATGTTGAAAGTTGAAAATCGAATGTTGAAAACGAATGTTGAATGTTGAAAACGAATGTTGAATGTTGAAAACGAATGTTGAATGTTGAAAACGAATGTTGAATATTGAAAATCGAATGTTGAAAACGAATGTTGAATGTTGAAAACGAATGTTGAATGTTGAAAACGAATGTTGAAAGTTGAAAATCGAATGTTGAAAATGAATGTTGAATGTTGAAAACGAATGTTGAATGTTGAAAACGAATGTTGAATATTGAAAATCGAATGTTGAAAACGAATGTTGAATGTTGAAAACGAATGTTGGATGTTGAAAATTAATGAACCCCCCCCCCCCCAAAAAAAAAAAATAAAAAAATTTGGTTGAATATTGAACCAACTTGACATCCGTTTCTTAGCCATAGTATAATAAATGGATAAACTACTTGCTCAAGTTATAATACGACCTTTATATTCTGATGGTATACAATATTCCAGAAAAGATATCACAGTACCTTTTCTTAGCCATGACATTTTGACCCCATCCCCCTTATGCCATAAAAGATTGACCCCACTTAGCTGTCAGCATTTCAAATAAGGATAATATTTGATATTTAGTTATAAAACTATGAAAATATTACTTGTGTTATATAGATACATTCTATTCATACACAATAACATAATGATAGACTTTATGGATCCGGGTCGCCTTCGAAATCAATTTGCTATCGTAGTGTCACATAATTCTTGTCAGGAAATGCTGCAACCTTTGAGTATTGTTTCAAAAAAATGACTAACAATAGATTTCGTTGTTTAATCTGACAAATAAATCTATCGGAAATATTTGATACCACATCAGAAAACATTTGATTACTATTCTATATAAAACTATTCAATAACAGCCTTTGAAACAAAATTATGGGATCTGATGAATCTGTTTTACGTTGCTGTCGACCGGACACCATAGCTTTTTAGATCCCTAAACTGTAGTTTGAATCGGTTTGACAGTTATCAAAACTTGAATAAGCACAGGGTAGAGAAATAATTATCTAGGAAAGGAGATTGAACAAATATGACATAAAATATTCGTGTTGCCTGGCCAACATTTTCAGTTCTTGTCAGATTTTATAGAAAATTTCAAGTAAAGAGTACCCTGTTCAAAGTTTATGATATAAAATATGGTTCATAATAAAACAAACAACAAGCAAATACTTTAAGGCAAAAGAGAATAGTGTTTCAATTAAACAGTGTAAATTGTTATGTGAACCTGCACAGTCTATTATAAGCATATTATTCCAATTAAGAATCATCACACCATGTTACATAATTAGGATTTGATAAACACATACAAGTAGTGATTAAAATGAGTGGTGCTGTCAAATAGACAGATTTTGAAATTGATTATTTGTTTAGGAATTTGATTTTTTTCGATAAAGTGGTGAGAAAAAAATATTTACTGTCTATGAAACGGTGATCTCACCATTACTAGACCTTTTCAATAGAAAGTAGGAAAACAATCCTTATACATTAACTAACACTGTTTATGAATTTGGTCAGGTTTTAGGTAAAGACCAAAAGACTTCTCTGTATTATCCACTGGGCACATTAGTTTTAAACATAAGTAACACAACGAGTGTCTCTAGTGGGGCATGCTGCAAAAAATTACAAGCCTTCTTTGTTAACCCTCAATATTTTGGGGTAAAATTTGCTCAAATTTTGGTTTTCTGTGAAGTATTTTTGTAGAATTTTTTTTATTATTATAACAGGACATTATACGTGCAATGTCTTGCAAATGATATACCAACTCGTTATTAGATGTTGCATTACTTTTTGTTTGTTACTTTGATTTGTCTTCTAAATCGAATATGAGATTTGAACATCGATAAACTACTGCTGTTTATATTTATGTATTATTCTTTACATGTAATTAAGATTGATTAATCTTTATCGGTTTTCGAAAAGTTTATATACCTAAAGTTTATTCAAAACTCCAATGAGACGGGTGCAAACGTATGCATTATCTTGTGTTTATTGCTGTGTAAAATTTAGTTGAGTTCTGTGATTCACTTGTCACTTTCATAAATGATTAATAAATTATTACAAAATTATTTTTAAATGTTTTATTTCTATATCAAACATGTCATATGTTAATATTGATGTATTTTAAAAAATTTTGGCATATTTGCAAATAAAATGCAACGATATTAACGCTTCAGGATGAAAACATTACCATATATTTCTCAAAATCTTCTGTGAAATTGGTAGAAAATAATGACTTTGTACGATAAAACTAAGTTAATTTTTTTTCTTTGATTGAGTTCTTATTCATCGAAGAGCTGTTACTGAATAAGAATTCATATTACTTATTTCACAAAACATCTTTATTTGGAACTGTTCAAATACAGAATGGCAAATATTCAAATATGAAAATGCACTTGAACAATAGATCGATTCATTCGTAAAAAAATATTAATCCAGAAGACATGAATAAAATACATTTAATACTTTGATGTTATGGCATAATTGTAGGTGTCTTAAGGGTGACGACATCTTTTATATCTGACATTTTAAATTTGCCATGCCTATGTGACCAGCATTCTCAAATTTCAAAGAACAACTGATTTGATTTTCTTTTGTTTTTTTTTATTACCGTACAGTTTAAATACATTAAGAGAAACCCACAACAGTTTTGTGTGTTTTGTCAATGCAATACAGATTGTCCACTGTCTCAGGTTAGGGGAGGGTTGAGCGCTCACAAACGTGTTAAACCCCGCCACATTTTTATGTGCCTGTCCAAAGTTAGGAGCCTGTACATGTAGTCAGTGGTTGTCGTTGGTTCATGTCTGTCATATTTGTTTTTCGTAAATTGTTTTGTTATAAATGAGGCCGTTAGTTTTCTCAATTGAATTGTTTCACATTTTTATGTCGGAGCCTTTTATAGCCGACTATACGGTAATGGTTTTTTCTCATTGTTGAAGGCCGTACGGTTACCTATAATTGCTTACATCCTCTTCATTTGTATAGTTGTCACATTGGCAATCACACCACATCTCCTTATTTTCCTAAGGTACATATTCTGCACGATTCAAGAACTCCTTATTTTAAACATTAGAGATATGCAGTTCATAGCTGAGTTATAAGGTAGCTGAAAATTAAATGATACCCGATTTAGAGTCTACGACTTTGATTTGTTGCGGGCAAATAGAAACCAATATAGAGACGTGTTGTAGCACACGCTTAATGTTACTTGACCCTTGATAGCAAAACAAACCTCGAATTTTAAACTATTGAGCAATAAGAACTTAATATAAGCAAGAGAAGATATTTTTTACGAGGATTCTATTGACCCCCATCAATGTTCGTAAACAGATTTTTCAACAAGAATTTGTTTTCTTTTTTTCATTTATTTGATATAGCTTCTTTTTTAAAGTATTAAGTATGATGTAAGCATAAATAACAAATTTAAACTTTGATATGTTAGTGCACGTTAAAAGTAAACCTCTAAAATTACCATTACAAAGCCTAAATGATGTTATTCTTACAAATACACACACTTGTGTATGAATATCAGTTGTGGAAAGTATATCAGAAATACAAGATACAACAGATACAGCTAAATCTGCATCATATCTTGACTTCCATCTATAAATTGACAATGACGGTCGGTTGAGAACAAAACTGTACAACAAAAGAGATGAATGCAGATTCCCAATTATAAACTTTCCATTTCTATGAAACAACATCCCGGCAGTCCATATGGAGTATAATATCCCAGTTGATATGATATTCCAAAGGTTGCATTTCCTTTCACGATTTCATTGATAGAGGATTGCTGCTTAGAAGGAAGCTGCTAATTCAAGGGTTCCGAGTCGTAAAGTGGAAATCACTGATATGTTCCAATTGTTGTAACCGTAATCCAGTCCTTTTTTCCTCGTAGATGACATCACTGAATTAGACTTATCCCCGACTTGGTATTTACATGAGCAAAACGACGGTTACCATATGTGGCGCAGGATCTGCTTATCCATCAGGAGTACTTGAGGTCACCCCTGCATTTTGGTGGGGTTCGTGTAGCTCGGTCTTCAGTTGTGTATTGTATACTACTGTGTCTTTTGGTCGTTTTTTTTGCAATGGCGTTGTCGGTTTGTCATCGAATTATGAATTTGGATCCTGTTGGTATCTTCTGCCTCTCTTTTAGGGGTAGGTGATCTATAAAATATAATAAGTGCTCGAATAAGATATCATTTGTTTTGTTTTATACATTCAAAGGACAAAGCAGTTGACTCAAAACGCCCTTGAATATAACAGGTTTAACCGACTTTCTCTTCAAGTAAAGGTTTTTACCTATTTTCAGATTGTTGTTTATTCAAATTTAAGTAGCCGGTGATGATAGAGATACAAACTAATGCTTTAAACCGATCAATATCTTTTACGTAGAATATTTTCAATAGAATGTATTTATATGCATCTTTAAGATCTAAAAGTATTTGAACCTACCAAACAAATCACTGACTATTTGTCTTAAATTATGAAAATGCATTTTATCTTTTAGCTCCATACTATAGTTTGTGTATAAAGAAGTTTATAACATTAAAAAAAACCAATTACTGTCATACAAGTAGGAGTTTTTTTATTTAGCTATTAAACTAGATTTGACCCACCATTTTCTTCAGAAAATGCCTGTACTAAGTCCGGAATATGGCAGTTGATAGTGCTTGATTTTGTCAGTTTTTATGGACTTCCCCTTTTTGAATTTGCCTTGGAGTTTAGTATTTTTGTTATACTTTTTATTGTACAGTTGCATTAAACTATAATGACCATAGAAACAGGTGTAAACGATCCGAAATACCAACTCATTTCTTTTTTCCCCTTCTTTAATAAAGAGTTAAATTTCTATTGTTTGATATCAACTGGATATTAACATGGACAAGATAAAGTAACAATCATTAATTTATCCGGTCAACGCTTGATTTTTGCGTTTATAATGGAATTTCTGAAGTGCAAGTTATTCAAACAAAATAGAAAGAATCCAAGAACTATTTCTTAAATTGTATTTTTCTGTGTCATTTGGTCTCTTGTGGAGAGTTGTCTCATTGGCAATTATACCACATCTTATTTTTATATTTGCATTTCATTTATGTAGTAGTCCATATGAAAATATATTATCAAACTCAAATCTGAAAGTCAGACGCCAAAGAAGATCATATAAAAGTACATTATACTGACATGAGTTGATCAAAATAAAAAAAAGTCAAACAATTGTTTTAGAGACCAGCATTTAGCAGTTTTGTACCTCTATTATAAATATAGAACCTAAAGGTATGCTCAAAATTATTCACATTTGCTGACCAGAAGTCATTGAACAATTTGCTAAACTATTTAGGTTAGATCAAAACTTAAATGATGTCATGGAAGTTGACCTGTCTTGTCGCAATGATTGCTGTGAATCTAGGAATACTAATTTTTTAACTGTTTCATTTCTATCTATTGATATGATATGTTTATGTTCCATTTTAATAACTCTGAAGCTGAAAAGTTTTCACCCTATACCGCCTGCTTGTAATAGAATAAGTTCTGTATTTGAAATTAGTGTTTAATGTGCAATAATTTGTTTAACAGTCTGAATGTCTTGTGTTTACGTTTATTTGTACATTGTAGGTTTAGCAAGATCTACGGTACTTATGTTGTGTGTTATTTTAAACAATGTTAGTATCATTCATTATTAGCCGTCATTTGGCATGAATGAATCAATTTTTTTTCTGACTATACCCTCCATATTTGACGTTGTGTGTATTATTTGACAACTTATTTGCACATTTGCATTAGGGAACATTTTTTTTTATCTTAGTTAAAAAAGTTATTGTAATCCTGGCTACATGTCTGAACTGTACGAAAGTGAAGTAAAAAGTAATTTATTGTTTTTATGTTTTTGGTTACTTTTTTATATACAAACACTTTTGATAGGGTCGAGGCTAAATAATCCATTTCCGCTAAAATTATTTGACAGTTTAAGTCATTTGTTTCTGTTTGCAAATCTCTCTCTCTCTCTCTTTCTCTATATATATATTTGCAAAGCATTACAATATAAAGTATTGGATTATTTATCTTAAAATTTAAGCTTTGAAAAAAAATTGAACTGACCATGTTATGATTTTCTAGTTGCACGTCAAATTAAAATTATGAAAAGACATATATACAGAAAAAATGGCTAATACCTGAAAAAAGATAGAAGAGATGCGTTGTATCAATTCATGACACGTAATCGCTACACCCACTTGACCAAACGCAGAGCAATTTAAATAAAACATTCAAAATTCATTTAGATATTTCGTTACCTTTTTATTTTTATGATATAATTTTGAAGATAGTTTTACCAACTAATATCCGTCACTACTGAAACTTTGCCAAACAGAGAATAAAAGCCATGTAGCCATTTCCATTTTTTTAAATCTGAGATACATAAAGTATAAATACGCTTGTAAGAAATTACAATATGCATTAATAATTCACACAGAAATTGACTAGAACAACGTCATCTAAGCTTAAAGTAACTGTATACATCACCACGAGTGTCACTAAGTTCAACATTTTATTGCACACCAACGGCTTGATTGACAAACAAATACAATTAGATAATGCCACTACGAAAAGTGAGATAATATATGTAAGTTGGTTAATTGCCAGTGCCATACATAAGATCATATAGAGATGATTGACTGTACTTACGCAAAGTTTGCATACTATCCTTGAAGTTTGAAAGGAAAACTTTGTGATAAAGTGTCTTTCCTTTCTAGACTTGCGCAGTTACTTTTGTTTTAAAATTGACACAATTAACGTTTTTGTAAGTTACAATTTACAAATTTATAGAACGGAAGGCATAATAGACTCTTAGTTTAAACATCTTGTTCATTTTCGAAAAAAAAATAATCTATCAATCTTTTCTGAAAATCACAGTTTTACAGCTTCACGTGTGTATTTTGAGGTTCTGACAAAAATACCGTTTTTCAAACATGTCGCCAACCAAATCACCAAGACAAATTAATTTGAACATGTTGAGAGTTCATCACAGGAATTAGAAAGATATATATTTCAAAACCAAACCAAAGTTCAGTTAAATCTAACACAGATGAACAACCTAAATATTCAAGGTTTTCGCAAATAAAACGAGATATGAGATAATTGAAATTTGATTAGAGTGTTTCTAAGATTTTTATTGTTGCTTTTCTCACTGTTTCTTATTCAGAGGTAAGTAAAAGAGTCATAATTTTCAAACTTTTATTGGGCAGCCTATTTCGTTTTTTTTTTTCAAATATTAGTTAAGTTTAACGATGTTACTCAATTACCTCCCCATTTTCAAAACAATCACGTAAACACATCTAATTATACAAGCATACATTGGGTTCGTACGAAGAGACTAATAGATTTCACTATCAAAGTTAATTTGGTCAAAGTTTTCTTTAACAACCAGGTAACCTTGGTCCAAGTCATCTGTTGCCACTAACAAATGTTTTCTTCAAAACCTTTTCAAAGATAACTTTGACAGGTGAACTTGGTCCAAGTCATCGGTTGTTGTTCACTTGTTCTGTTGATATGGAAACCAAAAGTAAACTAAATAATCAATTCGTATTCTTGTGATTTAGCATTTGTTTTGCGTCAACGTTCTATTTGGTCTGAGACCAAAAACAAAAACATATTTCGAAAAATCATTTGAAAATAAAAACATTAAGTGGACAATTGAATTAATAATGTCAAAAATCATTACATTGCTGAAAATTAAAACTTTCTATTCTAAACTATAGATAATAAATAATTAATTAATAAAACAAGGAACAAGTCAAATGTTACAAAATAGCAAAAATTGTACGCATATTAAGTTTATGAATATATTTTTATTTTTGTGTTTTTTTTCCTGGCTGAATTGATTGTTTTGACAAAAAGGCGCAAAATAAAAAATAGTAATGGAATAATAATAAACAGGCATGTCATTCTTTTACGACTAGGATACACTACACAGCAGCTTAAATATTTAAGGTTGTTGTCTTATTTTCCTGACTTTTAAACAACACACTAGAAGGTAAAAAATAAATTCGGGGATCCTTACTTCAATATTATTTTATATCATTTCTGGGAAACGATCGATCACTTTTTAATTTTGAAAGTCAACCGTCACTTTTTTGTCTTTGCTAGAATGAAATGAACGACTTTTAATGATTAACAGTATACAGGCTTTCAGATTATTATACCAGAGGTCGGTTACTACCTCCCGATACTTTACCGTTTTTCTCTTTTTTGCTCTTACAATTTGCATCTGTAAAAAGGTGGAAAGTTTAATAAAGTATTAAAAACAGAATATCATATGGTTTGTTCACATCACACACAACAAGGTCATAATACACCGTGAAAGCAACTGATAGTTTACTACTGTATTTTCTGCAGAATAAACATATTTCGCGATGTTGTTTATGTCGACAGTAGTTTACCGATGTGCAAATCTCGTCATTCGATTCTTTAACCGGCATAATTAATATGAAAATCATCATTTGGATGATGATTAAGGTCATTTTATTAGCTTACTGGCCATGAAACAGGACCTTAACCGTAAGGAATCTTGATATTACCATAAAATGTTGCATTTGGTGCACTCAGGCAAAGTTGAACTTAGATGGATTAGACTATTATCTTAATGTCTTTTTTAGTCATATAGCTCTTCAACAGTATCGCTTCTTATACTTCCTTGGCTTTCAAATATTCGGCTACGAGCGTAACAGCTGTTGAAGGTAACCGAGAAAACCGCTTCGGACGCATGAAATTTATAAAACGTTGCTTGCATTTTTTCCGTATTCCCTATATTTTTATCAACATACCATCTCCATATTTATTGTTTGATATATATGAAAAGTGAAAAAAAGTATTAAAATTAGTGCGTTTTACAAACGTATCTGGTATATTTTTTTTCCAAAACAAAGCGTTTAGAAAACCGAAACTTATAAACGACATGACCGAAAATAGAATAAAGCATATCGAATTTCCTGTTTTCGATGAACATTTTTTGATTTTTCTTCAAACGGAGCAAACAAGGAACTTTAATCGTCTGAAGATGTCCGCTAGAGTGAGAAATTTTTTTATAAGATATCATGCAGAATGAGATACGTTTTAGTTAGACAACCTGAAGATTAAGGTACAATTTCATCTGCATTCCTCTAGAGTGAGATACCTTTTTAATATGAAACCTGAGTGGAGATACATTTTAATTATTCTCTTATACTTTATATACATTTTAATTGGTTATTACTGGATTCTTTTTCAAGACAAAGAAATAAAAGAAACGAAAATTGTCTAAATATATCCCCTAGAGTGGAGATAGAGATACATTTCAATTAGTTAAGCTCTGGAGTTAGTAAGCATCTAGAATAATGCTGAATCTCAGTTAATTTACCCAAAGTTTAATTAACAAATAGAAACATATGAAAAAATCCAAATAAAAATCGCTTTGTTATATCACTTCTTGTTCACGTGCTTCTTGCTTATCCGTTAATTGTTTTTATGTCAAGATCGGTCAACTTCGGAACCAAAATCAAAAGTTAATGATCAACAATCACCGAATGATTATTTTTATGTCAATTAAACGTTATGTATTCGTAATAAATGTAAAAGAAAACGTACACAAAGGCTTAGTTTTGTATATATGCATTCATATATTCATTAATTTAGGTGTTGTTTTCATTTTTTTATCCATATATTTATATTTTACTTAATTTATACTTTATCAGAAAAGTGTATAATAGTATGGCATAATTTTTTTGTATACTGTATGTACTATCAACTACAAAAACTTTTTTGTTGGCGTCTTTGCCAGATTTGCTTTCAATAACAATAACTATTTGTTGGCATCTTTGTCAAATTTATTTGTAATTGTTTGATTTTTTAGTTAGTTGTGTTGTATGTATGTGATGTATGATTACACAGTTTTGGCTGCCGGATCAAATTAACCAATAATGTCTGTTAGGTTTGCTCTCCCAATTTTGCCATATAACGGAACTATAAACAAATCTCATACAAGGCGGAGGAAAATGCCTGTAACAAGACAGGAATAAAACTGTTGTTTTCCATTCGTTTCGTTGGTTGATATAGTCGAACGTTTGATTTTGTCACCTTAGAAAAAATAATTTAATACTTTTTCCCATATTATTATAGTTACAAGGAACTCATTCCATGTGACTTTAACCTTTATATTAGTGTAAACAATATGAATTATACAAATTACAATATACATTCACATTCACGAATAGGAATCAGAAACTCAACCTGTATATTGACCTCCTACAATATATTATTTCAATCGTTAGATTTTTTTTAAGATATTTTTTAATTGTACATCTGTGCATAAAGAAAGTGCTTCTTAAGCGCTTAACTTTTAATGATTATTTTCAGCGTATGATAAAAAAGTATTAACAAAAATACCGAACTCGAAGGTAAATTGAACAAGGAGGATGTCTACATAAACTAACAAAATCAAACGTAAGACTTCATCAACCAACAAAACGAATGAAAAACCACTTATATATTCCTGACTTGGTACATACATTTCCAGAAGAAAATAGTGGTTTAAACCTAATTACCTCCCACTTCTGTGATATTAGCATATAGTTCCGCAAATGACCACTAATTTTGAAAGACGGTAATTCTTTACAGTGTTGATAAAAATTCATCAAAAATAAAAGCGATAAAAAAATTCTTTCACATAATGGATTAAGCAATGCATAACAATACTTGAAAATAATGTTTAATCTAATTAAAACCATTTGATACATGTTTGAGTGGAGTCATTTGTATTGTCGGTAATCTTTACTAATTCATTTTTTCATTAAAACTGACATTGAATTTCTTATAAGTACATTATTGTAATGGCATATTAATTTTAGTCTATTTGTAGCAATAATTAATTCATGAATTATATCACGATTCAATTAAATGTTTGTCTATAATACCGAACTGAATGGCTTTTATCGCAGTTATATTATTGCTTTTCAGTCATAATGGTTTAATACAAATTTGAGGCTCCCTTTTCACATTTTTTATTAACAATTGATTGCACCCGCCGGGTTTTACACATTCTCGATTTGTACGAAACACGTTCAAAAAAGCACTTTTACTTTGGTCAAATTGCTTTGTAAGCTGATTTCATTCTTATTTTATTCAAGAAATTTTAATGTTATTTCCATGCATTATACTACAAAGACACGCTATGTTGCAGATGTATATCGATTGTGTTATTTTGTTTTATAAACAAGTCGTAATTTTTACATTCTAATGTAGTGTATATAATTGGTTTTTTTTTAATATTGATACAGTTATTCATTGACATACAATTTAGTTATTCATGGATATTATTGGAATATTGTTTATGTTAACTAAAATCTTTCGAGCAGTCTCCTATTCATATAAAATGTTAAACTTTCAAATATCTGGTTTCTGAATTCTGTTTTTTATCACTTCCAGTTGAAATTAGTGTTAAGTTCAAAGGAGGGTAGGTCAATTTGGTTAATTTGTTTCTACCACATTAGCATTGTTCTTTAATCTTTCTGTTTAAAAAAGATATATTTCTCTTTGAATCAAGCTACACCATCCAATAACCACGAATTGACAGACAAGTTAAAAAAAAATAGGAACATCTCAAATAAAGCTAGTCTAGATAATTACTCCCTTTTATTCTTCAATGCAGTATAAAGTGAGGACGTAAAGGACCATTTTTTTCAGAAGCGCAAAACATCTTTTATTCTATTTTACTGTATCAATTTCATGATGTACTTTCAAGATTAATGAACATTTCCAAACGGTGTATAAGTCATTCATGAGTTTTCTGCCACAACAATCCAAAACACAATCCAACTAATAAACAGAATCGAAAGATTATGTCGTACGCTCTTTGTACGAACTCATTGATTTTTTCCTCGACGTACAAAGATTCTGTTCTCATTTCATAAAAGTATAGTTGACCAATATTGTTTTGGGGAAAAACCTTGTAACAATTAGAAAAGCAATATCGTTTTCAAGTTGTTGCATATTTACAGTGATGAAGCATATAATGTGGACTTAAAAGTTTAAATCATTTGCTGTATCGTAATAAACAAAGAATGCTCGTAATTACTAAAAAAAAACTAAAATACTTAAATTTCTCGTCCTTTTCTGAAAAAGTTCATCGGAGATACCAAGACTTTGTTAATAAATATCCGTATCAACTTCACAAATAATACATGATGGTCTTGAAGTATAGATTTTAGGTACTATGTTGTTTATCATCTGAATTACGTGTTATAGTGTTCTTTTGTTTATCTTTGTAAATTATTAACCTTTACTGTTTAGTCCATTTTTGGTAATATCCTTTTGGCGTGGCTCGGTACTTATACATCCCGCCATTGTGTTATTGTGCTATGGTCATTTTTTGTATTCTTGTCTTTCATTTTTGCTTATGTGCTTTGTCTATATGCCATTTTGTTTTTCTTTATTGACATATTTAATTGTTTTATAGTGATTAAGATTATAACACAATGTTGACTGCTGTACCCCTATTTTTGACATTTTTACCTATTATGTCTGTTTGTTTTGTTCACACATTGTTGTCAATATAATGGAATTTTATGCGAATGTCACACAAGTGAGAGGTCTAGCTAGATATAAAACCAGGTTAAATCCACCATTTTGTAAGTAAGGGAATGCCTGTACCAAGTCAGGAATATGACAGTTGTTTTCCATTCGTTTGATGTGTTTGAGCGTTTGATTTTGCCATTTGATAAGGGACTTTTCGTTTTGAAATTCCCTTGGAGTTCGGTATTTTTGTTCCTTTACTTTTATCTAAATCATGTGGACTTACACTGTTCTTCGGGTATATTTAATTTAGCAACATAACGAACAATGCAGGAAAACAGCGTGATCATCGCCAAAATTTTTGTAAGGGAATTTAAAAATTATCAAAGAAAATTTACGTCTTATTTCAAAGTATAAATATTAATCTTCGTAACTGAATATGGTCTGTAGCAGATTAAGATTTCATTCAGTAGCAATTCCGTCTGTTGGCAATAATGTTACTATTTTTTTTTATGAAAACATAAGACAAGTTTGAACATGTTCGTTTAGGTATAGAACTAATATTCGGCCCGGCCAGAAAGTAGTCCATATCTTAAACAAAATAGTTCCTACACATAGCTGTAACATTGTCAATAAGTAAAATATTTTGGTAATTTTTTGTATCAAATGAAAGCTTAAAGACTTTGGATCACCGTAGAACCCTTCTTAAAAATTTCTTTTGAAGAATAAAGAAATATATGAAATTCAGATTAGAGGGCATATTTGCCCTGTTGCTCAGATCAGAAGTACCTGTTTTTGTACTACCCAGCTTCCGAGAACCAGTGCGCTCTAATCTGCAGTTAAAGGTGTGTTAAATTTTTCAGCTAAAGTCAGGATAACGTATAGTTTTGACATGAAATGACTATCACTTTATTTAATCTTATGACAAAATAGCTATAAAAGAGGGACGAAAGATACCAGAGGGACAGTCAAACTCATAGATCGAAAACAAACTGACAACGTCATGGCCAAAAATAAAAAGACAAACAGATAAAAGTCAGGAATATGACAGTTGTTTTCCATTCGTTTGATGTGTTTGAGCTTTTGATTTTCCTCGGAGTTCAGTATTTTTGTTATTTTACTTTTTTCTGGCGTTCATTTATTTAAAAAAAAGTACATCGAAAAGAACTGGTTGTTTTCTGATTGTGACTATTTTAAACAATCAACTGTCACAAATACTTAAGGCATTTTGACATCATTTCGGCTTTGTTTATCAATAAATATTGTAACAATATATTATTCTATCATTTATTTTTCTCTCTCAAATACGAGTCAAATTAACATGTTGAAAATGTATGGTGTGTAAACCAAAATTATAAAAATTCATGCGGAAAAAAACAAAAACGTAAATAAATTGATATGATGACAATTGTGAATTACAAATGTATAGGTAACTGATCATTTGATAACTAACGATATCGCTGTTTTATCAAATACATAACTGAGATCAATTATACCGTAGGGAATTATTATTTGAGATTGATTGATTGTTGGTTGCTTAATGTCCAGTGGCAAATATTTCATGCATGTTTAGGACGAACTATTATCTCAGACAATTATTTAAAATTTTCCACTATAATAATCATAATGAAAAAACAAAACGAACACTTTTACGTAGAATTATTTGTTTACGGTCAATAAATAATGAATACATTCCCTGAAATTGACAGATTTCGTAAATCATATAAACATGTTAAATTGCAAACACTTGAACTTCATATTGGTGGACAAAGGCACATAACCCCATTATCGTTAATTTATTTCAACAAAAATTTGTTTGAACTTTTATTACGTGTCCTTCTTAATGAACAAATAAAAAACCCAATACATTAAGTTAAAACATACAAATAACAATGGAAAGACCATTCTGGAGTATCTGTCAATGCAGTTCACATCGTTGATTCTTGGCAAAGGGATACGAGGAAGTTTACATTTCATACTTTTTTCTCGTACGCTGGAGTTAAGTTGTCTCCTTCTTTTAACGCTTGAATGTTTTCGTCTCACCAGATTTTCACGGTAGTAACTTCGTGACATACAATTTCTCGGAAGAACTGGAGAAGCTACTATTGTTCGTGAGATTTTCTCTCCATTTTCAGTGCAATTTCCTGATGATTGGGAACGAATTGCAATAATTGGTGACATCCTTATTTCATCTATTTCAGCGAAATCAACACTACTGTACTGAAAAATGCAAAATTATTATATCTTAAATTACTAATTGCGAATAGTCCTTAATTGTTTTTAATGTTTTTATAAATTTTATACGGAGATTTTCCCCTCATTTTTTCTTCCATAAGAGATAAATACATATTAGCACAGATAAAGTTTTTTCAGTATTTTCACCTACTATATATTCACCTTTTATTTATGGTCTTGATTTGGTTTGTAAACTGCGATGTTACGTTTTTTGAAAAAGTGCTGTCAAGATGTCAGAATGTTTTGAAACGATTTTTTTTCTAATTTGGGATTATAACCATACGATAGTTTACCTCAATTCATCGATCATCTTATTGATTTGTAGGTATGCAAATACGGTCAAACCTTTATAGTGGCGCTCGAACAAAAACAGCTGCAAAGCCAAATCAAATATTATGAAATTATTATAATAATAACCGAAAAATCAGAAAATTTGTACAAAATATGGCTAACTAATGTATACTAGGGGTGAAAAAAGGCTTAGCGTTTTGAATTTTTCAACATTTTATAAACAGTAAATTCACAGAAAATTAACAAATTAATGACATTTCACGCCAGAACAAAAGGGCTTTCAATAATCCTGCAACGTTCTGTTGCAATTTATTTTGTTGTTTCAAATAAGGGGAAAAAATAAGTAGAATGAATACTTTGATTGTTTGTTAAAGTATTTAAAAAAATGATAAGATAAATAAAGGAAAATAAAAAAAGGAAAACATATCGGAACCCCATTCAACGTATGTCGAAAATTTGAAACGAAAGATGACAAAAAACTGAACCACTAGGAGTGTTCTCTTATAATTTTTCATTAAGAAAATGTAAGCAAAGGGATAATATCGAGTTGTTTTCAAATTCTGTGATTTTTTTTAATGAATGTTAAAAGCTTAAAAGATATGTCATTGACATATGGATAAAAACTATTACGTCATGCAATTTGATAATGCACAGAAAAGTAAATCATGATAAATTGGTTCTAGAAACGGCTTTATCTTAAGGAGATTTTGATTGACTTTACACAGGAACTGAATAAAGTCTCATTTGTCTTAGGAATAATGATCAAACTCATTGGTATTAATGTTGAACAAACCTCTAGTTTACCAAAATAAGTTATACTTATATATTGGGGATTTGACCGTCCATTATGCAAATAAATCCAGAAAAGCGCTACGGAATATCCCGATTTTCGCTGTTGGTGAACTGTTGATCGCCGAGGCACTAAGTAGGTATAATCAGTGCTTCGGTACCGGCAGGATTAGTTAAATAACTTTGTTAAATTCCTTAAATTTGTTGGTCATTTAGGGTTTTATATGGGTTACACACATTTGGCTTTGAGCGTTCCTGATAAAGGTAAATTCAGAAATAACACTTCGGACGTAACTTATTGATAAAGTGCTGTTTTCTTTTCATAATTTATTGGAGCTTATTTTTTTAAATCCTAACCGCGGTGAAAATACACTTTTGATATTTTTCAACATTTTAACTAGTATCTGTAAGTTACAGATAATGCATATTTTCAGATTTGGCTTGTCGTGTAACACACCGAGGGTGTCAGGATTGATCAAAGGAAGACATTAATATATGCATTATCTGACTTATATACCGTCAACAAAATTATTTTGTGCAAACTTTGTAACCCATTTTAATGATCACAATAAAGTGGGATATTCTTTGATAATACTTGTAGGTATAAAATAACTACGCCTCACGGCTCAATTATAAGGTGAAATGAAACTCATTAGTATAGATATGATTTTAATTAATTTTAATCTTAATTAAGATTAATGGACTCAAACTTTGAGGACTCATACCTTTGTAGAAAATGCTTAAAATAATTCAAAACACTCCAACAGGAAAGGGGGGGGAGGGTAAAAAAAGTGTCCCACCTATTTCGTTATTGTTTTGCGATGGAAATGTTAGTTTCTGTTCAAGTGTAATGAATAATTCCAACAGATTTACCGCTTCGTCCACTTTGCTTGTTGTATGCATTTTTTCACGAGAAAATGTACAAAAAAATGATTAAATTGTGGCTTTTAATCTAGACCCTTTCTCTCAAATTTTGTGCACAGCGTAGCTATCTGAAATTTTACCAGCAAAACTGTAGTTTTTTGGAAGACACAAATAATTGAAGATTCAGAAAACACAAAATAAAAAAAATATATATAAATCTAGATTTTGTTTTACTTTATTTTCAGTCAGAAGTTGTGTTACTTAACTCTTCAGTAGTATATATATGTATAAATTTCATGGTTTTGAATGACCTTGCACAATTCATTATGTGATGACTAAAAACACATTTAATTGAAACTTGGTATCGTTCGAGTTGTTTGTTCAAAAGAAAGACCTATCGTGCTGAAAGCAAATAACCACATATAAGCCTTTAACTGTTAGTTTAACCTACACAATGCTTTTTGGGCAATTAAAATTGTGGTTTTGTCATCAGTTTTCCATTGAAATTTTTACTGTAAATCATAATGTTTTCATTTGAGCATGATAGAAATACATTGATTCATGTTCAAATATGGCTTTCAGGTATTAGGCTTTAAGCGTTCCTGATGAAGGTAAATCCAGAAAAAGGCATCAGATACATACATTTTATAAAGTGTTTTTTGTATTTTTATAGCACAAGATCGACAAAGCTGCTTGTGGACTATTATTCCCTGGAGGTATCATTAGCTCAGAAGTCGGTGCCTCGATAACACCTTTCCTTAAATTGCCCTTCTATAAATTTTTTAATTATTAAGAAACTTTTTTTTCTTTTTTTTTTTTTTTTAACATTCATAAATTCTTTATTGCACTCTTTGCTGTTTTAACAAAATACTTGATGTACAGCATTCCATCAAGTATCCCTGTTATACACAATTATTACTGAATATCCAGGGAGAATATACAGTAAAACTTATTTTATTTTATACATAGTCATTTTAATACATTTCTATTTTTCTATAATTACTTTATAAATAATCATAATATCATATAAAATCTTATCGAAGTAAAGATGTTACAGACGCTGTGTCGTGAAATTTACGGAGAAAAATCCGTTATCGATTATTTTAATAAAATTTTGAAACATGTGAAGTATGTGAAAGACAGCGTGGTTACTGACATACTGTTTCTGATACTTTTTGTTATTTTATACTTTTGGATTTATACAAGTTTTTGGAAGTGTTGGATAATAATAAAGAATGGTAAGTTACATTTGATACTGTTTGTTTCTTCTAAGCTCTTGTCATGAAACTTTATTTACAAATTTGACCCCAATTTAACTACCCGTGACCTTTATATTTGTAAACATTACAATTGTACTTATTATACTTATATATATATTCCTATAGTTTCACATAAAAAAGAAAACAATCATTAGACATATGAAAGTTAATACCATTGTACAAAAGCTTTGTTGACTTCTATAAGCATGTACAGATAAGATAGGATACATGATGTACATTATATAAACATATTTCTTTTTTTCTACAATACATTTACTTCCCCCCCCCCCTTTTTCTTGCCAATCTAATTTTATGTTTCACTTACATACATACATAACTTTCCTACCTACATGCATGCATACACACATACATATGCATACATTCATACATATAGTTACATACATACATGTACACACATATAAAGACATTTACAGATACATGCATTCACATACATGTATACATGCATTTGCATACATAAACACATATACATACATTATAATAGCATATATGCTTACTGATACACTTGAAACATTGAAAACAAATACACAATATTAACATATTAATACATGCATTCTGCTTTTCAAGAAACTGTTTTTTCCAAAAGTTAATTTTATTTATTTTAAGATCTGTAACACTTTTTTTAACATTCTGTTTATTTCTATATCGGCCGTACAATATAATTCAACTGTACTATTGATTCCATATCTAAAAATTTTCAACATGTCTATTTTTTTCCCCTTATTATTGGATTTATAATGTGATTTATAGACTGAGAAAAACATTAAACTCAGCAAGTGATTAAGTCCAAAATAAGCATCATCATGAATCTTGTATCCTATTACTAGAGAGTGTAGGCTTATTACATGTTTGTCAATACCTAGTTTGTTAAATATATATCTCATTGATATACATTGTTAAATATATATCTCATTGATAATATCATGTATAACAGACATTGCCCTTTCCCATTTTAAAAATCCAATAGGTGTTTCTGTTTTTATTCGACTTTGCACTATCTTATAAATGTCTTTATTATTAATGCCCAGTATATCCTCATTGTCTCTTAGTCTAATTTTTTCTCTGTTAATATTAACTATAGTTTTGAATGATCTCTCAGTTGTAAGCTTCTCCTCCCAGTGATTTGGTATGGCTTTTTTATAAGTTTTGAAAATTCAGCAATCCAATTACTTTTGTTTTTTAGTTTTAAATTGATTACTTCTTCTGATATTTGCCCTCTGTTATCAATTATGTCGTTTATAAATAAAATGTCACTTTCAATCCATTTGTCGAAAAACAGACATTGTCCTTTAAATTTTATCAAACTATTGCCCCATATTATTTGCTTTCTGATCTCTAAAAAGTTACATATTTGATTATTTTTAGTATCATTCAAATTTATCCATGATTTGATCAGTTCTTGACAGAATAGTGGTGTATTGTTCCATGTATTTTTATCAAGTGATTTTATGTTTCTTATATTTATCTTGAAAATTAGCAAATTTTTGCAAAACTTATTCAGGTATAATTTAGGCAACACAGACCAGTTAGCATTTTCTGATTGTATTATTTTTTTAATCCATTTTATATGTATTGACATTATATAAGACTCCAGATCAATCATTTTTAAGCCCCCTTCAGTAAAATTTTTTGTTAATATTGACCTCTTTATTTTATCTTTTCTTCCATTCCAAACGAATCTATAAATTATATTATTTATGATTTGCAACTTATCTTTAGTAATAATACCATTAGTAGCAAAATAAGTTAAATTTGGTAGCAGAAGAGCTTTTACAATTAAAATTTTTCCAAACAATGTTAAATTTCTTTTTGACCATCTGTCTACAAGTTTTGTAATTTTATCCAAGATTTTTTCTATGTTCAATGTTTGACATTCCTTATTATCATACCCAAAATAAATACCAAGACTTTTGACTGGTTTATTTGTCCAATTGATATTTTTATATTTATCTTTACTGCTTTTTAATCTCCCTAACCATATCCCTTCTGTTTTATTCCTATTAAGTTTCAGCCCTGATAGACTTCCAAATGTCTCTATTATACTGAGAGCCAGGCTTATATCTTTACGAGACTGAAGAAACAATGTTGTGTCATCTGCTAATTGACAGATTTTTAAATTACAAGATTGTCCATCTAATTTTATTGTTATTCCCTTAAGTTCTTTATTTTTTCTCAATCTTATTGCCATTAATTCAACTGTTATAACAAACAGTAAAGCAGAAATCGTACATTCTTGTCGTATTCCCCTCTATATTTTAAATGGACTTGAGACCCACCCATTATTCAAAATACACCCTTTAATATCGCTATACATAGTTTCAACCCATCTGATAAATCCGCTTTTAAATCTAAACTTTTTGAGAGTTTCTGTCATAAAAATCCATTCTAAAGATTCAAAAGCCTTACTAAAATCTAGAAATAGTACTGCTCCTTCTATATTAAATTTCTCTGAATAATCAATTATGTCTTGAATTTGTCTTATGTTAAAGCCAATATATCTATTTTTTACATATCCAGTTTGGTCTAGACTTATAATAGATAGTAACACTTTTTTAAGTCTTTGTTCTAACACATAAGCCAGTAGTTTTGTATCTATATTAAGTAATGTAATTGGACGGTAATTATTTAATGAAAGCGGGTCATCTTTGTTATATATTAAGGAAATTGCACCTTTTTTTTTGTGAATTGGTAAGTTCTTTTTCTCATAATTATTATTAAATACTTTAACCATAATATTTTTAAAATTATTCCAAAATTGCCTATAAAATTCCACTGTCAGACCATCCAGGCCAGGGGATTTATTTAACTTCATTTTAAAAATTGCTTCTGTACATTCTTTCTCAGTCACTTCCCCTTCACATTGATTACTTTCTGATTCATCTAGCTGCTTTGATATTTCTGTTTCTATTATGTACTTCTTAACCTCATTATCACAGGGATTAGTTGATTCATAGAGTTTTTTGTAGTATTTTACTTCCAAGTCTAAAATTTTATTTTGATTTTTGGTAGCCAAACCATTTTCATCATATAATTCAGTAACAACTTTTTTTGTTTGACGACTCTTTTCTAGCCCCAAAAAATATGCACTATTTTTTCACCTTCTTCAAACCATTTTACCCTTGACCTTACTTTTTGCCCTTTAATCTTGTCTTTATACAAACTATCTAACTTATTTTCAACATTCTCTATTTCCTTTTGTAGTGTTTTATTTATATCAGTACTATCATTTATTTCATTATTTAGGTTATTCAACTTTGTTTCCAGAACATTTATTTCATCTTTCTTTAATTTAGCTCTTCTTTTACAATAGTCTAAACTTGCGTCCCTTACTTCTATTTTCAAATTATCCCAAAGAATCCCCAAATCATCACAGTTGGTTAATTCTTTTTCATATTTAGATATTAGCTTTTTAATAACATAACCATATTCTTCATTGTTCATTATACTAGCATTTAACTTCCAATACCCCCGTCCTTTATTTCCTCTTTCAGTATTTAATTTGAGTGACACTGCATTGTGGTCAGTTATTTTTTGGACAATAGGTCTAATATCACAACTTTTGCAGTTTTTTTTTACCTCTTTAGAAACAAAAAAATAATCAATTCTGGTAGCTTCTGTTCTATCTTTCCTACTCCAAGTAAATTGTCTAGTATTTTTATTTTTGCTTCTCCAAATATCGATTAGTTTACATGATTTTATAAGCCCTTTTAAACTTGTTACTGGTTTATCAAACTTTTTGGGAGATTTAGTTTTATTTTTTGTATCTAGCAGTGACCAAATGTCATTAAAATCACCTCCTAGAATGACTTGCCCCAGTCCGTATTTATTAATAAACACTTTTATTGTTTTAAAAAAACTATTTCTTTCTCTCAATCTGTTCGGAGCATAGATATTAACTAATGTGTAAATATTTTCATCAATTTCAATATCAATCATAATAACTCTTCCTTCTAAATCTTTATGTTCATCTATGTATTTGAATTTGGTTTTATCTTTTATCCATATTGCCACCCCACGTGAATTGCTTGTCCCGTCGCTTCTAAAAAGATTTTCACCAAATTCTTTTTCTAATGTGAACTTCATTTTATTTGTAAAATGGGTTTCCTGCATGAATAGAATATCACTTTTTTGTTGATTTGACCAGCTTACAATTTTACTTATTTTTTCAGGTTGTTGCAGGCCATTGGCATTGACCGTGCTTATATGTAGATTGTTTTTCATTTTGGATTATTTGAAAATTGTCGATTAAGCATTTTATCTGGTAAGTACCATTTTCTAATCATAGTTTTGAAAATATTTTCCATATATAGTATGCAGCTGTATTTATATATTTGTATATCATTTTTATATCTTGCTATTTTAGTGGGGTTTTTATTCATTTTTTGGCCGAAATATTTTATCAATTTCTAGCGTTTTTATTACACTTAAATGTATGTTTACTGAAAGGTTTTAAATAGCTTGTTCTTTTCATTTACAGGTATATTTCCTGAGTGTTTACAAAGAACGCTTCATTGATTTTTGTGGATTTAAATTTTAACGATGTACCTTTAAACAATTTTCTAGCTTTTACTATCTTTGTAAACATAAGCGATTTTTTGTTATTGTTTATCCTGCTTCTGTTTCTTGTTTTGAGTGATTTTTTTTCACAGAAATAACAATGATTTACTTGCGGTATTGTGTCTTTAGAATCTGACATAAAGTTTATTTTATTTTTATTTTTAAAACTAAGCATTCGGCGTTTGGATCTCAGTTTATAACACATTTTGTATTTAAAGTTTGTTTGTCCAGTTACGTATGTTCTACATTTTGATCTGCTGTTATTAATAACTTTTCCGTTTAGTCTGATTTTTGACACTGAATCGTATTTTGATGATTGTAATGATTGATGTGATGATTTACACTCATTAAGAATTATTTTATGAGATTTAATAGACAACCATTTAAGACACTCGTCAGTGGATTTTTTTGTAAGATTCAAGAATTTCGAAAGTAAAATAGAAGTCCGTGCGAGGTCGAATGACCTGTATTTACTTGTCCACGTGACACTGTATATAAACATAAGCACGTGTTGACACACTTTTTTTACCCACAAAATAATGCATGTAAACTTGGGCACTTTTTGGCACAATATGCATTTTTCAGTACTCTTTTCATCATATCTATGATAAGAAAATTTGATCACACTACATATCACCAGAGAATATATCATTGGTGGTAACAGATATAAAAATGTCCATATATAATAACATACATGTACACATAAAATTCTTACAACAAAACCATGCAATATATAGTACACTGTTTTTCTCAAGTACACACAGTGAAATAAAATATTTTTAGAGCTTTTAATTTTAGGTGAAATATCAAGAACATTCGCAGAAGCTAATCTAAGTGTTGAATGTGTGCTTGTTATATATTTTACAAGCAATTTTAACATGAGTAGCATTTGACAAGTCACAATTCCCTTTGAATAGAAAACATTTTTTTGGCTCAAATTTACTAAATGCAATTTATTCACTACTTTAATACACGCTTGTTCTATGACAGAATCTTCGTATTTTATTTTTACATTTTTCTTTTTCTTTTTCAAGTTTAACATTTCGAACAGAAATAACTTCAGTAGAGTTAAAGAGGCTGTTGAAACTAGACCTTCTATTCTCTTCGCAACTTGCTGCATTAGTATACAGCATACAACAAATTTACAGATCAAACATTTTAGATAGTAAATACTGGATGATATAAATAAAAACAGTGCTTTACAAACTATTTTGTGAGACATTTTAACATAGCAATGCATTTTTTTTTTAATGTTTATATATATGATTTTTAATAAAAGTATTTCTATCTAAAGTTTGTATTGTTTATCATCATAAGCAAACTAGCGTTTCTTCTTTGGCTCTTTTGCAGCTGTTTCTCTTGTTGCATCATGAAGATTTTCAGTTGGCGTCACAGGAGATTTTTCAAAGTTTGGATTTTTATTTCTTGACTGCTTAGGAGTATCATGAGTATTATTAGTGCTATCTTGATCTCTGCCTTTTGTTGTTAAATATCTTGTTATGCTCTCTTTATGACCTGTATTTTTGTTGCTCTTTGGTGTTTGACTTTGTTTTTTTCTGGACAACGCACTTTCTTGAGTATCAAGGATTGACTGAGACTGTTCTGGGTCATTATCCGACTTCTTCCTTTCCTCGATACTCACTGAAGTCTTCGTTATATTTTGGGAATTGCCTTCCTCAAGAGACTGGTTGTTTTCACTTGTGTAATCATCATTGCTTTCATCATCGTCATCATCATCATCATGTTTTTCTTTGTTAGATGTGTTATCCATTTCATCACCATCTGCATTACCCTCACAATCAGAATTCATATTTTCTGTACATTCAAATTGTTTATGTCCAAATTGCCAACATTTTTTGCATTTCCAGCCATTTGGACATTCTCTTGCTGTATGTCCTTCATCAAGGCACTTGCTGCATTTTGTACTTGGCCTGGTTGGATGAGGCTGACCATAATGATTTATGTTGGCCCAGTATTTCCCAACCTGCATAGTTTTAGGTAGAGGTTGTTCAAAAGTTTTGCATATCAATATGCGGTCACCATTTTTACAATTTGTAATCTTGTTGTCTATTCGGAGCCTCTCCCTATAACAGCTAAGTACCTCACATTTACTGACAGAGGTTTCTAGTGTTCTTATTATTTGGTTGTCGTCTGCTGAGAGGGGAATGTTTTTACTCGTACTCTGATCGTATCTTCCTGTTCACGAAAGGTAATTTTTGGATTTCGAGTATACAGGGTAACAGAAATTCTTCTGATTGTAACTCCTTAGGACAACAGGTCTTTTTTGTCCATCTCGTTATCAAAGTATATTCTCCAAATACCGCGGACTCTTTGTAGTCCAGACATTGATTTTACTGGAACTTGCTCATTTATTGCATGGTAGACTTCCCAGTGAGTTAAAAAATAACGATGACCATTGGAATTTACAAGATCGTTTCCGAATACATCTTCTTCAAGTAGAAAAATAGGTTTTACTCCGGTCATTGTGTCATCATATGATTGTGATTGTGTTTTGTCTCCTTTAGCTGCTTCGGCATATGAGGCAGCCATGTTTTTTTCTTTGTTTGGATCGTCTTTGTCAGTACACATTGACGAAATTTATTTACTGGGTGTAATCCCGAAAGATTGCAGAAAATCTTCTATAAAGTAGTGCAACTACCTACTGTCTTCATCACATACAAGTATGTTACCATAAATTCTTGGAAATCTTCAAATAGGTTTAATTTTCTTCGGAGCTATGTAACACTCGTCACCTTAGTTCAGGGGCCGCAACTCTTGTCTCTATTAAGAAACTTGTACATACTTGGCTTTCAAATAATTTGCTTTGAGCGT
The DNA here is from genome assembly GCF_021869535.1 of Mytilus californianus. Lineage (NCBI taxonomy): Eukaryota > Metazoa > Mollusca > Bivalvia > Mytilida > Mytilidae > Mytilus > Mytilus californianus. Next base: position 79,968,937 of record NW_026262745.1, on the reverse strand, counting down.
TCCTGATGAAGGTAAATGTAAGAAATCGATCTGGACACATTAAGTTTATAATGAGCTATTTTAATTCTTAAGTATAACATTATGAAAGAACCCATGTATAATAACTGATGTATTTTTTTTTGACAAGATCGCAAGGAAAGAATCGAAAACAATAAGTAAAAAAGAGACAGCCAAAAGAAAAAAATATAATGACAAATAAAAAGATTTGACATTATTTAAACTACTAAAGTAACAGGATGAAGTTTTGTGCTACGCAAGGATAAATCCGTTCCTGCTTCACTAGTTGCAACCGTTGTTTTAGTAATAAAATATCCAACTTTTCTGGTTTTTTCCTTATGAATGTTATTCAGATTTGTTTTTATAAGAAGGAATGTTTTTAAAAAGCAGATTGATTAACTTTCACGTACTTTATCATCCTGTAGCATTGGTTGTGTATCTTTTATTTTCTTGAACTTTTTCTTTGCACGTTTTCCCCAATATGTATAGTTGACTGCAGCATACTCTAATAGCGCAGCAAATACAAATACAAAAGACACAACCAGGTATATATCAATGGCTTTTACGTAAGATATTCTGGGTAATGACGAACGTACACCATTACTTATAGTCGTCATTGTTAAAACAGTTGTAATACCTACAAAATAATTAGCAACAAAGTAGAATATATTTGTTCAAAATTAGTTTATTCTTGTATTTAACTGTTTCGCCTTTGGCACTTACCTACTGATCGAATGTTCTTTTATTCTTTCTTTAATAGATAATTTTTTGGTAATGACATCCCAACTCAAAGAATTTGCGGTTTTTATCGACCAAATGTATTTCTTAAACATAAGGTGATATAAGGTGTCATAAAGACCCAGTGTTTAACAACTATAGTATAAGATCTATACATACATATGTATGTCGATGGGTTGTTTTGCATAATGCATACCGGACCGTCTTGAAGTTGCCTTCGTTAATCTCTTTGATGGATATCAAATATCCCTCCGTTAAATCCAGGAGAAGCTGACGGCCGTATATTGCATATCGTAAACACTTATGCTGAAATATTTGAGCTGAATAAGGCATCACAAGTACTAAGAATCATACCAAATATTTAGATCCGATCTGTTAAAAGCAGTGTTTGACATCCTTTTTAGCAAAAACAGACAAACAAAAGACATGCGACTGACATAATATCCGTAGGAACGACAGTGGCTGAAATCAGCAGATTTATTTTCAAAAAGTAACTGCAGTTTTGAAATACAAATAATCTATCATTAATCTTAATAACAATTCAAAATGATATTTATACATATTAATGTATCTTTACAAACCTAAAGCAACTCGTGCTGATGTGGCTTCATGATTAATCCAGAATGACACCCAAGACAACATAACAATCAATATAGAGGGAAGATATGTCTGAAAAATGAAGTATCCGACATTTCTGTATAGCTTGAAGCTTAAAGAAAGCCGCGGGTAATCTCCTGCAAAATACAATATTATGTTTAAATGATTATTCTAATTTTGATGTTAATACTTTTGTGTTTACATATAAATTGAGTCATATATAACATTTTTTTTTAAACCTATGTATTTTGATAAAAGGTAGATTTTAAACATACTAAAGTATTACTATAAATAGTACAATACAATTCAAAATACATTTATATGGACCTGTTTTACAAACTAATAACAATAATGCTCATAGAAATTTGAGCAAACACAAAATTCTATTGGGAATTTTTATTTATTTCAGCGTTGATTTTGTCACTGTAAATTGAAATTATAAAAAAACCCAACCGACAATGTTGCAGTTGTTTGACATAAATATAATACGGAAGTTCTTGAGAATGAAATTATTAATTCTTCTACACTCAATACCATGTGATCCATATAGAGTCAAATAGTAAACATTGATGTTACAATCACATCTCAGCTTAAAAGCTCATCTGAACAAGTAAAAGTAACTAATACATCATGGCTTCAAGTACGTGTTCTACTTCTAATCTTTCTGTTCATTTAAAAAAAAAATGAAAATATTGGTATAATTTGTTTTTAAAGTGTAAAAACTGTTACGATGTTTGAGACAAATTACCGAATTTTGATGTTCCGTTTAATTCAGTTGACTGTAATGAATTTCGAATTTGCAAATGGAAATGCTACAACTCATATAGATATAAAAATAAGGAGATGTGGTTTGATGTGGTATAATAGTCAACTATCATCCGATATCTAAAGGCAACTATAGATCACCTTGCGGCTTATTTTCAAATATTTTAGCCTCGTACATCACTGTCGAAATGCGCATCCAGTGCATAAAAATGGTATCTTTAATGTTATTACTACACCAATAAGTAAAACTCATACCCTATTGTCATCTATGAAAGTCCCCGACATGACAATATGAAACTATCTAAATAAGAAAATCAACGGCCTGATTTATAACAAAACAATTAACGAATAACAAACATGACAGACTTCTTCTGTTACGAAAAAGAAAATATACTAGATATTATTACTGGAACTGTGATTAGTTGATCATGGGTGTAAATGGTCTCGTTGACAACAATTATGTGCGTTTCTATCGACAGGTTTAATTATGCCCTCTGGGCACCAATTGCGCCCTTAAATAACAAACGTGTTCCTGTATTGTTTTGAAAAAAAAATAAAAATTAGGTTAAACTCAGTAAAGAGAGAGGCGAAAGATACCAAAGAAATATTAAAATTAAAAGTCGACGACAAACTGACAACGCCATGTAAAAAACAAAAACCCAAAAAAAAACCAAAAGACAATCAATAGTCTGCAATACACAACATAGAAAATTAAATACTGAGCAACACGCAATCTACCAAAAACAGGATAAAGGTTCGTCTAATTTAATCGATGAATTTTACCGTTACCTTGATAATATGTTTGCTTGAATTAATCAAGATTTCTCTATTAACACTGCTGAATTTTTTTTTAAATTATTCTAATTCAAACAGTAATAATTGTCTTTTTTCAAAATTTAGATGAATCACTTTCACTCGGAAAATTCTTTAATGAAATAACACATACGGGTTTTCGTTCCCTTCTGTTACTGTTTATTTCTTGGATGGTTATATTCGTGTGGCCCAATCTTACGTTGTGTATATTTCCCAACGCGTTCGCTACGCACGTGCCTGTTCTGACGTTTTAGATTTCAGTCGATGTATTACTGGTAAATTATTAAGTCAGAGATTTCGTTTCATTAAAATGTCAATGAAATAACAATATCTCGACCACGACCTTGGGAAGACATTAAAGATTTGTTTCATTATTGACTGTATTTTCGAGAGATCATTACAATTTATCTCTATTTTGTGTTGAAATGTTTCATTCGAAAAAAGTGCATTGGCAAACACAGTACAAGTATCGGGGGAGTACAATGCACAGCTAATATGACGGCATTAATGCCAAACATTATACTCAGTCAGGACAGGATATTATACAATTTCAGATATTAGCGCTGGTGTTAATGCGTAATTAGTTTTTAGAGCGTTAGATGCTGTTTTGTAATGTTGCTTTTTCACAAAGGAAGCATACAGAGAATATATAAACATTCTTTTTCAGTGTCGTCAATTCAATAATTCACTTTGATGTCTTTATTTAAAAGAGACAATCATAGAAAAGAGTTTGTAAATTGCTAAAACATTCAAAAGTATTATGTTTTTTCTAAAGAATGTTATGATCAACTTTTGGAAATATTCTCTTTTGAATATTTGTCAATAAACACATCATAGATACCAGGCTTCATTTGTTTACATCATCTACAAAAAACACATCAGTGACGCTCAAATCGAAAAAGTTAAAGACAAAATAAAGTACAAAGTATAAGAGCATTGAATACCAAAAATTCCGAAGGGTTTGCCAAATACAGATAAGGTAATAAAGTTACCAAATTTGATCGATTCATCAAGGAAGTTCAGTTCTAAACTCTTAAGACAACAACTTCAAATCTTCTTAAATTTAAACTCCAAGATTTGAAAAAAATAAGATTGGAATTAAAAAAAAATTGATTTCAAATTAAAGACTTAATAAGGATCAAGAACACGACACTAAAGTGTTCAACATCTTATCTATATCTGAATCGATTATCAGGGTTTGGAAGAATTATTTTCTCTAGTAACAACAGGATACCAAAGGCAAATTCAAACTGATAAGTTGAAGGGAAACTGACACGATCGTCAAAAAACAAAAGGCGACAAAAATACAAAAAAGGTCAATAATACACTACATGGAAAACTAAAAGGACCTCACAAAAACAGTGGGAGGTCTCAGTTTTGATCTCAGTAAAATATCAATTATAATTCTCAGTATAAAGCTTTTTGATGGTTGTTAAAACTTAGCAGATTTTTAATTTCGTAACGAAATAGAATTTTCATTTTCATAAAAATTCTTAGAGGTGCTTGATTCAGGATAGCTGGAAGACCAAATCAACAAGATGTTGCAAGCGTTGGCGTACTAAGATTACCCCATTCGTAATTCAAAGTATCGAAAAACAAGAAAAAGTGTCTCACATATTCGAAAATACTCATACATTACATACAACTCATCATTTTCAAAATGCTAGCCAAAATATGAAGTCGTTTTGTTCAGTGAATTAAGTGTGACCAAATTTTAGTTCATTCAACAAAATAAAAATATTGAACATCGACACACAGGAAGTTGGTGTCTGACAGATGCGAGAAGTTCACACGCGTTACGACTTATCACTGGCCAAATATATCATTTTGATACTTACATTTTGAGATTGCAAAAGGAAACGTTGTTTTATTCAGACTGAGTATGATGTTTTAGTCTAAATCCACTGTTGTGTACTGATTGATATTTTAGTTTGGGATACATAATTTATTCATTAGTTGCAAATGGCTTTGAATAGCTTATAGTAACTACGAGTACTCTTTGATTGATACTTTGTGTCTTTAGTCTTGTTGCTATTTGGGTTTTTTTGGTTGCTTTTTTGGATCTGATGACTCAAGCCTTTTTCATCGGAATTAAACCGTTTGTTCTAATATTATTCTGTTACGCCACTATCACAGGTTTGATTGAAGATTGTGCATTCGCAATTTTAATCAACAATTTTGCGCTCATCCTTTCTGTAGCAGTTTTTGTTTCTAGTGTTTTCTCCATTGATATTATGTGGCTTCCATAGGATACTTTCATTGTCAGCTTCGAAAGGCTTTCAGGAACAACCTCTTTTGTATTTAATATTGTGTGAACTATTATGATTTTATAACTTCCAAGTATACTACAAGATAGTTTTACATTGAACAGTGTTACATATACAGTAATGATGGTTCATTTATTCTACAGTTCATGTTTCTATTATCATAAGTTTGGCCAATTTTTAGATAGACCTTCACAAATATTACCACCAGAAGTCATGAAAAAAAAATCGCTTAATTAATTTTGCATAAATATAAGATATTTGGACAACTTATTTATGCCTCAAGAGGACAGAGGTTACTGCATGCTGTCTTTGAACATGCTAGAATTGCCAAATTTTCTCATGTATAACAGTATTGAATTGCAAAAAGACTAGAATATAACTTTATTTTTGAGGTTAATACTAATAGTATTTTAGGTACAACACTGAAAAATTTTAGCAAAAGATACATTCAACAGTTTTTAAAATATTTCACGTTCTAATATGTTTCTCTATATTTAATTGTACATTAGAAAGACATATAAACGTAATGCCTACTTTATGTGAACAACTAGTTCTATATATTTTGAGAATTAAATAGACAAGCGGAATTTTATTTCGTGTTCATTAGAATAAAATAGTCGAAGAAGGACTATCATTACATGGAAATAATTTCAAACAAAATTATAACATTTAGTCTCGTTCAATAGTAAATGTCTCATTTATTATTTTGTTAAAGTTTAAATGTTACGTTCCTGTGAAACACGCCAGCCAGTAGCATTTGTAATGTATAATTGGTAACAACAAACATATCATTTCATGGAAAAAGTATACATCTTAATCTTTTAAGAATATGTTGCAATAATGTCTCGTAAAGGTATTCGACAGTCTTTACTTTAAGTTGAGTACTTTTCATTCTTTTCCTAGTGTTTATGCTTTTTCTGTGCACACATTTCAGCGTTTCTAGAAATGAATTTCAATGATCTCTTAATTCGGAAGTATAATTAACTTATATGACGATTCGGGGAAAGGGAATGTAACGGGGTTGACGGGGCAAATCATTTTTATATCAAAACAGTTATGACATTGAAGTCATTAAAGTCACAGTTGCAAGTAATATTATAACACAGTAACATGGTATTTCTTATAAAAGAAAAGTAAAGATTTGTCGGGGCGGGATTCGCGAAAACATATATTTGCATCCGATGGAACGGATAGGCAAATAGTTTTTATTCAAACAAATGGTTACGTCGGATTCCTTTCAGGTTTTAGCATGGTAGATTTTCTGATTTATGTTTTAACGTGTTAGATATTTGGAGCAGGATCTGCTTACCTTTCCGGAGCATCTGAGATAACTCCTCGGTTTTAAGTTAGGTTTGTGTTGCTCAGTCTTTAGTTTTCTATGTCTTGTTTTGTGTACTGTTGTGTGTCTTCTGGTCTTTTTTTACCATGGCGTTGTCAGTTTATTTTCGACTTATGAGTTTCAATGTCCCTTTGGTATCTTTCGCCTCTGTTTTAGACCTATCTCTTTATGAATATGTCCAAAGTAATTTGTAAATGAACTTACGCTTTGTGCAAATTAGTTGTCCGTGCTAAATACTTAATTCATAGTAGTCAAATTTTGATAATCTCTTGTTGTATATGGCTGGTTTCAGTATCAATGTTTGAGCATATTACTTAAACTCATGTTTTTCTGCCAATAATTTTTGAAAGACCACAGATTAATATTTTGAAATACAAAATATATGTAACAAATATTGCTTGCTGTACGGAATCCACTCCTTATAAAACAAAATAAAGAATATACTTTCATTTTTTATAAACGAGGACGTGAAAGCACAAATTTCATGCCATTGTTTTTACTTATGCACATGTATATTAAGAGTTAATCTTAAATTACTTTGTATTTTAATATTTTTATATTCAAATAAAAACAAATCCACCTAAAATAATGCAAACTATAGTACACCACCTAAAATAATGCAAACTATAGTACAATTCAGTGTGCGAATTGCATGATGTTAACGCAAAAAAAATCGTAGAAAGACCTTTCTAATGCATTTGTAAAGTCATGTTGTAGACATCAATGATAACGATGTTCTAAATAAATCAAATAACTTAAAGGATCAAGTGTTTCCCGCAATGCATTACGTATATGTTGTCGTCTAAAACTGACAATTATCTAAATATCTAGCTATTAATACTATTTATTATAGGGGCTGTCAGTGGCCTAATATGGTATATAGAGGGTCAGTAAATATGGGGTTATTATCCTCGTGTTAAATATCCTGATCGTGTATATGCCATATTAGGTCACCGATTGACTTTGTAGTATTTATATCCTACCATTATTTGATACTTGGAAAAAAAACATATGAATGACTATAACTAACTTTAAATATTTGATAATTTCCGTCTTATATCGGGCAATGTCCCACTTGTACACACTGTGTATTAAATACATTGCACAACCAATTTAATTCTGTGAAATCTATAGAAGGTAGAATATTGTAAGATATTTACCTGACGATAAACTTTCTATTCTTCGTACCGTCCTATATTCTATCAGAGAGAATTGAGGTAGTTCCACATTATCTATGCCATACACTGATGATCTACCATCTTTCCAGTTCAAGTTTAAATCATGCATATCATAGCCATCTATTGATATAAAAAAATAGAATTCAATAAAATAATACGTTGAATTTCAGCTGAAATATCCTTTTATCTATCATGACTCTATAGGCGCACACTTTTTGAATTATTCTGTTCGATTTAGCAACAGCTTCGTGTAAAAATAGCGAAGGAAAACTTATCATGATGTTTGTGAAATAGAAATAGAACAATGGGTAACAACTCACAATAACTTACTCCTGTTCCCAAAAGTATATAGAAATGGCGATTTCGATGTCTACTTTGGGAATGCCAAAACAACCTTTGGATAAAAAAAAAACTGCACACCAACATTTATAAGAAATATTCTGTCAAAAAAAGAAGAAAAATGCAAGTGGAGAATCAAATAACAGAAAGACAGATAACACCACGACCAAAAGAAAATACAGCCTCTAAAGAACTATAGCTCAACTAGGTATATTCTATGTGCGTCTTGAACAATGGACACTCTCAAACATAGTGGACTAGAAAATAGTTCATGACTAATCTCTGTTTTTGTCAAACTAGTATTGTTGGTCACTTTTCTGTTTACAGTTTGTCTTTGTCTTCTTTAATTTTAGCCCAAAACACAAAAAGCTAGGAATATAATTTAAGGGCAAAAACTTCTATCAGAATACTTACAATTTCATCTTTGCTGACCTAATTGCAGATCTAGTGTTGCTGATAATTTTTGTTTTCAAAGTTTCTATCTATTGATCATAGTTTACAAGATATTAGACAAAAACGAAAAAAAAAAAAATTAAAACTGTCATTCAAGGGCACTGACTCCTGTAAAGAGACACCTGCAGAATTTTGTAATATTCACTTATTTCCTTTTTGCTTTTAAAAGTTTCTATTTATCTATTATAATTTCCAAGATAATAGACAAAAAACACCAAAAAATTGTAAAAATTTAAATCATTAGAGGGTATCAACTACAATAACTAGTCAACTGACGAATTCGACCACCAGACTTAATTGTAGATCTTGATTTGCTGATCATTTTTTTCTGTTTGAAGTTCATATCTATCTTTTATTATTTTCAAGATAATAGGCAAAAATAAAACCAAATGGTAAATTTTGTCGCTAGATGATGTCCTGTCACTGAATAATTTAATTTACTGACTTATATAGATCGTACTTGAAAAAATAAAGATCGGCATTGTCAGTCGTAAATATTTAGGGTACTGATCTTCCGGGTACATACAAAAATAAAAGGCTTAACTATCCAAGGAAACGTTGTTGAGGTTATGTGTTTTCTAAAATATTTTAATACGATGGTAACGGTTATTTCAAATGAATATAATTTGGTATCACATTTATGTAATTTTGAAGTTTATACATCTGTAAGAAAGGGAAATAAGGGAGGCAATACAGAGAAGACGGGGATCAAAATAAATTAACTTACGTTTTCGTTACTCGAAAATGCAAAGCTGCAAACGCTATTCATTATGTAAATTTGATCTCTATAAATGAATGAAAAATATATCTTTATGACTTCGGAAGTCTGGAGGAAGGCAAGACAGTAAATGTAATCATGGGACTCATTTATCAGAAAACATTAGTGATAAGGTTTAGAGAAGTACAAAAGCTCGGAACCGACCAATCTATTAGGTTAAAATTGTACGAGTCTGATGTATTATGTTTATACTTGTCTGAACATAAAAGCTAATATGCCTTACATAACTGGTCATCAAATGATGTTGGCCTTTACGAGATTATACAGTCTCAATTTAAAGCGTTCTTTATTTATAAAGAAGGAATTATTACAAAACTTTGCTACATAAAATAAATTTATAGACACTGACGGCTAAACAATATCAACGATGAGAAATTACTACAAAATTTTCAACCTGTTCTCCAAAAAAACATTCTATGATTTTAAGTCAAATTGGATATCTTAAATAAAAAAAGTAACATTTAGATATTTGTTGTGCATCAAACATCGATACTTACATTTGAAGATATTTCAGGGTAGCATAGATAAAGAAAGGCAATAGTAGTATACCGCTGTTCAATAGTCATAAATCGATTTAACAGAAACATATCCGGGTCACAAACCAAAACAGAGGGAAACACATCAACTATAAGAGGAAACAAATAAAGGCAACAGTAGTATACCGCTGTTCGAAACTCATAAAACGATAGAGATAAAGACAAATCCGGGTTACAAACTAAAACTGAGGGAAACGCATCAAATATAAGAGGAGAACAACGACACAACAAAAACACAACATTAAAATGTAACACACACAGAAACGAACTATAATATAACAATGGCCATTTTCCTGACTTGGTACAGGACATTTTAAGAAAAAAATGGTTGGTTGAACCTGGTTTTGTTGCATGCCAAACCTCCCGCTTTTATGGCAACGTCAAACACAACACCAAAACGACAACATCACATAACAGGACCACAATACAAATAAATGGGAGAACATATAGGACAAAGAAACACACGAATAATAGCTAACAAAAGGTACTAGGCTTAAATTTCAATACGCCAGACGTGCGTCTCGTCCATTTTAGACAAACCAGTGACGCTCAGATGAAAAAAGTTTGAAAGCCAAAACAAGTACAAATCTGAAGAGCACCGAGGACCAAAACTTCCAAAAAGTTGCGCCTAACACGGCCGGGGTTTTCTGCCTGGGACAAGAACATCCTTATTATTTAGAATAATTTATAATTTTGCAAACAGTAAATCTTATAATATGACTATATAATAGATATACATGATAAAACCGAAGAGGGGACTAACTACAGAATAAAAACGGATACATTACATAAAACAACTTAATCCAACACATAAAAATACACAGCCGAGTTAGCCAAAGCCTCAAAGCACAAAGTGACGTCACATTTGAAATTCTAAAAAAACACACAAAGTGACGTCACATTTGAATTTGTAAAAATACTTCCCAAAAATAAGATAGGAACAAAACGAAACACTGAACTTCTACAAAAACAAACGCCAACATACATAGAAACGGTCTATGTGATAACAACTGCCATATTCCTGACTTGGTACAGGACATTTTAAGAAAAAATGGTTGGTTGAACCTGGTTTTATGGCTAGCCAAACCTCCCGCTTATATGACAATGTTAAAAATACCGCTAAAATGACATAATACGTGACAGGAATACAGTACACATAAATGCAAGAACATTCAGGACAGAGAAATACATAAATAAATAATATAATAGTACATTTCAACATGTAAACCACAGAATAACAACGAACACCTAAAATTAATATACGACAGAACACAAATACAGCACAATAGAATAATGAACTGTGCGTCACACGAATGAAACAACGCCACAAAAAGTGACGTCACAGGTAAATTTCTAAAAATAGAATACAGAATTTGAATTAAGTTTGTAATGGTGTTATTTGATGTATTTTCTAACCATAACAAGAATATTAATATAGAATTGTGTTAATAATGGTGTAATTATTTGTATTTTATAACCATGTCGGTTTTTCTTCAAAATCAAACTGTGTAAAAACAAATAAATTCTGCGCATATAGTTGCTTTAAACCAAAAATCATATAAATGAACTAGGTGATTAATGTCTTTACTTTTACATACATATAGAAAATAAAAATAGAATTAAAACCACAAACGATAAGACATAAAACAACATCCAACCAGAATTACAAATGAAACATCATAACTAAATGCATGAATGTTGGATGTACAAATACCGAGACACGTCTAATAGCAATGTGAATTTACACTCAGCAAAACAGTCATATTCGGGAATAGGTCAAGTTCGGTACTTAGAAGACCAGACGACGTAGATGGTAAACCATTCTAAGACGTGGTAAAAATGAAGAGAATATACCAACGAGAAAGTAAAACGATTATAAATCAATGAAAAACCGACAATACTATGGCCAACAGGAAATTCGACGAAAAGACAAACAACAGTTTACAAAATACAACACAGAAAACTAGAGAATAAACAAACACAAACCTAACTCAAAACAGGGGTGGTCTAAGGTGTTCAAAGTAAACATTTGGTGAACGTTTTAATCTTTAATTTTGTTCATATGACTTTCATACCTGTCAGTGAAAAAATAGGTTAATATATGACTCCTGTTAGGATGAAATACGCCATGCCTTACTTTGTGTAATTGAAAACATAAATGCAAAAATAAGAATTCCACAATCAATCCGAAAAGATCGTCAGTCTTTTGAAGTTGTTTGTATACCAATTGTGTAATTTTTTTCGATTGTAACATTTTGACTGAGTGTGAACTGGCATTGCGTAGATGGATGAATTGCAGAACAGGCTAACCCTGTCGACGCCCTCGGTCTTACTCCTTTTGTTGGCGTTGTCAGTTTATTTTCGACTTATGAGTTTGAATGTCCCTTTGGAATCCTTCGCCTTTCTTTTGGAAAGACGATTCCGATTCCCTGAATTTTTGTTTGTTACCCTAATTGTCTATTCCAAATTGCTTTTCTAGATTTGAACATCGGTAAACTACCGATGCCTTAATTTAGTCTCAACTGTTATTTTAGCGATTGTGTCCCATTCCCACCGGACTTTTTTTGTTGACTGATTGTAGATTCACACGGCGGGTGATGCCTGCAGTAAATGCGATTTTATCAGTGTTTATTTTGTTTACCTTGATTGGTTTTCTTACTCGATTTATGAGGTTTTAACATTGGTAAACTAGTGTTGCCTTAATTAAATAATTAGCAAATGTTTCGAACAAAATTGCCAATTATTGAATCATCTTATATCTTCTTTATCCGTAATGAGAAGTAAAAACACGATGATAATATGCAATACGAATACAATGCAATATAAGGTATACACCAATAACAAAGCATCAGTAACCATATGACATAAATAATCAATAAAATCAAACAATTCTCAATCAACAAAACACCTAATCTCCCTCATGTATAGCTCTGATTTCCTCTTCGGGTTTCGGAATGTTTTGTTCTTTTTAATTCTAGCAGTGCTTCGGTGTTTCTATCCGTTTTTTTTTTTGGTTTTCAAATATTTTGGCCTCGTGGATTTTGTGTTTTGTGTACTATTGTGTGTCTGTTGGTCTTTTTCTTTTTTAGCCATGGCGTTGTCAGTTTATTTTCGACTTAGAGTTTGAATGGCCCTTTGGTATCTTTCGCTTCTATTTTACTGAAGAGCCATTAGTTATCGAAATGTGCATCTGGTACTAAAACATTGGTACCGTATGATATGAAAATTCAAATATCCCTATCGAATCAATTCATATTTCAACGTTAATTGCACCCTCCTTCTTCGATCCATAGAATTGCCCATATAAATCATTTTTTCCTGACACAATTTAAATTTGGAAATAAAACTTTTGACCAGGAAATGAAACTATCTCATCATTTGATTTATTATTTTCTTATCGTATAATCAGGGAAATCAGAATATCTCATCCCTAAGAACATTTGCACCATGCTATTGATCTTTTGACACTAATACATGCTTAAAAGAAAGGTTTATTTCTTACTTAAGCATTTAGCAATACGGGAAATGGTGTGAGTTGCAGCACGTTTTATCGGCTAAATTTCTTTTATGCCAAATGTATCTACAAGGGTAATCAAAATACGAATTGTCGGATCGCGCATTTTTACAATGTATACATCTAAGAATCTTCAAAATATGATTAAAATGAGGGTACACGTCAATAATAAATCAACAGAACGACACAAATAGCCAAAGAAATCAATCATTTTTATTAATGAATAATTCTAATCTCATGCAGTAGTTAAAACGATTTTCAACTGGAAAAGTGTGAGATACTAGTATTTTTTTACTTTTATAGGCGTAATAAAGAGTTGCGATGTAGCTTTGACGAGGAAACCTATTCTAAGGCAAGCATAGAAATATATCAATATTGCCGTTCATCCCTCTTCACAATTTATTCAAGGACCTACCGCAGAATTTAAAGGCACTGAACAAAAGCGTTATTGGTGCAATTCAAATGAAACAATGATACAGCGAAGTTGAACATGTCGTCGCATAACGCCATCAGCTGAGATTGACCTGCGGTCTATAAATTTTGTATTAAAGAGGTGTATCCTGTTATATCGGAGAACCTTTCTACTTCGCCTACATGTTGCAATGGACATACTTTGTGCAACTTTGTTTCGAGGAGACACTAATCTATGATCTACTTTATGCACGTAGCACTTAACATTAAGATGATCTGACCTGTATGTCTAACAATAATATAGATTGGAATGTATATCTTATAAACAGGTGAATGATGGTTGAAAAAAAAGCAGACAAAATGTATGGTCACTCTTTATTTTTTGTAAACGTCTGTTAAAGGACCATTCCGACTGTAAAATGTCGTTTGCTTTAACTTTGTTTATATTGAAAAGAAAAAAAAAACCAAAATAACCTTGTCATTGGTCGATCTGTAATAAGCAAATGGTTAAAAAATAAACTTAAAATGAACACAACGTTACTTAGACTTATATGCAGATTTGAGCACCATAGAAATATTTAAAACCGCTATCAGATCTCTTTTACAAAAGACTTGTTTGACAATTGTATCTATTTTGTGTCCCTTGCAGATAAAATTATTGACAAAGTTTCAGTCTGGATATAAAGAATGTACTTGAAAACTCAGCCTTGATACAGTCCCTGTAACGTAAAAGTTAACACTTTCTTCATTCGGGAATCGTACGTACAGCGTTCGGGAATCGTTCGTATAGAGTTCGGTCATCGTACGTACATCATTCGTATAGCGTCCGTACAACGTTCGGTCAGCGTTCGTTCATCGTTCGTTCATCGTATGGTAAATGTCACCGTTTAGGGTTTTATATATCGTATGGTTCATGGTATCGTTAAGCGTTTTATTTGTCGTATGGTACATGGTATAGTTTAGCGTTTAGCGTTTCGTTTATCGTATGGTATGTGATATCGTTTAGCGTTTCATCAATCGTATGGTATATCGTTTTGTTAAGCGTCTGATATATGTTAGGGTTTTATTTCAGAAAGTTATTTCAATTATTATTTTGAGTTAAAATAATTTAATATAAAAAGATGCGGGATAAAAAAAAAACAATTATTAGTTTGGATTGGATTAAATCTTCTACTAATATCATTATTTGACACTCAAATAAAATATATATTTATTTATTTATTTATTATGGAATATATATAAAACGAAGGGGAAACGTTTCCTCCCATATCATTTTGACATGAATAACATGAGACCAAATACCGCGATATAAGTCTCTTTCTTTCTCTCTCTCTCTCCTCCACCAAATATTTCTCTGATCCAAATATTTCCTTGACACAATAAATATATATAATGTTCTATAAATGAGGCTTTATATGAGATACATGTTTTATATCTAAATGTATTAAAAAAAAAGACAAGACATCCATGGTATTTGTTGCCCTTAATGTCAGAGTCTGATATAAACCGAAAATTGCCAGGGATATATAAAAATTCGTTGACGACATCTATGGAACCAGTGTCGCTTGTGATTCCTGTTGTCGGTGTTAAAACTATTATTTTGACAGTAAAAAGTGCTTAAGTCCATGTATGAGTAAAATACCGAATTAAAAAATAACTCTGCCTTTTTTATATTTCTTTATTTTAGAGGTAAGCTTCTGGCCAAGTTTCACCAACTTTAACGCAAATCATTTACCTTAAATAACCAATCAATTGTATTCTAAAAGTTGTTGATTTGTTCTTTGTACGAATACATGCAATATTTGTCACTGGACGTTATGCATGCAATCGATGATCAAATACAAATCTACAGTATTTATAAACATACTGCCATTGTATATATGAAATAGACTAAATAATTTAAATTTTAATTATTTTACACATATTTGAAGGATCGAAATAATCAGTTCTACAAGTGGTTGTTATTGAAAGACTTGAAATTTTACAAATATCACATGCCTCTATGGAATTTCTTATCGACGCACCAAACATTTTCCTTTCATCGTGCATAGTTCATTTTCCGATTCACTTAAGGTTTCTAACGATCTTCTCACTTGTTCATTACATTCTAAAATTAAAATCCTACACAAGTTGCCAAAACTTTTATTCTCAGGCTAGACTGCGTAAAAGATGAATATTGTTTTGATTGTGTACACACGGTGTTTTGAAGGCCGATATCCAGTTTCGCTGAAAAAGAATTAATTTGCGCCACAACTTAATTACGCCAATTCTTTTTTTGCATCATTTTATTTTTTAAAAACTGCAGCATTCATTTCCGCCAATAAAACAATCATTTAATTGCCCAAATGTTATAGACTTGTTTGCAAATGTTTGTTCTTAGTGCACTGATGAGTTCCTTTCCGGTATTTACAGGTACAAGTAGAAATACCGCAAAGGGCCTCCTAAATGCACTAAGAACAAAATATTGAACCAAGGACCTGATGGAATGATAGAATTGACACAAAAAACATGACATATAGAATGAGACTTTCTAAAAGTACATAATTTCAAATTTTATAATCATATCTTTAGTAATTATAAAGTTATTTAACAGTTGAAGTCAGTATTCTAATGTTACATGTACGTGTAAATAGGTTAATCGTTTCGAAGTAAATATGGCACAATTAAGTTCCATTTATTGGCGCAATTCATATTATAAGAAAAGAACAGATTGCCGCGATTCAAACCTTTTCAATATGATGGTAGTTGGCACAAATTACACCTAATCGTTCTGTCAACCTAGTAAATTCTTCGCCCGGGGATATGCATTTGACGTTAATCTTCCTTCAGTAACTTTACAATACCCAGTCGTGTCATTTCTGTATATTGTACATGTAGATAGCACGTGTGATAGATGTATATACACCAGAAATACCCATTCAAGTGAATTTTATCTTTTCGAAGAACTCCATATCAGGTAACATTAAATATACATAAACATAAAATTACATTAAAAAAAAATGGTAATAATAAGTTCAAATGTTGCTTTATTAAATCATTAAATGCACCTAAGTACGTATTTGTAAACTTATGTTATTACTTTATTTCATGTATCTTTTTTGCATTCTTCTTTTTGGTTTAAATTACCTTCTTTTTTGTTTGGATATCTTATTGACTTATTCGTAAATCGAAAAACGCACAAACCTAAATAGAATCATATGGCATTTAAATGATTTCTCTAACTCAAAACTAGTTATAGATGCTTCTTAATTTTATTTTTCTCGTTGGGTTCCTTGTCCATTAATTGACGTATACGCCATATTCTTTTTTACGGTATTTGTGAAAAGCCGCTCATCGATCAATTTCAAAAGAAATCTTATACTCGTAAGTCATGAACATTGAAGTTCAACTTGCTATCAATTGTTCGTATACGCACAAAGATAAAATAAATATAACACTTTTAAGCTGTTCTGGGAACAGTATATCTAATATATATGTTCCTGAGTTGTTTAAATCATGCAGTGAATTTTGAAAATATAGTTTTGCAAAACCGGTTATTTCTGTTTAATACTTTTCTGTCCCTTTTCTTAATAATTAGGACATGTGTCACTGGTTAATATAGAACTAGTCAACCATGAATAATCCCAAACAACAATTTTTTTATTGGTTTGTCCTGAGACTACTATAACACATATAGTAGTCTCAGGTTTGTCATACTAGTACTTGCTTATATTATCAATTACGTATTGTTTTCGGCTGAGACTACTACATGTATAACAGTAGTCTCAGTTTTCGGAAATATTGTAACAATATCCTTTAGAATTTCAAATTGCTTTAGTCATTTAATATATATATATATATATATATTTTGTTCATAATTAATAAATTAAGATTGATAATATAATTGCATCATTTTTTAAGCATTATTTATAAGACATTTTAATATTTATTTAACGTGCATACCGATTTGGTTGGCAAATAACTGTTTAAACACTTGACGCCATATTAATATTATATATGAACATTTCGGAAAAATTAGGCGGATATTTAAACATCGGCTCTCAGGAAGTTTTCTTGTAGGTTAAAAGAAGGGGGGAAATATACCTCCAAGTAGTTAAACTTTAAGATTGGTATTCTTTAAATTGTATAACTTTCATTTTCTTGCTTTCTCCTCAATTTTTAAATTATATGGAGAATCAAGTTTTAATGCCAGATCTTTTATTATTTGTTCTGTTAAATAAAGACATGTAGTACATGTATTCTATTTTCCGGGATAACTTTATTCACAATGATAAAGAAATTAGGGATGATTAAGAAATTGGCATGTTGTGTATACACCTTTCTATTGGTGAATACTATATATGTTGCCCACTAGATGTCCTTGTGTGCTTTCTGTTGTTTGATTGCTGTCTCGTTGTCGTTAAACCCACTATGATCTCCTACAGTTTCAGTTCCGTTTGATGTACGTTTAATTCGGTTTAAAACAAACCATATTTGATAGGGTTATTCAATATATATTTCCCTTAAGACTTTGCTCAGAGGAAAGTAATAGAATAGGTTTGTATATACATTTTAGTGCAAAGTTAACAATACAAGAAAAAGTTTCACTTTTCAATTTTTAACTCGCCACAATTTTAAACTATTAATTTTGAAGACGTGTTTCATCTAAACGAAGTCTAAATGGTCACCAACTTACCAGTTTATTGTTTCCCTATTTAGCACACACCTACATATAAACCACATTGTAAATACAATTTAATTGGTCGTAGTAAATTATATTGAGCACAAAACAAATCCATTTTTTTTTAAATGAAGAAAAATAATATTTTTTTTTCTTTGAAAGACGGAGTTAATACTTTAAATTACATTGTGCAAAAAAAATCCTTAAATCTTCCTAGGAATGAGAAACTCTTTTCTTCATAGAAATGTTTAAAATAGTTTACACTGGACATTAAACACCTTACAATCAATCAACTAAACTATATCCAAGGGATTTTCATTATGCATGTACATGTATATAAATGCCGGATACCATATACATATATTGAATAATCAATAAAATATAGTGCTTTCAAAAGGAAACATTATCATTAGGATATCAAAATAATTCAGTTTTTCTTTCAAAATGATTTGCAAACAGTCCTCTTTCCAGAGCATTTTTCTGTCTGTGCTATCGCTCTGTGTGGGATAATTATTTCAAACATAAAGTTTATAAATCGATCTCTGAAACACATTATATATATATAGAAGTCAAAGTAAACATTAAACTTATACATGGCGGAAAAGAAATATACGAAAACGATAGGTGCAATGTGCATGCAGCCTTGCAAATGATATTTAAAAAAGATATATTTAATTTATAAAACTTAGGACTTTAATTTAAGTACTGTTGATGGGATGTTGAAGTTTCCAGAACATAGAAAATACACAAGAAAGTCTATTAGTACTACACTAGTCTATCAAAATGTGCTTGGTGTCCATTTTACAATATATTGTTTAAGAGTTTAGTGTTTTCTTATTCATTCTGACATCTGTGTCCCTGGATCTGGACAAGAAATTGCGAAGACGTTATGCTTATCAGTTTACCTTTAAAAAGATTTTTCAACAGAATATTATATATATATAATTTTTTTTAATTTTTTTTCTTTGCGAAAACAAAATGGCCCTAAAGCTAAACGTCATCGTCAGATGTATAATGGAAGGCGATAAACATTTTAGAATATACACCACCTGTTGGATCTTTTTACCTGGACACAGATCTTGTTACGTAACAAGTACGAATGTAAAATTATCGATATGGTATATTCAGTCGAATATACACGGTATCTCAGGACTGGGGTATTTAAAATATTTTGATCTGATAATGTATGTAAATTTATTTGTGCTTTATGTTAAAAAAAAAGCATTTAACCATTTTATTTTCAAAACTTCTTTAAAATGAGTTGACTTTGAGCATATATTTTTTTTCAAAACCGGAGACAAATCACTAATTTCCAATTATAAACCAATCTCATTATTATCAGCAGTGGGCAAAGTATTTGAAAAAAAAAATGTATTTAAAAATGTATTTTATAACTTAATTAGTTATATTTCAAATATACAAAAAGCGTATTTGTTTCAAGTTCATATTCGCCTTTTGAGAATAATAATGCAGGAGTTCCACAAGGCTCTGTATTAGGTTCCCTACTATTCCTTATTCATGTATATGACATAGCTGGTAATTTGATAAGTCTAACTCGAGTGTGTGCTGATGAAACATCCCTTTCTTATTCAAGTAAAAGTCCTTACACAATAGAGGATGTCTTAAATAGCGATTTACGGTAGATCAAATTTCAGCATGGTCTAAGGATTGGTTTATTGATTTTAATCCTAACAAGACAATTACTATGCTATTCTCCTGTAATTCTTCTCCAGATGAAATAAAAATAGAACTTCAATATCAAGTAGTAGAAATGTCTCCTGTCATAAACACTTAGGTACTACTTTTGATTCCAATAGTAAATTCTATACAATATAGAAAACGTTTTAAAGTGTGCAAGCACTAGATTAAATTTAAAAAAAAATTGAAATATGTATTGACTAGGAATTATCTTATTCGCATAAACTTAACACAGTCACTTATAAGACCAATTATGTCATATGCACGTGAGTCATGGGATGGTTGTACTCAACAAGATTCCGACAATCTAGAACATGACGTTTAGTTGGAAGCAGGAATATTAGTAACTGGGTTGCCCGTGTTTGCTAGTCCGGAAGTTATATATTTTCAGTGGTACAGGCCGACATTTGGTAGTGAACAGAAGAAAATCCAAAAAGCTCAATATGTTCTATTCTTCACATAAAGTGGGACAACCTCTACGATTTAATGCCACTTTTATCAGTTATAGATAGAATATCAGAAAATCCTTTTTTCATCTACTACTATCGAATGAAATGTCCTAAACCCCGACATATGTACGTCCAGAAATATGAATATATTTATCTAACTTGACACAGACACAATTGCACGCTAAGTATTAGATACAATACAAAGGTAACAAAGAAACAGGCCGGTAACAAGCGTTGCCGGATAGTTTTTCTGCACGAGTAGTCAGGTCAAGGTCCGAGGCGATAGCCGAGGACCTTGACCTGACTACAAGTGCAGAAAAACTATACGGCAGTTTGTTTACGGCCTGTTTTTTGTTCCCTTTGTTTTGTATCTGACTTGTACGACGTTTCAAGAAAGAAGTAGTACATTTTGCATTTAGAAGAGGTAGCAAAATTAAACAGATTAGAGACTTAAATGACCATATACAAGTTAATGTAAGTTACAGTTTAAACAAACTTTTTTTTTTCACTTTCCTTCAGCCGAGAGTTTTTTTTTCTCAAGAAATTAAAAAATCTAATAATTTTATAAAAAAAGAACCATATCAAGTAAAAGATGAATGTCGTACACATTTGAGACTTTTTTAAATGCAACTTCGCAAGTAAGTAATGTAGGAAAAAGATTTAAGAGGTAAGCAAGCTAACATTTGATTTTTATTTGGGGAAAAACAGAAAGGGGGGGGGGGGGTTAAACATTTAAAATAACAGGCTTGATCCTTTTTTGTTGAAAAAATGCAGGATGTGCCATTCCATTCCCCATTCCCCCTTAAAAAAATCATAAAAATCGTCCGTTTGCTCCCAAATATATGAATTCAATATATATGATTTCAATAACAGTATAAATGTATAAAAAGAACGAAGTTCTTATTTCATTAGTGAATGAAATGTTATGAAAAAATAGATTTTGGCTTGTTATTAGATATATATAGGCATGTATTTTGGTTTTTATTTTTAATTTTCATGCTTGTAGGTCTCTAATAGTATTGATCAGGATTAAACACGTGTCACAATTATGATCCAATCGCAGCTTACCGTCCAAAATTGGTGACATAAGTTGAAAGATTTTCTTCAAGATTTGCTGCCTATTTGGACGTGTATTACACGGACACTTATTATTTATAGGATCAATCGTGCATTGGTGAGTTGATAGGGATTTTATCTTTTGATTAGATTTGATTTTTTTATGTATATATATTTACTGTCTTTTATTTTGAAATATAAACGTCGGTACCAGCATTTCTTTACTTTCAGCATTGTCCAGAATACTATTCATGCCCATATATTGAAAAAATACATTTACGGACCGACCATTTAGCTTCAAAAGGGGTATGTTTTTTTTTTCTGAGTAAGAAAATTAATTACCTTTTCAACGCTATCACCAAATATTTTTTTCGAAATTAGCATTTTAATATACTGTACTCGGAAAATCAGGAATCAGAACATTATTTTGTCATCTGCTTGACCACACTATATTTTTTCTCAGAAAATTGGGGATCAGAATATTTTTTTTGTGGAAAAAACATTAACCCCCCTTTTGAAGTTAAATGGTCAATTCCGTAGTGTACTGATATGAATAGTAATATACTGGAATTGTTTGAAAAAAATACAGTTATTTGATGCCAACGTAAATATTTTAAACAGACAGGAAATATGTCGGTGAAACAAAAAGTTCAAATCTAATCGAAATTTAAAGTGCCCATGAACTCACTGATCATGCACGAGTGATTCTATTCATAAAAAGTGTCCGTGTAACAACTAAAAAGTGTCCGTGTATCATCTATAAAGTGTCCGTGTAACACCCGTTAATGTACTGTTTTTCTATAGCTCTGCTGGGGGCAAAGTCGTACAATCTTTATTATTAAGGACAGTTGGTTGGATAAAAGTGATGGATTGCCACGCCTATATTAGACCTTTTCAATAACTCTCGACACCGACTAATGACAACTACAGTTTACAGGTAAAATGAAGGGGTCGTCTCAAAACTAAAAATCATTCATGAATAGTATTACTTTTACACCTTCGATTTATCGTTTTACACTATTTTGACGAAAGAACATATTTCTAACAAATATGAACTATATCTCTCTCTTTTGTATAGCATTCTTATTACATGTAGTTATACGACATTTTACGTTGAATTTATTAAACCTTTAAGTAAATAATTACTGCAATCAATTCACATAATCTGCCTTTTTTTCTTCTTAAATTTCATGATTATGTGAGTATTTAGATAAGCGATAAAATTGAGAATGGAAATGGGGAATGTGTCAAAGAGACAACAACCCGACCATAGAGCAGACAACAGCTGAAGGCCACCAATGGGTCTTCAATGCAGCGAGAAACTCCCGCACCCGGAGGCGTCCTTCAGCTGGCCCCTAAACAAATATGTATACTAGTTCAGTGATAATGGACGTCATACTAAACTCCAAATTATACACAAGAAACTAAAATTAAAAATAAACAAGACTAACAAAGGCCAGAGGCTCCTGACTTGGGACAGGCGCAAAAATGCGGCGGGGTTAAACTGTCAACACAGATTGTTCCACATGCCAATTGCGATTAATTCGCTTTTGTAATGCTATTTATGAGATTTGATGAAGGAACATTGTAACAGGACTACCGTCCGTCCCCTCGAGTTGTGTTTCTCAACCGATCTTCACGTCACTTGTTGTACACATTCAATTTTGGGAGGGGTAAAAGCCTATTTGTTTAAAGGTCAAAGGAAAAGGCCACATCGATAATTTAGTTACGAGAGACTACTCCGCTTTAAGATACCATGTTAAAATTGAGATGTTTCCTTAATGAACTGGAAACATTAACGGCACCATTTTTTTCTGCGCCACATGCGCATTTTTACAATTAATGTCTCTTCAGTAATGCGTATGGTATTTATATCCCAACAGAGCTTGTTGTCATTGCAGTGTCTTTTTGACAGCGCCGAACTGATTGACCGTTATAGGTTGTCCGTGTCCCGAAAGACGTGAACATACCTTTTCCCCTGTCGTAGATTCCTTTCCTTTCCTTTCCCTGTTCATGAAAAATGACCTTCGTGTGTCTTGCAAGAAGCGAGAAATGCTTACCCTTCCCCTTTTCAGGACATAGCTTTGGTTTTCTACTCTTTTCTATTTTTTCCATGCATAAAGGTTTTTAAATTTCATCTCTGACCATACATAGGGGAGATTTAAGATCCCAATTATACTAGTGAAACCCCGCCGCATGTTTTATGCGCCTGAAACAATTCATAAACAAGTTGGTCATTGCAATTGGTAAGTTTTTGTCACAATAGAATATTTAGTTTACAATTTGATAAGAAAGGCGTCGCTCTCATATTTATTTCCATTTTATTCGATCAAAGATAGTAACTTTGTTTCATTTTGGGGGGGGGGGAGATTGGGGTCTTTAACCAAAATGCAGACTATGCGGTAACTGAACGTCTGTTTTATATGTTGCATTGTGTGGTTTTTTTTCCTACTGCAGAAGTCATAAAATAGCAAGAGAACGAAAAAAAAAAAGCTTACGATTTGAATCTGAATCTGAATCAGAAGAGACACCAAGGGCCTTTAAAAATCTTGGTATCTATTTTGTTATGAGTACCATTGAGACATTGGAAGCCAAAATTAACAGACATTGTAGAAACATGTACCGCCCTAGTCAACAGATATAAAACATGATTGATTAATTAAACATCTACTACAAAAATACAGGTATTTTTTTTTTTCATTTTTCAACACGACGTCTAAAAGAAATGAAACATTGAAGTCCTTCCTTTTCTTCATAGTCAATTCACAGATAAATTTAGTTTTGATAAACAAATACCTAATAAACAAAATAAGGTACGGTACACAACAATTGCTTATATACACGTCATGTTGGATACCGGTCTCATTGGCAATCAAAATAATCATATGCGATCAATAATAATTTTTCAATTTTATTTTTGAGACGACCCCTCATATCTCACCTGTCGTAGTCGTTCTCAACTGTAGGTGTAGACAATTGTTGAAAAGGTCTATTAAAACTGATAGGACTCTCAATGTAAATGTAGTCATGCTTTTTTATTTTACACTCTATTCTGTCCTGCCTTTCTTAGTTATTAATTTTTCCTGAGTTGTTTTACATAAAGTCATCATGCCTTTTCTTTTTGGCAAGATGCCCATACTGCCTTTTTTTCTCTAAACTCCGGTCATGCCTTTTTTTCAATTTTCATACGTCAGACAAACTTCTGTGTGCATGTGACTTCATATTTCAAAAGGGATAAGAAATGTCTTAATTGATAAGTTCTACATTGCATTTAAAAATCCATTGAAAGAATATTGTATAATTAGAAATCATTGTCCGCTGTTGGAAGTCCAGTTTCGCCATTTTTGACAAGCACGATATTTCAGGGGTTTCGATTGTTAAGGTTCATCATAACAAATGGACAAATATGACCGTATTTTCACCTCAAAAACAACTCTGTGTACAGACTTACCTGTACAGTTTGGAAAGTTTTAAGGCCTGGTATCCACTAGATATATAAAAGTTAAAATTATTTTGCATATCAGAAAGATGAAATCTTGTTTGGATTATGATGGGCATTTTTTTTCGTTCCTGCAGAAGGTGTAAAAATTAACTAAGTTGGGGAAACAACTTTGAGATGCTCCCTCTCAGGTAACAACTGGTTTGTATTGTATTGATTGACCTTGATTGGCATGGACAATAGATATCTACACATCTATAGGTGAGTTAAAGGTAAGAATGGAGTGGACCGTATCAAATGCAACTCAGGTGTTTGTTTATTTTTATATCTTCTGCAGGAAGGAAAAAAAATGCCCATTAAAATCAAAAAACCATTTTATCTTTCTGATATGCAAAATAAATTTAACTTTTATATATCTAGTGGATGCCAGGCCTTAAAACTTTCCAAACTGTACAGGTAAGTCTGTACACAGAGTAGTTTTTGAGGTGAAAATACGGCCATATTTGTCCATTTGTTATGATGAACCTTAAACTCGTTAAATCAAATAACGAAAATATTCCATCTCAACATGAGAAAGAGTGGCTCATTAACCTCTATCAATGTTTATCGTTTATAAGATGTTGTACCTTCAATGCTATTTATAAACGCAGAGTAAAATTGTAAATGTTTGGTATACAAATTTTAAACTAATCAACTTAAAAAATATTCAGAAGACAATAGGAAATATCGAAGAATCATTATTTAATTATTATATTGTAACAAGTTTTCTTCACAAAGGCTTATAATGATAAATGAAATCAATGTTTTTGCTGTCAATATTACAATTTATGTATTGCTCTTTGGTGATGAGTCTTTGAGTTCTGACGAAAATTACAGTGTTTTTCTATCTGTACAAAAGTATATAAAAAGTACCAAGCGTTTTTCTCAACTTTGACAACCTTATTCTGTAACAGATCTTACTAGAACATGATCAATTTATGCTCTTAAGGATACGGTAATCGAATGATCTTTATGATTGACTATTGTATTCTGAAACGTTTCAATGGATTTAATTAAAAAAACAAAATTGATACTTACAATTATGTGTAGATTTATTCCGTTTTCCTATTAATCCGTAACTAGAAAAGCGACTTAATATGTATCACATCATAAACTATCAGTGTATAATTTACATTTAAACAAATTCACACACATGACTTGTCATGTACACTAACATATTTTATTTTACACAGCTCGGTGTGTTTGTATTTATTTCTTCTGAAAATAGGCGCACTTGATTAGTTATATTAAGTGGAACATATCCAATGATTCGATTCTTAAAATTTATATGTAATTTATTTTTATATCTTCATGCTAAAATAAAAATGGTTAAAGTCAAATATATGTAATGTTCATTCATGTGTATATTTATGTATGTATTGGAGAAGACGTTACTAAGTTGAAAAACTTGTGTCTAATCCATTTGTCATTTTGGAACAACAAAATACGTCCAAACTAAAGAATCATGATATGAATTTAAAGAAAAGAAGAAAACCAAACACATTTTTTTTATTAAAATTGAAAATCCAACTGATTAAAAGTCGTATTGACCTCTAAAATTCTATCACAGAAAACAATTACTTATAGTATCTCAAAATGTCAAAATACAGCCCGTTTTATAATCGCGCAGTGGACATAATTGTTATATTTCTATTCAGACATTCCACATTTTATCAACCGTTTCAGAACTATTTTTGAAGATAACGATTCCGTGGTTTCATTGCACATTTAACGCAAAATACATTTTTCAATTCTTTATTTACACCCAAACACAAATATGTGTTACATGAGGACAAATTACAAATCAAATGCAATAAATGACAGAATAGACAGGAAACTAGTAACTTATAAGTTATAACTAATAATAATAGGTCTTTCGCCAATTCATGAGGGCGTGCCAAATTGTCACGAATGTCTAATCAGGTTTTTCAGTTGTTCAAAGTTTGACGTGCGGTGATGTTTGAACAGTGTTGAGTGTATTTTACATTTGTCATTTC
Source organism: Mytilus californianus (assembly GCF_021869535.1). Taxonomy (NCBI): domain Eukaryota; kingdom Metazoa; phylum Mollusca; class Bivalvia; order Mytilida; family Mytilidae; genus Mytilus; species Mytilus californianus. The sequence goes on along the minus strand of NW_026262745.1, from coordinate 79,941,874 downwards.
GGAGCCTTTAATATCTTACTATGCTGTATGGATTTTGCTCATTGTTGAAGGCCGTACAGTGACCTTTGATTGGTCACTTCTACGTTGTTCAGTTTCTGGTTAAATTCTCTCATTAGACATTATCCCATCATAGATGATCAGATGTGTTATAAAAAAGAAAACTACATTATCGTATCTCGGATATATATCTATTAAATATAACAAAGAAAACTTTAGTAAGATTGAGTACAACAAAGGCTTTGCCTTATTAAATCCTTGATGCTGTCTCCTTCAGACTGTCAAACACCGTCTACCGTATTGTTAACGTGGTATTATATGTGATAAATTGCTGTAAATAATAGTAAACTGAGTATTTATTCACAGTACGCACTTCCTATTTTAGTTGTGGTGATAGAAATCTTAATGTCATTGATACACAGTTGAGAAATATGGTGCAATTATTCAAATGCAGATTTAAACCTTATTAATATAAAACCCAATCCCGCATGCAGCTGTGGAGAATAGTATTCACTATATTTTAAGTGCCCTTTTATCAACGAAGCAAGAGAAATATTGATTTCAAAATTAGAAAGATCTACTATATCCATTTTGCTTTTATTAGTGGCTGGTGACGGTGACCTTTCATTTCACCAAAACAAAGACATTTTTGAGTCTGTACAATCATATATCAGAAATACACTAAGATGTAGAACAATCAATCAAAATTCGGAATTCGTACTTCCCAACTCTTTACTCTGGTCCAGTTTTATATATTACTCAATATTATATTATACTTTTTTGTTTTTGAGACAAGGCCATGCATAATTTGTCAAAAGACAAGCACAATAACCCCAAAGCGAATTGCGAGAAGTGGTTTCGTATTTCGTTATAGAAAAAAATACTAATAGTTTATGTAAAATAACGACTCTCGTACGGTGTCGCGTTTATATCTTTTTAAAACATTGGTGCAATTTGATGCAAAAAATAATGACCATAAAATGTCAGGTTTGCGAGATCAGACAGTAACCTAACAACTAAACAATTGAAAATCTAGGGATCAATGTTTAACATTCGTCAGCCATGAGCAATTTTCATAAATAAAACATGATTTAGTAGAATACTTTGCGAGTAAAAAAAAGAGACTACCATAGATTTGTTATTAACCACAAATGCTTATCAGTATTCAGGAGTTACCCTTTTTGCATTACACCACATTACAACAGAAATTAGAAAATAGGGCCTGGAAGTATTTCTAAGACATTGTTGTTTTCCTGTTCTATGTAGCTTTCTTTCTGGCAAACACGGTGTTAGATTTTATAAATGCTGACAGGCACCGACCATTGAAAAACCATCGATCTGTTTAAAATGAGAAATGAAAATAATTGTTTGTTTTTTGTTTTTTTTTATGGCAAATAAGAAAAATGACCGTTCGATTCAAAAATTGTTTAAAATTATTTAGAAATAGATTTATGAAAATAATGTATTTTAATGCGAAAAGGCTAGACTTTAATTTGTGGTGTAGGGATGTGATTGGTTGGTTTTGTCTACAATTATTTCCCATGATTTCCGTAGTGAAAATCTGCAATAATTATTGTTTCATCATGTTGTTTGATTTTCACATTATAACAAAACTAAGAATATGACGGATGAATTTATAGTTAGCTGTTTTATGTCCAGTGGTTACTACTAGATGTATCATTAGGAGGACATTTACAATGTTATAAATATGAACAAGGTCAAGGTATCCTTTTTTATGCAAACATGTGTATCACGGTACAAGCGATGACCTATAGACCGTGTGTATCATATGTATATTTAGGGTGGGTTGCTCTGAATAAAGGAGGTATAGATACAGGAAAATAAAGAAAAACATTTTATAAAATTAGAATAGAGTATAACAGGCAAAATAAAGAACAGAGGAAAATGGTTTAAGAAAATTAAAGAATAGAGGGAAATGGTCTAGTTTTTTGCCGGACAATCGTTGATGATTGTTTAAAGTCAAGTGCATTTATAGGTAAAATAATACACAATCGTTTGTACATTGGTAGGGATTTAGGTTTGAGGTTGATAAGGCACATAAAGAGTAATTGTTTTTATTTGAAATTTCTCGAATATTTGTTTTTTTTCCGTCTGATTTGAAAATGAATTAAAAAAATCTATAATCTAAAAAAAATCGTTTAATACTCAGCAGACAGTAGTTTACTCGCACATTCACCAAGTCCGTATTTCTACGGCTAAAAAAAAATCATAATTGTATCTTTTAATTTGTTTAAATTTATTTCAGTGTTTATTTTTCAAACTTTTTATGTAAATAATGTTGGATCAACATCGAGTCAGATTAAATTATAATTTATTAAATTATTAATTAAAAACTAAAACATGCATCCAATCTAAATTTTACGCATATTATCACCTATATAAAAAGATTTAACAGAACACAATTCATGTTTTATATTAAAAAACGAAACTATGCACTCCAAGAAACGATGTACGCTTAACGATACGATATACGCTACACGAAACGATGTACGCTAAACGATACGGTATAAGCTAAATGAAACGATGTACGCAAAACCATACGATTAACGATACAAGGGCGCTTATGTTATCGTTAATGGTATGGTTTATGGTACATGGTTTCGTTCGTACATCGTTCGTTCAGCGTCCGTACAACGTTCGGTCAGCGTTTCGTTTGCATTCGTACACCGTTCGGGAAGCGTACGTACATCGTTCGGGCATCGTCCGTACATGGTTCGGGCATCGTTCGTATTGTTAACTTTTACGTTACACGGACTGTACCAGGTTTACAATTTGGTACGCCAGACGCGTTTACCTGCAAGAATCCTTCGCCTCTCTTTTATCTCAATGTTGACGACTATTGTGCTATTTCGTGGGGGTCAGTTTTTATTGGTGGAGGAAGCCGAATGCCCGTCGAGTACCACCGACCTTCGGTATGAGAACTGAAATCCTTGTCAATTGAGATTAGAGTCGAGCGCACCTGCCACATGCAGGATTCGAACTCACAATCTCAGTGTTTACAGGCTAGAGATACAGTAGTTAGACTATTTTGACCACTCGGTCAACGAGACCCCCTTAAATAGTTCATAGTTAAACATAATTTTTCACGACTTACACAAGTATTTTTTGTGAAAACAGTCCTTATTATCCGTGTTACTACCATATGTTAAAGAAAAGGAGTAAAAGACAACAAAGGGACAACAAAAAAACGGAAGTAAACGAAAAACAGACAATACCAAGACAAACACCAGTCTTCAAAACACTGCACAGAATATAGACTTAGCAAGAAGAACCACACCACAAATAGAGGATGTTTAAAAAGGTAGGCAGATCGTGATATACCAGTAACAACCTTTGTGTTGCTCATGGCAAGTAACCAATGTATTGCATATGCATGAAGTGTCGGAATGTTTCTACATACAAATAGTAAGGCCACAATTGGAGAAACTGAAGTTAACTATTTTATCGGAAAGTTTAATTCTCAACCGGCATTAAAATTTAACTTTAAGAATTTAATCCACATTTGAAGCAGACTAGATAGTGTATGTAATATACTTTTTTTGAAAGGGGCATTATCTGTCAAATCCATGTTCACCGATTGACTCAAATTCTCATATTTGATTTATAACATACTTAAACGTATATCCAAATTATCAAAAGTCTTAAAATGAACAATTTACAATGCATGGACTCGATTATATGTATCAGCATTTCGTAATTAACCATCGAGGTGACCTCCGAAGACTGTCGACGGTCATATAACCCGATGTTAAAATAAATATACATTTTTAGATTGAATAGATAGCGAACACGTGCAATTAGATTTTTCTAGAGCTGTTAATTTCATATTATAGGTTGAAAAATATGTTTATCATCATTTTTACCTTATTAGAATGAGTTTTTGTGGATCGAATCAGTCAACCAATGGTTTATCCTTGTTTCACTTTAAATGTTGACATTCTTTTCTTTTTAATATCTGAACACGCCTAGTTTATGCGTTATCTCTAGCTTAGGATTAAATTGAATACGGATTCTATGTGGTCGAATTATTCACTTGCCAGTGAATAATTCTTCAGTGTTGTTTCTTATCTTATTTTGACAAACTTGAACCAAACTGGCTGCTAAAATCATTAATGATTGACCAAAAAAAAATCATACTTTATTCTATTTTTATATCTCGTAGCTACTGCCCCTTTAAGTAAGATGGGATAGATGAGTTCAACATAGTCGTTTTACTATGAAAAATCTTAATTGAAAGATTTTAATGTAAAAGAACCGATATGAAATTCGAAAGAATTTAACATAAACTGTTTTAACTATCTTGGTCGTTTATATATTTTAATTTATATACCGAGATTTATTTCAATTTCGGTTAAATTAGAGCAATGTATTAAACCTACTGCGTGTAGAACTGATAGACATTTAACAGAAAATGAAAGTACAAACGGGATGTCTGCAGAGAAATCAATCATTGAAAACAACTCAGATATGTTACGTAAGATTGACGGCTGAAGATAACTCATTTAATCTTAAATGTTCAATTCATCACAGAAAAGAGTCTTGTATAAATACCACACAAATGGAAACGATCTCTCAGATTCCCGATTATCTCTAACCGCGATTGTTATAAATTACTAACAATTTCCGATCCAAAGGAAATCTTCAGTGAGTCTTTATTTCTCATAGAGTTCAGTGTTTTTTCAAGCGATAAGCTAGTATTTCAGCTTATTTATGACTTTTAACTCACACCATGACATCGCAGTCTTCATTATATTGAGTTTGCCAGTAATACTAAAAATTCAATTTTTCATTTATATTTTTTTTAATCTATTCTCTTGTTTTCATTTATAATAAATAAACAAACAGCAGTACTCATGATTATTGTTTATCTTGCTCTTGTCTTATGGAAATTGCCTTCGGGGATTGTACACTTCGTTAGTGTAGCTATTTAGAGTTCATCATAATCTTCAATGATTTATTGTTCATATATATCATTGTAAATTGCATGTAAAATCATGTAATATGTAATGTAGAAGGGAAAATACTGATTTTCCATTTTACGAGAAAGGGTGAGTATGTTTATACATTTTAGAGAGTATGGGCCTAGGCGTAAACTTAAGAAAGCATTACAACAAAACAAAACGCGAGTATATAACAACAAACGTTTATTTATAACCCTCGGAACACAGTTAATTTGAGAAATCAATTTGTGGAACTATCGCTGTGTACTTTTGTAGTTGTCGAAAAAATTGACTTACAGCTGAAATAATTCAATTCATTAAAGGGAATACTATTAGATGTATTTCGGAATGAACGGTATCGCGTGTCCGTCTAATTAAGGAGATCATTAAACAAGTTGCAATGGTTTTTACTATTACACGTTTTATTTTCCTTTCAAAACCAACATAATATGTGACCATAAGAACGGATAGCGCTGATCTTTGCTTCACGAGTCTGTTCCCTTTTTAGGTCTCAATTTGTGTCATATAACTAACAATAATGTAAATAAAACCCAAATAAAAGTATCACTTTTTACGTATGACACTTTGTGTGAAATTTACACGATCGTTATAGTAACAGGTACTGAAAGCCTTCTGTACTAAAGTGGCTCAAAATAAAAAATTAATTTGCTCCTTGCATATTGGTATCAATTTCTACACTTCCATGGGTACTTTGTCTTCTTTCTACTTATTATTACAAATGCAAACATATAATGGAAAGATAATGTGTTGACGATACTTACAACTTTCTATCTCCACTGTACAGTTCTGTATATCTAGAGGGTAATTATGTAAATCCATCATACATGCAAGAGTTGATGTGAACCTGTCAATATAGGAATTTTTATGCATTTAAATTACTGGCAGTTGACTGTTGTCTGACCAATTTAGTATTAGTTTTTTTGTTATGTGTATACTTGACATAAAATAGTGTCCCCCATGAAATATTGTCTCTGGGTCCCCCATGAATTATTGTCTCTGGACAAAATTTCACAGCAATTATGTCCGCAGATAATATTTTATAATTAAATACTGTCCAGGACAAAATTTCATTATGAAAGTGTGTGCTTCTCTTTGAACTATTGGCAAGTTCTTCGAGACAATATCTCACTGTGAAACACTGTCCCTGACAATATTTCACTGTGAATTTTTGTCTATGACAGTATTTCCTTGACAATATCAAAGTATGTCTTCCGTGATACTGCATGTGCAGTTTTTATATTCATAACTAAAAATAGTTGTATCAAAAGTATTTTATATATCAAACAAACACATATTTTGTCATAGGCTGATTTAAAATTTGCTACTCTTAATGATTAAAGTCAAATATGTTAAGTGTACGATATTATACTGTGTAAATTCAAGTAAAGTACTGACAATTAATTTTATTGCGTGAATCCCCTGAGGGGTTCACGCTTATATATTGGCGAGTTTTGGATGTGTCTATGGGCCACTCGATATCTCTCGGCCGGAAGTCGGAATAAAATTCTCGGAACGTCTCGAAAGTTTTCGATTATTTATACAGGTAGCTATCTACGTCTTTGATACGGTCCCTCTATGGCTAGGCTACCACGTGACATTACACCATCAAAGTAAATTGGAAAGTAAACAATAAGGCTAGGTTGCAGTCAATAAATCGTCTAAATATAAGAACCTTTTTGCATTTTCACAAAACATATGTGTTTTTAATAATGTGAATGTTTATAAGTGCTTTGATGTGAAAGTTTCTAAACAAGTATTATGACAACGCAATTATATTTGTTTTAAAACGACCCCTGTACACCGTGTGTATCTAGGTCAATTATAACGTGGTATAATTGTGCATTGTCATGATAACATGTAAACTAATTATGTCTGAAGATTTAACCACGTGTGTATTTTCATCATAGACTAAGCATAGGAGAGAACATTCTTGTTTAAATGTGTATATAAGATCAGAAAACAGAAAGATAATATTATTATCAAAAGTAATCAATTTAATTAATTCAATAGAAATCAAAGAAATATATACAAAATATATACTGCATAATTTATGTTTCTGTAGAAACTAAATATTAAATTGAAGTCAGAGTTGCAATTAAGAAATAAGTATTTATATGACAAGATACTCTGCTTTGGTATTTTTAAATATTCATTTGTAAATAAAACATGCATAATAATTAAATCTGAATAAATCCTTGCATCATACAAAAAAAAATGTTGATAAACAATAATAATTATATTTCTACGTTAATTATTTCCTACCGTTTTAGTAATGTTTTATAAGTAATTTTTATTTATTTTTTTGTATTGTAATATATCCATAAAACATATTTACATATTTGTACCATGGTACGGCTTGAAAATTGTATTCACTGTGTTGCCCAACTATCCTACACGTCTTGATTCATTCACATTATAGATCACATTTCAAACGCACACTATCGGTTTGCGTTCTCAAAAATTCCAATAATACTAATTTCACTCGTGAATGCGCATTTTCGTTTTTCTTATCTAAATTTAGGACACGTCTGTAAGAGATTGACATTTGACTTTCATGCACGGTCATCATTACTTACGGTATTCTGACCTCTAGCTGTTTCTATTTTGTTTCTTTTTTGAGTCACTGTCCTATAATAAACTTTGACCTTTTCGAAAAGCTGAGGATTGTCTACCCAAGGAATAGATTCCTTAACTTTGTAATTTATTTGGCCTTTTAATTTTTTTCATTCGAGTGTCACTGATACTTTTTTGTAGACTGGCGTCTGGCGAACATCATTTTAATTCTGGTATCTTTTTATATCTACATACCTTTTCATATAAATTGGTTATTTTGAGGGTATGTACAGGTATTCATAAAATTTCTGAATTAAGATATTCTTCGGCAAAACCAAGTTTCCCTGTAGAATATTTGAATTGATTTAAGTAAAATCAGGAAATCCTTAAATTTGAGATGTTTTATTAGACCAAAAAAAGTCTCTTTATAAGATGTCCCAATCAGTTGCATGCCACAGGTTTCATTGCACATGGAAATTGGACTTTAGATTTATCTATACAATTAACATCTACCATGAGTACAGACAGCTTCAATAACGAGTTGAGAACATGAAGGTCCATGCAGGAAGCAAAATATAAAGATGTGATAGATAAAATAAGTGCATGCAGAATTCCAGATTATAAAGCAAACTGAGTGCATTAATTTATATTGCGATTGGTTTATGCAATTTGCATAAGTCATCCGGTTTGTAGAAATTGGGATTTGCAAAAGGGTTATCATCGGGAAAATTATGTACATTCCCAAGTACTAAATAAAATAGTCTAGCTTTAAAATGTATATTCAAATAGTAGATGTTAATATACACTTTCAACTGACTTCTTCTAATCACAGTCAATTATTTCAATTCAAAAGCAAACACAAATTCAGCAACAATCTTTTGGTGACCCGGCAGTCAGCGGTCTTAGGTTCACGTATTGCTTTTCTTTTTTTTAAAGAAAGCAACTTGTTATACTTCACGTCAAAATGCCAGATTTTGATTGGTTGATAAGAGAATGATAATGTACTCTATCACATGGCTAAACGTCTTCGTCTCGGTTGACAATGTTTTCTCGTGGTAACAATCTGCTCTATCACCATGATCACCCTCTAAACTATGTATTATAATTATATAATAACATATGTGTGTTAATATCAATAACACTTTAATGATATTATTGTCCAAAATATAAATTTTTATAACCTCCCTTTCATGAGACAAAATTTCATGACAATACCTTCATAAAATATTGTCTCAATATACATAAAATATAACTTTAGATAACATCCCTAAAACGAGACCAAAATGAAATTACTATCTCTCTACGGAAAATTTTCTAATAAAGACATTTTGTCTTTCCCTGAACAATTTTTCATGGATAGGGACAAAATATAACGATACATAATAATGTCTTGGGGACAATATTTCTTAGAAAAATACTTAGCTTTATCTATCATTTAGTATGTATTCATGTGGTCATATTTATAAATTAACTGTTTAAAAAACATTGAATTGTTAGAAATACTAGTGATTTCTATTCCAGGGATAGATTACATTAGCTGTATTTGGCAAAACTGTTCGGAATTTTGGGTCCCCAATACTCTTCAACTTTGTACTTTATTTGGCCTTTTATTATTTTTTTATTCGAGGGTCAGTGATGAGTCTTTTGAAGACGAAACGCTCGCTTGGCGTACAAATTATAAGCCTGGTATCTTTGATGAGTTTTTTTTATGCCTATGCTAGAAACGGAAGGAAATGGTGTATCAATTCATCACACAACACGTCACTTCAAACACATGACGAAAAGATGTTAGTCATCGTTATTTTAAATGAATAAAGAACCAATGGTTGTTTTCATATGACAAAAAAAAAGCAGTGGTTTAAAGAAATGGTTCAGGTTTTCCAACTATCGTTGAGAACCCGCAATTATAAAATTACTAGTATGAAAGAAAGATATGTATCAAAATGTAGGAACCATTACGAGCGACCAGTTTAATAACAAACATAACTTCCGAGTGGACAACCTTAAAACAGAACTAAAACCTGAAACATTTTAAAGTTTTGAGTCAATTGACCATTACTGGGCTTTTAAAGTGCAATTCAATCGATAAACTAACTGTATGAAGGCGATGAAAAAGGAATGTACAATAAGAAGACACTGAAACACTGATAGTCATTATGAATAATACTATTATCAACATTATTTTACAGAAGATAATCGTGTAATTCGATTGTTTAAGATCCGATAGAATCAAATAAGAAATACACCTAAGGACTGAAGTCCGTTACCTATGCGTTGTAGAAATACTTAGATCGACCACTTTGGTTGGGTTGGTGAATTTAAATTTGAAACCCCGTGAATGGTTACTTTTAAGTTCAACTGTTCTTGGAGATAAACAAAAATATCTGCTTAATCTTCAGACCTTATCATGGTTACCAAGTATTCCCAGGATATCAGGACCAATCAAAATTAATTGTCTATTTTTAAGATGCATTTCCTTACCTAGATTTACCAATTTATTTATTGGTAACCTTATTGTTTAACATTCGATTTCATAAAACAGTTTTCAATAAACATCAAACAAAGCGTCCATCAATTAGTTATCAGGAATGTAGAAATCTTGAAACAGACACATAATAATAATACACAACAGTCACATGTAATAAATCTTCTTTGGATTAAGTTATTAAATCTGATCAGTTACTTTTAGTTACTGTTTTTTGTACAAAAATTTGATGTATTAGTAATTATTTCGAATAATCTTCTTACTTCTCTGAAACTGAGGTATATATGTTCTTTAATATTCAAACTGAAGGTCTTTTTACCAATAAGTCATTATTCAAACGTGACATTAGCACCATGTGTTACTATCGTCAAAACCGTTCAATTTCTCTCTTAGTTTGTGATGAATTCTCAATTAGTGTACCCTTTGTAGGTTATTGTTTTTTTCTTCAGACACAGTGGTATGGAACTTGATGTCATCAGCTTCAGTCAGTTCTTATAGTGGAAACAATCCCGTTCGAATCAATGATGCACAATACTCGTAGGACTTAACATGCAGCTTAATCAGATTGTTACTGTAATCAGTATGATGGCCTTGGGTCAATGTTCTTAACAGAACCTTTGAAAATTAATAGTGCCATATTTTGATCAACATCTTCCTTTTAAATATAAATCATTTTTCTTTATTTGATTATATTGAGATGTTGATTCCTTTAAGTCTAACAAAAGAATGAATTTCTTTTGAAAATTATTTGTCGTTCATTCAGTGACGGTGAATATCTATTAGTTTACAATTCAATCTTTGTTTACATCTGGTAAATTCATTTCAAAAGACAACAATTCTGGATAAATTAAGTTTACACAGCTGTTTTCCTTGTGGTTAAAGTCATCTGATATTGAGTCGTTCGTGCCTATCAGCATAAATATCCAAACACAAAATTACGGGCAAATAGAAGGATCTAGAATGAATGAATATATAATAAGGTCTACATACAACGAGTTGTATTGTGGAATATTATCGGTTTAAAGTATTTTCTCAAGACAGCAGTGTAAACTTGTATTGACAAAAATATACTACCTTTTTCGACTCTAGTCTGGTCTATCAATTGTTTGATTAAAATGCTTTTGTTCATATACGAATCTCTTTTTGGTGGAACAGCTATTATATTCGTGCAACCACTTTAACAAACATTTTCCAATTATTTTATTTAGATCATTATACATTAACAGATAGGTCAGATGTAGATAAGCTATAAATCGTGAAAGTGTCTACATTTAAGGTAACACGATACCGAATGGCATATCTCCCGATTTCTAAACTTTTTGGCATACTGGCACTTTGAATCGAGTTATATCAGAATATGAAATAAAAAAAATGGGGGTCACCATTTTTTTGTTGTTGTAATTTTTATAAGAAAACATCACTTTTGGCGACTAATTTACATAGATATATAGGGAAAATGCATTTTTTTTAACTTATTTTTTTTAGATTTTTCAATGGATGGCTGTGTTCTTATATACGAAGAAAGACTAAAAACTAACATAATATCCAGGATTGTATACTGAATCCATGCATGTATATGTCACCATCCTTGTTTTTTTAGATACATTGCTTCAAAGTTGACCGATACGCTTAGAATTTGACAAAAAACGTATGACGTTACTGAATACAGATTAACGTTATTTTTATTCAGAGGTATTGAAAAAAAAATATGTAACGGGATCTGAACGGTGTTTGTTATTTTATTTTCATTCCCCCTGTCGTAAATTTCCTAATAATTCAATATAACATTCGACCGAGTTAATTTTATTTCGTCCTAACTGGGTGCACGTTTAGCTTTTCAAAACTGAATCTTCAACTTACCCTTACAAACTACACAATGGTGATGTCACCGATGTATCCATGCATTTGATGGAAACTAGGATGGAAAGTTGTCTCATTGACAATCATACCACATCTCCTTATTTCAAAATGGATTGCGTTTTCTCCTGAAATTCAAGAAGTTTAAAGACTAACAAATACGTGCTAGGAGACTGAAATATGTTGCTGTTTTTTATAATCTGACATTTGTTGTGAACATGTGATGTTATAATTTGATTGATTTAATACTTGCCATACTAAATATACTTATTATATTTCCAATTCAAAAGACCAATGAATCTTTACTAAAACTACAAATTAGCAGTAAAACAATACTCGTCTATCTTACATTAGTCACGTGTTATCTAGATGTCTTTGGTTTTGTGTGTCGTTAATTCGCCAATTGCTGCTTTATTGTATATCCCACATTTCCATTTATGCACACAAAGAAATAACAACCCTTTTAATTTACATAAACACTTGTAGACTTGTCCTTATAACGCTTCGAATACTCTCGGGCTTTTCCCGACGCCTATGTGAGCAATATGCCACTCCCCCTAAAGGCTCTTTTGCTAATCGTCTGTGAGTCGTTTTGTCTCCCCACTTTGTGCAAAGGTGCGTTTCTTTATCATCTGTTCCTGTACATCACGTCGAACTCAAAACACCAAAAACACACACATCCCCGAAGACCAAAGTGCAAATTAATATGAATCTAAAATCAGCATGATTTTAAGATCTCGTTGTATTTTTGTCCCCAGCGCGATGCGTTGTGGGGGACAAAGAAATACTGGGTGTCCGTCCGTTTGTCCGTCCGGTCTTGTTAGCTCTCTCACGTGTACAAGTCTTGCCAGATTTTTATAAAACTTATATATTAAGTTTATATCAGCATTGACGCTGACAAGTTTGAAAATAAGTTTTTATTTTTATAAGAGTTACAAATGTATGCCCCTTGGAAATATTAATTATATGGAAAATTGCATTTGTAAAAGCTTTCACGTGTACAATTTTTGCCAGATCTTTAAATGATTTATATCATTTATATCAAAGGTTTATATCAGCATTGTCCTGGATAATTTCGATAGTCAGTGCCGATCAAATATTTTATTAAAAGATTTATGCCCCTATGAAATATTAATTATTTCGGACTTTGCATTGCATTTGCTCTCAAGCCTACATTTCTCTATTGACGATATTTATAAAAATAAATCAACGAACAAACAAATTTGTTTAAGTTATAATGACCATTGACAGATACAATATGTACAACGCGGGAAAAAAGGGGGAGCGATTGGAACTCTGTTCTTTCAATCAGTTTGTTTTTGCCGTTTGAATAAATAGGTTAATGAAAATATCTTTTATAACTTGTTTGCGTTCGAAGCGCTTTTCTGGATTTACCTCAATCGAAGCACCGATCATTCGTTTATTGTGGGGCCACATGTTCTTAATGAATCGTTTGATTGTAAATTTCGAGAAAATAATTTATTTCAGAATGGAATTGCTAGAAAAAAATGTAACGGGATCTGAATAGTTTAATTATATTTCGTCCAAACCGAGTACACATTTAGTGTTGAAATCCCATATGTTTAAGCCTTTATTAACTTTCTCCTTATTCCGATGTTGCTGTCCTGTGTAGACTGTGCTTATACGATTACAATGCTAGTAGTTTATTTTAAACAAGCTTCCGGAACCATATCGGACTTCTTCTGTACAGTCCAATAAATTTCAAATACAGTTTACACTTGAAACATAGGGAAAGTTGTTCGGCCAAATAGACAAGTTCAACTACCCTTCTTTTTTCATTCCATGCAAACACACCATTTTCTGTCTGAGTTTATACGTCTGCTTGTACGGTGGTTTTTCCCCCCGAAAAATTCTATCGGTACTCTTTTCCAAATAATTTTCCTTTTTCTATTTTGCTAACGACGTTTTTCGGTAACCATTTAAAAACGAATGGGCTTCTTAGCGGAATTTTGCATTAATTGTGGTACAATTCCCGTATTTTCACACATTATCATGCGTTTCTATAATTTCGATTTCTACTTTCAAAACAAAATTTCATCGGGGAACGGCGTGCATCATTAATAAGAATGTATTGCCAAAAAAAAACCAACCAAGAATAAAAAGCTCAGTCTGTTATGCAGAATGCGAGGAAGACGACGAAGCAACCTTTGTCAAATAACGTATTGCATCAAATCCCTCGACACTCTGCATCTATGCAAAGCTACTTTTAAAAATGTTTATAAAAAACAAAAGGTTAATTTATTATTTGAATTTCACATAAGTGTGATTTTTGTTCTTTCATTTGAATAGCATCTATGTAAAGTGTTTGTTTTGTGATTAAATATGATTCGTATAGAAAGCGACGCTTCAAGTACTGAATGAAGATATTTTTAATATAAAATCATATATATTTGAAAATTTGAAATAAATACACATTTATCTTTCAAATATTTTATACCAGACTGAGGCAAAATGTTTGTTTAATTCGTTCAAAGTTATTATAAAACTTCAGGTTTTACGTTTGCCGTCAATTTCATGGATGTCGACAACAGCAGGAACGACAACTCGTGGCGTAACGTCATTCGGTATCGTGTACAACCTTAAAAGACTAAGTGTTTTGCATCAATGCGTTACTAATCGATAATAATCATTATAAATTAAACGCATCAACTGAGAAAAAAAACATGCAATGTCTTGTAGACTTGATTTAATGTCCAGACCTTACCATCAATTTTTTTATTCTTCTTCACATAAGAGTACAGATTTTATGTCAGTCATGTTGGTATTGATTTTAGATGTTAAAATTTTTATTTAGTATTGATCACTAGAATTTTGAAATTTATTTTGATTCATTTGATTTTTGATGAAAATGATTGATTTCACTTTGACAAATTACTATCTATTATAACAAATTTTTAGCTACTTAGAACATGAATATAAATAACTAAGCCTTCAAAGTTCTAGTTCATAGAAAATAAACAAAAATGTTGCGTTATTAAATTTTTTTTGTATAAATATTGAGAATAATATCAAAAGGGTTTAAACAGATGAGCTAAATCTTAAGCCAACTTTGCATGTGGAACTTCATGTTTAGTTTTTATTGACATAAAAAAGTTAATAACTTAAAAATAATTCGGGTTTAAATTTACACTACTCATGTTAGAATGTACCCTTGAAGACTGACAGTCCACTAGTGATAGCAATATAAAATTAATGATAAGAATTTCAAAGGGAAACATTTGAATAATCTATTGAATCCACAGTTCGATCAATTTAATTTAAGAGTGGTCCTCTTTATAATTTGTATCGAATATGCAACCAAAAGGTTATAATAAATCCTGACCATTATTTAAAACCGATAAAACATTAGTTGAGGAATCATTAAATCAATTATAGAAGATCATTGTACTAACAGTTCTTGTCTACTCTTGATGTGTTCCTACCTCATTCCATAAACAACTGATCCATTATCATGTAATCGAATCATCTTATTTTTCTCAGTTATATCGTGCAGAAACGAGTTTTTATCATTTGCAAAAAATGTATCTGGCACCCAGATTTTCTCAGCAAATTCCCCAGTGAGTGTCATGCTTGATACATCGTAACTGTCAAAGGAAAGCCTGTCATCTAGCCAATACTGGTTCAAATGGATTGTTATAGTGTAATCCTAAAACATCAAAATATTACATTATATTTTTGTAAAGTAAAATAAATCATTTATTTTTTCTGTGTATAATATAGGATATCATAAGTTGTTCTTATAGCACTTGTAGAAAAATAGATGAGGAAATAAAGTAGCTTCCGCATGTCATGTTTCAAGTCTGCAAAGTACCTTGGTAGTATTGTCAGTTCATACATGAGATATAATGAACATACCAAAAACATATGCAACAATGTAAATCAGACCATTGAATTTCTTAAACATATTCCGAACCTCACTATAAATACAATGTAAGACCCCATTAAGGAAACTGCATGGAAATCATCTCTAGTTAGACCAACATTTGAGTATGCATGCACAGTCAGGAACCCTTCCAGCAGAACAATAAACACCGGATGGAAATGGTACACAGAAAAGCAGCAAGATACGTCGCTAGCAGATATTAAAACACCTTATCTGTCAGTGACCTGCTTACCCAACTTGAATGGAAAACCCTTGGAGTGTGTCTTTTTATGTTGTAATGTTACACTACTGTCTCAGGTTAAGGTGAAGGTTGGCGCCTGTTAAAACGTTTAAACCAGCTGCATTTTTATGCACCTGTCCTAAGTCAGGAGCCTGTTGTTCAGTGGTTGTCGTTTGTAGGTGTGGTTCATGGGTGTTTCTCGTTTCTCGTTTTATATAGATTAGATCGTTGGTTTTCCTGTTTGAATTGTTTTGGGGCCCTTTATAGCTTGCTGTTCGGTGTGAGCCAAAGCTCCGTGTTGAAGGCCGTACTTTGACCTATAATTGTTAACTTTTTATACATTGTGACTTGGAAGGAGAGTTGTCTCATTGGCACTCATACCACATCTTCTTATTTATATAGTATACAATTCTATAAAAAAAAAAAAGTGGCGTCATGAGTTTTTATCTATGATGTACGACCTATATAAAATAATATCTATTATGTACGACCTATATAAAATAATATCGTAATTATATTGATAAGGTGATGGTCATCATCAGTTTGAAATATTGCATGGTGTTTTCCCGTGTTTTTTTTTATAATCGATGCTTTTAATTTGAAGAAATGATCCAGCTGACTTTAGGTTCATTGTCGTGTTGAATTGGTATGTCCCTTTTGCACAACGTAAGGCCATCGTGAGGGCATCTTGTCACATTTGTCTTTATTTCGTGTGATCACCGGTGCCATCGGGCATTTTTCGACTCAAGAAGACAATATGAAACAGATGTTTCCCGATTGTCTTAGGAGGCAACACGATTACGTGAAGCCCTCCCAATAACATCGCGATAGGACCACGGTGTCGGTAAAGACAACCAAATTTGACATTCACATGTATAGCAGACATATAAAAGGCCAGCCTAAAAGCATCTTCTCAGACTGTCCTGAGCAACTCTACAGAACAGAAGCGTGTGTAACTCCCAAAGTTTCAATCACAATTCAGTTCCTGCAGAATGGCATACGTTGAGGAAGAAGACAACCGGGAAAAAGAAGGCAGCAGCATTACTTCTTTAGATGCATCTCAGAGAACATGATATGAAACAATTACAAATCCCAGGTATATAACCTTAGCCATATTTGGCACAATTTTTTGGAATTTTGGGTCATCAATGCTCTTCATCTTTGTTTGGCTTTCTTTGCTATTTTGACCTGAGCGTCACTGGTGAGCTGAGAAAAGATGGCAATTTCCACACTGATGTGGTGCTCTGGATGGCAAGAAAGTGGCGGTCACCTGTCCTTGGAATACTGGCTCTGTGTACAGAAACAATTAAGGATTTCTTATCCATTGTTCTCATGGCCCTGGTCGACGCAGACTACAATTTTCTCTGGATTGATGTCGGCTCTTATGGTTCCAGCAACGATTCCAGTATCTTCAATGGGTCAGAAAGGAAGGAAGGCCTGTAAAGTCCGAACAACACTCTGGTATTCAATCTCCCTGAAGAGAAGTGTCTACCCGGTAATAACGTGCCTGTCCAATACTACATAGTATTCAGGCAAACAGGTTCTGAGTTTTGCTGAGGACCATGAACAGAGGCCAGAGACATGCAGATAAATCATCACAACTTGTGAAATCCTTCAAAATCTCGTTAGACTGAAATCTCCAGCCACCCACAACAACCGGATGGACTAGGAAGACCATAACCAGAATGTCATCTCAGGGACATGGAGAAATGACAAAGCACTTCTGGATGTTTACCATTAGAGGGCAAGGCACACTGGAACTAAGGATGGGAGGCAAATTAGAAGATACATTGGTAAATATTTAACCTCAAAGGCAGGTTGCCATGGCAGTACAGGATGATCATGTAATTATTCACACACAGCAGTGACAGAAAAATCAATACATAGACAATGATATTGTGATGATGAACAAATTATTTTCACATATTGCATTGGAACTTAAAGCAAAATGTGTATGGAGTTATAAATTTTGCTTTTGAAATTTTAATTGAAAATAACTTTAATATCAAAATCAGAATAACTTGTAAAGTAAGGATAAAGGACCAAAAAATTAGGTAATTAAACTAAATTTCCGACAATCGACTGAAGATTTTATGCCATCGGGATGTCTCTTGATGACTTCGTGACCTAGTTCGAACGCATCGTACTCAAGACAAGACAAGACAATTTTATTCTTTAAAACCATTGTATACACATTGGTACAAAGAATGAAATAATAATACATAGTATACAAAATAAATTGTGCACATGACAAGATATGAATGTTACAATTACTATACAAGATCATTTAGTTATTATAATAGAAAAACAGATAGACAAAGGCTAACCAGGAAGACCTGCTAATGAATTTATAACCTTTATAAATTTACATATATTTTTTAACTTATTTCTATGTGTTGTTTGTAATAATTTACAAAATTTAATTACATTTACTCTGTTACAATAACAATTATCCAAAAACAGTTTTCTTGAGTCGTCTAGGGATCTACAATTCAGAAGAAAGTGAAATTCGTCACCTAATTCTTGACATTGACATAAATACTCTGAATACGACGTTGTTTAGCCATCATGTGGCCTTAGTGTGTCCTACGGGTAAATATCTTAATAAAAATTCACATCTTTGTATTGCCTTCGTGTGTCCTACGGGTAAATATCTTAATAAAAATTCACATCTTTGTGTTGCCTTCGTGTGTGGTTCGGATGCCATCTCGTGAACTTCTGTAAGCATGTTACTTGCTTCGGGTGATGATTGGCTGTTGACCAAGTTCGGTGCCATCTTCGCGCGAAATTCAAGTTTCCATATTCGTGTGTCCATCTGGTGTCAATTTCGGGACATTGTGACGCCTGCATTAATAATTACTGTCATAAATTAAAATTGTATGCAACATAAGCGGCTAAACTCCTTTTATCAGATTTAACACATTATCATCCAGACCTTGACCACTTGGTCAGTACGATAGGTGTCGACAGCAAAGCAGGTTATGCTAACTTTTCCCAAAATTTTGATGTCACAAACAGTTTTATACAGTAGTATTCCTAATACAGCTTTGAGTGCTCTCTGTTTATAAACAATGATACGTTTTTAACCGTTTTTCTACTCTTGTTGCTTTCATTTGCAAATCAATGTCTTATCCAATGAGTTATAGAAGGTAGTTCGATGTCTTTTATTAGATAGGGATTACACTAGTTATGATTGTTTCGACGCGATGTTTTAACTAACCAATCGATGATGAATATGCAATCAATCAATTGTTCGTGATTGAATAGGAATAATTTTCAATTGGAGACATGCCTTTAATTCTAGTTCAATACCAAAACATTTATATAAGGTAGGGTAATCTTTCAGAAACTGCTAAAGAGACTTTTTCACCATATAAAGTCAACCATTTTAAACATTTATAACAAAATGCAGTTCCCATGAGATGCAAGCAAATGACGAGACATAGTGATGCGGAGTGTTTTGATTGAGTGAATATTCCTGGTTTAAACATTATTCAGCAAGCACATTTTTTCTATTGTATTGTTTTTTAACAGTTGTCGGAATGCCACCACTGACTCAAATTATTGGACTAAGAAAGAAAATACGAATTAAAAATCTTTCAACGATATTTGATTATAATTTCCCACAAGATTGACTGAGGTGTGGAAATATGGTCACATTGACTTCTCCCGTTCCGGTAGTAAAACTCTTGCTTAAGTGGAGCGTCTGTTTGGCTGTGCAGGATGTATAGATAGTATCTATAAGATACCTGTGAAGAGAGTGCCATGCTCTGCATGTAAAAGAACCATTGCAACAACTCTTTGGTGGTCCGTAGGTGGCCTTCTTGAAAGCGCTCCTACAATATGCGTCTCTATATTTTTTTCTGCCGCCTTTCCAACATAAAATCATTTCCAATGTCAAATTTCCTGCCGTCATTCCGGATCGGTTAACCTTGCAGAACTTACTAATTTTATTATAAAAAAAGATGTGGTATGATACGAAATATAATACAGAACTGAAAGGAAAGTAATGGTAAAACATACATAGACAAGAATAGATCCGATACGAATGGTTGTTGAGAGACATTCTTTTTTTTTATTTCAAGACATACCTCCGACCTTTTGTTTGTTATTTTCATTGTGAAATAATAGGTCAGGGATAAAACCAAAACATCATTTTGTATGATTTCTAATCAACTTCTTTTCGCACATACCACATTGAATCCAAATATATCTTCAAAGCTCACAACTATCAACCACGTTCCTACATACCATATTGACATCAGAATCTTTAGCGTTAAATATTACAACAATGGACCACATAAGGCTCATTAATACATACCATATTGACTTCAGATATAACGTCAAATATTACAACAATGGACCACAAAAGGCCCATTAATACATACCATATTGACTTCAGATATGACGTCAAAGCTTACAACAATGGACCACATAAGGCCCATTAATACATACCATATTGACTTTAGATATAGCGTCAAATCTTAAAACAATGGACCACATAAGGCCCATTAATACAAACCATATTGACTTCAGATATAGCGTCAAAGCTTACAACAATGGACCACATAAGGCCCATTAATACATACCATGCATATTGACTTTAGATATAGCGTCAACTCTTACAACAATGGACCACATAAGGCTCATAAATACATACCATATTGATTTCAGATATAGCGTCAAAGCTTACAACAATGGACCACATAAGGCATATTAATACATACCATATTGACTTCAGATATAGCGTCAAAGCTTACAACAATAGACCACATAAGGCTCATTAATACATACCATATTGATTTCAGATATAGCGTCAACTCTTACAACAATGGACCACATAAGGCTCATTAAAACATACCATATTGATTTCAGATATAGCGTCAAAGCTTACAATAATGGACCACATAAGGCACATTAATACATACCATATTGACTTCAGATAAAGCGTCAAAGCTTACAACAATAGAACACATAAGCCCCATTAATACATACCATGTTGACTTCATATATGACGTCAAAGCTTACAACAATGGACCACATAAGGCCCATTAATACATATCATATTAACTTCAGATATAGCATCAAATCTTACAACAATGGACCACATAAGGCCCATTAATACATACCATATTGACTTCAGATATAGCATCAGATCTTACAACAATGGACCACATAAGGCTCATTAATACATACCATATTGACTTCAGATATAGCATCAAATCTTACAACAATGGACCACAAAAGGGCCATTAATACATACCATATTGACTTCAGATATAGCATCAAATCTTACAACAATGGACCACATAAGGCTCATTAATACATACCATATTGACTTCAGATATAGAGTCAAATCTTACAACAATGGACCACATAAGGCACATTAATACATACCATATTGACTTCAGGTATAGCGTCAAGGCTTACAACAATGGACCACATAAGGCCCATTAATACATACCATATTGACTTCAGATATGACGTCAAAGCTTACAACAATGGACCACATAAGGCCCATTAATACATACCATATTGACTTCAGATATAGCGTCAAGGCTTACAACAATGGACCACATAAGGCCCATTAATACATACCATGCATATTGACTTTAGATATAGCGTCAACTCTTACAACAATGGACCACATAAGGCTCATTAATACATACCATATTGATTTCAGATATAACGTCAAAGCTTACAACAATGGACCACATAAGGCATATTAATACATACCATATTGACTTCAGATATAGCGTCAAAGCTTACAACAATAGACCACATAAGGCTCATTAATACATACCATATTGATTTCAGATATAGCGTCAACTCTTACAACAATGGACCACATAAGGCTCATTAATACATACCATATTGATTTCAGATATAGCGTCAAAGCTTACAATAATGGACCACATAAGGCACATTAATACAAAACATATTGACTTCAGATATAGCGTCAAAGCTTACAACAATAGACCACATAAGCCCCATTAATACATACCATGTTGACTTCAGATATGACGTCAAAGCTTACAACAATGGACCACATAAGGCCCATTAATACATATCATATTAACTTCAGATATAGCATCAAATCTTACAACAATGGACCACATAAGGCCCATTAATACATACCATATTGACTTCAGATATAGCATCAGATCTTACAACAATGGACCACATAAGGCTCATTAATACATACCATATTGACTTCAGATATAGCATCAAATCTTACAACAATGGACCACAAAAGGGCCATTAATACATACCATATTGACTTCAGATATAGCATCAAATCTTACAACAATGGACCACATAAGGCTCATTAATACATACCATATTGACTTCAGATATAGAGTCAAATCTTACAACAATGGACCACATAAGGCACATTAATACATACCATATTGACTTCAGGTATAGCGTCAAGGCTTACAACAATGGACCACATAAGGCCCATTAATACATACCATGTTGACTTCAGATATAGCATCAAATCTTACAACAATGGACCACAAAAGGGCCATTGATACATACCATATTGACTTCAGATATAGCGTCAACTCTTACAACAATGGACCACATAAGGCTCATTAATACATACCATATTGACTTCAGATATAGCGTCAAAGCTTACAACAATGGACCACATAAGGCACATTGATACATACCATATTGACTTCAGATATAGCGTCAAAGCTTACAACAATGGACCACATAAGGCCCATTAATACATAACCATATTGACTTCAGATATAGCATCAAATCTTACAACAATGGACCACAAAAGGGCCATTAATACATACCATATTGACTTCAGATATAGCATCAAATCTTACAACAATGGACCACAAAAGGGCCATTAATACATATCATATTGACTTCAGATATAGCATCAAATCTTACAACAATGGACCACATAAGGCCCATTAATAAATACCACATTGACCTCAGATATAGCATCAAATCTTACAACAATGGACCACATAAGGCTCATTAATACATACCATATTGACTTCAGATATAGCATCAAATCTTACAACAATGGACCACATAAGGCTCATTAATACATACCATATTGACTTCAGATATAGCATCAAATCTTACAACAATGGACCACAAAAGGGCCATTTATACATACCATATTGACTTTAGATATAGCATCAAATCTTACAACAATGGACCACATAAGGCTCATTAATACATACCATATTGACTTCAGATATTGCATCAAAGCTTACAACAATGGACCACATAAGGCACATTAATACATACCATATTGACTTCAGATATATCGTCAAAGCTTACAACAATGGACCACATAAGGCCCATTAATACATACCATATTGACTTCAGATATAACATCAAATCTTACAACAATGGACCACAAAAGGGCCATTAATACATACCATATTGACTTCAGATATAGCGTCAACTTTTACAACAATGGACCACATAAGGCTCATTAATACATACCATATTGACTTCAGATATAGCGTCAAAGCTTAGAACAATGGACCACACAAGGCACATTAATACATACGATATTGACTTCAGATATAGCGTCAAAGCTTAAAATAATGGACCAAATAAGGCCCATTAATACATACCATATTGACTTCAGATATATCGTCAAAGCTTACAACAATGGACCACATAAGGCCCATTAATACATACCATATTGACTTCAGATATAACATCAAATCTTACAACAATGGACCACAAAAGGGCCATTAATACATACCATATTGACTTCAGATATAGCGTCAACTTTTACAACAATGGACCACATAAGGCTCATTAATACATACCATATTGACTTCAGATATAGCGTCAAAGCTTAGAACAATGGACCACACAAGGCACATTAATACATACCATATTGACTTCAGATATAGCGTCAAAGCTTAAAATAATGGACCAAATAAGGCCCATTAATACATACCATATTGACTTCAGATATGACGTCAAAGCTTACAACAATGGACCACATAAGGCCCATTAATACATACCATATTGACTTTAGATATAGCGTCAAATCTTACAACAATGGACCACATAAGGCCCATTAATACAAACCATATTGACTTCAGATATAGCGTCAAAGCTTACAACAATGGACCACATAAGGCCCATTAATACATACCATGCATATTGACTTTAGATATAGCGTCAACTCTTACAACAATGGACCACATAAGGCTCATAAATACATACCATATTGATTTCAGATATAGCGTCAAAGCTTACAACAATGGACCACATAAGGCATATTAATACATACCATATTGACTTCAGATATAGCGTCAAAGCTTACAACAATAGACCACATAAGGCTCATTAATACATACCATATTGATTTCAGATATAGCGTCAACTCTTACAACAATGGACCACATAAGGCTCATTAATACATAACATATTGATTTCAGATATAGCGTCAAAGCTTACAATAATGGACCACATAAGGCACATTAATACATACCATATTGACTTCAGATAAAGCGTCAAAGCTTACAACAATAGAACACATAAGCCCCATTAATACATACCATGTTGACTTCAGATATGACGTCAAAGCTTACAACAATGGACCACATAAGGCCCATTAATACATATCATATTAACTTCAGATATAGCATCAAATCTTACAACAATGGACCACATAAGGCCCATTAATACATACCATATTGACTTCAGATATAGCATCAGATCTTACAACAATGGACCACATAAGGCTCATTAATACATACCATATTGACTTCAGATATAGCATCAAATCTTACAACAATGGACCACAAAAGGGCCATTAATACATACCATATTGACTTCAGATATAGCATCAAATCTTACAACAATGGACCACATAAGGCTCATTAATACATACCATATTGACTTCAGATATAGAGTCAAATCTTACAACAATGGACCACATAAGGCACATAAATACATACCATATTGACTTCAGGTATAGCGTCGAGGCTTACAACAATGGACCACATAAGGCCCATTAATACATACCATATTGACTTCAGATATGACGTCAAAGCTTACAACAATGGACCACATAAGGCCCATTAATACATACCATATTGACTTCAGATATAGCGTCAAGGCTTACAACAATGGACCACATAAGGCCCATTAATACATACCATGCATATTGACTTTAGATATAGCGTCAACTCTTACAACAATGGACCACATAAGGCTCATTAATACATACCATATTGATTTCAGATATAACGTCAAAGCTTACAACAATGGACCACATAAGGCATATTAATACATACCATATTGACTTCAGATATAGCGTCAAAGCTTACAACAATAGACCACATAAGGCTCATTAATACATACCATATTGATTTCAGATATAGCGTCAACTCTTACAACAATGGACCACATAAGGCTCATTAATACATACCATATTGATTTCAGATATAGCGTCAAAGCTTACAATAATGGACCACATAAGGCACATTAATACATACCATATTGACTTCAGGTATAGCGTCAAGGCTTACAACAATGGACCACATAAGGCCCATTAATACATACCATGTTGACTTCAGATATAGCATCAAATCTTACAACAATGGACCACAAAAGGGCCATTGATACATACCATATTGACTTCAGATATAGCGTCAACTCTTACAACAATGGACCACATAAGGCTCATTAATACATACCATATTGACTTCAGATATAGCGTCAAAGCTTACAACAATGGACCACATAAGGCACATTGATACATACCATATTGACTTCAGATATAGCGTCAAAGCTTACAACAATGGACCACATAAGGCCCATTAATACATAACCATATTGACTTCAGATATAGCATCAAATCTTACAACAATGGACCACAAAAGGGCCATTAATACATACCATATTGACTTCAGATATAGCATCAAATCTTACAACAATGGACCACAAAAGGGCCATTAATACATATCATATTGACTTCAGATATAGCATCAAATCTTACAACAATGGACCACATAAGGCCCATTAATAAATACCACATTGACCTCAGATATAGCATCAAATCTTACAACAATGGACCACATAAGGCTCATTAATACATACCATATTGACTTCAGATATAGCATCAAATCTTACAACAATGGACCACATACGGCTCATTAATACATACCATATTGACTTCAGATATAGCATCAAATCTTACAACAATGGACCACAAAAGGGCCATTTATACATACCATATTGACTTCAGATATAGCATCAAATCTTACAACAATGGACCACATAAGGCTCATTAATACATACCATATTGACTTCAGATATTGCATCAAAGCTTACAACAATGGACCACATAAGGCACATTAATACATACCATATTGACTTCAGATATATCGTCAAAGCTTACAACAATGGACCACATAAGGCCCATTAATACATACCATATTGACTTCAGATATAACATCAAATCTTACAACAATGGACCACAAAAGGGCCATTAATACATACCATATTGACTTCAGATATAGCGTCAACTTTTACAACAATGGACCACATAAGGCTCATTAATACATACCATATTGACTTCAGATATAGCGTCAAAGCTTAGAACAATGGACCACACAAGGCACATTAATACATACCATATTGACTTCAGATATAGCGTCAAAGCTTAAAATAATGGACCAAATAAGGCCCATTAATACATACCATATTGACTTCAGATACAGCATCAAATCTTACAACAATGGACCACAAAAGGGCTATTAATACATACCATATTGACTTCAGATATAGCGTCAAAGCTTACAACAATGGACCACATAAGGCCCATTAATACATACCATATTGACTTCAGATATTGCGTCAAAGCTTACAACAATGGACCACATAAGGCACATTAATACATACCATATTGACTTCAGATATAACGTCAAGGCTTACAACAATGGACCACATAAGGCCCATTAATACAAACCATATTGACTTCAGATATAGCGTCAAATCTTACAACAATGGACCACAAAAGGCCCATTTAAACATACCATATTGACTTCAGATATAGCATCAAATCTTACAACAATGGACCACATAAGGCCCATTAATACATACCATATTGACTTCAGATATTGCGTCAAAGCTTACAACAATGGACCACATAAGGCCCATTAATACATACCATATTGACTTCAGATATAGCATCAAATCTTACAACAATGGACCACATAAGGCTCATTAATACATACCATATTGACTTCAGATATGACGTCAAAGCTTACAACAATGGACCACATAAGGCCCATTAATACATACCATATTGACTTCAGATATAGCATCAAATCTTACAACAATGGACCACATAAGGCTCATTAATACATACCATATTGACTTCAGATATAGAGTCAAATCTTACAACAATGGACCACATAAGGCACATTAATACATACCATATTGACTTCAGGTATAGCGTCAAAGCTTACAACAATGGACCACATAAGGCCCATTAATACATACCATGTTGACTTCAGATATAGCATCAAATCTTACAACAATGGACCACAAAAGGGCCATTGATACATACCATATTGACTTCAGATATAGCGTCAACTCTTACAACAATGGACCACATAAGGCTCATTAATACATACCATATTGACTTCAGATATAGCGTCAAAGCTTACAACAATGGACCACATAAGGCACATTGATACATACCATATTGACTTCAGATATAGCGTCAAAGCTTACAACAATGGACCACATAAGGCCCATTAATACATAACCATATTGACTTCAGATATAGCATCAAATCTTACAACAATGGACCACAAAAGGGCCATTAATACATACCATATTGACTTCAGATATAGCATCAAATCTTACAACAATGGACCACAAAAGGGCCATTAATACATATCATATTGACTTCAGATATAGCATCAAATCTTACAACAATGGACCACATAAGGTCCATTAATACATACCACATTGACCTCAGATATAGCATCAAATCTTACAACAATGGACCACATAAGGCTCATTAATACATACCATATTGACTTCAGATATAGCATCAAATCTTACAACAATGGACCACATAAGGCTCATTAATACATACCATATTGACTTCAGATATAGCATCAAATCTTACAACAATGGACCACAAAAGGGCCATTTATACATACCATATTGACTTCAGATATAGCATCAAATCTTACAACAATGGACCACATAAGGTTCATTAATACATACCATATTGACTTCAGATATTGCATCAAAGCTTACAACAATGGACCACATAAGGCACATTAATACATACCATATTGACTTCAGATATATCGTCAAAGCTTACAACAATGGACCACATAAGGCCCATTAATACATACCATATTGACTTCAGATATAACATCAAATCTTACAACAATGGACCACAAAAGGGCCATTAATACATACCATATTGACTTCAGATATAGCGTCAACTTTTACAACAATGGACCACATAAGGCTCATTAATACATACCATATTGACTTCAGATATAGCGTCAAAGCTTAGAACAATGGACCACACAAGGCACATTAATACATACCATATTGACTTCAGATATAGCGTCAAAGCTTAAAATAATGGACCAAATAAGGCCCATTAATACATACCATATTGACTTCAGATACAGCATCAAATCTTACAACAATGGACCACAAAAGGGCTATTAATACATACCATATTGACTTCAGATATAGCGTCAAAGCTTACAACAATGGACCACATAAGGCCCATTAATACATACCATATTGACTTCAGATATTGCGTCAAAGCTTACAACAATGGACCACATAAGGCACATTAATACATACCATATTGACTTCAGATATAACGTCAAGGCTTACAACAATGGACCACATAAGGCCCATTAATACAAACCATATTGACTTCAGATATAGCGTCAAATCTTACAACAATGGACCACAAAAGGCCCATTTAAACATACCATATTGACTTCAGATATAGCATCAAATCTTACAACAATGGACCACATAAGGCCCATTAATACATACCATATTGACTTCAGATATTGCGTCAAAGCTTACAACAATGGACCACATAAGGCCCATTAATACATACCATATTGACTTCAGATATAGCATCAAATCTTACAACAATGGACCACATAAGGCTCATTAATACATACCATATTGACTTCAGATATGACGTCAAAGCTTACAACAATGGACCACATAACGCCCATTAATACATACCATATTGACTTCAGATATAGCATCAAATCTTACAACAATGGACCACATAAGGCTCATTAATACATACCATATTGACTTCAGATATAGCATCAAATCTTACAACAATGGACCACAAAAGGGCCATTTATACATACCATATTGACTTCAGATATAGCATCAAATCTTACAACAATGGACAACATAAGGCCCATTAATACATACCATATTGACTTCAGATATTGCGTCAAAGCTTACAACAATGGACCACATAAGGCACATTAATACATACCATATTGACTTCAGATATATCGTCAAAGCTTACAACAATGGACCACATAAGGCCCATTAATACATACCATATTGACTTCAGATATAGCATCAAATCTTACAACAATGGACCACAAAAGGGCCATTAATACATACCATATTGACTTCAGATATAGCGTCAACTTTTACAACAATGGACCACATAAGGCTCATTAATACATACCATATTGACTTCAGATATAGCGTCAAATCTTACAACAATGGACCACATAAGGCACATTCATACATACCATATTGACTTCAGATATGGCGTCAAAGCTTACAACAATTAACTCGATACCAATGTCCAGTCTTTCGCCTACAAAATACACAAACAAGTGTAAATATGTTATTATTTCAGAAGTTACGCGATCCTCCACTATTCCATTAAAAGCCACAAATATAATAAGCAATTTTATCCGTAAAGGAAAAGATATAAAAAACTTCTCCTGGATTTATTCAACACCAATATCATGTTCAAAAAGCCTTTACAGAAAATAGCTTTTTTAATGATTGTAATATCTAAATTACTAAGTAATTCGCTATTATCCTTTTTTGGTCACACGATGATGGTTCTAATTATGGACTTGCGATCCCATTTTAGGAAATTCAATGAAAAACGTATGTCTCATCCAGATTTTAGGGGAATAATGTGCAACGGTACTTAGTAGCAGAATACTTAGGCTGTATAATGCTTTGAACTCTGGGAAAAGAAACGTATCATACAAACAAGGATAAGTATGATTACATTACTTGTACGCGTTAAATCATACTAGTCTATTGAAGTTGTTGAAAGCCTTACATTTCATTCAAAAACACAATTGAAAGTTCATTAGTTTAATATAATTATGTTGGCTGCTTGTTCTCAAAGTGATAAATTACGGTTAACGGTTCCAAGTATTTGAGGATACAATGCACAGAGGACATAATATATTATATTCTTCAATTTAAAAGATTTCATGGGTTTTATCACTGCAAATTCATAACAAACCAATATGTATATGTTCATGTAAGTACCGAGGTTCTGAACTACTGGTTAAAAAGTGTTCCACGTGAAATTAGGCTTGATACAAATTTATCGAACAAAAGACCAATAAAAAAAAAAACTCTTACTAGATGACTCGAGAGGAATCTGAAAAAAAATGAAAAAACAACAACAACTACACAAGCTGTAATCAGGTAACGAATTTTAATGATACTTCTGCTCTGTTTCATCAAAAAGAATGGTCGACGTAGATACAAGTATCTTGTCTAAGGGAGGGATAAATCGTACATATTATAAATCACTCTGATTCTAACAAAAAATTCTCTAAAACTGACATTATCAAGATGCTTGATTTCTTCATTGACAACATATTTGTTACGTTTGTGGGACGTGTTTTCCACCAACAATTGGCATTCCCATGAGAACCAACTGTGCCCCTTTCCTTGCCAACTTGTTCCTTTATTTATATGAGGCTGACGTCATACAGGAACTTTTTAGGAGAAAAGAAAAAGTTAGCAGTATCCTTTAACGTCACTTTCTGATATATAGATGATGTTCTCTCACTAAATAATTCAAATTTGGTGACTTGATAGAGGGTTGCTACTCACAAAGAAGCTACTAAACTAAGAGTTCCAAGTGTTGAAGTTGAAATCATTTCTTCGTAAATTTTACGGACGCCATCACGAGTTGGTTGACCGTTATGGAATATCTGTTTCACAGATGACGACGGATATGTTCCAATAGTCGTGATTACAATCCCGCCCCCTCCCCCCCCCCTTTTTCCCGAATGTGACTTACCGAATTAGACTTATAACCGGGTATGTACTGATATGAGCAACACGACCGGTGCCAAATGTGAAGCAGGATCTGCTTCCCTTCTGGACCACCTGAGATCACCCCATGTTTTTTGTTGAGGATAGTGTTACTCAGTCTTTAGTTTTCTATGTTGTGTTTTGTGTACTGTTGTTTGTCTGTTTGTCTGTTTGTCTTTATTCTTTTTAGCCATGGCGTTGTCAGTTGTTTTCGACTTTTTGAATTTGAATGTCCCTTTTGTATCTTTCGCTTCTTTTTAAACGTGTTATAGTTGTTTGCGTTTTTTCTTAGGGTGCGTGATTTATTGTTTGTCCATACAGCTGTCTCGTTCATTTTGATTTGTTTCAGTTTTAAGTTACAGCAATTTATTTTTTATTTCATTTTCTTGAGTTTAACAAAAATCCGTGTCTGTTTTATTCAATACATCACGGAACGCACTATTCATTATATAATTATGCTTTTTCAATTCATCGTGGAATACACCACATTTCTGATATCTCATACTTTCAAAATGCTCTAAACGAGCAGAAAAGGGACTAAAAGCGGACTAATATCTGATACTACTAGCCTTCCGTCATCTTCATTGGTTGAATATAGTCGGGATAAATATTTTTTCTTGGGTAAAAATATTTTTACTTAGTTTCACAAAAACTTTCTAAAATCTGCTATGGTACTGAATTTATTTTTCCTTCCCTTTCTGTGTAACTTTTACTGACAAACGTTGAAAATACTTTCCCTTACATAATTCAATATTTGATTACGTAACATTAATTCACTCATAAACTTGTGGATGCACTTTGTAAATTCATTTTATAGTGAAATTAGTTTTTGATTTATTGACGTTCACTTTGACAGAAAATCAGTTCCTAATCACATGCATGATTTAGTGCATGCATAATATAATACTTCGTATTTATTTACAGTTTAAAATGACTCGTTTGTTTGAAGGCTTATTGAGTTAAAACAGACTGTTTCTGATCCAATATGGTATATGTACGCACGGTGTCAGGAATTTCACAAGGGATAATCTGAAATAGATTTTCTGTAAAACGGATATGTAGAATGCAATAAAACATATATATTACGGATTTAAAGTGATTTTACGTTCAACGAATATGATATTTTTATCGAGTAATCACAAAAAGCGACACCAATCCTCTGAAGAAGAATTTACGGTTTATAACGATAGACAACTGTCTATGCAATATGTCAAACTCCAATTCAACTAAAATCTGGATAAGTTTTTAAAATCAATCAAGACTACCGAACACATAATTCTTTGAAGGGCAAATAAACATGTAGCGAGGTTGATTAACCACATGCTAATTAACATTTAGCGAGGTTTTGAATAACCACAGACACATCAACATGAAGCGAGATTTTGGCTATAACCACAGGGTCATACCCATGTGACGAGACTTTGAATAACCACAGGGTCATACACATGTAGCGATGCTTTGAATATAACGGGCTCATTAACGTGTTGTGAGATGAGGTTTTGACTAACCACGGGCACATTAACATGTAGAGAAGTTTTGACTATGACCTCAGGCACATTAACATGTAGCGAGATTTTGACTATAAAACAGGCACATAATCATATAGCGAGTTTCTGAATATAACAACAGGCACATAAACTATAGCGAGGTTTTGACTATAACCACCGGCACATCAACATGTAGAGAGGTTTTTAATAAGCACAGGCTCATTAACGTATTGTGAGATGAGGTTTTTACTAACCACAGATTCATTAACAAGTAGCGATGATTTGACTAATCAGACTCATTACCATGCAACTTGGTTTTGACTGACCACAGGTTCATTAACATGTAGCGAGGTTGATTGACCACAGACTCATAAACATGCAACATTGTCTTTAAGCTGTCCTGATTAAAATTAATGTAGAAATCTTCACTCGAACCTACAAAAAGGTTACCTTTCTAGTGAATGTTCGCAAGATGTGAACATTTAGTTTATGATTGTACCATAAGCCTTGTAATACTCCTCCTAAATATGTATTTACCTCCATTAGATTTCAAAGTATATCCAGCAACAAGTGTTATCATAAAAAAAACATGACAAAACCGGGAATAAGGTCAAATTGATAATAAACATATGGAGTTTATGACAAGGCTAACGGGTGTTTAGAAAGTTGAGACATTGTAGCGATCAGCCAATTCGTGATGGCAACGGTAGAGCTTATCGGTCCTTTTATCTAGAGTTGAATCGTCCATCAATGTCAATTTCTTGAGAAAAAAAAGATATGAATTAAATATCCGTGTCCCTACACTATTCTTTATTCCAAGTACACTCAGCATAATATATGAGATATCAGCACTCACTGATAAAAGGTTTTTTGTAATGAAGAAAATGAACAATATATCTAATACAGATATTTATGAATTTTACTAGATATTTTCTTCCTCTTATTTTCAAATGGCTTTATGTAGTTTCTGCTTCATTTAAATACTTTCGTTCGTTGTTTTGTAGATTAGGCCGTTAGTTTTCTCGTTTGATTTGTTCATTGTTTTGCACATAAATCATGCCGTTAGTTTTCTCGTTTGATTCGTTCATTGTTTTGTACATAAATCAGGCCGTTAGTTTTCTCGTTTGATTCGTTCATAGTTTTGTACATAAATCAGGCCGTTAGTGTTCTCGTTTGATTCGTTCATTGTTTTGTTCATCAACAAGACCCTTAGTTTTCTCGTTTGAATTGTTTTACATTTGTCATTTCGGGGCCTTTAATAGCTGACTATGCTGTTTGGATTTTGCTCATTTTTGAAGGTCGTACGGTGACCTTTAGTTGTTATCTTCTATGTCATTTGGTCTCATTGGCAATCATACCACATCTTGTTTTTATAGAAAAAATGGAAAAACAAGTAAGGAGGGAACACAAAAAGTACCAAGTGAAATACCAACTGCCTGAAAGAAATCAGCTTACTAAGCAAATTTGTTATTTGAATCATAAAGTTTCCAAACAAAAGAGGATGTCATCGGTCATTTACCCATTTACGAATGCAGGAAAACAATAGAAGAAAAACGTTAGGCGAGAATATGTAGTCGATCTTTCATCAAATTGGTAAAAGTGCAGTGCGGTCGCAAGTTTTAATAATGTTGCGAGATTAATAGTGATTGTTATTAAAGACATGCAGGTATATTTATTTGTAAAATTTTAGAATCCACATGACTAAGATTGCTGGTGTGATATACTTCTTCACACAATATTTGGAGATTTCTTAGTAAGAGATATTCTAAAAATCTTTGAAAAAGTTTATTGCTGCATTCAGGTGAAGGATCCAGAAATTGTCCGTTTGGACGTTAAACTGTTATTGTTTTTACTGAAGGGTTTAAAGTATTATAAAATAGTATCCAAGAAGTAATAGTTTGTTATTATTTTTCAGCTTGTTGGAAGACTTTTCTTGTCGTTGGACACATATGTCCTTACTGCGGTCTAACGACTCTGGACATGTATGTCCTATATAGCTTAGCGCAGTCAAAGGATAAACTTCATGTATTCTTCCACTATAAAGACGATGTCCTCTCACTGAATACGGCCTTCAACAATGATAAAAACGAATAATGTATAGCCATAAATGAACCTGGAATGAAAACTGTGAAACAAGTCGAAAGAAAAAAAACTTATAGCATGATTTACACTGCAACAGTGAACGAAAAAAAATATTTCAGAAAGCAACGAGCTTCAACCATTGGATTGTAGGTTTACTGCCTCGGACAGGCATATTAAGAATGAGGTGGAGTTTAACATATTTGTGATCCTTTGTCACACCCTTAACCTGGCACAATGGTGTTAAAAACGGCATAAGAAAAAAAAAACATATCAGTTTGAAAGGACATGACTCATCAGATCGGTACAAACATAAATACAATGTATTTTTTATATTTGCATAAACATATTTCAAATCTAAAAGGCAATCGTTACTCATTATGTAATTTACGACACATGGTTCATAAAGTAAATGATGTTTATGTCCACGTAAAACTGATTTAACTCCAGCTCATTTTGGACCTGTGTAAAGTCAGGGTATCTGGACCACGTGTTATTTGTTGTCGTTCGTCAGTGTTTGTAAGTCTATTTCTCGAAGGAGTCGGTTGTTGGCGTTTGTTGCGGTATGTTGAACTGTCCAATATTTAAGGGTATTCATGTCATCTTTTTAATGCAGAATTATACTTTAAACATGTTAAAACATAAGAAAACAAAAACAAAATGATCTGAACTCTAATATGTCATTTGAATTGTATATACGAAAAGGAAAGCGTTTGATGTCATGAATGCCGAGTAAATAAGCATTTGTATTGTTTAAGGTAGATCGGGTGTCTTCAGACTTTTTGGATTCACGGTAAAATAGAAGAACACAATCAGTCTGGTTCTTTAATAAAATATGCACATTTTTAGAGAGAATTGTAATTAATTTGAAAGACCTTTCATCTAAATGAAGAACATTGTGTGTTTTCATATTATTTCAACCTTTAATTTTTAAACAAACAAAAATATAATATATTTTGTATGATTCAATTTTTTTTGTACTCTGTCATATAAGGGAATATAACTCAATTAACCTTACTTCCTTCTCAGGTGCTCCGGAAGGGTTAGCAGATCATGCATCACATGTGGTACCCGTCGTCGTGCTCATGAAAGTACAAATCCGTCGATAAGTCTAATTCAGTAGGTCACATTTGGGGAAAGAGGATGGGATTGTGGTTACGACAATTGGAACATATAAACTTGAATGTTTGTTGATGAGAATGAAGATGTTTGATTTTATATTGTTTTGTTATAACACACAACGAAGATACGCAAAATCTGTGTGACTATTGATAAGAATATAGTCAATTTTTTTCTAAAAAATGATTTAGACTTAACTGACCAGTGTATAGCAATTTGACCACCGAAATCAATTTGATGTGATTCTTATTAAATTACTGAACGATGCAGCGAATCAAACAGGTTTACGAAGCGTGTAACTAATTAATGAAAAACATATAAATCACTTTTTTATCGACAGATACGACGAAAACTGGACGCAGATTTAATAATAATGAATGACAGATCACCAGTTAAAATATTTTGCTATAAATATTGAAAACAATGGTCTTACATTGAGATTGAATTCGGCTTTTGGTAGGTATTTTAGCTTCGGTTTTGTTATACTTGTAATTTTTAGTAAATTGGCTTTCTAAGCATAAACAATAGATAAACTGCAAAAACATTACGATAAGAGAGAAACTGGGGATTTTTGCCAAGATTTTCAGCTTTTGTTTAGCGACTCTGATTAGGCAATATTGAAGTAACAGTTCTGATAATACATATCTAGGCCACTGGATGACTGTTCACACAATGATAAGTAACACTGACCAATTCAATCTTTAAAGTGATAATCAAATTTAGATATATATAAATATCAATCAACATACCTCCAAAATTAGGCCTTAAACGGATGTCGTAGCTTTTCAATAAATTATCAAGAGTGGTTGATGTGTTGCGAAGCGGAGTAAGACATCCACTGAAATATAAAGAAATTGAGATTGATTAAGATGATATCCTGCTGTATGTTTTCTTCTTATTTTTAACGAGACAACGTAAATGTGGAATTTCATCACATATTGAGACCATATATATATTTGACTTCAAAAGTACTGACTATGATTCGTTTTATTTCATGTTCAAAGACATGAAGTTTTAATTGGTATGCTCTCTGGTGGATAGTTGTCTCATTGGCAATTATGCACCATCGATCTTCTAATTTTCAAATGGGTTTCATCTAGCTTGAACATATGATCCTGATTCCCATCCATACGACACAGGTTTCTATAAAAAAAAAACGTCACTCGCAACCAAAATTTGTAAAAATATTCAATTAATAAAATGTTTTGACAGCAAAGAAACGTAAATGACATAAACAAACTGTCAAAACCATTTAGCATTAAAAAGTTGGAACCTTAACTTAAATAAATTATATAATTCATGAACTGGAAATTTATATGACAACAATTTCATAACTTTTATAATGTCTGTAATAAAGCACTGTCTACAGAACGGATGGTTACTGCGGGGACGGATAGGTCACAAGCAACATTACAAGCATTACATTTCATTCTTCTAACGTCCTTCTGTGATAGATCTTCAAGTAAGATAGTGCATTATTTATTTGCATGTGAAGTATGATAAAAAAAAACCGAAAAGTTAAACGGGCATTAGGTACGAGATATAAAAAAAATAAAATGAGATTTTTTTTTTGTTAAATCATTAATGAAAGTGAAATAGTGAAATAATAATTCGCTTTTAGAAGACAGTTTGGTTCAATATTGTCAAAAAAAAGCTACGAAACATCGCTGATGAATTATTCACAAGTGAATAACTCGACCTCATTGAATCTGTATTCATGTGACCTTCCATTTAACCCTTTAGCTAGAGATGGGTTACGCATGACTTAGGCGTATTCAGTAATTAAAAAGGAAAAGAATGTCAACATTGAAAGTGAAAAAAAGGTAAACAATTTGATTGACTGATTCGATCCACAAAAACTTCTCCTTACAAAGGTAAAAACGATGATGAACATATATTTTTAACCTATAATATGAAATCAAACAGATCTAGAAAAATCCAATTGCACGAGTTCGCTATCTATTTATATCTATATTTATGTTTATATCGGTTCTATGACCGTCGATAGTCTTCGGAGGTCACCTCGATGGTTAATTAGATGGCTTCTATACTAGAATACACACAAAATGCTGATACATATTATCGAGCCCATGCATTGTAAATTGTTTATTTTAGACTTTTTATAAATTGGATATATACGTTTTAGTATGTAATAAATAAAATATGAGAATTTGAGTCAAATCGGTGATAATGAATTTGACAGCTAATGCCCCTTTAAGTAAAAGGATAATGAAGAGAGGGTAAAGCAAAGCAAATATTAAAGCTACAGTAAATGAACAATTATGAATTATGAGTATGCACGATAAAACTTCTTAAAGTTTACTATCTGTTATAAAGTGTCCAACAAGCTACACCGCCTCAGTGGTCTTGGTGTGGTTAAGTTACCTTGGAAGTAGGAAATCGTTAGTTTGATCCTAGTCTGGTCAAGACGTTTGTTCTCTTCTTTTTTTCTTATCAGATTTTAATACCAATTAGAAACTGGTACTTGCTTTTCCGCGAAGCAAGTAACAATTGGGAGTAAGACAGAACGTCAGAATAATGTCTGATGGTAGCCAGATTTGTCTGTCAGTCAACTGTTACTCTGTAAACCAGCACGTTCGAAATTGAATTCAGTGCTCCAGTAAACGTCACACTAGGTAAATTTGTATACCATTAATATTTTATCGTCCTGTATATCAATCCAATATTACTCACTGGATGCTCATCAAACCAAATATTACTCCATATATATATAAATAAAAAACATAATTAGAATATCATTATTTGGATGAAGTCCAGCGTTTATTCATTTTCATCAAATATGTAAATAGATATAAGAAGATGTGGTATGAGTGCCAATGAGACAACTCTCCATCCAAGTCAAAATTTATAAAAGTAAAAGTTTACATATAAGTCATAACCGGGTAGCATTTCCATACAAACCAACAGAATGGATTAATACTGGGATTAAGTTAATAGAAAACAACTCTGCCATTATGCCGAAGTCATGTCTGGAGGAATTTGTTGAACAAATTTCGTTATATGTGTAATATTTGTTGTCAGTATGGGATGATATACGGTGCAAAACCTACATAGATATATATAAATCATGTAATAGTCGTTCGTTCGATAAAAACATTTAGGATAATAGGTCTGTGAAGATACTAGTTCAGATAGTTTAAAGGTAACAATATTATGTTTTGCCAAATTCATATTTCTTCAAGTTACCCTGGAATTATTTTGTGATGTATATTTTATACTTTTTTTGAAAATTTCTATCATTTTTGTCTGGATGAAAAGATTCCAAGAAATACATGTATTGTGAAATCGATGGAAGCAATACTTGATAAATTTTACCGATAGAACAAGATAAAGGAATGGGTTACACAAATCTGGATTGATGTAATATCGTTTGATGAAAATTTACATTAATTTAAAATTTACCAGGTTTTATCGAATAATTAAAGGTGTTACTGTAATAAAAGTTCCAGGAGCTTCCCTGTTTGTATTGAACAAAAGTAAGTATATTGTCTATATATATTTGCAACAACTAAGTTCCAAGTTTGTAATATATTATATTACCATAAAATTTAATCCAGTTCGTAATATTTGGTACATGATAAAATAGGGAATGGAAATGGGGAATGTGTCAAAGAGACAACAACCCGACCAAAGAGTAAAAAAACACAGCCGAAGGCCACCAATGGGTCTTAAACACAGCGAGAAAATCCCGCACCCGGAGGCGGACTTCAGCTGGCCACTAAACAAAAATGTGTACTAGTTCCGTGAAATTGGACGTCATACTAAACTAAACATATAAATGAACTAAAATTAAAAAACATACAAGACTAACAAAGGCCAGAGGCTCCTGACTTGTGTATGATGTCCGTGTACCGATGGTAATATTTAGTAAATGTTTTGACTAGTTTGTGTTATCGAAAACCCTGGTGTACTAATTTTTCAGTAATGCATAGATGGTTGATTTCGAGGACTTTTACGGTACTAAAGTAGAAAGTATGTATTAGATGTAAGCTTCTGATATCTGAGGAGCGTTAGCCCCAAATATATGAGACGATTACATCTGATTTACATAGAAGTAATAAATAAATATTTAATCTTTTCTCTTGTTCTAAAAAGAGCAATTGATAAAAAAGGAAAAAGTGTCATTATCTCAAATTTTCCAGATGCATTAACACTTTCAGAAGATGTTTTGTAGTTATGGATTTGGAATGAAATCTTAATTGCATCTATTTTTTCTATCATCAAATTGATACCTTATCACAGCTTTTGTATGGGAATATGAATTGCTGCCTTGTCTTGTCTTTTTCTGGTTTAATTGCCAAAATATTAACTTTTTGCTGATTAATGATAACACTTCTATTCTAATAGATAAAAACTCAATAAAAAATACAAAAAGATAACAAATATTACTCCAGGATGTTCAACAAAAATACTTTGTATTTGGCTATTAAGACAATCATAACAACTTGAAGTGATCTAAGGTTCTTCAAAAAGTTATGCGTATTCCCCAGTCAAAAACCGTTAGTGAGTCACATTCAGAACGGATAAAACTCGACAAGAGATTCTCCGGCTTTGAGCGTTTCAGATGAAGGTAAATTTAGAAAAGCGCTTCTGACGCATGAAATTTATAAAGTTTTGTTTTCATTTTTTTCGTCACTTTGGGTAATATGTCGCATGTCGAAAATAAAATTTTAAATATTCAGTTGATTTTGGCAAAAAAATTCGGATTGTCTTTTATTTAAACTTGCGGGTACAAAATTTTGGAAATTAAATTAAATTAGGGAATGGCTCTTCCTCATGAAAAGCTCCAATAACTTGGATTTTACTTTACCGTTCTTCCTTTTTGGTTTTGACAGGTTTTCAACGTTGCATGAAATTAGTTCTTTAGATTTTGAAATATGTCTGCCTCTTTCATGACCTAAAGACATTTACTGTGACTAGGACACGTACCAAAAACACATATCAAAAATGAAAATGATTTTAATCATCTCGTGGATTCACATTATTATACACGATTGAAGTAGAAATAACACACAATACTCTAAAATGAGTATATGATCAACTTTTCCAGAGGGAGTTGTAGTCCAGTAACAAAACGAATAAATAAGTAATTCACAGACAAAATATACCAATATATAACACTAGTACTGAAGCGCTAGCCACTAGATTTTATAGTCCACCTGTAGCTATATTGGCTCAACGAGTAAAATTTGAATTAACCAACTTTGTTCTGAAATTTCTTGATGTGCGTTGACCATAGCAATTTCTATATGCTTTACTTCGGTTGCTAGACAAAATTCAAATTCATTCGACACAAACGTCCTTATTTTCTATCAAAGGGTAAAACGCACTCTCCAGTAACGCAGGTACTAAGCTTCGATTTGAAAAGTCGATGTTATTATGTAACAGAATACGAAATTAAATGCACAGAACTAACCTTTTTGGGAGTTGTTGTTCTGTTCGTTTGCCGGTCTTTCTAATGTCTCTATATATCACAGATATAATCGTTTATTGACTAATTTTGTGTTCAAACATGCAAAACATTCTTCGATTAGACACGTTTCTGCATATTTCATACAGCACTCATGATAAAACACTCTTATATCACACGATTTCCGTTTCGTTGTCAACATAAACAGTCCAAACTGTGATAGAAATGTCTGGAGACATATAAATTGTTGCTATTCATTTGTCAAACTACATTAGTTACACTTTAATGCGACACAGTAAAATGCAGATACACACAAAAGAATTCTCTTAGGATCTCCAGACTTGGTCACTTGACATTTGGAAATGAGAATTATAACTAAATGGGAAGATTACGTTCAGATAAGATTTTTTCTTTGTGCTATTCTTGTTTAATCTTCTATTAAGAAATGATATTTGTATGTTTTGAAGTCATCGATTAGCGAGCAATTTACATGGTAGCAGAAAATCAATTACCTCTAACGTAGGTTGTATTTGGTGCTTAATGTTACCTTCAAATCTAAAACATTTGTTATGACATACGGATGATGGGACTATAAATGTGTTTCCATATATCCTATTCCCATTTCCTTCTTAACAAGTTCAATACTTTCAGCGAAAAAGATTTTAAGAAATTAAAGATTCGTTGTAACAGTTTAAAAATGATAAAAAAAAATCACTTTTGCAAACACAACATACTACTTCGCCAGAAAAAAATATATGTGTGGATCATTTGGACTACAGTGGCTTAATTCATATTTGTTATTCTGGATTATTGTCTGGTATTTTCCATTAGGTAAATACATGTTTGAGATAAACATAAAATATAATGACATTTCAACATGGCAATATTGCTTTTTTATAAGGTTGTATTCTGGAATATCTCAAAGTGTTGACCAAATTTTTCAAAATCAAATATAAGGAATGTTTAGTTACATCAGAACCATAAGTGTCTTGACAGAACAGCTAAAATAATTGAAAAGGCGGAAGAGACCAAAGGGACATGTATAACTCATAAGTCGGGGAAACACTGACAACACCTGAAAAATAACGACAAAAACACCAACAAGTCACAAAACACCACATTGAAAACTAAAGACTGAGAAACACGAACCCCACAAAAGACCCAAGGTGTACGTAGGTGCTCTGGAAGGGAAAGCAGTGTGTGCTACAAATCCGATGATAAGTCTCATTCGGTGATGTAACAATCGAGGAAAAGAGGACGGAATTTTGGTAACGACAATTGGAACATTCCATGGTCATCGGTGACACGGACATTTCGTTACTGTCAACCAACTGTACCACTTGGAATAAAATTGTGAATGGAAATGGGAAATTTTTTTTCTCATGTTTTGAGTTTCGAGTTGTCAGCTAAGATAGGAGGCAGACTTAACTGTACCTGTGGTTTCCTTTCCAAATTTTGAATACTTTAATGAGAGTACATCATCAATATAGCGTAACGAGAAATGAAAGAAAAATACTAGCTTCTTTTTATTCTTTCTGAGAAGCTCCTGTATGCACTCAGGCATACTCTACATTATTCAGACCCAGCGCCGACCATTGGTTTTTATGTATTTATCTTTATCATAAACGCTTATACAAAAACATTTGAAAGGCCATGATTGCGTTGATATTTCATCATGTACAACGTTAAGAAAAAATACAGTTTCGCGAGTTTTTAAACATTTGCCACTGAAAAAGATCATTAAAATTTTTTAGCTCGATAAAGAACAAAAATAATTCCAAAAATATATATTTTTCCAAGAATTTTCATTTCACCGATTTATAATTCGTTATGAGTTTATTTGGGATTCGCTCAGAAGACAAAACATAAGTTTTTGGTAAAAAGTCTGACGATATAACAATCTCCTGCATTTTATTAGTATCAGACTTACCTTATATTTGCTACAAGACGTATTAAATCAAGATTTTGAAGTAAATTAAATATCATTATGGTAAGGCTGTTATCTTTATTGAATTTACTACTAAATCAACACTTTTTGTATAACGGTCTTTCGGGAACATTTATCAATTATGAAGTGTTTATGATGACACAGTACTACCACAAATAATATTTATTCCTGAATTTAAAAATCAGACTTGACCATCTAATCATTTGCACATATAGATCTACAGTTAGTGCAATTTTGAAGGAGTGAAGATTTTTTCCAACCTTAGGGTTCAACTAAGACGTAAAAACTCTTATAATACTTCTTTAATTCACACAATGCTTAGGAGAGCTTCAGTTTACAGCCATTCAAATCTGTTTTTAGGAGTTCCTAACTTATTTGAATGAATAGCGTTTTAAATATAATTAAGAATGGAAACGGGGAATGTGTCAAAAAGACAACCGGACCAAAGAGCAGAAAACAACCAAAGGCCACCAATGGGTCTTCAACGCAGCGAGAAAATCCCGCACGCGGAGACGGACTTCAGCTGGCCCCTTAATAATAATGTATACTGGTTCAGCGAAATGGACGACACATTTAATTCCGAAACATATAAATGAATTCAAAATAAAAAAAAAACACTCAAGACTAACAAAGGCTAGACGTTCCATGCGTAGGACAGGCGCAAAAATGCAGCGGGGTTAAACGTGTTTTGTGAGATCTCAACCCTGCCCCTATACCTCTAACCAATGTGTAACAAACAAACACACAGCAATACGCACAGTAAAACTCAATTCAAAAGGAGTCCGAGTCTGCTGTTAAATTAGGTAACAGACGATACTAAGCAAAATGACAATGATCAACATAAATTAAGAAATTACATCTAGCAATTACTGACTTGCCAGCTCTAGATCTCAATTAAACTGAACGATAGATTATGTATTCATCATTTGAAAATCAAGAACAGGGGTTCAGTATCATGCCATCATTACCAGCAACTTTGATGGTCTAATATTGATTATATTAATATGATGGACGAATTCAAATATTAGTATTTGATTATTGACAAACGTGATGTATTGGCCTATACATTACAGAAATTCTGATGATTTCTAAAGAAACCTAAACATTATAACAAATGTCACATTTAAAACTGTTTCAATTTTATTACATAAAGTATCTTATAATTTTCCTAAAACT
Source organism: Mytilus californianus (assembly GCF_021869535.1). NCBI lineage: Eukaryota > Metazoa > Mollusca > Bivalvia > Mytilida > Mytilidae > Mytilus > Mytilus californianus. The sequence goes on along the minus strand of NW_026262745.1, from coordinate 79,897,303 downwards.
AAGAAAACAGACATTAATTAAACGATAAGATTAAAAGCCTTGAATATATTTTTTGAAAATTAAAAAGAAATCAAAATATATCAGCGTTCAATCATTTTCTCAAAATTTTATTGAGAATACTATTATTTGTGTAGAAAACAGGATACTCCTCAATGGTGTATAACCAAACAATACTATTATTTAATAAGTACAATAATTGTGCTGTGGATTATCCACATAAAAACCTTGAACCTTGTAAAATCTAAGTGCACATTTAGAGGATAAACATTTTAAATGGAACAAATACCACGATTTAAATTCACTTTACTTGTTAGAATTGAAATGAGATTTAATCAATGCGCTTTTGATAAACTTTGATTGTCCATTGTAAGTTTATGTTTTTAAAGTATAGTAATGCCAATGTCAAAGACTGGATACTGTAGCGTTGTAGAATTCAAACTTGTTCACGAAAATCCAAGAGTTAAAAAGTACCAAAAAACTTGACCTGACTAAATACAGTTTTATGTATAAAAAACAAATGAGACAACTTTTGACCATAGTATAATTAAGTCTATATATCCTGGTATCTATGATGTGTTTATTTACGTGGATGTCAGCAACTATAAGTCACCGTACGGCATTCACCAATGAGCTAACTCCTACCGTATAATCAGCTATGAAAGGCCCACTTATGACAATATGTGAAACACTTCAAACGAATAAAAAAAAAACGACAAGTCAAACAAAAATGACGTACAACAACCAACGACAAAAGAGAGGCGAAATATACCCAAGGGACATTCAAACTCATAAGTCGAAAACAAACTGACAAAATGAAAACCTATAAAAAGACAAACAACATTATACAAAACATAACAAAGAAAATTAAAGACTAACAACGACAATCAATGAATCACGAGCTCCTGACCAGGGACAGGCACATAATTAATATGAAAAGTAAAAAATGTTTGTGAGAACTCAACCCTAAAAAACTGGTTTGAAAGCGCTTGAGACATCATGTCGACACAAAGCAAAAAGAAAAACAAAAAACAACAAACACGGGCATATCAAACGAGTTGAGAAATATACACACCGTGTAACATTATTACCGAAACGTACATAGATATTGTCAAGAAGATAATTCACAGATATAATCATAATATTATGCACATTTCAAGTAATTGTTTCTGTATATAGCATATCTAGCTCTTTCATTACAAAAACCGGCTTTACATTGGTTGCAGCACATACATTTGCAATCAATTTCTTCAAAGCACAATTTGATTAAATATGAAAACTTCTGTTTGATAATATTGGTTGGAAGTGTAGTGTGGAGAGGGAAGAAGTCATAACTGTCAGTTGAATTGAAAGGACCACCAAAGGCGCTTAATTTATATATTAAAACATCCAAAGAGTTTGTACACCCCAAAAAAGTAAATTCCATTATTTTCAATTGCAAAATATAATCATAAGTTATTTAATTGTAGTCAAGGAACTAGTTAAAATAATGATATGATAGCTGTATAACACTTAATAAAAGCCCAGATGATAAGGCTGGCTATTCTAGAACTCATTGCGATCGCAAGTACAAAATTGATAAACACAATAATTTTGGTTTGACTTAAAATTCATTTTCAACATGCCGAAATATTCTAGCTATTAAAATTATAATAATTTTGACAGCTACATCATTATTTAAAAAGCCAATGTTAAGTGAATGTTTGATAACAATCATATTCACACTTATATCATTTATAGTTTACTGTAAGATTTCATAAACGAGATAGAAATTTGGAGGCTGCTGGAAAATATGAAAGTAAGTTTGATAATTTTAGATTTAGGTGTTTAAATTTGGATTCAATGATCTTATCGTCATATTGATAATTTTATCATTCTATATGTTAGAAAAGACGATTTATCTTCCTTCCATTTTACTTATTATTGAGTATATGCCAAAAACCAAACTAACCACTCTCGGCTTGTTTTGATCGATGTTTCTGTATCCTTGACCCCTTTGATCATTGTAAGAGCTCCCCATATTTTACGACCTTGTCATACGATTTTATTACCTTTTTCTAAATGGCAAATCATCAACAATTTTTTAGTTTCTAATTTTCTATATGCAAAATCATGGAAATAAAGTGAAATAATTCGATATGAATTTCTTGCGTCCGATTCACATTTCTGGATATATCCTTTCATCGGGAACGATCAACCATAAACATTGGAAATCCAGAGATGCATAAATACGTAGAACTGGTTTGAGCTTGATAAACAAAAGAAATTAAAAGGATAGCAAAATTCATAAAAGGTCACTTTGTTATAGTCTTTACAAAAACTGTCTTTGTCATAAACTTCGCCAAAATACATTGAATTAAATAAATGCAAAGTTAATGCAATCTGATGGTATAGACTGCATTTCAATTTCGACAAAAATTGTATATTTATTTGTTAAAAAAACTCATCAAAGATACGATGCTTATGATTTTGTACGCCAGACGAGCTTTTCGTCTATAAAAGACTCATCAACGATACGAGGCTTATGATTTTGTACGCCAGACGAGCTTTTCGTCTACAAAAGACTCATCAACGATACGAGGCTTATGATTTTGTACGCCAGACGAGCTTTTCGTCTTCAAAAGACTCATCAACGATACGAGGCTTATGAATTTGTACGCCAGACGAGCTTTCCGTCTACAAAAGACTCATCAACGACACTTGAATAAAAATTTCAAAAGGTCAATAAATTACGAAGTTGAAGAGCAATAAGGACCCACAATTTTTAAAAGGTTTTGACAAGATTTGTTTTCTAAAAATTATTTTGAATGATTATAAGTTTACAAGGGGTCATCATTTTCATGTTTTCTGTCTAAATCACTGAAGGTTGAATGACACATGAAAAACTGCGATTTTGCAGCATGACATGACGACGTCACTTATATTTTGTCTTCTTGAAGCTTTTTTCACTCTATTTATCAAACCTTTTTTTTTTTTAAAAATACACTATGAGACCAAGAAAACATTTACAATATAAAACGCTGATATTCATAACAATCAAATATCAACCAAAATGTTATGTTGTAGAAAAACTTGGACTTCCTGTTATGCTTTTCCGGTAAAAAATATTCAAAATATAAAGACGATATGTGGATCAATCAACTGTAAACCTGTAAAATTTTGTTTAATTTGGAATTTTGGCATAGATCATTGGATGACAGCGTATCTCGTTCATTAAATGAACTAAGAGAATGTAAAATAAAATTTGATGACTTTTTTCCAGTAGGTAGGTTCGGACATCACATTCATTTATTTTGAATATAACTGTAAAATCACCAGTAAAGCTTAAGCTATAACTGGATTTTCCATTATTCTACTTCCTCAGCGTTAAAAAAAACCCCACGTCTTTACATTATTTTCATGTATAAAAGGGAGGCGAAAGATACCAAAGGGACATTCAAACTAATTAGTCGAAAATAAACTCACAACGCCATGGCTAAAATAGAAAAAGACCAACAGACAAACAACAGTACACAAAAAAAAACATAGAAAACTAAAGACTGAGCAACACGAACCCAACCAAAAACTGGGAATGATCTCAGGTGCTCCGGAAGAGTAAGCAGATCTGCTTCACATGTGGCACCCGTCGTGTTGATCATGATCGGGATTGTAGTTACGACAATTGGAACATATCCGCTATCATCTGTAAAACAGATATTCCATAACGGTCAACCATCTCGTGAAAATTTACGAAGGAATGATTTCAACTTCACCACTTGGAACTCTTGGTTTAAAAGTTTCCTCGTGAGCAGCAACCCTTTATCATGGAAATCATGATAGGAAATACAAGCCCTGGAATATTGTATCAACTGGGAGATATATACTCCGTATGCGGGCGCTGCTGGAATGTTGCTACATAGAAATGGAAAGTTCACAATTGGGAAGCTGAAATCATCTCTTTTGTCGTAAAGTTTGTTTTCAACCGACCCTCATTGTCAATTTCTAGATGTAAGTCAAGATATAGCAAACAATTGTCAACAAACACGATTTAAAAGACTAAAAGTCCCCAAAACACAACACATAAATCTAAGATGTAAACAAACACTAATCCACAAATTATTGCACAAAAAACAAAATTAAAGCAATACATGCTTTAAATTAAATCACAGTGACGATCATGTTACAGCTCGACTGATTACAAACGCTTAATGTAGTAAAATTACATCTCTTTACATTTAAACTTAATCAAAAATATATTTCGTCATAATGGTAGGGAAAAGAGTAAAATGCATTAAGATAAAATATTGAAACATTGATTATATTGAGAACATAGATACCTCGATGAATTCTCCCCTCTTATAATACCGAGTGTGTACAGCTTGTTGATGTTTGACAAAACATCTGCGGCGAATGTAACTAAGTCAAGACAATTATGTAAATATCAACAATCGCCATAAGACTCCAAGTGGCCATGTAATTAACATTACCTTCAACTCCAGACCTAGTTACACCACAGAAAGTTCATTCTGCGATAAAAGTAAAACAAAACTACCACAAACGTGTCGCATAGGGTTTCTACTGATTGCCAATGATAGACAGATGTTCTACATAAAATAATACCATTACAATCTTAATCCAAATTTTATATTCTATTTTTAGAAATTTACCTGTGACGTCACTTTTTGTAGCGTTGATACATTCGTGTGACGCACAGTTCATAATTCTATTGTGGTGTAAATGGGAGGTGTCCGTTGTTATTCTGTGGTTTACATGTTGTAATGTACTATTATATCATTTATTTATGTATGCCTCTGTCCTGAGTGTTCTTGCGTTTAGTTTTAATGTATTCCTGTCACGTAATGTTGTGATTTTAGCGGTATTTTTAACATTGCCATGTAAGCTGGAAGTTTGGCTAGCCATAAAACCAGGTTCAACCCACCATTTTTTCTTGAAATGTCCTGTACCAAGTCAGGAATATGGCAGTTGTTATCAAATAGTCCGTTTCTATATATGTTGGCGTTTGTTTTTGTAGCAGTTCAGTATATGTTGTTCCGTTGTTTTCCTCTTATAGTTGATGTGTTTCCCTCGGTTTTGGTTTGTGACCCGGATTTGTTTCAAATAAATTGATTTATGACTATTGAACAGCGGTATACTACTGTTGTCTTTCTTTATCTATAGTGTCTCATCGGAATATAACACATCAAAATCAGCAAGCCATATGGCTACCATGACCATATTACCAAGCGACTAAAGGTAGAACATTTAAAAATTAATAATAACAAACAATATCGTCCCCTGTGATTCCAAATAAGAATTTAACGAACTTTCTAGGGAATACTTATTTTACTACAAAGTACCTGAAAAGTCAGTCATGGTTAGTAGAATTATTCACAGAAATATTTTTTTAGGAGAATGAACAAATAAAATATCCATTAATATGCACATTTCATGTAAATTATATACTGTGACAAAAATAAAATCGACTACAAAATCCGAGCGTGTTATTTAGTGTTCGAGAACGTTGAAACAAGTTACAAACAAATACGTTGATAACAACTTACAAGTTGAAGGTTTAAAGTAAAAAACACGCAAGCATGAAACACAAAAGACATTAGGAAGCATGTCGTCAAATTTACAAAATTATAAGCCATGGACATTGACACCACTGAAAGGATTATAAAAGGTTACTAGTTTGCAACTTAAAGGGGAGGGAAACCCTAAAAAATATTTGCATGCATTAATAGAACATTATTATATATCTTTATTTCTAACAACATTTGTGTTAAAAAATGGTCCCGTTTAGAAATAAATCAATATTTTTTATAATCAATTCCCGCCTCTCTGTATGCATCCATTCATGTACTATCCGTGACGTCACACCAATGGTTCCGGTTTTACCTGTTCCAGCATCTGCGATTTTCCAAAATGTATTTACACACCTAGATGGAAAATGAAAGTAGCCAAAATCAGATAGATCTTGTTGCTTACAACTTCGAACCCGATCTCACTGTTGAAGAAATTGGAGATCGAATTCGAGCTGCATGTGCACCTTCAGAAGCTGTAGTTCGGACATTGGTGGAAATTATGGTGCGAATGTGGGAAAAGTTTGCAGAATTTCCGTTTCTCGTTAGATTTTAACTGATTAGGTATTTCAAAAAAACCTCTGACCACACTTCCCTTTTGCATTTACACAATTGATAGCTTGATAAGACATCATAATAACGTAATATTGAAAGAAAAAAATATTTTTTGATGAATTGGTTGCTTCTCGATAAACCGGAATAGTAGGGATGACGAAGAAAATTAATTACTCCTTTGGTCCCTTCAATACAGAAGAGCTCCACAATATGTTGCTATCCATTAATTGGCAGGAAATTCAAATTCATTTAATTTAAACTTGCGGGTTTTACAATTCTGAGTATAAATTTCAACAAATTTAGACAATAAACCTTATTTTTAACAATAATTCTTTCAACTCAGCTGAGTTTTGTGTGAGGGTTTCCCATACAATTAAAATAATTAACGAAAAATCTTTTTCTCTAAATACAAAATCGGAAAGCTAACTATTGTGACAGAAAGGCTGAATTATTCCCTTCATATCTTGATTATTTTGGAAATTTCTAATTTACTGCTAAGAATTAACTTTCCATGTTATATTTTCTAGCAAATTACAATCGTGGCTATAGTGAATTAAAAAGAATGAAATACACTGACAAAATTACATGCTAGGTTATTAATATCATGAAATATCAATTGGAAGAAAAATACATGCTAAGTAATATATCAAAGAAAATAAATTGTGATTCCAATTTAAGAATTTCACACTTAGGAGAGAAGAAACAGATTCAATTATAGTTTATTTGATGAAATAAATTTTCAATTTAACCAAAATATCACCAGCTTACAGTAAATTGGTTAAAGGTCAAAATATCGTCTACATATTTTGCAAGTTTTGTCCTGGAAAAGCACAGCACGAAGTTCCACCAAAGGTATTACAATTTGCATCTTGGTTAATATTTGATGATTGTCCAAGCGTTAACATGTCGATTTGAAACATAATGAGGTGGGCATGTTTTCGTTAAATCTCTTTAAAAAGTGAACAAAAATGTATATTTAAGAGACTTTATGCGTTCATTCTGTATATTTATAGATGTACAATTTTACACGTATTTATTGCTGCCTCTCTGAAAGAATAAATACGTCAAATATAATTTTTCATGTCATATAAAGTATAACGAGATCTAATTGAGTGGGTGGGCGTAAGTATAATCTAAATCTTTTGTTTCGGTTTTGGATTAAATATATGTGTATTCTTTTGTAATGTAATTCAAAAGTACACCTTCAATATTTCTTTATTTTTAGTTTATTTTCGACTTATGAGTTTGAATGTCCCTTTCGTATTTTTCGCCTCTCTTCTTCAACATATGCTTGTAATTTGAAAGTCCTCCTTGTTCTATATTTGTTCCTGTACTGTTATGAGGTGATTGAAAAAAACCTGTTTACATTTAAAGGACTTATCCCCCTGAATTATCTGGATTTTCCTACATATTCCAATTTAATTTAGACTTTTATCAAATCCAACGTAGAAATCGGTCCTTATTTGTTTAAAGTTGTTATTATATTTAACAACACATTTTTTAAAACAAAGTTAACTGTTTGTTCAATATTGTTAATTTGCCTTTCCTTAATGGTCACGTAATGTTACACTAGTTCCTACGTATGGAGAATACATTACTTGTTGGTTGCATATCAGGTTTTTGCTTTAATGAAAGTTATATTTTCTTTCTTAAACACTTTTAAAACAGGGGTACACAAAAATTCACAAGCTAGTTAAATCTTTTCTTAATTTTACTATAAGTTTACGATGATATTAACCAGAAAAAGTAAATACGTGTCATATTTATCCCTTAAGTCAGTCTTTTTTGGTAGATCAAATTACAATTATACTGTTGTACCATCATTGCCTTTTTAGTGATGAGGGATCTATATGGTTCATTCATTAACAATTTGAAACACAACTTTAAAGTTTTATTTATTTACTTTAACAGTATAAGATTTATACATATTTATACTTTGTGTATTGCAAAACAATCTACATGTCGTGCACTGCTCAAGAAGGTACTGTAGAAAATCTACGGCAGACTTAACAGTTTATGAAAACATGGTTAACAAATTGACACATAAAGCACGTTGAGCCTGTTTTTGTGGCGGTGAGCAACATTTGATACCTTTTAAGTATTGTTATTATATCGCCTGTTATAAGGGTTATTGTGTCGGTAGTTATACGGTTATTATATCGCCTGTTATAAGGGTTATAGTGTCGATAGTTATACGGTTATTATATCGCCTGTTATAAGGGTTATTGTGTCGGTAGTTGTACGGTTATTATATCGCCTGTTATAAGGGTTATTGTGTCGGTAGTTATACGGTTATTATATCGCCTGTTATAAGGGTTATTGTGTCGGTAGTTGTACGGTTATTATATCGCCTGTTATAAGGGTTATTGTGTCGGTAGTTATACGGTTATTATATCGCCTGTTATAAGGGTTATAGTGTCGATAGTTATACGGTTATTATATCGCCTGTTATAAGGGTTATTGTGTCGGTAGTTATACGGTTATTATATCGCCTGTTATAAGGGTTATTGTGTCGGTAGTTATACGGTTATTATATCGTCTGTTATAAGGGTTATTGTGTCGGTAATTATACGGCTATTATGTCGCCTGTTATAATGGTTATTATTATAACTTACATATATGATTAACAATTCTATTAGGTAATATTATACATTATCACATGGCGTGGCATAACTCATTTCATTTTCATTAGAATGAATGCAAAAAAGCACGAATAACCCTAAAAATTAACACCAAGTGATGAACAAACCTATTATTCACCCATGAATAACCTGTTGGTGAGCTCCATGAGTTATCTCTAACCAAAATGACGTTACAGAGTATATAAACATAATGGCAACGGCCAAGTTAGAAGCCCATCGAGTGACGAGAAAACAAGGTTTGGAAATTAATCTAGTGTCGAGGATAGCAATTCCAAACGGTCATTTCCAGGGTCATCAATATTTTACAGAAAGGATCGTCTAGTGTTGTTGTACATATCTAAGACACAAAATAGTTTTCTAACATAAGTACTTTGACAATCAGTTACTACAGTAAAGCAAGTGGATTTTCAATGGGTCAAAAAGCTTTTTTCTGCTAATTCAGTATAATAAAAAAATAGTCGCCCCTAAGAAGCGATGAATATCCAAAATTGTCAAACCTAAAAAGTTATTTAACTTCGGGCTGCTCCATCAGGGATATAACTTTTAAGGGTTGATAATTTTGGATATTCACATTTTCTACGGGCCATAATTGTATTTTGTATATTGTGTCAGCAGTTATACGGTACTTATGTCGTCTGTTATAACGATGATTTAGTCGACTGATATAGGGTTATTGTTTCGCCTGTTATACGGTTATTGTTTGTCTGATATAACGGATATTTTGTCGTATATTAAACGTGGTCCTAAACTGTCTTTATTCTAGCGTCAATTATTATTCGTGTGTAGAATGGTTCGTCTTACAAGTTAAACTCTAAGTCTGAAGAGGACATAGGTTCATTATGTATGTGGCAGTAACTCAATCTCTAGACCGCGTTCTATTAGATATGAAAAAAGACCCTAGGCTTCTTTGATAACTATGTAAACGATAAGTATAAAGTAATTTTATAGATTTTTGAATATTTTTTTCATTTGAATTAACTACTTACCACTGAGAATAAAGCCATGGCATTATCATAAATAGAAGTCGAACAAAAAATTCCATTTTAAAACACACCTGCCGTGGATACCTCAACATTGTGTATGGTTAATACAGATATCTCCTATTCATTCAAAAAAAGTGTCGCACATGCGTATAACAGAGAACAGTTTCGGTGCTACACAGAGTAGTAAAGATTTCCTAAGAATCAATTCTAAAGCAACATTCATTGTAAGATCGATCGTGTCCTGTATTCCACATCAAGTTGTTTGGAAAATCAGATAAATACATCATTTAGTTAGCAACTCACCAAATCACAATCAGGAAATCTGTTAAAGTATATACCGAATTAATGAAGAAAATCGTGTCAATATACTAACACAGATTTTAAACCATATATAAGCTAGTAAGGAAGAGTTCTAAATTGGTATGTCAATAAACGAAAAGGAGGAGAAAACCATTCGCTAATGAGTTCACAATAGTATATTTTCAATGGGCTAGCAATATTTGACATCACTTATTGGTTAACAAGCTCTTATAGCTATTGGTTCTATAGGGTAAAGATTGTTCGAAATTCTCTACAAGAGTGTTAACGATATAAATTTATTTATTATTAACAAGTGTGCTAACGATTAGTAAGTGCACGGAATAATAGCATTTATTTGTAATAAACTTGGGACACTTTAACTTCTCAGAAGAAATATGAGTGAAAATTCACGATATTTGTAATTTACAACTAAACAACCCGCAAACAGTAAGATAGCTTCAGTGTTTTTCACAAATATAAATAAAAAAAAGTATTTAAAAAAATAGGTAAAACTTTTCAACGTGAAGACCGATATGACGCATTATTGTTAAGTTCCTTAGTAATGACCAACTTTTCCACGTTTTTTTATATGTGAAAAAAATCTGATATATATCATGAACGTTATTACCCTTTGGGTAAAATTTTTATATCAAGAGCCTGACCTCGAGATACGATTGACATAAAGAATACCATTTTTACATGAAGAACTTAGGTCTTTATTATGGCTACACATTTAGAGGTTTATTGTTAGAGCATATTGTTTGAATATATTAAGTTCTTGAAACCACGCTTTTTCGTATTCATTAAAATAAATGCAATAATTTGACACTATATAAATAACACATAGCTGAGAGGGTGATAGAGCAGATTTTTACCCCGAGAAAACATTGTCAACTGAGGCGAAGGCAAGGTTGACAATGTCTTTTCGAGGGGTAACAATCTGCTCTATCACTCTCTCAGATATGTGTTATTTAATTTATTATACTGAATGTTCTGTTATAACTGTCTATTAAATTTCAAATTCAAAGTAATAAACTATGTCGTCTTGTACAATAATAACAATCATCCGTATTTATTAAAGCGCAAACTTGAGCAAGCGTCTCTGTGAAGGGTAATAGAGTATTTGCCATGGGATAGAGTAAATTGTCTCCCTCGTATTAAACCAATCAAAATCTGGCATTTTGACGCGAAGTATAATAAAAAAACTAACGTTCCATAGACTGAACCGTTTCTCCTTTGATAAACTAAAAATAGTTTCCATTAAAACCTTTCATTTTAGATGCATAGTGTCAAATGGCACCGTGGATAAAAATTAAATTAGGACAAAGTTTGTTTTCTGAAAATTCTATACCATATGATGCGTTTTCACACCCATCTTTAATCAACAACTTCCAGTTTAAAAAATATTTTTAACTTTCATATAGTTACATCTTTGAAGGCAAGTGTTATATAATTGAATTCTATTTATTTTTAGGAAATAAACTATTGATTGTTTGTTGTGTTTTGAGCAAAACTAGTTTTGTTTGCAAAATTTTGAACTATTGGTGATTATCCCTAGTTATTTCGACAAGTGGTGGTGTACAAACGGAGGATGAAAAAACCTTATTTTGATAATACCTTATAACGAAATGTGACAATGTTTATCTCGTTAGTTAAGTTGAATGAGCTTTAATATTGCAAAAAGACACATAAAAAGTTACCTTGTCCAAACCGGATGCACCTCTGTTTGCATGTGTTACATTAAAAAGGGTCTCCGCAAGAATGCGGAACTTTTTACTCTGTGCAAATCAATATATGGTATATTTTGTCACTAGACAATCTTTGCCAATGGATAAACATGCTGTAGAATTGTTTCTCCTTTAACTAATAGAAAGTGTTTAGTTACATATAGTTTAGATTCAGTGAATTGTACTGGAAGCAATTATTTCACTATTTTAATTAGAGACAGAAGCTGAGATAATATATTATAAGATTCCGTGTGTCACAAGACACAGACTGTAAATAACTTCGAACAAACTGTAGGTAGTTATTTTCTTCTTAATGTAACTGACAAACATATATTTTAAGATCAAGTGTAATAAAAGATTTCACTTTACAACGGAAGTTGTACGAAAAGAAATAATGTATATGTGAAGTTAGCGGCCGGTTCGTTAATCGTTTTTCGATATTCCACACAATCAAGGTTTGCAAAATATCTTCGGCGTGAGCACACAAAGTGAGGATGAACTACTTTTTTGTTTTTTGAAAAACAAGACGAAAGATCGTATCATAGCACTAAGTATTTGTGAGGCATTACCTCTAGGGCATGATAACTTTATTTGAAGAATATTTTCTGAATAGCAACAAAAACTTAATTCGTTATCATGTGCCCCATGCGCCTGAGTAAAAAGAAGACACATATAAGTACTGTGTGTTGTGCTTTCCCGTCATTGAATTAAAAAATCAAAGTTGTTCTTGTAGGATACCCTTCTAATGGGTATAAAAATGTAGTACACAGTTTGGATTCTTAGAGATTAATGGCAATTGAGAAATGAAATATTTTGGAAAAATCTAGGCTAGACATTTTTTGTTCCCGATTTAGATAGTGACGTCGGTCATATATCAAATCTCTCAATATGAATTATGTCTGACATCGTTAATAATCATCTCACTAATTTTCAAACGTAAACGCCTTTTATCTGTAAAGTGGTTTTCATCCCCATAGTAAGGAATTGATTATTTTCATTAACCATGAATTCAAATTTCTAAATGTATAAAACGAAAAAATGTTGCATCTCTCATTATTATCAAATATTAATATAAGATTTAAAATATAATCACCTGATGTTACAGTTTCGTGTATTATATTTGAAATCAAATGTCAGACCGTGTTGTAAAACGATCAATTATTGTCAAAGATTAATTGGTGCCGATATTTGATTTTTCTGTAAACTTTCTTATATTTGTAACACAACAAAATTGAGACTGACAAACAAATTGATGTGTACGTTTGACAAATTTATTTATTGTGTGAGGGTAAGCATAAGAAAATAATGATTTCTAAAATACATCTAGCACATACATAGCTTCTGAATGACGCAAAATCCAAGATCGAAACTGACGCATTTCTAAAATAGTTTTTTCATATCATATGGATATTAAGGATGTAGGGCAAATGTATCCATTTAACACTTACATGCAATAGGTGCTGACATAACCATTTTGAATCATCGCATTGTCTACCTTTTCCTTTTTTCATCAGCAGGAAGTTTTTTTCCAATTAATTTCATTACATTTGTCTTATCAGGTCTTGTTATAGCTAATTGAATTTGGACAGATCATGAACATATGGTAGGGTCAAAAGATTTTTTTTTTATAGATCTCAACCATTCCCCTCTTTTAATGATTTCGGCATATGAAAGACTTGGGATGAAAATCAGTGCCAGAAAAGTACATAAGTATATATAATACTAATATATGAGGTAACAACAATACAAGTATAAGTAAATACAATAATAATCTAAGAATGCACGTTTTTTTTTACTTCTAGTCGTTTGGTTTTCTGTGTCGTAATGATGCTGTCCCATTGACATACACTCTACATCATCTTTTATTCGACGCTACTGAAAGAAAGAAGAAAGCACCTATTTAATCCGCTGATATAAAAATCATACGGTTCTACACTTTAATTTCGATGGTTTTACTTCAGTTTGGTTTTCTTACAGCAACGATCTAAACAGTACAAGAGTTATGCAATGCCAGAACAATTTGAACATAATGTCAATTTAGAAAAGAAACTATTGCCTTATGGATAATGCCAATGCAAGAAGGTCATGGCTTAAAGGTGTGTTTAAACTTTTTATTAAATTCGTGCTGTTGAATAATGATACTGATAGATTTTTTTAAGAATTGACATATTTATTGTGCCATATCTTTATCCGCTTTGTTGTATTTTTCCTTTCATATTGAAGAGTAAACAAATGTATGATTATAATTTTTTTAAGGAATAAGCTAGAACTAGGAAATCAATTCTTTGTAACAAATAATTTGATTCTAGCAAAGAAATGTATAAATTAAGCTTTTATTTAATGTTCTTTAGCACAAAATCATGGTTTTTGATCACTTGTTTCTACAAGACAATAATTACATTGCACATTTTATCATTGCCAACATCTGTGAATGAATGGCCGGGAAATACAGTTATTGATGCACAAGGGTTATAAACCTGACATTTTAAAAATAAAATGCCATTTTAGGTTCAGTTTATAAGGTACGAGCTCACTAGATATCTAAATGAAAATTGTCTTACAGATTTTATCACAAGAGACTAGCAGATTTTGCGTTGTAACTTTTGATTTCTTAGTGGATTTAAAATACAACGTGTTTCATTCCATCGCGATTCACAGATGATTCATTTAGTGTTATTTCAAATTCATTGCTTTTCAATGTTTGATATTTTTGTATGTTTTGAGCACTACTGAAATATTTACCCGATGCAAAAGACAATTTCATAGAAAAAAACGCAATACAAAACACCCTATAAAGCAATTAATAAATGAAATTCGAAAAGTCAGTTCGTATTTTTTGATAAATTCTTACAATTTACCTGAATGAGGGGTAGTTTGCTCTGATTAATACTCTTCTTGTCAATAAAACAACATCAGTGTTTCCGAACTACGCCGTAAAACAATATTTTGACTCGTACATACTATCTTATTACCAGTCCGGTGACTGCCTTAAGGTAGGATTTCTGTTTACTTTTTTGTTTTATCTATGAAATTGCAGAATACAAATACACTGTTTAGAAAAAAGTGAAAATGCACGGCATAACGATCATAAGGGGTGACCCAACTTTGGCCCAATTTCTCTTTGATTTGCCCCAGTGTAAGGAAAGAAATGCACAGAAGGAAAAAAACATAAATAGAGATTGCATTAGTTGTGCCTATTTTTACCTAGATATTTGTATAGAACGGAAGAAATGTGGCATGTCAAAATTGAAGGACCCGGTTTTGGTCATCTTGTTTACATTATGTCCCCGTTTGGTAATCATACAGTGCAGGGTTTTGTTTCGGTTTAAAGTCACTAATGGATCTGAAAGGAATACAACGATAGAAAATAAAGTAACGGTCAGATGAACCCTGTCTGACGAACCTGAGCACCTTCAATCATTTTATACACCAAATATAAATGACCTATTGTTTTGGCATTTGGGAAATGGACCTGACCACATATAAACTTCACGTTGATCAACGTTTTATCATTTTGGACAATTTCTCGGTGAAACCTCGTGAAAACCGAGAAAATAATTCAATGGAATCATGCTCTGGAAATGTTGCACAAATCAGCTTGTCAAATCTGCGCCTGGTTGCACGAAATAAGTGTCGTATACCCGCTCCAACATTACGGAAATGACAAATTTATCCATGGAAATTATCAACAAAAATATTTATATTGTATATATAGCTATACAATAATACATTACAACATATATAGACAGGAAAATGTGGTTAACATGAAACAAAGAACGAAGGGGTACAGAAAAATTAACACTTGATCCATGATTCAATGAAACCTGAAATTCATTGTTGGTTTATAGAACACCAAATAATGTTGGAACCATAAAAATAGTCTTGATGCATAAAAGTCAGCATGTACACGATATCACATTTGTCGTTTTTATGTAAATACACGATTCACAGATATAACGATACAGATGTAGCTGTCTATGTATATTATCCCTGTAATACTTAACATTGATTTGCACGGCCATTTCAATCCTTAGACAAAAATGTCGATACCATGGTATATAATACTTGTACAATATTCAAAACAAAAAGTCTGTTGTTGGTTGGATTAGTTGATTGTTGGATGTTTAACGTCACTTTCAGCACTGTTGGCTATATCTTGTCGGTCATGCAATTTTTATTGGTGGAGGAAGCCAGAGTGTCCGGAAAGAATTACCGACCGTCAGGAGAAAAACCGGCAATACTAGTCAATTAAGGTAGGAGTCGAACGCACCTGCAACGTGTGGGGTTCGAAATCACAATCTCAGTGTTGAAAGGCTAATGCTGCAGTAAATGAACTATTTAGACCAATCAGCCACCGAGGCCCCTGTCTGTTGGTGGGAAAGCACACCATACACCTCAAGGTAGGAGACCACTGGCAGTTGTTTTTTTCTTAAGAGAGAGAGAATGCTGTGAAAGAACGTCGAGTATTTCGCCAGTAGCAGAGAAAAACATAAAATATTGAGCATTTAGACTAATTAAGTCATTGCTGATGTTCATCCCAAAAACTAATAATTTATGTCCCTTTTGTATCTTTCGCCTCTCTCTTGAATGGTTTACTTATCAATAAGCTATGAAATCTAAGACAAAGATTTAAAAGACAATTTCTACATGTATTACCTTATATATTAATTCAATGTAAAAATGTTAGTGAAATTTTTATCTAAATTCGTGTAGGTAAATATACTGGTAAAATTTATTAAAAGTATCTACATATCATGGTACGGTATATTTATCAGATTTGTCGTGGTTTCGTAGAAAGCAGTAAACAAACGATGCAATTCTAGCAAAGAAATGCAATCAAGCTTGAGGTCACATCAAATGTTAACTGAAGGCTAACACGGCATTCATTATTTAATGGTCATTTATACTCTATCATCGTTTATCTTCACTTGTTTCTACAGGATGATAATTGCATTGACCATTTTTAGGGTTTTCATTGCCATTATCTCTAATTGAACGGCAGGACAATGTGGCTGTTGATGCGCACCGGTTATAAATCTGACTGTAAAAATGTCATTTAACGATTTGTTTGTTTGTTACGATATAACACTAGATTTCTAAAAGAAAGTGTCTTAAAGATTAATCATAAGAGACTAGCAGACTGGCTGCTATAAGTTTTTATTTCTTATTTCAAAGAATACGAATACGAAATGTTTAAATGCTTGGCGATTCATTGAAGTTCGATTAAGACTAGTGTTATGTTCTTGTTATTTATTTCAATTGCTTTTCAATGATTGATATTTTCAGAGTTCCAATGTTCTGAGCACAACTGACGGTCAATACATTTACCCGATGCAAAAAACAAATTCCCTGCAACAAAAACCTCTTGGAAAACACTCCATATGGCTTTGTTCATTTTCTAAGCACTTTTACTCAATACGCATGTTGCATTATTTTTATGGAACACATATTCAATAAAGAAATGAAATTCAAAAAAATATTTTTTTTTAATAAAAACTTTTAATTCAACTTTGTGTGGGACATTTTGCACTGATTCATAATTACAAATACGAAAGAAAACAACCACCGAAAACTATATACATTCCTGTTATTAATAAGAAAATTAAAAAAAGTATGTTAAAACATTTCATTAAATTTGAGCAGGCGAATAATGATACCGATAAAAATTCTTTGTATGGAACCTTATCTTTATCCGATGTTTTTTGGTATTCCTACAGAGTAAATAAATGTACAAGTATAATTTTTTTTTAAAGCGAGAATATATAGTGAGCCGCAACTTTACAATTCTTTGAGAAAAAAATGCGAGTCTACATAAGAAATGTAATCAAGCTTGGTGTCACTAACAGGCATCAATTTTAACTGAAGGCTAGTACAGCATTTATTATTTAATGGTCCTTACACTGAATTATCGTTTATCTTCACTTGTTTCTACAGGACAATAATTGCTTTGACCATTTTTGTTATCGTTGCCGACATCTCTAAATGAATGACAGTAAAATGCGGTTGTTGTTGATGCACACTGGTTATAAATCTGACTGTAAATAATTCAGTGTAGTTTGTGGATTATATTATAAGGTACGATAACAATAGATTCCAAAATGAAATTGTCTGAAAGATGTAAACATAGGAGACTAACAGTCTGGTCGTTATAACTTTTGATTTTTTACATGTAGTTCTAAACAATTTATTGATTTAAAATACGACATGTGTCATTACTGCGCGATTCACAGATGTTCGGATTAATGTTATTATGAGTTATTTATTTCAATTACACCTTATGTAAGAATCCTGGGTTTTGATTGGTTGATAGCCAGTGTATTTTTCACCAATTTACTTTTATCAAATGAATATCGTTCATTTTTAAACAGCGCCGGGGTATATGCAAAAAGGATATGCCTTTTTTATCCTCTCTGCCGTGGTATTTGCCAAAAAATACTCTATCCGACTGGACGCTTGTAATGTCACGATCATCAATGCGTTTTATGTCACGATCATCAATGCGTTTTGTACGTTAACATTCGGTGTAATTAAACAGATATAGCATGTTAAGGAGGGGTATTTGCGAAAAATACCAGTCTTGAGAATGAATTTCCCTCGCCTTACGGCTCGCGAAATTTAACATTCTCTCGACTGGTATTTTTCGCAAATACCCCTCCTTAACATGATATATCTGTTCATAATTGCTTTTCAACGTTTGATATTTTCGGAGGTTTTGAGCACTACCGAGGAGAGAGTTTGGGCTTCCTCAACTCTTTGTTGACATGCATTATCATTGATATGGTCATAATCATAAACATAATATATTAACAATTTACAAAACATTGAATTTTTCGAAATACTAAGGATTTTCTTCCCCAGGAATAGATTACCTTAGCTATATTTTGCAGAACCTATCGGAATTTTGGGTCCTCAATGCCCTTAAACTTCGTACTTTATATGACCTTTTAACTTTTTGATTCAAGTGTCACTGAGTTGTCTTTTGTAGACAACACACGCGTCTAGCGTTCAAAATGTTAAGGCAGGTATCTATGATGAGTTTATATGTAGCATCACCGTGGATTCCAAATGAAGATCTGCAGTGAAAGCGCTGGTTAGAGTGTTGTTCCTTTGTTGTTAGTTTTGTCGGGTGTGTGAAAGAATGTCGTGTCAACAGTCGATACCATAACCTTTCCTTTAAATTCCAATTTATACAAAAGCATACAAGTAATAATCATTTCAGATTGTAAAATATTCTTTAAAAGTCTTTGGTAGGTAATGTTGGTTTAAGATTTAGGTTGTCTCCATTGACAGTTATAACACGACAAGACACAACAGATAAGAATATGAAAAAAAATCTTGGAGGTATCCTGACACGTGCTTGGGAGAAAAGATTACCATTCAGACAGACAGACCGTGACCACGTATTTATATATCCCTTAATGCCAAACGGTGTCGCGCATTAAGCTTGGTAAGGCTCTTATCATAAATCCTCCATTGATAAAAGAGGGACGAAAGATACCAGAGGGACAGTCAAACTCACTGACAACGCCGGCCATGGCCAAAAATAAAAAGACAAACAGACAAATAATAGTACAGATGACACAACATAGAAAACTAAAGACTAAGCAACACGAATCCCACCAAAAACTGGGGGTGATCTCAGGTGCTCCGGAAGGTTAAGCAGATCCTGTTCCACATGTGGCACCCGTCGTATTGCTTATGTTATTACAAATCCGGTAAATAGTCTAATTCGGTAGGTCACATTCGTGAAAAGGGAAGGGTATTGTAGTTACGACATAAGGAACATATCCGATATCAACTGTAAAACGGTTATTATATAACGGTCAACCAACTCGTGATGGCGTCCGTAAAATTTACGAAGGGATGATTTCAACTTCACCATTTGGAACTCTTGGTTTAATAGCTTCCTTGTGAGCAGCAATCCTCTATCAAGGAAATCATGATAGCAAATACAAGCCCGGGAATATCGTATCAATTGGGAGATATATACTCCGTATGCAGGCGCTGCTGGAATGTTGCTACATAGAAATGGAAAGTTCACAATTGGGAAGCTGAAATCATCTCTTTTGTCGTAAAGTTTTGTTTTCAACCGACCCTCATTGTCAATTTCTAGATGTAAGTCAAGATATGAGGCAGACTTAACTGTATCTGTAGTATCCTTTATCTTTAGTTCGATGGGATAGATTCGTTCAACATAGTCACCAAATTTTGTATTATCTAGTGAGAGAACATCATCTATATAGCGGAACGTAAAGTTAAAGGATATTGCTAACTTCTTATCTTTCTTCCTAAGAAGTTCCTGTATGAAGTCAGCCTCATAATAATAAAGAAACAAGTCGGCAAGAAGAGGGGCACAATTGGTTCCCATTGGAATTCCGACAGTCTGTTGAAAAACACGTCCTCCAAACGTAACAAATATGTTGTCAATCAAGAAATCAAGCATCTTGATAATGTCAGTTTCAGAGAATTTTTTGTTTGAATCAGAGTGATTCTTTACAAAGTTACAAAGTAGGATTTATCCCTCCCCAAGACAAGATACTTGTATCTACGTTCGCCATTCTTTTTAATGAAACAAAGTAATACCAACTCTTTCAATTTGTCTTTTAGTTTGGAATGGGGAATACTTGTGTAAAGTGTAGAAAAGTCAAATGTTTTAATACTATTGCAAGATGAGAGAGTCTTAGATTGTATGTACTCTAAAAGATCTTTGGAATTTTTTAGTATCCACATCTGATTCACGCCACCTCTAGAATAGGCAGTTTCACAATAACTTTGGAGCCCGGCTTTGATTGCTGATAAAATAGATGTTAATAATTATGAAAGAGGTTTCGTGGAGCACTTGGAAGACCCAGCAATATACCGTTGTTTGTAAGGACACTTATGTAGTTTAGGTATCCAATACAGTGATGAAAGATCCAGTTCTTCATCTTTGGTTGAAATTCCAAAGGAACATAGAACAGACCTATGATTATCCAGGATTTTCTCTTTGGTAAGTGTCGTGAGGGTATATGTTGAGTTTCCAAGTGAATTGTCAATACCTAATTCATTTATCAAGCAGTTTATGTAATGATATTTACACACAAAAACGATGTTGTTTGGGGTTTTATCTGCGGGGACAACAACATATTTGTCATGGAGGTAGGACAAGTATTTTGCAACATTTGGGTCTTTAAAAATTGACGTAGCGTGGGTATTGATAGACCCATTTAGTTTCTTAATTCGGATTTGTATCAACGACCTCACAGCCTTAATCCGTTCGGAAAGAGTATCTACGTCTTCTTTCTCGCGTTTAGCCCATTGCCTGGCATAATCCTCGACTGAATCTATCAGTATTTTGAAGTTGTATTTCTAATTGATGGATTTAGGCTCACGATATTTCGGACCTTTGGATAACAAATTTCGCATATACCTAGTAAATCTGATATTAGTGATTGATACCAGAGGTTAAGCAAGCCAACCATCATCATTATCTGCAATCGAGGGGAGGTGAATCCCCATATATAACCTATTTGATCTTCTAAAAATTTAATAGAACTGAGGTTATCCAATAAAACATCTTTATCATTGGCCTTTGCTTTTATTTATTGTATCGAATTACACATAAGTTAAATGAAAGAACATTTTTTATGAAACAAGTTGTTTTCTGTTTACGGTTAATTACATTTATTTTCAGTTTTTTTTGTAATTGTATCTGACAATGTAATGCTTTTTCCACATTACCAACTGTAATGAGCGATAAATCGAAAAAGGAATTGCTATAATTCCCAATTCTTTATTACAGCACTCATCTTTCCATACAACCAGAGCACTTCCGTTGATATTTTACTTAATTAAAGTATTATATCATAAAATTTTGCAAATGTGTTTTGACACATTGGAATATGTACCGCTTATTAAACAGGATTGTTTGTGTCTTTATTATTCGATGTTTTTTACTTCAATGTATTCTACACCCTATAAATAGGCAATAGGTCTGTGTTGAAACAGCTTTTTGGGAATATGAATATACTTAACTTGTGCTATAATATGTACTTGCCCAGCGGAATCATCTCGTCTGCATGAATGTTAGCAGTTATATCCAATGAAAATAATATATGTCTTTATTTATCACTGTGATTAAACTTGATATGATCATTGAAAGCTTCGATAATGATGGAAACGCGATAAGTACGACTAGTAATATGAATTGAGGGAAAACAAATTCAACTTAGTTGTTATTTTGTCAAGACCATCTTGTTTTGCTGACTTTTTTGACGAATCTGGACCTATCTATACCATGCTCCTTATCAGTGGATTTAGATAAAGATAATTTTTAGATTTTATTAAATTGTGGTCACTTCATTACAAATGTACAGTCTTCATAGTAAGATATTGGTTGTAATGCTAGATTAAGTAGCATACACATATATCAATTGATCGTTGCTTGCTTGATGTCCAGTGGCAAATATTTCATGCATATTCAGGACGAGAATAATGTAATAATCAATACAATAGGTAGTGTGGATTCGTGGTCTATCGGTTAAGACCGATTGCTACAGTGCTGAAAGTGCCCGGTTCGGATCATGACTCGAGGCGCTAGAAATTTCAGTACATTAGAAGGGTGATTTTCACCCTCCCGCATACATCTCTGGTACCAAGACCTGTGCTCAAACTAGAAAGGATACTTTAGGGGCATCGATTGGTCAAAGTAGGCCCCGATATTAATCTACAGATATTTCTTCTGTTTTTCTGTTCCCGCCGAGTAGTTCGGTAGCTTTCTCTGAGTACTTCTCCCTTCTCGACCATAATAACAGACTTTCCGCCGTTCTTAAACTTTCTGGGTGTTGGGATTTGTGCTTGATAGTGGATTGTACATATTTTAACAAAACGTCTCCATTAACCCTGATACGAGTGTTTACGGATTCCATGGTTCCATTGCAGCTTTTGAGGGGTGCTTCAAATAACGGAGAATTCTAATACATACAGGTAGGACGTCCGGGATGAAGATCGGGGCATAAGCAGATATTTGGCTTCGGCAACAGACATATATTATAATATTTTTTTTCTATGTAAATTCAGAACAGGTAACATGCTTTGTCTATAGAAAAATTGAGACGGCAAAAACATTGACCGGATGCATTTCATTCTTTTGTTGCTGTTCTCAGTTGGAAAAAGGAACGTAAATTATACCTGCCTTGTAAATATTTACACAAACCAATTGTTATGTCAATTAACTCACTGTTTGGTGATAAAAAACAATCAGTTTAGACGCATTGGAAAAGTCACAATTAAAACCTACAATTTTCTGTTTCACTGTTTAAATAGACAGAGTTGCCTTTCATATAACTTTGACACATTTTCCCACAATGCCACCTGAAAATTTAAACAAAAATGATAATATACTTCACTACAAAAGAAATAACGTATCTAACAATTCTAAGCCATAGATTTTGCATGACAAGACCCAATTATAGTTTACATACTGGAACTATATTCATAGATAATCGATTACGAGCGACCAAACAGGTCATTTTTGAAAATTACTAATAGATCATTTCTTCGTTTTTTTATTGATTTCTTTTAACTTCTCTTTTCTTTTTTCACTTTATTATACGAAATAACACTTTAACTGCATGTTTAAAAATAAATATGTGTGCATCAAAAAGAAAAGTGTGGGTAAACTTCAATGAGACAGCAACCTAGCGACAAAAATAACCAAAAGACATGTGACGGTAAAAAGATATATGAGAGTTTCCCTAAACGAGACAACATAAAAGGGACCAAATATTATGTATGAATGAACTATGCCTTTGACTATGCTACCATTTGTTTCCCATTCCTTTTAAAACCCCTTGGTATCTTCAATCTACATAATTGAAAATAAAACTTTATATCGAATAAAAACTATATACAATGAAAAAAAGTTTCTTTCGTTTGTAAAATTATTGCTTCATTTTTTATTTCAGAGTTTGAACCCCGCACGTGATAGAGTTTAAACCCAGGTCAACTCCAATTTTAGTTGACTATGATTACCAGTCTATCGTCCTAAGGTCTGTAGGTTCTCTCCGGACTAAAATAAATTTATTTCGTCTTCAAGTCATTGTTCCACTACTGAATTGTCTATTCTACTTACTAGTACACTTGGTACAATCAAAAACCTGATAATAAATTGTTCAAATAAGGCCTTTGAAAATAGTGGAATTAACTACTTTTGGAGTGTCAAAAACTCGTTGGAAGTACTTGATAAATTGCATGCATATATTGGTGATTTTCAATTCAAAGTTTTGATTTTTCTACCCTATATACCAATTTGCCTCATATTCTTATTTAGAAAAAATTCACACACCTAATTAAATGGGCATTTAAAAAGTCGGAATGCGAATATATATGTTCAAACTCTTTTAGGTCATTTTTTAGTAGGAACAAACAAAAGAGCTATGTCAACTGGACATGCTTTGATACTATATCTGCCCTTGAATTTTTACTTGATAACATTTTTGTTCGCTTTGGAGATTCCGTATATCGTCAAGTTATCGGAATTCCAATGGGGACTAACTGTGCACCACTTATTGCGGACCTGTTTTTGTATTGTTATGAGTTACAATTTATGACTAAAATCAGCAAAGACCCATCGAAACAACATCTGATACAAAAATTTAACAATACTTTTAGATATTTGGATGATATATTGGCTCTCAATAATGACATCTTCAGTATGTATACTAAAGAAATTTATCCTGTTGAACTTACTTTAAATAAAGCTAATACTAACAATGACCACTGTCTTTTCCTCGATCTTGATATCTATATCATTAACGGGAAGCTTAATACAAAAATTTATGATAAAAGAGATGATTTTTCATTTCCTATAGTTAATTATCCATCTTATGGTGTTTATATATCTCAACTTGTACGATTCGCTCGTGTATGTAACAACGTATTAGATTTTAGCGAGAGAAATTTATGTATTACTGAAAAATTATTACACCAGGGTTTTCGATATCATAAACTAGTCAAAACATTTACTAAATTTTTATCATCGGTATAAGGACATCATACGTAAATATAACTCAACATGCAGACATCTTGTACGTTCGGGTATTTCACATCCAATCTTTTATGGTAATATTCTTTACAAAGCACAAAAATGTCAGTATTCACCTCAAAAGCTAACAAAACCTTTAAACAGACTTATTAAGAAGGGATATAGTTACGATACTGTTGTCAGGTCATTAAAGATTGCATATTTTGGCTTTAATATTGATTCACTTATAGGGTCTTTGCATCGGAATTAAACATATTTATTCCAAAACCAGTTGTTGGCATGACACGGGTTATGTTCTTCTCATATATTTTATGATGGTATAATACTAAACCCCTAACAGGAGGGATTGTGCCTGATATTCATTTGATGAAGACATAATCTTTCAATCAGTTTAATTGAGGTCTGGAGCTGGCATGTCAGTAACTGCTAGTAGTCTTTTGTTATTTACGTATTATTGTCATTTTGTTTATTTTCTTTTGTTTCCTATTCTGACATCTGACTCGGACTTCTCTTAAACTGAGTTTTACTGTGCGTACTGTTGTACATTTGTTTTTTCTACATTGGCTAGAGGTATAGCGGGAGGGTTGAGATCTCAAAAAACATGTTTAACCCCGCCGCATGTTTGCCCCTGTCCCAAGTCAGCGACTCTTTTCACAAAAAATCTTACGATTAAAATTGATCGTAAGTTATACTGAAATGTGTATGACTTACGAGTATTTTTACTCTTAAGTTTTTTTGTGAAAAGAGCCACTGGAGCCTCTGGCCTTTGTTAGTCTTGTATCATTTTTAATTTTAGTTTCTTGTGTATAATTTGGATTTTATTATGACGTCCATTATCACTGAACTAGTATACATATTTGTTTAGGGGCCAGCTGAAGGACGCCTCCGGGTGCGGGAGTGTCTCGCTGCATTGAAGACCCATTGGTGACCTTCGGCTGTTGTCTGCTCTATGGTTGGGTTGTTGTCTCTTTGACACATTACCCATTTCCATTCTCAATTTTATTTGTGAAGATTTATGTGCAAAAATGACACAAATATCTACAGAGTAACGTTCCGGCTAACATCAAGTCTGCAGGTTTCAGCTCTGGAGCTCCCAGTGAAGAATTTGTTTTACGTACACATATTTGAGGTACACATTTCACAAAATGAAACAAAAGTTGACTAGATGTGTCGGAACGACACGAATGGCCCCGTCTCAAAAAGTTGAAAAATCCTCAATTTCAACAACACATGTGGACACAAACATGCATGGATAGTATCCAGCTCTCAAGACCAATACTAGTTTGATGAAAAATTTCCTTGATCAATGAGTAGTTAAATTTCAAACTATCAGCAAACAGGAAGTGGATGTACTGAAGATGTGTTGAAACGACATGAAAATCAGCATATCGGAACGAAACATAAACTTGATCTGTAACTCATCATTGTAGACTCACATATCAAAAATCAGCGCAAAGTGTGAAGGCGTATAGAAAAAAAGTCTGTATAACTGTGATTTTCAACCATTTATCAAAGTTCAAAGCCCGTTGTTTCTGCAAAAATTAGCAGAGCGGAACGAAACTTTAACTTGATCTGTAACTCGTCATGGTTAACTCACATACCAAAAATCAGCCCAATATCTGAAGGCGTTTAGAAAAAAAGTCCGTATAATGGTTTGATGCAGAATGACGGAATGACGGGATGACATAATGACGGAATGACGGACAGGGGTAAAACTATATGGCCCCGATAACTTTGTTGCGGGGCCATAAAAATCTGATGCACAACTGCCTTATGCTCGTGTGTTTACTTATTCTTAACTGCCATGAAATAGACATAAATTAAAGTCATTAAACACATGGTAAAAGTCACACTTTTAAACCTACGATTTTCTAGTTTGCTGTTTAAATAGAGTTGTCCTTCACACAACGTTGACACATAGTCCTACAATGCAATCTGAAAATAAAAAAAAAAAGATGCTATTCTTTACCAAAAAAAGAAATAACATAACTAATAATTTTAACCCATAGATTTTGTATGTAAAAACACAGTTATTATAGTTTACATACATGAAAATGACAGGAGCTAAATTAACAGACAACCGATTACGAGACACCAAACAGGTCATTTTTGAAAATTATATCATTTTTTCTTTTTCTTATTTATTTAAAATTGAAATTTATTTACTCTAAGTATATGATAAATTAATATTATCAATGAAATTTCATCTTTGCTACCTCTCCGCTAGGCACGCGGAATTTGGGAGTAATAACAAAGACTGGTCGACTCGGAGTCGGAATAATGTGTCCACGTAGGCTGACATGTCTACCTGTTGATTGTTTCCTTGTGAAAAAACACGTTAAGATTAAGGCTCAGCTTGTCGGTTCAATAAAAAGCAGGGTTTATATTTTGAGCATATCACATTATCATGTTATCGTCATGAATATGTATTTAATTTGTCAATTGACGCTAAACAGCCAAAATAGGCGTCTGTGATTTACCTCTTCCGTTTGAACAATTCATCCAGACAAACACTCCAGTCTTGTATTGGGGAAGTGTGTCTGTTTTGTACACAATCGAGTCTGATCGAAATGCGAACATTCATTAAATGCATTAACACCATTTTACGTTCGAGCGTGTTTGAGTTGACTGTCGTATCTGTCGTAACACAGCTGAATAAAATGTTAATATCCTGTACCGAACAATATTCATTTTGAAATGAAATTGATAAAATACTTCTGATTACCATTAAATAAATACAAGTGTAATTATATTGTCAATGATGATAGTCATCTTTTTACAATAACCTTCATCATAAAAATATCAAACAATTGTAAATAGAGTATAGGTTAGGGAAACCTTCTTCCACTCTTAATCTAAATATGTGTTTATTGAACTACTTGCTAGGATGGAAAAGAATATGCAAGACAAACCGATTTTGAAAAGATTTAGTCTTATAATATTTAAAAAAAAAATATAAGAGCTGATTGTAAATTGTTGGAAAGTTGACATTTCAAAAAAAAAATATGCTTGTCTATGATTAATTTCAAATTAAATGCGAACTGATCAGAAAATCTTTAGAAAGGGTTCCGAGTAATCAAGTCTTAGGACAGAAGTTTCAGTTATGGTTATTTTCCTTTTCACACGTAGAATCTCTTTCATATATTTTCTCCTGACAGCTTTTGGGGTGTCTTTGGTTGCACTTTTAGTGTAAGTATGTGTCATGATATTTTTTTTCTTTTGCTTCATGATAATTTTTTTTCTACAGATTAAATTCTTTTTTAGGGTTTTCTATACCTTCTTAGTATCTTAGACACAGATGTCCAAATGTTTTAACACCGCGATATACACACTACTAAAGCCCAGTTTCTATAAATGGAAAATCGGAAATTATGCATGCGATAGTTGACTTTATATATCCTTAAAACTGAGTGATTACCATGAAAGTATAAGTGGAGAGCATCTTTACGTGTTTCTAACTTTTTTTCTGAATCAATTCTTTGAAAATTTATCACAGAAGATGCATCAAATGACACCTCCTTTTAATTGTAGTTTGTCCCACAATAATACTTCAGCAGGATTTTCCAATTTGATCTTATAATAATGATGCATAATATTGTTATCTTAATGTAGACATTTGCATAGGTTTATACACTGTATATATATATATATATATATTATAAGTAAAGGAATGTGAGGTATACTTCTACAAGAATGCAACCTAACCACAGGAAAAAAAGAGACGTCAGCATATTATCTTCGAAAATAGACCAAATATTCATAAAATATTTCAAGCTCTAACTAAATCCTCTTGAGTTTGGACAAGTTGTGAATAAATTTCACAAAGAATACCAAAAAATATCTAGCTTACCAAATGACAACACCTTATTAGAAATCCGATTTATATAATACGTCGCAGTATCACTCTTGTGAAAACAGAACCGAATAACGGTCATTATCTTTTTCACGCCATATTCAGTTGCACTCGTCATATAATGTTGCATTCATCTCTAATAACCCTATAGAATTACAAACCATGATTGACATTGCCGTAAACTTCAGCAAAAAGGAAAGATATTTATTGCAACCTACAAAAAGTGTTATTATCCCGGAAAATCCTGCCGAAAATGTTTAGAGATTGAAGATGAAAATTAAATGGAAATGACATGCCAATTGTCCCAAACGCCTCTATTATAGGAATTCAAAAATTTGATAAAGACTCTGCAGAGACTGTATTTTGGCATTGCACAAGGTCATGTTTTTCTCTGACTGTTAATGACGTCTTTACACTAAATCCTTTGGATGTTGGATGTGTGCTGATTGATACTTTAGTCTTAGATACATGATTTTTTTTATTAGTTGTTATTGGCTTTGAACTAGCTGTCAGTAACTGCGAGTACACTCAGATCTGTACTTAATGTCGGTTTTTTTGTTGTAGGGATGTATAAATACCCTGCCACGTCCTGTCTGTGTTTTTGTGATCTGGTGAGTTAAGCCCTTTTCAATTGATTTTTATAGTTTGTTCATATGTTGAACTGTTACATAGGGGAGGGTTAGACACCCGCTAACATGTTAAACCCCCTCACATTTAGTATGTGCCTGTCCCAAGTCAGGAGCCTGTAATTCAGTGGTTGTCGTTTGTTGCTGTATATCATATTTGTATTTCGTTCGGTTCTTTTTTACATAAATCAGGCCGTTATTTTTCTCGTTTGAATTATTTTACATTTGTCATTTCGGGGACTTTTATAGCTGACTATGCGATATGAGTTTTGCTAATTGTTGCAGGCCGTACGGTGACCTATAGTTGTTAACTTCTATGTCATTTGGTCTCTGGTGGAGAGCTGCATTGGCCATTAAACCACATCTTCTTATTTTCATAACTACTGTTAATGAAATATAAAAAAAGCACGAAGAGCAATGTACAATGTATAGCCTAAAGGGTGCAGGCCTCCATGCAGAAAATGGTTTAGACAGTAAAACTTCAATCTCTCTTATAAGAATATATATTCTGCCAATATTAACCTATGGTTTGGAAATTTTATTACCAAAAGGTAAAACACTGAACAATGTTTCTATGCAATACAAAAAAAAAATGGAGTACACAAAGTTTGTCTTTAAATATTAATGTAGCTGACTCTGCAGTTTATACTTTGTCTGGTTAATATTACTTCCTATTGAAGCTAAAATCCATATTAAACATATTAATCTATTTGGAAATATAACAGCTAAGTGTGAATCAATTGAATGGCGACTAGATGAAAGACAACTACAGATAAAATCTCACAAAAGCCATAGTTGGTTTATTGAAATTAAGGAAATATGTTTAAAATATGGAATAACAGACTTGTGTCAAAATTTCAATGGAAAAATTTAGTTAAATCCAAAATGTATACCTATTGGAAATCAAAAGGATATTAAACCCTAAAATTCATGGAAAATAAATATAACATTGGATTTGTACATCCTTTAGCAATTTCGGTCAGTGCAAATCTAAACGATATCAGAAAAATTCAAGTACGTCTCAAAATTGAAACTGGGAACTATATCCTACAAGCTCATAACGCTTCAGTATTCAATTTGTAAAGTAATAAAGCAGCTAAAACACTTGAACACTTTATCTTAATTGTTATGTGAAAAATTAGAAGACGCAAGAAAACCACTTCTCTCAAAATTTTTAAAAAGAGGAAGTCTAATTTTAACTTAAGACATTATATCCCCTCCAGTTGATCTTCTACAGTTAACTATCAACCCGTTCTGTTATGTGAACATAGATGTAAACAAAAATGCTTTTGAGGAAACCAGTAATATCTTAAAACCCCTATGTAGACTAGAAACTTGCCTGGTCGTAGTTTATTGACTTGTATATCCCGTTAAGCCTGGTCGTAGTTTATTGACTTGCATGTACATCACGTTAGGCCTGGTCGGTAGTTTATTGACTTGTATATCACGTTAGGCCTGGTCGTAGTTTATATATATCCCGTTAATCCTGGTCGTAGTATATTGACTTGTATATCACGTTAGGGCTGGTCGTAGTTTATTGACTTGTATATCACGTTAGGCCTGGTCGTAGTTTATTGACTTGTATATCACGTTAGGCCTGGTCGTAGTTTATTGACTTGTATATCACGTTAGGCCTGGTCGTAGTTTATTGACTTGTATATCCCTTTATGAACGGGGAAAAGCGGACAATACAAGATTTATATTATATCCAGTTCCGTACATTAAACAAAATCATATTTAAATACCCTTGTATTGTTTTGAAGGACAAAAATATGCAATCAATTGTCGCGTATCAATGCTCATGATTTATATATAAAGTTAAACCACAAGGGTATTCCCTGACTTCAACTGAAAAATGGAGTTATTAGCTGTCCTAAGTTTGACATGTTTTATAAAATTTACAGGTAAGAATCGTATATCTAGTAATTACCTTAGGTAATTACATACTAGAATAAAACATTGTTTTAGCTTTTAATTACTGTATTGTTTAATCATTGCTATTGAATTACCTGAACTTCCATATACCAGATTGTCCCATCACATTTCTACCAGATATCATATACATGTATAAATGTAGGAAAATCTAATATATATATATATATATATATGATTTAATTTGGGATTTCTAAATATATCTGTAATACAGGGTAGTACTTTTGAGGTTGTTAATGTGCATTATTTTGAAACTAGGAAAACAGAATTATCGTATTCATTATCTGTTTATACATTCCCGTTAATATTTAATTCTCTTCATTGATTATATTCATTATAGCATATCAGTTCATAATTTGAACTTGACAGTGGCTATGATGAATAAAATCGATGACAATTATTTTTTCTTTACTTTGCTCTTTTCCCAAGACTATCGTTTTTCAGTAAACTATATTATATATTTATTCATTCGTCGTCCGATCGAGAACATGTTAAAATAATGATAACTAGAATCTAGAATTTAGTTACGGATGTTAATTAAATTTTTAAAACCCTTATATAAAACTAACTTTTACCCTGAGACCTAAGTCTCAAAGAATATTCATTATACATTTGAGAACTGTGCACTTGTATTAAAGTCAAACAAAATTAATTTGCCGTTTTCTGGAAGACCTTTTATACTTATTGGTTAGTCTTTATAAACGCATACTACTGAAGGGTAAGCAAGCAAAATATATATGAATGCATGGGACTTTGTTATGAAGAGACAGTCAGACTGATTTGAAAAAAAATCTTTCATATATATTACAGTAAAACACGCCCGTTGTAATGTTTAAATTTAAAGTAATCATTTGAGCACACACAAAGACACATCGATGACTTTGTGTTAGTATGCATCGAACACATATATATATCATCAAACATTTACAGTAGAAGTAGTTTGTCTTACCACAGATGTAATAGTCTTTATATAGATATAAGAAGATGTGGTATGAGTGCCAATGAGACAACTCTCCATCCAAGTCAAAATTTATAAAAGTAAACCATTATAGGTCACAGTACGGTCTTCAACACGGAGCCTTGGCTATTTTACGAATTTTTCCTTTGATCTTGCTGACTGATAATTTCCGTTCTCAGCGGTGTCGAGGGGTCCGGCGACTTACAGAAAAGAGCGACGATTTACAGAAAAGAACCGAAAAGGACCAAAAAGAACCGAAAAGGACCGAAAAGAACCGAAAAGGAAATCGATTTTTTTGTAATCGAAAGAAATTTGCAAATTGCAAATCATTTAAAACCTTATACTGTGACAGGACTAATTTAACTTGCATGTGAAAAATTACAGGTAGGATCGGATGCCTATCTTATAGAATAGAAAAATAGAAAAGAAATTTTTTATTCACCAAATAAGGGCCCCTAGTAGGGCATATAGCATACAAACAATGATATCATAAACAATAACATATGCAATACACAGACAATAGATATGTAACATGTGTAATAATAATAAAAAATACTACAGGAAACGCACACAACAAAATAATAGCAATATACTATAATTCAATTAATATTAACACGTTTTTAAATTTCCAGATGTAAGATAAAAGTAAAGCCATTTTCAGTTCAATATTGCCTGCTTCAGTAGGACACTTTTCGACATGATTCCTATTCAGAAAATCTGTCAACCAAGAAGCTATCAATTGACCTTACTTTGACATATTCACATCTTTTTTTCCAGAATCTATTCATAAAGACAACTGTATATTCCATAAATCATGGTGGATTAACCAATGGGTTACAAATGATGGAAAAACAGAAAATTCACTTTACATAACAAATTCAACGATAGCAAATTTCCGGATTCCTAGTATTACATCTGAAACGTTTCACTGTTACAGTAAAACACAAAACATTTACTTATTAAGGTATGTATTCTCTGGCACCATCTGACGGTGTTTATATATCCCAACTCGTTCGTTATGCCGTGTCGGTAGTGAAGTTTTGGATTTCAATGATCGTAATCTATGTATTACAGGTGAACTATTAAGTCAGGGATTTCATTACCACAAATTACTTAATACCTTTACTTCATTCTTCCATAGATACAAAGATTTGGTTTGCTAGTTTGGCTATATCTGTTAAAAAAACTTATTTCAGACGGAATATCACATCCTAAATGTTGTTTACCGAGCCCCGGAAATTTATATACGTGTAGCCGGAGAGCATATTCTACTTGCAAAATCGCATGTCTCCACCGGGACTCGAACCCGGGACCTCTGTGTTACAAGGCAGCGCGTATACCGACTGAGCTAAAGAAGTACTTCCTTAGCTCAACCGTTTACGGCTGACTAAGTATCTACTAATGAAGGGAAGCAATCCCGTCACACTTCCCCAACCTCAAGAATCATCATACCATTATGACTCTCACACACATACCCTAGCTAGAAATCCTTTCTAACTACCATGGGTTTTTATTGTTGGGCGCCAATGTAACCGGAGAGCATGATTCTACTTGCAAAATCGTATGTCTCCACCGGGACTCGAACCCGGGACCTCTGTGTTACAAGGCAGCGCGTATACCGACTGAGCTAAAGAAGTACTTCCTTAGCTCAACCGCTTACGGCTGACTAAGTATCTACTAGTGAAGGGAAGCAATCCTGTCACATACGATCCGGATAAACTTATCAATCCTTTAAATAAACTTATTCTACAAGGTTACCAATTCATCACTGTAATTAGATCTTTGAATATTGTTTTTATTGGTATAAATATTGATTTATCAGTAAATAAAAATTATACGAAATAGTTTTTTTTATAGACATATGCACGTTAATGGTACTACAGTCTGTCAATACCTTTATTTTGACATTGCACAAAGTCATGTTTTTCTCTGACTGTTAATGACATCTTTACACTAAATACATTGGATGTTGGATGCGTACTGATTGATATTTTAGTGTTACCTACATGATTTTATTATTAGTTGTTATTGGCTTTGAACTAGCTGTCAGTAACTGCGAGTACTCTCAGATCTGTACTTAGTGTCCTTTTTGTTGTTAGGGATGAGGGATGGATAAATACCCTTCCACGTCCAGTCTGTGTTTATGTTGATGTTTTTCTGCTTTGTATCGATCTGATGAGTTAAGCCTTTTTCAACTGATTTTTATAGTTTGTTCTTATGTTGTGCTGTTACACCACTGTCCCAGGTTAGGGGGGAGGTTGAGCGCTCAAAAACATATTTAACCCCGCCGCATTCTTTATGTGCCTGTCCCTAGTCAGGAACCTTTAGTTCAGTGGTTGTCGTTGGTTCATGTCTGTCATATTTGTTTTTCGTTAATTGTTTTGTTATTAATTAGGCCGTTAGTTTTCTCAGTTGAATTGTTTCATATTTTTTATGTCGGGGCCTTTTATGGCTGACTATACGGTATTGGTTTTTCTCATTGTTGAACGCCGTACGGTTGCCTATAATTGCTTACATCCACTTTATTTGAACTTTGGTGGATAGTTGTCTCATTGGCATCATACCTCATCTCCTTATTTTTATATAAATAGTAAATTAATATCTCGATCAACATTATTTTGAATAAAAAAATATGGTAATTCAGTTATTCTTCCTCATAACTTTGTTGGAGCAGTTATTGTACCAGTAGCCTACCCCTGTTAATGAAGTCCGTCTTGTGTGAACATGCACGAGCGTAAACGCTATACGATAGAGCAGAAGATATATGTTTGCGGTGAGAAATGTGAAGTTGACAATTCGAAAGTTGAAATCATCCCTTTTGTCATAAATTCTAGTTTGACGTTGTCCATCTGTGTCACTATTGAGGAAAAGATCAGACCTTCAACTTCCGGTAGTATTCTTAATCACAAGTTCACTGGCATAAATAAGTTGTAAGCACTCGTTGCATTGGGGTGTATTAAGTGACAGGACATCATAAATATATCTAAAATATTTATACCAGGGAAACTTTGGACGATGAACAATCCTGTCCATGAGTCCAGGGTGATCTCCATTTTAAGTAAACTAGCAAAAAAGACTTTGTTAAAGATAAATCCCTATGCCTATAAAGTAATGTTTATCTAAAGAACTGAAAGGAGTCAGATGGATAAATATAGATACGAAAAGTGGTGTTCCATAGGTTCCCTGTAATAAATGAAAAATAAATATTCCGTAGAAAAATGTGATTCACGTTATCTGCAAAATGTTAATGTACTAATATTCCTTAAACCTGTTTCCACGTTTCTAATTCAGGAATACAGTTTGTTTAAAAAAAGTCCTGAAGTATAGTTTTCATATAATGCGCTCGTTGTCACATGAATAATTGAATGCACCTGGTAATAAACCAAAATAATATGAATTCTCAGTAAGTTATTATTCTGGTTACAGAAGTACGAGGTCTGATGGTTTGCCGGAGTATGTATGTATGATGGCAAATGAAGTCAGAAGGGATTTATACTGTCTTTATCTAATTAAAGGTAACAATAGTTTATGGAATATAACATGTCAAAATGCATGCAAACGATACTAAATTGTTTCCCGGACAGTAAATGTATTCTAACGGATGAAACAGTGATTTGTAGTTCCAGTGATAATGGTTTACTTTTACAAATTGTGACTTGGATGGAGAGTTGTCTCATTGGCACTCATACCACATCTTCTTATATCTATTTTTGTATTATTAACATAATTACATCTGACTGGGCAGTGTATCCTTCAACCTTTTTTTTCATATATAAGTATGTGTGATATACGACATTGATTTACAAAGGTACACACAAAATCAGTATAGAAAGGACAACCCCAACTATTGATACTATAGATAACATTTACTAAATTTACTAAACAATACCCTTTAAAAAAAAAACAAACAAGAAACCCAGTGAAATAGAATAAAACTCAGCAATCATGACTTAAAACGGTGAACAAGTCTATGAATCGTTTGCATATTGTATACATAAGTGCTTCTAGTTGTCGTAAGGATTTTTACTTCGTCGAATGTCTAGCTTATAATCCAGGTAAGAAGTTGACCCTTTATTCGTTTCTAAAAATTTTCATACTAGTACTAATTTGCCATTTTACCAGTAATTGCTGTAAATGGCGTGCCGGTTGAATTGGTTTATTACTTGCTTGTATAATTTGATTTGGTTTTGGTAATATCTCATTGCTGAAGACCTTTAACGATATCTCATTGTTGTTGACCTTTGGCGATATCTCTTTGTTGATGACCTTTGGCGATCTCTCATTGCTGATGACCTTTGGCGATATCTCTTTGTTGATGACCTTTGGCGATATCTCATTGCTGATGACCTTTGGCGATCTCTCATTGCTGATGACCTTTGGCGATCTCTCATTGCTGATGACCTTTGGCGATATCTCATTGCTGATGACTGGGATATGACTTTAAATTGTCTATAATCAGAAAAAAGTTGTTGTTTGTGTGCTTATTTCAATATAACTTAACTGGTATGATGCAGTTATGAAGTTTAGGAAAAAAAAAATTTCAGTGCTAATACATCAGTATTTGTTCCCACATATAGTATGAACATTCACTTATTTCTGAACCTATGATCTTTACTGTTTGTGTAACTATGGTCTCATTATTTGTATGGTCTTAAGTTCGACCAGTTTGTCCTTTGAAAACAGTTAGATAAGGATGAATTGATAAATACGTTTATAATTTATTCTTTATAATTTTAAAAACATTTGTCATGGTAGTTTTTTTTTTCTGATTTATACAAAAGAATAGAAAAACAAAGGATATGGGGTATCCATCCATGACACAAAATCAGTACATGCACAACAAAAAACACACAATAAGCAAAGGAACAGCGCTTTAATTGCTGTTCTTCATCTCAAAGTCACAGTGAGGCCTTCAACACGGAGCAAAAAAACCAACTCTCACCTCAATGCAAGTTCAAGACGGCCCCTAGCACACAAAAAGGCATGTTTTACGATTTGTAAACATGCTATGAGTCATTAAATCAAAAGGACACCAGTCATCGTGATATTCAAATTAAAATATAGCAATTAAATTGGATTTTCGAGTGTTTACAAAATGAATCAAACTAAACAGGTGTTGAATTTCAAATCCTACAGATAAGGTACAATTTGTGTATCTCACATATACGCTGAAATTGTATTTACGAATTACCAATCTTTTTTTTTCTATAGAAAATTCAACAACAGCAAGTGGAAACATACCTGCTTGTAGTATTTGTACAAGTTCCTCGTCACCTAGAATGTATACGCTTAAGCACTTTGGTAAGTCATAACTTCAATCAAACTTGGCTAACAGGTTCTGTATTTGTTATTAAGAACGTGCAACTAAAATACGCCAAAAATAATGTAGAATAATGGACTCTTATGCAAAGCAGAAACAGGAAATAAAGAAATTAATTAATTTTTATATAAATGCAAAAATTAGTTCCGATTTTTTTTCATTAGCGTATCATATGGATCTCCGTTAGTACAACACGCGTCTCAGGCACATCAACACGCGTCTTTAAAGGGGGTTCTTTCGAGCCCGATGTTTTTATATTCAGTTTATGAGTAATATGCTAAAACAATTTGTTCACTTTGAGTGTTAGTTAAGAAACTAGAGACTCCAATCGACCTGTATTATTCTATTGGTTAACAAACTATGGCTTTATATGTCCCGTTGAAGCCTTATGCTGCATTTGAAATGTAGAAAATAAAGAAAGTTTGAATGCACGTGATACAGAAATTTCATTAAAAATAGGGAATAAGAATTCAGCAAAGAAAACATGCTTTTATTGTTGTTCTTCAATTGTAGTGTTTTCAGGGATGCTTTTTCATGCGCCTGATTTACTTCATCATGCACACTTATAAATATATACAGTCTACCGTTGAGACTTTAAAAACAAGATTGCTACAGAGTAGCAAACCCATATACTAATATATTGCATATTTCATATATTTACAAGGGACACAAAAGAGAGGCGAAATATTCCAAAGGTTATTTAAACTCATAATTATATAATGCAATGGCAAAAAACGAAAAACGACCAATAACTTTATACGTTATACAAAACACAATATAGAAAAATAATGACTGCGCAATACGAACCACGCCAAAAAACCGGGGTGATCTCAGGTGCTCCGGAATGGTGAGCAGACACAACTCCTGTGAATATATTTGATCAACTCAGATTTTCGAACATGTATTGCTTCTTCCAATGATATTTCCATATTATTTTCATTTCAAATGGACACAAATCCCAAAATATATACATCAGACTCATCAGTGGCGCTCGAATCAAAACAGTTAGAAGGTCAAATCAATTACGAAGATGGAGAGCATTGCAATGTTACTGTCCCAAAATGATCGATTGTATCCGAGATATTGCTGATGTAAACCTTTTGCAATAATCGATCCCGACATATACAAAAGCAGACGGTATCAAAAGGACGATCAAACATCAAAAATCGAAGAAAAAATTACAATAACATGGCAACAAGTAAAAGACATATAACAGTCTTCAAAACTAAAGACCAAGTACACGAATTGTACTAAAACTTAGTGCTTCGTTAGGGTAAACAGAATATGGAGTCGATCGTGTTGTTCATGTCCAGAACAAATCCGGTAATAAATCTCATTACGTGACGTCAAAATAGAGAAAATCAGGACGATATTGTGATTAAGACAATTGGAATACGTGTATCACATTGCTATCAGACCAACAAGAATTAATGAATCGCGTCAAGGGGTTTTTAATCCGAATTCTGATAAGATTGTAACAAAAATTACATGACCACTTTTTTACGCGATACTAGAATTTTGAAATTGAAAAATTCGCTGTAGGAAATTTAGAATATAAAATCCTTTTTCATTCTATTAGTCCAAAATACAGTGGCCAATTGAGCAATTTCGGCTTCTAACGTCGGGTTTTAATTCTTATTCCTTAGATTAGATTAATTCCTGTAACAATCAACAACGCTTCACGCCATAACGTTTAGGACTAGAATGATCGAACACATATATTAGAACTTGACGTTTTTATTTCATATTGGTCATATACCAGTAATATCATTTGAAGGTAATCAAACAATAGAAGATCCAATAACATGCAGTAATTATAAACAGCATTGCCACAAACCTTCAGAGGAATCTTCACCAGTGGAGACAGAATCTACATATGGTGGTAAAGGGTCCAAATCTGCAGGTAAAATGATTACATCTGATGGTTAAAACGAACATATCCTTCCTTTTCAAAACTATCGACAGGAAGAAACCATGTTACGATACAACAGAAGCTGGTAATGGCACAGCAACCCACGAGAAAAAAAAGAATCACCAATAGAAATGTAGAGGAAAATCCAAATGTTTCAACAATAGACCGATGTCTGTATAATAGGTCAAGCTCTCAATCGACCCATGTCTTAAACGTCAAGAATGAAAACTCAAGGCACATACGTATGTGGCGAAATTAAATCGTTTTATTTTTTTATCTCAACTCTCCTTTTTCCAAATTGGAAATAGGGGATTTCTCTATTACAACGGTGTAAAAGAGTAAAAGATAACAAAAACACAAGGACAATCAAAACAATAATGAAGGAATTCTCAAATGAAAGCAGACTATAAGAACTTAACCTGCTGATAAGATGACGTCATACACTTTCATGTAGGTCATGACAATACATGTAGCAATGGTAGATGTACATTCATGGTAGGGCAAAATTATCAACAAATTAATTTGGATAAGGTTTTTTAACAGTTGCTTGTTAGTGTCCAAGAACTTATCAAATATACCGGGCTTATAATTTTGACGGTACACCATACGCGCGTTACGTCTACAGAAGACTCATCAGTTATTCATCAAAGTGAACTGTAATGTTAATAATATGTTAACTTTGATTCATGACTTTAAATTCAGTCTTTATGTATTTTTAGGGAAAAATTCGCAGACGTACATTGTAGGCATAGTAATTGGAATATTTGTTATTGGAGGATTTTTGATTGGTTTATGTGTTTATATAGCACAGCAAAGACAGGCCAAAGAAGTTCCAGAAGAAGTAGAATTAAATAAAATAGACAGTGATGAAGGAACAGGACCCGTAGAGGATTTTAAGGATATTACAGTTGGTGAAATACAATTGGACAGAGTTGATCTGTAGAAAAAGGAGGACTATGCATAGATATATATAAAACAAATATGTGCCATTCATTATGTATACTTAGTATTTTTTATAACTGTTACAGTGAAAGAAACTTTTGATAATTTAGTTCTTCAAAATTAACATGAATAACGTGACACTGTTGTGAAATTGATGTTTTTTTTAATCTCTGTGCTGCAGTCAATTGGTTCTTTAAAGTCGACTTTTCTGTTCTTCCTAGGCTTGTTTTGCCTGAAGTTTATGATTTGGAAGATATATGTGTATTCGGTCTTTTCCTTTTTATATGACGTCATGAAAACATTTTAAACGGAGCTACATGTAAGAGATCATTTAAACCTATTAATTAAAAAATCTGAATTAATTACATATCAATGTCAAGCTACCCGTGATAATTGTCGACGTTTGCTTATCGTTTAATTTAGCAATTATTTAACGCGCAGTGGATTATAATCTTAACAGTAAGCTCTGCAAAGTTGGCCAAATGGGATAAAGGATATAGAAAAATGAATGTCACTGAAAAATAGTCTTTGTAAGGTAGAAGATGAAAATTTGCCTCGCAATATGTATTTTGCGGAGATAATTCCGACTGGACGTATAGCTGATTATTCTTACATATTGCAAAACAACTGCCAAGGTTGTAAAATACAATTAAAATATTTGCTCCTTTAATATGTTATTTCATAAAGTATTCCTTGTCTTTCAAATTGAGAAAAAAAACTTTTTAGCAGTTTTATCAAATGTTTATAATATTTCTTGCATATTTCTATCTAAACGAGTTCAGTTTATTGATACTTTATTTGATATAAATGATAAAAATGAATCCAGTACCAATTATAACCCAGAATATAGTTATAAACACAACATATGTGATAAACAACTATTATGTGAGACTATCAATATCGCTAACGACTACTATCATATAGTGATACGCTTAACTAGCTATTAACAAAGAACCCTCTCTTTTGTCAGAGCTTTTGCGTCTGAGCATTCATTTTCTCTTTAAAGTAAGTACGCGTTAAACTCGAAGAAAGTTGTGACATATCGATATACTATAGTACTTTTATAAATTAAACAATATGTTAAAGGTGGCAATCATCCGTCAGGAAGTCAAGAATATTCTGTTGCAGATAATAGTTTTGTGGTGAAAAATGAGATTTTAATAAACTCAATTAGACCAGAGTTACTTTTAATGATTCTGTCCATATAAAAACTGAATGGAATGT
The DNA here is from genome assembly GCF_021869535.1 of Mytilus californianus. Lineage (NCBI taxonomy): Eukaryota > Metazoa > Mollusca > Bivalvia > Mytilida > Mytilidae > Mytilus > Mytilus californianus. Next base: position 79,855,747 of record NW_026262745.1, on the reverse strand, counting down.
GGGTCATTACTTATATAAAAAAAAAAATTATTTTAAAGCGAGATCAAATGAACATAGTTTTAACAATAACTTGTAAAGTTAATCGTTGAAGAACATGCTATACCGCTCTATTATGCAAACACATTGATTCAATATTCGAACCAATATTAGACACCTAAGTACTCTAATTAAAGAGATAGCTATGTTGCTTTTAAAAAAATATGAACAGTTTTAACACAACAAATAAAAACCATTATAAGAATAAAAACGATCAAAACCAAAATATCACCAATTCACGACAAATCATGCAGCGCTAACCAAATCTGAAAAGATTCAATTCGGGAACATGATTTCTCTGTTCAAATATACGTGTGTTTCCTGTTTTCACAAGTAAAAAAAAATGAAAAAGTAATTATAATCAATAAATAAAAGGAAATACAATCGCTACGAGATATTCAGTTTTTTTCACGGAATAACATAATAAATATCAATTTATGTCTTAATACAAAATTTAGAAGATGTGGTATGATTGCCAACGAGACAACTATCCACCAAAGACCGAATGACGTAGATATAAGCAACGTTTGGTGACCGTGCGGCCTTCAACAATGAACAAAACCCATAAATAACAATATTTCAGATAATTCAAATGAGAAAACCCGATTGTACACAACAATAAACGTAAAACAAATATAATAGACAGATACCAACGACAATGACTGAATTGCTGGCTACTTCGGACAGGCACATAAAAAATGCAACAGATAAACAGTGTTAACTAGAAATATCACGAGAAACCTGAAACTGAGATGTTCGAACATTTCATTAACTAGTATCATAATTCATCATAAAGAGCATTCTAACGAAGATCTTGAAATCTACAAATTGTAAAAACTCAATTGTCAGTGGGGCATGATTGATTGAGAATTAGGGCTATCATATGAATGAATGGTAATGTTTGGTAAAAATAACTAGTTCTTATATATGTTTTATAGATCTACAAATTCTTGTATGTGATTTATTTGCTTGGTTTACCAATGCACTGACAAACTTTACATAAAAGTCTTTCGGACCACTTGTATTCTGTTTGTTGGTGCAATGCCCAGTTTACACACCACTTACATCTAGATAAAATGAGTTTAAGAGCTTAGACTATTATATCAATAAAAGGAAGAAAAGATACGTTAATTTGTGTGTTTTGTCAAGTAGTTAATATTACATGCGTATTCTAAACCAATTGAACAAGGTTGAGTAGGATGAAAGGTGTGAGATTTCGAGCTCTATAAAAAAAAAACGCAGAAGAAATGGTTTAGCACGATTACGAGTATACAGGTTCTTCCTTGTAAATACAATACAGTGTCAATGTTTTTTCATTGTGTATTGTTTTTGTTTTTTTGTTGTTTTTTTTCTCTCAATTTTATTTATTTTGGAGTGGTGGAAGTTGTGAATTTCTTTTAATCAATCTGTTTTGTTTTCATTTCTGTGTTGATTTTCTGTACAAAGGTTACTCTTGGCATTACATAGATTATTCTGTTGACTTCTTATGACGTCTCTTTGTGATATCTAACAGAACTGTCAGGAACTAGAGTGTAGAAAGACATGCCCTCAATAGCAGTAGATTAAGTTGTTTTAAAGTGCTCGAAATAATAACGGTCATTATTTGATACGGTCGTATATAGTATTGTTTATATGATTAATACATGTGTTCTTGCCATCCATAATATTATTATGTAATGAGCGGTTTTTTTCTATGTTCCATTTGCTATTCCCTTGGAAAGAATGCAAGATAAATATTAAATAAAAGTACTTTATCCTCGCCGCGCGTTAATGTTGTCCTTCCCAATTACGTCGAGTAATGAGACGTGTATATGAGGCTGACTTCATACAGGAACTTCTTAGGAAGAAAGAAAAGAAGTTAGCAGTATCCTTTAATTTCACTTTCCGCTATATAGATGATGTTCTCTCACTAAATAATTCAATATTTGGTGACTATATTGAACGCATCTATCCCATCCAACTTGAGACAAAGGATACATCAGATACAGTTAAGTCTGCCTCATATCTTGACTTACATATAGAAATTGACGATGAGGGTCGGTTGAAAACAAAACTTTATGACAAATGCGATGATTTCAACTTCCCAATTGTGAACTTTCCATTTCTATGTAGCAACATTCCAGCAGCGCTTGCGTACGGAGTATATATCTCCCAGTTGATACGATATTCCAGGGCTTGTGTTTCCTATCATCATTTCCTTGATAGAGGGTTGCTGCTCACAAGGAAGCTATTAAACAAAGAGTTCCAAGTGGTGAAGTTAAAATCATCCCTTCGTAAATTTTACGGACGCCATCACGAGTTGGTTGACCGTTATGGAATATCCGTTTCACAAATGACAACGGATATGTTCCAATTTTCTTAACTACAATCTCGTCCCCTTCCCCCCAATGTGACCTACCGAATTAGACATATCACCGGGTTTGTACTTAAATGAGCAAAACGACGGGTGCCACATGTGGAGCAAAATCTGCTTACCCTTCCGGAGCACCTGAGATCACCCCCAGTTTTTGATGGGGTTCGTGTTGCTCAGTCTTTGGTTTTCATTGTTGTTTTGACTACTGTTGTTTGTTTGTCTTTATCTTTTTTAGCCATGGCGTTGTCAGTTTATTTTCTACTTATGAGTTTGAAAGTCCCTTTGGTATCCTTCGCCTCTCTTTTATCGATGAAGTTTTGAAGCTTTTTGAAAATTTCGTCATATCCGCTCAAAATGGTAATTTTTCACGTTTAAGATTGTATTACACCTCCAAACAGTAAACTTTCAGAGAATTGTTTTTCATTTTGTCAGAGCGGTGCTTTCTATAGATGAGTATACGGTATGGACTTTGTTCATTATTGAAGGCCACGCACTGACCTGTCTTACTCAAAATAAGATGATCTTTCGAATTGAACAAAAAAGTTGAATATGTTTTACTATAAAACACGTGTAATTACTTATCTAAAAAAAATCCTTTATTTAATCCAAGTCTTCAGAAATGTACTGCTATTGAATTATTGTCTTCCTGTACTTTTTATTCGCCGCCGATAGCTTTTCTGTATGCAGTGACCTTAATCACGACTACTCACGTTAGAAATTCGGCAACCGCACAGCGCAAGTGCGAGGAAAAAACCGTGCTGTAAGAAAAGGTAAACTAATGTGGAAGGAAGAAAGTTTTAATTGCTTCTGAAAGAATTGTTTATTTTACACCAAATCATTAAACAACTGTTATGAGAAAGTTTAATTCTCAAATGGAAACGAATGTAAAATTTGAAAAAAAACCTTATAATCATCATTCAATCATCTAACTGATTTTGCACGTGTTCCATGATTCTGTGCTGACTATATATCTATGCCAGGATTGGTAAACTTCGACATCAAAACCCGAAAGTTAATTAGCAGCCAAATTTTCTATCAACAACACCGAATGAACTATGTTTATCTATTATACGTTATGGATTCGTCATAAGTGTAAAAACGTGCACAGAGATCGACTTATATATGGTATGTAAGCTTGCATTGGCTCAATAATTTCATTACATTATAATTACTAAAAAGTAGTTTTATATGTCTTGTCTCATTCGCAATCATATCACATCTCCTTATTATACATTTTCCATTGTAAAACCGAATATCTTTATATCTTTAAGTAAATGCTTCATATTTTGAAGATGAGTCTTCTTTTTTTTGCTAAAAAATCACAATAAGCCCGTGGTAGCGTGCTCGCCGGTAAAAACAAACACTTTAGAATTAGTATCTTCGCTAAGCACGTGGTATTTAGGAGTTAGAGAAACTGGTCGGCTAGGACCCCAAACAATGTGTCTTCTATGTGTATTTTGTTTAAAATCTGTTTCAGCGTGTCGGTCTAGGACAAAGTAGAGTTCATATTCCTATCAAATTATCATGCTCTTGTCCTGAAATGCATGTAATATTTGCCACTGAACGGTAAACATCAATCCATTATCATCATCCTCTTGGCCTTTTATTCCGTCTCTGAAACATCTACATGACATACGCCTTGGGCATCGAAATGCTTGTGTACTAGATAAACAACGAAGTGGTTCACCGCTTTGCACTTTTAGTCTAGAATAGGTCCAATGTCAAAAACTTATAAATTTTCCGTAGTTAGATTTAAGTACTACGTGATGATCTAATCGGTAAATATACTCTAAACACACCAATCCTGGTGTCCTTGCTGACACAAGCACCAACATTTGATAAGGTTTTACTATTTCTCCTTCAAATTCCAACATTGTTGTGACCAAATTCGGTTTTATCGGACAATGATCATAATAGTCACCTTGAAAGCAGATAACTGAAAATTAGTTTACAGGTAAGACGTTTTTATATGAGCTCCTACTAGAAGATACATTTTTTTCTGTATATTCACCAATAAGATGTGCGTTCAATTTCTGTAAGCGTTCCAAAAAATAATACTTGGTGCGCTTTTCTGCGTAAAACTTCGTCTGAAATTCTTTAAAAACTTTGGAATCAAATACGTCTGCAGCTACATAATGTTGGTTGCTTTTATAAATAAAAAAAGAAGCATACTTAAATATAAAATTCTTAGATCAAATATTTTTCCGTTTGTTCAATTTTTTACTCATTGATAGTATGGCAAACGCATCTTGTTTTGACAAAAATATCGATGAGATTACAAATTATCTTTGATTCTTTCAAACTAAATATACATCAAAGTATTTTTTAATCAATTAATCAAATCATTGGTTTAGTATGTAACAGTCCAAAAATATGATATATATACTGTAACATTATACGTTACCAATTATAATGTACCAGATATGCATTTCGACAAATAATGTCACTGCAGTGATGCTTCTGGCCAAATAATTTGGATGGATTGATTGATTGATTGTTATTTACTTAATATCATATAGCAAATATTTCATGCATGTTATGGACGAGGTCAAATTAACAAATAATACAATAGGCACGTTTGCAAAGTTGTGTTTGCTAGAGATAGAAAATTGCCATGCAACAAGTAACCTATGAACGCCTCGAGGAGTTGTTGCAAAGATTCTATAATGTGCAGAGAATTAGGCACTTTCCCAACATGCAAAAGGTCTCCAACCATAAGTGGCGTATTTATATATCGAGCACAGTCGAATGGAAACTCCCTGCTGATGACAAATCCTCAGACGGAGAAACCGGGATCTCTTTTTATACCACTGGATACCATCGGGATCCAAATTATTTTAAAGCCGAAACCTGAAATAAACGTCGAAGAGTTGACATAACTGATAAGGACAAAAAGATTAGCCAAACCAGAACAAGGCTATGCAAGCGAGAAATACATTCCTAAATTTCAAATGTATTCGTAGTTTTATCACAGACTGCAATTTCGTGCATTGGGAAGCAATTATATAAGTATTATTTTCATGCCAGTACCGAAGTACATGCTACAAGACTGGAGAGTATTCTTGGCAACTAACAGTCCGCCAGTAGAGATATCGACCAAGTAGCAGTACTAACTTGGTTACAGGCAGTCATTGCCTTCGACGGTGATACATTGATAAGGGAAAAACCAGGGTTTCAGTGCATACCACATGATTTGAACATTAAAAATGACGTAATCAATTCAACTTTCGAACTGCAAACTTTTTTTAAACAGTGAAGTAATAAATGAAATTTAAGTTTATACATTAATTTTACAAAAATTGCATATTTGAAAAGGGGAATTAAAAAGAATAATCAAGTCCGTCAGTTTATAAACACGTATCCCAAAACAATTAAAAACAATGTATGTACATTGAAAAACACACTACATAATACGTTATAGTTATTGACCAAGCAAGTCGGTATATGTCATTTAATCTGCACGGTTCGGGTGACCCTACTTGACACGAACGACGTAGGAGTTCGGGTTAATGGGTCATCCCGACCGTGCAGATTATATGATATATACCGATTTGATTGGCCAATAACTGTTTTAACACATGACGCCATCAATTTACATGAACGTTTTTGGAAATATTCGGACGATTTCAAACCACGGCTCCTGGGAAATTTTTCTTGCAGGGTAAAGAAAGGGGAAAATACGCATTTTAAGTAGTAAATGGTTGGTAACTTTTAAATTATAACTTTATTCAGGCTTTCTCCTAAATTGTTATAGTATTTGGAGAATTGTGTTTTAATGGCAGATCTTTGATTGTTTCTGTTAAATTCATTCACAGTTTTTATATAAATTCGTGACGATCAAATCAAATCAAATAAGTTTTCTTTTAAGGCGGCAAGATAAATAGAAATACAGCATAAGCTCTGAGTGAGCTTTTGAACCGACATAAACGATTAAGAACTTGACATATACCTGTCTATTGTTGAACACTATATGTTGCCATCTAGATGTGCTTAGGCGGTTTCTGTCGTTTGATTGCTGTCTTTTTGGTATATAACCCACATCTCCTACAGTTTTAGTTCAGTTTGGTGTACTTTTAAATCGTTGAATGACAAATCATAAATGAAAGGGTTATTGGGTATAGATTAATTGCTTTTCTTTCCCTCAAGAATATTCTCAGAGGAAGATTAATCGAAGTTAGGTGTATTTAAATTTATAGTACAAAGTAAACAAAACAAAAAACGTTTCACTTTTCAATCTTTAACCCCCCCCCCCCCTCCCCCAACTCCCTCCATAAGTTTCATCTTTATTCATTCTGAAGACATGTCCCAATCAAACGAAGTCTGACTGATCTCCAACTTACTGGGTTTTTTTTCTGTTTTTGCACATATTTGAATATAAACCTCATTAAATTCGATCCAAAATTGTCACTTAAAAGGAATTAATATTTAAGAAGTCGTAATAAATTCCATTGAGAACAAATTTAATCCAAATCAGGTTTCAGCTATTTGGATATTTTAAGAAATTACAATTTATTTTTTTTAAATTGTTTTACTTTTAAACACTGATTTAAGATTTAAATTATACACATAACATTAAATATTCTAATGAATGAGAAGCACTATCTATTTGATAATTTGAAAGGACAAAGTGTATCGTGACAAAGTTGTTAATTGATAAACTATGCCGTAATTGCCAGGTCAGTGGCGGATTCAAAAAGGGGGGCGAAGAGGGCATACGCCCCTATGCCTTTGAAAAATCCTTGATCCGCCCCTAAAGATAATTGTACGTTTGAACTGTGCAGTATATCTGAGGTAGTTAATGCACACCTGAGCTGTGCATTATCCAGATTATAGCACAGTAAGAACAAAGAGATTTAGCCTATGTCATGTGTTAATACATGCTTAAGGGCATTCAGACTGCTATATCAGTGTTTTATTCCATGACCATCCAAATTTACAACTAAAATAAGCGGGCGAAGTTTTATATAGCTAGAAACCTAAATATAGTGAAACTAAAAAATACAAGGTACAAGAGCACTGAAAGCATATTAAACAACATTTGAGTCCAATAACACAAGGCAATGTTTTGTCATCAGCATACAAAATGGCTTCACGGTTTTACAGAAGTTACAATTTGACTTGTCATTTACAAAGAAAAATATGTCAATGAAGGCGTTAAATAGTAGGGACCTGTAATTGAACCCTGATATACATCTTTATGGATGTCAGCCCAACTGCTCAGAATGCTATTGACTTTTATCTGCTGCTTTCATTTTTGAAAAATAAGATTTTAGAAGGACCGAATGATAAGAAACTCCATTTGCTGACAATTTGTCAATCAGTATATCGCGGGGAAGATAGATCCATAAATGCAATAGCTATCTAGTTATTTTTGTGGACGGACTTACGCCAGTCTTTGAGGAGTCTGAGGAGAGTGGAATGAAAACATGGCCACTTCTGAAGGCACACAGAAAAGGATTAAACATCCTTTAAAAAAATCACTCAACTGTCATTAACTTGCTCATAAATTTTTGAAAATAGGTAGGATGCTCACTGGTCTGTAATATTTTGAGCCTAAGAGGGTCGTTTTTCTTGTGCAATGGAGTAACCTTAGCCTCTTTAAGTCTGTATGGAAATAGAGAAGTTTATCATTGAAGGTTATTGTGGAGCTACTATAAGCTTGCTTTGTTGTACTATCTTTGCTGGTATTCCATCTTCACCTGTAGCTTTCTTTATATTTATTCAGTTTATATTTTTCTCAAACTTGTCTGGGTTATTTTTGTGTTTTTGTGCATCGTGTCGATTTGATGAGGAAAACTTTCCAACTGATTTAATTGTTGACAGTGTTATTTTTCTGATTTCAGATATGCGACTGTACGTATTATTTTCTGTTCCATATTTGCGACTGTGAATGTTTTTCGTGTCAGATATGCGACTATAATGTTATTTTCTGTATTATGTATGCGAGTGTAATAACATTATGCGACTGTTAGTCTTATTTCTTTTTTAGATATGAGGCTGTTTGTGTTATTGGCCGTACTTACGGCCGCGATTGCGGAAGAGTAAGTAATAAATAACATATCTTCAGTAATAAAACTCAACACAAAAATATGCTCTAGATATCAGTTTCGTAGTATTTCTTAAACAATATCAAATCTCATGAAACATCTGTAAAATTCAATGGTTATGATTTATAATATCCTATCCAAATTTTAACGGATTGTCATTAGTCTTCAATGATAGATAACTGTTTTTTTTTCTGTAACACTTAGCTGATTTATACTTTCCCTGACCTGCTTTCCTTAAAAAAATGATATTGTGACGTCACGAAAAAAGGCAACCAATGCTTATGATGTCACATTAAACGATATTTATCACATTTTTTTTTTTTAGATTATTGGAAAAGAGAGATAAAACTTGCAACACAAATATTGTCTAAAAATCATTAGAGAAACGGAATACACCATTAAATCTCGTTCAATACGATATTTCTCCACTACCGACAGTAAAATTTAAATATTTTAAACGCTCTGCATTTTAAGTTTTTTCTGCATTTTGTATCAGACACATCATTATTGATCTTAACTTGTTGTATTCTTTCAAACAATTGATTGTATTTCTGGAATAATAAATGCTACATTTATATTTTTTTGATATTCAAATGAAATTCAGCGAGTTCAAAATGCATACAAAATACTAACAAAATTCAAAATATCGACCAATTACGACGTTAACTTTGTCTTACAAAGTATCTTATAACATCATTTGTCAAGGAAAACATATTTCTTCATAAATGTTTATAAAGAAAGAAAAATATAGAAAGTGTATTGTCTTTCAGTACTTATGTGATCATAACCCCAACAGATATTCGACCAGGTGTCGCTCTCAGTATTAACGTCAACATCCTTAAAGCATCAAGCGATGTTTCAGTCCAAGCTCAACTAACCAGGTCAACTGATAAAGTTCCAATTGGTACAGCACATGGAACATTTCAACAGGGTAAGCTCAGCTGATATAGTTACAATTAGTACAACACATGGAACATTTCAACAGGGTAAGCTCAGCTGATATAGTTACAATTAGTACAACACATGGATCATTTCAACAGGGTAAGCTCAACTGATAAAGTTAGAATTAGTACAACACATGGAACATTTCAACAGGGTAAGCTCAACTGATAAAGTTAAAATTAGTACAACGCATGGAACATTTCAACAGGGTAAGCTCAACTGATAAAGTTACAATTAGTACAACACATGGAAAATTTCAACAGGGTAAGCTCAACTGATAAAGTTACAATTATTTACAACACATGGAACATTTCAAGAGGGTAAGCTCAACTGATAAAGTTACAATTAGTACAACACATTGAACATTTCAACAGGATAAGCTCAACTGATAAAGTTACAATTAGTACAACACATGGAACATTTCAACGGGGTATACTCAACTTATATATCTTCAATAAGTACAGCACATTGAACATTTCAACAGGGTAAGCTCAACTGAAAAAAGCTATAATTAGTACAGCATATGGAACATTTCAACAGGGTAAGCTCCACTGAAAAAAGTTATAATTAGTACAGCACATGGAACATTTTAACAGGGTGCTCAACTAATAAGCTTCAATAAGTACAGCACATGGAACATTTCAACAGGTTAAGCTCAACTTATATAGCTTCAACAAGTACAGCATATGGAACATTTCAACAAGATAAGCTCAACTTGTATTTGCTATAAATAGTACAGCTAGCACGTGGAACATTTCAACAGGGTAAGCTCAACTGATAAAGTTACAATTAGTACAGCACATGGAACATTTCAATAGGGTAAGCTCAACTGAAAAAAAGCTATAATTAGTACAGCACATGGAACATTTCAACAGGGTGCTCAACTTATAAGCTTCAATAAGTACAGCACATGGAACATTTCAACAGGTTAAGCTCAACTTATATAGCTTCAACAAGTACAGCACAGGGAACATTTCAACAAAATAAGCTCAACTTGTATTTGCTATAATTAGTACAGCTAGCACATGGAACATTTTAACAGGGTAAGCTCAACTGATAAAGTTAAAATTAGTACAACACATGGAACATTTCAACAGGGTAAGCTCAACTGAAAAAAGCTATAATTAGTGCAGCACATGGGACATTTCAACAGGGTAAGCTCAACTATATAGCTACAATTAGTACAGCACATGGAACATTTCAACAGGGTAAGCTAAACTTATAAAGCTAAAATGAGTACAGCACATGGAACATTTCAACATGATAATGGATGTTGAAAAACTATATATATATTAAATTATAAGATCATGTTGACTGCACACTTTACTTATTTTTGAAAAGAGGGAAGTGAACTGTTACCATAACCACAGAGAACCAATGAAAATGATAAACAATGAAGATGTCTATAAATAAAGATGTAAAGAAACTCTGATACTAAAGTTGAATGAAATAGCATTCTAGCACACGTTGGAACCTTTCATATAAACGTACGATTTAAAGATTTTCATGCGCATGGCGCGTGTTAAGGAAATGATCATCATCTGGTACGTTCGAGAAGAAAGTCGGGGTTATCCTGGTATGAGCTGTTCTAAGGTGCAAAGCGCTCTTGTTTATTATTTTGTACATGATTTATTGGCATAATAGAATTCATCAACAAATAAGCTGTTGCTGTGTTGGAAAGTATTAATCATTTGTATTTGTCGTGGGGGACTACACAACAGCTACTTTCGAAGTCAATTTTAGGCAAATGCATTCATTGATTATTGATTAAGGTATTATTACGTGTTGGCATGATGAAAATACAAGAAAAGCAATCATTCGTAATGTTGTCTCAATTCATAATTTGAAAATATATATATATTAAAATAACATGAACTAGAATGATGGAAAAACGAGGTGTTTTCTCGATTTACCTTCATCATAAGCTCTCATACTCAAAACATTGAAAGCCAATGACGTATAACTAACTTATCAAATGAAAAGCTGTAAGAAGTGTTACATCTTGTTTGTAGACAATATATATTTTATACTCTTGTCGTTTTTCAGGTACTCCAAAACTTCTGGAAGTACAGGTAGGTTTGACATTTAAAAAACTTTCATGAGATACAGCTGATCTAGCATGAGATATTTTTTATATATTAAACTTATTTATTGATTCATATCTTGATTACGAAAGGATGATTCTACATGTATATCATGTAACTTCATTTATATTAGGCAAAAGCTATATAAGTTTGTAAAATAATGCAAATAATGATCATAATAATAATAATTAAAATAATAATAATAATAATGTTGACGATGATATAAATCATGATATACATGTACTTACAGTTTATATGATAACTTCTTTCATTTAAAAATCATGTTTGTAAACCGAAAATCAGTACAATTAATGGCGTGGGGTTTTTAAGGGATGTATAATTTTTCTTAAGTCTCTCTTCCGTTTATTACATGTACCATGCCTAATGGTTTGCTTGAACATGTACATAGTAAGGTTGGTTTTTTATAAATTATCTTACTGAAAACGTTAAAACCGTGATGTGATAATATTTTAATATTAACGTTGTATTGAAGGTGCCAGATAATCTGCATTCTGGAGGTTATGAGATAGAAGTGACTGGTTCCGGAGGACTAGTATTTACAAACAAAACTGACTTGACTTACCAGTCCAAGGGTATATCTATCTTCATTCAGACAGATAAAGCCATGTATAAACCAGGACAGACAGGTATTTAACCTTTACAAAACACTAACAGAAACATTGTTTTATTAGTATGGAATAAGAACAGTATTATATTGAATTTGTATTATCAGATTGAATCCATGCACAACGCATCTTAACTTCGGAAGTACCTACAAGATCCTCAAAAAAATGACAAAACCTACCAAGATTTTCTTCATAATTTTTTTTAAAAACAATGAGGAACGGATGCTTAATACCAATTTGTGAAAAGATCAGAATCAAAACTTAGACTGCCAACACTATTCATGACAAAACTAAATGGCGGATTACAACCATAACATATATTGGAATTCATTAGATGGATTAATTGTTGGTTGCTTAACGCCCAGTGGTAAATATGTCATGCATTTTCAGGACGAGGAATTCATTAGAAACCAGTATTTTAACCAATCAATTAATGGTTCATGACTAATGATATACATATTGTGTCTCATTGGATGTGTCTCATTATTTGCTTTTTATTCCAGTTCATTTTCGGGCATTCGCTATGTACCCAAACCTGACGATAATCGATAGTCCGATGGACATAGAAATTTATGTAAGTAATTAGATAAATATTTTCAAAGATAAATAAAAAGAAAAAACCATAATAAAGCAAAATAATGAACTTATAAAAATGTCAATATGATTCTACTTCTATTAGCATGTTTTGCTTTAGATAACACTACTACTAGATTAAGATATTTCGTAACAAATTATTAATAGAATCTAAAATTTGATGGTTACTTCTCAAAACAAAGATACAATTATCTACAAAAATGTACCAATTTAAAACGATGAGGATATTTTTCTGGTACAGTGTAATATGATACTTTTTAGGATCCTAACACAAACAAGATAAAACAGTGGTTACAAGTCAGAGATGCCAGTGGTGTTCTTACTAACTTTATGATAATGGATACTCAGCCTGTACTTGGAGATTGGAAGATCAAAATTATTACACATGTAAGGTTTGCATATGTGTCATGTTGTTTATTTTTCGTCAACCCTTGTCAGACAGTGGAACATTATAATACCCCTTTTGTTTAAACATTCATGTATATTGAAACTCAGAGTCCTACTCAATTAAAAAATGCAAAACTCATAAAATGCATATGAAATGATTGGCTTGAAAGTTCTGACAAACACGAATGTAACATTTACATTACTAAACTGAACTAGTACACATTTTTGTTTAGGGGCCAGCTGAAGACCCCTCCGGGTGCGGGATTTTCTCGCTGTGTTGAATACCCATTGGTGGCCTTCGGCTGTTTTCTGCTCTTTGGTCGAGTTGTTGTCTCTTTGACACATTCCCCATTTCCATTCTCAATTTTACATTAACATAGGGATATTCATATAAAAAAATGGTAAAAACTTTGACTAAATTTCATTCCAAATATATCAGACAAAATATAAATGATTCTTTGTCTACGATTTTATTTATTAGATAATTTAGTAGATCTACAAATCCACCTTCAGCCAAATCATACATAATAGACCCATGTATTAACCTGCAATTTTCCTCGATGTTTGCTGGAACCTGATTTGATATTAAGTTTTACTTGATTTACAGGGTCGATCTGAAGAAAAGGTTTTCACTGTTGCCCACTATGGTAAGCTATTTGAAATGAACAAGATGCATCAATCTTTTGATGCTTTAGGGGACAAGAACACAACTTTTGATAGGCTGTAATTTAAACTGAGAAATTTTAACAGTAAGAATACGGTTTTCTACAGTTTTATAACTGAGATTGACTCAAATATTTAAGAGATAGCATAAACAAAATCATATCATCACATTTTAGAATGGCTGCCATTTCACAAGTTTCAAATGTCCCGCCACTAGTATATTAGTTTTTAAAAAAGACGTTCAGATTGGCCATGGAAAATTTTAAATCCAAAGGTTTTAACATTTCTGATTTTGGAGTTAAGCACAATCGATTTAAAACATTTTTTTATTTGTCCTGGAACAAACGTCACTTTTTATAATGATAATCAGAATCGGTTGCGTCAGTAATAACAACATTTACTGATACCACCATTAATTTTACTAAACATATGTGCATTTCTATAAAAAATGTCTCTTGATTGTAAAAGATTCGTTTAAATCTTCTTAATGGACATGTTCTAAAAAAACACATCAAAGATGGACGCTATCGCGAGTATGACATTTAAGGAATATATGTGTCACAGATAAGTACGGTTTTGTCCAAAAAAATAAAAACAACACACACTTTATAAATTTCATGCGGCCAAAACGCAAAGTCCGATGATAAGTTTCCAATTATCATAACAACAATCCCTTCCCTCGATTGTGAAATCATCGAATTAGCTTATCACCAGATTTGTTGTACTTGGTTGAGCAACACGACGAGTGTCACACGTATATACATTTAAATTCTCCCTCATGAATTCGTCCGAATTTAAAACATTTCTATACTAAATACATGGCTAAATAAGAGACAAGTCATAATTTAGGTTTGTTTGCTCGCAGTAACTTTCTTATTTTCTCAGCGAAACAACATTTAATATCTTGTAAACATTTTACAAATTACAAAAATATACCACAATTCCATCTATATACATTCACAATGTCCTCTAAATACATATCAATACAAACATAACTGTAATATATTATGCAGAGCTTAACGTTAACTTCGTCTATCAAAGTTACTGGAGCACATCGATAATAATCAAACGTAATCAGGACTTATATATGCCTATAAAACCCCACCCGTACTACCGCCTTCGAAATATTCGTGCAGAAAACAACAGTAACATCAGACCACTTCTGATTTACATACTAGCCAAACTTGTACCACAAGTCTAAAGATAGAAATAGAATAGGGAAATTCCAAATATAACGGAATAGAAATAAATAGAACATATCCACAAAACACTGCATAGAAAATTAAAGATCGAGCAACACGATCTGCTAAAAAAAATCCGGAGTGAACTCAGGTGTTCCGGAAGGGCTAGCTGTTCCTTCTGAACATGTGGCATGCTTATTAAATCTAATCTGGATTAAATTGGAATTAGACCGTCAAAATCCCTGCAATGATCATCAAGGAAAACCATGACTGAATTAATTAACTTATGTATTTTATAACTGCAGTGTTACCCAAGTTTGAGGTATCAGTAGAAGTGCCTTCATTTGGTTTAGCGAGTGATACCACTTTACAAGGCACCGTTAAGGCAACGTAAGTAGCTATATACAACAAGTTTAATCGTCCAAAATATCACTATTTAAAAAAAAAATCATAATAATTTTCATTACTTTTATACACAATCATCCTTGAAATCGCTCCCCAAAATATATACGCTTACCCTTAAGTGCTTCGTAAACTTTGTGACCTTTGTTTGCCCGTCCTTAAGTAGTCATTATGTGTTGGTTCTGATCCAGTGTGTTTTGTCTAAAGGTCATCGTTTATCCCCGTATAAAGCAATTTTTCTTGTAACAGACTACCTACGGACTCTTAAAATAGTTGCTGGAAGGGTTCTTTAATCTAATTAGATCACCACACTCCTCCGAACGAACATTCGATTGATCGTCTCTATTCCAACCAGACTGTTGTATATTAATATATTCCGCCCAACTACGCGAACACCGCTTTAGGATGTGTTTTACTACCAGATGATGAATGTCCAGGTGACCTTTACCCCAGTGAACCTTTTGGTTCTGCTTTTAATAGAATAAAAATTTTAAATAAAGATACTTTTACTTTCCTACGTTAAATACTTGTCATGAAAAGAGGTGCATCATCCTCCCTTGGCAAATAACATTGAAATGCAGTCTCTTTATGAATAAAACAAATAATACTGCAAATTCTTTTAACAATATAAACATCTGATTACTCGCAAATGTTCTATACTTTACAGATATACCTACGGAAAGCCTGTAAAGGGAACAGTCAAACTTCGAGCTAGACTGGATTACTGGTATCGTCCATGGCAATACAATGGATCAGAACCAATGGTAGAACTCTCATTGAATGTAGGTACTGGATGAAAAATTTAAAAAATAAATTGTTTTATTCTAAGTCAGTAAAAACTTAAAATTGTATGACTAGACTTAAAATAAATGTCCTAATATATATATATATGTGTCACAGATGATAACAGAATTGTCTCCATTATTGAAGCCTTTAACCGTCTTTAATACAAAAATTTGACCATTGGTCACTAAAAGAGTGCTCATTTTATAACGAATTACCGTATTCATATGTTCACCTACAGTTTGAAGAATTTCTCTTATTGTGAATTAGTGTTTTTCCCCAATAAATCTTTTGTCATGAACTTACGCGAATGTGTATGGTACCATGACACGTATTAACCCAAAAAATGCAATTTTAAAGGTGATTGCAATTATGATGGAAGTTTAAGTATAAATATAACTTAAAGATATTTTTGATAGATTGTATTAACGTTGGAAGTAAGAGCAAGTTTTATTCACTAGTCGATTATTTGCATATTTTCAAAAAGTTGAATGTAGTAAGTCAATGCACCTTTGCTCTTCAAAGTTTGCATAAGGTTTGGATTTTCAAATGTTTTGGCGTCGAGCATCACTGAAGAGTGCGAATTACCGAAATGCGCATCTGGTGCAGTAACATTGGTACCGTTAATACTTTTGATGCAATTAATTCAGACTGATGCGTTTTTCGAAAATTTGATTTTCTTTGGAAAGAAGAAAGATCAATATATCAAAGTCACTCTCACCAATTTACAAGTGACATGCGGACGTTTGTATTCTATATATGAAACATATGATTGTATGTTTTATTCATTTTTTTTCCAGTTGGACGGAGAATCCAAATTCACACTTCCTTTATCAAACTTTATGATAAACAATCGCAATTACATCACATCTGGAAGAACTCTCAAAGTAGAGGCAAATGTTACTGAAAGCTTGACACATATTACTTTGAGCGGGAAAGACTCTGTGAAATTTTATGCGCATGCCGAAAAGATTGAATTTCTTCAGTCAAACCCAAATACTTTTAAACCAGGACTACCATATACAGCATATGTAAGTCAGTATATTAAGCCCGATAAATGAAATGAAAAATTATAGTATGATACAGTAATTATTGTTTTTACGATGATTTTACACTTCATGATGATATGTTATAACTTTTCAATTTAAGTGGAATAGATCTATATAGTATATACATTTATATATAAAGCATATTTATGATGTATCGTTTAATTGTCACAAACTTTGTATTTAAAGTTAAATACAATTATTGATTGTGTTGAATGTTGATTTATATTGTTGTAATCTGATTTTCAGTTAAAATATTACTTGGAAATTATTTACCTTCCCGCCACAAAAAATACGTACATTATTTTTTATTTTTTGTTCTACAGATGCGTGTTGCTAGACAAGATGATACACCTGTGACTGGAGCAAAATCATCTGTTGTCGTTCATACCACCGTAACATATCAACTACCAGAACCAACACCCACACCTAAATACTATTATTATCCACAAACTAAAACCTACGCAATAACTGACAGGTCTTTTACTGTTCCAGACTCTGGTGTAGTACCTATTCAGGTAGAAATACCAGATAATGCAACTAGTATTTCACTACGGGTAGGTTCACATCACTTTCCTTATATTTTGTTGTATTTCATAATGTTTTTTTTTTTGTTTTTTTTTTGGATAAAACATGAAGTAGTAGTATTAACGTTAAAATGATTGTAAATGAATGTTTCCTAACATACATTTATACCAAAAATTATGTAAACGATATTTGGTGCAAAATACACATTGGGTTGTCAAAGTTGTGGACTGTGAAATTTAAATTATTTACAACTTGTGTCTCTTTTTTTCAGGCGACATATGGAAAATTGTCATCTTACAAAACGCTTTCTAAAAGCTACTCACCAAGCGAAAGCTATATTCAATTATTTTTACGTTCATCTCACTTAAAGGTAAATATTTTATGCGTTTATCTACTATACTTTTATCTAGAAGATATATCTGAAATATCTCAATGATAGGTCTTACTTGTTATTTTTAAGACATTGGTTGTATTGTAGTTATATTAATGGATGCATGTGGTCAACGTTTACTTCTAATTAAGTTATTGAATTACAATAAAAAGGCGCCATTTACATGAATATTTTACTTCCAAAATGTATATACACGAAGTGCTTAGATTGTAACAGACCATATACATCTGAAATGGTAGTTAATTTATTATGAAGTTTGCTGTGTTTGATTTGGTACCATATTCCTATCATCATTTCCTTATTTCTGATTGTCACAAAATACCAACATATCAATGTGTTTTACTTGTGACGAGTAAGACGACGGGGATGTAACGAGAAAGGCCGTTTGAAACTGTATTTCGAGACAATTTCATTATTGAAATTATAAATTTGTCTCACCTTAGCAGCTATATACCAAATTCACCCGCGTGTTGAGTATACATTTTTCAACTCATACGATATTTAAGAGCTTGCAGCTGCTACCCAGACTTAGCTTTGTAAAACGTCATTTGCGTCTGAGCAAAATATTAATTCACCAGGTTTTTGTCAAAAAACGTCTCGGTCTTTTTCTTAAAAAGTTCATTGGATTTTACTGAATAGATAAATATTCGGTGTATAATTCACAAATATTGCAAGATGGTTGAGTAATAGATTCTAGTTGCTGAAGTTGTGTATCTTTTCATTTTCTCTCAGTTTCTCCTTTATTTGTCTTCGAGCTATTACGTTTCTTTAAGTCGTATTACTTTTGACGTGACTATGTATTTATGACTAAACCGGATCATAAAGAATGCATCCCGCTATCGTTTTTTTTTACTTTGGGAGCTACTTATGCAGGTGGGGCTGAGATTCGATTTGGACGCAAGAGGTTTTTAAAGTGTTGTTTCAATTTTGTTTACCCTTGAATTTATATTTTTCTTCATTGGCATTTTACTGAGAAAGTGTATTCTATATACGGAATGTACTATGCAACTGCAAATTTTTATCGGCGTCCTTGTCAATTTACTATCAACTACACAAACTTTTTTGTTTGCGTCTTTGTAAAATTTACTATCAACTACAACACGTTTATGTCGGCGTCTTTGTTAGCTTTATTTGTTTGAACTTTTTAGTCAGTTGTGTTGTATGTCTGTTATGTATGTTTACACAGTTTTGGCTGCTGGATGCCAATTATTGTCACATTAACCTATTATGTCTGTTATCGTTACTTCCCTCAATTTGTCAATAAAACGGAACTATAAACAACTGTCATACAAGTGGAAGGTTAAGCTAGGTATTAAACAAGATTTAACTCACAATTTTCTCCGGAAAAAGCCTGTAGCAAGTCAGAAATATAACAGTTGTTTTTCACTCTTTCCGTTGGTGGATAAACTTTTGTCAGTTTGTGTAGACTTCCCCATTTTGAATATACATTGGAGTTCGGGGAGGGTTGACCTCATTACATTCTTTATGATCCGGTTTAGTCATAAAAAGTATTTCTGAACTAGCTATAATCAGTTGAATGTTTCATACTTTTGCTTTTGAATTTTGAAATTAACTTTCACCATTACACATTACCAGCTTTTTTGTCTTTGTTTTGTTAAATTACGTCCTCTTCAATATAAAAATAAGGATAAGTGGTATGGCAACTATCCACCAGTTCGACTAGTATGGATCTTATTTCTGTCCATTTCGAAATTCATTTGAGACTAGTGTCCTAAATTGTTTTTACTCCTCTTAGAAGTTATACCCAATTCGCCGAGACAAGGAAACTGGTGTGGTACCCAAAATTTAGTTTGAATAAATGCTAAAGAATTAGATAACCTCTTGTCATAGGTCGCTTTTTATAACAAAGTCGTTCCGTGGATCATCAGAATAAACCAACAAACATATATTCCTAACAGAGGGGTTAATGTGTCAGCTATAACAACTTCAATATGTATTCCTTTGATAACAAAGCACTCTATATCCACACAATGTTTAGTGTGCAAAGTCAGCAAAAGATAAAATAGGGCAGGGACCTATATTAACAACCTTGTCTTGATCTGAATGTTTTATTTTTATTTTTCAGGCAGGCAGTGGGGCAAATTTTGAAATACAATCAACACAAGCAGTTACATCTTTAGTATATCAGGTAACAGCTATTTAAATTATAGCAATGCAAGTTAGTTATTTGGAGTTAAATGCTATTGTCTTTGGTAAATAAGAAAACATATAAAGATTTCTACTGTTGTTTCAAATGTTTAATGTAGATTTCTTTGTGAAACAAAAGCGCAATATTTGCCGACATTTTTTCTGCTTTTCTTTTTAAGTATACATAAAAAGCAGAACCTTTCCGGTGAGTAAGATATATTGCTTATTGACCGATATTGCATTAAAGTTGGTATGCACTAGAGGGGTTTAGAGTAAACAATGCTTAATCGCAAGAAAACGAGATATAAACAAGATGACGGAAATGAAAATTGCGTCCTTACCGCAGACATCAGAGTAGACTGAACTTGACTATATATAAAGCTACCTAGTGCAATTACCATATTATAGTGTTTTTCAAGATTTGCATTTAAAGGAAATTTGCACTAATAAATACGAAAAAGGCATTCTATATTGTTTGATGTTTTACTGTAGGTATTGTCTAGAGGTGCAATAGTTGGAGCAGGCACTGTTAATGGTGGAAATAAAAAGACTGTACCTTTCTCCATAGCTGTGAATTCTAAGATGGCACCAAACGCTCGTATTGTTGTGTACTATGTTAGAACAGACGGTGAAATAGTAACAGACAGTATCAGCTTTGATGTCGAAGGTGTTTTTAATAATCAGGTTGGTTGAAATGTAGAAAATAACAAACATGTTAGAACAATTTTATAAAAAAAAATATTCCAAGAAAACGTGAGCTCCTGTAGGTATTGTCTCCTTTGCCCCTTTTGAAGTTCATGCGATTCCCTCAGTTTCTGTTTGTTACCTTGTCTTTTCCTAATTGACTTACGAGTTGTGAACATCGGTAAACTACTACCGTCTTAGTGATTAAATAATTGTAAATCTTAAAGTATTATCTTATAAAATACAGATTTTCAATGCTTTTATAATTTTATCGTCGATAACATCTTTTCCTTTCTTTGATTTTGTACTTGTTGTGTTGTAGAAAGTATTTAAAACAGCAGCTTTTTGTTTTATGTTTGTGTAATGGTATTTTACTTTGACTTTATTTTATCATTTATTTTAAACAACATAGTCTTTTAAATAACAATTTAACTCCATGTTTCCTACAAACGGAATGGTATAAAAATCGCGTATATTTATAGTGCACGAAAAGGAAATTATAATATACTTTCAGTTGTATTTATCTTCACTTAATCATTATTTCAGTAATGTGTTTTAAAGTTATGCTTCAGTTCTAATTATATTAGGTTATTCACAATGACTCTGCACACACTTATTGACATCGAAAAATATATTTCTATTACTAGTATCCAATTCGTGGACTTTTGATCAACAACATATTTGTTAACATTGGTTAATTTAGATTCTAACATATAGACGACATTTGAATTGGCACATAGTTGAGCACATAAAAAACTCAACATAGATACGAGGACGAAAATTGTGTACGCCAGACGCGCGTTTCGTCTATAAAAGACTCACTAGTGACGCTCGAATAAAAAAGTTAAAAAGGGCAATTAAAGGTCGAAGTTAAAGAGCATTGAGAAACCAAATTCCGATATGGACACATCCACCAGCAGTTGGATCGACCCAAAGGATGCTTATCTAGTCGATCTGGTCTTACAGCTTTTTTAGCTCACCTGGCCCCAAAGGGCCGAATGAACTTTTCTCATCACTTGGCGTCCGTCGTCCGTCGTCGTCGTCCGTTATCTTTTACAAAAATCTTCTCCTCTGAAACTACTAAGCCAAATTAAACCAAAATTGGCTTAAATCATCCTTAGGGTGTCTAGTTTAACAAAATGTATCCGATGACCCCGCCCATCAACCAAGATGGCCGCCATGGCTAAAATAAGAACATGGGGGTTAAATGCAGTTTTTGGCTTATATCTCTGAAACTAAAGCATTTAGAGCAAATCTGACACGATGTAAAAATGTTCATCAGGTCAAGATCTATCTGCCTTGAAATTTTCAGACGCACCAGACAACCTGTTGTTGGGTTGCTGCCCTTGAATTGGTAATTTTAAGGATATTTAGTCAACATGACTAAAATTGGCAATTGACCCCATAAGGAGTTATTGCCCTTTAAAGTCAATTTTTTCACAATTTTTCGTTAATTTTTGCAGTGTGTTACATTTTAATGTTGTGTTTCTGTTGTGTCGTTGTTCTCCTCTTATATTTGATGTGTTTCCCTCAGTTTTAGTTTGTAACCCGGATTTGTTTTTTTTTTCAATTGATTTATTAATTTCGAACAGCGGTATACTACTGTTGCCTTTATTTTGCAACCTTTTACAAAAATCTTCTCTTCTGAAACTACTGGGCCAAATTAAACCAAATTTGGCCTAATTCATCCTTAGGGTATCTAATTAAAAAAATATATCCGATGACCCCGCCCATCAACCAAGATGTTTGCCATGGCTAATAATAGAACATGGGGATAAAATGCAGTTTTTAGCTTATATCTCTGAAACTAAAGCATTTAGAGCAAATCTGAGGGAGTAAAGATGTTCAACAGGTCAATATATATTTGCCCTGAAATTCAGACGCATCAGACAACCCGTTGTTGGGTTGCTGTCCCTGAATTGGTAATTTTAAGGAAATCTTTCAGTTTTTGGTTATTATCTTGAATATTATAATAGATAGAGATAAACTATAAACAGCAAAATTGTTCAGCAAAGTACAAATAAGTCAACATGACCAAAATTGTCAATTGACCCCATAAGGAGTTATTGCCCTTTAAAGTCAATTTTCGTAAATTTTTGTAATCTTTTACAAAAATTTTCTCCGAAACTACTGGCCCAAATTAAACCAAACTTGGTCTTAATCATTAATGGGGTATCTGATACTATTTATTATGATTTTAACCTTATTTTATATGATTTCCAAAACCACAGTAGATACAGGAGAGCGACACAGGCTCTTGAGAGACTCTAGTTAGGTTTATGTCATTGTTTTCACTCCAGGTTCTACATCCAAACCAAAGGACTATTGATAATTTCATTGTTCGTACCCCTTAATGAATTATCGCCACGTTATTGTTTGAATTTTTGGTGTGGGACATTATCGGCCAATCGCAACATTTTGGTGTAAGCTTTTGAAAATATTGCCCAGAAAACATTTCATTTTGAAATTATGAATCGAATTTGGGGCAGTTATGTAACAGCACAACGTAAGAACAAATAAAACAAAACAAGTGAAGACGTATTTTTTAGTCTTTAATTCTTACCAATTCTTAAAGTCATATGAAACTTCAAAATAAAAAAAAATCATGCATATGTTTTTTTGTTAATAAATGGCTAGTTTTTATTATAAAACTTATGTACATAATTTATACTTTTTTCTGAAGAAAATTCTTTAATTTGTCTAAATTTAGAAGAATTTTCTTTTTTTATTATTGGCTTCCCAGACAATAATTCGCCGACATGTTTTCCGTATGCATTTACCTCAGCGTGACTGTTCTCGTAAAAATCCAGTGATTGCAATACGCAAGTGCGACGGGGAAAACCAAATTGACAGAGAGAGTCAACAAACGTAAACATTGCTCCGTCATCGAAATAAACTATATATCTTATTGCACATGTTTTACACGTGCTTACCTCAAAACCCATGCTTATTCGTTGATTGTTTACAAAGGTGACAATCGGTAAACTTCGGCTTCAAAACACGACCATTAATTAGCTGCCATATTTTCACATCAAAACTGACCGAGTGAAACATTGTTTTGACGATTATACGGTATGGATGCGTAAAAAATGATAAAATCGTGCACAGAAGACTAAGTTTATGATATATGCATGCATTGGTTCAAGAATTGGATTAACATTATTTTTCACAAGTCACTCGTTTCATATGACTTTAAAAGAAATTATTGTATCGAAATATGTATCACAATGGATGCTGTTAAATGTAGTGAAATTAAATGAATTATGTCTCAAATGTATTTTCACATTTAACAAAAATAAGTCTTTAAGACTTCTTTTTGTTAAATGTGAAAATATAATCGGCCCGATGAAATATCATGTGTCAAAATATGTAAATCTTTTAATAACAATAGTTGTAAACAGAAATCTTAGCGATGTAATGGCTAAATCTTTTTTGTGCATAGCAAACTGAGCTGAGAACAAATATACGAAGACATGTCAATTAAATCGATAAATGTTCGCATTTAAACCTGAGTTTAAATTAAACACAAGAGTATGAAGAGCAAAATAACATTCTGCGTTGCATTTTTCTGTTTACAGGTTTCTATTTCATTTGACAAAACTAAAGCTCAGCCTGGAGATCCAGTAAATGTACAAGTTACAGCTGATCCAATGTCAGTTGTTAATTTGCTAGCCGTCGATCAAAGTGTCCTTTTGTTAAAATCTGGAAATGATATTACACAATCACAGGTAAGTTTCACGTATGTTCCAGTGAGGTAGTATAGATGTGGAAATCGATATTAGTCGGTCATTGAATTGTTACATTACCGATTGACATATATCAACGAATGAGTACTTACCATGAACAACGTCAAGGGTGTTATTAGTGGAACAGGATCTGCTTATTTTTCCGATGCAATTTATATTACCCCCACAGATTTTAGCAATGTACATGTTGCTCAGTTATTAGTTTTATGTAATATTTTGTGAACCAATTTGTCTTTTCGTCGGGTTTCTTTTTTTGCAAAAGCGTTGCCAGTTTCCCCTTGACGTATAAGTTTATAGATCTACATGTATAAAGATTTATATATCTTATTTATGAATTTCATTTACCCTTGCAAAGTATTTATTATCGGGGTAATATATTAATCACTCTGCCCGTCAGGGTGTCTATCTGTCCAGGTCCCAGCACAACTCTTCCTAAACGGTGTAACGGATACATTACTTAATAAAACTTTACACCGTTGTAAAATACTAGCTTGGGGTTTTTATAAATAAATATGACCAGGGTCCCACATTGTGAAGGGAATATAACTATATTTACTCACTTAAATATTACAATATGTGGTACTGGTGTCTCATAAGCGCAACTTCTCCAAAACGGTTTAATGGATATTAATTAAATTTTACACAGTTGGAGAACACTACCTGGAAGGGCTGGTTGATCCTTTTGTGGATTCATTCACAGTTCTTGTTTATATTATGATTTAGGGTTGTCATCATTTCTATTTTTTGAATTGTTTGGTTTTGAGTTCTTTAATTGTAATTCAAAGCTATGGCATCTTTTCAGTATACTTTTTTTATGTTTAAGGTTGTAGAAGAATTGAAATCATATGATACCAAACACAAGAGTATAAGCCCATTCTTCTTCGGAGGTGGCGGTATTGGTATTGCAGCCCGTAAACGCCGAATGATATGGTGGCCATATCCTACATATTATGGTGGATCAGATGCATCTCAGATATTTTCGGTAAAGACATTTAATGAAAAATAATACTTTGCTGGAGAACAAACATAATAGGTTGTTCATAACAATGCCTATTTTGAAACATTGATTATCGGAATACGCATCTGTTCAAGTATTGTGTGTGCCCTCAGTGTTATTGGTTTCTAATAACAGGCGAAAAGAACTTCTAAAAGAAGTGCGGAATTGTTCAAGCTCTTTTTAACCTATATTGATTTAGCATTAAAAATACAACTTTGCACTATTTCACAACAAATTCGAACTATTCAACAAATTCAAAATTTTTGATATGATCAGTATAAATCTATCACTTTTAGACATTAAATACGGATACATCAATGAATATATAGACCATAAAATTGTTGGTAGTTTGAAACCATTATACTATGTGTTTTCGTCTTGAGATTTATGTGTAAAAAGGTACATGGATCGTTTGAAAATATCTAAGGAGCACTGTTATATTTAAGGAATGCAAGAACCGAAAAATGAATATTACAGTTATGTACATAAGAATATCTGTGTTATAATAGAGTTTAGTTTCCTGTTTATCATATCATATTTAGTGTTGTTATTCTTTAATTCTATGAAAGTTAATATTTTTGCAAATATCCAGTTAACTAAAAAGGCGACAAAACGTTCGTTGTATTGCAACAGTTCTAATTTCTATTTTATGAATGGTCGTTAAGGATTTTCAATAGTAAAAGTACGCATACATTTTGTATCTTTTGTTTTTGATTCTTAAATCCGTTGACAATGTATATCACCAACTCGTTTACTCGAACTTATAACACTCTAAAACAATTTAGCCCGCTTCTACAACAAGCTTTACAATGATGTCGGATTTCTTTGACATACTTGTTGTAGTAGGAGCATTAAACAGTATAACTGAACGTATTGGAAGATTTCAATGGCTCGTTGGTTGCAATTTAAAAACCAGCTGTAAATACCCTAAACATACAGCTTCTAGATGGATGGATAGATATACACAAAATAAAGTAATGTCTTTCGAAATCTCTTTAATTCTTGCGTTAATGCTTTACAGAATGCAGGTGTGAAAGTATTAACAGATGCTACAGTATACCACCACAAGCAACGTAAGTCTGTTTTCTATATTATATCGGTCAATATTTAATATAGTTATTTGGAATTATATTTTCTCTCAAATGCACAGACGGCTTTTGTTTTTGTATTGATATACCTGTGATAACTTACAGCTGACGATTCAAAAGCATATACGAAACTGTCCAGGGCGCTTTCATGGTAAACTTATATAATGTCAGTAAATCAAGTGATGTGTAAATTTGTTCATAATTGTTTGTATGATTTAAAATAATTCAAGATCGCTATATAGCTTAAATTTTCTGTAAAATGTTTCACAACATTTCCATACGGTCAAATAATCATTATTTAAAAAATAAATAAAGTTGCTTTAAAATTTATTTATTTGTAAAGATACTGTTAAGAAATGTGTGTGACAATTGTAGACTTTAATTCTGTATTTGCCTGTCCCAAGTCAGGTGCTTATAAAATATGAAAACTTGAAAAGCTCTCAGTCCTCCAAGTCTTCAAAAGTTGTCATTGGTTGTCGTTTGTTGTATATCATATTTGTATTTCGTTCATTGGGTTTTTTTTTACATAAAACAGGCCGTCAGTTTTCTCGTTTGAAATGGTTTACATTTGTCATTTCGGGGCATTTTAAAGCTGACTATGCGGTGTAGGTTTTGCTCATTGTTGAAGGCCGTACGGTGACCTATAGTTGTTAACTTCTAGGTCATTTGGTCTGTGGTGGAGAGTTGTCTCATTTGCAATTATACCACATCTTCTTATTTTTATATTCAATGAATAGGTACACGATACTAATGGAAAAATAACATTTTCAAGACATTTCAATTGGATATCATTGGTGGTTATCATAGTCATTTCAGTGAGAGGTTTAGCTAGTTATAAAACCAGGTTTAATCCACCATTTCTACATAAGGAAATGCCTGTACCAAGTCAGGAATATGGCAGTTGTTATCCAGTCGTTTGATGTGTTTTAGCTTTTGATTTTGCCATTTAAATACAGACTTTCCGTTTTGAATTTTCCTCGGAATTCGGTATTTTTGTTATTTTAATTTTCAATGTGTTGCGGAGAAAAAGAAAAAAAAGGAAGAACGGGTTTCACTGATTTCCAGAAAATGTTTGATCAAAATATTTCATGCTGTAGAAATTTGTATATATTTATATAGGAATATGACAGTTGTTTTCCTTTTTTTTATATGTATGAGTTTCTGATTTTGCCTTTGATAGCAGACTTGTTTTTGTACTGTTATGAATCACTGTTTATGACCAAACTCAGTAAAGACCCGTCTAAATTGCATTTAATTGATAAATTCAACAACACTTACCGTTATCTTGACGATATTTTTTCGTAAAATAATCAAGAATTTTCTAAATAAACTGCCGAAATTTACCCAAAGGAACTTACTTTAAATAAATCAAATGTAAACGGTAATAACTGTCCTTTCCTAGATTTTGATATTTAAGTTTTACACGGGGAAACTCTACACTAAAATTTACGACAAAGGAACGATTTTTCGTTCCCTATTGTTAATTTTCTTTTTTTGGATGGTGATGTTCCTTTGACACCATCTTACGGTGTTTAAATATCACAAATCGTTCGCCCGTGTCTGTTGTGACGTTTTCGATTTTAATGAACGTAATCTATGTATTACTGGTAAATTATTAAGTCAGGGATTTCGTTACCACAAATTACTTAAAACCTTTTCTAAATTCTTCCATAGATATAAAGATTTGGTTTTGAAGTTTGGTTGTACCTGTAGGAAACTTATTTCGAACGGGATAGCACGTCCTCATTTTTACGGAGATGTTGTTTACCGTGCTCGGAAATTTAGAAACGATCCTGGTAAACTCATCGATACTTTAAATAAACTTATTCTAAAAGGTTACCAATTTAACACTGTAATTAGATCTTTGAATATTGTTTTTATTGGTATTAATATTGATTTTGTTATCAGTAAATTAAAAGCAAACTAAATATCATTGTTATATACATATGCACATTCATGGATCTAAAATCTGTCGGTAACTGTATTTTGGCATTGCACGAGGTCATATGTTTCTCTGACTGTTTATGACGTCTTAACACTAAATACATTGGATGTTGGATGAGTAATGATTGATAATTTAGTCTTAGATGCATGATTTATTTTTTTATAAGTTGTTATTGGCTTTGAACTAGCTGTCAGTAACTGCGAGTACTCTCAGATCTGTACTTGGTGTCTTTTTGTTGTTGGGATGTACAAGTACCCGACCATGTCCAACTCTGTGTTTTTGTTAGAATTATTTCTACTGTATCCATCTGATGAGTTCAGCCTTTTTCAACTGATTTTTATAGTTCGTTCTTATGTTGTACTGTAACACCACTGTCCCAGGTTATGGGGAGGGTTGGGATCCGGCTAACATGTTTAACCCCGCCACATTCTGTATGTATATGCCTATCCCAGGTCAAGAGCCTGTAATTCAGTGGTGGTTGTCGTTTGTTGATGTGTTACATATTTGTTTTTCTTTAATTTTTTTTCGTACATAAACTAGGCCGTTAGTTTTCTCGTTTGAATTGTTTTACATTTGTCATTTCGGAGCCTTTTATAGCTGACTATGCGGTATGGGCTTTGGTCATTGTTGAAGGCCGTACGGTGACATATAGTTGTTAATTTCTGTGTAATTTGGTCTCTTGTGAAGAGTTGTCTCATTTGCAATCATACCACATCTGTTTTATATTCGATAAGAACAATGAATATGGAGGCGGGTATATTTCTAAGAGACAGCACACTAAGAACACAAATGACGAAAATGACGGACAGGTGTTTGTAAAATATGGAAAGCTCTCAATCTTCCAAGTCTTCCAAAGGTGGCAGTTAATTAGTTGAAACTGTCAATGATTTGCTATCAACACTGAATTCTTCAAATAATTAAAACACTAAGCTTTTACATAAGACAACTACTGACGGGGCTTCTGACTTGGGATAGGCACGTTAATTTGCTCTATGTAACTGTGCACATTCTATTACACGAGATTATATATTACTCCACTTGTACCCGTGTTTGTGTTGTCTGTTTAATTGTTTATATAATCAAAAGAGCTTTTTTCGAACTAAGTTTTATTCTTGAAGTGAATATTACATTGATTTGTAGATTGTTGTCTGTCTTTCCGTATTCTTTTTGTTTTGTTTTGGTCAGGATATTATCTGTTAGTCTTCTTCCGTTCGAGATTATTTTATGCACGTTTGGTATCTCTTACTTCTTTTTATCTATGACATGCCACGTAAATGTATTTGATCACGTTGACATTTAATTTACTAATCTCAGCCGTTTTATGCATACATTTGCGTTACCAATGCAGAATCGACGCTTGATCGTGTACATATCTTATATAGAAGTAGAAACGTTGAGTTATAACAATCAAATAGATTTCGAAACATCACGAAAACATTTTTCTTAATTTAACAAGGGGGTATTGAATAAGTAAATGTGTCCATAAACAAAATTTTCTCAGAATCACTTGAACTCGAGTAACGAAAAGACACTAACTGTCCAAAACGTTTTTATAATTCATATTTTATGCAATTATTCAATTTAAAATACATTCATTACTTATTTTACAAATACATTTCCCCAATTACCATGATTACTTGCTAGATAACTGTATTAATTATCAATGTCACAGCTTTTCGTGATTTTCATGTATAATTAGAAGCCATAAATTACGTAAATAGTTAAAAATGTAATTGAATTTTAAATTTTGTTTTGTATAGCGTACCAATATATGCCGTTTCTTCATTTTGAGAAAGGTGGGATAGCATCAGGAGGAATGATCAATTCTTTACCAAATGTGGTAAATGGCGGGACATCTTCTAAGTTAAAAGAAGTTACCCGTACTAGAAAAAGTTTTCCAGAAACATGGCTTTGGACAAATAAAACAACTGGGTATCTTATAGATTCATTGGCATTTCACCCTATTTTTATTTATAAACTCCTAGCTAGATTAAAACTAATTGTAGAGTTGTTCTCTTTAGCTTATATATAATTCAGCCTTTATCTTATGAATTTAGCAGGTCGATACCACTAGATTTTTACGTGAAAATACATTTGCATAGTACAATGTTATTCCTAAAATACAAAATTTAAACATGCCCTTTAAGAGTTGACCTATTTAAAAAATGAGCAACAATGTAGCCTACAAGAAGTTTCCTCTTAAGAAGAAGTTGTATTCGGTTAAAATATGTAATTTTTTATTGTGTCTCGGAATCTCATGCTTGATTCCCCCCTCCCCCAGCTAATGTAATACATATAATGTATCAAAAGTAATACCATAATCGTCAATTTGCATGCGAATATTGATAAAAAAACTATTGTCCACCAACTTTTAACCTGTTTTCGTCTTGTCAAAAGAATGAACATATTTAATCTATTATTTTGCTCTGTAAATGGGCTTTCAATTTACGTGAAATCAATGCTCTTCAACTTCGTCCCTTATTTGGCCCGAGAACACAGTTATTTCGTAGTGCATTTCTTTTAGACAATAAATTCAAATTAAAACAATCGCACCTGCTCTATCTCAAAAAGATTTTTACAGTGTAGTGTACTACTATTGATACAAATAATATCAAAATTATAGAAACTTCTACCAGCTCTAACTCAAAATATTGACAATTTTGTGTTAAGGGGGGCTAAAATTCAGTTTGACAGCTTCAGACATTCTAATTTTTGACCTTTTTTAACTGGACCAAATCACTACTTAACAGAAAGATTCAGCACCCAAATTTTTTTAACATGTAATTTCATCCCCTTACTTAATATTTCATGCATAAAATATCAAGAAATAAATTGGGAAAGTGTATCAAAAAAAAAATGCAAGTTATACACTGTTCACACTAGGGACTATATTCGTAGACAACGAAAACCAAAGGACGATAACTGTGTCCTTGGACCATTTGGCCTTTCTGACTTTTTTATTCAAAGGGAGACTGATGAGTCTCTTGTAGACAAAAAATCTCGTATGACGTACACAATTTAAAGCCTGGTATATACGATGTGTTGATTTGCAATCATAACACATCTTCTATTTTTTTTATTTATACCAAAAATATCTTTAATGATAATCAATGTTAAGGTTAAGGACCGACCAGCTCTGCTTACACTAATTCTTATCACAATTATTATCAGTCATCACTTTCATTCGCGATGCATTAAGCCTATAGTAAATTAAATATTAATTGTTTGAATATTCAAACACACGGCTCTTAAGTACATTTAGTCAGATCTGTGTTCTCTGTTTCATCATAAAAAGTTTTTGTATACATGTTTTAAGCTAACCATAGACCTAGTGTTTATGTAAAAAAAAGTTCTGCTATTTAAAGCGTTTTCGATGTTTTAAGGTTTTTATTTTCTGAGTGAGAAATTTTTACTTTTCAGTAGTTATATAGAATTAAACGCCCTTTTAAAGGAATTTGTTGGTGTATTAACTCGACCAATTCACACACAAACAAATAAAAGTCCGCAGGACTTTTATGATATGTTTATGAGTGACTTGGTCCAGTTTAAACATCAATAAATTCCTTTAAAAAGGCGTTTAATCCTTATAATTCTTTAAAATTGGAAATAAGGAATCTAATTTCTACACTCTCAACCTGTATCACACGTAATTGTATATATGTGTCATTGAATTGACCCGACGCATGAATATATTTTTTTGTTAACGCCAAAAAAAATGTGCTCCATGAAATTTGCTATCTGATAGAAAAAATGAACTGCAAAAATATCTTATTATCATTCAAATGAATTTTTGTGTCTATATTTGATTTTTATGATGAACGCAAAGTGAAAATACAAATTTTTAACGTCGCCGCCATCTTGTTTACATCGGTTACAAAAAGTAGTTCGGTCAACGTCGTCTATCGAAAAATAAATAACGTCAAGAGCCTCTACCGGAAGCTCTCTCAACCAATCATATAAACGTATTCCCTAATATGCAAATCATATAAGAATTATTATAAAATGAAGTACCAGCATGAACACTTCTGATTATGTTTCATTTGATTTTTTTGGAATTTAATACAAACTGTTTTGCATTAACTAACCTGTCTTAACGTGAACGGATATTTTTTCTATTGATTATGTTTTAAATAAATGTATCTTATTTTATCACATAAGTGATAACCTTCATTCGAGGTTTTGTCTTCGACTTTTTCATTCTTCTTTTTGATTTATCTTTATACTAGTTTATCTTTTTCTCTTTAAATCACATTAATGAGGTCAATAGAATTTGAATTTCTACTGTTCATATAAAATCAAGACTACATATTAGAAAATAAATAATAACTTAATAATCAAACCTTCCAGTTTACCCATTGAAATCCTGGTGTCAATGTAGGTTTTGTGTGATGACATATAATTTTATGGAAATATCAACACTGATTGCGCTGTTAAAAAACGATAAATTCAAGGAACCCAAAAGCGGCATTCTGAACACCCATGTTAAGTGATCTCTTTTTTTTTAACCATAAATAACAATCAAAATTTGTAAAGCAATCTTTTGACGAAACACGTCAATGAATATTGGGGTTAATTGATACTACAACAGTTGTTATATTTCCAAACTCGATTGGTTAGCCCGTGGTTGTAGTTATATTTAAGATTTCAATGAACATAATATATATGTAAAAAAAAACTGCGTATTCATAGATCGGTACGTCGTATGTTTTTTGTTAGTTTGTCGTCTTGTCGATTTATTGAGTCAAGAGCTTTTTAATTGATTTTCACAGTTTTTTACGCCACTTTACCAGGATATAGTGAGCCTTGTTTGTTCGCAAACATTTTAATTATCCACAGAATTGTTGATATGTCTCCTAATCAGGAGCCGGCAAATCATTGTTTTTCAGTATATACTGTCATCGATGTCAGCACGTAACATGATGTTAGATTTCTTATTTTTTTATTCTTTTACATATTGTCTTGTTGGTGCCTATTATAGCTTTAATATGGTTTTAGTTTTGACCTTAATGAAATTTGAAGACTTTACGGTGAGACATAGTTGTTTACATCAACGTCTTCTGTCTGTGGTGGATAGTTGGCAATCATACCGCATCTCCTTATGTTCCATTTTAAAGCATTTCATTTTCAGCAAATATGACAGGCAAAACAATGAAATAAAAAACTAAATAAATAAAATTATATTACAGTAAAATCTCTTTCAAATGAAGTAAGGTGGATAGTAGAACTTACATGCTTGAAAAACAAAGCATGTTCCCTTTCAAAAAAAAAAAAACCAACAGAATAATGATTTTTACTTAGAGTCAATTGTCTTTGAGGTATGGAATTATTGAGTTCTGGTTAAATTTATGATGAAGAAAAAAGCAAATAGAAGTAAGGTAATACACAAATATGGTACTCTATGGAAGGCACTTGGGATCTGAAGAATGATTTACTTTTTTCTTAATTAAATATTAACTATGCTGTTATATGCAACAACCAAAGAGGTATATATCATAAATTTTGACATTTGAAATACAAATCCAAATGAAATGAAAAATATTTTCTACCGTTGATATAATTCACAGCTATTATGCTTCTAGCGACCTCAATGCAACCTCAAATTATGTGGCAACCTACACCGGGACCTGCAATGCATTTAAACGGACCTGACAAAGCAACAAATTCAAAGCTTAAAGAAGTAACAAAAAAAAGAAAAAACTTTCCTGAAACATGGCTTTGGACAAATAGAACAACTGGGTATGTTGATCTGCTAGTGATCGAAAATATACATGTATAGCAGTTCGCTTAAAACCATGCAAAAATATGATAAAGTAGTTGCATATTGACTGATTATTAAGCTAGCAAGTGAACAATGGCTTAACTAACTGCTATGTCTGCATCCTTATTAAGAATAAAATCACTTATTCATAGCCCTATTGCTTTCTATGTTAAATTCTGGATTTTCGAGTCTTCATAGATATTTTGTCTTAAGGATGTACACCTCTGAGGAGCCAAAAATTTCTAGAATTAAACTTTTATTAACCTGATTTTTGGGTTTATATGACTGTAAAAAAATAATTGGTGAAGAAAAAGTCATATGGTGGTGCACTTCTTTTTTAGCTACAGCCATTTGAAAGTACCCAATTTTGATGATTTTTTCCATTTTTCATCAATTTTTACCCATTTCTGGGCTATTATCATGAAAAAAATCACAGTTACACAATTAAACTTTTTTTCATACTTTCACTAAAGATGAAGTGGACCAATCTGAATAAATTTAACTTACGAAAACTATAGGAAGGTGTTAATATAAGAAAGTTTTATAAAATGTTGTTGCTTTTTTGTGTCAAATTTACCATGTTGTCAATGTTGTAAATTTTGGATTTTTCTCTTTTTTTAGAACAAAAAGCATATTATTTCAACTTATTTGTTATAATGATTGAAAAAATACATATCTAAGAAATTTGAAAGAAAAAATTGATATTGGATGTACATGTATCTGGTAAAATCATGTCTTGTATCCCTCACCCATTTTCTCAACATTTTGGCTTATGATACTGACTTGATTGGTTATAAAATATGAAAATTTTATTACTCAAAA
This sequence comes from Mytilus californianus, assembly GCF_021869535.1. NCBI lineage: Eukaryota > Metazoa > Mollusca > Bivalvia > Mytilida > Mytilidae > Mytilus > Mytilus californianus. The sequence continues at coordinate 79,820,496 of NW_026262745.1, read as the reverse complement.
ACTACTTATTGTAAATACCCAATTTTTTCACAGAGTTAAGTTTGATTATAATAATTTTTAAATACATTGATATTTTCCACTTGTATCACATGTTTTGGAAATAATTCCAAAACGAGATTTCAACGAGACCGAAACGTCAGGAGAATACATCCTTAAGTTCAAATAAAATCACAGTCTTTTCATGTCAAAACTTAACCTTTTCCTGACTTGTGTAACAAAAATTTCAACATACCTTTAAATGCATATCAGAACACATTGGAGGATCCCGTAAATTTGGTAGTACAAAAAAAGGTACTTCTGATATCAACAGCAGGGCAAATATACCCTCCTATTGAAATATCTTATATCATTTTATTATTCAAAAGAAACTTTCAACAAGGTTCTACGGTGATCCCAAGCCTTTAAGCTTTCATTTCATACCAAATATACTCAAATAGTTTACCTATTGACAAAGTTACAATTATGCATAGGAACTATTTTGTTTATTTAAAATATATACTACTTTTAGTATTTTAGTATTTTCTTACCGACCGGGCCCAAATTAGTGGTTCTATGCAGAACCAAACATGCTATAGTAACTTCTGCTTTACTTCATTTCATTCTATGATTTATTTCTAGCACAAAAAAAACACAAAACGCATTCGCCCAAACATTATTTCACGTAATTCAAGGTCAAATTGGACTGGTAATAACACAAAGAAAAAGTTATACATAGAAAACTGCACATGGATAATAAGAGTGAACAATATGAGACTATTTCCATTTCAATATATATACTCAAGTATAAATGTTCCAACCGATATATCTGATTTTTATCAGATTTTTTTTATTGCATATGAATACATGGTAGTCCTGACATACAATATAATTGAGAGTTTTGTCCACCTACCCTTCCCCGTTTTTTTGTTTTTGTTTTTTTTTTGCATGTTGGAAAAGGAAGTTTTTTGGTAAAAACTATACTTATATGTAATAACATGGATCAAAAAGTGTAATTCATGTATAACCAAGCAAGAAAATTTGCTAAATTGCTTAAAATTGCATTTTAAATGAGAATTCGGAATTCTCATATAAGTATATACCAATTGCCTACGTAATAAAATGATACAACAATTAAACATCAAAACTCACAAGATAATTTGACCAAAAGCTATCTTTTTACCATAAACCAGTCACTTGATAAAGGACTTTCTGTTTTGAGTTTTCCTTGGAGTTCAGTATTTCAGTATATTTTAAGATAGAAAAAAAAAATATTGAAACATATTTTTCCTCGCTAAGTTCTGTATGTGCCTGCCCCAAGTGAGCAGCCTGTAATTCAGTGGTCGTCGCTTGTTGCTGTATATCCATTTATTTGTTTTTTTGTTTATTTTTTACCTTTTGTCATGTCCGGACTTTTTATAGCATGCTGTGCGGTATGGGTTTTTGGGTCATTGTTGAATGCCGTACGGTGACCCTCAGTTGCTAACAATTACCTCATTTAGTCCTTGGTAGATAGATGTCTCATTAGGAATCATATGATTCTTAAGTTTAAATACAACACCGTACGGCCTTCAGCAATTACCAACATCTATATTGTATACTAAGCTATAAAAGGCCCAGACATTACAACATATAAAACAATTCATGCGAGAAAACCAACGGCTTGATTTCCATCATAAAAACGAATATGATACACAGCCACTGTATTACAGGCTCTTGAATTGGTAGAGACACAAACAAAATATAGTTAGGTTACATGTTTGCAAGCACTCAACTCTTTCTTTAACCTGGAACAGTGGTGTAACATTACAACGTTAAACACTGTAAAATTCCGTTTAAAGGGTTTAATTCATTAAATTGGCACACAGCCAAAATAAAAACATCTAAAATAAGATAAATGCACAAAGTACCTGTATAAGAGTACTTGCTGTTACCGATTGCTAGTTTAGAGCCAATTACAACTTATAATTGAATAATGTTCCCCAGACAAAACTGTCAATCAGTACACATACAACGGATTAAGTGTAAAGACGTCATATACAGTCTAAGGAAAACATAACCTTGTACAATGCAAAAATATAAATATTGACGGATGTAGGACCGTAAGTGTTCACAACTGTATAGCGATACGGATGTCGTCATGCAATAACTTATTAATAACAAAAAATCAATGTAAGAACCGATAAAATCAATATTCAATGATCTTGTTACAGATGTAATTTGATAAACATATTTCAGTTGAATTATCATAATTTGATTCAGCTCTTGCAGTAAACTGTTCAGATTTGTTTTCATGAATTTATTTGAGGCAACAGCACTTTATCGAGATGTCTTAATTTCATCAATCAATTAAGAAGATACAAGTCTAGGCAAAAACCGAATGAGCTATAAAAAGAGCGAGACCAGGTGCCTCGGCAGGAGATAAAACAATCATGTTCTTCTGTCTTTTAATACCTTTGTTTAATACTCATCTGTTTTATCAAAACAGCTTAATCTGCTTAAATCAAGTATGGTTATAGGTTTTTTTTTATCCCTGATTTTTAAGGAAATCAAATAACTTTGACAATCGTATTTGAATGCCATAGTATAATAAGCTACTAGACAGGGTTTCTTATATTTTTTTTTGTATATCCTTATATTAATATTATGAAAAACAATGACATTATATTTACTAACAATTGATCAAAAAGTCGAAGGATTGATGACAACTAATCTTATTTGAAGTTTTATCGACATTTCGTCTCAAATTTAGCCCAACAATGTTCTAGATCTTTTCAATTTGCGTTAGGAAATTTTTGTACTTCCATCAGCGTGATTCTAACCCTTGCATCTGTGACATCGTGGCAATACCGCCTGCACCATGTCCAGCGCCTTATACCACTCGACCACCTAGGCTACATAAAACATAGCTTTCGGTGGTCGATATAATGCCTTTTCTCATCGGCTTTATCTAGGGTTGTAACACAGTACATGTTATTATACTTCATGCAAAATGCCAGATTTTGATTGGTTAATACGAGGGAGACAATTTACTCTATTCTATGGTAAATACTCTATTACCCTTCACGAATACGCTTGATCAAGTGTGCGCTTTATTAAATACGACTTTATCCTATGGCAAATACTCTATTACCCTTCACGGAGACGCTTGATCAAGTGTGCGCTTTATTAAATACGGATGGTTGTTATGTACAAGACGTCATAGTTTATTACTTTGAATTTGAAATTTAATCGACAGTAATAACAGAACATTCAGTATAATAAATTAAATAACACATATTTGAGAGGGTGATAGAGCAGATTGTTACCCCTCGAAAAGACATTGTCAACCTTGGCTTCGCCTCATTTTTCTCGGGGTAACAATCTGCTCTATCACCCTTCAGCTATGTGTTTTTTATATAATGTATAGTGGCACGTAGATGGTTACCTTTCAGATCAGCTATGTTGTCTGTCGTAAAGAATGATAATGTTAATTACCATGTCGCAACATCAAATTTTAACTATATTATACACGTCTAAACATGGAACAACTTTATGACAGACATTCTCCATCGGCTAACACCATAATATATATATATATATTATATATACAACTCGTCTAAACATCAGCCCAACAATGGTAGATCTGTAAATTTGCTTTCGCAAATTTTTTGTTCTTCCCTCTAAAAAAAAATTTGCGAAAGCAAATTTACAGATCTAACATTGTCGGGCTGATGTTTAGACGAGTTGTATATACAGAATGTACACAGCCATGTAACACCATCACTGCTGGTGATCCGATGGATTAATCTGTTGTAGAGTTGTCACTGGTTCAGACATACTTATATATATATATAATTCGTCTCAAATGTAACCCAACAATGTTATAGATCTTTTAAATTTACGTTAGCAAATTTTTGTTCTTCCCTTAGCGGGATTCGAACCTTTGCATCTGTGACATCGTGGCAACACCGCCTGCACCGTGTCCAGTGACCAGGTTTTATGGTGTTATCCCTGTATAACCACGTGTTATCCGATGGAGAATGTCTGTCACTAAATTGTTACATGTTTACATATATATATATATATGCTTGTATTTCGGGGACTTTATTTCCTACCGGGAACAAACCCTTTCATCATGTGGAAAATCTCATTTGGGTTATGTTTTAGACATGAAATACAACATGAAGGAGGAATGCAAAGTCTTTATACCTTTAAAGGACGACACGGGGGTTCTTTTCTAAATAGCTAACATTTTTTACTTAAGAGAGATTTGTCCTTTCGTTGACTTTTATTCATCAAGAATAATATCAGTTTGTGCAATATATGATCTAACTAACTAGAGTTATTACATCAAACTTTCGTTACGGCTGCTAGAATGCTAATATCTGTATATAGGGTAATAATCTATTGTTGAACACTGTACATTTATTTCAATTTCTATTAGTCTTTTTCGTTTCCGTATTTTTTTCTCGTTTTGTTGTGTGTTGTCGAGTTGCTGTTCAACTGTTAGATATCCGAAAACTCTTTTGTCACACACAGTCTATGCCAATGTTGTTACATGCTAAGATAAAGTTTGAATGAAACATCTATATGCATTTATATTGCTAGAATATTTTGGCTGTCCCAATTGTGGTTTTCCATTACCGAACATGGCATTAGGTGGAGGGGCAGGAGGAGGTTTCGGTGGAGGGACAGATGTACTTGGTGAAGGAGGAGCTATGATGACAAACAGTCAGTCACAGCTTCAATCTGTCAAACGAACAAGAAATGTTTTTCCGGAAACATGGCTTTGGTCCAATAAAACCATTGGGTATAAAGTTATTTTGTTATGTGCATTTTCCTGATTTCTTTACTGCTTTAAGCATGATTTTTGGTAAAATGACTGTATAACGCTAAACATATATCTGTAAAGCAGCCTTTTTCCTCCCTTTTAAAAATATTCTTCGGAATTTCAAACTGGAACATTTGTTTAATATGTTGTTTACTTGTTTTCGCTTTGGCAAATTCATTGAAAAACTCTGTGGTTGTTTGTTTTTACGACACATAACCCACCTGAAGACCTCGAGCATGAAGGTATCTGCAACCAATTTATTTCTCACAGGGATCCCAGAAATATTCATAGGTGCCTCGGCAGGAGATAAAACAATCATGAAGCTTCAACAATATGTTCTTCTGTCTTTTAAAACTTTTGTTTAATACTCATCTGTTTTATCAAAACAGCTTAATCTACTTAAATCAAGTATGCTTATAGTTTTTTTTTATCTTTTATTTAATCTTCATTGAAGTTATATCTACATTTCGTCTCAAATTTAGCCCAACAATGTTTTAGATGTTTTAAATTTGCGTTAGGAAATTTTTGTTCTTCCCTCAGCGGGATTCCAACCCTTGCATCTGTGACATCGTGGCAATACCGCCTGCACCATGTCCAGCGCCTTATACCACTCGACCACCTAGGCTACATAAAACAAAGCTTTCGGTGGTCGATATAAGGCCTTTTCTCAACGGCTCTATCTAGGGTTGTAACACAGTACATGATGTATAGTGGCACGTAGATGGTTAAAACATCAGATGATATTATTGGTTTTATTTGCTGAATGACGATTCCTGCGCATTCCTGATCAATGAGTTATGAAAGAGGCTTTTCATAATTGAAGCCATCCATATGTTTAATATTTTTGAGAACCAGAAGTCAGTATTAAGTAAAGATGTCACACATATGTTTATATGTTTATTGAAACATTAGTCAATTATTAACATACTCTATAACAATATATTAAAAATTCAGTCAGTGGCGCGCGGAAGTAGTCAAGAAGACAGTATTAATTTTTTATGGGTTGACAGGATACACGTAATCATTCGTAGTTTCAACTTCAAGGTTCTTATTCAAGCAAATTTAATAAACGATTATTCAATTCAGGTGTTTTTTGAATTTTTATTTGGTTTTCGCTTTACATAGGGCTTTATCTCTAATCTTATTTCTTTGTGCACAATTCTGAATTTACCTATTTCACCTTTATCAATGTTACTTAAACTATTTTCGGACGATTCCACATAACCATTATATTTTAGGGGTTTTTAAATTCAGAATCGTGTTAATGTGTAAAAGTTGCGTTGTTTGCGAGAAATAAATCATTTTTTCTGATAAAGTGACTACATTCAAAACCATTATATATATACATGTAGTTGACATTATATTTCATTTTACTGCGCAAAAATAACTTAAATATGAACGGCAGTATAGCCCTAAAAATGGTATATCACGTTTAACGAATGCCATTTACGCGGGAATAAAGTCCATTGACCTTCCATTCGCCATTGCAATTAATGTGTTTCTGGATTGTAATTTACTGACCGTCATCTAATTTGATATCTTACAATCATTGAAGTAGAACAGTATCAACATTTGACGTCGGGTTTGTACACATTTTGGAATATTCATGGACTTAAATCGTCTTTTTTATTGATAATAAGATCCCTCTTTTAGAAAAAATGATAATATACCCCATGCAACGAGTTGCGGAGGGTATAATGTTTTTGACCCGTCCGTCCGTCTGTCCGTCCGTCCGTCAGTCCGTCAGTCCTGTTTCTTGACATCGCAATTCCTCTCAAACCACACAACAGAATTTCACGAAACCTTTTTAGATAATAAGGACATACTATGTAGTTGTGCATATCGACAGGAAATTACGATTCAATTCTTTTTCTAGGAGTTACGCCCCTTTGAACTTATTTACTTTAATGTACTACTGCAACAGTTTGTCATCGCAACTTCTCGCAAACCACACAACAGAATTTTATGAAACCTTTTCAGATAATAAGGACATACTACGTAGATGTGCATATCGACAGGAAATTACGATTCAATTTTTTTCCAGGAGTTATGCCCCTTTGAACTTATTTGCCCAATATACTACTGCAACCTTTTGTCATCGAAACTCCTCTCAAACCACACAACAGAATTTCATGAAACCTTTTCAGATAATAAGGACATACTACGTAGATGTGCATATCGACAGGAAATTACGATTCAATTTTTTTTCCAGGAGTTACGCCCCTTTGAACTTATTTGTCTAATATACTACTGCAACCTTTTGTCATCGCAACTCCTCTCAAACCACACAACAGAATTTCATGAAACCTTTTCAGATAATAAGGACATACTACGTAGATGTGCATATCGACAGGATATTACGATTCAATTTTTTTCCAGGAGTTTCGCCCCTTTGAACTTATTTGCCCAATATACTACTGCAACCTTTTGTCATCGCAACTCCTCTCAAACCACACAACAGAATTTCATGAAACCTTTTCAGATAATAAGGACATACTACGTAGATGTGCATATCGACAGGAAATTACGATTCAATTTTTTTTCCAGGAGTTACGACCCTTTGAACTTATTTGCCCAATATCCTACTGCAACCTTTTGTCATCGCAACTCCTCTCAAACCACACAACAGAATTTCATGAAACTGTGTAGATAATAAGGACATACTATGTAGATGTGCATATTGACAGGAAATTATGATTCAATTTTCTTTTCTGATACAATTTTTTTTTTTTACACTTATTTTATTTCTCCAATGACAATGTGGGGACGTGGGGTATGTGAGCGCGCTCACTAAGGTTGTTTCATTCCAAATATAATGATTTCCCTTCCTTTTAAGTTAAAAAGGCTACATTTTTCTTTTTCCTTTTTCTACAACAGCAAAATAACACCTTGTATGAGGGACAGTCCCTCATTTAAAGGATATCCCTCAAACCTGTTGTTTTCTTGTAATTTATGCTATTACTTTTTTCAATCGAATTGCTGCATACTTTTAGTGTTGGGGCCTTTTACCGCCGGACTAGGTTTTTTCTCTCATTTTAAAGGCTGTATGGTTGCCTATAATTGCTTACATCCACTTAATTTCAACTTTGGTGGATAGTGGTCTCATTGGCAATCATACCACATTTCCTTATTTTTATATCAGTTGCAGACCTGAAATAGATGTACGAAGTTAAATATGCAGCATACATCGAGGTTCAAACAACCAACTACAACTAATCAACCGTAAAACTGTTGAACCGAACTATACATATTTGATCTCATTCAAGTCCGTAAAACCACTATCAATCAACAGAACAAATGCAAAAAATTATGATGTCTAAAAAGGTTTTTGAATAGTATTGCAATATAAACATGTTGGGCCCTTTTACAGCCGATTATACAGTATGGGTTTATATACGGCGAATATCTTATTTAGATACATATACAGACATGTGGGCATGCGTTTCACTCCCCTACACTGTAATCTCGCCTGCATGACTGGTATGAGGACTGATTAAAGATTCTAAAATTGGCAACTTCATGTAAGAATTTTATTTGTATGAAAGTAGTTCTCAGGCTATTTGACCAAATAGAACAAAAATGCTCACAGTCATATCAACACGCAGTACCTACAGCAGTGGCGGGTTCAGAATTTTGGATTAAGGGGGCCCACTGACTGCATAAGTGGGGCCCGCTTCAGTGATTCCCTACATAATCTACCAAATTTTCCCACAAAAAGCCGGCGGGTGGTCACACCGGCCCCCTTAAATCCGCCTCTTCCTCAGGGTCAGGAGCTAGTTTACTGGACATTATTAGTCAGGTACTGACTCCCTTACGTGAAATGACGTAACTTAAAGGTTAGCAAAAATGAAAATGTTACGTAATTTCGGGGAGAGAATAAATGCCGCTTGTTTTCCGGTATGGTCAAGTTCGCATATTGTAAGTGAGCAGAGCTACCTAAAACCTACAACTTTTGGACAAAGGCCAAGTGAACCATAAATCAGAATATTGATAGTTTTTGTCTGGCTTTGTCGCAGAAGAAAAGCTGAATATTTCAGAATGTAGAAGTCTTGGATGCTTCATACTTTGTATATATATGCCCTGTGTTACGAACTTTTCGTCTGTCATATGACCAATTTCTCTCTTATTATAAGTAATAGGATAACTGTATTTGGTATGTGCGTACCTTGCAAGGTCCCAATGCCCGTTAAACAGTTGTCATTTTACCTCGGACTCATTTCATGGATCAGTGAACAAAGTTAAGTTTTCGTGGTCAAGTCCATATCTGAAACTATAAGCAATAGGTCATCTATATTTGGTGTATGAACTGATTGTTAGGTGTACATGTCCAACTGGCAAGTGTCATCTGACATTGACCTCATTTTCATGGTTCAGTGGTCAAAGCTAAGATTTTGTGTTTGGGTCTATTTCTCATATACTATAAGCATTCAGTCAAGTATATTTAGTGTATTGAATGTTTGTAAGGTGTACTTGTTTGTCTGGCAGTAATCATCTGACCTTGATCTCATTTTGATGGTTCATGGGTCAATGTATTTTTTTTCTTTTTTGGGTTGTTTTTTCAGATACTATAAGGAATAGATGAACTATATTTGGTTTATTTCTGATTTTGACATTATTTTCATGGTTCATTGGTCAATGTTAAATATCTCTGAATTGGTCTGTCTTTCAGATACTATAGGGATAGTACCTAATAACCAATTATATATCCTTGTGTGAACGGTTTTCGATCTTTTCACTGCTAACAATTTTCTCTGCCTATTTTTCATTCATGTAAGTACTGGAATTAAACATGAATGTCATGTCCAATGGTTTTATATGCTCATAGCTTTACATAAGTGTGAAGCTAGCCGGCGTTAATGTTTATTATTCTGCAAGGTCCGCTTCTTTTTACGATATTTAAATCAGTAAATAAACAGGCCAATGCTTCCATATAAACATAGAACCAAGAACCGATTCATTTAATATGTTTGGTCAGTGAAATAACACGACGGGTATGGTGGACCTGCGAGAGAATGTTCTGTCCTGGTGATTCTGTCCTGGGTGGTGCTGGTGGGCCTTGATCAAGGATTGGTCCCTTTGTTTACATTGTACCAGAATGGCAATATTTTTCACCAAGTTGTTTTAAGAACCCCGCCAAATTTCTTATTTAAATAGGGGAGAAGAGAATTTGGAAAATATATAACATTTCTTATCTGCATACATTATCATAATTATTAGATTTAAAAAAATGAAAATCGTTTAATCGTTTAGAAATATGCTTTTGTCTATCCGAATAGGCATTTATCTTGAAACTAACTTTGCTGTTGACTATTGTGATCACAAACAAATTATTTTGCATAAACTGCACAATGGTCTGACACAATGAAAACAATGTATCCGGGAATGTTGTCAATGGAATTGCAAAATGGGATATTCTTGTATTTTGATGGCTTTAATATTTGTTAATAATATACATGATTCAGGTCAATTTTTTTAGTATCAATTCAATAATGATCAGCTCCGACGACCAGATGATGTGATTAATGAATAGATTAAGAGTATATATACTATCAGGATTTCTATATTTATAATGGAAATTTTTTCACAGTTCTATAGATCTAACCAAAAAAGCTAAAAAGTTCTCTTTGCTATGAAGTCATATATAAATTCATTTAATAATATAGCAGTTAAAGTCGCAAATAATCCCTTTGGTTCATTAGTTAAACCTAATGCTTTATATAATTCAGAAGTAACATTTTTGGATTCCTATATAAAATATTTTAGAGCCAAAAAAGAGCAAATAACTCAGGAAAACAATTGGACTCTTTTTATTTCATTGATAAAACACCTTTAGAAAAGTTACACCTACAGCTTTGTAAATATACACTTGGTATTAGAAAAACTTCATTAAATTTAGGTGCAAGAGCTGATCTGGGGGAACTTCAAACTTTAAATTTCAACCTATATTGTATCTTATTAGATTATATTCTGATGACATTAATCCTCTTGTAAAAGAATCCATTGATTTGTCTCAAAACTTAGACTCTTTGAGAATTTATTCTTGGTTCTCAGATTTAAAACATGTAATAGAAGAAACCGGTATGGATTTGGACACTTTGAAGAAATATTCCTCACATCAGATAACTAAAACTATAAGAGAACAAATAAAATTAAAATTTAAACCTTCCTATGAAAAGCTAGTAAAAAGTAAAATAAAAAAAAATTCCGAATTCCGAGGAAAATTCTAAACGGAAAGTCCCTAAGCAAATGGCAAAATCAAAAGCTCAAACACATCAAACGAATGTCTAACAACTGTCATATTCCTGACTTGGTACAGGCATTTCCTTAAGTAGAAAATGATGGATTAAACCTGGTTTTATAGCTATTAAATGATAAAATATCAGATATAAAGAATAACAGCAAACTCACTATTTATAAACATGTAAAACTAAATAATACAGAAGAAAAATATTTAACTTGCTCAAAATTAGAATTTAGAAAACTTATAACAAATATTTAGAATAAGTGACACAATTTATTTATAGAAAAGGGAAGATATCTTAAAATACCAAGAGAAGAAAGATTATGCAAAAACTGCAAACAAAATGAAGATGAAATTCATTTGTTTTCATATTGTGATACTTACAGTATTAATAGAAAAGTTTAATTTATTTTTTTGATAAATGAGAATATGCACTTTACAGATTTAAATGATATAGATAAAGTTACATATATACTCAACCCAAGATCACACATTCAGGTAAATAAACTATGATCCTTTCTAAAACAGTCTATAGAACTGAGGACAGGGGACTCTTGAAATATTTACTTTTCTTATGTATATTAATGATCTTGTAGATATTTTGTTATGTTGTGTCACATGCTATAAATATATAGTGTAATGGCAATAAAGATTTGAATTGAATTGAATTGAATTAAGTTAAAGTGTTCACTAATTACTGAACTTTTTGATGAGTCATGAAATGTGGTTGTTTTAACACATCCATTTGAAGTTGTACTTCAACAGCACTGTTTACTTAATCTGATGTTTGACTTACGCTGTGCTTCTAGTATTGGAGTCAACATATTATGCATAGCTGACAATCGAGCACGGCAATCTTCTTGGAGCCTCTAGTGCATTACATAAAAATTGTGTTACTGTTTTAGTAATGAGTAGTTGTCCGTTTTGTGATGGTATGTTTGGCACTGCGACTGGCACTGGAACTGGCAATGGTACAGTGATACGCCCCCCAAAAAACGGTCCATCAGAATTACAGACTGTCAAACAAACTCGATCATTTTTTCCTGAAACATGGCTATGGTGTAATAAAACTGTGAGGTAAATGAAACAACCAGCCAATCTGTTTTGAGTTTTAAAACTGCATTACTGGAATTTCAAATACTGTGTTGTCTCATAACTTTACAGATTTTATGAAAAAACCGTATAAGATTATCTTGAACAGTCTTTATCCTTGTCATACACTTATTGCGGAATAATTCTTAACCCGAAATTTTACTCTAACGAAAACTATAAACCCGAGAATTGACTCTAACGCACAGGTATTAACATGAGAATTTCTTTTAACCAAAAAACTATTAACCTAGAATTTCTTCCAAGGAATTACTTTTTTTTGAGTAACTACTAATAAAATACCCAGAACTCACTGTATTGAATAACTCTCAACTCGACAATTTATTCTAACGACATATTCCCCTTCATAACGGAAATACCCGTAATTTTCTTGCGCAATGATGTTGACTAGATCTTTTCCCAAAGTTAAAAAGTCATAAGTTAACACTTAGAAAATCAAAACCGAACTTTTTTTATATTTTCATTTTTTAGTGATAAATTATGTACAAAAATGATTCAAGGTTTTAATGAAATAAAAGATAACAAAAAAGAAGTTAGGATTCGATCAAATTAAATTAGTGAACAGTTTGAATACGTGTAATTTCTACCTGTGAGATAGATCAAGGTGACAGCAGTTTACCGATTTTCAAATAAAATCTTTCACACTAATCAGTTTTAAATTCGTTTATCATCACTATACAGCTATACAAAAGATCAGTATTCCAACCATTGACATTATTTTAAAGAGAAATTCAGCTCAGTCTAAATTGACTTCTATGAAAGAAAACCATAATGAAAGTTCATATAATTCTTAGTAAACATTTATTAAATTGGAAGGATAATTATACCTTTAAAGGTCATAGCACAACCAGGGATACCACATTTTAATTTTTATGGTAATGTTTTTTTTTTTATCTTGTCTAAAGTAATCAATTAAACACAGTTAAAAGATTTTTGAATGTCAATGTGAAAAATGTTACCAGGGCCAAATCAATCTATATGCATTTATATTTTTGATTAAATGAATCACTGAAGGAATGACGTTATTGTTGGTTAAAATATTATTCCCGTTTGATAATAGTTAATGAATCACTTATATATAACTAGATATTGTTCAGAAATGAATTAGATGCAATTCGTTTACTTTGGTTATTGTTATTTCTCTAAATACAATGCTTGAAATTCGTAGCTATGTTTCAATAATTAATTCATCTATAAAACTTGTATAACCCTTCTTAAATATTAATATAATTTTTTTTTCGAGATGAGAGTAAAATGCGTTTCTGATTAGGAGTTATTTCTTGCAGTTTACTCACTTTTCATAATTTACATTTTTTAACAAATTCTGATTCACAAATAATATTTATTCAATGTTTGTATATTTGTTCCAATTATGAAATATACTACATATCCAGAAATACCTAATACATAATATTGATTTATGTCAAAAAGAATGCTATTAAATATTTAGCTCTATTGGGAAAAATAAAAACGAAATTTGTATATCCCGGTCAACGATTATGGGAATAAAGGTACATTTCCGTGATCATGTAAATCTGAGATAAGCGTATGACATTACAAACCTACATGACGTGTGGACTTTGGGTTTTGAAAACGCTTTGGTGGCAAAGAAGGCATTTGCATGTTTAAGTTATATTCTTAGATATTTATATAATTTTAATTAAGTAACTGTATCAGTTTATTTTCACAAGCTGATCCACGCCTAAATGTTGATTGTTGCTATTTTTAGCTATTTTTAGATATTGTATTATATATATCTACCAAGAAATTTGTTTTGCATGCACACGTATAAAAATTGCGGTTTTTATCCAACGCAATCATAAGTTTGAACGTTGTCTTCAATTTAGACTTGTTTATATTTTTTCGTTTGGGCGTGTTATATATTTGCCTTCGGGTTTATATGATCCGTTCATCCTATTTCGGCTCTTCAAAATTCAAGAGTCTATCCTAAATTGAGGTAAATTATATGGTCTTCCAAATACCGTTTCGATTCCTAACATCACTGATGAGACATTAATTGTCGAAATTCGGATATGGTGTACTAATTTTTGCACCTTTTGTTTGCGGTATACCAACTTTTCCGCAAGTTAATTGTTTTCTGTTTGGTATTAAATTAATAGTTAAGATCCATTTTGTTACATCTGGTGATCCGTTTATTTGGCAATCGCCAATGGCAGTCAGCAGGGTTTAAGAACATCCGTTGTTCTACCTGCTAGTCAAATGCGTTTTGTTAAAATACACTTTTCACTTTTTTTGGTCTTTTGGAAAATGTTGTTTGTGCTGTATTTAGACCCCTCTACCAAGAAATTTGTTTTGCATGCACACGTATAAAAATTGCGGTTTTTATCCATGGCAATCATAGGTTTGAACGTTGTTTTCAATTTAGACTTGTATATACAAGTCTAAATTAAAAACAACGTTCAAACTATGGTTCTTGGTAGAGGGGTCTAAATACATACTAGCGTGTATTCTAATGGCACTTTTATGATCTTATATAACGACAACCGTTAAGCAAGATGTCGCTGTTCTCAAAAATATAAATGCAGAAGAATTATATTAAAAACTTCAGGTTGAATTAATAGTTTTTTTTACCAATTTTAGTAAGCTGTGTAGCTTACATGAGTTCATTTCACATTTTTTATAATGATCATGCACGTAATCCAACATTAACATTGACTTTGAAATAGTCTTCAGTAACGCAAATACACTCAGATTTTTTGTCTTTGTGGCTTCATTGTTTTTTTGCTTTGAATCGTTCTGATGGGTTAAGCCCTTTTCAACTGATTTTTATACTTTGTTCTTATGTTGCGCTGTTACACCACCATCCAAGGTTAGATGGAGCGATGGGTTCCCGCAAACATGTTTAATCCCGTTAAGTTCTGTATGTGGCATTCAAAGTCAGGAGATTGTTATTCAGTGGTTGTCGTTTGTTGCTGTATATCATATTTTTCTTTCATTTATTGTTATTTTGCATAAATCAGGGCGTTGGTTTTATCGCTTGAATTTTTGTCATTTCGGGGAATTTTAAAGTTGCCCTGTTGTATTGGTTTTGCTCATTGTTGAGGGCCTCACAGTGGCCTATAGTTGCTTTTTCGTACGTCATTTGGGCTCTGGTTGAGAGTTGTCTCATTGGCAATCCTACCACATCTTCATATTTGTTAAATAGGCTAGTCTTTCTCTTTTGGACTTGATAGAAAAATACATTACATAAAAGATCTACGCTGCTGAAAGTTGAAGATGTCTGATAATAAAACTCTGGTCAACATCGACCAACTAACATGATAATGATACTTAAAGAACCGCTAAGCAAAAACAAACAATCTATTTAATTTCATTTTCAGCATTTTTGCTTCTTGATATTCCAGAGGAATAAATGTTGCCATAATGGTTTTTTAGTGAAATTTCTTTTGTTAATAATTGTTCGTAGTTGACTGATAGACGTTATGACACGTGAGCAGTGCTTTGGTTTATCGACTGTATAATTAGATGGCTTTATGACCACTGGCATTGTAAAAGAAATGATCTAAGAGAGAGTTTATGAGGTTAAATTGTGTTGCATACGAACATTTCAAACAGTTTCGATCCTATGAAAATTAGAGATGCTCGTTTCATTCACATACTTAAATTGTAACCATTTGAAGGCTTGATTTTTCATCTTTCAATTGCTTTAATTTTATCATTTATAAATGTTGAAACTGTGTGAAAGTAAGTACACCAATTTTAGATTTGTGTGTATTTTTTTTCTCTTTTTTTTTTGTAAAACTATTTGCATTGTACTACCTTTAGTCGATAAAGGTAACACGATATTAAATAACATTATGTCATGTGGTATCATTCCAGACATTACTTATTTTTTACAAACTGTGACTTGGATGGAGAGTTGTCTCTTTGGCACTCATATTACATCTTATATCTATTAAACCACCAACACTCAGAATACAATACACATACAGCAAATAAAAGCGCCGTAAATATTATCAAAATTACAAAAAAAAGACAAGAATAGGTCACATTTCGATGTAACTAGAACCAAAGTATAGGTGTGCCAAAACTTTTAGAAATCGGGAGATATGTCATTTGGTATCGTGTTACATTAAATGGAAGACACTGCCCTGATACACTTTCTCTCTAAATACATACTCTACTTTGTTCAATGGTTAATGAATTGTTTCTACGATGGTCCTTTTTTAACGTTTAATGAGTGAAATTCATAAAAGGAGATCGCATACATAAATAAGAAACAACAGTTAATTACCGTTGTTAGTTTCTCATAAATCGATTAAGAAGATACAGATTAAAGTGAACAAAACTCAAATTTAAGGAATGGCATAAACTCAAAAAAGCATGATTGGGTAAGCGTCTACTGCTATGTGTTCCTAGCCATGCGCATTCTCAGTCAGTCAACATGTCACACTAAGTAATGGGATTTAATTGGTTAATTTACAGATATGAAGACTATATGGTATCTAAATATCTAAGACCGCCATAGGCATGTCGCTAGTATTTTGCATCGGTCAAACAATTAGTGATGGTTACCATAAAATTTATATTAATATAAAAATAAGAAGATGTGGTATGATTGCCAATGAAACAGTCGATTTCAGTCGTATATCCTGGTGACAGCAGTTTTGTGTGCCAGGGGAACACCGCTGTTAACAATCTTCGTATATTTTAAAGACGAACAAACGTAACGTATAAATTGAAATATATAAACGCTATAACATGGCGCAGAGAGTATGCTACTGTAGAGAAATAGGAAGTTGACACTGTTCAAGTTGATACCTATAACTGAACATAAACCAAATAAATTATTGTCAGATGATTGGTTTGATCAGTTTGAGCAACTATTAAAACAACCTGCCCAGAAAATAAACAGAATAACGGCGGTAAATTCAAACTAAACTATCAATCTCATTACAGTAGTTGTCGTCTGTTTATGTAGTTCATACGTGTTTCTCGTTTCTCGTTTTTATATAGATTAGACCGTTGGTTTTTCCGTTTGAATAGTTTTACACTAGTAATTTTTTTGGGCCCTTTATAGCTTGCTGTTCGGTGTGAGCTAATGCTCCGTGCTAAAGGCCGTACCTTGACCTATAATGGTTTACTTTTATAAATTGTAACTTGGATGGAGAGTTGTCTCATTGGCACTCATACCAAATCTTCCTATATCTATATCAAACATTTCCATATAATTGTTAAGTTCATATCTGATTTACGACAAAACACAACAACCTTGATAGGAATTGCAATAAATTCATTTTTAGAAACAAAATACATTTACATTGAAATTACAATTTTTGGCTAATGTACCACTATCGTCATTCTAGATGTGTTGAAAGTTTCACCGTGCTGGAGGTGTATGCTTTGTTGTTGTTTGTTTTTTTAAAGTTATTGTATATTAACTCTTGAGATAACTTCTCTTATGTGTGCTACACCATTTTTGGTTAGTGTGTGTACTAAATTTCAATAAGATTCACACCACCTATTATTGGCCCTCATCTCATTCTATGTTAATTTTTTTCAATTTCAAGCATTTATAGGGGCCGCGGTCTATATACTATTATTTACACATACCGAAGTTGTTACCGGAACTTTAAATATACCAATTCAGGTACTCCATATCTGAGAAACAGCGAGTATGTGCCTCTCTTTTAGAATAATTCATACATTTTTGTAATATTCAAAAGTATCAGTCAAAAAGGGATTCTAGAAGGATCATCAGTTCTCCACCTTTCTTTTGATACCTAAATTACCCAAATATATATTCTACATAATTTGATATTAACACCTATGCGGAGGAACTGTTTTGTTTCAAGTACGTCCTTTTTTGCCGGGCCCGATTTTGTGGAGTTACATCTTACAAAGTCTACCGAATTATTTTACTTTACAAAGAATTCCGTTCAAACCGATGCTAGGGGCCGTCTTAAACTTGCAGTGAAGTGAAAGTTTTTTTTGCTCCATGATGAAGGCCTAATTGTGACTTTGAGATTAAAAAAGCTATTAAAGCGCTGTTTCTTTGCCATGTTTGCTTTTTGTGTGTGTGTTTTTTTGTTGTTTTTTTTTTTGCTGTGCATGCTCTGATTCTGTGTCCCATATCCTTTGTTTTCTATTACCACTACGCTTGCTTGATAAATCATCATTTTTGTGTCTTATGTTCCAATTATTGCTTTATTTATGTACACTAACATGCATTTAGTGATACATGGAAACCATTATTTAGTATCTGCTCATGTATATTCCTTATGAAAGCAATGCCTTAATTTGCGTTCATTTAGTTACAAAAGCAACAAGTTTTGTAAATTGTTATGAAAACAGTTTGTAAATGAAGCCCTCTAAACGTCTTTTTTCCTTCATTTTATTCCCTGATTGCTGTCTGACTAAACCTTACCAAACATTTCTTTTAAATGTCACTTTCATTGCCATTTTTTTTAAAAATCTGCAGGTATCGATAAGTTGCTTTTGATTTTTAAAATGTAAATCAAGGTCGTATTGTACTTCCTGACTTCTGTATTGCAGAAATCTACAAATAAGTGTTTTAGAGGACGTTGTTACTAGAAGAGATATTCTGTAAATTAACATTCAATACGCCAATACTTTTGTACAATGAAATCTACTTTGATGTGTTTCAATATAATACTTTATCGATATATATTATTGGATTTTTTTCTTATTTTTTTATATCTTCATCTGTCAAAAAAGAATTAATGAACCTGATCTTCTTGGCTACAGATTAAGAATTAGCAGTAACAATTTTGCCAGTCTCATTGTGAATCACAGCGAGTATCATTTGACTGTAGCCAGTATTTGGTACTAGTATCATAAAATGTTAAAAATACCGAACTCCGAGGAAAATTCTTAACGAAAAGTCCCTAAGCAAATGGCAAAATCAAAAGCTCAAAAACATCAAACGAATGGATATCAACTGTCATATTATTTAAACAATTTAACGACAGTTGTTATCCATTCGTTTGGTGTGTTTGAGCTTTTGATTTTGCCATTTGATTAGGACTTATATCTAGAAATTGACTATGAGTGTCGGTTGAAAACAAAACTTTACGACAAAAGAGATGATTTCAGCGTCCCAATTGTGGCCTTTTCATTTTAAACCAAGAGTTCCAAATAATGCAGTTGAAATCATCACTTCGTAAATTTTACGGACGCCATCACGAGTTGGTTGACCGTTATGGAATATCCGTTTCACAGATGATATCGGATATGTTCCTTATGTCGTAACTACAATCCCGTTCCCTTATCACGAATTTGACCTACCGAATTAGACTATTTACCGGCTTTGTAATAACATGAGCAACACGACGGGTGCCACATGTGGAGCATGATCTGCTTACCCTTCCGGAGCACCTGAGATCACCCACAGTTTTTGGTGGGGTTCGTGTTGCTGTTGTACCCCTATTTGTGATAATTTTACCTGTTGTGTCTGTTTGTTTTGTTCACACATCGTTGTCAATATAATGGAATTTGATGCGACTGTCATACAAGTGAGATGTTTAGCTAGCTTTAAAACCAGGTGTAATCCACCATTTTCTACATAAGAAAATGCCTGTACCAAGTCAGGAATATGACAGTTGTTATCCATTCGTTCGATGTGTTTGAGCTTTTGATTTTGCTATTTGATTGGGGACTTTCCTTTTTGAATTTTCCTCGGAGTTCAGTATTTTTGTGATTTTACTTTTTTTTCACATGAATAATTATTCCATTGAACTACAACAAGGGATGCATTGTCAGGAGAAATTGACCTGAGAATAATGCTATTCTTTTTTCCTCTCTTTCAAATATTTTATATTGTCTAGCTTCCCAAAATTTTGGTTTGCAGTGTAATTGATTAAGGTCATTCCAAATCGATATCATTCATACATATTACTAATCAGTGTTTCTTCTTTGATACGGATCATTACTTTTTTCAGAAATCTTTGATTGTTTAAGATCTGAAATGTTTGAAAAAATTCAAACATTCAAATAATGCTTGTCGTTTTAAAGATGGTCTAATAATAATTTGAAATGATTCTCATATATGAATAAGAAGAGTAGAAGATACATAGTTGACCAACAAATATCAGTTTCAGTCGATGTCAAAATTGTCTTTAATACATTGAAATACTTTAAAAGTTTAAAAATGAGAAGATCAATTTAAAGTTAATCACAATGAAATAACTATGTTTCGATGCAATGCGAAAGATGTATTAACAAAAGTTTTCTTCGTGAGCTATAATGTGATTTAGAAAAAAAGAATAAAACCAAGAATTGCAGCAATCAAAAGAAAGTTATTTAACAATTCTGAAATTTAAAACAAAAACATATCTAAAGTTCTTTTAATCCACAGCTATTCATATATGGGAAATGATGCGTCCTCAGTTTGCATTTGGGGGAGGTATGATGCAACCTACTCTTCCACCGTACATACCTGACAGAGGATCAAATTCAAATCTTAAAGAAGTTACAAAAATTAGGAAAAGCTTTCCCGAAACATGGCTTTGGACAAATAAAACAACTGGGTATTTTGCTTTGCTAGTTTAAGAACATTATCATTGTATACTCATCCTTTTTAAACAATGCACACTTATCGAGTTTAATATACTATTATAATTTATGCTTATTATCAAGCTAGTGCTAATAGCGGGAAATAAAGTTGGATCACTTGCATGAAAAACTGTTTTGTCTGCGTCCTACCAATTCAATGCATTTTTGATACTTTTTAATTTATGTTTAATAGAAGTAACGACTGAAGTTAGACTAATGCATGCATATTCTACTATTTCATAAAAATATACCTGTCTTTCCTTTATTAGAAAGTTTACATGATAATGTCGATACAAACTTTTCGGCTTACCACATATAGGTCAATGACATTTTTCAACATCACTCTTTGTTAACGACTTTAATACAACATATAAAATACGACTAAATCATATATCATTAACTTTTATTTCCTATTTGCTTGTATGGTGCACGCGTTTAATCAATGTCAAAGCTCCAAAATGAGCATTTCTAAAGTTTGTTAGATTTTAACAAAATGCCCTTTGCTGGTTCTAGTATGATAAGATTTTTCTAAACAAAATTATATTAATCATATATAACAGAATACAATAGATATAGTTCTAAATGGACCAAAAATTGCGAGTTGTATTGCTCATATTTACAAAGAAAAAATGCAATAGTTTATTAAAACCCAAAAACAAAATGGTCTAAAAACAAAATGTTTCTTGGTGACCAATATGCATTTGCCCAAAAAAGATTAAATTTATCGTTATTGATCATTGAAACTCTGTTCATCAACTAGGTCCCAATTTAGATGTAAGTTGAAAATGGGTTATAGGAAGCAAACAAAACGTAGTTGATAGGAACCATTTAATTACATTTGCCAGTCATTTCATTAACAACCTGTCTTGAAATAAAACTAGAAAATGTGGTGCTCAAGAAAAACGTAAAATGACTTCGTATGCAGACGAATTACGAGATCGATTTCACTTATCCAAGTTCTCAATGTTTTGTAAAACTTACAGTTTCTGCTCTTTGGTCGAGTTGTTGTCTCTTTGACACACTCCCCGTTTTTATTCTCTATTCTAGAGTCCAATTATAGTTATATTGGTCTATTGTTGTAATTCTTTGAATTATAAACACCTAAAAAAATAACAACTACTGATTTTATCGCTTCAATAATACAGAAGAATTATTCATAAAATAATATTTTCTTGACGAACATATACAATTGTATTCCGACAAACTTCTAATATCTAATATTGTTATCTCGTGTTAAACCAAAACTTCGCAAAACATTATTCTGGAAAGGTAATTGCGTTGAATTTTATTTTATATTTTTTCATTCGCAAGGACTTATTTATCAAGATAGGGAAACATCCATTCATAGTCATGTTTGAGTCCTGAAATACAACATGTACGAAGAATTGCTAAAATGTGATTTATTGGACTATTTGAAGGGTTAAACTGAAATTGTTGTGTGTTTTTGATATATTCATATTTCATAAACATGTTCTCGTCCTGAATATGAATATTAATTTGCCGCTGGACTTTAAACAGCCATCCATCGTCATCATCATCAATAGTTATAAAAAATCCATTACACAAATTAGTGTTTGAAAACAGTTATCGTTTCTTTTTTAAGTTATTTTATATAACAAATTATTGTCTTTTAAATTCCAGAAACAGTTAAGTTATTTTATGTTACAAATTATTGTCTGATAAATCCAAGAAACAGTATGATCGACAAACAACTTGTTTACCCATTTTGTCTGAGACGTGATTGGTGACAATTTTTTTCACTCAGATATTATTTATTGCTGTATTGAATTGATTTATATCTTTGATCGCGCATGTTAATCAGCATGCCTTTGCTCGATATAATGAGTAGCACATTTGCTGCTTCGACAGATAGATTCATTTCGATTAAATTTCAATAGATTCATACAAAGTAAAATACACAACTATATAACTTCTGAAGAACCTGGTATCAAACCCAGTTGTATTAAATTTGGTATTGACTGTGCTGTTGTTAAATCTTTTGTTTAATATTTTTCGTACTCTCTTAAATGTCTTTCTGTTGTATTCCATTCTGGACAGTCTTACTTATATTCATCTTAATATAATACCTGCTGAAACAAATGATACTTGAAGTTCTGGATTAGTTATTTCTTGTGTTGCAACAATTATCGAAAATTGTTGTGTAATGCCAAATATTCAAAAAAGCATTGTGTTGATTACTTTTGAACCTTTTTTATCCCTCAATTGAATGACAAACATGTTCTTAATTGTTTCCTACCGGATTTTTTTTTACTTCATTTTGATCGATTCATGTTTATTGCATTTTTGGGCTTATGTTTTTTTGTAAATAACATATTAAGTTAACACTATTTATATTTGCATGTAGTGACATAGTGACAGTATGCCAAAAGCCTTATAAATACGACAGATTATGTATTTAGATTTCATCTGCCTATTGAGTTTCTCACTTGGATCCAGAAATATTTTTCAGTGTATAGATCAGATAAGTTTTTAAAGAAAAAACTACTTTAACACTATACTGAATCCTTCTTTAGACAAAATGAGTCGTTCAAAATATACAATACCTGTCATATATATATGAGAAAATTAGAGGAATTTGTGTTGTGTGATATTTGGAGAGCATTAAATGTTTACTATAAATTATTCACTTTGCGTCAAAGAAACCGCCGAATACAATGCTACTTAGACTTTTGGTTTATCTCGAATTTCTTGCCAGGCAGTGTAAACAAAACAGCCATTATTCCATTCATAAAACGGATCATAGTCTTGTTAAATTGACACTGTCCGGCAAAAAATGTAGTTAGAAGGGTCCCGTTTTCCCGGAAACTAACTCAGGTTTACGGACAGATAACGATTATGTGAAAATAGTTAAAAATATTTTATCAGAATTGGATGATTAATATCACAATTTTAAATTTCAAATGGGATACTATAAAAAGTGAACTCAGATGTGCAATTTTTAAATATTCCAAGTACAAAAACCTGCAATTAAGGGAAAAGTTGTCAACAATTCAACAAGAGGATCTCTATTATACGATTACATGCCGAAGTTGTAATCGACATGGAACTTACGTCACAAGATAAAATACTGGTCAAAAGAAAAATTGATAAATATTCAGGTTATTATTATATTAAACTTTTTTAATTAAGATTTTATTTGTAAGCTTACAGAAGCTGAAAAAATTATATGCAAGGCAGATATTACAGAATCTGAGTGCGCTAAAGTTTTGAAATCATTTACAGCCGATTTCAAGGAGTGTGTAGCTAAAGGTAGAATCTTTGGTTAGCTTCCTTGCTAGCTCAACCATGAAATCATTATTAGGTAAGGCACATCCAGCCTTTGGGTGGAGTCAATAGTTAAGCAGAGAACCAATCAGAATTAAGTGACAGAATATAAATATTGTAAATCCTGTTTTACAAGTCAGTTTAAAAATAAGTTTTCAATCTAAATTTAAAATTTAGTGATAATTATAAGCTCATTCACAAGCATGCATGTCGTAGGTGTGTTTGATTTGCCAAAATGATGAAAAGTTAACTGAAAGCTGAAATTCCTTATTTTTTTCTTCTTCGTCAGACATTACAAATAATAATATATTTAGCTTGTCTGTTGAATTTGTTACATCAAGTTAATAAAATGTAGTTGGATATGATTGACAAGTGCTGACCGTATTCACTTTTACACATACACATATGTTTAAAATACACCCGGACAGGTAAAAAAGATTGGAAGGTGTCCAAAAGTACATATGACCTGATCATTCAATCTAGGTCAGATTAAAACTGAAGTTGAGACATAAAAATTGTTCTTCATGGCTGCATTATTTATCTAAAACTAATAAGTAAGGTAATGTTAACGGACCAAGTGGATGTTCATAAACTCCGCAATATTTTCAATTCCAGACTGCAGTTGTTTGCTGTTTTTTTTTTTTTCGTTGCATTTTTAACTAAATAAAAGGTCCACAAATGCAATGATATTAACAGTATCATATTTTTTTTCTTTTCTTTGTGAATATAAAAGATTTTAGTTCTAAAACTATGCACATATATGAAGAAAAGACACCAAGACCATAACAATGTTTTTTGCGTGCACCTAAAGACACTAATTAACTAAACTGCCTATTCACGGCGTAAATATTTAAAAAAAAAACGTTACTCCGCTTCTAATTTATTGTAATAAAAAGATTTTTTTTAATTCAATCAAAGACTAAGAAATGAAATTTTATTTGCAAAGTAGTCTAGGTAAACCTTTGTATGAAACATACATATATAATAAATAATAAACAGGCAATTGATATAAATGTTTTCATTGGATGATAAAATGGTGCTTTGCTCCTCCCAATCGTAAGGTAATAATCATTTCATGGTTGAGCTAGCAAGGAAGCTAACCAAAGATTCTACCTTTAGCTACACACTCGTTGGAATCGGCTGTAAAAATGATAATATCCCTGGTATAGATGGGATAACTGCTGCGTCCTATAATTTTTTCTTGATTTCCATAACAAAAGATACCAGAGGGACGGTCAAACTCATAGATCGAAAACAAACTGACAACGCCATGGCCAACAATAAAAATACAAACAGACAAATAATAGTACAGATGACACAACATAGAAAACTAAAGACTAAGCAACACGAAAATATGTTATAGAAAGGTATGAATATTCCTTTGAAACCGAAACCTTCTCAATTGATTGAAAACAGAAACAATTCTTGTTTCCTAAGAAATTTTAAAGACAGAACAGTCTTGTTGAACTGGCGTCCTCTTTAAATTTGTATAACGAATTATTAGCTGAAGTTATTGCGGAAAGAAGGAAACTATTTCTTTCAAAACTGATAGTTCTGGAGTAGGCAGGATATGTTGCTGGTAGATACCATTGTGAAAATCTACGACTCATTACTGATATGGAATTGTTCACTACATTAGAAAATTATCCAGGTCGGATATTATTAGTCGATTTTGAAAAGCGTTTGATACGCGTGAATGGAAATGAAAAAGCATTGGTTTGTTTTAATTTTGGCACCGAGTTCAGGAAATAGAGATAAAACTTGGTACTCAAATATATTTAGTATTGTAGCTGATAATGAATTTAGTTCTAATATATACATTCATATGATGAAAAAAATATAAGTTAAGTATCTTTATAATTGACAACGCTACGAATGCTAATAAATGTTTGAAATTTTCTTCCAAACATGTTAATTTATAAGCATGCAAGTAATAATGAAAGCTTCTTGGCTTTCTGAAAAAAAAGCATTTATGATAAACGGTCAGCTACATATGGGAGGTTTAGCTAGATGTACAACAGGTTTAGTCCATCATTTTCTTCAGAAAATGCCTGTAACAAGTCAGGAATATGACAGTCGTTTTGATTTCTCCCGATTTCTCCCGATGGTTAATATAGTCGAGCGTTTGATTTTGTCAGGTTTTATGGACTTCACCCTGTTTGAATTTACCTTCAAGTTTGATATTTTTGTTAAGAATTTTTTAATATAATACTTCATTAGTTTTTATATTTTTAAAAATCACAAAGTTGTAGCTATTTAAACACCAGTGTCCCAATGTTGCTATTGTACTACCATAATTCAACATAATAAATTTTAACAAAGGCCTTTTAGCTATCCAATCGGAGAAAATCATTTTTTATTGATACTGTTGGTCTTGATAATAATCCAACTTTACATGTAAGTAGTTTTTGCTCTGTGTTTATTGTTTTTGCTTCCACTTTTATCCATTTCTGTAGAAAGTGCCAAAATAAACAAATTACACTGGTCTTTTTTGGGGCCCTTTATAGCTTGCTGTTCAGTGTGAGCCAAGGCTCCGTGTTAAAGACGGTACTTTGACCTTTAATTGTTTACTTTTTACACATTGTGACTTGGATGGATAGTTGTCTCATTGGCACTCATACCACAATTTCTTATTTAAAGTTAGGAAAGAGTCTTGAGAACTTCACCGTATGTAATAAAACAAGATAAACTGTAATGATTAGCAAGGACCATAGGGACAATAAATATCTGTCAACAATAGATTTAAACTGTGTAACTGAGTTGACCGTATCAAGTGAAACTCATGTGTTTGTTTATTTCATCACCTTCTGAAGGACTAAGAAAAAGTGGACAGCAAAGTCGAGTAATGTTTTTAATTATCTGTAACATAAAATGCATATGAGTTTTAAATATCTAGGACATGCTATGCTTTACAATTTTCCAGATGTACAGGTTTGTCTGCACTCAATGTAAATTTTGTGGTGTAAGCACATCGAATTTAGTCAAAGGGTCCACATGAACCTTAAGGGCATACGAACAGTTTTGATCCCACGGTTGTTTGTTTGCGACAAAATTGCATGCATGCTATTTTTCACTTAGTCAATTGAAATATAGTTGTCTCATTGGCAATCATACCACATCTTCTTATTTTTATATGTAATAAAAAATATGCCTTCATGTGTTAAATTTTAGAGATAAATAGGGTCGAAATTTTAGACATTTACCAAAAAATACGGTTTCTTGGACATTTCTATACTTTGGACAAACATACTTAACTTTTTTGTTTCAAAAGATAAACACATACGAAACGAATGGTTTATTAACCAACATATATGCAATAGAATGCAACAACTAAGAGGTTAATTAAGAAATTTAAAAAAATGAAATATAAAATTAAATCAAGTGAACCACAGTATTTTTCATAGTTCATTTAATCAACAGATATTTCATTATGGAAATTACAGAGCACACTGTGGTCTTATAAACCTTTCCTACCTGACCTACGACCCGATCCAAATGTATGATTCATCGATGCATAATCATTCAGATACATAGTCTCTGGTTGATATTCGCAGTGTGTGAAGGTTTAAGATATAGTTTCTTTGGGTTTTTTCATCGACCTAAATGGGAAGGTAATTGATTTCGTTTGTTGCTTTTTTTTTTATTTGGGCGGGTCATGTTTTCGTTTAGACACATATGTTTTATCTAATATTCAACGATAATTTTAAACGTATACATCTTAGGCAGTGTTAATGGAAAAGACTGTTATTTACTAACCAAAATCCCAAAAACCAAAAACTATATTTCCATATGCAGATCTATGTAAGACTCAGATATTAATTAGGCTTTACGTTCAAGTTCATGATGTTTTGTGATAGGTTCAGATTCAGTTTTATAATATTTATACCTGTCTAGTGTCATATTAAATTGGGCGTAGATCAACTAGAAAAATTTAACAACTTCAGTATTTCTTGCTTCACTGATACAGAAGAATGATCCTTAATATAATCGTTTAATGGACGAACATACACATTAAAACGAATAAAAGATCAAAATCTGTTTTGCGCAGACATCTTTGGCATACCAAAGATGTCACTTAAATCTTCCAAACAATGTTAATTTCAAGACAAGCAAAAGTTAATTCAAATCCACTGAAATATAACATGTTTGTCGAATTACAAATATACAATTTATAGGATGACTGGTAGGGTTAAAAAAACTAATTCTTTTTCAAAAGTAATATCACGTCTACAATAAACGTTTTAGTGGCAAAAAATCATAACATACACATGAGCTACTTACTTTACAAAAAAACGTTAAAAATCAAGAAACTTTGATTCCGACTCACCAATGCAGCACTTACCTTAGATGAATTGGCTATACTGTTTAGGTCCTTTTTTGTCATAAAGCTTCTGACGTTTCAGAGTATCTATGCATCCCTAGTCTTCAAATGATTATGATTGTGCATTCTTGATGAATGTAAATTCAGAAAAGCGTTTCGGACACAAGTAAGAAAATATATAAAGTGGTTACTTTATTTACATAAGCTGAAGTTTAGAAGAAGGAATAAATTATCATTAAAGCTATTTTATATTAGATATTATTGCTTATAAAATTGAAGTAACAGTATGGTCGGCAAACAAGTTGGTCTATCAATTATGTCTCTTACATGATTGGCGACAAATGTTCTCTCTCGATTTAACCAATTTTGTTTTAGAATTTTACATCATAAAAAAAACGTACTCAATCACTATTTCTTAGAAAATATAACACTGAAAGAATTTTTTATCCAACGTTTGTTCTTTGGATTTTAAGTGAAGTTACTGTAAATGTGTGTTTGACGACGGTAAATGAAATACTACTGTATATAATATGTGTATGTAATTCTACTTGTTTATCGTTGAACTCCATATGCTACTTCTAGTATTCATGTACGCAAATTTGTCTTGGACCACTTTCAAGACACTTTTAAGAAATCAAAGTTTCCTGTTTGTATTTTTGTGCTTGTTGTGTTGCTTTCTCATTGATATTAAACCTACCAATGTTATGCAAACAAAGTATCAAGTGAGGGATTTTAATCCCTAGAAATATTAAAATTTTAGGGAAATTAAAGTACATGCCACACTTTGGTAACAATTATACAATACACCAAACTATTGCAATATCAAACAATTTTTTCGTACATTTTTATTGCTAGAATATTTCGGTTGCCCTACCTGTAGTGGTCTAATATTACCGAATATGGCATTCGGTGGAGGGGCAGGAGGAGGTGCAGGAGGAGGATTTATAACAGGCGGTCAGCAACAGCTTCAAAATGTAAAACGAACAAGATCCGTTTTTCCTGAAACATGGCTTTGGTCCAATAAAACCGTTGGGTATATAGTTCTATTTTAATGTGTATTTGCTTTACCAATTTGCTACCTTTAGCCTTAGTAACAAGAGATAAAATATTTCTATGCATAATTTCACACCTGCACAATTTTGTTCATTAAAATTAAATCCTACTGCATTTCAGACATGAGCATATATTAGTTGAATTGGTTGTTATTTTCATGACCATTTTTTGTTGTTGCTTGGATTAGAAGTGTGAATCGTTACAACCATCTCTAGTGTTTTTATACCAACTTTAAAACAAAGTTGTTTTGCTCTTTTAGTTTTAATAGTATTTTAATAGTATTTTATGCGAAAAGTGCAGTTTTACAGAAGCTAAACAAGAAAGTTTCTACATCGAGCCTTTCGCTGTTCACTACTTTTGCTTTTTTATCTATATTTCTCTCTTTTCAACGACCTTTGAGAAATTTACTGGTTCCTTAAAACTAACCGGATAGATTAACTTATTTTGTTTGAAAACGTAAATGATATACATGATATATGTTGTTTAAAGATAAAAGGTGAAATAAGGCTATTATGGCCACTTAATTTCAAAAATATTTACGCAGATAAAAATAAGAAAGCCCACGATGCATGCGAAAACACAACAAAACTACAACCTCAAGTTTGGACAATTAAAACTCCCACCAAAACCAGAGTCCATGGCAAGTTTTCATTTGAAATATCACATTCTATCTTCATGCAGCATCCGGGAAAATGATATAAACAGCTTTCCAAAACGGTATTATCTTGCTTTTTAAAGTTGTTAAATACACGAGGATGTTCTTCATGTTTTAAAAATAGTTGGTTTCCCGTTCTGTGATGGCATGAAATATGTCATTGGCATAAACACATTTAAATTTAGTGAACAACAGGTAAATAACCTTTTAATTCATTCGTCTATCTATTTACAAGAACCCCTTCCGCTAGACCTTCCGTTCCCTACTCATCAACGAGGAGATGAAAATGACATTTCGAGCAGGATAAGTCGGTGTTTTATTATACACAAGCACTAAGTCCTGGAATTATATACAGATAAAAAAAAGTAAAATCATTGCAAATCTGAAGAGTAAAAGTACCGATTTTACATGTCGAAATATACATGCTGAATATACAAGCTCATTTCTTTACGAAAATGAATTCGGTCAACTTCGTCATCCTACAATCTCGAAACTGGAATTTGTGAGTTGACTCAACTTTACAAACTTACTCATTTACTAAAGCGATCACTATTCAGTAAAATTAGGGAACAGAATGCTATTCATTCTTCAATATTCGCAATTTTGTTACATGCCTACCTTAGGCACTTACTGGATTTCTTATGATCACGCGATAAACTTATTAGTATTCAATATGAAAATATATAGTTTAGAATTATATATAATTATGTTCAAAAATAATAACCATCGACATATTTATCATAAATTATCTTTACATTTACCTGTGTTACCTGGCAAATGAATGCACGCAAACGTTAAAAAAAATTGAATCACTAAATGTACACAAATGTTATGCTCCCCAAAAAACGATCAATTAGAACTGCACTGTCAAACATTTTGCACTAACTGTTCAATGTTGATATGTGGAAATGACACTACAAATAAAAGTAGCGCTAATAAACAAGCTCTGATTATCTCACATGTATATATATATATATGTGTGAACCGCGATGGTACTTCGAACCGTTATGGTTACGCTGATGTGCGATGGTTTGACTCTGAAGTGCGTTTTTGATCACGCTGAAGTGCGATGGTGGCATTGTGACGCTATCTTGTTGATATATAAGGCCGATGTGCTACGGTGGTAACGTTGAAGTAAAGGAAATTTAACTTTCTGCAGCGAATTTGTTTGGAAATATACAGACGTTTTTTTAACGTACGATGGAGCATGACATTCTCTAAAAATATACGCGTCCGAAAACGAGAAACTCATGAGAGGAACCAAGTAAAGGAAAGATAAAGTGTAAACACAGAATTATGTTCACATGCAGAAAATCAAAGAGGTCGATCTCTCATTTGGTATGCAACTGTAACTAAGGATATAAATAGACATTAACGAATGCAAATTTACACACTAACCATAAAAAATTTACTTCTCATAGCCATCATGCGTAAGCCAATCAACGCATTTTATATTGACTTATACGATTTATAAGAGAATAACGAAGTGAAGGTTCTTGTTATGCGCTATTGAAAATAAAATGACATAAAGAAAAGTCATAAAGCGAGATCTTTTATCAAAAAGGAGAAACCTCCAATTATCCGATTATTATGACTACGCTTTCAACAAAACAGAAAAGCAGAGATAATTCTAGCCCTTCATCCCCGTCGATCCACATAATAGAACCTTCCTCTTGCATTAATTTATTAATTTGTGGTCGACCGGAATATATATGAATTATTAGCCACTGAATGTTAAGCAAGTAGCAATCAACCGACAAAGAAAATAGCAGGAAATGACAAATAACACATGTAACATATAAGTCTTGGTTAAAGTTAATATTTTTGTTCCAGTCGTATTTGTTCATCTCAATGCCCGAATTTTGATTTAATATAAACAGTAGTTAGTACATAACTAAGTGTTACCTCTGTACACAGTATAAAATTGTTTTGAAAAAAATCCAGGTCCTTCTAAACGTCATATATTTATATTTTTGACATAATGAGTCTTTTCGGGGTTAGAGTAAATGCGGTTTTTAAGATAATTTGCCGCAGTTACCTTCCTTCTCATACATTTTTCTCATATAAATTCTCCATTTATAATTTATGTTCAGTATTCGGACATTTGTTCCAGTTATAAAAATGCTTGTAATGAAAAATATATAATTCATATATTTGAGCACCTGAGATAACCCAAAGTTTTGTTGAACAGGGGTTTGTGTTGCTCTTGTTTAGTCCTTAGTGTTGTTCTTTGTGTGATTTTATTATTATGTCTTTCTTGTTTATACCGGTAACACTCTTGTCTATCCTTTGTCATGAAAAACGTATTTCAATTTCAAAATTTCACACTCGAGTTTCAGGATCAGAAAATTTACAGGACTGATGGTTAACTAATTTTGGTGGTGTCTTTGGATTAAATAAGAGTCAAATACCAATCCTCTATTGCTTAATGTCTAATCACTTGATATGATTTATAAACGTATTTGATAGTTACACGACAGGTTTCAAATATGGAGCAGGATCTGCTGAGTGACCGAGTGACCGAACAACACATTCATTCACGAATGCGAGTAGCACATGTGTTAAAATTCTGAGATTGAGATTGAAAGTTAGCACTCTGTGTTGTTCTTTCTAAATAAAGTAAACATAAAGACATTACGGAGACCCTTTTTCCCTGGTAGTTCTCGCTAAAGGACTTTTTGTCTCATGATCAACAATCCGATATTTTTAATTTGTAATTCAGTATGACAAATATGGTTTATCCGGACGAAAATGATAGAGAACTATACGTCTATAAATCCTAATCGAAATGAACAATAATGTTTGAAAGTGGTGTAAGCAATAAGAACAATTTTCTCGAATGCAATAATTCAATGTTGAATACAATTTAATCTTTATATCATTACAAAGCCATTGATGCAATTCACTTAGGTTTTCATTGATATTTTATTCCCCTTTACATTTTTATCTCCATTTGATCATATTGATTATATTGTTTATGGCTTTATCTATAATCCAGTTACATTTGCCTCTTTAAAGATATGTGTAGCATAAGTGTTCATAGATAGTTAAGTCTTTTTATTCTTATTTGTATCAACGGCCTTGCTGTTTTAATCCCATTGGAAAGGGTATCATTCTGTGTTTTCTTTTGTATGTTTGGTCCAGTGTAGAGCATGACAACCGACAGTATAAAATGAAACACAAAAGGAAATCCTTGCCGCAATATTTCAAAATAAAAGGAGGGTTAAGTTGAGCAGAAAAAAGGAAGTACGAAATTGAAACCAAATCTTTAATTTTAGGATACCATAAAGAATCTATTGTTTTATTGGTTGAAAATAAATGCATCAAATGCATTTACTGAAGTTCAACAATAATGTTTGTTTGCAAGAAATACTATGAATACGTTACCTGTATACTTGTATCCATTTATTTTGGTTTTGTTTTGCTCCTTTGATATGTCTCTTTGCGGAAATAATTTCAAATATTCACGGATCCAATTAACTAATTCTCATTTAACTTTTTTTACTCTAGCGCTGCTTATGAGTCTTATGTTAACAAAACGCGCCTGTGTAACACATTGTAAACCTTATCATCTTTGGTGAGAGTTATTCAACTGTGTCTAACGAATTATAGAAAAACAAAAACGGCATGGGAATATTTTGTCTTTCTATTTAAGAAATATTCATTCCAATCCGACATCATGGCTTCTTAATGGGTGGGTTGCCAGAATTTAACTTGGTGAATGGTTTAGGAGGAGCTGTAGCTCATTTACAACCTACTCCAAGCCCACACCATACTACCCAATTGAAAACCCCATCAAAAGTTAGAACTGTTTTCCCAGAAACGTGGTTATGGACGAATAAATCTACAGGGTAATATATGTTTGGTCCGGTAATTTTGATTTGATAGGATGTAAGTGCTTTACTGCTTATTAAAAAACAATTATTATGGTTAGAATTTTCATTAGCTCTCTTTGCTTACCTTTTCCTATATATTTATCGATCATTTGTGTTTGCTGAATTTGTGATTATTTTGCACTTGCACATGCATTTAGGAACAAAGTTCACAAAACATACGTCTAGTGTATATTTTAATAAACATGGTTTGTAAGCTAAGTAAAGGGACACAAAAACAAGATAGTATAAAAAAGGTGTTCTCTGTCTTTTTATTGTCAAGTATTCAAAGTCAAATGTTGCTAGATGCTCTGAATTGATAGTTATTTTTTTTTTAATTTTCAATGAAATTTTTCCTCGTAACAATATTTGATACTTCAAGCTAAAAAATAATTTCAGTTATATATTGTAAAAAATCATTTTTGAGTAAATGTAGTGAAATCAGTTAATTTTAATTGATACATTTGTCTACTTATTTATAATTTTTTAACACAGTAAATGTTTGCACTTGTAGATCTGATGGTCACGTGACAATATCAACAACAGTTCCAGACACTATAACATCTTGGATTGCTAGTGCATTCGCTGTCAATAAAGTATCTGGGCTTGGAATAGCTTCTACGTCAGCCAAGGTGATTTTAATAATACTAGTAGCAGTGAATTATTAAAGAAAAAAGCTGCTATGATAAAAGTGTTGTATCAACACAGACGTCCACCTTTGAAAAATACTATATTGAAGTTTGTAAAACGTTGATAGTCTCAAATGCAATTAATATAGCACATTTGTGATACGTTTTAATTGTCATGTACTATAGATAATTGCATATTGAGAATACAAAAGTATTAAATACAAATACGCAAAATGATTCGAAAATTTGTTTCAGATCGAAGCCTTCAAGCCATTCTTTGTCAGCCTTAATCTTCCATACTCTGTAGTACGAGGAGAACAAGTTGTGTTACAAGCCAATGTCTTCAACTACCTGACCAGTGATGCTGACGTAAGTTTAATACTCGGGATAGGTTGGCAGTACACAATAATACAATTTCAACTACCTGACCAGTGATGCTGACGTAAGTTTAATACTCGGGATAGGTTGGCAGTACACAATAATACAATTTCTTTATCTACGTGACCAGTGATACTGACGTAAGTTTAATACTCGGGATAGGTTGGCAGTACACAATAATACAATTTCTTTATCTACGTGACCAGTGATGCTGACGTAAGTTTAATACTCGGGATAGGTTGACAGTACACAATAATACAATTTCTTTATCTACGTGACCAGTGATGCTGACGTAAGTTTAATACTCGGGATAGGTTGGCAGTACACAATAATACAATTTCTTTAACTACCTGACCAGTGATGCTGACGTAAGTTTAATACTCGGGATAGGTTGGCAGTACACAATAATACAATTTCTTTATCTACGTGACCAATGATTCAGACGTAAGTTTAATACTCGGGATAGGTTGACAGTACACAATAATACAATTTCTTTAACTACCTGACCAGTGATGCTGACGTAAGTTTAATACTCAGGATAGGTTGGCAGTACACAATGATAAAACTATCGTTTAGTTTTTATTTTAATTCCTCACCATTAGTACTAAAAGTTTTATCTTTTAAATTGAGGAAAATGTTTCGATTTCGTTTTCAGATTTCAACACATAAGCCCCTGTTTGTTCGGAAAACACACGTACAATGAATTATATGAATCATATTGAGAATAATAGACAGGTGTGAAGGAAACATTTAACTATGCAAAATCTATTTCATGCATTATCGCTATGTCAAGTGATTTTAAAAACTTATCAAAGATAAACAACTCTATGTTCAAAAGATCTTTTATTCTCCATGTTTCATGTTTCGTTTCTACGGGTTTCTGCAATCTATGCATTGAAAACAAAATCCTGTGAAATTCTGTAAAACTACCGTCTTGCATATGCATTAAATATCTTTAGCATACATTTTGATTGATTATTTATAGGTGTTAGTGACACTGGAAAAGAATGATGATTTTAGAAGTATTGTTGTTGCCTCTGATGGTACAACGAGTTATGTATCCCAAACACAGACAGACAATGTCCACGTATGTATGTTCTAAATCACAGCGATGTTAAATACATTGAATATAATAAACTACTATAAACAGCTTCTGAAGTTTTAAAGAAATGTCTCTTAGAAGATGACGATGATGTAATGGGTAAATAACCTATAATGAAATAAAATCATGCCAAAATTTAGCACTTTTAATCTTTTAATTGGAAACGATTCTTATATTTCATATTTTATATTATTTGCCTTTTTCATCTTTTTTCCCTTTTTGTTGATGGTGTTGTCTGTAATTTTCTAACATAATATCACATAGTCTTTTTGTATCTTTTGGTGTTTCTGAAAGCTTCCTTTCTTTGCATACAGGTAAAGGCAGGTGAAGCCAAATCTGTGTATTTCCCGATTGTACCTGCTGAGTTAGGACAGATTTCTCTGACTGTTAAGGCTCAGTCAGTAATGGCAGCAGACGCAGTAAAACGGCAACTACTTGTAGAGGTATTGTACTTTAAATCTGTTTGTCAACGGCGGAATAAACCTATTGATTTTTATATAAGATCTATATGTTGTAACAGCAATCCATTGGTAGATCATTATATATGAATTCTGGTTTAAGTTTAAATTGTCACAGCGAATTTCGGATTTAAAATTTTCAACAGCAGCCTGTAATTCTTTGTACCCATAAGTATCTTTCAAATGAAAGACATTTGTTGTCGTAAATATTATAGATATATATCATAGTTTTAATTTCGAATGTTTTGGTTTTTTCAATTATAAAAATGAATGTCTTATTTCGTGTAAAAAAATCCCAGGGCAAACACTAAAAAGATAGATATAAATATACAGCTAAACTGCAATTGTAAAAACAGATGGACGAAACAGGAGATATTACATGTCTGTTGATTATGTGTCGTTAAGTTTTATTGATTTGCATATAACGCATTTATCCTTAAATAAAATTATGCATATTGATAGATGACTAAAGAATGTTGTATGATAATTTGAACGCAGATCTTTGACACTCAAAATGTTAATCTAGGTGTTAAATCTGGATTTATCAGGCGTCCTTCTTTCAAATAAGTGAAAAAATATTTTAAAACATAACAATTATTAGCAACTAATGAGTTTAGGAAATGATATTGAAATTTTTTTTTACATTTTAAATGCATTGTGAGTAGTATAAATATACCTTAAATAGCGATTACTAAGTTGCTATTGTTTTACAAATGTATATTTTTTATTTTAGCCTGAAGGTGTACCGAAAGAATATAATACCCCAATTCTTTTGAATTTTAACAAAGGTGCAACTGTACATGAGACTGTTCCAGTTTCTCTTCCACAATCAGTAGTAGCTGGATCACAGCATGTTAGAGTTTCAGTCATAGGCTAGTATTTTGTAACATATACCACATAAAAGAATGAAGTTTATTTAATCTTGTAAATGTTGACAAAATATATGTTTACAGTTTACATCAGGGATTTGCTGATTTTGTAATATTTCTGTTTTTTTTTTTTATATTTTCTCTTTTTTAGTATATCTACCTTCAAAATTTCTCTAAAAGGATACCTGGTCATTGTTTCTTGTCGTTTTGACTCGCATGGCCATACATTTGTACAATCCAAATGATACTTAGTATTTCCATGTTCGTACTGATAATTCTTTTTAGGTATATGTGTATTGTGATGGGTTTAAAGTTTCATTTTCATATGTAAGAACATTTTACAATATTTGCCTTATCATTTTATCTTTTGTTGACGTTTTTCACCAGCAAACACTACAACGATGTAGACAAACGTCATCATTCTTCGACTTTATTACTTAACTAATCTAAAGTCATAGTAAACAAACTATACAAATCAAGAAAATCATTTAATACTGGTATTAATTAATAAATTCAGGTGATTTAATGGGACCAACAGTTAATAATCTAGACAAATTACTACGCATGCCAACTGGATGTGGCGAACAGACAATGCTCGGTTTGGCGCCTGATGTTTTTGTAGCAAATTACTTAACATCTACTCACCAGCTGTCCAGTGATATTGAAGAAAAAGCTATAAATTATATGGAAAAAGGTAGGTTGATTCTGTACATATGGCTCTGTTGAGACTATACGGTACGAAAAGTAAAGATGGTTCATTCAAAATGCATCTAGTTACTTATTTTTCTTAAATATATGTAGATATAACAAGAGTGCACACACTGAAATGTCTCGCTTTCTATACTAACCATTGATATTATGTTGAGAGTCCTAAATATAAAGCTTTACTACAACTAACACATAAACTTAACATGATCCAGGAAAATGAGGCCAAGGTCATATAAAACAAACGAGAAATACATGTACACCTTATAATCATTCAATACACTAAATATAGTTGACCTATTGCTTATATTTCTAAGAAAAAGACTTAACCAGGAAATCTAAACATTGACCAATGAACCCTGAAATTAAGGTCAATGTTAGATGAACCATGCCAGGCAGACATGTACAGCTTACAATCCTTCCATACAACAAATATAGTTGACCTATTGCTTATAGTTTAAGAAAAACAGACCAAAACACAAAAACTTAACACCGAGCAATGAACCGTGAAAATGAGGTCAAGGTCAAATAAAACCTTCGAGACTGACATGTACATCATAAAATATTTCCATACACCAAATATAGTTGACCTATTGCATATAGTATTAAGAAAAAAAGACCAAAACTCAAAAACTTAACTATAACCACTGAACCATGAGAATGAGGTTAAGGTCAGATGACACCTGCCAGTTGGACATGTACACCTTACAATCATTCCATACACCAAATATAGTAGACCTATTGCATACAGTATAAGAAAAATAGACCAAAACACAAAAACTTAACTATAACCACTGAACCATGAAAATGAGGTCAAGGTCAGATGACACCTGCCAGTTGGACATATACACCTTACAATCATTCCATACACCAAATATAGTAGACCTATTGCATACAGTATAAGAAAAACAGACCAAAACACAAAAACTTAACTATAACCACTGAACCATGAAAATGAGGTCAAGGTCAGATGACACCTGCCAGTTGGACATGTACACCTTACAATCCTTCCATACACCAAATATACTAGACCTATTGCTTATAGTATCTGAGATATGGACTTGGCCACCAAAACTTAACCTTGTTCACTGATCCATGAAATGAGGTCGAGGTCAAGTTAAAAATGTCTGACAGGCATGAAAACCTTGCAAGGTACACACATACCAAATATAGTTATCCTATTACTCATAATAAGAAAGAAATTAACATTACAAAAAATCTTAACTTTTTTTTTCAAGTAGTCACTGAACCATGAAAATGGACAATGGACATGTGACAGACGGAAACTTCGTAACATAAGGCATCTACATACAAAGTATGAAGCATCCAGGTCTTCCACCTTCTAAAATATAAAGCTTTTAAGAATTTAGTTAACGCCGCCGCCGCCGGATCCCTATCCCTATGTCGAGCTTTCCGCGACAAAAGTCGCAGGCTCGACAAAAATGCAAACTTACATTATAATTTATCAATTAAATTGGTCACAATATGAAAATATAAGTGGAAAAAATATCATTGAATATGGTTAAATTTTAT
Source organism: Mytilus californianus (assembly GCF_021869535.1). NCBI lineage: Eukaryota > Metazoa > Mollusca > Bivalvia > Mytilida > Mytilidae > Mytilus > Mytilus californianus. Next base: position 79,780,961 of record NW_026262745.1, on the reverse strand, counting down.
AATGTATTATAGGTTACCAAAGAGAGTTAACATTCCAACATAAAGACGGGTCTTTCAGTGCATTTGGTGACCGAGACAAATCAGGTAGTATGTGGTGCGTATTGACTTTAACTATAGTTAATAATGGTGATATGTTCTAGAAATTAATTAGTTTTATGCCCCTGCAACTTAAAGTTTGGGGGCATATTGTTTTACCCCTGTCCGTCCGTCCGTCCGTCCGTCCCATTATGGGTATATAGTTATTCCAGATTACTTCTCCTACAGTTTGAACACTAGGAAGTTTTCACTTTGCTGGCTGTTTGTACATATATTGAAGGTGTGCATGTGGTCAGGGTTTTGATTTTTATTGATATTTGCTCTTTTGGGAGATAGTTGAACTTTGTCATTTTTGGAGTATATACTTGTATAAGAGATGCATAACGTTTCAGGATAACGCCTCCTTCACTTTGAATGCTAGGAAGTTTTCACTTTGCTGGCTGGTTGTACATAAATTGAAGGTGTGCAATGTGGTCAGGGTTTTGATTTTTATTAATAATTGCCCTTTTGGGAGATAGTTGAACTTTGTAATTTTTTTTAGCATTTACTTGCATAAGAGGTGCATAACGTTTCCGGATATCTCCTCCTACAGTTTGAATGCCAGGAAGTTTTCACTTTGCTGGCTGTTTATACATATATTGAAGGTGTGCATGTGGTCAGGGTTTTGATTTTTATTATTATTTGGTCTTTTGGGAGATAGTTGAACCTTGTCATTTTTGGAGCATAAGAGGTGCATAGCGTTTCCGGACAACTCCTCCTGCAGTGAACTATAGACCTATGTGCTCCCATGCTCAACTTTGTGTATTTTAAAATAACATTTCGCATCTACGGGGGCATCATTTGTGTCTCCTAGACACAATAGTATCTCAAAGAAAGTCCTACATTGACTTTGTAATAATACAGTTACTTCAGAGTGGAGTGCGGGGGCATCACTTTGTCCAGTTTTATTTTTATTATATCGAAGAATAAATGTCACTACTAAAATCTGTTGATTTGGCATATTATTAAGCTATAAAGTCAATCAGGAGAAAGATCTGATAGGTATAATGATTATATAATATATAAGTTTTTGGTGAGCCAGGAACACATGTTTACAAACATTTTCTTTGACGTACCAAATCAGAAGCCTAGTATCTTTGATGAGTTTCTACAAGTTTTACTGTCACAGAATTAATTTAAAATTCAGTCACATTTTAGAAGTAACAATTTTTTATCATTTTGATTTTAGTCTGCGTATCAGAAATAAAGTTATTTTACAATATTTCAACTTGCAATTCTCTTGTTATTATGATACTACTGTTGAACAGGTTATCTGCTTTCGTAATTAAGACATTCCACCAAGCAAAGAAGCATATATTTATTGACGACAAGACACTGGTTCGTACCATAGAATGGATGTTAATAAAACAGAATCCTGACGGATCATTCCCAGAACCTGGCAGAGTTATACATAAGAATATGCAAGTAAGGAGACACTATATCTGAATGTCATTCACATTTCGTCAATACAGTATTACTGTAACTACATCATAATTAAGACAGGTAAATGTACAATTTTTCAATGACCAAACTGCTGAATGTTTAAATTAAAACTTATTTACTTGTAAATAATGGTTCATATTGTGTACTGTATATAAATAATATGATATCACTATACGATATAATGAATAGTGAGAGATATAGAAAGTCCTTGACTGCTCTTTACAATTACAATAATTTATATTTTAGGGAGGATCGGCCAGTGGTCCAGGGCTTACTGCGTTTGTATTGATTGCTTTGGAAGAAAACAATGACTTGAAAGGAGTGAGTTTGCTTAGAAAAATAAGATTGGTAATATGTGTTTCTACTTTATATGCAATGCAATCATAAAGAAAAATGTGAGTATACATCTAGGACAATCTTTATATACATTCAATACTTTTAATTTTGAATCAGATGACAAAGAAAAATAAACAAATATACATTTATATGTGCTAAAATAAAATATTGTGACGGCGGTGCTATTATAAACGAATTCGATTAAATATAAGCAGACTATTAGCACGAACATAATAGTCTCATAATTGAACATAGTCTCATTTACTAATACAAGTAAATCAAATTTTTCATACATATTAATTATGAATTTCAAGTTAAAGAATATTTTAAGAAAGTTTTTTTTTATTATAGCAAATTCAAGAGAAACTACAGAATGCTGCTATGAAGGCAAGAGCTTATCTTGAACAGCAGATCAGTAAAATAACGGACGATTATGCTTTGGCTATTGCAAGTTATGCTTTAGCTCTGTCAAGGAGCTCTGATGCTGCTACGGTGTTTACAAAGTTAAACAGTGATGCAATTGTGAAAGGTACGATTGTTTTTTGGGGTTGTTTTTTTTTGCCTTTAGAATCAGAATAAGCTGGTAATTGCAGTCAAACATGAATAGTTTTATGTTGAAATAAGCAAATATCTGAACAAATAAGCCACCCAGTGCAACAAATCGTCCAGATATAAAAATATTTTAGTTTTTTCCCCAAAAATGTGTAGATATGTTAGTCGAGAGGTTAATTGTTTCATTTAAACAAATATTTAGCTATAATTTGACATCTGTCGATTGAAATTATTTCAGATGGAATGAAGCATTGGCATAAAGCACAGACTACAACTTCATCTCACAATCATTACTGGTCGCCTCCTCATAAACAATCAAATCCTATAGATATAGAAATGTCGTCGTATGCTTTACTTGTATATGCTCATAACAAAGCTTTCGCTGATGGTCTTTCTGTTATGAAATGGCTTACAACACAACGCAATTCAAATGGTGGATTTGCATCAACACAGGTAACTTCGCAAAATCACTCATATCGAAAACTTTCTCTAGCTCTCATTTACAAGTACCTAATTGTTGAAGTTGTTTACGTAATATGATAGGTGTACATTTCTTATCTTAAAATCAGGACGCAACAGAATACGAATTGTGGCAATACATTTTTTCATGTTTTGAGGTTTAAAAGCAACCATTAGCTATTCATGAAATTGTCATTGTATCTGTTTGTATATGAACGCATATTAAGTAAAGAGAATGCATTTAAGATGGTTAATTACATGTTTAAATTGCAAAACAAGAAAGACAAAACAAAAGAAAAGAAACCAGACAGTTTATTAGGTATTATGAATATAGATGTTTTGTAGTTAACTAAATGTCATCTTCTTGTGAATTTTTACTTTCAATGTGTATTTCTTCAAGAAAACACCCGCTACACATTCTTTGCTTAGATAACGTATCTGTAATTTTTATGTTTTCTCGGATACATTTTATATATTTTAACCTTTTATTCTTTTATTTTATTGCTAGGATACAGTTCTAGCTCTACAGTCTTTATCAGAATTTGCAGCAATGGTTTATTCAAACAACTTTGATTTACAAGTTTCGGTTACAGCCGGTAACTTTACAAAACAGTTCCAAGTTAATCCAACTAATGCCTTAGTACTACAAGCAGCAGAGGTAGGAACCTGTTATTTAGACATAAAACATGTCCTTTTCTTATATTAAGCATATGTATTGATTTAATCTAAATCAATAGACCTTATCGTTATTAGGGAATCTGCGACACTTGACCCGAAGATATGTGATACTTGAAAAATTGACGTCACACAACAATTACTTTTCTTTTGTGGCATCAGACGTTTTCTTTTTGACGTTAATATTTTACAGGAACGGCTGTGATGTCGGACTATTAGCGATAAGGTCCAGTATATACATGGTCACAACCTTGTGTAAATCTACATATGCATTCCTGTACTAGATGATTCAAACACGCGTTTGTCTACCACAAGCCATATATAGTCTTAACTTTAAATGCTTGTCAAGTTTGTTTTTGGTTTGACCTTTTAAATCTTTTTATTCAAGCTCCATTCATGAGTATAATGTAGACATAAAAGCGCGTTTGACATATTAAGTAATAATCTTTGCTGGCTTCTTATATTGCTACAATTTAAAGTATTATGTTAGTGCTAATGTCAGGGGAGAGTGAAGGTGGACATTGCCTATTTCTTTGATTAGTTATATTTGTATGTTAAAGATCGTGGATTTTCAAATTTGTTTAAATTATTATTCAGTTAAAGTTAATTGGAACAATTGTCGAGATGTCACGGTGGTTGACCGATAATGCTTATAAGTTCTAGAGGAAAGTTTGAGTGATGGTGAATTTCGTGTGCTTAAATCCATAGATGTCAACCCCCCCCCCCCCCTCACCCGGTATATCCAAGAAAATTGGATCAACCTTTTAGTGCATAAATATTATTCATTAATATGAGTATAAGCAGATTTTTTTTTATCATGGTTTTGCAAGTTGATGAAACATGTCAATTGACCGAGCAATTGGTATTTCTGTAGCTAAGGTATATTTGGGACAAAATAATGCGATAGTAGTTTACAGTCGATAAAAATAAGACAAATTAAGGTAAAAAACATAAACTGAGGGAATCGCATGAAATGCAGCAGTAACAAGACCGGGTGCGTCAACAGGGTAAACGTCTCCTTATACTTTTGGTAAAAATCTTTAATCTATATTTCACTGGATAATATGAGATATAAGCACTTATTGCTCATGAATTTATAATCTTAAAACCGCAAGTTGTCCTTTAACTATGTAGAAAGATGTCGGTTATTTGCCCTTTTTAACTTTTCTGATTCGGGTGTCACTGATGAGTCTTGTGTAAACGAAACGCGCGTCTGGCGTATAAAATTTTAATCCTGGTATCTATGATGCGTTTATTATTTACAGGCCTGGTATTTTTGGCAATTAGTTTCTATCTTGTAATATTATATTCCTTATAATATAGTATTTATCTGTTTTTGTATTTTTTGAGCAAATGTGGTCAGGAAAGTTTGTCACATTTGATATGATTTCCCCCTATTATTTCCTAACAATTATTCTATGCATTAAACGTCAAAATTTTGCATGCAAAATTATCTCTGATCACGCATAAAATATGCCTTCTGGGAGAAAGCAAATGTTTCAAAAAAAACCATCAAAGACTCCTTGCTTATACATTTAGTACGTCCGATTCAAAACTCATCGGTGGCTCGAATCAGACCAATAGGAAGGCCACATGTCAAATACGAAGTTGAAGATAACTGACAATTAAACATTCTAAAAACGTTTTGTTAAGTCTATCTTAACCAGAAATTGGTCACATTTTCTTGGAATTGGTTAATTTTGGTAACTAATAAATGGTCACAACTGTAGGAATCGAAAAGTGTGTGTAAATGGTTAAGAAAAAGTCGTTCTGTTTATCGTAGTTATAAGGTGTTCCTATGTACACTTCGAAGGCACCACACTGTCAGTCATTACAATTCGCTCAATAGAATGAATTTCATTATTATATTTAAAAAATCGAGATTGCGTAGAAACAAAAAGTTTTCTAAATGCCTACATACTCATTTTATTCACAATACCTTCCAATGGTGTGTGTATAATTCATTCGAGATTCTTCTACTGTAATAGAGACACATTGTGCCTTTTACATGACAGACGACCAATAGCAAATTATTTAAAGTAATCTTCTTACATCCATCCACCACTAGTTAACTTTGTCAAACATTCTTGTACAGCCAACTTTCATATAGACAAGAAAATTGTCATCACTTTGATCTATAATATGTCTGCGTTACGACACATAACATATCGGCCAAAAAATTATGATATTTCAAAGAAAAGTTACACGTAAAGACTTATTAAATAGATATATTTTATATTGTTGTATAATTCATGTTTTTTTCAGCTGTCGTCAATTCCAAATGAAGTAACCATTGATGCTACTGGTCATGGTATGGCTCTTGTAGAGGTAATTTTTTCAAATTGTTAAAGTCAAAAGAAATGAGGAAGGGTAGGAGGGATGATGATGATGATGATGATGATGATGATGATGGTCAGCATACGTATGTAGTCATGTCAAACGCGTGGACGATTTCCTCCCTAAATATTGAAAACAATCAATTCATGTCCATAGTCGTCTCCTCCTACTCCCCTCTCTCTCTCTCTCTCTCTCTCTCTCTCTCTCTCTCTCTCTCTTCAATATTCAACACATATTTTTTAGGCAAAAAAAGTTTAAAAATGTAAATTTAATCCCTTTTATCTATTATGCTTTATAGGTGTCAGTATTTTTCAACGTTGAACAAGAAATATTAGAACCAACATTCGAAGTGACAGTGACATTGGAAGAAGATACCCTTAATTCTATGAAAGTTAAAACTTGCACAAGGTAATTGATTTCCTGGTAAAATGTATGGATACAAAATATATAGTCCCAATAACAAACAAGTGATTTCAAAATGTTCGTTAATTTGAAAATTAATTGTATTGACAAAATGTTTACATGTGTAAAGAATAATCATCATTTCCTCATTGTTATGGGTAACCTGAGCTACTCGTTTTTCATCCATACTGGAAATAAAGAAGAAGTTGTCTTCTGAAAGGGATGCAAACATAAAATCTTTTATGTATTATTAGCTGCAATGTTGCTCCCATTCGATATTTGTTTACCAATAAAAAGAGCTCCTCGTAAATGTAAACCACTTATACAGCATTTCAAAATAAATAAATAGAATTGAATCGAGTGACATTTCAATTTAATTTCTTTTTAAAGATAAAAAAATATTGTTTCCACCTAATAAGAAAGATTATCGTACGGAAATGTGCAAAATTTCATAACAGACATTTTTTTATCTGGATATTATTAAGAGACTAAGCTTGGTTGTTATAAAATTCACAGAAGAAAATTAAAGGATTAATGTTCTTATAGCCATTTCACACCTTTTTTGAAAAAAGATTGTACCTGCTAACACTTCCGTCGTACCGGAGATCGTCCTCTGTTTGTGGTGGGGTTCGTGTTGCTCGGTCTCAAGATTGTCATGTAGTATTTTCTAGTCTGTTTCTCGTTATTTTTACTTCCATAATATCTAATGTTATTAAGCCAGAATGAAAGGTTCAGAAGAACAAACTAGTCAAGTTTCAAACCTACATTTGAATTTTCCTTGGAGTTCGGTATTTTTGTTATTTTACTTTTTACAAGAATTGGCAATTTGTTCTGTGAAGTCTGATATTCATCTCTATCCAATAATTTACATTACGGTTTTTACAATTCAATTCACGTGGATAGGATTTTGTGTTGTATACCAGTTTTAATTGAATGAGAAAATAAATGGTGCATGAAAACATACACGAGTAATACACTATTAACGATATGAATTCCATGTACTCGTAAATTATAAAAATCAGGAGTTCAATTGTAATCTGTTTAAGAGAAAATTATCAAATGATCCCACTTGACATATATTCTTACGAATCACATTTATATTTAATGATATATTAATAGTATATGATAATTTTTTAGATGGCTCTTAACTGGTGCAAGCGGGATGGCAGTACAAGAGATAGGTATTCCAACTGGTTTTGACGCCGATGTTGAAAGCATCGGACAAGTGGCTGGTTTGAAAAAAATCGAACAGGAAAACAGAAAAGCTATTATCTATTTTGATGAGGTAAGTAGTAAAACTTTGCAATGGAAGGTTATTCTGATACCAAATGATATTTAAGCCTGCTTTATACTTCACGACCAATATACTATTAAGGACTGAAAAATAAAATAAAAAAACTAAACAGCCAGTAAAACACACCAGTTCATATAGCGATCAAAACCATCATACAGTGATAAAATGTAGGTAAATGGGTCTAATGAATGGTTCTTCATATTCCTTATAATTCAAATAATATTAATTGTTTCGGTCTTTTGCTTCCTTTTTGGAATTTCATACTTTTTGAATCATGTTGTTCTATTATTACAATCAATGATAATTTCTCTCGTGTCCCTTGCTTCTTCTATTTTCTTTTTTCTGTAAGTGGTTTTAAAAGTTTCTAGTAAAGGAGCTTCGATTTGTTAAAAAAATCACTGTCTAAAATTAATCTTATACTGGCGTCGATGAAGTTCTTGGGAAAACAATATAAGGTTGCAGTTAACAGTCGATAAACGCTAGTTGTAGAGAATGTTTATAATTTTATAGTAAATTCCTTAGGCATGCATGTAGATTAAGAGCCAATCTGCCAGAAAACCATGCAAAACCGTCCGAATGTCACTTTTTCCAAATGAGTTCATATTTGGCATATTGGTGCACCTTAGTAATGTTAATAACCACACAAATTTTTTTGGGAAAATATTGAACCGATCTGGATATTTTTTGAGCGCCATGTTTTAACAGATGAAATTGCTGGAAAACAGCAAAAATAAGCCTTTTTGGCATATTTCGCTGGTTTAAATAAAAAAATATGGTAACATTTATAATTTTTTGATAGTTGTTCCTAGTAATACATCACTTTAAGTGTAAGAATGCATAGAATTAACAATGCTGTCTATTTAGTGTATGTATAATCTAACTGTTTCAATATGTCTTATTTAGCTACATGTCCAAAATGGCTGATTTTGGTCATCTTTCAGAGCCAAAATACTCCAAGACCCGTTTATTATTGTAAAACAACATATCTACTTGCAAAGTATAACTATATATACCCAATCAAAAAAAATATCAAGCTCGGCAAATAATGTTGGTGTCTGGTATATGCCACAACAAAATGGGGTAACCTGCATATTCAAATTTTCTCAATTTTGCCGTCTAATTTGTAACTACTGACATATGATAGGATCTGGACTTATAAATAAGTATAACAACAAATGGAAAAGAATAATTAATGTTTCATTTAATACATTAAGAAAATAATCATACATAAATACAAATTATTCATTATAAATCTAGAGGCTCCCAGGAGCCGAAATAGATCGTATTGACAAATTGTGCACCTAAAACGATAAAAAACACATATTTCAAACGCAATCAATTTAAATTAGAAGTTAAACAATTCAGAATAAGTTCAGACTGTAAAAAAAAAGTTTCTTCTGACCACTTTTGCAATTTATTCTTATAATATATTTTTATAGTTGTCGGATAGTAGCAGAAAACTGTGAAAATTTGTAAATTTACACATTTCAGGGACAATAGCTCATAGATGTTATGTCCAATTTTTCAGAAAAATTTTGGGTATCTAGATCTTGTCATGTTGATAGTTTTTATCAATATATATATATATATATATATATTGAAAAGTTTTTAAATTTTGTATACATATATATATGTATGATACTTCTTCTAACGTTATTAAGATGATGGTTTAAAAGTGAAAACTGTAAACAGATGATTTTAACAGACACTTAGTGATGGAAATTTTTTTATGACCCTTTGAGCCTAGTATGCTAACAAGGCAAGATTTGCCAGGTACCTATATCTATGTTGCTGCAATGTGGTCAATACAAACATGAAAATCATAAATGCTTCTAAAAAAAATCCCATAACTAGACGAAAAACAAATTACTTAGTCTATATATACCAGTGCAAAATTTATAAAGAATTTTGAATGAAATTGGATAGCTGTTAAGATTACTGTACCTATAATGCTCTACATCACATCCTCGGAGATAACAGAATTAAAATAAGTCATATGAATCTTCAAATTTCAATAAAGTTGAATGTGTTTTTTTTATACTTGAACGGCTATAAGTTTTACTATAAAACAAGTGTACATTAACTTTCTTGTAAAAGAAAAACCATAACATTAAAATCTCCATAAATGATGAACTGTTATTTTTTGAGATACATCCCATGGATTTAACTGATGTTTTAAAGTTGGAAAGTTTCTGTTGCTTGTTTGGTTGGTTGAAATTGTTTCTGTTAGAAGCATTATCAGTCTCCCAATCTGATGTTGACTGCTGTGAAAGTTCAGTTGTTGTTGACACTGACAGAAAGGTTAGCTGCGAGTCTAGATCTGAAAACCACAAAACATACATACATAAATCAGGCTGTTAGTTTTCACATTTTTTCATTTTCTTATTTTGGGGCCTTTTATGGCTGAATATATATGCAGTATAGGTCTTGCTCATTGTTGAAGACCATATGTCGTATGAAGACCTATAGCTTAACTTCTATGTCATTTGTTCTCATTGGCAATCATACCACATTTTTTTTTTAATTTCATATATACCACTGACAGGAAATAAAATTGACAACTTTTACTGTAAGTGGATGCAGTTACAAAATTCTCCCAACTAAAGCCAAATCATTTTTGCAGAATAGTTATTATCCACTCCTTTTAAGCATGTCCAAATAGCCCTTAACATCTTTACAACAATAAAAATTGCCTCCATTTGGTTTGGCATGTCAAATTACCTCTCAATATAATTTTACATTGAAAACAGACAATGGTGATAATTTGACCGCTTTTAGTGACAATCTTTGAAATGGTGGCCATCTTTATATCTGTTCTCTGTGTCAAAGTACAGCTAAATATCAATATTTCAATATTCTTTAAAATCAAACTCAACAAAATTGAAAATTTTACCCTTTATTTGCTGTGTCCATCTTTAAAAAAAAATTTCATTGTTTTGTTGGCATGTCAAAAGTGCTATAATTCCTTAATGTCAATTTTCATATAAGGCCATCTTGAAAATGTTTGCCATTTTGGAAGAAAAAACAACCTTACTTTGTTTAGCAAGTCAAACTACCACGACTATCCCTAATTAACAATTTTAATTAAATTAACCAGTGTTGAAATCCTTCTAGGCCATCTTGAAAATGTTTGACATCAGATAATCATCCACATATTGTGCTTTTCTTTTCACTAAAGTTTCATTTAAAAAGATAACACCAGTTATCTCAGAAAAGGACAAATTTTGTGGAAGATGAAGAAAAAATGCAAGTTTGGACAGAACATTCAAGCTATAACAGCTCTAAATTTGTAATGGGATTAAATATTTGACAAAGAATAGGTTTCTAACACAGAATAAATATGGTATAAAGATAAAGTTTAATAGATTCAGCATATCAGAGAACCCCAAGATCAAATTAAGATTTAAAATTTAGTTTAATTTTGGACCCTTTGGACCTCAATGTAAACCAATTTCATAATAGGGCCCAAAAACTGAATACAGGTTAGATTCAGGCTGAATCAGCATCTTTAAAATTATTGTTGAAATCAAACACAGTTAAATTATGGACCCCATTTGAACCAACTTGAAAACTGGGACCAAAATCATAAATCTAAGTACATATTTATATTCAGGATATTTGATTATTTCTATTTATCATTCAAAGAACCCTAGCGCTAATTCATTGTAAGTAGAGTTCAAGTTTTGTTAAAATTAAACTAAGTTAAAATTTGGACACTTTGGACTTTAAAATGTGGACAAATTTGAAAACCGGCCCAAAATTAAAAATCTAAATATAAAACATTTGCATTTTGTATATCAAAAGAACCTCAAGAATTCAAGTTGTGTAGAAATAAGAAAAAAATTTTTGGACCATTTTGAAATCAATGTGAACCAATTTAAAATGGGGCCCAATTGCAACATCTTAAATTATTTAAATACATTGTTAGATTTAGCATATTAAGAACCCAAATAATGTATTTATTTTAATTTGTTCTTGTCCTAAACATGCATGAACTATTTGCCATTGGACATTAGCATTACCAACAATCAATCAATTAATCGAACAGGTGAAATATCTTCAAAAGTACATTGTACCAATAAAAATCTCCCCCTTTTATATTTGAAAAAGTAAAATCACAAAAATACTGATCTCCGAGGAAAATTCAAAAAGGAAAGTCCCCAATCGAATGGCAAAATCAAAAGTTCAAACACATCAAACGAATGGATAACAACTGTCATATTCATGACTTGGTACAGGCATTTTCTTATGTAGAAAATTGTGGATTGAACCTGGTTTTATAGCAAGATAATAAACCTCTCACTTGTATGACAGTCACATCAAATTCCATTATATTGACAACGATGCATGAACAAAACAAACAGACACAATAGGTAAAATTGTCAAAAATAGGGGTACAGCAGTCAACATTGTGTTATCATCTTAATCACTATAAAAACAAACAAATGTAACGAAGAAGCACAAAAAGGCATAAATCAAATTTAACATCCTCATTTTGCTTATATTATACGATTTTATATATCTATGAAAAATCCACCCATAAAGGATGGAAGGTTTTAAGTACTGGCGTAAAATCGCGCGTTTGAAATTCGCACAGGTAGACATAAAATAATTTTGTCGTTCAAAGTATGACGGGATACATAAATACAGAGTCACTTAAAATGGATATCACAAAAAACAGACTTACCAGTAAACAGGTAAAAGTAATACGTATTAATAAATAAAATAATTGAAATGGAATGTATGAACAGTTCATTAGTCATTGTTAGTTATTGAATGGAAACTATAGGAGCCGCCCAATATAGTACTACAAATTAAAATTAGCAAAGTGATTTTTCAATGGGAAAACCAAGTTAACAAAGACCTGTTTAATAAAACTGATGTACAAATGTATAACATGTAATTGTATAATTATGTTATTATATAAGTGATTACATATACTTTGTATGATTACCATGTTATACAAACAGTTAAATTAATATATAAGTTAATAATAACTTACCAATATCTTCTTCTATACATGTATTTAGTTTGACCTGGCTATTGTCACTTTTACAAAAATTCATCTTAATTGAGCATTGCTTGCATATATATAGCCCTACAAATAAAAAGTGTTAAACTATAAAATAATTCTTCAATTTTGTTTTACATGAAATAAAATATATCAGACAGGAAATGTAGGGTAGTGTAGCATCACTGTGCATGTAGTTTAAATGTATGTTTTTTTTTCTTTTAAAAAGGGCTCTATAAGTAATCTACATACATGTACATGTAGGGTCCTAAAATTGAACTTTACAAAAGTTTGCAATGCTTTTGATTTTTTTAGTCTCCATGGCCTATTAGTTCATTAAAAAAATATTATTCTCTGGATAAAGTTGTCTAGTGTTACATGTACAGTATGTTGTATGTAAAACATGTATTTGTAGGAGGCTTTTCCACGAGATAAAAGTTTTTTTAGTAGACAAAGAGCTGAACAACTTCCAGTAAGAACTGAAAATATAACTTAGGGTGATGAGAATAAAAACCTGACCTGCTAAACGTTGAATATGTTGAAATAGATTTTGATTATTATCATGATTCTGGTCTATACATTGATTTTTTAAAGCAGAAAATAAATATATATTGTACCCTGGTTAATACATGTAGCTTGAAAATTAAAATTCTGTCCTAAGCTGACAAGGACATAAATATTTTGACCATTCTAACCCCCCTCCCCCTTTTTTTTAATCTAGCTAATGTATCAATTGTTGGTCCCCTAATTTCAGATTGACTATATGGAACAAATGAAAATTGATTGTAAGATTTGTACCTGTTCCTACTGGAATAACTCGTCCTGTATACAGCCTGTTTTGAAAGGGTGAAGATCCTTGGTCAGCTTTGGCTTTGCTGGAAGAGGGTTGGACGAGATGTTGACATCTTGCTTGACTATCATGTCAATGAATTCCATAAAAGTCCCTGTACTTCGAGCATATTCAAAGACAAGATGATGTAACAACCATGGGAAAATAAACCACTCCTTGTCTTATATAAAATAAGGAGTCCTGTTGGAAATTCTGCACCATAGTTTTCAGTATTATTCAGACTTCCTAAATGTAGATGAATGGTAGTCTGTATCTGTATGAATATGTTTGGTTACCAATGCTGGTTTCAATACCACGGTAGAGAGAGTGTCGTTGATTTATTGATGGTGCGCCAGAGCGATGCAGGACGTGACGGCCATACTGCCATGACGTCCATAGGATGAAACGGCCATACCCCGAAAAGATGAAACGGCCATATGACAAAAACGGCCATACTTTGTGAAGACGTATCGTCCACGGTTTTTTTTTTTTTATATATAGATGTTATATATGAATTATTTTGATACTTATAGATGGTTATTATAACTTTTAAATAAACTTTACTGTTTTTATATTATTTATCATGTTTAATTTTGTTATATCATTTGTTTACTCATTATATATATATCATAAATGAATGTGTTTAATCTAATAAAATATTAAAATATCATATTGTTTTCTAAATGATTTTTTGATATCTTGCGTATAACAAACAGAACAAAATGAACAAATATGAATGACTATATCCGAATGGGAGACTAATTTCTGTCAAAATTAAAACAATAAGTTCAGTTTTGAAATATATAAAACAAGGTAATCAAGTTATGATTAAGTTTGAAATTTAAGAAGATTGTTGATTGCTTATTATTACTTCTTTGATGAACACAAGTATTAATTATGCTTTTGTCAAGAAATTGTAATGGAAATACAACTCAAGATCACTATAAAAACACAACTGCCAAGCTGAGTTCAAGCGGAGTGCAAACATACATTTGGTAGTGAAATTCTTGTAAAAATGAGTGAACAGCAGCTCAGCCGATATCAACGAGACACATACAAGCAGCTTCAAGGCCGTCTAACTTCACTGTGGGACCAGTACGAGGAAGACAGTATCAGAACATCAGACCCCCTGTTCCACAACCAGAGACCCTCCCAGAGTCCGACTCTGAAGATTCCGACATCGAGTCTGATTAAGTGTTAATTGTAGTGACTTGAAGAACTTATTGGTTGTGCTTATTATGTGTATAGTGCTTTGTTAAAATAGTAACTTTAATGAGTTTAATGTTTATCTGTATGACTGAATGAATAAATAAAATATATATACTTCATATAAAATAAGATGCCTTTATATCACATTACAATAAAAATGATTCTTCAGAAATTGTTTATAACTGATAATGAAGAAATAATCAATATACTTACATAATATGGCCCCAACAAGTTGTAAACACGAGTGATGATGATCAAGCAAAGATAACTCTTACAAGAATAAATAAGATCTCTTGTACAGAAAAAAATACTACAAAATCATATTAATGTTATTATTATGAATAAATACTTATTTTATTATTATATTTTATGTTATAACCTCAACGGTATGGCCGACACATCCTATGGCCGTCATGGAAGTATGGCCGTCGCGTCTCGAAAGCCGCCAGAGCAGTTTTGACACTCTCAATCTCAATTTTGGTGCGAGCAAGGTGGTTCCACTCGCTCACGTTTTTTACGAAGAATGATTTAGAATACTTTTGTTTTGCTCGTTGAAATCTAAAAACACTTTTTGCTGTTCATGGACTTATTTTTCCAATCAATATTTATCATGTTTATTCACTAAATTATTGTCATGATTGTCAAATTTCTTGGCAGTAATTATTTTTTTTGGAAATTCTATTTTGGTCTTTAGTGCATTCAGATATCTTACATAGTTTGTAATATGTAGATGTATAAGGCTGGGATAGCCCACATGCTCATCCTAGATTATTAAAGTCACAAACGTCACTGTAAACATTTGTCTGCCAAACCATCACTGGGAGCTGACATGTTTGAGATCTTACCCAAGGGAGATAAGTCCATGGAAGAGCATAAAAGATGGACTCCCTGGTTTCAGACAATTTATTGATTTTTGGACTTGCAGTACAAATACGTCTTATTTCATTTTTCAGACAAATTGATTTTACTTGTTCGAATAATTTTATGAGCTATTTTAGTACCAATTGTGTTTAGAATTTAATTAAAATCAAAATTAAAATCTGTCAATTTGGGACTAAAATCACCATTCTTCCAAGGCATAAATTAACATATAATAGTCATTTGCCAAGCTTAATATTTTGTTTTGATATAAAAAAAATACCCCATAGTTAAAACCGATATAAGTTGCAAACAAATCCGGAATGGGTCTTGCAAGATAGAAGCGAATGAAAACCACGTAAATTCATGTATGAAAAACCCCGCCTTTGTGTCCCTGCTCCTGGCAATGTGCCAAATCGTTTAAATTTTCATTTGTATTGATCATAACATAGTAAAATGAATGAGTTTCAGCTGACATTACTCTAAAAACTCAACTACCCCATTTAATATGCCTCTGGGTCATTCTTAAAAGGCATAAAAAAGTTGGATTTTTCCTTAGTTTCATTATGAATTTACAGAATTATGCAAATGAGGCTGTTACTAAAAATAGATACGATTCTGGGAAAAATTAAGTGGTTAAATTCTTTTATTTTATGTCAAGGATTAAGATGATGTATAAAAATTTGTCAAGTTGTGATTGTCGATTTGGACGATTTTCTGAATATTGCATGGTTTTCTGGCGGATTGGCTCTTAAGAATAATTCAGACAATTTCGTTCTCATATTTTGGCATGGCTTTTGAATAGTATAAAGTAAATGTTGATTAAAGCAGAGGACAATAACGTTTCATAACATTTATTTGAACGAAAATATTGATATTAGAATGTATCAATTTAGGTGTGCATAACAACACAAATAAAATGACCCCAGTTTTCTTAAAAATTTGACAAAAAACTATCTTCCGATTATTTATGTTCACATAATATTGGAAAAAGTATTATAATATACACACATTTGACCAAGTTGTATAAAATACAGTAATAGGTTGTCACTCTTTGAATCAAAGGTAATGTACGAACGTGTTTTGCATTTCTATGAAGACCATATTTTCGATTTAATGTTCTGAAAGGTTTTATATGCTTCTTTTACCTAACATTTGGTCCTGAGCGTACCTACTTGATGACGGTTTTGCCAGAAATATCAGTATCATACGTTTATTTAACTCTCAGCTATCAAATGATATCTGGTATATCCTCTTACACTGTTTAAAATAGATGATTCATTTATTACATATTACTGCAAACTAAGTGGAAATAAATAAGTATTTGGTTTTTATTGCAAAGCATTTTATGGGTCTTTAAAACTCTACAACTGCTTAAGTTTGCAATAATTTAAGTCGTTGCAAAGAAGAATACTAGTACATTTAAGTTTGAAATTTCCCCACTGTAAAATAAATAGAATTCAATTATTTTTAATATTGTACAAATTATTTTCAAAATATTGTTTCAGAGTTTGAAAAAATGTTTAATAAGACTATGTTTTCATTACAGATAACAACTACGCCCCTGTGTATAACCATGGAATCGATCCGCACTGGACTTGTTGCTAAAACACAACCATCTGCTGTTCGTGTTTATGATTATTACCAACCAGGTAATTCGATTTCAATCCTATAAAAAACTGTGTCTTTCACGTTGCATATGATTAATTACATTTACTTTGGTGTCTTGTTAGTCTGAACTAGTATAACATTTAGCTTTAAACACAGTTTAAATGTTGAAATTGGACAATTTCAAGTAAATATTAAAGTCTAGGAAAATACTAGCAAAAAAATAAACTGTTGACACAGATATGCTTCGTCTGAGTGTAATTTTGATAGTAAAAATGCAAATGTTGAAATTGATAACTTATATCAATTTTACTGCACTAGGAACGCATTATCTATGGCAAGCCGTTCTCGTCAAAACTATGTTTAAACCCTTTTTTCGAAAAAAAATGACACACAGAGAATTAAAAAAACCACACTGAGATTTAAAAACTAAAATAACACACTGATAAATCGGAATTACACACTGAGATTTTAAAATTACACACTAAGTTTAAAAAAAATGAAAAACACACACTGAGAATTGTTAATTACATATCTTGGTCTCCCGAACTCTCGTCATTATAATGAAAAGCGGTTCCTTCAACCAACCTTCGAAATAAATTTCAAGACTTAACATCGACCTAACTCATATTCATAAGTTTGTTGCCTATAATTCAGATTATTATTAACAGTGTATCGGGATTTTTGCTTAACACTGTTTAAGCATGGGTCCCTTTTCAAAAGTCTTTCAACTGTTTCCCTGATTTCGCAAGGTAATCTTTTATATTTTTGTTACGTTTATATGCTATAATAGGTACTTGGGTAAAAGTTTCACTGCAATTTTTGTCTTTCTGCAGATTGTTTTAATGTTTTCTTATAATTTTAATAAAGTTTTTCACCATTTGGTTATATTTTGTAATGAGAGTAAGTGGGTATTTTTCTTTTTCTATTGGTCTTTAATATCGAAGTTTTTCTATACGTTATATTTCTAATGTTTTTATAAAACATTTGGCGCCAAGCTGAAGGACTAACGAGTTCTGTCCCCTGGTTGTTTTAAGCTTGTAATAGATTCAGATTAAGTATGCTAATTAGATATAAAAGGGCGCACAAATCTCAGTGTGTAATTTTAAATTCTCAGTGTGTAATTTCAAATTCTCAGTGTGTGTTTTTCTGTTTATTTCATCTCAGTGTGTCTTTTTGAAATCTCAGAGTGTAGTTTTCAATTCTCAGTGTGTAATTTTCAATTCTCAGTGTGTGTTTTTCATTTTTATCTCACCTGGCCTAAACAAAATTGCAGTTTTTGGTTATTATCTTGAATATTATTATAGATAGAGATAAACTGTAAACAGCAATGATGTTCAGCAAAGTAAGATCTACAAATAAGTCAACATGACCAAAATAGTCAATTGACCCCTTAAGGAGTTATTGCCCTTTATAGTCAATTTTTAACAATTTTTTGTAAATTTTTGTAATCTTTTACAAAAATCTTCTCCTCTGAAACTACAAAGACAAATTAAACCAAACTTAGCCACAATCATCATTAGGGTATCTAGTTTAAAAAATGTGTCCGATGACCCCGCTTACTAACCAACATGGCCGACATGGCTAAAAATAGAACATAGGGGTAAAATGCAAGTTTTGTCTATTATTTTTTGAACCGTTATAAATAGAGAAAATCTAAAAGGAGCAAAAATGTTCAGAATAATGAGTTCTACCAATTGTCCATATACATCAAAACTGTTAGACAAATTCTTATAGGAGTTATTGCCCATATATGACAAATTTTACCATTTTTTTAATTTTTGCCTATTATCATGAAAACTGTGATATTTAGAGAGAAACATTTTTTTTCCGTTATGCCTTATATGATTTAAATTATAATAGATAAATAAACACTTTAAATCACAAAAATGATCAGCAAGGCAAGATCTATTAAAAAGTCAAATTTTGCTGATATTGTTAGTAGACTGTCACTCTTCATAGGAGTGATTGCCCTTAAATGAGGATTTTTTTTACCCTCTTTTGTGTTTTGAGCAAAAACTAAAGAAGTTAGAGAGAAACTAAACAGACTAAAAGATCAGTAATACAAGATCAACAAAATAGAGATTTTTGTCATGAAGTCTATTCTCGTCTACAATGTTGGAGAGTGTCCTTTGTTTGATATGCACATAGACCAAGGTGAGCGACACAGGCTCTTTAGAGCCTCTAGTTTGTAATCTCAGTGCGTCTTTGTGAATTCTCACTGTGTAATTTTTAATTCTTAGTGTGTGATTTTAGGTTTTTTAATCTCAGTGTTTTTTTTTATAATTCTCAGTTTTTCGAAAAATGGTTTAAACATAGTTTTGACCAGAACGGCGTGCCATAATTATCCGTATTTCCATGCCGGTACTTCGTATTATGCTGTTGATACCCTCGGGGACTAACAGTCCATTAGCAGAGGTATCACCCAGTGATAGTAACAACATTAACGGTACTAATTTTAGTACACCAGAGGCGCATTTCGATAAAAAAAAATGCCTTATCAATCAAAGGAGGTAAAAAAAATTGAAAATCAAAAACTTATTCAAAAAATAAGGAGCTTATAAACCAAAATGAAACTATAGCCAAATTTGGACAAGGAATCCGATCTTTACATGAGGGAGGTATATGCCTTAGTTTAAAATGATTTCCTTCATTTTGTTACGGCAAATCTTAATAACACAATATCCACATGTTCATGCCGGTATCGAAGTACTAGCTGCTGGGTTAGGTGATACCATCGGGGACTAACAGTCCACCAGCAGAGGTCTCGACCCAAAAAAGCAATACTTTAACATGTGAACTATGCGAAATATTCAAACATATCAAAGTCAATGAAAAATGATGAGATGAGCCAATGCTAATACAACTGCATACCACATATCGTTAACAAAAAGTGGCGTAGAACACCAGCGATCAATCAATTAATCATTGACTTTTCGCAGGTGGTTCGACTTAAACTGTTCTAATCACCGGAATATGTAAATAAAGGAAAAAATGCAAGGTTAATGAACCATGACTGTGAGCTCGAAACCACATATATCTTTGTAAATGATATGTGCCAATTATAGTAATTATATCATTTACTTATTAACCATTAGTGGTTCTTCTTTAATTAAGGTTACGGCATCTGCAAACTAAATACCATTACTTACCATTAGTGGTTCCCCTTAAGCTTACTTCATCTCAACATTTAACAAATTGATAACGCCGCCAACGCCAAAGTCTCGCCATAGGGATTTCGTCTATGCGAGACAAAACGTGAAAAACTAAGTTTTGAAGAAAATTTAAAAGATACACAGTAAAAAGAAACTGATGTCAAGCACAAACAGTGATAAATTCTTCCACAATATAGGCCACTTTGGGCAATTTGTGAATTTTACTTTCTAAAATCAGGTATCACGAAATGAACTTCACCAGGAGAACATACCAAGTTTGTTTTATACAACGTGCTTGAAAAGGAGATTGCAAAAAGTTGATGTTTTGAAAGAAATAAATGATCCTGGTTTTTTTTCAAATCATATAGGAAATTGAGTAGTTAATCTGCTAAAAGCTTTAATGGTAACCATTGTTCTACCTACTCCAATGTTTAAATAATTATTTTATACTGCAATTTCAATGAACACACACGTTGGCTAGTTATATTTTATAAGTGGATCCTGCATGCCATTATGATTATCAAAAACGTCCAATGTAGCATTCAAACAGTCATGTGTTTCACAAGTGAGAACATTCTTACTTAGATCACAATTCAGTTTCGCTACCATTCTACGACTCAAATACATATGAATCATTAGAACAGAGAACACTGAGTAACTTACAATTTGTTTGGTTTTTTTTTACAGATAACCAAGTGACAATGTTCTACCAGTCACATGTTTTGAAAAATTCATCTGTCTGTGATGTTTGCCCCGACTGCGGAGGATGTCCTTAGGTATGCGTAGATGTTAATAGTAATTAAGAATTGTTTAATTTTTCGATTTCATTATTTCAATTATTATGGGTATAATATTTTTAGAATAGATTTTAAATTTAAGCGGTCTACTTATAAACTTAAAACAAATTTTCATTCGAGATACTTTAAACCTTTAAGAGTTTAAACAGATCAGTTTTGTTTAACATCACTGTGCTGACTTTTACTCCTCTAGTATGAATTGTATTTGATTCATCTTTACCCGTGTCATATCGTGTTGTTTCGTGGTTGTTTTTTAATATATTCTTTTAGAATTATTGCATCAATTTATTGAAAATGAAACTCTTATTGAATTAATGTTTAACTAAAATACATATGTCCAAAAAATGAAAACAACATGTTTTTAATTTCATGTCTGGAAAACAAAACATATTTTATAGCAAGGACTGTACATGTGATAGAACGAAACATTTTTAAATCATCTTTAGTCAGTTAATCTTGTGTGTTACGTATTTGAAATAAGAAAACAACAATGATCGCTTAATTTTGAAATTATGGTAACTCTATAATTCTTGCATAACTCCATATTAAGAAGCATTGTATGATTTGAGTTAAAGTCTAATGTCACAGATTTTTTCGTTCACATCATATTCCATTGAACTACTAACTAAGCAATGATAAATAACAATGTCACATGGACGATGAAATGAAGGTAAACACTCACCAAAGATACTGATACTCAACTGGAAGCTGTTTGAGCTCGAAGAGGCATTGAAATCTAATGTTTAGAAATTTGCAGATTTAAATGTTGAATTTATGCATGTCAGGGAACGTTGATATATGTTTGAAATATTTTCTTTTAAAAGATAACAGTCATGAAATAACAGAAAATACAGTGAAACCTTAAAACTTGTACAAAGATTTGATCCTTTGCCTCGCACATTCAAACAAAAAACAATAATGAGCATAACTCTCTATCGCAATGCTATTGTGTTACATAAATCATTTGACATATATTTGGTGTACTTGAAATTTTGATACTATCATTATTTGATGTATGTAATATATTTTTTATTTTTAACAAACTGATATTTTTCATCTTTTATTTGTAGATTTAGATGACATTCAGCTGTTGTATGGTGTAAATGAAAAATAAAAAAAAATGACATTTATAGAACTTTGCAGATAGCATGCTATTTGTATTTATTGTTGTTAGAAAATATGACGTAATCAGTTTGCCTCATTCCATAATTTACATGAAACATTTAAAACAATGATTTCTTAACTTGACTATATACTGCATGTATGTAAAATATGAAATTTCATTCATAAAAAAATATCATTCTCATATAAGATGTAGTTTGATTAAGTCGCATTTGAAGGTTATCATTGAAGAGAGGCGAAAGATACCAAAGGAGTAGTTAGTCATAAGTCCAAAACGAACTGACAATGCAATGGCAAAACACAAAAAACGATCAAAAGACACAACAAACTACAAAACATAACTTAAAAAACTAAAGAATGAGCAACACAAACAAGAAAAAACACAGGGCGTGATTTCATATGCTCCCGGAAGGATAAGTAGACCCTGCTCCACATATACATTCAAACTGTTTTGATCAGAGTGCCACTGGCGAGTCTATTTCAGAGACGCGTGACTGGCGTACCAAATTATAAACCTGGTATCTTTGATTAGTTTTGCTATGCTGCTTAAAAGTTCAATCATCAGGTCCTTGCAAATATCTAGAATAATTTGAATTTGCAACCTAGATAGCTATCCGTGTATTCGATGGCAATAAAATAAAAGCAAAAATATATATTTAGAAATTCAAATTGATTTATATATTTACATTAATTTCAATTTTATCTAATATGCATTGAACATGTTGAAACAACGGAAAAAATATGAATATCACTTAGTTCCAGTGTGTCAGCTATTTGATGTCAACGTCAACGTCATCTGAAATTTATATATAACATACCAACACTAGTTTAGTGTTTATAGGTAATTGATAAAATATTTTTCTTGTGGTATATTGAGCAGTTTTTAGAAATTTCAATTAATTCAGCCAGCAGTGTTCAGTAACTTGTCAGGCAATTTAGTATTTTTGCACAGGTTGACTACTCATATTCTGAAAATATATAGGTACTTATATGTTATATAAGTAATGTTTATACATAGTTTGATTTTCATTACACTCAGTAGTCATTATTTTAGGATTTTCCCAGGATGTGTGTTTTCTTTACTGTTGAGATGAAACAGATTTATTATCATATCTCAATCAGTTAGATGTGAAGTTTATCACATGTTCTTAGCAGGAGGTTTAATTACAAATATACATGTCTTGTTAATTAGTGACCACTTGTGGCATTTGGCTTCCTTTGTCCTTTGTTCTTTATACATTAACCTGGGTGCAGTTTTAACTCCTCCCACTTAGGAGTATCCCATTAAGAAGTTGTGTATTAAAAACCTGTGTATGCTGCCTTGAGTATCCATTTATCTAAATGCAGATTAAGCAGTTATTAGACTAATCTTGACTCTTATATTGTTTTAGCTAAAAACTTGAACGTCAGTGTTTGGATTACTTTACTAAAGCTATATTAGAGTTTTTAAACATTTAATATAATTCAGACTAATTTAACTGGAGAATTTAAACATTATTGGAATAACTGACAACAAAATGTCTGGCAGAGGAAAAGGTGTGCGAAGGAAGACTAGGAGTTCTCCGTATGAGACCCAATGGGATTCTAACAACCCATCTAACTGGACTATAAACAAACTGAAAGAAGAACTTAACAAAAAGGGAATAAGAACACCTGGAATGTCAAAACAACTTTACATAGAGAATAGTATTGAAGGAGTAACACCTATAGAGACACAACAGACAGAGAACGTTAGTGATGAGATTAACACGGATTCCTCACCAGAGAACACTGTTCCGATTACCTTGGCAGAATCAGTGCATCAACACAGAAGCAGTTTATCGAATGGCGAAAATGAGAATGGTGGAACAGACCGGAACAAGACTGCAGAATCACAAAACATAGCTCAGTGTTTTGCAGGGCTTCAAGAGACCTTCAAACAGTTAATTTACAGAGACAATACTCATGACACGAGTAGAGATTGCGAATTCAACCTTCAACAGTGGTATAACCATGCAGGGATTGGAAATAGGAATGAAACCTACACTTCTAACAGGGGAAATAACAACAGTTTACAAGGAAATACAGAGAATGCATCTTTCATCTCACGAACACAAATTGGAAATTTTTCATGTGGAGTGCGTTCTGATGAATACTCTAATGTGATGTGGGCATAATATCTCCATCTATTCAGAAGCAAATCATTGACGGTAAGGATGTTAATTTGGCATCTTTGTTGCAGCTAATGGGTTAGAATTAAATATCTCTGGGAAGCCAGATCCCCGTCTTAATAGGAAACTCACAATTCAAGAATTCATTAAGGCATTTGGAAAGTTTAAAAGGGTCATGTCATCAGCTTATCCTGATCGTAGAGCAGAGCTGGATGCTTATGAAGATGAGATTATAGATATTAGTAATTTTTATGGTGATAGATTTTATGATTACCACAAATTGTTTTCTGCAAAATCAGCAGCTCTTTTAAGGGAGAGAAGGATTAAGGTTGACTGGAGCAAAAGAGATAGGGATCTTCTTTCATTAATAGTTGCTGGTGGGAATGTAAATGTTTGCAAAATTTGTAATTTGGTTGATCACACCCCAGCTTTTTGTCCTATGCAAACCGCCATGGGGTATCAAGACTACACAGATAAAGTATCAAGGCAGGTAGACAATACTGATAAGTTAGGTAGAAAGAAGGTTTATCATTCTGGGAGGGAGGTGTGCAATAATTTTAATACCAGTAGGGGTTGTATCAGGAGTTTTTGTCATTTTTCACATATCTGTAGTAGATGTAAAGTCGCTGGTCATACCCTATTAGCTTGTCAAAAAGTTTTTCCCTCTCAAGGTAGGACTGAAGTACAATCTAAGCCACATACAGTTAACTCTTCACTAAAGTTTGAGAAAATAACAACAAATAAGCAAGGTCAATGACTACATGATTTTCCATATCTGGCAACTACTCCAATTAATGTTATTAAACTTGCAAAATAATTAGTATCTCATCCTGACAAAAAATTTGTTAATTATTTATGCAATGGCTTAGAGAAAGGTTTCGATACTATGGTAGCTACAACATATTTACCTACAAAAGAATGTAGGAATAGTTTATCTGCTAGGACACAACCAGATGTGGTTTCTGAGTTGATAGAGAAAGAAGTTTTTAAAGGTTTCTTGTATGGGCCTTTTAAGGACCCCCCTTTTCAAAAATATAGGGTAAGCCCAATTGGTATTGCAGAAGGGAAATATTCTGGTAAAAAGCGCTTAATATTGGACTTATCTTCACCACATAATGATGACAACCATCTAAGCATTAATGATCTTATTGACAAACAGGATTGCTGAATGTCTTATGTAAGAATAGATGACGCCATTGATGTTATTTTGAAATTTGGAAGAAATTCCTGGCTTTGCAAGTTCGACATATCCGACGCGTTTAAAAATTGTCCTATTATACCAAGTCAGTGGCCTCTTTTCTGCATAAAATGGGAAAAAATGTATTATTTTTATGTCCGTTTAACTTTTAGATGTCGTTCAAGCCCTAAAATTTTTTGACCATTTATCCCAAGCTTTGTGTCATACTGCAGAAAACAATTATAAAGTTAATAGCATTTTGCATTTATTGAATGATTTTCTAACCATAGATCCACCAGATGCTGATGGTGAGAGGACTATGGCTATAATGATGATGATTTTCAAAAAACTGAACATTCCTATAGCTAAACATAAGACAATAGGTCCTGTAAAATGTTTAGAATATTTGGGTATTATTCTAGATTCTGAAAAAATGGAAGCTCGACTGCCCCTTAATAAAGTCAAATCGCATTTGTGAATTCATCGAAAAATTAAACAGGATAAAATCATGTACAAAAAGGGAATTGTTGCAGCTTTTGGGCCACTTAAACTTTGCTTCACGTGTCATTTTACCTGGTAGATCCTTTGTTTCATACCTCATAGGGCTGTCCACTACTGTCAATGATATGCATTATTATGTTAAATTAGATAAGGAATGCCGTGTTGACCTAGAATTTTGGTTACTTTTTCTGAGCAGCTGGAATGGTGTGAACATGTTTTACAGAAGACAATTTAACTCAAGTTATGATATGGAACTTTTCACTGATGCCTCATCAACGAAAGGATTTGGTGGATATTTCAAAGGAGAATGGTTTTATTCATCATGGCCATCAAACATTGCTTATCCTGATAAAACATTTTCAATGGCTTTTCTTGAATTATACCCTATTGTAGTATCCGCAATACTGTGGCGCTCACAGTGGACAACAAAACGCATTCTTTTCTGGTGTGACAATGAGGCTACAGTAGCTATAGTAAAAACGGGCCGTTCAAAGTGTTAACAAATAATGAAATTAATGAGGAAACTTACATGGTGTGCTTGTAAATACAACTTTCATTTTAGTGCGAAACATGTTCCAGGATATCAGAATGACATAAGTGATGCTCTATCTCGTTTTCAGATAGACAGATTCCGCAAACTAGCTCCCAGTGCAGCACAACATCCAATGAAGTGCCCAAGCAGCTCAGATGTAATGTGGTCTTAAATAAAGCAGTGAATGAACTTTGGGACAGTGCTATTGCTAATACTACAAGAACTGTTTATGATACTGGGTTTAGAAAGTTTGAGACTTTTATGTTATTGAATGGTTTTCAATTTACTAGTTTACCTCCTATTTCTGAGGATATTTTAATTTATTTCATAGCCCACTGCTTTAAAATTCTGAGTTTACAATACTCTACCATTAAACTATATTTATGTGGAATTAGGTATAAGTATGTACAGGGTAATCATAATGATCCCTTGCAATCTGCTAATAATACACCTTTAATTAGGCTTGATTATGTTTTAAATTCTGTAAAAAGACTGCAAAAAACAAAAAATCACATAAGATTACCAATAACTTTCGAAATTTTGGAGAAAATTTTAAATTGTTTGAGAAAAGGTTTTTGTTCCAAGTTTACTGATTTGATGTTAAGAACTGCATGCATTGTCGCATTTTATGGATTTTTGAGATGTGGCGAGTTTACAGTGTCAAAGGCCTCACAATTTGATCCAGATATAAATTTATGTATTGAAGATGTTGTATTTCACACAGACTTAATAGTTTTGAAATTAAAACAATCAAAAACTGATCCTTTTAGAAAAGGCATAAATATACAGCTACATAAATTAGGTCAGCTTATCTGCCCTTACACAATTTTGTTAGAATATATACAAATAAGGAAGGAATTTTCTCCTATCAATCAAACTGATCCACTTTTCATAACCATTGATAAGAAACCTCTGGAGAGACAATATTTCCTCACCTGTATTAAAAAAGTACTGGATATATGTGGCTTTAACTCAAGTCATTATAATGGTCATAGTTTTAGAATTGGGGCAGCTACTAGTGCTGGTAAGGCAAAAATTAAGATCACTTGATAAAAACATTAGGGCGCTGGTCTTCATATAGTTACATCAGATACATTAGGGTCACGCCAGCATCTATTAAAACAGCTCAAAGTAGGTTAGGTAGAATTTAAAGGAATGCTCATCTTCAACTGTTTCATATATATATATATGCATGTTTTCACAAAGTTTCTGTATGATATTGTTTTTGTTGACAATTGATTTTGATAATGTGTTATTATAATGTGATTACTTTTAGTTTTTTTTTTTTTTTTTTTTCTCTCATGGCTTTATTGAAGGTACCCCCTCCCTTACCTCACAAATCGTTGGGGACACTCAGCTGTTACCATCTGTGTTATGGACAATTATGAAATTTTATCACTGGTTGTTTCAAAAATTTCACTCATCCCCCAAGAATTTCTGGGGATAAACTGTCAAATTTCATACAAATTCATTCCAACACCAATTCAATATCAACACTACTAGGCTTCCTCATAGCCTCATTATAGGCTTCCTCATAGCCTCCTTATAGGTTTCCTCATTGCCTCATTATAGGCTTCCTCATAGCCTCATAGGCATGATAGCCTCTAGGCATGATAGCCTCTAGGCATGATAGCCTCATAGGCTTCCTGATAGCCTCACGCATTTATTTTGAACCATCGTTCCAATTGGATTGGTGTGATGTCAAGCCAGGGGTCTATACTTTGCTACTTTTCAGTATGTACATAGCTAGGCTCTTGGTTTAGGCATGGAGCAAAAAATTAAAATTTTTAGCTGAGTAGATTCCCCAAGGGCCAAATTAGTGATGTATATATAAAATAAAAGTTTTAATTTAATTATGATTTATGTTTAATTCAAACATGGATACCACTGGCATTGCTACACAATATTTCCCATGAGTTTATTTACAAGATAGGTTATAACAGGAAAAAATTAGGTTGATAATAATGTTGATGTGAGCACTAAATCCTTAATTTTACATATCATGAGTTCAAATGGTGAGTTTCTGAAAGAAATCAGGGGTAATTAAATTATTTAAATTACTATGAACTCATTATGTGTGACTTTGAGGATTTTGTTCACTGACACATTTATTAGCAAAAGTTGAAATATAGGGCAGAAAGTTACATCAGGATGGTTTAATTGTCAGGTCAAAGAAATTTACAAGAAGGTATCAGGTTGGATGTTTACTCAGGTGTTAACACACATTTCCCTATTACATAACAGACTAACACTTACCAAAGAAAAGATACAGTATAAACAACAGACAATTAAAATAAGATTAGTACAACATCACATCAAACATAAATTAATTTACCCTAAAAATATTTACAAAGAATCAGAACACAATGCAAACATGGAACAAATGACAATTAAGCATATTCAGGACCTTTTCTGAGAATTTTGTATAAATAGGTACTTATATGTTATATAAGTAATGTTTATACATAGTTTGATTTTCATTACACTCAGTAGTCATTATTTTAGGATTTTCCCAGGATGTGTGTTTTCTTTACTGTTGAGATGAAACAGATTTATTATCATATCTCAATCAGTTAGATGTGAAGTTTATCACATGTTCTTAGCAGGAGGTTTAATTACAAATATACATGTCTTGTTAATTAGTGACCACTTGTGGCATTTGGCTTCCTTTGTCCTTTGTTCTTTATACATTAACCTGGGTGCAGTTTTAACTCCTCCCACTTAGGAGTATCCCATTAAGAAGTTGTGTATTAAAAACCTGTGTATGCTGCCTTGAGTATCCATTTATCTAAATGCAGATTAAGCAGTTATTAGACTAATCTTGGCTCTAATAGTGTTTTAGCTAAAAACTTGCCACCCACCGACCCCTCCTTTCACCTTCAATATTGCCATGACAGGGGAATCAATCTCAGCACAGTTTATAGCAGATTTATAGATTTCATTTATGAAATTTTATCACTGGTTGTTTCAAAAATTTCACTCATCCCCCAAGAATTTCTGGGGATAAACTGTCAAATTTCATACAAATTCATTCCAACACCAATTCAACATCAACACTACTAGGCTTCCTCATAGCCTCCTTATAGGCTTCCTCATCGCCTCCTTATAGGCTTCCTCATTGCCTCATTATAGGCTTCCTCATAGCCTCATAGGCATGATAGCCTCTAGGCATGATAGCCTCATAGGCTTCCTGATAGCCTCACGCATTTATTTTGAACCATCGTTCCAATTGGATTGGTGTGATGTCAAGCCAGGGGTCTATACTTTGCTACTTTTCAGTATGCACATAACTAGGCTCTTGGTTTAGGCATGGAGCAAAAAATTAAAATTTTTAGCTGAGTAGATTCCCCAAGGGCCAAATTAGTGATGTATATATAAAATAAAAGTTTTAATTTAATTATGATTTATGTTTAATTCAAACATGGATACCACTGGCATTGCTACACAATATTTCCCATGAGTTTATTTACAAGATAGGTTATAACAGGAAAAAATTAGGTTGATAATAATGTTGATGTGAGCACTAAATCCTTAATTTTACATATCATGAGTTCAAATGGTGAGTTTCTGAAAGAAATCAGGGGTAATTAAATTATTTAAATTACTATGAACTCATTATGTGTGACTTTGAGGATTTTGTTCACTGACACATTTATTAGCAAAAGTTGAAATATTGGGCAGAAAGTTACATCAGGATGGTTTAATTGTCAGGTCAAAGAAATTTACAAGAAGGTATCAGGTTGGATGTTTACTCGGGTGTTAACACACATTTCCCTATTACATAACAGACTAACACTTACCAAAGAAAAGATACAGTATAAACAACAGACAATTAAAATAAGATTAGTACAACATCACATCAAACATAAATTAATTTACCCTAAAAATATTTACAAAGAATCAGAACACAATGCAAACATGGAACAAATGACAATTAAACATATTCAGGACCTTTTCTGAGAATTTTGTATAAATAGGTACTTATATGTTATATAAGTAATGTTTATACATAGTTTGATTTTCATTACACTCAGTAGTCATTATTTTAGGATTTTCCCAGGATGTGTGTTTTCTCTACTGTTGAGATGAAACAGATTTATTATCATATCTCAATCAGTTAGATGTGAAGTTTATCACATGTTCTTAGCAGGAGGTTTAATTACAAATATACATGTCTTGTTAATTAGTGACCACTTGTGGCATTTGGCTTCCTTTGTCCTTTGTTCTTTATACATTAACCTGGGTGCAGTTTTAACTCCTCCCACTTAGGAGTATCCCATTAAGAAGTTGTGTATTAAAAACCTGTGTATGCTGCCTTGAGTATCCATTTATCTAAATGCAGATTAAGCAGTTATTAGACTAATCTTGGCTCTAATAGTGTTTTAGCTAAAAACTTGCCACCCACCGACCCCTCCTTTCACCTTCAATATTGCCATGACAGGGGAATCAATCTCAGCACAGTTTATAGCAGATTTATAGATTTCATTTATGAAATTTTATCACTGGTTGTTTCAAAAATTTCACTCATCCCCCAAGAATTTCTGGGGATAAACTGTCAAATTTCATACAAATTCATTCCAACACCAATTCAACATCAACACTACTAGGCTTCCTCATAGCCTCCTTATAGGCTTCCTCATCGCCTCCTTATAGGCTTCCTCATTGCCTCATTATAGGCTTCCTCATAGCCTCATAGGCATGATAGCCTCTAGGCATGATAGCCTCATAGGCTTCCTGATAGCCTCACGCATTTATTTTGAACCATCGTTCCAATTGGATTGGTGTGATGTCAAGCCAGGGGTCTATACTTTGCTACTTTTCAGTATGCACATAACTAGGCTCTTGGTTTAGGCATGGAGCAAAAAATTAAAATTTTTAGCTGAGTAGATTCCCCAAGGGCCAAATTAGTGATGTATATATAAAATAAAAGTTTTAATTTAATTATGATTTATGTTTAATTCAAACATGGATACCACTGGCATTGCTACACAATATTTCCCATGAGTTTATTTACAAGATAGGTTATAACAGGAAAAAATTAGGTTGATAATAATGTTGATGTGAGCACTAAATCCTTAATTTTACATATCATGAGTTCAAATGGTGAGTTTCTGAAAGAAATCAGGGGTAATTAAATTATTTAAATTACTATGAACTCATTATGTGTGACTTTGAGGATTTTGTTCACTGACACATTTATTAGCAAAAGTTGAAATATTGGGCAGAAAGTTACATCAGGATGGTTTAATTGTCAGGTCAAAGAAATTTACAAGAAGGTATCAGGTTGGATGTTTACTCGGGTGTTAACACACATTTCCCTATTACATAACAGACTAACACTTACCAAAGAAAAGATACAGTATAAACAACAGACAATTAAAATAAGATTAGTACAACATCACATCAAACATAAATTAATTTACCCTAAAAATATTTACAAAGAATCAGAACACAATGCAAACATGGAACAAATGACAATTAAACATATTCAGGACCTTTTCTGAGAATTTTGTATAAATAGGTACTTATATGTTATATAAGTAATGTTTATACATAGTTTGATTTTCATTACACTCAGTAGTCATTATTTTAGGATTTTCCCAGGATGTGTGTTTTCTCTACTGTTGAGATGAAACAGATTTATTATCATATCTCAATCAGTTAGATGTGAAGTTTATCACATGTTCTTAGCAGGAGGTTTAATTACAAATATACATGTCTTGTTAATTAGTGACCACTTGTGGCATTTGGCTTCCTTTGTCCTTTGTTCTTTATACATTAACCTGGGTGCAGTTTTAACTCCTCCCACTTAGGAGTATCCCATTAAGAAGTTGTGTATTAAAAACCTGTGTATGCTGCCTTGAGTATCCATTTATCTAAATGCAGATTAAGCAGTTATTAGACTAATCTTGGCTCTAATAGTGTTTTAGCTAAAAACTTGCCACCCACCGACCCCTCCTTTCACCTTCAATATTGCCATGACAGGGGAATCAATCTCAGCACAGTTTATAGCAGATTTATAGATTTCATTTATGAAATTTTATCACTGGTTGTTTCAAAAATTTCACTCATCCCCCAAGAATTTCTGGGGATAAACTGTCAAATTTCATACAAATTCATTCCAACACCAATTCAACATCAACACTACTAGGCTTCCTCATAGCCTCCTTATAGGCTTCCTCATCGCCTCCTTATAGGCTTCCTCATTGCCTCATTATAGGCTTCCTCATAGCCTCATAGGCATGATAGCCTCTAGGCATGATAGCCTCATAGGCTTCCTGATAGCCTCACGCATTTATTTTGAACCATCGTTCCAATTGGATTGGTGTGATGTCAAGCCAGGGGTCTATACTTTGCTACTTTTCAGTATGCACATAGCTAGGCTCTTGGTTTAGGCATGGAGCAAAAAATTAAAATTTTTAGCTGAGTAGATTTCCCAAGGAACAAATAACAATGACAGCAAGAGATTTGACAAACTTGTACTAAATCATGCCCGAAAATACAGACCACATGATTCACTATTTGCTTGTTCAGTGTTTTCAGATAGTTTTGGAACAAAATGACGTTTTAGTTCAAAAAACTTATTACTAAATGACGCTTGACAACATTAAAACTTCCTTGATTATATTGTATACTTCCGCGAAAACTAGTTCCGTCTTTTCCAGAATAATCAGTAAAGTGCTAATCTATATATTCCCAAATGTGCCCACGTGAGATTTGCGTCTGCGTCATAAGCACAATAAAAACAAACTTCGTGTGTTTGAACACCTTCAACATGTAAACCTAAACAAGACATATCAAGGGATTTGTAAACGTTGGGATTTATTAAACGACAAGGGACCTAAACAGAACCGCCAAATTCATCCAACGTCAACTTGGCCAAGGGGAGTTGGAATTTTTAGTAAATTTCATAATGGAGAGTGTGTGTTTATTAAAATATCTACAAAATGGCTTATTTCACTCAGATATTGCTACTATATAGTTCTGCACTAAAAGTAGGTGTGGAAGAGCTCTCAGTATTTCATTATATCTCTATATATTTGATAGCTATTCCGAGGTTTAATTTTCTTGTCGAAATTTTCTTCATCCAAGATTGCTACTTTCAAAAGGAAACTCCTACACCTATAACGTCTTTCACAGTAACACGATTTCGTCCATCTTAAACTCGTTATTATGTGTAACAAAATTTAGAGGTACTTTCAGGACTTTCGTGTGTTGATTGTAGTGACATTTATGGAACGATTGCAGTTAGAGATGCAAAGCAACAATTGTGTGCGGTTTACAAATTGGTATTTGTCTCAGCATATTTTATTTTAGATGTTGTCACTTTTTTATATTGTATTTTTAGAAATTTACCTGTGACGTCACGTTTTGTGGCGTTGATACATTCGTGTGAAGAACAGTTCATTATTCTATTGTACTGTATTTGTGTTCTGCCGTAAATTAATTTTAGGTGTTCGTTGTTATTCTGTGGTTTACATGTTGAAATGGACTACTATATTATTCATTTATGTATTTCTCTGTCCTGAATGTTCTTGCAATTATTTATACTTTATTCCTGTCACGCAATTCTATATTTAAAAAATCAATCTGTGAAACGGTCTCCAAGAAAAATCAACTTCTTATGATTTGAAAATACTATAATTCTACCTGTCTACATGTTTCTGACAAGTTTATGACCCCTCAGCTAATTAACATTTACAACATGTGTTACAAAGTTGTGATTACAGCTAATCCGCTTATCGCCATCGGATGGGTCACTAATCCGGTTAATTATTTTCCCCAGTAAAATTAGTCAGTCTGCATTTTAATTTCAATATTTCTCAAGGCCAACGATTGTTTTCCCCCGGACAGTTCGCTTTTTAATTTCAATATTTCTAAAACGATCATAATTTGCAGTTCGTTTGTCGTAGTTTCGTCAAATTATCGTATTTTCGTCATCTTTGATATAAAACGTTCAATTTCGATTAAAAAGATAGAACTTTATTTAAAACGTTCAGAAAAGTTTTGAAAATCGAAAGTAAACGTGATCAATATTCTCGATTAATTTACAATTTACAGTTATTGGAATCGTTCCATGTAAATTTGTACAAATCCTTGGTTCCAACTTTATAGAAATTAATTCAAAATATCGATTTAAACGTCTTATAAGGATAATGATTATGCAGTGTAATAGTCTTACAAAGTTCAACAAGTTCATTTATATTGTGATTCCTGGTTTTAAAAAAAGGAACCCAACTTTTGTTGATCAGGAATGTCCCCTGAAACTAATTGAAGTAAAATTTTGAACTAGATTTTCAGATCTTATATCCTAATCTTCATATTTAAGTGACACATCAGTCAAATCATGCAATTACTGCCTAGTAAATTGATGCCTCAGTCCTTCAAAGTCTGACAAAGATGTATAGCTAGTAATATACATACATCCTTGATCCCTTGCTGTTACCCAAAATAATGTTGATTTTCATCTCGCGCAAAAGTGACTAAAGCCCTCAAAATCCAGCTGAAACCCTGATTTACAGTGGCACATCATTTTCTTAAGCCAGTAAATGTACCTGCATTGGGATTGTTTTTAAATCAAGAATACAATTTCCTCCAAGTCGTATGAAACGAGTTCCTGTTGATTATAATGTTACTGAAATTAGTCAAGGTCATTAAAAACCACCCCTAGTAGTACTGAAATTAGTTAACCAATGCTTACATGTATACTTAACTTAGTACTCTGTTCACGTTTTTTACAATCATAACGAATCAACAACAAAATAAAACAATCGGTGATTGTTGATCGAAAACTATGGCTGTTAATTAACTTTCCGGCTTTGGAGCCGATGTTCACAGACTTAAAAGTGAAAAGACTTAGTCCTTAAATCTTTTCTATCCACTAGAGCTGGAACATGTAGCCAGAGGCCATATAACACATGTGAGATTGGCATATACTTGTAAACAAGCCATATCAATATTGTTAAATTATCATTACCGAGGAAAAGTATTCAGCATGAAAACTTTTAAAATAATCTTAACTTTTCCCGACTAATAACGAGTTAAGGTCAGATGACACTGAACTTTATAGCTACAAGATCAAATGATATTTACAATTGCTACTAATGTCACTGATGCCAAGGTCTGAAAATAAAATATATAATTTAGGCAAGATAATAACTACTAAGCTACATATTTTGTGCATTTTCTTCTTAATATTGCCAAAAAAACGGTTAAACCATTGTTGGATCAACAAAATATTACAGGTTTCAATAGATAAGTATGTCATAGCTACCTACTTTTATGAAGTTGGTCCATATAGTACGTTGGCCGAGCGAAGAAAAGGCGCATATTTACAGATTTTATTTGTAATGCGGACTATACGGCTATACATATTTTTATAAACACAGTATTGGTAGTTCAAAATTAAACAGTTTGGATTGTCGTCAAGAAATCGTATGGTGCATTTTTTGTAAAATTGGGTTTAAAGTACATTCGATTACTTTAAAGAAAAATTGACATTGACAGGTTTTTAGGTCTGCGTCCTATAAGAACATTCGTAATATGTTTTCTGTTATTATATACATTATTGTTACCCCTTATTTTATAGATTTCAAATAAAGTTTGACCAAATGTATCCATTATTGAAGAGTTTTTGTAAAAATTTAGATGTAACACTACGAATATTTTGCATCTCATAGAGTATGTTTCAATTTAATTTCATAATGGGTTTTTACGCTAAACGTAAAATAATCGACATTAATATAGTATTTTATACTTCAATTAAACAACAAGTAGAAACCAATTAAAGAAAACAAATAATGACAGAAGATTACCTTGAACCATATGACTTTTCTATTGTAGTTGTTATC
This sequence comes from Mytilus californianus, assembly GCF_021869535.1. Lineage (NCBI taxonomy): Eukaryota > Metazoa > Mollusca > Bivalvia > Mytilida > Mytilidae > Mytilus > Mytilus californianus. Next base: position 79,744,588 of record NW_026262745.1, on the reverse strand, counting down.
GATTGATTTACAAACATGAGTGAATAGTGGCAGACAATGTATTTGAAAGCTTTACTGTAATCATTTGATAACAAACAAAATTGTAATTATAATTAGATTTTATGAAAATAAAACAAGCACAAATAAATACACACGACGATAATTTACAAATAACCAAAGTTACTAAATTTCCACAAAGTTTGTCAATTACTGAGAGCGACTTCTGCTATACCGGTCTTGACCTAACCTCTTTTCAAACTTTCATCTTTCACATTCCGAAATGCATGCACAAACCACCCAGCGTGCAGTGGTTTTAAAGTGGAAAGTTTTAAGTCGATCTTAATGTTCACATGCGTATTTTGCCATTTTCAGCTTTTGGTCACTGTCATAATGATTGTATTCACCACGTTTCCCGTTTTTACTTGAAGAAGCTGTTATATATGGTCTTATCGACACTGTCGTTAGCTGACACGACAATGTCAGTCTTGTCTTGAGTAGATGCCTCACGAGGATCAGGAAGAAACGGACGAATAGGAGGCTGGTCCTTCTCCTGAATTAACCAACGTTTTAACATATTGAATTACAAGTTTAGAATATAGCAAAGTGCTCTCGACCAATGAAATTGTAGGATTTGATGCTTCTTAATTGTGAAGAATGAATGTAAATCATGTTCTTAATAAGGGATTATCCTATTGTTTAGGCCTATTTACAGTTCAAAACAAAGAGTTTCTATCAATGAGTTACAACTGCCCCGAAGCACATTTATCAGCTTGAAAGGATTTGTGATTGAAACTGATTAATAAAACTTTGATTTTGAAACAAACAAAAAATATTTAGCTAATATGCCTGCCAAAACTCAGTTTTCTGGATCCGCGGTTGGTAAAAAAAGTAATTTCCAATATTCTGATAAAAAAAAAGGAATTTCATTTAACTTTTGAATATATTTAAAACTTTTAAAGGCATTTCATTCGAACATTTCCCTGGCATAATGAAGTAGCATTTGATGTAAAGAGATGGACTAAAATATTTGCTGTGAAATTAAAAAATTTCGAATTTATTGATTTGAACTGTAAATAAACAAAAAGATAATACCTCACTAAAACATTACATGAATAACATTCATACTCACAATCACGACAATTATACAATTCCCATCATTTCATTGTACTGTTGTATCATTTAGTGTCTAAAACACAATGAATTATATTTTCCAAAATCATAAGAAAGTCTTTACATCACTAAAACTAATTAATAAATGAAATACATAAAAAGGAAGTCATGCATTTCTCATAAACATTGCACTAACAATGAAACTAATTCTTGAATACAACCAATCAAGAGATCATTTGAGCCTTGAGCTCTTTACAATATTCTAAGTTTGTAAGAGAATGATAATCCCTTTCATCATGATAAGTACTCGCTAACGCTCGTACTTAATCATGAAGACAGGGATTATCATTCTCTTACATATACGAAGAATGACAAATGAATGAATTAGAATTGAAATCAGTTCAGTAATACCGGTAATCTTGCTATAAACAGTTTACCCGACGGCTATTTACGCATTTACTTAAATAATACAGTTTACCCGACGGCTATTACGCATTTACTTTTGATACAGTTCACATTTACACACGAGACAATACTTATAACTGTTAAACGATTTGTTAATTCTATTTTCGAAAAAAATCGCGAAAAATAAATACCCGCGAACTTGTTTGAAATACACATTTCGCGAAAATAAGTACAATTACAGTATCTTGTTTGTTAGAGGTTTTTCGGAAAAGATTCATACTTTCGTTTGTTCAATAAACGAAAGTAAAGGATTTTAATTTGGTATTTTTTCCATGTTATATATTTCAATAATTAAGAACAAATTCTGGATTTGGACCTGTAATTATCCGGAAAATGTCTATATTACGAATTCCATTACGATTAGGTCATAGTAGTTCAAAAAGGCCAAAAAATGTGTTATAGTTTTGAAAAGTGTATCGTTTGCCAGAGAAGCAGTAATGAAGCAGTCACTTCGTTCACTACTAAGAGTAAATCTAGCTTCTTTAGTTCAGTTCAAAGACATAATGATGGAATCTGCCAGAAATTTTTTGAAGAGTTTGGGTCGTTTGTTGAAATTCCTGTAGAATCTTTAAATACATGTTTACCACAGAAGTTTTTATAAATCCTTCACAAGTAAACACAAAGTTTCTGTCACTGTTAGGGATAAGGCTAGCGAGGCGTTGGCTGCTGGAACAAAAGTAGAGTCCATGGTGCACTTACTCATTTACAATCATTTCTATTCGATTGGAACGCGTACATTATTCGTCACAAAAAAAGTTACAAAAGAGATAAGAAACTCACCAAAATCGAATCAGATGCCAGAGTAAGTCGTATACAGAGTGCAGCCCATCACTACTCTGAGTTCATTTGATTAGTAAAATCAGTCATGTAAACTTTAAAGAAAGGGCATTTTACCACAACCAGTGTATTACTAAATATCTAGAAGGTATACCAGAGGTTAATGAAGAACCATGTTCAGAAAACATTCCAGACTATCAAACTGTTTTGGAAATTAGGAAAGATTTAATGGAGAACAAGAAAGCTTTTCTATTATCTTGATTGTTGGAAACATTCTTCTCTAACTTTCCTGAAAATGTAACTAAAAGTTTTACAACTCGCAAAATGCAACGCTCGTTGGAAAATCAATAGGCAGTCTGTCGTCATTCAAACACAACAAGGTCAGGGTATGTCAAACATTATGTTTAGCTGCTGGATCACAATTGTTAAAGCAGCTGCTAATCTCAAAGTTGAATTAAAATGGTCCCAAGAACAAAATTCTTTTAGTGAACACGGGGAGCTAATAGAAGAGCAGCTAATTCATTCTGTTGCCAAAATCATTCGTAGTGAAATTGAAAAGGTTAAATTTTCGATTGAGCAATATCCTACCTCAATTGAGGCCTCTCATGACGGTTCATACGGTTAAATGCCAAATTCTTTAGTTAAGCTTCTCTACTGGCTTGACGAAAAAGCGTTTAAGAATGGGGATAATCTGTCTGATATACAAACCGACAGCTTGAGAAAATGTTTGGCATTAACAGAATGCATTGTTGCTAGTAATAAGAATATGTTTACACCTTTTCATCTTGGATTAGCCGTACAAGTATATCATGAGTTTGGTTCAAAACGTCTTGTTGAAATTCTTAACGCCGATGGATTTTGTGCCAATTACACTGAACTGCGATGATATCTTACAAGTGTAGCAAACCATGAGATCAGTCAAATCAATGGTGACCGCTACATTCCTGGTGGCATTATAAAATACTGTTTGTGTTCTTCATTTATTCACTGGTGTAGGACCGGTGATCACTTTTTTTTAAATATGGATGTTTTTTAATGCTTTGTTGGAGTTTCACCGTGGTATTTCCAACAATTCAAGCCAGATACAAGGCCTAACGCCTAATCCGACGGAGTTATTTGAAGTTCATATACAACCTCTTATAGATACATATAAGCAATGGGAATGTGCTGCATCACCTACATTCAAATACTGGGATATGTTATTTGAAGCTGTAGAAATTTTGCTGTCAAGTGTTAGAGCAGAACGAGAGGGTAATTGGTCACTTCATTTGAGATTGTCATCTCAAATGTTATCTTATTTTTTTGTAACCAATCGTACCAATCATTCTAGGTGGATGACAGTTTACATACTCGATATGCTTCAACTTCCAGAGAAGATTCGATCAGCTTTTACAGGTGTTGGATTTGGTATTAGACAGACTCCGGGACATTTTAACGGTATATGGACCGACATGGAAACAAAAACCGTTATAAAAGACTCAAAGGAATCAGGTGACATTGTAGGTATAACAACTCAAAAGTCTGCACTAGTTAGATGGACACTTGCCAGATATTTCCTAGCATCCCTTAGTGGTGTTTTGCTAGAAAGGGCTGGTATTGCTGCAAATAATACAAATTCACATGAGGAAGCAAGACCAACAGAAATGAAAAGAGATGAAGAACAGGTTATTGCCATTGTGAACCATCTGAATCAAACCATGATAGATACCTTTGATGTCGAATCTCATTATCCATGACTTACCAATACTTCTTCTGAAATGCATGCTACAAGAGATATTCAAGATTGTTTGCTGACATCTGTCGAGGAAGGCGTGAACATGTCTAAACATGTCATAATTAGTACTCCTTCTGAAGGTCAGTCAAGTAGTTTATATAGTCCAATATCAAAGTCAAAATTAATTTTTTTTTAATATATGACCTCAAAAACAAACCTCAAATGTAAATCGGGGGAAATAATCTCAGGTCACATAAATCCAGAACTTGTATTCAGATAATAGTCTGATGTGCATTGGTTTTGGCAAACTGTAGAGATAATGTTACAATAGAAAATGTGTTGTCTCACTCTGTCGGTCTCATTTCATTTTTTTTCTCACGATGACGGCACCATGAAAAAATCATGCAAGTCTGATTTGGTGAAGCAATTCGAATCTGAAGTTTCTTCTGCACTTTCTGTTTTTGATCGCTACGACATAAAAAAAAATCTATATCTATAAAGTCTGCTAAAATAGAACGCCGCACAAAGACTACGGCTTCCACCAAAGTGTTATAGAAGGCAGAAGTATTCCTGACTGGAAGAATTTTCTGTCCGTTAAAGAAAAAACAAACAGGCTCTCCTTAATTTCTTTGGTATTTTGAAGACCGTACTTTGACCTATAATGGTTTACTTTTATAATTTTTTTTTTTTTTTTTATTTATTTTTTTAATAGTCAGGATTTTACATCACCCTTTCAGCACCACCTGACTAAGGTGTTATAGGGTTTCAAGAATATAACAACAAAAGACTATTGTTTTACCAAGATATAAACATACTAAAATATAAATCATTTGAAAATCTCTTTTTGTCTCTCTGAATCTCTGCTTTTCTCTCTCACACTCTCTCTCTCTCCTTTTTCACAATCTCTTTCTATAGAAGTATCTACAGATAATTTAATAGAAAACAAAGGGTTTACATGTGCTGTGCATATATTGCATGCTGTTTGCTCTGTTCAATAAATAAGTCAAAAAGATATATATTGATACAAATATGGTTGTTAGACTACCATTCAGGATAAATAATTAGCATAGGGGCCCAAAGTTTTTCAAGTTCAAAAACTTTGTTGTATTTTCTTGCTGTAAAAATTCTAAGTTATAAAAGTTTTTCAGTCTGTTTTTTAATTCAATTGCATTAGGAAGCTTTTCTTCTAGCTTGCATTTATATATGTATTTTTTGGCAAAAATTACAAGAAAATTTATTAAAAATAAGCTTTCTTCTAAAAACCTAGAAAAAAGTTCTTTGTGTTAAATTCAATATTTACATAGAAATTTTTCAGACAAGCACAAAACAAATATAAAAAATCTGATGTCACTTGACAAACATAAAATAAATGTCCAATAGTTTCATCTTCACATCTACAAAAAGAACATAACTTTTTGTCTTTGATTTTAATCTTATATAAAAATGTATTTGTAGGAATAATCCTATGTAAAAACTTATATTGGAAATTATACAAATATGTATCTTTACAACCTTTCTGAAGTATACAAAAGTATTTTCTGTTTCAATGTTAGAATGCAGCTCATCCTCCCATTTTGAAAATTTGACAACTGGAGGATGTGTACGTTTTACAATAAGATTATTATATATGAAATTAATATTTTTGCTGCTGGTAATTTGCTCCAAAAAATTATCATGTGGAGTAAAATTTTCTAAATCAGTATCAGTGTTTTCCCTAATACACTGTTTTACCTCCATAGGGATATTTGATATAAAACTGTAATAGCGCATAAAATTATTTGTCTGTACTTTTTGTTTAATCTGATCAAAAGTGAGAAAATCTCTCCTTTGATGGTCAAAAATGTGACAGAGGTTTTGCACACCAGCAACTCCCCATCTGTTATAAAATGGGAAATCTTCTGTTTGTACAAAATTCAAGATATCAAGCAAGAGGCATTCCTTGACATCAGTTTTAACATGTGGTTTAGATGAGTGTAAAGCTTGAAAGACATCCTTCCAAAAAGGATTACTGAGTTGATTTCCAATCTCCAAAAATCTGAAGTTTTGTAAAGAAAAAGATCTTGCACCTCCAAATGTATTCAATATCAACTTAAGAATATTTTGCCAGTCCCCATTCAAATTTGCAAAAAAATCGCCTCACCCAACCGATCTTAAGATAAAAGTTGAAAGATTGTAAATTAACCATTTTCAATCCTCCCTCCTTTTTATCTGCAATCAGTGTATCACGTTTATTTTTTTTTCTGTTTTTCCATCCCATATAAAGTTAAAGAATAATCTGTTGATTTCATTCAACATGGATTGACATATATTAGGTAAAGATGTGAGCAAATGAATCAATTTTGGAAGTGCAAGAGTCTTAATAACTGTAACCTTCTCAAGTAGTGGTAGCTTCCTGTGCTGCCAACTTTTCAACATCTTTGAAATGTCAATGATTTTTTCTCTGAAATTCAAACTGGGCATACAATCTAGATCTAAAGAGAAGTTTAATCTAAAACCTTAAAGTTTGAACAGGACCAGCTTAGATTTTTTTCAGGACATAAAACCAGGTCAGAATATCTTTTACTTCCAATCCAAACAACTTTTGTTTTAGTTGTATTTATCTTTAATCCTGAGACTTTATGAAATTTTTCAAGACAAGAAAGGGTCTCTTTTAATGAATCTTCACTTCCATCAAAGGTAAGAAACGTATCATCTGCATACTGACTAATGAGTGGCAGATTCCCATTTATATTCACCCCTTTTACTTTTGGATTCCCTTATAGCTGTATAGCAAGTAATTCCACCCCAATAATAAACAAATAGGGAGCCAATGGGTGCGACAGCCTCTATCAAGGTTGAAAAGTTGGGACATATTACCATTATTAATGACACAGCTCTTAGCATCTGCGTAAAGCACATCAAACCATTTACAAAATAAAGGACCAAAATTAAAACTAATCAAAGCCTGCTTTAAAAAATCCCATTCTATAGAATCAAAGGCTTTTTTCAAAATCTACAAGTAATAACAATCCTTCTATATATTTTTTTCTAGATAGTGCATTAAATCATATAGAAGTCTTGTGTTCTCTCCTATTAATCTCCCTTTCATAAAGCCCTTTTGTGTGTCACTAATAATGGCAAACAGTACCTTTTTAGCTCTACCAGCAAGAACTGCAGATGCTATTTTCATTTCTGTGTTCATCAAGCTGATTTGTCTCCAGTTACCCATGTATCTCCTATCTTTCCCTTCCTTAGGAATACACGTAATAATACTTTGGTATTGAAAGTCTGAAAAATGGCCCAACTCATATCCATATTGCAGAGACAAAAGGACTAATATCTTTCCAAAAAAAATTGAAAAAAAACACTGTAAATCCATCAGATCCAGGAGACTTACCACTTTGCATCTGTTTTAAAGCTTCCCCACATTCCCTATAAGATAAATTTCCCTCACAAAGTAGTTTTTGTTCTTCACTGAGTTTTATGTCATGGTTAAATAAACTGTTATCACAGAGATATGTCTCGCCTTTTTGTAATTTTGATAATGTAAATGTTGAAATTAAAATTGCGATACTTTAACATTTAAGTTATGCAAATATTCAAAGTCGATGAACCATGACTGAAGGTACATGGCTAAACAATCTCCATGGAATGAGATGTGCAAATGCTAATACAACTGCATACCAAATACCATTGACTTATTATTAGTCGTTCCCTTTAAACAAACCTAAACACAAACATTAACTTGTAAACTATGTAAAAGTTTCAAAGTCAATGAACCATGATCAGGGGTGGGGCTATATAATCTCGATGGAAACGATACTTGCAAATGCCAATAAGTTTGCATACCAAATATCAATGACTTAACATTAGCAGTTCATCTTAAACTGATCTAATCACAAACTTATACATGTAAACTAAGCAAAAGTTTCAAAGTAAATAGACCATGACTGAGGGATCGGGGCCAAATATTCTCCATGTAAAGGAGATGTGCTAATGTTTATACAACTGAACACCAATTAACATTGGCCTTCCACTAATGGTTCCCCTTGAACTGACCTAATCACAAACTAATATATGTAAACTTAGCAAAATTTTCAAAGTCTATAGACCATGACTAAGGCGGCGGAGCCAAATAATCTCCATGGAAATGAGATATGCCCATGCTTATACAACTGCATACCAAATATCATTGACATACCACTAGTGGTTCCCCATAAATTGACCTAATCACAAACTAATACAGGTTAACTATGAAAAGTTTCAAAGTCAATAGACCTTGACTGAGGGGGCGGGGCCAAATAATCGCCGTGGTAATGATGTTCCAATGCTAATTCAACTGCATACCAAATACCATTGACCTACCACTAGTGGTTCACCATGAACTAGACCTAATCACAAACTAATACATTGTTGACGCCGCCGTTGCCGTCGAAGTCGCCGACGCCGGAAACAGCATACCTATGTCTCGCTTTTTGACTCCGTCAAGGTGAGACAAAAACTGATCGTCATCATTATTGAATGACTTAGATGCATAAAGTGTCCTATAAAACTGCTCCTGTTCAAACAATATTTTAGATTGATCAGAAATTTGGTTTCAATGAGTTCAGTCATGGTTTTATTTAAGAAGGCTTTCTTTTCTAACTTACAAAAATAGTTTGTGCATCTTTCTCCATTCTCATGCCAATTAGCACGAGAACGGAGAATGAGGCCCTCAACTAAGGTCTGTCGTCTCTTCTCTAACTCACACTTTTTCTTATTGAGTGACGTCACATTAATTTCGCAAGGGTTTACATTTACACTGTTTTCCAAAGACTGGATTTCTAACTCCAGTCTTTTGAAAACCTCTTTTTCCCTTGATTTTTTAATACAATAGGAGATAGTAAGACTACGAATCTTCATTTTTAGAACCTCTAAAAATAGCTGATTACTACGACATGAAGAAAATTTTCAAAATCACCCCCTGAGAAATACTCAGAAACAGTATCTCTGATGCAAATTTTAACTAATTCTCCATATGCAGATTCTCTTAAAAGCTGAGAATTAAATTTCCAGTATCCTTTGTCCCGCTTAGCTAAGGATGCTGTAAAAGTAAATATACTGGCAGAGTGATCTGTCCTGTATCCAGGAATAATTTTTGTTGATTCCATCAATGTAAAAAGGTCCTCAGATACAAGATAATAATCAAGACGGCTCTGTTTAATGAGAGATGTCTGACGCCATGTAAATTTTCTATCACTAGGATAACAAGTCCTCCAAAGGTCTAAAAAGTAAAAGTGTTTCTTTTATTTCAGCAATCTTTTTCCTGGAGTTGGGGTTTCTGTCATGTATTACATTATAAGTATCATCATTCTTATCCTGCACTACATTCCAGTCACCCATGAAAATGAAACTTGTATTTGAAAATCTCATAGTTGTCTGTAGGATATCACAGAAAAATTCTGGTTTATCTGTGTTATAACCATATAAACATACCAAGGTTAATCTTTGGTCGTATAGAGTCAAGTCTAATATGATGTACCGTCCATGCTGGTCTATAAGAGATGCATGAACTTCGTAATCATAACCACCCCTGAACATGACACAAACTCCAGTATTTCTACTATCACCATGACTGAAGTAACACTGATGACCCCATTCATCACCCCATGAAGTTTCAATATCTCTTGTACTGTGTGTCTCTTGAAAACACGCAATCGAACTATTTTTTTATTTTGCCCAGTTGAAGACATCAGATCTTTTCTTAGCACTAGAGAAAAGACCCCTAACATTCATTGACAAAATTTTTATATGATTATCCATTATGTTATATTGACTTGAGATACAATGTTTTTATCTATACACAAGAGCAGGCAAAACAATCTAATACAATGAAATAAACTTAAATAAACTACATTTGCACAATCATTCTCTCTCACATTTACACTGTTAAGGTAACCTACATCCATATACATGTTCTATTGTATGTGTTGCAGCTTGAGTGGCATTAAATACTACAATTTCTGAAATGCATGTTATTCACACTAACAAAAATGTTCTTCTATTTTAATCGATTTAAAAAAAAACAAAAACAATTATATACAAGTGATATACAAAAAGCTCAACTAAGCAAATATGTCAAAACAAGGAATTGAATGTTTGCCAAAAGATAATACTTGAGAGATCACTATTAGTCATGAATGTTTCACATTGAAAAATACTTAATGATGATAATTTTAAGTAGGAAAAAATAAATAAAAATAAATAATGATATTATTAATCATAATAATTATGAGAAATTTTAGTGTACAATTCCCATAAATACTAGTATTGTTTGTGTGTTAGTAAAATGTTATATATCAAGACAATTAAATTTCAGGTGAATCTTTATCTGTCATACAAAAATATGTTCATCAGTAAGTTACCAACTGACATTTTGAAGCTACTTCAGTCGCTTATCAATATCATCATAAATATCAAATTTCAAACGTCTACCTGCTTCAGTTTTTCCATATACAGCACAGTTAAAGTACCAAGCACTATCAAGTTGACCACTATCACGGAGTCTAGTAATCAGTTCCATGTTGCATTTTGTAACATCATCAACTAATCTAAAATTGCATTGTTTAGGCATGTTTTTCTTTTCTCTCATAATGCGGTATTTCACTTCAGAGTTGAGGAGTTTTACAATAACTGGTCTATGTTCTCCTTGTTTACCTGGTATCCTATGAATAGCTTGGATTTCCTCAGGTCGAATGGTAACCTTCAAAGTGTCTTTAACTATTTTATTTTTAAAGATCTCTCTCAGATTTTCATCCTTGTTTTCTTGGAAGTTCATCACATTTATGTTGAACTTTCTGCTATACTGCTGGTTAGACATTTGTTATGCTTGTTTGGCTATAATTTCATTATCTTTTACATTTATCTGAAGTTCATGGATCATTTTTCTTTGGCTAGCAATCAACTCTCTTAAGCCTTCATTTTCTTTTGACAGCTCTCCAACAGCTTTTGTCTGCTTATTTGTCTTATCTTTTAAGTTACCTTCTATTTCTTTTTTCATGCTGTCAACCAATTTAGTAACAATTGAGGTCACTATTGTTTCCAAATCATCTTTTCTTACAATGTTGTTCAGTGCTTTGTCAAGGTCTGTTCCTTTAACAACACCCTCCAGGCTTTCCTTTATACTATCTAAATCATGGTGGAGATTTGACAATTCAATTGTCATATCTGCACTACTATCCATTGAAACATCTGTGCGAGTTCTTTTAGCTGGATTTCCTTTGTCACTACCTTTTTCAGCTGCCAGCAATGTTTGTACAGTTTGTACATTTTTTTTGTCACCTTTTTTATCACTGATGTTAGAGTTTCCACCTGGCATTGTTAAAGTAAAAAAGTACTCACAAATCTAATCCCAAAAATACTCCAGACAAGTAAATAGAAGACCACAAATTTTCTCAACAAAAGTAACATCACTGTGTAGAAATAATCACACTGAACATCCTGATATGAATATCATGCATTAGTTCTGTCAAAAATCACATAAAATTGCCAAAAAACTAGAGAGCCCAAAAACTCAGTTGACTACCTGGGCGGCCATCTTAATCTTTTATAAATTTTGACTTGGATGGAAAGTTGTCTCATTGGCACTCATACCACATCTTCTTATATCTATTATTCTTCAAAACTTTGACAAACCCCCTATGATTCCATCTGATTGTCAGCTTTACTTAGCTGGAGCGTTTGGAAATCCAGAAATTGTCGTTTCAGACACTTCTGTTAATGCCTGTCGTGAATTGTTCATCACTCATCCATGCTTTGTACTTTGACACGAAGCTTAGGAGAAATGAGAAATAGCAGCAGAATAATCATACGGACCTCTGATACGGATTATACAAGCGAGCTGTGGTTGCAGATGGGGAACACTATCAGTGTAAAAAACGGGCGAAGATTTTTACCTATACACGAACAATGTATGTGCCTTTAATTCTCCAAACATCTGTAAACTGCTGCCTGCTGTATATGCTCTTACCGGATGCGACACAACTTCGATTCTGTTTGGGGTAAGTAAGAAATCAGTCAACATGACGTTGAAGTGCACGCACGATGATTTCAGTGGTTTTCAGAGCTTCGGGAGTCCTGACAAAGATGAAGCGTTTGTATGTGCAAGAAAGTTAGTTGCAAAGCTTTATGATCAGAAAAACTCTTTAAATCATTCCATCATGATATAAATAAAATGAGCGTCAAGCTTACCATCAGTAAATTTGAAGTCTAGTCAGGTTGCCTCCCTGTGATGCGGCACTGAAACAGCATGTTTTACGTGCTTCTTTTCAAACTAAATTTGGCGGGATCACACATTGCTAAACCCCCTATTCCGTCACCTTTTAGAGTACAGATGACGAGAGGTTAATAATACATTACACCCTGTGAATTTTGAAGAGCATATGTCAGCAGAATTCTTACAGGATCTTGCGTGTTCATGTAAAGGGGAAATCTCCATGTAAAAAGTCATGTCTTTGTAACAAGTACAGAGCTGTGCTCCTGTCAGAATTATGCAGAAATACCCAATCATATTCCTTGACAGATGAAACAGAAGACTCTTGGCTGAATTCTGCTGTTTGGACCTCTTCGAGGATATTGGCTTAATGGTAACTGTTTGTGAGGTATTTAGTTGTTTTGGGTTTTATGAATTACATGCATGAGCTTTTGCAAATACGTGTTCAGGGTAGTAAGATTGAAGTATAAACAATACTTATCATTTATTGCAGAGGTTGAATGTCACCAGGCAATGTAACTACTGTAAATTTAACGGAATATGTGTTGATCTTGGATAATAGAACAAGTTAGTGAAAAACGTCAAATTTCATAAAAATCAAAGTTTTGAAAGTTTTGTTTACGTTTTCGAGATAATTCATTGTTAATTGATTTTAAAAGATGTCTGTATCTGAAATTTAATATAAATCTTTAAAATATAGAAGAAAAAAATGAACAAAGTATTTGATCTATGACCTTATTTTATGCAAAACTGTTACCACATTTCTTTTTGACGACATTGATATTTCGAAAGTACTTATTTTGACGAATCCAATGATATATAATATAACCATATAGTATGTTTGACGATTAAATTTTAAAAATATTGAGTCGAGTCACTGTACTAATAAATTGGGATGACAATTTCTTGATTAGAAGTTGACTAAATGATTTATCAAAACATTATAAACTCTTTAAAATTCTTGTCCTTGATGTCATTTGTGACATTCCTCGAAAGTGACTCATCACCACTTTTTCACTTCCCATAGGCAAATCAATGAAAGTCACTAGAACAGCTACTACTACCCTTTCAAGAGCAATGGAGCTAAGTTTGGGTTTTCAATGTGATTTATGTTGTTTAACCTCTAGTTTTCTGCTTCTTGTTTTTGTTGATTTTTTCTCTTTGGTCATGGTGTTGTCTGGTCTTCTTTGAATTACAAAGTTTTTTAATTGACCCTTTTGGTAACTTATCCCCCTTTTGGACAATTATTACAAAAAAAAAATAATTATATCAAAAAAAATTTCACAAAACCTGCATATCTTTTAACTTGCACTACAATGTCAGATGTTTTGTTTTGTATATTTTGGACTTAAATAGCAATTTTTAACCCTAGGTTGTTGTCACAAAATGTCCTCTCACTGACTAATTCATATATTTGGCGATAATGTTCATAACATCTAACCCATCGCACTCGAAACATAATGATACAACAGAAACATATTTGTCCGTATCATATCTTCAGTTTCATCTAGAGATCAACAGTGAGGGTAAGTTGGAAATAAACTTTTAGGCATAAGCGGGGATTAAATTTTCTCAATGTGAACTTTTCTTTCTCCTGAGCAAGATTCCAGCACCATATGCAGTATATATCTCCCAATGAATATAATTCTGTAAATTCAGATATTATTGCGAGGTTTTAATCAATGCCAATAATGCAACTGAATGAGTATCAGAATAATAAGAACCCACATTCTCATAAAAAATTGAAAAAAACACGTTTAATAATGTCATGCGTCCGAAGCGCTTTTCTGGATTTACCTTCATCAGGAACGCTCAAAGCCAAACATTTGAAAACCGAGGATGTATAAGTACAGAAACAGTTGAAGAGCTATATGACAAAAATACCCAAAACAAATAGCCAATTTCATCTAAGGTCAACTTTGCCTGAGGGAGTTGAAACCTTAGTTTCTTTATAATTTCAAAATTTATAAACGGACAATTTTAGAAAGGTTTGTTATAAATCATGTCAGTACCGAAGTACTGACTACTGAGCTGATGATACCCTCGGGGACTGATAGTCCACCAGCAGAGGTATCGACCCAGTGATGTAAAAAATTGAAAACAACAAGTTTAATAATTTCATGCGTCTGAAGCGCTTTTCTGGATTTACCTTCATCAGGAACGCTCAAAGCCAAACATTTGAAATCCGAGGATGTATAAGTACCAAAACAGTTGAAGAGCTATATGACAAAAATACCCAAAACAAATAGCCAAATTCATCTAAGGTCAACTTTGCCTGAGGGAGTTGAAACCTTAGTTTCTTTATAATTTCAAAATTTATAAACGGACAATTTTAGAAAGGTTTAATTGTTATAAATCATGTCAGTACCTTAAGTACTGACTACTGAGCTGATGATACCCTCGGGGACTGATAGGCCACCAGCAGAGGTATCGACCCAGTGATGTAAAAAATTGAAAACAACACGTTTAATAATTTCATGCGTCCGAAGCGCTATTCTGGATTTACCTTCATCAGGAACGCTCAAAGCCAAACATTTGAAATCCGAGGATGTATAAGTTCCGAAACATGTTGAAGAGCTATATGACAAAAATACCCAAAACAAATAGCCAAATTCATCTAAGGTCAACTTTGCCTGAGGGAGTTGAAACCTTAGTTTCTTTATAATTTCAAAATTTATAAACGGACAATTTTAGAAAGGTTTGTTATAAATCATGTCAGTACCTAAGTACTGACTACTGAGCTGATGATACCCTTGGGGACTGATAGTCCACCAGCAGAGGTATCGACCCAGTGATGTAAAAAATTGAAAACAACACGTTTAATAATTTCATGCGTCCGAAGCGCTTTTCTGGATTTACCTTCATCAGGAACACTCAAAGCCAAACATTTGAAATCCGAGGATGTATAAGTACCGAAACAGTTGAAGAGCTATATGACAAAAATACCCAAAACAAATAGCCAAATTCATCTAAGGTCAACTTTGCCTGAGGGAGTTGAAACCTTTGCATAACTGATACTTATAATTCTATGCAGGTTTTCCAGAAATCACAGTATCATCTCACATTTTAGTCCATTCTTGTAAATTCGCAATAATAAATGTGCGCAGTAATTTCTGAATTTACAGTAATCTAGGGCTGGTGTTTCATATCAAAATATCCTTGATCGAGGGTTCTTAATGTTAATGGTGAACTCATCTCCTTTGAAAGTTTTAAGGACACCATCATAATATCACTACAAACCAGTAAAACCAGTAAAAGTCTGAAATGGCCTATATCTGTACTCGACTGTACCGATTTTTACTCGACCAGTCTGAATTGGTCTGAAATTTACTTGATAATACTCGACTGTAGTCTGAACAATACTTAACAGTCTGAACTTGTACTCGACCCTTACTCGACCAGTACTTAACCATTTTATACGCGTCTGAACCATGCTCGACCTAGTCTGAACCATGCTCGACCTAGTCTGAACCATGCTCGACCTAGTCTGATCCATACTCGACCTAGTCTGAACCATACTCGACCTAGTCTGAACCATACTCGACCAAGTCTTAACTAACCTAGACCTATTTTTTGTATCTATCTATTGTATTTCACCAATTTAGGAACTGTTTTTAACAACAGCTATTTCCCCTGGCTAGAAATTTGAACAACAATTTGAAATTAAAAATGTATTCAATATAGCACTGAAACCAAAATTTCACAATAAACATAATATAACTTCATCACCATATTCATCAACACTTATATACATACGTATATATCACTTTAAAATAAAAATAAAACAAGCTGATCAAATAATCTCAAAACTGAATTGTGACTAATATTTTCAATGTTATTCAAAATTTTTTGAATGTTTCAGATATATTTTATGGTAACTGGACAATTTTCACCATTAACTTAAGCCTCGTATAGATTTATGGTGTCAGTTGAGTTTAGTTAATAATGCAGTGAACATTTTTTTTATTAAAATATATATAAAATAGCATATAAAGCAACTTAATAAAATTAAAAAATGACACCTTTGTTTTGTTAAACCAAGAATTTAATATAATCATGATAATAGAACTTCCATAGTAATCCTGTGATAAACTTTTAAAAAAGGAAATGTGTTCCAAAGTTACAGTAAAAATTTATTTCAATTAAATTTAAATAATTTTTGTCAAAATTAAAGACATGGCATACAAGAAGCACTTTAATAAGGTTTAATTACCTCAGTACATGTGTGTTTTACAGGTAAAAAGAAAGCCTTATTTTTCTTAAACTCATGTATTACTTATCTAGTGAATTCAAAAGGCCTTGCGATTTAAGTTTCACAGAATGTTGCAATTTTGAATGAATGTTATTTAGAATTTAATACTCTCTGAACAGGTGTGATCTTTTTCATTCTCAATCCATTTCATTCAGTCACATCTCAGTCATTACAACTGAACGGACGTGCTGGGTCAGCTCTTCTTTACCCGCTATCTTTGATGAGGGTTTACTGTTAGATGGATCAACGACATACTACTTTCGATGACAGAAACCAATCCAACGCTGTACAGACTACGTTAGGCTATAATCCGCGTAGGGCTAATTCCCGCGTCAACATACACTCCAAAACCCATTATGGATGGGGGAGTGGTATGCCGAGTGACGTCCGAGGGCTGTATCCTAGGTGTTAGATGATGGACCACCATTTCACTGTCTCACGACTTTGGTCCTGATAATGTTTCCTGTCATCATTATTACTATGAACGAGACACATCGACCAGTACTCCATCATTATGGTTAGCGGGCTGCCAAGCTGACCAACCTGGCCCTGAAAGCAGCCGTTGTGAAGTAAACAACAAAATAGTCAACAAACAAAACCAAAACAACTCACCAAATCCAAGATGGCCGCCTACCAAAATGGCGAGTTCCAACTGTTCCTGTCGACTGCAAAAATATTTAAATGCTCACCAAAACGCCTTCGGGCACCGAGCCGACCGTGCGAGGGCTGAACAGCCAGTCAAGGTCGTTAAACACTTCCAGTAGTAGTAGTGATCTTTTTCATGAGTTTGCCCCAAGCAGGAGGTATTACTTTATACTTCACCACTAATTAGAAGAACAATTTTATTAATTTCTTTAATTTTTATCCCTTTTTGATATATATTGTATATAATATATCCCAAATTATGATAATAGATATCTTTCTAAAATAAGGTTAAACAATTTCAGTGATTTTGTTGGCTGTTGTTACCTCATTACAAAGATAATTATATAACTATTGTACATTTTTTGTATGTAACCATGAAACCTATGTAGTTTTTATTTAGGAATTTAGGAAAATTAATTTAAAAAAAAAACACATGCCAAACAAGAAGCACCTTAATAAGGTTTAATTACCCTCAGTATAGGTGTGGTTTTTAGGTAAAAGAAAATCTTTTTTTAACAAAACTCTAAAACTTTAAAATTAATATAATTAAATTATTATATAAGATAACTTGATTTAACTATCTCTATTCGATAAATCTGAGAATCATGTAAGAATGTAAGAATCTGTTTTTATAATATATCTTTATTTTATTGTGGCTGTTGTCATGTCAGTTAAAGAGAAATTTATTTTAACAGTTAAAATTTAGAAAAAGTAGAGGTTATTTGGTCAAGTATGGTTCAGACTGGTCGAGTATTGTTCAGACCTTTGGTCGAGTATGGTTTAGACTGAAAAAAATAGGTCGAGTACAGGTCGAGAATGGGTTAAGACTGTTTCAGACTGGTCGAGTAATAGTACAGACTATTTTCAATGGCAAAGATAAGGGTCAAGTACAAATCAGTACAGTCGAGTATGGTTAAGACTGGGGCCGAGTAATGTCGAGTAAAATTCAGACCAATTCAGACTGGTTGAGTAAAAATCAGTACAGTCGAGTACAGATATAAAATTGAGAATGGAAATGGGGAATGTGTCAAAGAGACAACAACCCGACCACAGAACAGACAACAGCAGAAGGCCACCAACAGGTCTTCAATGCAGCGAGAAATTCCCGCACCCGGAGGCGTCCTTCAGCTGGCCCCTAAACAAATATATATACTAGTTCAGTGATAATGAACGCCATACTAAACTCCAAATTGTACACAAGAAACTAAAATTAAAAATAATACAAGACTAACAAAGGCTAGAGGCTCCTGACTTGGGACAGGCGCAAAAATGCGGCGGGGTTAAACATGTTTATGAGATCTCAACCCTCCCCCTATACCTCTAGCCAATGTAGAAAAGTAAACGCATAACAATACGCACATTAAAATTCAGTTCAAGAGAAGTCCGAGTCTGATGTCAGAAGATGTAACCAAAGAAAATAAACAAAATGACAATAATACATAAATAACAACAGACTACTAGCAGTTAACTGACATGCCAGCTCCAGACTTCAATTAAACTGATTGAAAGATTATGTCTTCATCATATGAATATCAGGCACAATCCTTCCCGTTAGGGGTTTAGTATCATACCATCATAACATATATGAGAAGAACATAACCCGTGTCATGCCAACAACTGGTTTTTAAATAAATGTGTTTAGTGCAGATGCAAAGACCCTATAAGTGAATCAATATCAACGCCAAAATATGCAATCTTTAATGACCTGACAACAGTATCGTAACTATATCCCTTCTTAATAAATAGGCCATTTCAGACTTTTACTGGTTTGTAGTGATATATTATTAACAGATTTGTTCCTCCTATGTATACATTAAACCGTCCATTTTCCAAGTATATGACAACACAAAGTGTGACATGCCATCCATTGGTTTTTTTTAACTTTCCACGAGCAACACCATAGAAGCCACTGTAGAACCAGTGCAAGTGTATACCCTGGCAATACACCTGAAGTCACCAGTGGGTATTTGTGCAATTCGTTTTGCTCAATGAGTTTTCTGTGAAGTGTTTTTTTAACAGTAGTTTGTGTTTCTCTTTTTTTTCTCGTTTTGTATGTGTTCTATTTATTGATTGTTCCCTCTCTATTTTGTACATATATCACAACAAAATCTAACTGAAAAAACTATTTATGATTTAATTAATTATTCATTGTTTACATTGCCACATCTCCCGTTTCCAATACATTTTTTTATTTAGATCAGTGAAGTAGAACATAAAACATTTAAAGGAATACTAGCTCATTTCAATATGAAAACTAAAATCAATTCATCTGACTTATTATAAGAGAATTTAAATTTCAAAATCTCTGTAGAAATTATACTCTATGGAGAGTTCTGGATTCAATAAAATCATTCTCCTTATTACAGGAACATTAAAGACCCTCGAGAAAAGCTGCTCTTAATCTAACTCTTGATTCACCATATTTTGTAGTCAGTTTGTCCATTTTACTGTTATTTTCTACATGTTTATCATCATCCAATTCCCATGTAAGTTTACCTACAATTCAAAAGTCATATCAATAAGGTTGTGTACACTTAATGCAGCATAATCTTAATACCAAATAAAAGGATTTCTGCTGCTGAAATTTAAAATAATAAGAATTTTATAATGGAGGTTTTTTTTCAACTAACAATGTACTAGAAATTCTGGGAAACAACTCTCATTTGATAAATGCTGTAATAAATTAGTTATTTTTTGGAGGAAAGCTGTCTAAAATTTTTCAAAAGAAAAATATAAATAAACAGGGGGAAGGTTTAAGAGACTTATTGTGCACTGGAGCACTAGGAAGGTTCTGTCATGGTGATTTAGTTTACATATGATGTAGGGGTGGGGATCTGTACAGTTTTATTATATATTTTTATGATAAAAGGGATTGGCACTATCCCCTGGGACAAAACTTAGCATTCATGGTTACCATTTTCTCATCACAATTA
Source organism: Mytilus californianus (assembly GCF_021869535.1). Classification (NCBI taxonomy): domain Eukaryota; kingdom Metazoa; phylum Mollusca; class Bivalvia; order Mytilida; family Mytilidae; genus Mytilus; species Mytilus californianus. The sequence continues at coordinate 79,724,483 of NW_026262745.1, read as the reverse complement.
TGAATATGGTTTTTAGGTGGGGATCTGAACAATTTTAGGGAGCTGTGTTTGCACCATGGAGCTAAACTATTAGGTCCATCAAAAAGGATCTGCCATAGCTAGTAATATATATATATGCTTTTGGGTTTTAAAAATGTAAATGTTCCTAAATTTCAATTACTTAACCTTGAGGTCATAGATAACAATCAGCTGTAATATTGATGGTACAGAAAACATCTATTGAGTGATGCATCCATGTCTGGGTTTACTCTTGTATATAAGTTGTCAAAAGGACTAGACAGACAAAACCTTTGATAGTCCTTATGGTGTAGTGGTAGCACTGGGGTCTGCTGTGTGTCCCAATCAGGTATGGGGTTTGGGAGCATACTCTTGCAAATTTTGAGAGAAGAATGTCATTCTTTTTTAAAACTTTTCATCTGAATGAGGAACATTATGTGTTTTGTCATATTTTTGCGACTGTTTTTTACAAATACAGCATATTTTTTGTTTGATTCAATTGTTTCAACTTTGCCAAATAAGGGGAAATAACTCAGATAATATAACATTTACACTGGAATGTCTTTATATGAATATACCTATTTTGTTTTGAACCAAGAAAACGAGTCCTGTGACCCTATTTTTTCTTTCTATATTTTATAAGGGCTATCTCCTCATACTTTATCTTAAATTCTGTGGTTTAGTTTTCTTTCTATCATACAAATTGTGTTTTCCATGATTAATCTATAAAAAATCTGACAATTTTGCACAACCTGTAGCTTGAAAAAAAAGCCCTGTGACCCACACTTTTTAATATATATTTGAGAGAGCCACGATATAAACCACATTTAGGCAAATAATTAAAAAATTCAATGGATTTTAATTTTGACACCCCATCTACCATAACATTGTGTAATCGCTTGCAAAATTTCATAAAAATGAAAGCTGGTTTATGTACCTGTTAATTTAAGATGAGGGTTTTACTACTGGTATGACATGAACTTCACATTATCAATAATCCATGAAAATGAGGTCAAGGTCATATGAACCCTCCTACACAGACATGTACTCCTTATTATCATATACAACCTCTCAAAGTTAAAATTAAAGTTAAGAAATTGATGAAACATTTTGTGTACTGACTTTTTCTATGCACTATACTTGATTCACATGTCAATAAACTGAAGATAATGTCTGAGCAAAAAGTTGATGAACCAGGGTTATGTCAAAGAATGTTTCATCCTTTTTCTAAAACAGTTCATTGGAAGATACCAAGACCTTGTTGATAAATATTCCGTATCAACTTCACAAATAATACATGATGGTCTTGATGTATAGATTCTAGGTACTAACGTTGTTTATCATCTTAATTACGTGTTATAGTGTTCTTTTATTTGTCTTTGTAAATTATTAACGTTTACTGTTTGGTCCATTTTTGGTAATATCCTTTAGACGTGGCTCAGTACTTGTACATCCCGCCATTGTGTTGTGCTGTTGTCATTTTTTGTATTCTTGTGTTTCAATGTTGCGTATTCGCTTTGTCTATATACCATTTTGTTTTTCTTTGTTGACATATTTGTTTGTTTTTATAGTGATTGAGATTTAAACACAATGTTGACTGTTGTACCCCTATTTTTGACATTTTTACCTATTATGTCTGTTTGTTTTGTTCACACATTGTTGTCAATATAATGGAATTTTATGTGACTGTCATACAAGCGAGAGGTTTAGCTAGCTTTAAAACAGGTTTAATCCACCGTTTTCTACATAAGAAAATGCCTGTACCAAGTTAGGAATATGACAGTTGTTTTCCATTCGCTTGATGTGATTGAGCTTTTGATTTTGCCAATTGATAAGGGACTTTCCGTTTTGAATTTTCCTTGGAGTTCGGTATTTTTGTTGTTTTACCTTTAACAGCATAAATAATTTCCATAAGACTACTGTGGATTCACTATTATTCGTTGGAAATCGATATCTTAGATTTCATAGGTATAGGGAAACCAAGAATTAAAATGTTCAACATAACACAATTTTCATTGACTTTTATGCTAACTTTGGCAAAAAAAACCCAAAAAATAAAAAAAACAACAATACAAATTTTTCTCAATCCATGAAAATTGGCACCCACAAAAATAAATGAAATCCACAGTATATGTTAATACTTTTTCCTGATTCTATAAATCGAATGGTTTCCTGTACACAGCCATCATGTTGTTGCAGCAGATATAACACTTCTTCTTGTAATAAACCATATGTCTCGCCGAATATCTGTAAAGAGTAAATCATTGAAAAGATAATCATTTCTTATAAACTACTGCACATCAGAACTGGTATTTTTGGCTTGAGATAATTTGCATTCTATTGATTGCTATTTTGATTCTCATAAAAATATCTAGTGCTACTGAAGGAAAAATAAATCAAATGCAATGATTAACTTAAAAAAAAACCCAGAATAATCAAAATTGTGATGTCATGGATTTAAAAAAAAGAGTTATCCAATGAACCATGATTAATTTGTCCAATTATAATGCTGCCTTATTATAGATCCATACTAAGATAATTTCCAGGATTTTCTGAGCAATAATTTTATAAATCAAGTCATCACTGAAATCACTTATCATATCTACAAATCCTTGAATGTTATTGGCTAGTTAGAATTTCTTTCATACGTTTTTACTTGGGTAGACTATTTAGAAGGAACTACTTTCCTAACCAATGTAAACACTATGTTGATTTAACTGTGATATATTTAAGCAAGAGACACATGAATGGATTCCAGGGGTTCCAAAAAAGGTCAAATTTAAAGAAAAATAATAAATGTTTGGTTAGAGAATTATGAAGATTAAACACATTTTTTATTTGGAGGTCATTGATGTGAAAACTGGGAAGCTAACTCACTACAAATTTGTCGAATATTTGTAGATCTTGTCCAGTTTATTATTTTTATTGTTTACAATTTTCTTTATCTACTTTTAGTTTCCTTAAAAATTTGTAAGGGTTCCGCAGAACCCAGTGTCTCGCCTACTTTTACTGTTGTCTATGTTTTCAGTGTGATAGGGGAATGCACATAATAGATGTTTTAAAAACTTTAACTGCAGACTGTATGTAACGTTAACTGGAAAAAAAAACTAAGTCCATTTATAAGTTATATACTGAAAAACAGGAAATAAATTTTTACAAAATTTCCTTCTAGATACTAGCGTTTGATCATAGACAAGCTTCTGCTCAAGTTTGATACAAATCAAGGATAGTAAGAAAGTTATTAAAATTTTAAAAACTTTAACCACAGAGTGAATGTCATGTTAACTGGCAGAAAAACTAAGTCCATTTATAAGTAAAAATACAGAAAAACAGGATTTTTTTTTTTACAAAATTTACTTCTGGATACTATCTTATGATCATAAACAAGCTTCTGTCCAAGTTTGGTAGAAATCCAGGATAGTTTAAGAAAGTTATTAAAATTTCAAAAACTTTAACCACAGAGTGAATATTTGTGGATGCTGCCGACGACGGAATGTAGGATCACTATGTCTCGCTTTTGCGACAAAAGTCACAGCCTCAACAAAAATGACAAAAAAATGTAAAATCATTTTTAAGGCACTTCTTCCTATAAAGAGTCCGCTGACTAATTCTGCTATTCTGACCTATTTGCAGATCTCGCCTTGTTTATCATTTTTGCTGTTTACAGTTTTTCTTTAACTATTAGAGTTTATGCATAATTTGCAAACAAATGGGTTAAAAAAATTTCTTATCTTTATAATTTTCAAGATATTCAAAAACACCATATATTGGTAAAAATCATCATTTAGGAGCAACAACTTTTATTGGGAGTCGTCTGGACAGTTTTGGTGTAAATGGAGAGTTGGTAGATCTTAACATTCTAAACATTTCTGCCTCATTCAGATTTTCTTTTTCTATAGGGGTTTTCAAGATAAAAGACAAAACTTGCATTTTGCACCAATGTTCTATTTTTTAGCCAGGTCAGCCATGTTGATTTTAATACAAGCATGATCATCAGAATTTTTTTTTTTTTTCAAACTAAAAACCCCAATGATGACTGTAACGAAGTTTGGTTCCAATTGGCCGAGTGGTTTCAGAGAAGTTAATTTTTGTAAATGAAGACGAGGGCAGATGTTAAGTGATGAGAATTATAGGTTTCATAACGAGTGTAAATTGGATATCGCTTGATATCAACTTCAGTTATTTAATTTCAATATAATAATAAACGAGCCTTCGAAATTAAATAAAGAAAGTTGATTTCAAGCGATATCCAATTCTCACAAGTTGTTAAAACTATTTCTTTTATGGTCAACACTCTCAATATGTTAAATGAAAAATTCTGCGAATCATTGATATAGTCTTTTGCGCATACCAGTATGACTTTATATGTCCTGTTCTGGCGTCAAACTTTAACATCAGATATTTTAAAACTTTTTGAAAGCTTAGAACGTAATAAAATTTGACAAAAAGAAGATTTTCAGGTGAAAAGTGTGAGTGTTTTGTATATTGTAGAAGAAATCACATATTTCATTTGCCATGGACGTAATGTACATCGTCTTAACCTTTGAAAGTCATCAATGACCTTACAAATAGCTAATGGAAATGTTGTAATATTGTCTCATGATGCTGGATAAGCCAATCAAATTAATGCAGTTTTGGTACAGTGTGATACAGGAAATATCTCTTCATGCAAGAAATAAATAACACGCCACAACCATAAGAGAATAGCTCATTTGACCCTTTGGGTCAAATAAGATAAAAATTTGTTTAATCCTATGATGTATGTCATCATAAAAAAACTATAAATCATAACTCATCATAAAAAGACAGAAATATTTGACTGACCTTTAATTTGTTCTGTATATCATTAGTAACTTCATTTATCTTTACCTCATCTGTAAAAGAAGCAATAATCAAATTAAAGTTCCTGTTGTAAAATTGAAGCTTAACCTACTCTATGCTATAAAAATATAGGATGAGGGCTGTTTATATTTTCTCTTTGTCACAATAGTTTTCCCCCCAAAAACACAAAATATAGGTTAAAAATGTCATTGGAGGGCTATAAATTTGATAAGTAGTTGACAGATAATTTCAGTCATTTTGACTTTTAATTGATCTCAGAGATGCAGCTAATCGTTGGCCCTGTCGGACCTAGGGGCAGAATTTTAGAGGGTCCAGCAAATGACACTTTTGTGTCAGACCCACTGACCAGCCAATATATTAACGGTTTGGGATAGTCAAAATGGAAATTTCTGTTGGTCCTGGTGACCTTGGATTCCAAATCAATTATGTAGTTGAATGCATTGAAAACCAAAAATTGTAATGACACATTTATTGCCCGTAATGAGGTAAACATTTTGATGTAGTAGTATTTCAGTTTTCAAAGAGTATTTTTTTCATTTTAGTTAATTTAAGGTTTTAAGGCGTATCTTAATCCAACTGGGAACTATTTATTATTTTTCAAAAAAAGTAGGTCTGACAAACAGTTGCTAGGACTGTAAAACTGTATTACATGCAGGACCAAATGTCTGATAGGAAATAAAAATTATCTGCATCTCTGGATCTTGTACACAGAATCATTTTTGTTGATCATAAAGTTTCACTCTATCAAGATTATAACTAAAAACACAAAAAGGGGTAAAAATGTCACTAGCAGGTAAAAACTCCTATAAAATACTGAAGAAAAAAAATGGTAAAATTCATCATTGAAGGACTTATTCCACTGACTATTTAGGCTGTGTTGACATACTTTACATTTGTCATTTCGGGGCCTTTTATAGCTGACTATGCGGTATGGGTTTTACTCATAGTTGAAGACGGTACAGTGACCTGTGTAAAGCTGTAAACTTCTATGTCATTTGGTCTCTGGTGGAGAGTTGTCTCATTGGCAATCATACTACATCTTCTTATTTTTATATTGTAGATCTTGTCTTCTCCTTATTATTTTGCTATTTCGATTTATCCCTTTATCTATTTCCCTTTTCAAAATTGCTGTCAAAAATGCAAAACATTGATTAAAATTGTCTTTTAAGGGCAATAGCTTCTATAAGGAGAAATCTGACATGTTTGGTCAAATTAGACAGTAATTAGACCTGACATTCTTGCATTTTTGACACTTCTAGATATTCTCTATCTATAACAGTTTTATAGATATTAAACAATACTTGCATTATACCCCCAACATTCTATTTTTAGTCATGAAAAACATGTTGGTTGGTAGGCAAATCATCTTACACATTTTTAAATTTCTTCAATTGTTTGGATTGGCCAAGTTGTTTCAAAGAAGATTTTTGTTAAAAGTTACCTAATTAGGAATCCAAATGATGGCTATAGCTCATACAAATTTTTCAAATAATGAGATTTTAACTACCAAATTATGACGAAAATGGAGAAAACTTTAATGCTCTAAGAAATAACTATGTAAAACCAATATTTGCAATTAAGCATTGCATGATTTTGGTTTTTGTGTTGTTGGATTAGTGTCTCATTGATGCATATCCCAAATCTTTTATACTTTCAAAACTCTTGTCTGCCCCTATCCTTCGCCACTTTTAAAAGCAAAATATCTGTTACAAGGATTTTCTTTATCAAGTGGGACCAAATCTTTAATGAATTAACTGAGTATGCCTATTTGGACTAAGGCAGGCTAAATCCTCCTTTCCAAATTCTGAATGACATCTGCTTGAGATCTGCTTTGTAGTTTATGAGATGTAGATTCAAAATCCCTAAGGCAGATAAAATTGTCAAACGAAACCTGAGAAGTCGACATAAGAATCTGTCAAAGTACTGTAACAAAGGTTTATAACTACCCTATATCAGAATACCACCACAAATATCTGCAGTCCTAAACGAATTCATGCTAAGGGATATCAAATCTTACCATCAGATGTGTCTTCTGTGTTATCCTCCTCATCAAGGATGTATCTTGTGCGACTCTTTTTATTTCCTTTAAAAAAAACATATCCATTACAAAGTTCACATTGTTTCTTCAATATTCATCAGAAAATTTTTTTTATTAAATTTTTAAATATCTGAAACAGTTGCAAAATTTCAATAAGATTAAACATTTTCAGACAAGTTTTTTATTCTGCCAAAACTTACAACCTAACTTACATTAATTTCCATGTATGACAATTTATGACTTACTTTTAGACTGCCTTGTCTGTTCAGTCTGTAAAACAAATATGCATAATTATCATAACAATCGTTAACAAGATATTTTGTCATTGATTCTGTTGTTAGGCAGATTTGCATTGGACAATTGATGGATGTTTCAAGCATGAGAAAGTTACAGGTAAACAGAGTTGGCAGGATCAAGACTGAACAATAATCAATCATATGTGTCCTTTCTTTAGCTGATTATCCATCGATCAACATTAATCCGTGATAGATTCTCAGTGTTCTTACTTTAGCTGATTATCCATCGATCAACATTAATCCGTGATAGATTCTCAGTGTTCTTACTTTAGCTGATTATCCATCGATCAACATTAATCCATGATAGATTCTCAGTGTTCTTACTTTAGCTGATTATCCATCGATCAACATTAATCCATGATAGATTCTCAGTGTTCTTACTTTAGCTGATTATCCATCGATCAACATTAATCCATGATAGATTCTCAGTGTTCTTACTACTGTTTATGATCCCTGGAACAAAACTGAACCATGATCAATTTTCAATGTCCTTACTATATTTGATTATGCCTAGATCATGACCAATGATATACCACTGTTCCCACCAGGCCCTTCTGAGTGGGATCCTTTGGTCTTAGAGGGATCCTATATTTCTGCCCAGTGGTGCTATGATTTTGTCAACAAATCGTTTATCCTTAAAATTACAAAAACTACATTTAAAATTTTGTAAATCCTCCTTGGGAGTAAATAAAAGGGCAACAAATTTAGCTGCTATGGCAGAACTTGGGAGATATCCCTTATTAGGGAAAATGTGCGAAAAAATTGTTTATTCTTAGTTGCAAGTGTTTGCCCATTAAATGATAATATTTAAACCATTATGCCTATTCTATATAAAGCACATTGTCCGAGCTAGTCATGATATCCTGTCTCTTTCAATGAGACCTCCTTCTCTTTCACAACCATAAAACTTACATATTTAAATTTGTACGCATATAGATATAAAACATTGTAAGTGAGAGATAATATCTTCAATCATTCTAATGAAATCAAACCAATATATGTAGACCTTAGATATATATAATTCATGTACTATACAAGGAGTAAATAATGTATATTACAGTGGACTTGTTTCTCTTCCTCTTACTTGAGATGGTAACTAGTCAACCCAACAATTTAATTGAAGGAAATGAATAAAACTATTTCCTTTTATTTTCTACATACAAATATTTTAATACATTAGGATCTACATGTATAGCAATATAACTATCTAACTCAGGATGTTGTTTTAGTACAAAGCAATAAATATTCACCTCTCTCATTATTTTGATCCTAAATATGAATAAATAGTTCCAACTGGATGTCAAGCAGCCAATAAACAATAATTACCAATATAATGAAAATATCTTTCAGGCGCATTTTTTTTCAATACATAGACATATTTTAATTTTATTCAACATTTGTCATTTACCTAACGAACATAATTCCTCTTGTTAAACTGCATCTGCTATGATTTAAATGAAAATTGAGGCAGACAAAGCTTACTTGAAGAAAATAATCAAAATTATCTAAACCACATGCAGTGAGATGAGAAAGTCTGGTATGGTACTGGCACCAATAAATCAAATTATATGCATTAGCAAATGATTAGAGCATCTGTTGCTCCTCGTTTTTCTATGAAGTAACCCAGTTATAACATGTACATAAATTGTACAATTTCTAAATCGCACAATTTAAAAAACAATAAATTATACCTCTCGCTTCACTTGTAGAGCACTCGCCTCAAAAAACTCATTTTCAAGAAAAAAATAAAAAACAAAAAAATTTCGCTCACTCGCCCCATATTTTTTGGAGCTTTTGTCCAAAAGAACTAGACATCAAATTGGTTTGGCTTTATTTTAGTTTTGTTTTCTTTTGTACTGAGTTTTAAGGTCATGCATTAACTAAATAATAAATAGGAATGAATTTATATTGCTATACATGTAGATCCCAATATATTAAAATATTTCCTTGAAATACCTGTCACCCCATTCACATGCATTATTCTGACTGAGCAAAATACTCTTTCCTTTTGCTCCTAAAAGCTGCAATGCATTTATAACTCTTTCGCTTGACTAGAAGTGGTTGAACCAATTACACACCCCTAATTATAATGAGCATGCCTATCACAATACCATCACCTTGGTCTCGTTGGAACTCTTTAAATTCCCCCTTACAAAAGCAGAGTTCTGCTTGCATGCCAAAAGACTAACAAGGGGATATGAGGTTTTACCAAAATCAAATACTTCTGTGATTTTAAAAAAAAAGTTCATGGGAATTTACAATTCATTTCATCAAAGATTGATAGGTCTATGCCTGTTGAAACAAGGATCAGGGATGACGATGGTTCTAACAAATATTGATGAGTTTGTGGTCGTCTAACGAAAGATTTTTAATTAATTTGAGCAATTAGCTGGCATCCCGATTTTTGACCTTTTATTAACAATCGATTTATCACACATGTGTTTGAAACGATCGGAGCATTATATGTAACAGAAAAGCGTCTATGTGAAAAAAAAATTTCAAGGAGAAACTAATTTCTGAGCGGCATGCGGACCAAAAATTTGCGGAAGAAATCCATAGAAGTAGGAATCAAATTGGTGTGGCCTAAATAAGAGGTAATAAACAAACACAAAAACAAAACTCTATGAGAATTGTTCAAAAGGAGAAAGGATAGTTGAAATGTGTTGCAATGCAATGCATTTACTATGTTTGATTCATATTTCTAATTTGTCACCTTGCTTAGTATGATGCTATCCAAAAGGATAAACTTTTCCTTATCCTGTTTTGAAAGTAGGTAAAATGAAGATCTGACAATGAGACAATTTTGATGGTTGTTGCAGTTCTCCATTAATGCATTCAAAGAAGCTTGGTGGATAATAGCCTAATTAAACGTTTTCCTTTTGAATAAATTCTTGCATTTTAAATTAAGGAGGAGATTGGATATACCTGGAACGAAGCAAAAAGAATAGCCCAAAATAGAGTAAGGTGGAAAGCGACTGTGGCAGCCCTATGTTCCACAAGGAATGAAGAGGATTAAGTAAGTCAAATTAAATTGTAAATGATTATTTGTTTGTTCTTTTTTAAGGAAAAGACTTAATGATACAATTATCCTTATAACAAATTAAATCATGAATACAAAAAATAGAAGGATATTAAAACACCCTGACAATTTATGTACACAATGAATAGTTTTGTGAGCTGTTGCCATACCTTTTTATTTTGTGTGTCATCAGTTTTCTTTTGTAATCTTTTCCTTGAATTTCTATTCCTATTTGTTGATGGACTTTCCTCTTCAACATTTTGATATCTAATTAAACTAGCATCTAATTCATCATCAGAACAATCATCTGACATAGCATCATTTGCGTTGTTTCTATTACAATCCACAATTATCTCTCTTGTATTAGTTACTACCTGTTTATTGTCTGATGTAACAATGGACTTTGATAAATCCACCTTTAGCTCTTTGCTTGGTGTTGAATTGACTGTGCCTTTGCAGATACTTTTTAACTGTTGATCAAAGTCATCTTCTGATATAAAGGAATCAATCTCTACAGATGAATCATTTGATCGTTTTATTTTGGTCTTCCCATTTGGTTTTTTTTCCTTGATTTTTATAGTCTGCTCTGATGTTAATGTGTTATCTGTATAAAGAAAAACAAATCAGAAATTTCAAACGATTGCATATAAAATAGTGAAAAGTATATGAAACCATCTAGTGACATTTTCGCTATAAAAAAAATATACAATTGAAAGGGACATTAGCTTTCAAATTCATGTTCACTGATTTGACTAAACTTCTTATATTTGATTTAAAACATACTAAAATGTATATCCAAATTAGAAATTGTCCAATAGAAACAATTTACAATGCAAGGACTTGTTATAATGTATGAGCATTTCATGTTTGTTCTAAACTAGATGCCATTTAAATAACTATCAAGATGACCTCCGAATAATGTTGATCCTCATATGATCTGATGTCTAAACATAAATATAAATACAACTACACTGATAAGCATAACATATGTTTATCATCGTTATAAGAATGATTTTTGTGTGTGCAATACAAGTCAGTGAAATGGTTTTTTCGTGGTGCTCCCTTGTTTGACTTTTCAATGTTGACATTCTTTTCTTTTAAATTACTGAACTTGCTTAGCACATGTGAAGGCCATCTCCAGCTAAGGTTTAAATTGAAGGTCACATGAATACAGATTAAAAAAGATTAAATTATTGACTTGCAAGCAAATAATACATCAGCAATGTTTTTGAGCTCATTTTGAAAAAAATGAACCAAAATGATTGCTAATAGCAAAATATTATTACAAATTCTGCTTTTATAAAATCCTATTTTGATATTTTATAATTTATAACAAAACAGTTTACCAAAAACAAATATGACAGACATGAACCAACAACAACCACTGAACTACAGGCTCCTGACTTGGGACAGGCACACAAAGAATATGGTGGGGTTAAACATGTTTGTGAGCACTCAACCCTCCCCTAACCTGGAACAGTGGTGTAACAGTACAACATAGGAACAAACTATAAAAATCAGCTGAAAAAGGCTCAACTCATCAGATGGATACAAATAGAAATACATCTAACAAAAACACGTAGTGGACGTGGACGGGTACTTATACATCCCAAAAACAAAAAGACACTAGGTACAGATCTGAGAGTACTCGCAGTTACTGACAGCTAGTTCAAAGCCAATAACAACTAATGAAAAAATCATGTATCTAAGACTAAAATATCAATTAGTACACATCCAACATCCAATGTGTTTAGTGTAAAGACGTCATTAACAGTCAGAGAAAAACATGACCTTGTGCAATGCTAAACTATAAGTATGGACCGATTGTAGTACCGTGAAAGTACCATACCTGCCAACTTTCACGATTTAGGCGTGAACTACACGATTTTGACCCCTTGACACAATTGCACTATTGTGATCGTGTAAAAAGCCCTAAAACACGATTTTACACGAAAAATATGATTGTTCCCGATTCTGAACTTTTCTCAAGGGAGACAACCGTGATCAGCCAATCAAAATCGTTGTTTCTCCTGATCTTTGCGCATTGCAAATTGCAAAAGTGCTAAATTTTGAATTTATTTGGAAACATTGGAGTTTTATTCTTCTGTCTGTATCATCATGTATGTCAAAATATTGTAAAAATCGTGATCATGGCAGATGAATTTTCGTCTGCAAGAAGGTTCTTACTCAGCTTAAGAAGAAAATCATGACTGATTGACAAAATTCAAAGATGCAGTACTACCATAAACATAATCATAATAAATAGTAGATAATGGACATTACACTTATGGTAACAGATCATACATGTTGTCATTCTTGTAATTAAATTCCCAAATCAATTAAAGTACAATGTACTATCTTTTACTTTTTACAAGGAATCAGATATATTTCCTTCTTTATGTATATTTTAAATTTGAAAAGTCAACAATCACATTAATATTCCTATGGCTATACAAGAGAATATATCCTGGTATTCTAGCTACATGTTCATTTTTTCTTCACAATAATATAAGTACTAGAATCATGCAACTAGAAAGAAGAAAAGCTTATAAGCTCATCATCATATACCATATAAAAAAAGATATGACACATATTTTCTAGAGCAAAACACAGTGCGCGCAAAAAACGCTGCAAAAATTTGTAACCGTTGAAATTGTTGTAACGCTCTAAAATCCCCATGGAGATTTTCAAAAGGTGGCAAGTATGAAGTACATATGTGTAATATTTAGTATGTTTAATTTACTGATAACAAAATCAATATTTACACCAATAAAAACAATATTCAAAGATTTAATTAAAGTGTTGAATAGGTAACCTCTTAGAATAAGTTTATTTAAAGGATTGATAAGTTTACAGGGAAAGTATCTAAATTTCAGGGCTCTGTAAAATTTAGGATGTGCTATTTTGTTTGAAATAAGTTTTCCACAGGTACAGCCAAACTTGCAGACCAAATCTTTGTATCTATGAAAGAATTTAGTAAAGGTTTTAAGTAATTTGTGGTAATGAAATCCCTGACTTAATAATTTACTAGTAATACATAGATTACGCTCATTAAAATACAAAACATCACTACAAACACGAGCATAGCGAACGAGTAGGGAAATATAAACACCATAAGACGATGCCAAAGGAACATCACCGTCCAAAAAGGGAAAATTAACAATAGGGAAAGATAAATCATCCCTTTTGACTTCTGAAATATTCATCTGACTTTGTCAACAATTTAGAAATACGAACTAAAGATTTTTTTAAACATTAAAACATCAAAAGTAGAGGCATGTTGATACAGTATTGAGTGCAGAACAGTAATGTGCTGGAAAAAGTCATTTGTTTAACACAGTACTATAAACAGCTCCTTATATCCTGAGGTTTAAGGTCTCAGGTGTAAAAGTAGTTATCCCCATTTACTGCTAATTCTTGGCCCTGAACAGAAAAGTCTATATTTCATAAATTCTAAAATTATACAAAAATATAAAGTGATAGTGTAGTGGTGATAATGCTGGTCCTTGTTCATGTAAGAAGGTCAATAACCCACCAACTTGGTCCTCCATCAGTATGATTTAAAAGAACATGCTGCTGGTTCATCATTTGCTTCTTATGCCAAATATCTAGGATGTATCAGGAATAAAAAGTCACTCTATTTATACACAGGAATATGAACAATTTCCATCAACTGGTAACCAGGAATAACAAATACATATTCACCTCTAGTTTGAAGAACAAAATTAAACAAAGAACACAATTAATTACTGTCAGGGGGTGGGGTGGAATAACAAAGAGATAATAATAATAACAGGAAAAAATGCATGAACTGATCTTACCTTTTCTTGGTGAAACCTTTTCTGAAAATATGCTTTTCCATTTCTTTGGGATATTGTATTTGTTGATGTTTGGTAGAATACATTTTCTCATCCTACAATTCATTGAAGGTGCTGAATGCTTTGTAATCTGAAATTGGAATCTGAATTGGAAAAAACTACTTGACAATGTGTTCTTTAATAATGCATCTAGTCAAAATGGAAGTCATGACCTGCATTGAGGAAGAATATATCCGGTCATAGTGTGTAGGATTTTTATTTCAACTGAATTTAGTAATTGACATGCAATTATTTCATTTTAAAACAAGTCAGTTTCTTAAAAATCAAGAATTTCACAATTGTTTAAGTATAAACTGAAATGAATTTAAATATTCACTATCAAATATCAATTAAATCAATGCCAACTCATTTTTTCTTCGTGTTATTTTGAATGAATTTTATAAATCACAACAAATTTATCAGAAATCAGTTATAGCTGTTCAAACTGGTGAAAGATAAACAGAGAGAAGTTGTTTACATCTTTACACTTCCTGTGTAGTTTGTTGTGCACATGGATAAAGAATTTACAATTTTTAGAGGTTTCATTGACTGAAATTTGTAACGATTGGCATTCATGGTTTATGAGTTTTGCTCATCATTGAAGGCTATACATGTACAGCGTTCATGTTGATCACATCCTTGTCCTTTTGTCTTTAATGAATAGTTGTCTCATTGGCAAACATATCACATCTCCTTATTTCTATATTTATATCTTAGATTCATAATAATGATTATGGTGTAAATTCATTCTATATTTAATACATGAACTAGCCCGATTCTCATATTACCTTTAAGATTTGCATGTCTTTATACAGTTGAATTCCATGTATACCCTTCTGACGTTGCTCCGTTACAATGTAATTCAACATTGCTACATCTTCTTCATCTGTGTATTTAGTTCTTCTGGAAGTAGATATATTACAATTTTTATTAAATATTCATATAAATATAATTGGCCAACAAGGCTTCCAAAACGGTCATATATTCCGGACATTTGTATAATGTCCGGTAAAAGTCCGGCTGGGCAAAGCATGAAACGGACATCTACTTTTTAGTTTTCAAGGCTTAAGAGACGGTCATTTTAACATAATTCGCGATCTTTTTGACCCAAACTTTTGCCTTAAACAGCCACACATTTCCGGTCATAAAAGTGACATGATCATTAAGTACTATCAAAACAACCCCTACTTTAATACCTTCTCATTTTAATCAAGGCTAATTAGTTGTCGAACAGCTGAAATTTACCTGTTCAGGTGACAGGTAAACTATTTTGAACCGGACATTGATCGGTCTATTCAAAGTTATTTTCTTACATTTCAGCGGTTTGCATCTAATTAATTTAGTCAAAAAGATTTAAATTATCAGAAATATGTTTACAAATATGATTTGATGAAAAAATTAAAAAGGTGAAAATGAAAAATCGTCATAACCACGTTGTTTGAACCAGAGACATGTCTCTGTTTGAACTAGTACACGTGTGCGCATGTGCGCAGGTGTGAAATTTAATTATGCATCCTAATTTTCTTCAAAAAATGCTTAAATTGTCATTGATACCTTTATCTCACGTTTATTTCGAATATTTTCTTGAAGAAATAACGTAGAAAGAGCTACTTACACTCATTCATGCTTTGCAAACGTACACGGAATTTACGTATCCGTCTCTGGTCCATGTTTTACCATTGTCAAGATAACATCCGGTTTGATTTAAAAACGAAAGTAAAGTTTTTGACAACGTTATTTTGCACAAATAAAGAGTCTAAGCAGATATAAGTACGCTGATGTTGCACACTTCGAATGATGCACTGCCAATTTAACAGTTTACGTCAGAACTTCGAATTTGAATCAAAGAAAGTTTAATATTGTTTTTTTTTTTAATGTCAATCATTGGGATGGCCAACTCGGCAACTGATTACCATAATTGCCTTTTATTTATTTAGTCTTAAGTGATTAAAATCGGGATAATATATAAAATGTCCGGCTGGCTAAAAATAATTTTGGAAGCCCTGGTGGCCAATATCATTAATAAAGAGAGATGACGCATAAACATTAGAGACACCTCAACTCATAAACACAAAAAAAAAATAGCTTCTGAAGGTCATTGATTATTCAATAATGGACAAGCATTCATTCTCCATGGCAAACCTTAATAGCTCTGCATCAAAACATATCATCAATGAAGTTAATAGGATCAATGCCAAATTTCAAAATAGATACCAGTTGTGTAGATATCATTGTAGTATTCTAAAATGTCTATAAATGTAAAAACATTGAAGCCACTGCTTATTTAATCTAAATGAGACTACCTGTCAATCTGAAAAGGTTGCATGCACTTATCACCCTTGGTTACCACAAGTTACTCCCTTTAATCAAGTTTTCTATTTTTTTCTCATTAGGATCCTTCTTTCCAGAAATTATCTCCAACAGTCCCCCCTTATTTCTTCAGTTAGCTTTTCTTCTCCAAAAGTTATCTTCCATTATTAGAAAGTATATCACTGACATGACAGTCATTCAGTGTTCTCTAGATAGTCAAACCCGAATTAAGAGATAGCTCCAGGGAGAAGACAAAAGTGGTCTCTTAATACAGATGATCTTTGAATACAGGTTCACACAATTCACCAGAAGGAAACTTTCATGCACATTATTTTTGCATGTACTATTGTAAGTGAATTATACTGTCTTGGTCTCATGTGCCTCTCCAAAAAATGAATTATGAAATAAAATATTTTTTCCTTGTTTGTTTTTATATGTTCTTTTTCTTTTTTTTCCATTGAATTGTACATCACAAGATTTTGTTTTTGGTTTACTATTTCCAGTCTCATACATGAAAAATATTCCAGTGTACATAACCTTTACAGATTCTTCCAGGTTCCACATTTAAAAAAAATCACTTTTGGTTCTCTTAAAAATGGACTACAACCATTGATTAGATACTTTAATATCCATCTTATTTCAATCATTTTCAATTTTTACAGCTTGTTCCTTTGCAAATTGCTCAGACACATTTAATGCAATATTGTTGAACCACCAACTTCATCATGCATGCATTTCATTACTATTTATATTCATCATTTAATGTCAACAGTTCTGTTTCGAAGTTTTAATACTAATTTTAGTAATTTTTAAACTATCTTTCGCTTGGGTAAAGATGTCCTTATTGTTGAACTTTGTGAAATACATTGTATGAGTAAATAATTAATTGAGGTCAAAATCTACATACAAGTCCAAGGCAAATTATAATCTATCCATAAATATAAACAGCAAAAACATACCAAAAAATAAATATTTTTGAATCCTTGAACTTCTTTATATGTTAAAAATAAAAAATAAGCAACAATGTGAGCATTAATGAAAAAAGAACTTCTGGTTTGAATAATGTCAACAGTGTTCATTACAATGGCGGTACAATCATACTTTTTTAATAGTGTGATACTTCAAAGCAAAATGTGGTTGTTTGAAACATAAATATTTAAGTGGTCGCTTGTCACATTAAGCAAGTGGTCACTTAATACAGTTAAATATATAGGGGAATCTTTAGGGGGAGATTGAATAGTGCTCAATACAGCTGGCTGTTTAGGCAGGCTTTACTGGCTTATATTGTCGTGAATTATCCTGTTAGATGGTGTTTTTAATTCTTTTAATTGTATGCAAATAATTTTTAATACCAAATCTTTGATTATGAACAATTTATTCTTAGAAAAAGCATTTAAGCTTATCTCATCAATTCAACATTAAGGTTAATAGGAATTTCAGTTTTACCCTTTGACATCTTTGGCTTCTATATAAACAGAACTGGAGGGACTCAAATCATCACTGACATTACTCAACTCTTCAGCATTGTCCACACTGAACTTTTTGCTTCCCTGTCTGAAATTATACAAACAAACATTTATACTGATAAACAAATGTAAAGCCTTTTCAAGTCTGACAGTGCTTTGGTGCAGACTTAAATAATATATTTTGTTTGTAAACTAGAAATTCAACAAGAATGTGTCCATAGTACAAGGATGCCCCACTTGCACTATCATTTTCTATGTTCAGTGGACCGTGAAATTGGGGTTAAAACACTAATTTGGCATTAAAATTAGAAAGATCATATCATAGTGAACATGTGAACTTAGTTTCAAGTTAATTGGACTTCAACTTATCAAAAACTATGGTGACCAAAAACTGTAACATGAAGCGGGACAGACGGACAATTGGACGGACAGATGAACGAACGGACGCACAGACCGAAAAACATAATGCCCCTCTACTATCGTAGGTGGGGCATAAAAATTTTGGAATTGTACTTTCATTAAGGTTCCAACCACCTTACAGCTGAAATTGGATTATATCTGGATGTTTTTTTAGGCCTTTTGTTTTTTACACTCTTATAAAGATTTATTTTCTAATTGTTAAACATCAAGCATGCTTAATGAACATATGTATTGGAAATCAGTTTGTTAGATTGTAATGAACCACGAAATCACTCCAAAAGCATATTTTGATATGAGTGGAATCTCTACAAGGGGAATACTCCTAGTTCATAATTAGCATACTATATTTGGTTATTTTATTATAATTATAAATATTGTCTTTTCACTGCTAACAAACTTGTAACTTTACCCTTGATTTATAAAAACTGGAAATGATAGCATAATAAGGTTATATAGAATTTGATGGACTTGGGCTGTTTTCTGCTCTTTGGTCGGGTTGTTGTCTCTTTGACACATTCCCTATTTCCATTCTCAATTTTGTTTGTTATTATTTACTTCCCATTCAATAAAAAAGAGCAGATAACATTCTTATATTTTGTGACTCACTAAAAACTTCACTAAACAATTGTTTTTATTGACAAACTCCTCTAATCAACAATTTAACATCAGTAGTCAATTCCTGTTTCTCATTTATCCTAAACATGTTTCTCTTATGAAAAATGAATATTCCAAGTTACACATTTATCAATTAATTTTTGTAAAGTAATAAATATATATATATATATATATATATATATAAACGCCTAAAAAGTGTACAAAACAACACCAATATTAAAAAAAAGGAAACATTAAATGTAATTATCTATAAATATTTCGGATAACAGATATCCTTCATCAGTATGATTATGTTGTAAAATGAATCATATCAATCTATTCTGATTTAACTATAACAATCTTTAAATTTACACAATTACAAATTGTTGTGTTCGGTTTTAATTGTATAAATTTAAAGATTGTTATAATCATACTGATGAAGGATATCTGTTATCCGAAATATTTATAGATAATTACATTTAATGTTTCCTTTTTTTAATATTGGTGTTGTTTTGTTCACTTTTTAGGCATTTATACGATTTATTTATTGTGTACATGTATCGTTACTCGTAACGATCCAGCGCCCTCGTAAGAAAGATCGTTGACTAATATCTAGATGTTTTATATATATATATATATATAAGTCTAGAGATTTGCACAACGATACTAATATAAGATGGTATTATACGAAGATGTTGTTAATAAATCGTGTTGACAAATATTTCGGCTTAACAAATAGCCTTCTTCGGTAAGCCGAAATATTTGTCAACACGATTTATTAACAACATCTTCGTATAATACCATCTTATATTAGTATCGTTGTGCAAATCTCTAGACTTATATAATTTTTTTCCTTATCTGCACAGTATCCTCTATTCTAGACGATCCGGTACATAGTAAATTTGCTGGTTGGTCCTTTTTATAGACTTCTACATATATATATATATATATATACAGCAAAAACTTCATTCAATCTTTTTGCACATTTTTGTTCTCAGCAAGTGTGCTTTCTGGAGCCAAAATGACATACGTATATATACCTGGTTACAGTATTGGAAGTTAAAAACTTGGAGTGAGTAAATTGCTATAAAAGTGTATTCTTTTGGATGGTATGCTATTTATTTTATTAGTTCAGAGCTCCGCATGGCCAGCATTAAGGAACAAACATTCCAAACTCTGACAGATATACCTTTTCATTTTGTATTTCTCTGTTTCCATAAGATGATTATTTTTCACACAATCCAATACATATTTGGTAGATATGTAATCTCCAGAGGACACATAATCCCCATCCTGAGCCAATCTGAAATTGACAATTACAGTTCAGCAGTGAATAGAAATGTAATCACTTAAACACCATCCTGTTACAATCTTAACTAAACACTTACAAAATAGTAATGTTATCACTTTTTAAAACATCATCCGGTAACAATACATTAATAGCAATGGCAGCCATGTTGGTTGACTGGCGTGATAAAAAACAAACTTTATACAAGAAACCCAAAGGATCATTAAGTTAAAGTTTGGTTGAAATAAGTCCAGTGGTTTAAAAGAAGAAGATTTTTGTTAAAGTTTATGACAACGTTGATGGATGAAGAAGATGGATGCCAAGTGATGACAATGTAATTTTTTTAAATCAGGATCTTGAAAAAGATGAGTAGTTAACAGAAATGTTACCATCAGAGTTCACTTATTCAACATCCTAGGCGTAGACAAATTTGAAATGAATACCAGTATGCAAAAAAAAAATAAAACTAGATGTGTCAGTACGACATGAATGGCCCCGTCTCAAAAAGTTTTAAAAT
Organism: Mytilus californianus; assembly: GCF_021869535.1. Lineage (NCBI taxonomy): Eukaryota > Metazoa > Mollusca > Bivalvia > Mytilida > Mytilidae > Mytilus > Mytilus californianus. Next base: position 79,703,839 of record NW_026262745.1, on the reverse strand, counting down.
ATGCAATTTCAACAACACATGTGGACACAAACATGCATGGAGAGTATCCAGCTCTCAAGACCAATACTGGTTTGATGAAAAATTTCCTTGATCAATGAGTAGTTAAATTTCAAACTATCAGCAAACAGGAAGTGGATGTACTGAAGATGTGCTGAAACGACAAGAAAATCAGCATATCGGAATGAAACATACACTTGATCTGTAATTATAACTCATCATGGTAGACTCACATATAAAAAATCAGCGCAAAATCTAAAGGCGTATAGAAAAAGTCTGTATAACTGTGATTTTCAACAATTTATCAAAGTCCAAAGCCCTTAATTTCGGCAAAAATTAGCAGAGCGGAAGGAAACTTAAACTTGAACTGTAACTCATCATGGTTAACTCACATACCAAAAGTCCAAAACCCGTAATTACGGCAAAAACCAGCAGAGCAGAATGAAACTTAAACTCGATCTGTAACTCATCATGGTTAACTCACAAACCAAAAATCAGACCAATATCTAAAGGCGTTTAGAAAAAAAGTCTGTATAACTGTGATTTTCAACAATTTATCAAAGTCCAAAGCCTGTAATTTCGGCAAAAATTAGTATAGCGGAACGAAACTTAAACTTGATCTGTAACTCATCATGGATAACTCACATAATAAAAATCAGCCCAATATCTGAAGGCAAATAGAAAAAAAGTCTGTATAACTGTGATTTTCAACAATTTATCAAAGTCCAAGGCCCGTAATTTTGGCAAAAATTAGCAAAACAGAACGAAACTTAAACTTGATCTGTAACTCATCATGGTTAACTCACATACCAAAAATCAGCCCAATATCTAAAGGCGTTTAGAAAAAAAGTCCATGCTGGGGTGTCACTTCATGTATTTTTATTGAGTCTATTTTAAGATTTTGTGTTCCTTATAAGTGCACTTTCTTTTCTGAATGGGCGGGGAACTTCTGGCAGTATGTACACGACATTAGACCAGTTTATTCATCAAAATATAGCCACGGTCGATCGATTTTCCAGTTGGGCTTAAATTTCCGTTCTTGTTATTCACGATCGTATTTTCGGTCTTTAGTGAGATCTTCGTTTTGATTTCTTTTGTTTTGTTCCCAAGGAAGACGTTGAAGACCGTTCATCATCTTCAGGCTTCATCTTGGAAGACGTGACACCAAAGCGAAACAGACTCATTTTGTTCGAAAATGTCTAAATGATTTGTCACATGACTTATCACAACTATTCATAACCTTGTGTTTCCAAGAAATACATGGTTAAAAATAACTTTTATCACTCGTCGGTAAGGTCAGGGATGAAACATTTTATTATCTCAATTTCAATAATAATATGGCTTTGAAATGACAATACTGATGGTTAAAAAAGTTGGCAAATTTAATTTTTATTTTCTTTCAAATCGAAGGTCCGTCGGTCTAGTAACCAAAACGAAAGTCCGATTGCAACAGTGAAAGGTCATGGACCTCGGACCACCACTAATTTGAACCCCTGGGTAATTTCAGCAAAAATTAGAAGAGCAGAATGAAACTTAAAATTGATCTGTAACTCATATTGGTTAACTCACATACCAAAAATCAGCCCAATATCTGAAGGCGTTTAGAAAAAAAGTCTGTATAACTGTGATTTTCAACATTTTATCAAAGTCCAAAGCCAGTTTTTTCGGCAAAAACTAGCAGAGCGGAATGAAACTTAAACTTGATCTGTAACTCATCACGGTTAACTCACATACCAAAAGTCAGCCCAACATCTGAAGGCGTTTAGAAAAAAAGTTCGTATAATGGTTTGTTGCAGAATGACGGAATGACAGAATGACGGACAAGGGTCAAACTATATGGCCCTGACAACTTTGTTGCGGGGCCATAAAAATGTTTTGGATAGTAACAAAGCAGGTTTTCATTAGACGCTTTTATTCTTATAAACTTAATTCAGGTGTATTTGTTAACTGATTAATTAAATTAATCTGACAATAGAAAACATTTAGTTGGTTTTATGTTAGTAAGTAAACAAGCAAATAAATATTATTCTAGAAGGTAGCACAGTTTGCAACAATAAGGCTAATCTTCCCTGAAAATTACACACTAATGTACCTGGTTCTTTTACCCATCTACACTACCAGTAATAATTTCAAATTATAATAACTTTGATGAAAGGAAGAGATGGCAGGAAAAAATGCATAAGATAAATGAATTTTAACTCTAACAAAATGGTAAAGCTACATGAACTTATATGTCATACTTACTTGATAGCCCCAGTGACAAATTTAGAAAGGACCTTTCCTCCACCATACTGAAGTAGAAAACATAAAGTTGAAAATCATAAATGTCTATGACATCAAAACTAAGAATATATCAATGTATGATGCCAGTTGTCAATGCATGCATTATGTACATGTGACTCTATAGGCTCGTATGAGGATGTATGCATTATGTGACTCTATAGGCTCATATGAGGATGTATGCATTATGTGACTCTATAGGCTCGTATGATGATGTATGCATTATGTGACTCTATAGGCTCGTATGAGGATGTATGCATTATGTGACTCTATAGGCTCGTATGAGGATGTCTATATAGTTCAATGACTCTATAGGCTTGAATAAGGATGTCTATATAGTTCAATGACTCTATAGGCTGGTATAAGGATGCCTATATAGTTCCATGACACTATAGGCTCGTATGAGGATGTCTATATAGTTCAATGACTCTATAGGCTCTTATGAAGATGCCTATATAGTTCCATGACACTATAGGCTCATATGAGGATGTCTATATAGTTCAATGACTCTATAGGCTTGTATGAGGATGTCTATATTATGTGACTCTGTAGGCTCGTATCAGGATGTCTATATAGTGTAATTTATGTTCCTGTTAGATGGTTAAATTTGTTCAAATAGAATCAAAGAAGATTATGTGAATAGTACCCACTTATACAGACAAATTGTCTTCATTTTGTTTATGTAATTTACATTGTTATTTGAGTATAAGTGAATGAAAAAATTAAGATTCTAGATAGATAGTGAAAGTATTTGTGTATTATTATGTTTCAGAAAATGTAAGCAAATTCAAGAATTCTTTAGTTTTTTTATAGATAATTCTAAGACATACAGGGGCAGATTCAGGCGGGGGCGTGCCCCCCCCCCCCCCCAAAAAAAATTTGCAAAGCATGGGTTGTCCTCAGCTTAATAAAGAATATTTCAATAATTGTACCTCAAATAAAAATTCGCCTCGCTCTGCTCGGCGAAATTTAAATTTGGGCCCCCCTTACCTTAAATCCTGGATCCACCCCTGACTTACAATGTCTATTTGATTTTGGTACATACATGTAAGCTAAGGTTTTTTGTGAATAAATAAAGTCTTATCAGTAGAATAAGAAGGATAATTAAGCAGTTTTTTCCAATGTGGTATTTAATGGAGCTTGAGATAATGTAAATAACTGTTAGTGATTTTATTTACTTTAGAAAAGGGTTCTGTGTTAGTTTGATTTCGCCACAGAAGGTATATGGCAGTGACAATCTTCACACATCAAAAGGCATGAAGATACAGTGTATTTAGTAGAGAACCCTATATACATCATTCCTGGCAGTGACAATCTTCACACATCAAAAGGCATGAAGATACAGTGTATTTAGTAGAGAACCCTATATACATCATTCCTAGTCTGTTTGATTAAATTTTTATATGATTATAAGGTACTCCTCAGAGTCCTGCATATCCTGCTTCCAAAACTCTCCCAACAGAGTAAAAAATTTACCTGTTACTTACAAAAGAGCATATAAGAGTTTTCGTATTTTTCAATATAATGAAATTTATTGCCATGGAATAAATTAAGTGACACTAAAAAATGAATCGCCTCCAATCGTGTTAAGGGAAATTTATTACATACTTTTTTTGGTACATGACAAACAAGATTTCTAATTTAAACATCCATCTCTTTAGAGCTATTTTCCTAATGCATGTAATGCTTGTAGTTTAAAGGTTTGGTTGGCTTGCTTGCTTTGTTTGTATAAATGTTTGGTGCAGCATTGTAATTAAGATTGACATCTGCAATCAATAGATAGGCGGGGCTTCACCCTGACACATTATACATTATATTCTGCGTTATACTTAACATCCAATAACATTTAAGTAAAATGAACACAAGCTGAAGCCACGGAATGGAAACTTTTGTCTGGATCATAAATAAAGGTAGATGACACGGATGAAAAAACTGTCAAAATATGTGCAATTTGGGTACCCTCATGTTAGGTTACGCTACAGTTATCAGAACCACAGGCACATATCTTTTTTTACCTATTGATCATTTTATTCACTATTTTCATGCATACCTGCCAACTTTCACGATTTAGGCGTGAACTTCACGATTTTGACCCATTGTCACAATTGCACAATCGTGATCGTGAATAAAGCTCTAAACCACGATTTTGTGAAATTCTACACAAAAAATGATTGTTCCCAGTTTTGAACTTTTCTCAAGGGAAGACAATCGTGATCAGCCAATCAAAATCGTTGTTTCTCATGATTACTGGGCATTCCAAAATGCTAAATTTTGAACTTGTTTGGAATATTTGAGTTATATTCCACTGTCTGTATGTCAGAATTGTAAAAATCTTGATCATGGCAGATGAACTTTCATCTGCAAGAAGGTTCTTACACAGGATAAGAAGAAAAGCATGACTGATTAACAAAATTCAAAGATGCAGTACTACCATAAACTTAATAAATAGTAGCTTATGGACATTACACTTATTGTAACAGATTATACAGTGTTCCAGCTCGGTCGTTTTCACAGGGCGGTCCGCCCGCCCTTTCCCCGAGTGCCGCCCTGTGCTCTTTTTAAGACGCCCTGCCCTTTTCCGCAAGTCCATGCCTTTATTCTCATAATATTTTGAAGAAAATACTATTATTCTACCTGTCTTCATATTTATGACAAGTTTACAACCCTCAGCCAATTAACATTTACAGCAGGTGTAATAACAATGAATAAGTTGTGATTACAGATAATCCGCTTATGGCCATTAGATGGATCCTTTATCCGTTAATTAAACCTCATAATTGACCACTGTAATTATTTTTCCCATTAAATTTGTAGTTCGTTTATCCATAAACGTTTTTGTAATTTCGTCAATTTAACAAAATTGTTTCCCCGGACAGTCCAGTTTATTTAATTTCAAAATTTCTCAAACGATTACTTATTCCAGCTCGGTTGACGTAGTTTTGTCATTTGAATGTATTTTCGTCACATTTTATAAAACTTTACATTGAGATCTTTTGACAATTTAAATTATAAAGATAAAACTTTTTTCAAAACGATCAAAAATATTTTCACGATTTCTTTATCATGAACCGAGAATGCGTGAAAGTATCTTTAATAGACACTTAAATTTATGTAAAATGCGAAATCATTTAGTATCAAATTAACCAGAGAGACAAATATATTTTTTACTGAGCAGCTGAAATTTAAAAAATGATAATTTCTTGCCTTTACATTAAACACAAACGAATCCGTAGATGAATCTGGATTCATTCTAAATTTATCATCCTCTTGTCACTTCCTGTTTTCATTTCATTTAAAAATCAAAAGTAAACGTGATTTCTCTTGATAAATTTAAAATAGACAGTCTTTTTAATCATTCCAAGCTCACGAAAATGAATTCCAAATATCCATTTTAAAATGTTTTTACAAGGATATTGATTATGCAGTGAAATAGTCGTTACAATTTCATTTATGCTGTGATTCCTTGCTTTGAAAAAAAGGAACCCGACTTCTGTTGATCAGGATGTCCCCTCAAAATAACTGAAATTGTAAACTAAATTTCCAGATCCTTGTTCTTATCATCATATGTAAGCATCACACCAGTAAAATCTTATGCCTAATGCCTTCAAAGATCCTTGTCCATAAGGGACTAGGGCATATGTATTATAGCTAGTAATATACATCCTTGGTCCCTTACTGTTACCCAAAATAATGTTGATTTTCATCTAGCGTAAAAGTGACTAAACCCCCTGAAAACTCCTAGCTGAAACCCCTGCATTTTTAATTAGACAATGTTTGACATGCCCTTTTTGACATATCAATATATCATCGTGCTAAAGTGCCCTTTTCATGATTGGCTCCCTGCCCTTTTGAAATCCTAGCTGGAACACTGTTGTCATTCTGTAATTAAATTACAAAATCATTTAAAGTACAATGTACTACATGTATCTTTTATTTTTCACAAGGAATCAGATAAATGTCCTTCTTTGTGCATATTTTTAAATTGGAAAAGTCAACAATCACTTTAATATTCCTACACAAGAAAATATATCCTAGTATTCTAGCTACATGTACATCTTTTCTACACAATAATTTAAGTACTAGAATCATGCAAATAAAAGGAAGAAAAAGGCTTATAAGCTCATCATCAGTATACCATGTAAAAATATGACACTTTTTTTTTTACACAAAACAGCGTGCGCAAAAAACGCTGCAAAAAAAATTGTAACCTTTGAAATTGGCAGGTATGTTCATGAAGCAACAAATTTATGTTACTGAAAACTGGGACTATTATGAAAATGTTGTTTGCTTGGGTTACAAAGGTCAGGATTGAAAGCACAGGTTGGAATTTACTTGTTCTCTGGTATAGGATAAGTGTTATTGTCAAGATCTATAGTAAAGTAACAAATGTATAAATTACTTTAGCATTGAGCATGTTGAGTTAGTAAAAACATTGACGAAAAAATGCACAGCAAAATCCAGTTAAGTTTTTAATTTAAACATAAAATGCATTTGTATTTCATTTATCCAGATCATGCTATGCCTTAATATATATATACTTTTCCAGATGCACAGGTTTGTCTAATATGAGGGTATGAATGACCTTTACCGTCAGGCGTCAAACGGTCACTTTTGGCTACCGTTAGCGTCAAATTGGTTAAAATTTTACTGTGAATCGTCAAAATATCCTTATCGTGATACGTCAGAGGTCTCAAATAATTATCGTTACCTTTACTTTTGGAATAAAATTAACGTGATCATGGTGATTCGTCAAAATCAGTTGATTTTTTTATCGTCTAAAAGAAAGTGTACATTTTATCGTCATGCACCAAAAATTACCGTTAACGTCATTTGGCAAGAATTTTTACCGTTATTCGTCATGAAGGTACAAGAGTAAATTTTGAGGTGTAAACACAAAAATTTTAGCCAAAAGGTCCACATGAACCTCAAGTAATGGTAGATCAATTTGCATATACAACAGTATGGAGTAAAAGTGTAAATACGTCTATCTTATATGCAATGGTATAGATCAGATCCAGCTACTCTTTTCACAAAAAAAAATGAAAGATTTTTTGAGTGAAAAGAACCGTAATTGCTTGGTTTATAACTTATGAAAGTAATATAATCAAGATACTGCACCTCAACTAATGGATTGATTTTAGATTTATCTGTGCAAGGTCTCAAAAAAAATATAATTGGTTCATTTTCTCTTGTAAACAAGTGTTTGCTGTGTTTGTATACATTTTCCGCCATCTTTTCGTATTTACCGCCCCTGACAAGTTTAGCTTATAACCAGCTCGTCCTAAACTACCTCGACCCTAAAATAAAATTTAACTTTATGTAAATCAAGGATTTATATAGTAAGATCTTAAAAAGGATTCCTAGTCATGCCAAAATGCACAAAACCAGACAAATAACTGAGCACAGAGTCATGGCTGATCATGGTTTAGAGGAACAAAACCAGGAAAACATTCTACAAAAAATCATCAAGCGAGACTGACATTCTAGCCAAGCAACTACGAACGATATACAGAAATGATAGAGGGAAACTAGCAGTGGCGGATCCAGAGGGGGGCGTAGAGGGCGTACGCGTAAAATGATTAATCAGACTAGACTTCGCGAACTTTGCCATTTCCCGTGTATTTAATTTTTATGCGACAATTCTTTACCTATAAAGATATTTTTCGCTCGTATTTACTGTAATATATTATTGATTATGTCAAAGTCATGTAATTCGCTACGGTGGAGTTGACCAGTACGTCGAAAAAAACTTCACTCAGTCATTTTGAAATTCAAATTACAGTAACACATTGCTTAGGCTGAGGATGACAGGCATGACGCCTTCACAGCGACAAAGTATTGAGCAAGAACGTATTGACTTCTATTTCACAATTCCACCCAACAGAAAGTAAAACTCTATTACACTCATATGAAAAAAAAAGTTCCACAGCAATATTATTTACCTACGAAAACATGTTTAACCCCACACGCCCCATCCCATTAATAACATTGCTGAATAGTGATCCCAAGCCAGTAAGCTCTAGATATGATTTAAAGTCTAAGGTACGGGCCATTTGATTTGAGGGGGCAGTCTGAGATATTTTAGAGAAAACATTCTGAATCTCATATCTGTCTGTTTCGCCGAACTGATATACTGAATACTTTTTTTCAAGGCCCGACTACAACCTGCCTGTTGGGTGTGGCCTATGTCTCCATGTGTCGACCGTCATTCATAACTTCATTGTCATTTCCGACTCATTCGTAGCCTTTGGTTGATTTGGAACCCCTCACTTTCCTTGTTGGTTGAAACATTTCAACCAAACATTTGGATAAAAATTGCTTGTTTGTCTTTCTTCGTGTCGGTCGTATTGTAAATTTCATTGAATAGCCGTATATCTTGTTTACAACAAGAAATCTGTGAGGGTATGCTAACTAACCATGCAACAAACGAGAATTTTCCATGTCCATTTTTTACTGACAAATCCCACATCAAATATATTAATTAGTACATAGCTTTGGATCACTCCAATCATTTTATAATAGACAATTAATGGAGAGAATACGGCACCAAAATTGTCCAACCCCTACACTTTAACTATAAAATACATTTTACACTTATTTGAAGTTTTTTATCCAAAACTTTAATACTACGCCCCCACCTTTCCAAATTGCTGGATCCGCCCCTGACTAGGAGGAACCACCTTCATCATGGTCCATAAAGAACTAATATCTACAGAAAGACCAGCTTTGGTAATAAACTGTGAAATAAATGATATATATAGGTAAACATAAAAACTAAACAAAACAAAACAAAGATCTACTTGTTGGATGACACTATGTACATGCCATCAAGGATTTGTATGCACTATACAAATCCTTGATGTCCTACTGCAACTAGATGGACACTATTAGAACTGGAAAAATCTCTTACATTTAACCTTGAAAAACAATAGCAAAAATCTTCTACTCGGTGGAAACATCAACTGTACAGAATAATTCAGATATCATTAACTGTCCAGATATCATTTTGACTGGTTGGGACAACCTAACCGTCAACTCCAAAGCCCACGACAGAGATGCACAAACTGTGACACCATAATTGTAATACATGTACAACGAATTTAGGCCTAACACAAATTCATGAAGAAACAAAAAAAAAGAGAACAATAACAGCATATTGGACCTATAATTTACAACCAATTCTTCACTGGTAGAGTCTTCTACTACTGAACATGTAAATGCTCTTTTGTTCCGACGTTGGAAAGGTCCGGGCGGAAAGAACTAACTAGCCGAAAAGTTCCGGAGGAACTTATTAACTAGTTATTTTGTTCTTCCTCTGGTTTAAAAGTTCCACCGGAACAAAGTGACTAGTTGAAAAGTTCCAACGGAACATGTCAACTAGTTAGAAAGTTCCTTTTTGCCAAATTAGTCAAAACCGGAACTAACAAACTAGCCCAAAAGTTCCAACGGAACTTATCAACCAGGCAGAAAGTTCCATTTGGAGAATTGATGCAAAGTAAAAGCGCAACATATTATATTTTAACCTTTCAAAGGGAAAACAAGATACTGATTACAAAAGTCAAAAGGAACTTATCAACTAGCCACAAAGTTCCTCTTTGGCAAATAAGTCAAAACCGGAACTAACAAACTAGCCCAAAAGTTCCAACGGAACTTATCAACCAGTCACAAAGTTCCATTTGGAGAATTGATGCAAAGAACCACATGAGGAGGGGGGGGGGGGGAGGGGGGGGGTATTCTTCCCTCTCTTGAGGTTACTATGAATCTTTATGTCAGTATGTTAAAAATAAACTATGTGAAAGTTATTTAACATTTTGGAATAGGCTGAAGTATCAAACAATTAACTCTGAAAAAGGGAAGCTTGGTACTTATTTTTCTATAAAAAATTGTTTTTAAAAAGAAAAATATTTAGAACTACAGGATTTTAAAAAAAGACAGTCAATTTGTAAATTAAGAATAAGTGCTCACTCTTTAAAAATTGAGACAGACAGATATTCAAAAAAATATATAGAAAGATCTGGGCGTCTTTGTTCAAGTTGCTCACTTGGTAAAGGTGAAGATGAGCTTCATTTTTTGTTAGAATGTCCTCTTTATGATACTCAAAGGGAAGACTTTTTTCAATACATATCTGACAATTGTTATAATTTAAAAAATTTAAATAAATCTTCTAAATTTTTATGGCTCTTGACTCAAGAAAATATAACTCTTATGGAAAAACTGGGCTGTTATATTTGTGACTGTTTTGAATTAAGGAGATCAGGTATGCATATTGACACTAAGTCAAGTAAATGATTTGAGAATGAATGCATATAATGTAATTTTATTCTTTTATTCACAATATATATGTGGTTTTTGGCTCTGATTCTGACCAATGCTAATATACTAAATATATATTTTCAAGTGACTATTATTGTTGTTGTTACCAATTATGTAAATCAATTGTATCTGATTTTATGCCCTTTATGGGCCCTGTAATTTGGAAAATAAAAATATTCTAAAAAAAAAATTTCTAAAATACTAAATTTGCATGATAATGCAACTTATTCCGTTTTATGTGAGCAATGAAATACAACTTAAATTTTGCACATTTGTCCCCAAAGAAACCCCTTTCAGTGCGTTGGGTATTCTTGTAAATTAATGATTTGCTCTTATATATACTGATACTCATTCTTCCCCCTCTTTCTACAAAAAGGACGAAATAGTAACTGACGGAACATAGTGGCTGTTACAAACATACCAGGAATGTCGGAGAATGCAGCTAGAAAGACATGATTAAAGATGAAATGTGACACCTTTCTATATCAACTAACAAACCAGATAAAAAGATGCATCCACTCAAAACCTAACTGGACCAAAATCAAAGAAGATCTCATGAACTTAACAACAACAATCAAAGATAAGTACAACAAAAAAGACAACATCGATAATATTTCGACCACCTTCATATATATACTTGTCAATACTAGTAGCTTACAGAGGAAAATATACCATCAAGAAGTCCAACAATAAAACATCATGGATAAAACACAAAATAAGTAAAAAGCTGAAGAAGAAACAAAGACTTTATAACCAGGTAAAAAAGACATAAATATGGACGAACCAAAAAAATCAAAAAACTGAATGGGAATACATCTGGACTTAATACTTACATCCACTTCATTTTTGACCAATATATCATGTATTATAGAAATAAGGAGATGTGGTATGATTGCGAATTAGACAACTATCCATCAAAGTTAAAATGAAATGAAATTTATCCATGATGTTTTATTGTTGGACTTCTTGGTGGTATATTTTCCTCTGTAAGCTACTAGTATTGACAAGTATATTTTTGAAGGTGGTCGAAATATTATCGATGTTGTCTTTTTTGTTGTACTTGTCTTTGATTGTTGTTATTTTTGTTTGTTAAACAGAACTCTCTATATAATTATGCAGGTGACAATACTTAATCTGTTAATTTGTACTCCTGATTTTGATAAATAAGTATCTCCTTTAGAGGCTGATTCGAATACACTCAATGAGTGGTTTAAAATTAATAAAATGCAGGCAAAGTTTGATAAATTTAAGATTTTGGTTACAAAAAACCTATGATGAAAATCAAATCATTAAGTACTAATGACGTATTCAAAATTCAGAACCTTAAATTTACATGATATACTACTGTTAAACTTTTGGAATTGACATCGACTAACAGCTGAGCTTATTAAGTTAAATTACATGAATGCGGTCATCATCAAATTTCACATTGAAATATAAAATTATATTCATCTTCCACATCGAGTTACAAGGAGTACAAGTTCTGTCATTTAAGAGAGCACCCTGATACTTTCCTGACCAAATTCTTACTCAGAGGTGTGATTAAATTCTGATCTTTGTTCTTTAGCTTTTTCTCCGTTCCTAATTCCACAAAATGGAAAGATAGTTTTCTCTTCCAAAATTTGATTAAAATATAACAATGTATTATATGTCTCTGGTACATTGTACTAACTAAGCGACAAAAATCATGATCAGTTTAGATATAGCGAGAGGAAGAATAGCTTAAGAATTTTGGGCGGAAGGACTATGTGTGATTTTTTCATTTGGTATTCCACTTTCTCTTCTGAAGTGACGGTAACTGGTCCTCGTCATTCTAGTACCCGCTTTGCTTTATAATATTTGTAACTAAGAGGATTTTAAAGTCCGAGTCTATGTTGCTAAAACTAACTTTTGGTAACCCATTATAATTATATGTCACAGAAATATTTCCAAACGGAGTTTCATTCGAAAAATATTTGTGAAAAACTGCAATTTTCTGACGCCAGTTATACTCATATGTGTATAGCTTCATACAGGAAGATACCTCACCCCCACCCCCCACCCCCCCTCGATTTTATCAAATATTTTTTGACGTGTTAATTTGAGATCCATAGACATTTTTTACCTTATTGAAATTGCAACCACTGATAATTATGTCAAATATATCAATGGGTTGCCATTTCATCGAAGTAAAATCATGGTCTTATGGGTCTGTAATTTTCATCTTTCATATAAATCTGTAACATGCTGTTTTATCTTTTTCATTCAAATTAACATTTAAAAATTGTATGTGTAATAACTGAGAAAAACATAAATGGATTATGATTTTGTCATGTATTTATGGGTCGTGATCGTTTTCGCAAGATTTCAATATAGTTTTGAAATCCCAGCTGCACGTCTGTATCATGTGTATCCCATGTTGAGACATTCCGTGTATGAAATCAATGTGGTGAGTGTTGTTTGTCTGGACACTCCCAAATCTTGTGTCAAATGGCAAAATATTGAAATGAATGGACTATATTGAATTGATGTGGTCAAATAATCAAACTCATCGCCGTAGGACGAGCTTCGTAAGGGACGAAGTAAGCAGTAATTGATTACCGTCAGACTGAGTGGAGTTATGTCCCATATGCTAATTTTCGTTGAGGAGGCGAAATCTGTGGTCAAGAGAAGTTGTGTTGTGAAAATGCTAAAAAAGCAACAAAAATAAAACCAAACTGTCATGAAATACTTGAAAAGATAATCTCAATGAAATAATACAATGGCATTTACAATATTTTCCCATACATCAGCAATTCTTTCTTCTGAAGTCATAACAAAATGTGGAGATTTCCCATGGGACCCTGACAGCCATCTCCACAAAATTTGTTTAGATAACGATATAAGGACTTCTTTCACTGAACAGAAGCAGTGCCTTATGGAAGGAAATTGGACTGCGATTATCGAAGTCTATAACAGTATTGCAAGATATCTGCAGACGAACTTTAATACAAACCCAGGTATACTAACTATACAGGACTTTGAGCATGGCGATAACAGAATTCAAGTTCAGGATATGCAATTAGTCAGTTTGCCACAAGATGAAAATCAGACTACACCCGATCATGGTACTGCAGACAAAAAGCAAACAAGAATGAAAGTACCAGATCCGATTGTGTACTCATTTATTACCAGTGACACTTTAATTAATACACATCCAGTAATTGAAACAATAGCTGACACAGTCACAGAATACATCAAGCAACACACTTCTGAACCAAAACAAGATCATTCACAAGTAGAAAACTGTCCAGATATTAAAGAAGAAACACATGAATCTCGTACAAGTAGTCCAATTTCACAGCAAAGAGAAACAAATACAGGGAAAAAGACGGACCGATCATTTATAAGAGTAAGGAGGAGGAAAAGTTTGACCCCCAAAAAATCAACAAAATCATCACCAACCAAGAGACAAATAAACAAAAAAAGTATAACAGAAAATAAACAAGATAAAAATATTGCAAAAAGACCATCAAGTTTAAAACCAAAAAAGTCCTGGAGTCAAAAGCTTCTGCAAGATGAATTTTCTGGTACAAACTTAGAAGACCAAGTAAACATGAGAATTGATATTAAACATGTTAAAGATAATGAAGTACTTGTCGAAAATGATACACATGACAATCAATTGACCAGTGAAGTTGAAAGTGAAAAAGAAATAAAAAAAGATTCAGAAATTGAATGGAATCCAGAGCAGAAGGGAGATTTATTTCAGGTGAAAGGTAAAGTTTCATTTTATACTATATACATGTACATCAATTAACTACCACTGTGGGCAGGTGGAAAAAGCAAAATCCACAAGGGCTGTTGTGTAATAAGGACATAATATGTAGATATGCATATCCACAAGAAATTTTTATCAGTTGACTTTTGTAGGAATCTGGTGAGATTTTGTTTGTCCTGTGACAAAGTGGGGACGTGGGGTATGTGCGTGTGCTCCCAAAGGTTCTATAATTGTAACATATTGTCAACCGGGTATTTTGAGGTGAAAGATGTAGTTTATATTCCAATCCATCTGTATGGATAGTACATAAAACTACACGTAAATGTAGTATTAAAAAAAGATTAATTTCATAGAAATATAAGGCAGAAAAAAAAATACACATCAAAAGTTTACAAATATAAAAAATATAAAATATGGAAGTACTTGCTGAACGAAACAAAATGTTGCCAATGTAGCAGTACATGTATTATTTTGTATTCAAAATTATTTATTTTGTAAAAATATTTCCTTTCTCTATTGGTACTGTACAGGTATACCTAACAACAAAATTATTTTCATTTACCTGTGTTTAAAGTTATTGCAAATGGATGGTATTTTTGTTCGAGCATATTGTTTTTCTTTAATTGTTTAACATTTCTTACCCATATAACATGTTACTTTTATTATTCTCCCCTTAGTTTATTTATTTTGTATTTACATTGTGTCATAGGTCAAATTTATTTGTTCAGTGTATGTTCAATGGTGTTAATATGTCCTTTGATTGAGTTAAGCTATTTCAGTTGATATTTTATAGTGTGTCTTTCTATGTTGTGATATTACACTATTGTTTCAGAAAAAGGGTGAAGGTTTGGTACCATTAAAACGTTTAAACCCGCTGCATTTGTTTGCACCTGTCCTAAGTCAGGAATCTGATGTTCAGTAGTTGTCGTTTGTTGATGTGGTTCATAAGTGTTTCTCGTTTCTAGTTTTTTATATAGATTAGACCGTTGGTTTTCCCGTTTGAATGGTTTTACACTAATAATTTTTTGGGGCCCTTTATAGCTTACTGTTTGGTGTGAGCCAAGGCTCCGTGTTGAAGACCGTACTGTGACCTATAATGGTTTACTTTTATAAATTTTTACTTGGATGGAGAGTTGTCTCATTGGCACTCATACCACATCTTCTTATATCTATTTATGAAACTCTCCTTTTCCACTACCAAGGTCATATAAAAATAAAGAGATGTGGTTTGATCGCCAATGAGACAACTATCCACTAAAGTTCAAATGCAGTCTAATTCGCTGCAGGACGCGACGTCCATACTGCCATGACGTCCATAGGATGTAAAAGTTCAAATGCAGTGGAATTCGATGCAGGACGCGACGTCCATACTGCCATGACGTCCATACCTTGAAAAGATATATTGGCCATAGGACAACATCATCCATACTTTGTGAAGACTTGTCGTCCATGGTTTTCTTTTTGGAAATTAATTTTATTTATTTAGGAATTGAATGCTTCTTTTTGTAAATTATTTGGGGTGTGAAAGCGTTGACCGAAGTACATTTTGTATGAAGCGCGGTAGCTCTTCATTCTAAAAATGTGCGCACGCGGCACGGTCAACGCTTTTACAACCCTATAAAATTACTAAATGAAGCATTCAATACGTATAATTACATTTTTTTGCTAGGATCATGAAAACATGATTTCTATCAAGTTTTTCTTTTATTTATCTGTGCACTTTATTGTGGAAGGTCGTGTTATCATGAATGTTACATTTCATTTTGAAATGAAGGTTAATTTCAGAATGACGTGAGATTGCTGTTAGCAAATAAAAATAATGTATTATAATGGAACATACATGTAATGTAATTATAAAGTATTGTGATATATACATGTAGATGGTTATTATAACTTGTAAATGTATTATGCTAAATTTACATTATTTGTCATGTTTTTATATGTTTGTTATACACTTGGAATACGCATTATGTATATCTTATATAAATGAGCTTCATCTAATAAAATATTTGTATTATTTTCTAAACGGATTTTTAATATCTTGCATGAAAAAACTGAAAAAATAAAACAAATAAAAATGTGTGTATCCAAAATGGGAGAACATAACTAAAACAATAAGTTTAGTTTTGAAATATAAAACTAAGTAATCAGATAATGATTAATCTTAAAATTTAAGAAGATTGTTAATTGCTTATTATCATTTCTTTGATGAACATTTATATTCATTATGCTTTTGTCGAAATTGTAAAGGACACACAAAACGAGATCACTCTAAAAACAAAAGCACCCATGATGAGTTCAAGCGGATACAAAAATACATTGGGTAGTGAAAATCTTGTAACAATACAAGCTGTTTGAGCAGTCTTTTTGAAGTGCCGACCTTGCAGCATAAAAATAACCAGAAATGTCATTTGCAATAATTTGGAAAACAGCAGCCTCACCATATATTTATTTTTCAATGCAATTCAAAATATTTTATTGTTCAAATATCAAACGTACATTTAAACAAGGGGATTGGACAAAAGGCAACGCCTATACAAATACTTTCCCATACAAAGTAGATTGAATAATCTGATAGTATATAATATATTACTAATAATTCATAGATCATTCAATGTTGCAGTGAGTCAGGGGAAGCAATCCCCTCAAATTCTTCAAATATTTTATTGGGTATGCATATATAAATGATAATTATCAGTGAACCCTTGCAAGTTCACTACTGAAGATGATAATGTCAAATTTTATACCACATTAATAAGCAATGGTAAAGAATCAAATAAATCTTTTAAGTGATATTTACTCAAATTTAATAACTCACTGCAACAAAGTTGCCCTATTTGTATAAATAATAATAATAATTGCCACTTGCTATACATAGTAATTTAGTATACCATCTTATTACAAAGACTGTTAATTTCTTGATTTTTTTTTTAGAACATATGTATTTATAGAAAATATGAAATTAAAATATTTATAAATTTACTTGCAAAAAGATGCTAACACAAATGATTATTGTTTTTATACGACCGCAAAAAAATTTTTGTGGTCGTATATTGGTATGACTTTGGCGTCGTCGTCGTCGTCGTCGTCCGGCGTCGTCCGAAGACACATTGGTTTTCGCTCTCTAACTTTAGTTTAAGTGAATGGATCTCTATGAAATTTTACCACAAGGTTCAATACCACAAAAGGAAGGTTGGGATTGATTTTGGGGGTTATGGTACCAACAGTAAAGGAATTAGGGGCCAAAAAGGGGCCAAAAATAAGCATTTTTGTAACTTCCAGACATAACTTGTGTGTAAGTGTATGGATCTCTCTGACATTGTACCACAAGGTTCCATATCACAAAAGGAATGCTGGGAATGATTTTGGGGGTAATTGCCTCAAAATTTTAGGAATTAGGGGCCAAAAAAGGGGCAAAAAACAAGCATTTTTCTAGTTTCATGACAATAACTTGTGTGTAAGTGTATGGATCTTTCTGAAATTTTACTACAAGGTTCCATATCACAAAGGGAAAGCTGGAATTGAGTTTGGGGGTAATTGCCCAAAACATTTAGGAATTTGGGGCCAAAAAGGGGCCAAAAATAAGCATTTTTCTAGTTTCCAGATAATAACTTGTGTTCAAGTGTATGGATCTCTCTGAAATTGTACTGCAAGGTACCATACCACAAAGGGAAGGCTGGGATTGATGATGGGGGTAATTGCCTCAATATTTTAGGAATTAGGGGCCAAAAAGGGGCAAAAAAAAGCATTTTCCTAGTTTCAGGACAATAACTTGTGTGTAAGTGTATGGATCTTTCTAAAATTTTACTACAAGGTTCCATATCACAAAGGGAAAGCTGGAATTGAGTTTGGGGGTAATTGCTTAAACGTTTAGGAATTTGGGGCCAAAAAGGGGCCAAAAATAAGCATTTTTCTAGTTTCCAGACAATAACTTGTGTTCAAGTGTATGGATCTCTCTGAAATTGTACTGCAAGGTACCATACCACAAAGGGAAGGCTGGGATTGATGATGGGGGTAATTGCCTCAATATTTTAGGAATTAGGGGCCAAAAAGGGGCAAAAAAAAAGCATTTTTCTAGTTTCAGGACAATAACTTGTGTGTAAGTGTATGGATCTTTCTGAAATTGTACTAGAAGGTTCCATACCACAAAGGGAAAGCTGGGTTTGAGTTTGGGGGTAATTGCCCTAAAAGTTTAGGAATTTGGGGCCAAAAAGCACATTTTTCTAGTTTCCAGACAATAACTTGTGTTCAAGTGTATGGATCTCTCTGAAATTGTACTGCAAGGTACCATACCACAAAGGGAAGGCTGGGATTGAGTTTGGGGGTGATGAATCATAAGGGGGTTCAAAAAATTTGGGGGGGGGTGGATTTTTTTTCTTTCATTTTTTTTTCTTTTTTTCATTTTTTTTTCTTTTAAAATTTTCCAATTTAAGTTGGTTATTTCAGATTTATATTTAAAAGCAAATAATAATGATATGGTAGGAGATACACACCAAACAGGATGTGTAAATTATTATATAATAAGTATTGTGCAATAGCAAGAAATTTTCAATTGCACAGTATTGCACAATTGCAAGAAATCTTCAATTGCACAGTATTGCGCAATAGCAAGAAATCTTCAATTGCACAGTATTGCGCAATAGCAAGAAATATCCAATAGCACAATATTGCTCAATAGCAAGAAATTGTCAATTGTACAGTATTGCGCAATAGCAAGAAATATTTAATTGCACAGTATTGTGCAAAAGTTTTTGGATTTTGGGCCCCGTTTTTAAATTGGTCCACATTGAGGTCCAAAGTGTCCAACATTAAACTTTGTTTGATTTCATCAAAAATTGAATTATTGGGGTTCTTTGATATGCCGAATCTAGCCGTGTATTAAGATTCTTAATTTTTGGTTCCGTTTTCAAATTGGTCTACATTAAGGTCCAAAGGGTCCAAAATTAAACTTAGTTTGATTTTAACAAAAATTGAATTCTTATGGTTCTTTGATATGCTGAATCTAAACATGTATTTAGATTTTTGATTATGGGCCCAGTTTTCAAGTTGGTCCAAATTGGGGTCCAAAATTAAACTTTGTTTGATTTCAACAAAAATTGAATATATGGGGTTCTTTGATATGCTGAATCTAACCATGTATTTAGATTTTTGATTATGGGCCAAGTTTTCAAGTTGGTCCAAATCGGGGTCCAAAATTAAACTTTGTTTGATTTCAACAAAAATTGAATATATGGGGTTCTTTGATATGCTGAATCTAACCATGTATTTAGATTTTTGATTTTTGGGCCCCGTTATCAACTTTGTCCACATTGAGGTCAAAAGGGTCCAAAATTAAACTTTGTTTGATTTCATCAAAAATTGAATTCTTGGGGTTCTTTGATATGCTGAATCTAACCATGTATTTAGATTTTGGATATTGGACCATAATAGGTGAATGTCCAATTTAAAATTTTTAAGTTCTTAGACCACATTCATTCTGTGTCAGAAACCTATGTTGTGTCAAATATTTAATCACAATCCAAATGCAAAGCTGTATCAAGCTTGAATGTTGTGTCCATACTTGCCCCAACTGTTCAGGGTTCGACCTCTGCGGTCGTATCAAGCTGCGCCCTACAGAGCATTTTATTTGTGTTAGATGTTAGTTTTGTCTTTAATTAAGACTATATATTTATGTTATAATAATGAAACAATACTTGTTGTATTATTATACGACTGCCAAAAATTTTTGCGGTCGTAAATTGGTATGACGTTGTCGTCGTCGTCGTCCGAAGACACATTGGTTTTCGCACTCTAACTTTAGTTTTTAGTGAATGGATCTCTTTGAAATTTTACCATAAGGTTCAATACCACAAAAGGAAGGTGGGGATTGATTTTGGGGGATATGGTACCAACAAATAAGGAATTAGGGGTCAAAAAGGGGCCAAAAATAAGCATTTTCTAGTTTCCAGACAATAACTGTGGAACGGTGTATGGATCTCTCTGAAATTATACTACAAGTTTCCATACCACAAAGGGATGGTTAGGATTTGCTTTGGGGGATTATGGCTCAAACCGTTTAGGAATTAGGGGCAAAAAAGGGGGAAAAACAAGGTTGTTCTGGTTAATGGACAAATACTTTAGTACAAAACATAATTTAAAGCAGTGTAAGGGAGATAAATCAAATACATCATTGAAATTATCTCCCTTACACTGCTTTTAAATTATGTATAAAGTAATGGTTAATGAACAATTAAGATAATTTAAAACAGTGTAAGGGAGGTTATCCAAATACAACGTTTTGGTTTTTTTGGGGGAAAAAAGGGGGGGGGGGGGGAGGTGGTAAAAAGAAATTGTGGGGGGTCAATTTTTTCTCATTTCAGATTTCAATAATTAAAAAGAATTATTCTTCAAATATTATTTTTTTTTCAAATTTCAAATATTGAAAAATTTCAAGAAGTAATCTTTAATTGCACAGTATGGCGCATTAGATTTGTAAAATCTTTGACCACATTTATTTATTTGTTATGCCGAATCTAACCGTGTATTTAGATTTTTTATTTTGGGTCCAGTTTTCAAATTGGTCTAAATTAAAGGTCCAAAGGGTCCAAAATTAAACTTTGTTTGATTTTAACAAAAATTGAATATATGGGGTTCTTTGATATGCTGAATCTAAACATGTATTTAGATTTTTGATTTTTGGCCCAGTTTTCAAGTTTGTCCAAATTGGGGTCCAAAATTAAACTTTGTTTGATTTCAACAAAAATTGAATATATGGGGTTCTTTGATATGCTGAATCTAACCATGTATTTAGATTTTTTATTTGTGGACCCCGCTATCCAATTGGTTCATATTGAGGTCAAAAGGGTCCAAAATTAAACTTCGTTTGATTTCATCAAAAATTGAATTATTGGGGTTCTTTGATATGCCAAATCTAACCGTGTACCATTTAAATTTTTAATTTTGGGTCCTGCTTTTTAAATTGGTCTACATTAAGGTCCAAAGGGTCCAAAATTAAACTTAGTTTGATTTTAACAAAAATTGAATTCTTGGGGTTCTTTGATATGCTGAATCTAAACATGTGTTTAGATTTTTGATTATGGGCCCAGTTTTCAAGTTGGTCCAAGTTGGGGTCCAAAATTAAACTTTGTTTGATTTCAACAAAAATTGAATATATGGGGTTCTTTGATATGCTGAATCTAAACATGTATTTAGATTTTAGATTTTTGGCCCAGTTTTCAAGTTGGTCCAGATTGGGGTCCAAAATTAAACTTTGTTTGATTTCAACAAAAATTGAATATATGGGGTTCTTTGATATGCTGAATCTAGCCATGTATTTAGATTTTTTATTTGTGGGCCCTCTATCAAATTGGTTAATATTGAGGTCAAAAGGGTCCAAAATTAAACTTTGTTTGATTTCATCAAAATTTGAATTATTGGGTTCTTTGATATGCCAAATCTAACCTTGTTTTTAGATTTTTAATTTTGGGTCCCGTTTTTTAATTGGTCTACATTAAGGTCCAAAGGGTCCAAAATTAAACTTTGTTTGATTTGAACAAAAATTGAATTCTTGGGGTTCTTTGATATGCTGAATCTAAACATGTGTTTAGATGTTTGATTATGGGCCCAGTTTTCAAGTTGGTCCAAATTGGGATCCAAAATTAAACTTTTTTTGATTTCAACAAAAATTGAATATAAGGGGTTCTTTGATATGCTGAATCTAACCATGTATTTAGATTTTTTATTTGTGGGCCCTGCTATCAAATTGGTACATATTGAGGTCAAAAGGGTCCAAAATTAAATTTTGTTTGATTTCATCAAAAATTGAATTATTGGGGTTCTTTGATATTCCAAATCTAACCGTGTATTTAGATTTTTAATTTTGGGGTCCCGTTTTTTAAATTGGTCTACATTAAGGTCCAAAGGGTCCAAAATTAAACTTAGTTTGATTTTAACAAAAATTGAATTCTTGGGGTTCTTTGATATGCTGAATCTAAACATGTGTTTAGATTTTTGATTATGGGCCCAGTTTTCAAGTTTGTCCAAGTTGGGGTCCAAAATTAAACTTTGTTTGATTTCAATAAAAATTTAATATATGGGGTTCTTTGATATGCTGAATCTAACCATGTATTTTGATTTTGGACATTGGACCTTAATAGGTAAATTAAAAAAATTCAAGTTCTTAGACCACATTCTTTCTGTGTCAGAAACTTATGCTGTGTCAAATATTTAATCACAATCCAAATTCAGAGCTGTATCAAGCTTGAATGTTGTGTCCATACTTGCCCCAATTGTTCAGGGTTCGACCTCTGCGGTCGTATCAAGCTGCGCCCAGCGAAGCATTTTATTATATTTTATGTTATAACCACAATGAAATAAATACTTAAAGTATGGACGATGTGGCGCTATGGTCGATACATCCTATGGACGACGTGGAAGTATGGCCGTCGCGTCTCGAAAGCATGTAATTGTAGGGTCAAATAATAATTTTTTTACATAACATTTATCAGTTAAAGATTCATTCATTTTAAAATTAACGGATTTTCTCACCTTGGGTCTATAAATTAATTTCGGTAGATTAGTTTGAATTAGTAACTTCATGAACTTGGATTTTATGTTTTTTTTATATATATATATATAAATTTTCTTGTAATTAAAACTTTGACACATCAGGGTTAATTTATACATGTTTATTTTCTTCGAGGGCCTTCGAAATATACTTGAGTTAAATGAGATTTCAAATCAACCAATCCCACCCATCAGCATGATCAGAGTTAGAAATGCATCAAATATACAGGAATTTTATGTGGACTGACAATTTGAAAATACCTCAACTTATCTGAGTTTTCAACACAATGAGGTTCAATTGCATACATGCACCAGAGGTAAATGTTGCATTTAGTTTAAGTTTAATGATAATGGAAGAAAATGTTTTACTGTAAATAACATGTATACTATACATTCTATTTTCCACAGGTACAAAAGCTCTGAAGTTAACACTTAAGAAGCAGCAAAAACCAAAGTCTTTGAAGAAACGAAGAAGAAATAAAAATGACGAAACAGAACCAATTAAGCAAGAATTTACCTGTTCCCAGTGCTCCTATGTATCTAGTAAACGAGCAAACCTAAGAGAACATGTACAGAGAATGCATAAAGACAAGATATGGTCCTGTGAATTTTGTGACAAAATTTTTAGCATTCAAAAAGATTTGGTTCGCCATGAAAAATGTCATCTGAATCCGCAGTTATGTTGTGATTTCTGTGGTAAAATGTATAAATCACGCCGAACATTTATCCAGCATAAGAAAAGCCATGAAGAAAATTATATAAAACCTGAGTATGAGTGTAAAGTTTGTAAAAAGTCTTTCAGCACCAAATATGTACTAAACTATCATGTAAAATCAGAGCATTTAGGGATGAAAAAACAATTTCTTTGTCCCACATGTGGGAAAAGTTTTACCCAGAAAAACTCATATGTTCAGCATGCCAATGTTCATATGGGACTGAAGCCTTATCAGTGTGAACATTGTGGTAAAAGTTTTGCATATGAAAAATCTCTGAAGGAACATCGTTTTATGCATGATGAAGTGCTCCATTTTAAATGTGATATTTGTGATAAACTATTTCGTCAAAAGTCAGCATTACAGATTCACAAGAAAATTCACAAAGTAACTAAAGATCATTTATGTGGTACTTGTGGTAAAGGTTTTACTCAGAGACAAGCTTTATTACGTCACGAAAGAATACATAATGGAGATAAACCTTTCTCTTGTGCTATCTGTTCTCGTACTTTTAGTGATGCATCCATAATTCGACGTCACATGATACTGGTACATAAAAAACATACTAAAGAATGGAGAGAAGATGTCATTTGTGATTTAAAAGGAGCGGAAGATTATTGGATAGAAGGGAAAAAACCTGAAGGCCGTATTAAAAGACTGCCACCAGCTAAAAAGACAGACAATAACACTGAAGTCCAAGGTCCACAAGGCAATAATAACCAGATTAGTCAGGTATCTGCTGATGACACTATTAATAACTTTGTTGATGAATTGAGTCTACATCAACAATCTACAGAAGAACAAAGTAGGTTACATAGCGATGCTGTAGACCAGTCATCTCCTGATGGAAGATTCATTCAACAGTCCCTATACAGTGTATCTGAAGAACAAATGAAAGAAACTGCCATCTACCTGAGAAAAAATCCCACAATGTTACAGACTGCTGCTGACACTTCAGAGAATGATATGCTGCTGAATTCTAATATATCTCAATACTTACATAACCCACAAGACAGTAATCATTCTGTTAACCTTGATCACACATTTAATGAAACTTTCACAAGTCTTCATGAACGTAAAAGTGAAGAAAGATTAACACATCCATTTCATACCAACGTTCAAATGCGAAATAGTAACCAATGGACTGCAGAACCGTTCCCTTATAATACAGTACATTATATGTCACACTATCAAAATTATCAAAACTAGTAACCAATGGACTGCAGAACCATTCCCTTATAATACAGTACATTATATGTCACACTATCAAAATTATCAAAACTAGTAACCAATGGACTGCAGAACCGTTCCCTTATAATACAGTACATTATATGTCACACTATCAAAACTATCAAAATTAGTAACCAATGGACTGCAGAACCTTTCCCTTATAATACAGTACATTATATGTCACACTATCAAAACTATCAAAACTAGTAACCAATGGACTGCAGAACCGTTCCCTTATAATACAGTACATTATATGTCACACTATCAAAACTATCAAAACTAGTAACCAATGGACTGCAGAACCGTTCCCTTATAATACAGTACATTATATGTCACACTATCAAAACTATCAAAATTAGTAACCAATGGACTGCAGAACCGTTCCCTTATAATACAGTACATTATATGTCACACTATCAAAATTATCAAAATTAGTAACCAATGGACTGCAGAACCATTCCCTTATAATACAGTACATTATATGTCACACTATCAAAACTATCAAAATTAGTAACCAATGGACTGCAGAACCGTTCCCTTATAATACAGTACATTATATGTCACACTATCAAAATTATCAAAACCAATAATACAGGTTTATATTGGATTATTTTTATAACATGTGTGCCTTACTTATGTTACACGAACAAGCAGGGATTTTTTTTTTAATTCTAGACATGCTATTAGTATTATTTTTTTTAATTTTAAGAAATCATCTCCCCTTTTTGTCATTTTGCAAAACTTACTTGTAGAAGTAATAATATTATAGAATCAGAAAATTCACAAAATTTGCAATGACATTACATTCTTTAGAGAATTTTTCCCTTGATTTATGACATTTTTCCATAGAAGCTCAACCTTTTAAACACTTGGTTCCATAAGTTGGCATTATGTTTAGGGTAAACACCTAAAATTTGAAAGAAAAAAATTTAAGAATTGTTTCTATCTTGTTATGTTTCTCAATACCCTATTGGAATGTTGATTTCTAATTAACTATTTATATTGAACTGAAAATGTAACAGAATTTTGTTTTCATTTTTATCAATTTACATGTAAAGACTTTCATTCACAATTTTGCAAGACTCAAATAAAAATGTCAGTAACTTAAAATAATGCAATGTGAGTATCTTCTTTTCCACTGTGAATTTGATATGAGTTACTTAATTTGTGAGAAGTATGTTTTTTTTTTTATTGTTTGT
The DNA here is from genome assembly GCF_021869535.1 of Mytilus californianus. Lineage (NCBI taxonomy): Eukaryota > Metazoa > Mollusca > Bivalvia > Mytilida > Mytilidae > Mytilus > Mytilus californianus. The sequence continues at coordinate 79,677,824 of NW_026262745.1, read as the reverse complement.
TTTTGATTTTGATATGGATAACATTTATTATAATCAGCTGAATCTTTACACTAATCTTAAATCATTGAGATGTCAGAGTTTTTCATGTATATATAATTCAGACAGAGGTAATACTTATACAAGTAATTTTTATTTACTTGAAGATGCAAGTAATTATATACTTGTATAAGTAAATTTGTAACATTTATATTTTCTTTTCAAGGTTTGAATAATCTCCCCTTAATCTTTTTCAAAAACTTACTTATGTATTATAAGTAAATTTATTTTACAACCCTAAAATTCTCAAGTTTTGGGAGATAAAAACATGCCTGAAACAAATTTTCTCTGGTTTGGAAATATTTTTTAATTAGAGTTCAACCTTTCATCTCACTAATTCAACAAAGAAATTCAATTGCACAAAGATGTTAAGTAACTGTGCAAGGCCTTCAAAAATTGCTCCCTGGAGGCTTGTAAATGAGCAGTATTTTGAAGATAACAGACAAATGACATGAATGAGATTTTCATTGTCCATGAAATTATACTTATATGATTAGTAAAGACATCTGCAAAGGACAGACAATTAAGCACTCTATTAGAGCAAAGTAGTAAAGAGAAATTCAAGAAAAGAAGAAAATATGACTTTTTTACTTGTATAAGTAAACAAAAATCTATATGTCTAAGGGATATAACTATACCATTAAAATAATTCATCTGTACCAGTAAATAAAATACACTTGTATAAGTATTACCTCTGACTGTAATTCATCAAATCTGGCTGCACAAACGTTTTTCTTGATATATATATTTACATTATATAGGGATCATTACAGAAAATTTTCACAGGGCATGGATCTTAAAATGATTATTTATAAATTTCATACATGGTACATTTTGCAAAACTGGAACAAACATAAATGCAGTGTTCTAGTTACGATTTAAGGGTAGAGGGGCACAGTTTTAAGATGAAAGGCATTTTCTTGTCTGAGAAGAGACAACTTGATCATTTTTTAAGATAAAGAATTGAAATAATTGAATAGATTTAGGTATTTTTGCTGAATGTATAGTATTTTTGAGGTTGTAAAAAGCTTTTCCCAGTAGTTAACTATCAATAGGAACATCATTCCTCGCTAGCACTATCACATATCCGCGTTCATTGAACCATGGAATCTTTGTCACCTAACCCTAATTTGACATATATATTAAATAGTTCACCTAAGAATGAACAAGTGTACTAAGTTTCCAGTTAAAGCTAAAACTTGAACCTAAACTTAAACAGTTTCAACTAGACTTTAACCTATCAAATTTTCATGTTGCGTGAACCATGAAATCTGGGTCAAACCCATAATTTGTCATATATATTAAATAGTTCACTTCATAATGAATATGTTCTTAGTTTAAAGTTGATGTGACCACTAACTATCCTGAACAAAAACTTTAACTTACCTAAAACCAAAACTAAACAAGGACAGGACAGACTGACTGTCTGAGGGATCCCTTGCTGTAGCAATTGGGGCATAAAAATCATTTCCTTTGCATTTATTAATTTATATTCCTTCAGAAAAAAAAAAAATAGAGCAGGTCTCTATTTTGGGCTAGCTACGACTCTGAAATGTATGTACATAAATGTACAAAAATGTGTGTATCTCAATTTTAAGACAACAACAAAAATAAAAATAGGACTGTTCAAGAAATAAATGTATGGGGGTGTGAGGCACTATTTATTTTACCCCATCTTGCATCAAATTTGAATAGATTATTTTCTGTAATTATTCAGGCTATCTTTATAAAATAACCACTGCCCATCAAATTTTAAAAGAAGTGCCTCCTATCCCCCATGCAATTAATTCTGGAAGAGTCCTAGAATAGTATTTCAAAGTAATACTGAAAAAGAATTATTTTCCAAGCTTATCTCATATAATCTTTCATAAGTTCAAGAGGAAGCTGGACATCCACGGGTGGAGGAGTACCACTCTTAAATAGCCTGTCATGATCCAGAGTCACATATATTATATGTACACACATACAGCACACATATGCAGAAATCTTTTTTTCGGGGGTTGCATTGTGAATGATGGATAATGCTGATTATAAAGGTGATTAATTCTGAAATATCTCTTTGTATTATCAGATGGTATTATACAGAATTAGAAGTGAGGGTGTTCAAATAAAGACAAATTGTTGGCCAAACTGCTGCTTAAATGCTACATTTTAGAATTATGTTTGATGGCAATTCTTTTTATGTCAAAGTTTGGGATAGAAACCAAAAACAAATTGGATAATTTTACATCTACATGTAAATATATGTAATGTCAATATAAGACATTATGGAATAATTTTCTGCTTTCAGTTAATGTGAAATTAAAATATTAAAAATAATCATTAAAAATGAAAATAACACTTTATAAATTTATTGTAAGTCTGAAGACCTTTTCTAGATTAACCTTTACTAGGATCACTCACACCCAACAATTTGAAAGCCAAGGATATATAATGTACCTGAGGTCAACTTTACCAAAGAGAGGGTGAATGAGTATATCAATGCAAATGTGGCCATTTTTAACTTTAAAGTCTTACTCGTGAAAAATCTAGCATCTACATCCCAATATTATGAACAGTGGTCTTGTAGCCCAAAATAGAAGGGCGCCGCGCCCTGGGTGCCCTCAGCCACGCCCTGTGTGCCCTCATCCGCGCCCTTCTGCCCTGACACCTTTTCCCAAAAAACCCTTGTGCCGTTTTGGCAATGTACTGGTAAAATTGCTTTTTGTCTCATCGATTTCTAATCACAAAGTTAAATTACATATATGACACCTGGTGATTGCCCCCAGGTTAATCATGTCATTAAAATCAATTACAGTTGATTAGACTTCAAAGGTGTTAATAACTAGGTAATTTAATTAAGACAATGTACCTTGTCAAATTGAATATAAATTGATGAATGTGTCGGCGAGTGTTTTAAGCTTGGGTCGGCATAAAAAAGTGCCCTGTCCTCCACTGGCACCCTGCCCCTTTCAATTTCTAGCTGGAGGATTCATTGAAGACATTTACAAGGACGGTCTCTCGGCAGGGAAGATCTTACGACAGACATTTAATTATCATGTGATGTCTTATCAAATGTATGTTAATTAGTGCCCCATCTAGTGGCAGGTCACACTATAGTGATCAGTCCGTCCATAACAAATTGTGTCTGCTCTATATCTAGAGAACCGTTATAATTTCATACTTTATACTTGACATGTATATTAACCAACACCAAAGGGTGTTTCATAATGTTTGTACAACTTCCTAGGTCAAAGTTCAAGGTCAGCGGGGCCCACAGAGATGGCTCCCATCTCAGTGATGTCTAGTTTAATTATAAAATACCGGTATATAAAAATTAGCTCATCTTGTTTGAATATAAAGATTAATAGTGAAAACTGCATGCCAAAAGTTTTTAGGTGACTTGAATATAAACAGAAACTTAGTTATACAATAACCCTGTTAGGCAAAAACTATCAATTGCTGCTAAATGCAATACAAGCATTTGGTAATAATCTAGGGAGATTTTGATCTCCCTTGAGACGTCTCTTTTGCTGACCAAGGAAGTTTCATTTGGTCTGTTTGATATTTTTTATACCATTTTTTTATGTAGAATTAGAAGTGACTGAAATATTTTGCTGGTCACATTGGACTCACTCTTACCAATCATTTTGTTACTGTTTAAGTGCCTTTTCATTAAATATGCAACTTATCAGATTAACACATACTTTTTAACATGAATGTATGCTTTATAAGATATTATTACCTTATTAATGAATTTATTTACGGACCTATCCTACATGTACTTTGTTATCTCAGAATGGTTAGTTCTACATTTGGAAGTTATGTTCTCTGTATATGAAGATACTTATAAATTTGATGGATTTTATTTATTTTTTAATTATACCCCACCCCATTCTAAAAGTGGAGGCTAAATTGCAATCACCTGACTGACTGTCTATTTGTCCAACCAATGTTTTTGTCACACTTTTCTTAGAGATTAGTGGACAGAATGGCTTCATATTTGGTCAGCAGCTTGACAGTGATGAGTTGTCATGTGTGAGCACTAACAGATACCTGCTTCCTGTTTGCCAATACCTTCAATTTTCAATGCATGTACGTTGAATGAACTTTTTAAAAAAATGTCACATAATTATTTCTCCAATGCTTCTGAATAGAATAACTTCATATTTGGTGAGCAAATCAACAATGATGAGTTGTAATGACTAAAGTAAATGTGCTTTTCAGATCTGTCTAACATCTACTTCCTGTTTTCAGGTACTTTGAATGACAAGTGGGGGTATGCTAAGCACCACAACATGTGCGTTCTTGTTTAGTTCTTGGATAAGTGAAAACTGAATTTAAGAGTTAGAGACAAGTTTATGAAATTTATGAAATGTTTTTGCTTCTAAAGCTTGATAATGTTTTATATTTGGTTGTTTTCTAGATTGTTAGCTTATTTTTTATTTGTTGTACATGTATATAATGTAGTGACATATTTATTTAGACTTTCTATTATGAATAAACTTTATGATTCATTGATTTCATTTGTTCTGCTGTTGTATTTGATCTCAACATCACTGTGTATCCCTGTACACTGGATATTGTCAGTTGTGTAATGTATATTGAAAACGGTGTACTAGCAATTAGGATAGCTGAAGTGCAGCAAAGAAATGCACCAGGACATCTGTGTTCATATGAAGTTAAATTTTACAAGCTAGATCTTGAAATTATATCATGAGTGAAATTTTCTTGCAACACCTGTACAACTAATATCTGCATAAATAAGCATTAAAAATCCTACATATATACTAAGAGATATGACATCATACAAAGCTTAAAGCTTAAAGGAGTTACCTCTTGAAATAATGTTATATCTATAATTTAATGGAAAATTTAAAAAACATACCTGATTTGTGTTTGTTGTCCTGTTCAACTATCCAAATTCCCAGTACACAAGTTTCAATCTATGGTACACTTATGGAAATATCTAATGTACTGGTGATAGACAGTGAACATGAGTGTGATAATATAGCTGATTCCCTTTCACAGAAGAAGGTCCCCATTACTTTTTCTATGTCAGATTTGTCTGTTGGGTTAATGGTCAGAACTGTGTCAACATAATACAGATATAAGAACATGTTAAATCTTTTAACAGACTTTAGTGTTACAATCATCATGCACAGGGGATGAAGTCTATTGATTTTTTTAAAAGTGAAATGTCAATTTAAAGAAAAACCCAATAGCAATTCAGACCAAGTGGATTGTATAGTCCCTTCAAGTACAGGGGCATAAGAGGTCCATTTCTATTTTTTTGCATTGGGAAGATCTTCTGTTCCTCTCCTATCTCTTCTTTTTAAATAGGTAGTTTAGACGACAGAGGCATATAACAAACATGGTGTCGTTTAGTCTAAATGACTTTAATAAATTTATGAATTCAGATATAATAGAATGTGTGCTGTGTGATTAACGTTTTTATGGTATTGCAGCCTTAGGAGAACATCCCTGTAGGGACGATAACCTGGATAAATATAAAAACTACATGAACAATCAAAGTAAGGGACCTTCAACCATGACAAAACTCCATACCGTATAGTCGGCTATTAAAGGCCCCGACATGAAAAATGTAAAACAATTGAATCGATAAAACTAACAGCCTTATTATATATAACAAAAACAATTTACAAATATCAAATATGAGGCAACACTGAGGACAACACACATAAACCAACGACAACCACTGAACTACATGCACCTGACTTGGCACAGGCACATTAAGAATATGGCAGGATCAATTCTTCCCTAAACTGGGACAGTGGTGTAACTGTACAACATATAAGAACAAACTGTAATAAAATGCTTCGCTGGGCGCAGCTTGATACGACCGCAGAGGTCGAACCCTGAACAGTTGGGGCAAGTATGGACAAAACATTCAAGCTTGATACATCTCTGAATTTGGATTGTGATTAAATATTTGACACAGCATAGGTTTCTGACACAGTAAGAATGTGGTCTAAGAACTTGAATTTTTTTAATTTACCTATTATGGTCCAATGTCCAAAATCAAAATACATGGTTAGATTCAGCATATCAAAGAACCCCATATATTCAATTTTTGTTGAAATCAAACAAAGTTTAATATAGGACCCCAACTTGGACAAACTTGAAAACTGGGCCCATAATCAAAAATCTAAACACATGTTTAGATTCAGCATATCAAAGAACCCCAAGAATTCAATTTTTGTTAAAATCAAACTAAGTTTAATTTTGGACCCTTTGGACCTTAATGTAGACCAATTTAAAAAACAGGACCCAAAATTAAAAATCTAAATACACAGTTAGATTTGGAATATCAAAGAACCCCAATAATTCAATTTTTGATGAAATCAAACAAAGTTTAATTTTGGACCCTTTTGACCTCAATATGAACCAATTTGATAGCGGGGCCCACAAATAATAAATCTAAATACATGGTTAGATTCAGCATATCAAAGAACCCCATATGTTCAATTTTTGTTGAAATCAAAAAAAGTTTAATTTTGGACCCCAACTTGGACCAACTTGAAAACTGGGCCCATAATCAAAAATTTAAACACATGTTTAGATTCAGCATATCAAAGAATCCCAAGAATTCAATTTTTTTAAAATTCAAACTAAGTTTAATTTTGGACCCTTTGGACCTTAATGTAGACCAATTTAAAAAACGGGACCTTAAATTAAAAATCTAAAAACACGGTTAGATTTGGCATATCAAAGAACCCCAATAATTTAATTTTTGATGAAATCAAACAAAGTTTTATTTTGGACCCTTTTGACCTCAATATGAACCAATTTGATAGCGAGCCCACAAATAAAAAATCTAAATACATGTACATGGTTAGATTCAGCATATCAAAGAACCCCATATATTCAATTTTTGTTGAAATCAAACAAAGTTTAATTTTGGACCCCAATTTGGACCAACTTGAAAACTGGGCCAAAAATCAAAAATCTAAATACATGTTTAGATTCAGCATATCAAAGAACCCCATATATTCAATTTTTGTTAAAATCAAACAAAGTTTAATTTTGGACCCTTTGGACCTTAATGTAGACCAATTTGAAAACTGGACCCAAAATTAAAAATCTAAATACACGGTTAGATTCGGCATAACAAATAAATAAATGTGGTCAAAGATTTTACAAATCTAATGCGCCATACTGTGCAATTAAAGATTACTTCTTGAAATTTTTCAATATTTGGAATTTGAAAAAAAAATAATATTTGAAGAATAATTCTTTTTAATTTCTGAAATCTGAAATGAGAAAAAATTGACCCCCCACAATTTCTTTTTACCCCCCCCCCCCCCCCACCTTTTTTTCCCCAAAAAAATTCTTTCCCTCAAGATATGGTCATAATCTCAATTCAAATTTCCAATGGAGTTTGCAACCATAATTACCCATTTAAATTTACCATAGTGCTTAATTAATCTATTTTATAATAGAATTTAAAATATAGTGTCAAATCTTTCATATGGATTTTTTTGTAAAAAAAAAAGATGCAACATTTGCAGATATTTTCTACTGGTCTTCCTTTATAAATATGCATTTCTTTAAACATAATTTAAAAGCAGTGTAAGGGAAGTAACCAAAACGTTGTATTTGGATTACCTCCCTTACACTGTTTTAAATTATCTTAATTGTTCATTAACCATTACTTTATACATAATTTAAAAGCAGTGTAAGGGAGATAATTTCAATGATGTATTTGATTTATCTCCCTTACACTACTTTAAATTATGTTTTGTACTAAAGTATTTGTCCATTAACCAGGACAACCTTGTTTTTCCCTCTTTTTTGCCCCTGATTCCTAAACGGTTTGAGCCATAACCCCCCAAAGCAAATTCTTACCATCCCTTTTAGGTATGGAAACTTGTAGTATAATTTCAGAGAGATCCATACACCTTTCCACAGTTATTGTCTGGAAACTAGAAAATGCTTATTTTTGGCCCCTTTTTGGCCCCTAATTCCTTAACTGTTGGTACCATCACCCCCAAAATCAATCCCCACCTTCCTTTCGTGGTATTGAACCTTATGGTAAAATTTCAAAGAGATCCATTCACTTAAACTAAAGTTAGAGTGCGAAAACCAATGTGTCTTCGGACGACGACGCCGCATGACGATGACGACGATGCCAACGTCATACCAATATACGACCGCAAAATTTTTTTGCGGTTGTATAAAAATCAGTTGCAATAGTAATAACTCAAAACATAAGAGACACAAAAAAATAAAACCCAACTAACATTATGACAATAGACACAAAGCACTGAAATAAGAGTAGTTTTCAGTTACTGAAAGTTTGTTCAAAGCCAATTACAACTAACAAATAAATCTTGTTCCCCAAACTAAAGTATCAATCATTACATCATCAACGGATTTAGTAATAAACAGTCTGAGAAATGCCATGACCATATATACCTTGTATACATATACAATCAAAAAGTTGTGGTCTGAAGGTTTTGACCATCGAAATTTTGCAATAGAAATAGTAGTTAGGACCAGCAGATTTTCTTCAAGGGCCACCAGGGAAAAAGATTTTGAGAACTCTGCAATATCTTTTATATATGCAAAAATAATCCAGTTCTTTACTTAAAAAAATTTCATAGACCAGAATCACCAGATGTCCAAACAAATATTGAAAAATTCTTGTACAGTTTAAGATTATTCCTTAAAATCACATGGTCGGCGCTTCAAGTCAGATTTTAGTATAAAGTATAAAGAAAAAATTTCACAAACACAGCCATTTCTTCCAACCAATTTTCTTTGTTTTTACACTTATTGTATAATTACACCAATGCTGAAACATAGCTCACTATTACAATCATGTCTACCGAATAATTTGAAGTATCTTAATTTTCTAATAAATCATCATAAACTTCATTTATGTCATCCAACATGAAAAAATCTGATATATTCGACGGCAAAAAGATTTTTTGTTTTATTGCTTCTTCTAAAGAATATCTCCAGAAGAGGTCCAGATTCATTTTTTTGGACTCTTCACAAGAAGACATTCTGGAGATGTACAGAAGAGACCAATAAAACACGCCCCAGAATAAGGTAAAAAAAAACTTAAATATTTAAGACTTGCCAGGGGACTGTATTACTCTCTTACAATAAACAAGTAAAAATGATTCGTTCATGGGCAGGTAAAATTACACATGAAATCACTCAAAGAATTTCCCAGATGAAATATTGAATGTACTTATGGAAGTAATGAATAAAAGTGATGTGTAGGGTAAATTTCATTCAGAAAGAAATCGAACAACACTACAAAAAAAGATGACATCTAGAAGTCAACATAGTATTTAGTGTTCATATCATACATGTGTGTATGTCAAACACTAAATCTCTCCCCTGCTTTGTTCAGAAAAGATGTGAAAGAATCAAAGATCTGTTTTCAACATAAAATTTGTTACTAGACACACAAAAAAATACACCAAAACAACATTCACCTAAAATGTAAACATCATATCTGACCCACACTCACAGAGTGGGTGGTATATTGTATTTACATTGTCAGTCTGTCTGTTAAATTTGTAGTTGGTTGCATAATCAAGTCTGTCGTCTGTTGGTTGGTTTGTCAGTCTGTTGTCTGGGTAATGAAAATAGTCATCTGTCCATATGGTAATCAATCTGTTGGTTGGGTAGTCAGTTGGTCAATAACTATTGTTACATATTACTCTATTCTATAGTATGGAATGATTTGATGTTTAGTTTTAAACTTTCTGGTGATGAGTTGTATGATGATATGAGTGATTTTCAGATCCTTTTGACACTGCAGTCAAGTTTTTGTATAAATACAGAATCCAACTAGCACAAGTTTTCCAAGATTCTGAGCTCCCACTGTCATATACTGCTTGCAACTTATTTAGATACAACATAATTTTGACAATATCATAGTAATAGAGGAACTAACCTCATCCTGAAAATTAACCTGACCAATGGGGCTTGGACCAAAAGATGTCAAGAAAAGGTGATTATGTGGGCTGAAAAGGTCTCATCATTATGAAAATAAAGAGATGTGATATATTTGCCAATGAGACAACTATCCACCAAAGTTCGAAGTTCAAATGATGGGGATGTAAGCAATCAACCTATTTTGAATTAAGTTGGAGGCTTTTTCCCAATTGTGAATCCTTTTGCTACGTTACAAGCGTACAAAAAGTAATTACTGTACCTCACCTACCTCCAAATTTTGTTGCATGCAAGACACATACCACTGAAAGCTTTTAGCACTTAATATGCTGATAAAGAAATCATGTACTAAAATATAAGACTTGCTTATCTGTAAAGGTTTTGCTCATTGTTGAAAGCTGTACAGGGACCTAAAGTTGCTAGCTTCTTTGTCATTTGGTCCATTGTGGAGAGAAGTCTCATTGGCATACCACATGTTATTTTTGTATTGTACTTTTGAATAGGTTAATAGAAAATGCAGATTGTCAAAAGCCATTTAGCAAAACTATTTACAACAAGAATTCAAATGCTGAAATGGCGCCTGCTTTACTGACTATGAATGTTATGCTGAAAGTCTTCATTATCAAGGTTTCACTACAGATATCACATAAACTTAACATTATCAATGATCCTTGAAAATAAGGTCATGGTCTGATGAACCCTGCAATTGGAATCCTACAAGTAATAATGAATTCACAGTATTTGAGAAACAGACATAATCATGAAAACTTAATTGAACAATGAAATGAGTTTAAAGTCAGATGAACTCTGCCAGACACTGCCAGACAAACATGCATGTACATCTTGCTATCAGTCATTACACTAAATAAAGATGACCTTAGTATAGTATCTGAGAAAAGGATCTAATCAAGAAAACTTTAAGTTGACCAATAAACCTAGAAAATGTGGTCAAGGTTGGATGAACCCTACTTACAATCATTTCGTACAACAAATTTATTCAAAATACTGCTTTTTGTATCTGAGAAACAGAAAATAATGAAAACTTATTGTTGATCAATGAACCATGAAAATTAGGTCATGGCAAGGTGAACCCTGCCAAAGGGACATGTACATTTAACAATCATTCCATATATAGTTGACATATGGCTTGAAGTATCTGAAAAACAGGTCTAATTACGAAAACTCCACATTGATCACTGAAATAAGATCAAGGTCAGGTGAACAATGTTTGACGGACTTGTATACCTCACAATGAATTAAATTTAAATTATCTAATATAGTTGTCTTAAAAATATCAGTCACTGAAACATGATAAACTGTTACACAGAGATATGTCTTGCCTGTTGGCATAAAATTCAGATAAATCTGATGGACAACAACATTGCTAATTAAGCTGGACCATGAACTAGTGGTCAGGGCCTCGGAAAGGTTGACAAACTGAGATGTACAGACATTATTGTGTCTTTATAGCAAATATCCTTGTCTATTGTAAGTAGTTCCTATCAAACTAACTTAAACAGAAAACTTAACATTGAAAATTGGTAATTAATTGAAAGTCACTGGACCATAACCTACCTGGGTAGGGCCTCAAAATAGTCATTTAACTGATATGTACTGATAGTAATGCAACTTTATAGGAAACATGGGAAATATCATTGATCTATCACAAGTAGTTACTATCAATCTGACTTGAGCAGAAAACTTAACATCGAAAATTACTAATTAATTCAGTCACTGGACCATGACCCAAGGGGCAGGGTCTCAAAATAGTCCTCAAACTGATATGTACTGATAGTAATGCAACTTTATAAAAAACATCATTGATCCATCACAAGTAGTTCCTATCAAATTAAAATAAGCAGAAAACTTATCAATTGTTGACGATGACAATGTAGCCAGTAAAGCAACATTCGTCGCATGAAAGACATAAATGACTTCAAGGACAACAGATATCAGTGTACAAGATATGAGGTAGCCAGGTCTTCTACATTTGAAATATAATGCTTTATGAAAAGAGCAAATGCAGCTGTTTGATCAGCTCTTATGCTCTTCAATCTGGGACATTAATCACAGTTGAGACAAAAAATTTGAGTGAAGAAATAAACTTTAAATGAAAGTCATGTCTCAAGAATGTTTGTGGAAGGGTAGGAAAGGACTTCCAACCATACTTTCTTCAAGTAATATTACATATATCAAAAGGCTATACAACCATTAATTACCCACAACAGATGTCCAAGATTAAAACTCATTTTAATTGAACATACCTTAATATCAAAGCAACTTATTCAACACTTTTTAAAGCAATATCTCATTGAATCATTTTTTACTTGTGTTGTATACAAAACAACTCCAAATGTTAATCATATTCTGCCAAAGAATAAAGGGGAAGGATATCTTTTTTGGTGATGTAATGCATGTTTATTTTCATTTTAAGTGTATCTATCCCCTATCCAATACTTAGTAATGTTGACAAAATAAATAATAAATAAAATTTATTTTTATATTTATCATTGTTTCTGGACAATAACTGCCCAGTTGCCTTGATCATAATATTTTTCAAGCACACGACATCCACTTATTCTACAACACATTTCTTCTAATTCTCCTTCCTTAAAAACATGATAGTATCTATGGAAACTTGTGGTATTATTGTCCTGATCTTTCCTTTCCCATGGCACCAGAACATCTTGCTGTTGAAAATAAGTTCTATTTTTATGCACAGTCAAACAACAGTTTGTTTTGTTGTCAGCCTGACTGCCAATTGTTCCATCTGTCCCTTTTCTATCACTACCATCCAATGAATCTTTCTTATTACTTTGACTATCACATGTTAATTCACAGTTTGAATCATTTTCGCTCTTTTGGTTTATAAATTGACTGTCACTTCGATTTAAGTTTTCTTTGCTTGCTGATGCCCCACTCTTTAATTGGTCAGAGCAGTTGACATGACTGTTCAAACTATGATCTTTGTCAGTGTTATGTAATTTGCTCTCTTTCAGATATTTGGATTTTATTTTGTGACGTTCCTGTTCCATGGCCCATACATATATCAGAAGTTTTCCACCTGATCGTAAGATTCTCAATAGTTCTATTATAGCCGCCTCTCTTCTTTCCTGTAATGTAACAAACAATTACAATTACTCAATAAAATTTCTGATACTTATGCTTTTAGTTTTATAGTTTCTTAGCTTTCCAATCTTGATGAGAGTGACTGATAAATTTCCTTTGTAGCCAATATATTTCAAAGGATATGTGTCATTATATTTATTAAAGAATTATTCAATAAGATTTCTAATAATTACCAAGTGCCCTGGTGGTAGCCCTACTAAATTCAAGTGTGGAAGGATCTCTGCTAGATAAACTATTGAAATACTTTACAATAGGTATTTACTGCATCACTATGGTTAGAACAAAATCAGAATAATGTTTATGAGTGGGCTGATATATGTCCTTGTTGATCATTAACTTCTGAGGTAGCAACAAGCAAGTTCAAATTTCAGTTTTGTATAAAAACAGGATATATTCCAATGACATTAAATCCAATCTTCCTTATGCAAGTAATATTTGTCACTGAACATAAATCAATTATTTACTTCATAACTATTTGGATTATATGTATATCTGTTCCTACATTTATCTTTATCATTGACTTTTAACTGTTTCTCTAAATTGTGTATGGAACCATCCTGGAAGACAATCTGAACATAAAAATAAGAAGATGTGGTTTGAATGCCAATGAGACAACCATCCACAGGAGACAAAATGACATAGAGTTTGAACATTATTTTAGCTGTTAGAAACCCTCATAAAACTACTTCAATAAGAAATGACTTCAAAGCCTCAATGCTGGATGTAACATGCAAATATGAAAAAAAACCTAAGTTATAAATACCAGAGAGGGAAATGTGCCCTGCCAATTCTTATTCTAAACTGTAAAACAATTTAGTTTTTATTCTGAACATCTATTTTAGAAAATAAACAAAATTATAACATATTAAAGAATGAAATAAATGTTTGTTTTTTATAAGAACTGCTTTACAGATTAAATCTGCAGATGACAGGTCTACGGTAGTATTGTTGGTGAAGAAATAATTTCATCAATTTATGTTGTTACAATTGAATCACACAATGAAATGACATGTAATTTTGGATAAAAATTGCATCCTTTACTTAAACAGAAATTATAATCTAAATAGTTTCAGACTAGTTCACATTTACCTGGGTAGGCTTGCAATAAATTATATCTTGTATCTCCCTCATGCAAAGCTCTGATTCCTTGCCCAGCTTTGGCTATACTTTTTGGTCCTTTTTTGTTTATAGCTCTTCATATTTTTAATAAGCTTTTAATTTTCAAATATTTTGGCCTCGAGCATCACTGAAGAGACATTGATTGTCGAAATGCGCATCTGGTGCAGAAAAATTGGTACCGTTTATGTTATTCCATAATACAATAATAATATATATACATATATATTTGGCATTCACATAAATCTATCAATTCATCAGCAAAATATGGAAAATGAAAATAAATATATAACGTTATAGAGGGACATAACTCAAGAACGGTAAAAGTGACGCCACCCAAATTCAAATCTGATCTGAGTTTTGTGGTAATAAGCATTGTGTATAAGTTTCATAACATTTGGTCGAGGCAAACTTAAGTTAGAGAACGGAAACGAAAAATTAAGCAATTTTTCCATTTGTAAAGGGACTTACTCTAGAACGGTAAAAGTGATGCCACGCAAATTCTTTGTTTTGTGATAATCAGCATTGTGTATAAGTTTCATAACATTTGGTTATGGCCAACTAAAGTAAGAGAACCGTAACTAATTTTGGGACGTATGGACATACTGACGTACAGACAGACAAGGGTAACACTTAATGCCCCCTCTGCTGCGGCGGGGGCATAATAAACTTTTCACTCAAGGTGCTATCTATTGATCAAGTCCATATGATATAAAATTTCAATATTTTTTGATAAATTAAAGAATGTTTAAAAAAGTTTGAACACAGACTGAACAGTGTTGAAGGCACTAACAGAATATAGGTTCACTTTGTCTCACCTCCACAACTTTTGTCATAGGCAAGACAAAAAATACCATTTACCTGAGTGGACATATGATGAATGACAGCTATACATATACAGAAATCAAAGGAACAGGAACGTAATGGAATGTGAAGCACATCTCCAACATACACCTCATGGGACCGCTGATGACAAATCTCAGAGAGGTTAACACTCCTGTCTGAACCAACCTACAAAAAACCCAATAAATACGGTATATATATGGAATAAAAAAATTGTGATCAAACAGAATTACTCATCTGGTTTGAGACAGTGCTATGTACAACAAGAGTGCACATGCTGAAATGTCTTGCCTGTTTTACTGACCATTGATTTTATGTTGAAAGTCTTTTAAAGATAAAGGTTTTACTAAAAGTATCACATAAACTTTATATTCTTTAAGATCCATGACAATAAGGTCAAGGTCAGATAAAAACTGTCAAACAGACATGTACACCTTACAATTATTCCATACACCAAATATAGTTGACCTATTACTTATGGTAATTGTAAAACAGACCAAAACACAAAGCTTAACGTTAATTAATGAACCATGAAAATGAGGTCAAGATCAGATGATACTGGCAAGACAGACATGTACACCTTACAATCATTCCATACACCAAATATAGTTGACCTATTGCTATGAGTATATTAAAAACAGACCAAAACACAAAAACTTACTACTGACCAATGAACCATGAAAATGAGGTCAAGGTTAGATGCCCCGGTTAGACAGACATGTACACCTTACAATCAACACATAAACCAAATATAGTTGACCTATTGCTTATAGTACTTGAAAAACAGACCAAAACACAAAAAACTTAACATTGACCAACGAACCATGAAAATGAGGTCAAGGCCAGATGACATCGGCTACTCAGACATGTACACCTTACAATCATTGCATACAACAAATATAATTGACCTTTTGCTTATAGTTCTTGAAAACATACCAAAACACAAAAACTTAACATTGACCAATGAACCATGAAAATGAGGTCAAGGTCAGATGAAACCTGCCAGTCTGACATATACCCCTTACAATCATTCCATACACTACACATAGTTGACCTGCTGCTTGTAGTATCTGAGAAATGGACCTAATCACATAACTTTAACCTTGATTACTGATCCATGAATTGAGGTTGAAGTGAACCCTGTCTGACGGACATGTAGACGTTGCAAGGAACCCATGTAGTAAATATAGTTATCCTATTGCTCATAATAAGTGAGAAATATACATGACAAAAAAACTGAATTTTTTTTTCAAGCAGTCGCTGAACCATGAAAATGAGGTCAAGGACAATGGGCATATGACAGACAGAAACTTTGTAATATAAGGTATCTGCATGCAAGGTATGAAGCATCCATGTCTCCTTCCTTCTGAAATATAAAATTTTATACAAATAGTTTATGCCGCCGCTGCCTGATAGTAATCCCTATGTCTCGCATACTGCAACTTTCGTGGCAGGCGAGACAATAAAAACTCTATCTCTTATAAAATCACTACTGTGGTTTCATTTATTTCTCCTGAATACCAATTTTCATGGATTGAAGAAAAAATATATTTTCATTCATACTTGAATTTGTGGTTTTGCCAAAGTTTGCATCTATCATGGAGAAATTTCTACTTCATTGAATGTATGTTGTTACTACTATCTGTAGTTAAAGCATCATTATCTCTTACCATTACATTCTGTAACATTCATGAAAGGGGAGACAACAAACAGTATCACATCATACACATTTCTGCCATAATTATTTTTTTCTGTTCTTAAAAATATTTTTTAGTTTATAGGGCAATATGTTAATGTTGCATGTTAAATAGTTCCAATGTTCTAATCAAAACACTTAAGAGATTAAAATAAAAATGTCAAACTCTAAACAAATGTATTTTATAAATTGAAATATTTGTTTTTATTATCATTTGCTCATACCTCATAAACAGACTGATTGAGACCAAGATATTTGCCATTTCCACAGCCTATATCTGCCATTAATGATCCTGCAGGCATATCTTTGATAAACTGAGATATCTTTGGCCATGGTGTGTGTCTTGTTCCACTGAAATGATCTGCTATTTCTTCATATACCTGTAAAACCAGCACTTATTACTTCAATTTACACAATATTGGATGGTTAAAAAAATACAGTAAATTATTTACATTTGCATATTTTTAACTTGCAAACAATTACTTTGAGATCAAATACAACTTGAAACTCAATAAGGGGACTTACATGAAAATCAAGATTCATATGCAAAAAGTTCTGAAAGACTTTTTGTGATAATGTTTGTCAATTACCATACCAAGCCATCTTGGTTGCAAATTGGTGTCCTATTACTTTTAAAATTCAAGAAACAATAGCCGATAGCAGTTTTAAGTTGTCTGTGTGGGAAGTCCCTCACCTTTTTATGATTAAGAAATATGTCTTCATCCTACAAATGCTAAAATGAAACATTTATAAACCTTCACCATTATGGCATAATGATAACGACCAAATAATGTTAATAAACTGTTGACACAAAGATATGTCTCGTCTGTAGGCAGAAAATTCAGAAAAAGACAATCTTATTGACAGCAACATTGCTAATTAATTGAAAGTCACTGGACTATAACCTAGGGGGCAGGGCCTGGAAATAGTTGTCAAACTGATATGTACTGATAGTAATGCAACTTTATAGAAAATACCATTGATCTTTCACAAGTAGTTCCTATCAAACTAACTTAAGCAGAAACTTAACAATTGTTGACGCCTACGGCAACGACAATGCCGCTGTTGCCTGACAAGCAACACCCATGTCTAGCCTTCCACAACTTTCGACGCAGGCGAGACAAAAAAAACAAGAGATCAAGATTTGACAGCAGTATCAAACCTTTAAGAAAATACAGACTATAGATATTAGGTTCTAACTGAACTTATTGTGAATCAATGCATCAAGATAATTAGATTTAAGGTTTATGATCAGTGATTTTGCTAGCGCTCGTCATTTTCGTCATTTACGATACGGTTTTCAAAATGACGAAAGTATTCCAAATCAATTTCGTCACTTAAATTTGGAAAGAGTAAAAATATTTTCGCATGAAAATACTATAATTCTACCTGTCTTATTGTTTCTGACAAGTTTACGACCCTCAGCTAATTAACATTTACAACAGGTGTTATAAGTTGTGATTACAGATAATCTGCTTATCGCCATTGGATGGGTCACTAATCCATTAATCATTTATCAACCTCATAATTGATCATCATAATTATTTTCCCCAGTAAAATCAGTCAGTCGGCATTTCAATTTCAATATTTATCAAACGAGCACAATTGGCAGTTAGTTTGTCTTAGTTTCGTCATTTGAGTTTTCCCTTGGACAGTTCACATTTTAATTTCAATATTTCTAAAAGATCACAATTTGCAGTTTGCTTGTCGTAGTTTGGTCAAATGAACGTATTTTCGTCATATTTGATATAACTTTAAATCAAAAACTTTGGACAATTTTGATTAAAAAGATAGAACTTTATTAATAACATTCAGAAATCTTTTCACGAGTCAAACAGGTGCTTCCTTTACGATGAACTGTGCATGCGCGAAAGTATTCTTATGAATTTAAAGACACTAAAACGTAAAATACAAAATAATTAAGTATCAAACTAACCAAGAGAGACAAATATAGTTCTTATTTAGCAAATTTAATTTAAAAAATGATAATTTCCTGCCTTTTTTTAAACACGAACCAGTCTGTAGATGAATCCGGATTCATTCTGAATTTATTATCCACTTGTCACTTCCAGTTTTCATTTCATTTGGAAATCGAAAGTAAACGTGTTCTAGTTATGATAAATTTACAATTTAAAGTCATTAGAATTGTTCCAATTTTCCAATAAGGATTTGTACATGTTGTACAAATCCTTGGTTCCAACTATATAGAATTAATTCTAAATATCGCTTTAAAACGTTTTTAAGGATAATGAGTATGAATAATGCAGTGAAATAGTCCTTACAAGTTCATTTATGCTGTGATTCCTGGTTTAAAAAAAAATGGATCCCAACTTTTGCTGATTAGGAATGTACCCTGAAACTAACTGAAGTGAAATTGTGAACTAGATTTCTCGATCTTATATCCTAATCTTCGTATTAAAGTGCCACATCAGTCAAATCATGCAGTAACTGCCTAGTATGCTTAAGTCCTTCAAAGTCTGACAAAGATGTATAGATAGTAATATACATCCTAGGTCCCTTGCTGCTACCCAAAATAAGGTTAATTTTCATCCCGCGCAAAAGTGACTAAAGCCCTCAAAATCCTAGCTTAAACCCTGTTTATGATCACGCCTGTCAGACAGCCATCTTCACACAGATCACATATATTTAACTACTTATAATATTAACAGTAAACTGAACTAATTATTAAAACTTAATGATCAATGAAACATGAAAATGAGGTCAAGGTTATCATGTACTAAAAGTTAATGTTTATCAATGACCTATAAAAAAATATGGTAAAAGTAAGAGTAAAATGATAATAAAAGCTGGATAAGAAAAGTTAGACATGCTGTTGGTAAGATTTAAGGGGTCACATTGGATAAGTATATATATATTTTGCCTTTTATACATTCATCATAAGAGAGACCAAACAAAAAGTTCAAGTGGTTCAAAGAAGATATGGGATTTGTGTTTTTAACAAGTACAATATTTTTCTCTCAATCAAAGTATATGGCAATATGTTTTATATGAATATACAATTGAATAGAACATGATTATGAATTTAAACATACAGGGTTTATGAAAATACCTTTTGTTAAACATTTTAGCTTCATAAAACTGAAAGGCGGAAATCCATTGAATGTAAATTAAATAAGTGTAGCCTAAAAGCAAATAGTTTCCATTACCTGCTGAACATGAGAATTCTCCAATTTTTCTGCATCTGTTTGACATTTTGGAAGCATTATACTTAAACTGAAATGAAAAGAATCAGAACAATCAAGATATTAGTGTTTGGAGGCTAAAACAAAGGTCTCAGATTTTTATTGTGCCCAGTACATTTTGATATTTCAAGATAACAGTGTGAGGGATGATCACTAACATAACTAGTTGATGGGCTTTTCTAAAGTCAGGATATTTGTCAGCTGTTATAAAATTTACTTACTGCTCTTTGTTCATTTAGGAATTCGTTGTTGACAGTAGATCTAATATAGTCTCTGTAAAATGTTAACTAGTCTAGACTTTGTGTGATAAAGAGCTTGAAATGGTCAAAAAAAATTTTCTCTATTTACTCAAAGGATCAAATGTTAAATCATAGTGCTTTATTCATGAGCAGTCAACAATCAACAAAGAAAACTAAAACCAAAAATATATTATTTTCAATATTTCTTTAGGCTCATATCATTCAAATAGTCACATTGATATGGTTTCAGATGGAAGATTAAACAAAAAAAGACACAAAAGAGACAATTTTTGCATTATATGGTTACGACCAAAAATATGTCGATATAATCCCTTCTGGTCAGAGGCCTAGACTACTGACCAAAATTTCTCAATCTCCTGATCTGAGTTTCACAGTTTATCACATGCATGTTAATGACACTTGTTTTAAATTAAAGCCAAAGTAAACCTTATCGGGATTGGGCTGGTTTTTTTTTTAGGTCCCTTTTGTTATATATCTTCTGAAGTATTCAAACAGCCTTGGCTTTCAACATTTTGGGTTTGGGCGTTTCTTATGAAGACAATACCAGAAAAGGGTACCATATCTATAAAATGTTAATTTCTTATGGAGACAATACCAGAAAAGGGTACCAATCTATAAAATGTTAATTTCTTAAGGAGACAATACCAGAAAAGGGCACCAAATCTATAAAATGTTAATTTCTTATGGAGACAATACCAGAAAAGGGCACCAAATCTATAAAATGTTAATTTCTTATGAAGACAATACCAGAAAAGGGTACCAAATCTATAAAATGTTAATTTCTTTTTGAAGACAATATGTTGAGCTCAAAATTTTTGTTTTTTTTTCTTTTGGTTTATAATAGTGTTGTTGGCCTGCTGACTGAATGATGTTTACCAATCATCTTCTTTTCCTGTTTTGAAAACAGAAACTTAACTGTATATTATGGTCAATCAAATTTTAAAGCCAAACGTTAATCGATCTGCTTTTCTACAAAAGGTACAATTTATATGTATCATTAAACTATTTGTTTGAGACTGAACGATAGATTGTCCAAGTGTCAATACATGTAATAATGCTCATTGGCTTAAATCTTCTATACACATACTACATATCTTATTTGTCCACAACAGTATTGTACATGTATATTCAGTTATATTATCTTTTAAAGATTTTAACTTCAGACCATGACCATATCAGAAAACTGAAAATAAAGAAAGTTACTGAGAGAAAATCTGAAATTCCACAATTTTCAGCTTAATCAGATGAAACAATATTCTGAAATGACAAAAAGTAAAATGGCTACTAAAGAATGGATTTTGCATTTTAAGATCAATAACATAATTGATTGGTGCTTATTTTAGATATGCCTAACATCTAATCAACTTACTCTGAAGTTTGGAATGGTATGGTTCTACCAATTCTATCTTTTGGATGAATCATTTTTCTGAAAGTAAATGATACCCTTGTTTCCCTCATGACTAAATCTAAGCCATCAGCTGTTGTGATAATATCAGACTTTCGTGGAGTTATACCATGTGACCATAGATAACGTGACTCTCTAGTCATAATAAACAAACTACGTCTGGGTAACAAAACAGATATTTGTTGACCCTCAGGATGACTGAACTCCATTACAATCTATAAAAAGAATAACATAGGTATTATGTAAGATACCAGTCATTCCCAAGGTCGCCGGACATTGGGCAAAGACCAGTATAAATTGGTTTGGTCCAGTTAAGTGATATGCATTACTGGACCAAATTGACCAGTAAAATTTTTAATTTTGTCCAAATCATATGTGTAAATGTCCTGTAATAAAGAATCTGGTCCAGTTAAGAAGAATTGATTACTGGACCAAATGTCCAGTTGATTTCTCAAAGCCTTGGGAACCACTGAGATACAGAAAATCATAATTGACTACCCCATCCATTACAGTTCTGGAAATAAATACAGGGATCATTTGCTATCTTTTACTGTTTATAAAATTGAGAATGGAAATGGGGAATATGTCAAAGAGACAACAACCTGACCAATGAGCATAAAACAGCCCAAGGCCACACAGCGAGAAAATCCTGCACCCGGAGGCGGGTTTCACCTGGACCCTAAACAAAAATGTGTACTAGTTCAGTGAAAATGGACATCACACTAAACTCTGAAACATATAAATGAACTAAAATTAAAAAAACATACAAGACTAACAAAGGCCAGCGGCTCTGGACATGGGACAGGCGCAAAAATGCGGCGGGGTTAAACATGTTTTGTGAGATCTCAACCCTCCCCTATACCTCATGTAGGTGTGCATTGAATTTTGATGTATGTTTTGTTATATGCATATAAACTGTATTGCTTTTGGAAATAAAGTATTATTGAAATAAACTGTTAACACAGAGATATGTCTCGCCTATTTGTTATTTTGATAATGCAAATGTTGAAATTAAAATTACAATACTTCAACATGTAAGTTGTGCAAATATTCAAAGTCAATGAACCATGACTGAATGTACAGGGCTAAACAGTCTCCATGGAAATGAGATGTGCCAATGCTAATACAACTGCAAACCAAATACCATTGACTTTTCAAAAGTCGTTCCCTTTAAACAAACCTAAACACAAACATTAACTTGTAAACTATGTAAAAGTTTCAAAGTCAATTAACCATAATAAGGGGTAGGGGTTATATAATCTCCATGGAAATGAAACTTACAAATGCTTATACATTTGCATACAGAATATCATTGACTTAACATTAGTGGTTCATCTTAAACTGACATAATCACAAACTAATACATGTAAACCAAGCAAAAGTTTCAAAGTCAATAGACCATGACTGAGAAGTAAGGACCAAATGTTCTCCATGGAAATAAGATGTGCTAATGCTTCTACAACTGCATACCAATTATCATTGACCTACCACAAACGGTTCCCCTTAAACTGACCTAATCACAAACTAATACAGGTAAACTAAGCAAAAGTTTTAAAGTCAATAGACCATGACTGAGGGGGCGTGGCCAAATAATCTCCATGGAAATGAGATATGCCAATGCTAATACAACTGCATACCAAATATCATTGACCTACCACTAGTGGTTCCCCATAAACTGACCTAATCACAAACTAATACATGTAAACAAAGCAAAGTTTCAAAGTCAATAGACCTTGACTGAGGGGGTGGGGTCAAATAATCTCCATGGTAATGAGATGTGCCAATGCTAATACAACTGCATACCAAATATCATTGACCTACCACTAGTGGTTCCCCATAAACTGACCTAATCACAAACTAATACATGTAAACTAAGCAAAGTTTCAAAGTCAATATACCTTGACTGAGGGGGCGTGGCCAAATAATCTCCATGGTAATGAGATGTGCCAATGCTAATACAACTGCATACCAAATATCATTGACCTACCACTAGTGGTTCCCCATACATTTGTAAACTGACCTAATCACAAACTAATACATGTAAACTAAGCAAAGTTTCAAAGTCAATAGACCTTGACTGAGTGGGTGGGGCCAAATAATCTCCATGGTATTGAGATGTGCCAATGCTAATACAACTGCATACCAAATATCATTGACCTACCACTAGTGGTTCACCATGAACTAGACCTAATCACAAACTAATACATTGTTGACGCTGCTGTCGCCGTCGAAGCCGGGAACAGCATACCTATGTCTCGCTTTTTGACTCCGTCAAGGCGAGACAAAAATGCTGATACGTCCATTTACATCAGAATTTTGGTACCTTTCATCTTTAAGCAGATTTGTAAAGGTAGATCATATAACAATGATTTTTGGTTGAAACCTAATATTTAAAAACACCTCAAAACATTTACCTGAGATAACAAACTTAATGACATTATTCCGTCTTCAAAAGCTGATGGTGTATCAACATGTGGAGGAATTCCTACAAAATAAAACTGTAAAATTGATTGCATGCACACAAAGTGATTACAAATTTACTAGTAGTGATAATATATAAACATGCTAAAACTTGAAGGAAGCAGTAATGTTCATTTAAGTAATTACAAGGAAATTTATAGGAATTGCCTTATAGAACTTACTGGGCATACTTTCAAATTATCATAAAACAACCCATTTTTAGAGCTTTTTAGTTGATTGATGCTGTTTAATTAATTTATATATCCCATATCTCCTACTATTCATATAATATTGTAAATTGGGCCCTTTTTGTCAGTCACAGTCAAATGTATGAAGTGGTTTATCATGTCCTCATCCTGGTTTATTTTATAATTTAATATAATAGTAGTTAATAAGGATGCTTTTCATTTCTTGTTCACATACATTTCTGGAGGGTATTTCTTCATTGTATAGGTATATATGTTTACCTTTAAGTATTTACCTTCTTTCCTAGCAATCTTACCTATCATTCACCTTTTTATTAATTACACCCTATACAGAACATTTCATATTTCTAATACCGACCTTGCCCCTGTACATTTTTGTTAAACTGGCCTTCTCCTGTACACTTTTAAAACAATGACCTTGCCTCTGTAAATATTTGTCCCATTACAGTAAAGTTTGTTAAACTGACCTTGGCCTTGAACATATTTGTTCACTGTAAGCTGATCTGGAAGATGCTTCACATATCCTGTTTGAAGTGCCTTCTGAAGTATTTCATTACATTCTACTGGTATAGACTGAGGGAGAGGGTCATCAGCATCAACATCATTAATGTCATATCTAAACTCATACCCATAATGCATCACTTCTCTGTACTTCAACTCTGTGAATATATAAATAAACCAGAATTTTGATAATATATATATATATATAAATAAACAAATACAAAACCTGCATTTTTTCTGGTACCAAAGATTTTCCCCATAAATAGAACTTTCAAAATCAATGTTAGTCCAATTTCTCTAAAATGAATGCATTTAAAAAAAATCATTAGAGAAATAGATTCTAACAAAACCTTGTTGAGTACAAAATTCATTCATTCTCAATATATAGATTTTCAAATTGTAAAATGCTTGGTTAACAGCACGTTTTATAGTTTTAAACATTAACAAGAGTGCACACGCTGAAATGTCTCGCCTTCTTTACTAATCATTGATATTATGTTGATAGTCCTAAATATAAAGCTTTATTACAACTGTCACATAAACTTAACATTAACCAAGTAAACTAAACATTGACCAATGAACCATGAAAACAAGGTCAAGGTCAGATGAACCATGCTAGGCAGGCATGTACAGCTAACAATTCTTCCATACAACAAATATAGTTGACCTATTGCTTATAGTTTAAGAAAAACAGACGAAAACACAAAAACTTAACACTGAGCAATGAACCTTGAAAATGAGGTCAAGGTCAAATAAAACCTGCGTGACTGACATATAGATCATAAAATATTTCCATACACCAAATATAGTTGAACTATTGCATATAGTATTAGAAAAAAAGACCAAAACTCAAAAACTTAACTTTGACCACTGAACCATGAAAATGAGGTCAAGGTAAGATGACACCTGCCAGCTAGACATGTACAACTTACAATCATTCCATACACCAAATATAGCTGACCTATTGCATGCAGTATTAGAAAGAAAGACCAAAACTCAAAAACTTAACTTTGACCACTGTACCATGAAAATGAGGTCAAGGTCAGATGACACCTGCCCGCTAGACATGTACACCTTACAATCATTCCATACACCAAATATAGTAGACCTATTGCATACAGTATAAGAAAAACAGACCAAAACACAAAAACTTAACTATAACCACTGAACCATGAAAATGAGGTCAAGGTCAGATGACACCTGCCAGTTGGACATGTACACCTTACAGTCCTTCCATACACCGAATATACTAGACCTATTGCTTATAGTATCTGAGATATGGACTTGACCACGAAAACTTAACCTTGTTCACTGATCCATGAAATGAGGTCGAGGTCAAGTGAAAACTGTCTGACGGGCATGAGGACCTTGCAAGGTACGCACATACCAAATATAGTTATCCTATTACTTATAATAAGAGAGAATTTAACATTACAAAAAATCTGAACTTTTTTTTCAAGTAGTCACTGAACCATGAAAATGAGGTCAAGGACATTGGACATGTGACTGACGGAAACTTCGTAACATGAGGCATCCATATACAAAGTATGAAGCATCCAGGTCTTCCATCTTCTAAAATATAAAGCTTATAAGAAGTTAGCTAACGCCGCCGCCGCCGCCGTAGCCGCCGCCGCCGCCGGATCGCTATCCCTATGTCGAGCTTTCTGCGACAAAAGTCGCAGGCTCGACAAAAATCACTAGAGTTTAAATATCATAAGCAATGGAATTGTATGGTAAAGCATACATTTTTAATTTTAAATAATGGAGATGGTATGATTAAAGGCAAAACTGGCTCTACAATCATTTCAAAATATTTTCTCCATTTTGCACACTTAAATGTTGAATCTGTGCACTTCAAGAAAACATATTTGCATACAAAGCATAGAAGTAAAATGAAAATTATTGCACAAAGTTTTAACTGTTTAACACACAAATGATAAGAAATATTATCCTAGAGTTTAGGTTAGATTAATTAATTAGGTCAATAAACTAGTAACAATAGATTACAACCACAGAACAGACAAGTTACAAGGAAATTGTATTCTTCATATCAATCCTCTGATGTGTTCTGATGTTGATAGTGGTGTTTTAGACCGTGATGTGATCTCATGCTCATCATATTGTCAGTGTAAACTGAATATCAGGCCAAAAATAAATTTTAGAGTGTTTGATGTTGCCTACCTTCCCAGCTTTAAAGCAGTCTACCCAAACAATTTTATGACACAAATCAGTTCAAATATTTTTTTTAAAGATTTTTTCCTGCTCTAACGTCTTTTTCTTGTTTTCTTGTCTAAAACATGTAACTTATGTTGTTGGCCAAAAAAAAAAAAATCCCTATCTACCTACCCAACCATAAAAGGCATGGGTAGGCAACATCAAACAAAGAATTGTTTAATGATGGCCTCAACTGAATCTTTTCTGATTGTATAATGTGATTTTTGACAGTGGAGTTGTCTAATACTTACGATTATCATTTCGCCAGTGTAAACTGAATATCAACTGATTCTCTTCTGCTTCTATAATGTGATGTTTTAGAAAAAGAAATTATCTTAAACTTACGATTATCATTTTGCCAGTGTATACTGGATATCAACTGATTCTCTTCTGCTTCTTTATTATGATGTTTTAGACATTGAAGTTATCTTAAACTTACGATTATCATTTTGCCAGTGTAAACTGGATATCAACTGATTCTCTTCTGCTTCAGACACAAAGTTTTCAAGTACAATCAGTCCAGGTGGTAGGTCCTTACAAGGTAAAATATCAGATGGAACTATAACAAATAAATATAATTAATGGTTTCATTAATGTAAAAAATAACAAATTTGATAAGCAAACTACTTTAGTAACCAGTCAGAGATATAACTCTATAGGGTTATTACAGAAAATAACTTGTGTGTGTTATTACAGATACTTTCATGAGTTGTCTACTCTTTTTCCTTAAATTTTCTAAATCTGCAATAACATATGTTTGTTATTTGTAAAATAAATCAAAAATATTTTAATTTATTATGGGCTCTAGGGAACTCTTGAGACTTTGCGCAGAAACTAAATGCATAGCCTTGATAATTAATTCTTTAATTATATTAATACATTATTGATTAACCATGGTAAATCAATGAGACGAGGCTTTTAAGGGATAAAATTAGCTGTAATAACATAGCTTAGTTATTAAAGGAATGTAACCTATAAAATGAGACACTTGGGAATTACTGGGAAGCTTGCGCAGAACCTCATTACATGCTCTGGTCATTATTTCTTACAATAAATTAAAATACATTGTAATTAAGCATGTTGTATGTCTGAGAAAATGCTTTGGAGTGATATAGAGAAGCTGTGATAACACCCTTTAGTTATTACAGGCATATTTTTTCTGTAATAACACATAGGTGTACTATGCAAAATTGGCGAACTACGAACTGTTATATCTTTCTTTAGTTAAGTATACATAAAGACAATAGTAATATCAATAGAACTTGTATGCATTTTAACTAAACTAGTGATGTATATTGTCCCTTTGAAACATGTAACATACATATGTTATCACAGTTCTTTGATTTTAAGTCCACAATAACAAATGTATGTTATTTTTCTGTTATAACCCTATAGAGTTATATCCCTGACTGGTAACCTTTGTCAGTAATCATGATTAGTTAGAAGTTTCTCAATAAATCATGCAGTGTAAAAATTCCTGTGTGATTTTGAGAAAACAGACAAATCTAAATGATTTAACTTTATCTAATTGACAATATGACAGATTATTCTATTGTTTCACTCTTATTCCCTAACAAAGACCAAACAGGAATGACTATCAAATAGTTTATCTGTGTGTGCATTCATTATGAAGAAAAATCTTATCTAATAGTCATGACAGTTGCTTCAAATTAGATCTTTAACCTGTAAAAGTGTGCATTTACTAGTTTTCATTCTGCAGCAGAATTAATGTGCACTGATAGGGATAAAATTAAACTTTAAATCATAGCAAAACTCTTGACAAAACTCTAAATTTTTAAATATCAGAATTTACAATAGTGGTATTGACTGAATATAATGGACAATATTAGTCCCTGTCTTTGACCTTTTTCAAACATACAATGTAAGAGACATGACAGATGAGGAAAACCAGAAAAATGTCAAGACAGTTGAGGGTAAAATCAAGACATGATGGACAAGGGTTTCCAGGGTACAAAACATACTAACTAATCTTAATACCTAAGAGTATTTAATATCTAAATCTTGCCTTCAAAGTTGTGTTTGATTCTTTTTCACTATTCAACTTTTATAAATGTACTCCTGTATAGAGGTGACCTATCTACTTAACATGCTCAAAATAGTTAATTTTTAAAAAGACATTTAAGGAACTTGTAAAAGTTACATATCAAATCCATGTTTCTGATTTTTTCAATCAAAGCTTAAACTATTTTCATCTCTATACACCTTTAACAAATTTTTGACCAACCATAGAACTTGAATTTTAACACCTAAATGAAATAAAAAAAATTAACAAACATTAAAGAAATAATTATATCATTTCTACTCAACAGTTTAAAAAAAAACCTTTTAATGAATTTCATGGTACATGAATGTTTATTCTTTAGATAACTTTTTTTTCTTTTGTTTTCCTCTTATAGTTGATGTGTTTCCCTCGGTTTTAATTTGTAACCCGGATTTGTTTTCTTTCAATCGATTTATGACTTTTGAACACCGGTATACTACTGTTGCCTTTATTTATGTATACTTCTTTACTTTTCTCTTTCACTTTCAGTCTATTTGTTGCTGAAATTATAATACAGTCCATCAGAAGTGTTTACACTCTTTATACATTAGTTCCAGCCAGGTTATTTAGCATAAATTATATGTTGATGTGCCCAATGGTTGTCTAAAACCTTTATTGTTTTTGTATATTGCAATGAGATTGTAGGGCAAGTACAACAGTAGTTGTAAGATTTCTTTGTCTGTTATAGTTGTTGATATTAACCGATTGTTTGTGTTCTTCAATGTGAACATGGTGAAGATATAGTGTTATCAACATCGAGCAAAGATTTTCACTCAAATTAAGCTAGGGCAGTCTTTAACTTGTATTGAGGCAAGTTTGAAGGCCTTAATGTGATTTTGAGATGAAGAACACAACTCTTCTTTCCTTAATTTATAAAGCAGTGTTCTCCCCAGACCATTAAAGGACCACGGGCCCGCGATGTATATTTTTTTACCGCGGTGGTATCGTTCTTACCGCGATGTATAATTTTTCTCCGTGGTGCTAAAATTTTCAGTTAAAAAATCGTAAATCGGTAAAAAAGTGTTAAACGACTTGTTTAATCTTTTCCGTGTGGTATAAAATTCCAGGTGAAATTTGACCAGTTCAAACCAGTTCAACACGGATTGTTTACACCACGTGATCGATTTACCTTTATGAGGTTAACCTTTGTTGATTGGATTTAATCGATGTAATTAACACTTTTTACATGATTCTTTCGTGTTTTAATTTAGAAATCATAACTTTATGATCATAGATAACTATTTTAAGGCTTCACTCACCACCTGACAAGTCGGCAAATACTTTGTACACAAACCGTGTGACCCGATAGTTGTACACACGACGGTACATATTTTGTACATTATAAAGTTAGCTCAATACTTATATTATAGTTTTATATGTCTCTGATTAAACCATGGCCAAAATTATCTTTAATTATGACATAACATAGTTATTGCATGATATTCCGGTTTCAAACTGTCAACAAGTAATTCAAAGGGGAAGGATCCCATGACCCAGTTAGTTCATGTAGAATATTCAAATTTATTTACAATTAACTGCAATCTATTCTATTTTATAAATAAAATGCATGACTGTACCTTCAAACTGGATATCTATATCCATATGATCATTAATGAATAACAAAAGTGATCTTGCAATTTTAATCCATAAGCACATGTTAAATCTATTTATATCTACTTCCTGTCATTTAGGCGGGAAAATAGGGAGACTTTGTTGTTGACATTGAATATGTTACTTATAGATCTATAGACCTAAGATAAATTTATAGATTTAGGAATTCTTTTTAAATGGATCATGACAAATAAAGATTTAGATTTCAGTGCAGTATTAAGTCTGTATCTATGTTTGATCATCACCAAAGACAAGAAAGGTTAATATTTACATGTACATGAAATCTATGGCAAAATGTTTAAAAATTTGTGAAAAATTTCTTTTTATTAAAATTTAAGATAGAAACTGGTTCAAATTATAACACAATTTTGTTCTTGTTAATTTTATATCTCCTTATGACAGGAATCCTTTCACATACAACAACTTTCTTTCTAGAAACTAGAAAGTATTTTTAAATTGAACATTTTTGTTCTCTTTTGAATCTGGGAACAGTATATCTAACAATATATATGTTCCTGTTTGAATGATATTTTATTTTTATTGATCATGGATAAAAGATTTAATTACTTTAAATTTAGATGAATATTATGTAATGAATCATGTTTTATTTATTTTCAAAAAATATTAAAAAGAATACAAACTGTTTTATTGATCTTTTTAACCAATAATATTCTGACATAACACAGTACCACAGTATTAAAACAAAACAAGAGACATAAAAACTGCAGTAACTAGAAATATAGCGACGCCACGCTACACAACTGATTGTATGAATCATTTCACCAAGCTGTTCACACGTGTTACCCTGGTGCTATCCAAAAATCCTGGGGAGAACACTGTAAAGTGCATGTAGGGAATTTTTGTCATGATGTCCATTATTTTCTGTTACATTTTTTGGTAAAGAGAAATTAAAGTTTACCTTTGTTTACATATGACAAATAAAGTATCACATAATGTTTTCTCTTTCCATCAGGGGGCATCTCAAGGCCATTATATTCTGTAAAACTTTTTGTTGCATCTTCAGCTGTTTTATAGCAGACAAATGAGTATGGTTTCTTTGGCAACATGATGACATCAATGAGAGACCCATTTGTGTAGAGAGCTGTTGAAATTTCTTCTCTACTGACAGAATTGTCAAGTCCACCATTGTGAACACATAAAATCTGTAATGAAAAATAACAAATTATATTATTACTTTCTTTAATATGATATTATTGCATCTGCCATCATGGAACAATTACTTTTTTAAATGTTTTAAATTGCGATGAAATATTTTGCGGAAACTTGTTTGGCTTTAAGTAATTAAAGTAATGGCGAACAAATTTGCATACAAATGTAAATATGTCTATTAATTTTTTTATTGTTATCTGTTATTGAGGACTTCTTCCTTATACATACATTGAAAATTTCGAAATACACAGTAACTGACCTACAGAAGGGGTCATACACCTAAACCAAACATTTGTATAGTAATCATTGTAATACTATACTAATCCATGACCTTCTTCTTCAGTTGTGTAAAACAAAACTTTAGGATAATTTAACTTAATCTAAAATGTAATGTAATAAGAGGACAAAATGAATCCAAAATCGTTATCTTTTTTTCAAGTCTGTAGCATTTGCGGAAATCCTTTCAAGCATTGTTTCTCTTTTCCAGTATTGTTTTGTCTACGGACTTCGTGTAAAACTTTGTCAAGAGTATTACGATTTCCCGCAATTTTGTACATTACCAACCTGTAATTTGAGGCAGGTGTTTCCTGTGAAAGAGGTGGAATATTATGTTTGTTTAATTGAAAACAAGTCTTAAATGCTAATTCAACATAAAATTTTATAAGATAGGAAACAAATGGAAAAGTCACCTGATAATTTATATGGAATGATTTAAAACACACTGACATGTCTATCCTCTCCAATCTCCAATTTCATTTAAAAATAATTATAATTTTAATTCTAATATGACGTTCTTCTTTCGCTTTGTAAACAAAGCCATGTTCTAATTCCAATAAAACATGGGCTGCACGTGATTGATGTCACAATTGAAATAGCAACATCAGCTGTGTTTTGAACAACGCCGGAAATCAAAATGGACATTTGTTTTGGTATTGCTTGCAAGGAAATTAAATAAAATCATTCTAAAAGTAAGTTTACATGTTTCTTTTCATTTGTTTTTCATGAAACAGTTGATTTTCTATAACATTTTGGCTTCATCAAATCAAAATGGATGCCTTTTGAACGTGAATTATAGGTCCGCTTCGAAGAAAAAAAGTTCTAAATTTTCCTATTAGAATCGAAATAATTCTATCATGCCATGCTCTATGGCATGCTAATTTTAATATGGGTAGGCATTATATTTGTCAACATTTTACACCTCGCTAACGCTCGGTATAAAGATATTGACAAATATAATGCCTACCCATGTTAAAATGAGCATAGAGCAAGGCATGAAAGAATTATTTCTTAATTAAACAACACTTTAATAAGATAAAATGCTACCTGAAACAAACAACGTTTCTTAGTTTATATAGTACCAACATGATTTCCCATCTTGGCTAATACTGATTGAGCCAAAGAAGATCTTTCTAACTCAACTAGTTAAGACTTAGTACCTTGTCATGTTTATATTACCTTAGCCATATTTGGCACAACTTTTTGAAATTTTGGGTCCTCAATGCTCTTCAACTTTGTACTTGTTTGGCTTTCTAACTATTTTGAATTTAGCGTCACTGATGAGTCTTATGTAGACGAAACGCGCGTCTGGCGTATTAAATTATAAGCCTGGTACCTTTGATAACTAATTATATATTCAATTATACAACAATAATGAACCATAAATAAATGCACAATAACAGTAAGAAACTCAATATATAAAAATCAATACACTTATGAACTCAAAATTGTTAACTTTTTTTCTAACATTTATCTAACAGTTGAGATGGTGCATAATTTACCCTATTCTGTTGACAGACACTGCCATGATCATGATGATGTAAGTCATACAATTTTCCAGCAAATTTGTACATGTATACCTGATTATCAAAAAGAATAATGAGGACGACAGTGTTCTCCCCAGAAATTTTGGATAGCATCACATTTGGCGTAAATGAAACTCAGAAACTACCAACTTAATATCTAGTACAAAAAAGGACTGTTTTTTATATCAAAAAGGAAGAGAAAGTATCATATAGCAATAAAATTTCAATTAAAAAACTATTCTGTTTATCATGTCTATGAAATTCATTGTTTCCTGGGACTAAATGTATTAGTCCCAGTTGTTTCTTATCAAAATGATATATATTTTTAGCAAAGTTAAGCTACTTTAATCAGTTTATTGAAACAATGCATTTACAAAATGAATACATTTAGCAAGGAGATCTAACAAATAGCCTGTTAATGCGTGTGGAATGTGTAGTTTTCTCTTTTGGGATCAATAATATTCTGTCAGCTGTGCCATTTGTGCGTCCAGTTATTATCTTAAAAATGCGGATTTTGGTCATAGCTGGTCCGCTTCCGATGAATCCCGTATCCGATCCGTAGTTTGTACAAATAATTCAATGGTGGTCGAAGAAAAAGTAACGAAAATAAACAATGTTTGACAAGCGATTAGGAATGAATATGACGCTTTTAATGCAATAAATGGATGAAACATTAACTAAAGGCAATTTTGATCACTTTCTAATGAAGTACTGTGGATTCATTATTATTCGTTGGATACCAATTTTCGTGGGTTTCGTGGCTACAGGTGAACCACGAATTCAAATGTTCAACGAATAGCATATTTTTAATAGGCTTTGTATACAGAGATTGGCAAAATCACGAAATCAAATATCCACGAATATGCAAGTATTTAGCAATCCACGAAAATTGATACCCACGAAAATAAATGAATCCACAGTATGAAACATATTTTGCCGAAAATCAAAATGTTTAATATACGCTCTCGAGTAACAAGTACCGGAAGGGAAAGAACATTCTTCTTTAAAAGTTGTTAGTTTGAAATATCATACGACCAAACCTCTTTTCTACAGAAATAAATCATTTATATCTTTGTAATTCTTCACTTATTAATGAAAAATTGCTGTTTAATCGACGTGAAAACAATTGCCTAATTGTACAACTTGGTTTGGTCAGCCAGGTTGTCAACATCGACGTACCCCACATTGTTTTTTTCTTCTCTTAGAAGACGGTTATGCCAAGATGCAAACGTAGATTTCGAATTGTTTATGATTTTCTGATTACATTTTCTCATGTCAAAATTTGAGGTTGGACAACATGTTACTAGTCATGTCATAATTGTCAGCTTGGAGTATTCATATCCAAACAGTTATCACCCAAAGGGCAATTAACACCTATTTAATCACTCTTAATTGCCTCTATTGTCCGACTTGAAGGGATAACAATAAAAGGTGATATAATTTTTATGATCACAAGTGGTATTTAGATGAAAGTTCAAAAATTAGGACATCGTTTTGCGGCATAGAGACAAGAAAAAATAGCATCCTCAAAATAATTATAGCGTCACGGAAATTATTATAGCGTCATGGGAAAAATTATAAAAACGGCCTGGGGAGATCACTGGACGAACATTTTAAATTCATTCTTTTAAAATGAGCCTAGAGCTTAAGTTGAAGTTATGCTTTTATATTTTCTTGAAAACTCAGAAAAGTAAGTGGAAATATGGAATCGTCCCAGATGTTGGTCCTTATAAATTTGCTGTTAACAGGATATCAAAAAATATTTTAAGGGTTTGCTGAATTAATTTTGAAAAAAATAAGGAAGCCAACACTCAGCAACAGACATGACAGAGATAAACCAACTTAGTCCCTTTTCACAGACTCACAGGTAACACCTGCCTCAAATTAAAGTAATTGCTTCACAGTATGTTAAACCTTTGTTGGTGTTTCAGAAATTTGTATCCCTTCATTCTTTTCTAACATGTCACGAAACTTCATCTGCTTTTTCTTTAATTTTTTGTCCACTTTTGACATTTTCGTCACGACACTGGGCGCTGCCATCTTGAATTTAATCTCTAATACAAGTTTTATATAACTTTATTTATTTGTAATCATTTCAATTTTGAAACATTGTTCTTTTTATTTATTTTATTTAATATTTATATGGTATTTTGTAATGTTTTGTACAACAAAGAATATTATTTAGAGATTAGATTATTTGACGTCAGAAAGATGGCGGCGATGGTGCTAGCCGACGTTAACTCAAAATCATGGGATAAATCAGTAAAACATGACTTGTAAGAATGAAATCCATGTGACAGTATATGCTTTGTTATAGAAACAAAAAGATGCAACATTTAGATATCAGGATAAGCTCGATATTCGGCATATTTGCTGAAAATATATAGAAAGCGAAAGTAGTTCTTGTACATGTGCAAAACAATCAACTGCATGACTGATCAAGATGCTGATTTAGTGATGCACTGATGGCAATTATATTGGCAGTCAAACAAAACATGAGAGACCTCTATGTCAGAGAATCCAAACCCCAAAATAGATTTTTCTGCTTCGGACATGGACACAAGAGAAAATAAAAACCTTTTCATTAAACAAATTGCAGTCATTTTTGTCTTTTACATTAGAATTATTTATACACTTACATTTATATGCAAATTTGTCTGCCAGAACTTAGTCACACAAGTTCTCTTAAAATTTTATTATTTAGCATAAAAAAGTATTGCATTTGGCATTACACAGTAGAACATTTGATGTCATAATTAAAAAGTGATTGTTGCATGACATCAGAAGGTTATAATTTCAGAAATGGATCACTATAGTAGTCTATAGGGCCTACTTCGATTCGTCCAAGTCTATTGAGTTGACTCGACTGACAATCGCACCCCCAGAGTTTAACTCGACATCAACCCTGGATTAGGGCAGATTTAGTAGAGTTTCAAAATGGCATCAAGCAGCTCCAGCAAAGAAAAGTATGATACAAAATAACTGACATTTGACAAAATACAGCCGAAGAAATGGGCTGACAAGGGGAATTTATTTTTGAATGTATTTTGGCATAAACAAATATTGTTCATGTGTATATTAACTGTCGGTGATGTTTATTAATAGAACAGAAATTAATTTTGGCATGCTCAGAGTTGCACGTATTTTATCACAAAAATACATTCACTTTAACATATCAATGTCACTTATGCATGTTATGTAGGATCTCTGGGCATACATGAACACAGCAGTGTAGGGGATATGGTAATTTTCTCCATCTGACTGTCTGTCCATCCGTCGCTCGGTAACCCATTATTACACCTAGACCGTTTATCAGAAAGCTTTAAGGGAACCAACCATTCATGTTTTGTTTTTGGTGGGGGGGCATGTTTTTTTTTTCTCAGAAGCAATTATAGGCAACCGTTCGACTCTTCAAAAATGAGAAAAACCCATTAACTTCATCAGAAGTCCTTCATAGTTCAGAACACTGCCAATTCTGTCAGTAACTTCTTTGTACGACTAGATGACGAGCAACTCAAGACAGTCAAGCATACAGTTGATACGAAAGATGGGGGTTGATAGAAATAAAGCATTTGTTTGTGCTTTAGGGTGTTACTACTTGATTTACATAATAAATACATATTCGTGGAGTAAAATGAAAAAGAAATCATATGATGTTCTACTTTAAAATGTGAGACAGAAACTTGCATCCCCAGAAGTTTCCATGCTTACTATATTGACTGCACTCTGAAATCCCTCTGCCTCAGCAACTTGTCAGCAAGTCTTAAAAAAGCTGTCAGATATCTGAGTAAACTCTTTGGACTAAAACATTAGCAAATAGACTTGAACAGTATAAATGATCATGATACATTGACTCAGGGTTCTTACTAAGGTGAGCCCATGAGTCCTGGACTCATGAAAATCTGTCTGGACTCATCATTTTCAAAACTGGTGAGTCCAAAAATGCATCAAGATTGTACAACTGAGAACACATATCATGTTAGATTTTAGAGCAAAAGTTTACATCTAATCTAAATTTGATGCCATTATCTTGCTCTATTTTGAGACTGAAATAATAAATTATACAGCAATAAAATTTCTTCCTCACTGTTGGACTCGCCATAGCCAAAAATGATGAGTCCCTGGACTCGCCTTCAAAAGTCCTTAGTGAGAACCCTCCATTGTATAGTGCAATTTCTGTAATTAATTAGAACGAAAAATTTGCAATAACCAAAAAAAAAAAAAAAAAGATGAGGTTGAGAAATAAAAAAGATCCAGTGA
Organism: Mytilus californianus; assembly: GCF_021869535.1. NCBI lineage: Eukaryota > Metazoa > Mollusca > Bivalvia > Mytilida > Mytilidae > Mytilus > Mytilus californianus. The sequence continues at coordinate 79,639,935 of NW_026262745.1, read as the reverse complement.
TATTGTTGTCTTTTTTCAAAACTACCTCTACCGTTTTTTTTGGGGAACAATGCATGATTTTTATTGAAATTGGGAAGTTGGTTTATTTTTTTTTAAACACATCTCCGATTATTTGCTAAACTTTACTTTTTTTTGTGCACAGTTTTATCACATATATTTTGATTGTCAGACATTTTAAACCTGAAAGGTACTTTTTAGGGAGGGGAAAGAGACTGAAACAATGATGGTACTTAACATGCTTAATGCATAGTCTCGAGTACCCAAACGCGTATATAAATATAGCGTCTGGGTTGATTAACCGGACTGGTCAGATATTTAAAGGGGGCGTAACTAACAATTAAATATAGAACTTAATCTATAAATAGCACTTCCGTTATCCCCAAAATAATAAAAATCAAACTAACTGACATTCTTGTAGCTCACGCTGTGATGCCCAATGTGCATTTTTAATAAAGAGACATGATGTCAAATAAGTGCTAAAACGGCTTCAAATACCATTTCACACGTATTATTATTCAAGTTATACCCGAGACTACCTGTCTCAGTTTATATACATTTACTTATTTTAAGATAGATAGTCAAAATAAGATTGCATCTGTAAAGCATTACACACGAATGTAGGATCGGACAAGTCACATTCATTTTTTTGTCATGATTTTTCTCCAAAAGACTTTTTCATTAAACTACTTTTCTAGCTTAAATTTCTACCAAAAAGATTATAAACTGTAATTAACGGCCACCTTTTTGGCATAAATTTTGTACATGTACATTTTTTTGAAAAACTGAATTGATAAATCCACAGGTATGATCAGTCCAACTTTTCCAATATAGAACGTGAAATATTCTATTCTTTGTATTATCTGAGAACTCGATTATTCTCCACTCTTTATATTATAGCACACCATTATTCTCTACTCTTTTTTGATATTATAGCACACCATTATTCTCTATTCTATATATCATAGCACACCATTATTCTCTATTCTATATATCATAGCACACCATTATTCTCTATTCTTTATATCATAGCACACCATAATTCTATATTCTTTATATCATAGCACACCATAATTCTCTATTCTTTATATTATAGCACACCAATTATTTTCTACTCGTTATACCCCTAATGGTGACTGGGGAATAGAAATATGGTCACTCTTGGTCTTCTTCCGACCGGCAGTAAAACCCTCGTCAAAGTGGCGTCCTCTTTATTTTAGTGATGTACAAGTACGCAGCCACGTCGGGTCAGAATGGGGATGTTAAATCAGATTCCTCGTGTAGAGAGAGTGCCACGTTCTCTGGACACTAAGAGAGGGGTCTGTAGGTGGCCTGTTGTAAGGCTAAATTTCTGCCCCTATCCAATATACCCTCATTTTCTAGTGGCAGTCATAATTTCTCCGACCTGTATCCCGTACGGCCTCTATTACAGGACCTCCCTATTGTATTTATTGTTAATTTCTTTTCTTCCTGAACATGCATGAAATACTTACCACTGGACGTTAAGCAAGCAACCAACAATCAGTCTAGTCTTTATATTATAGCACACCAGTATTCTTCATTCTTTATTTTTTTTTCCTTTTTCACTCCATTATTTTTTTCCATTTTTCTTAATTTTTGCCCATTATTCTCATTTTTGTAAAGTCTCTCCTGTATCTGCAAGGGCAGTTTAATTTTTTCTTTTTTTTTTTTAACTTTTATCACATTTGGTCTATCAGTATGGTCCGATGTAGTCTAGTATTGCTATAATATATGCTGTCCTTTTTATATATCCTTTCAGAATTCTGATACACTTACCTTACAAAAATAAACCACACACACATCAAGTTACTTCTAGGTAAAGAAAAATAACTCACACAAATACTAAGAATGCAATGTAAAAAAACTTCCTTAACAGCTATTACTGGCATATCATTGAGATCACACAATGAGCTAACTCAATTTTCATTTACAACAGAAACTGCAAACGATCCAATAATCTGAATGTGTCTTAGCTTTTACACCAATAATCTATATCGCCTTAGTAATCCTTTTGGGAAGAAAAAATATAGGAATCAACCATCACACAATACCACTGTGCCAGTGTTATCCGTGTCTATAAAGATGAAGAGTCATTCATGAAACTCAATACTCTTTGAATGCATGTGCGTATCGTTCACATGGAGAAGATGGAATGGGTGTATCCAACACTGCATAGTAACTTGTCAAACCAACAACTCAAAAGTGTATTCTACTTCTCCAAATATTTTAATATCGAGCATGTATTAACATGCAAGAAAGGAAAGCTTCACAAGAACAATATCTTTTCCTATGAACCTTTATATGAAAATAAGGAGATGTGGTATGATTGTTAATGAGACAACTATCCACCAGAGTTCAAATTACGTGGATATAAGCAAATATAGGTCACTGCACGGCCTTCATTATTGAGAAAACTCCATACCGTATAGTCAGCTATAAAAGGGCCGGACTTTAAAAATGTGATACAATTTAAACGAGAAAAAAAAAATTGTTTGTAAGATTTTTTATTTGTTAATACGAATCTTAATGCTCGGACATGTCTGACAACAATCTTTTTCTTGATTTTTGTTTTATATACTTATAGGTCTGTGTACCTTCTTTTTTGGCTTTGTACTTGCTGTCAAAATAATATTTACCCAACATTCTTGGTACTGTGATTTATTTATACTGATTGATAATTCAGTATTTTGTAATTTTTTCTTTGAATCTTATTCTTATAAAAATATTGAAGGATGATATAAGGAATATCCTGAACATTATTATTTTTTAATTCTTGACATTTTTCATATCAGCTGTGTCCAGAAATCATCATTGGTTTGTCTCTTCAAAAAAAAAATTATTAAAATCATATCAATATTTGGTCACCAGCATATATGAAAAAAAAAAATATTATTTGAAAAAAATAACATCATAGAAATACATTGTTTACATTATTGTTCAGGGGCCAATTGAAGCCCGCCTCTGGGTTGAAGACCCATTGGTGGTATTGGGCTGTTTCCTGCTCTTTGGTCGGGTTGTTGTCTCTTTGACACATTCCCTGTTTCTTTTCTCTATCCAATACCTGCATGTAGACATTTTGGCACTTTTATTTTCACCTTTTGTTTTAAACTACATGATGACCTCTTGATGTCTACTTTTGGTTATTTATGTCATTGGGTTCACCGGTTGCTGCCTCATTGACACCTCCTTTCATTTTTGCCCAATCTTTAGTTTTACTGTGTATTGTTTTGCGGAAAATTGCCTTTTCAGTGTTTTTCTTCATGCCATGGTTTTGTTTAACATTAAATAAACAGGTTTAGATTGCCTCTTGGTATCTTTCCTGACAACACTTTTTTATTATATATGAACTGTTTTTTTGTGTGTGAAAAAAATGCCTTTTAAAAGTACAAAAAATGTATTTTGCTATTTTAAGTTGACCGGTCTAGACTTTGTTAACTAACACTATATTTAAAATTTTAGATAGTGGAATAGGAGTAAAAAGAAATTACTTTTAATGACAATGTGTCCCTTTTCTAATCTAATTCTAGATTAAGCTACATGCATATATGTTTAAAAAAAATCGAGTAAAGAACATTTTGTCCGTTTGGTATTTTCCGCCTCTTTTTTATATACAGTGTGGAAGCACTTCATACTAATAATGTGCGCAACATCAATGCATTTACAACCCTATGAAATTACAAGAAAATAAACATTCAATTCTTATGATTAACAGATGATAAAAGGCTATATATCGGACCTGTCCCAATGTTAAATGTGCCTGCTTCCCCTAGAACATTGGATGTATGTACAAAATGGCATCTTATAGATTCACTTTTTCTGTTTTTCTTCTACTTGTGGTTTTGGATTGCGTTCCTTCCTTTGAATGGATTATTATAGGTACATTGAATCTCTCCTCACCCCCCCTTTTTTTTTACACATATCAAGATGCAAATCTCTAATAAATAGATGCAACAATCTTGTCTTGGGTGAAAGTCATATTTCGACGTCATAGCCCCTTTTCATCAAATATATATGGAGTGAAAGATACTACTTTACAATCCCAGAATTTATCTATAGCATACGACTGTTCGAGTGGTCCCAGTCAAAACAAAATTTGCTATTTAATTGTAATTATTAACTCGATTGCATAGCACGGATGCTGCATTGAAATTTATGTTACAGTTTGTATTGTTATAACATCTTACCAATATTGGCTGTGCTGTTATTTTTCTACGCGGCAATGGAAGCCATGCTGTCTGGGTGTTTTCCATGACTTGTATAGCGTCACACCAAAAAATTAAAAATAGCTTGAAACGACGTCATAATTATTTCGACTAATCCTAATCAATAACCAACTTCTTGGTTATTTGTCTTGGATATTAACCATTTAAACTAGGTAAAACGCCGATATTATTCCGACTGTCATAAATTACCATTTCGATTTCATTAATCATCCAGAAACTATACTTTGAAAAATAAAGCGGCTGGATGATCGAGACTAGCTTAATACATTATTGAAAACCACATGTGTTACAAACACTGTGATGATTCTGATCAGAAACCTGGATATCAAAAGCGCTTTCATAATATCAAAATAATAACATGAATACAAAATTTACATTCATTAATACCAATGCCATCACTTTTGGGAAAAATGTAAAACTTATTGAGAGGAATTTTAAGCCATTTTTTTTTAGTAATTGGGAATTTTCTCTAGGGGAAAAAGCCTAATTTCGGATGTAATTTGAGGCAACTAATATCACTGAGATCAGTTGGTATGATTTAGGAGCAGGACAAAATACATGTAGTATACTATTGAAAATCATTACCGTACAATACAGTAATGTTTTAGCCTCCAGCTTCTGACTCTAAATATATTTTTGTAATGCACTAATTAATTTTTCTTTTTATAGCTTGAAACAATGTAAATCATTTGTAAATGACAACAAATTATGGACTCCAGGACCAAAGTCACTTAAGCAAGCTTTCTATGACTTGTGTTCAGTTGTATCCAAAGGCCATGTCAAACAAGAACAAGCAGTATCAGTTATAACAGATCTATGTGTGAGTAATCCACCGTCATATCAGGTTTGGAAAAATACACAGGATATAAGAAGCAGAAAATGAGAAACTTTTTTGTTAGACCAGGGACTGACAGGGTGCAAACTTTTGCTGGTTCTTTCAAAAAATTTGGTGGTCCGTTATTTTAAATTTCCATTTTTCTTCATTGGATACAACTTGATTTTCATTTTTGCGTCTTCACTTCAGTCAATTGCGGTTGCTTTCCTGAAATTTTAAGCTGTGCCCCTCGGAAAACCTATTTAGCCATGACATTGTTAATTACTTCAACTGGTTTCAAAAATCAACTGGTTTCAAAAATCATTATTTCCCATGTCAATATTAAAGGCCGAAACTGTAAACCAGTGTCTCGAGATTTGACCAATTATCAACTGTTGCAATAAACAATAGAAAAGAATTTTTATGTCCGGTAAAAAACAGTCAGACAATAAGACCAGCACAAAACAAAAAACTTGATGGAATTTTGAAGGTCAGGACACAGTTTTTGACAGATTTCGCAAACTATGAGTAAGTCACTGTGAATAAGGTACATGCAATTTCTCATATCCCATTTTTGTTGAGCCTGCGAATTTATTTCCCAAGAGCATGACAAAGCGATCCTAGATTTCCGCGTCGGCATTGGCAACATTTAGGTTCAGCCTGTGGTTAAAGTTTTTTTAGACATCAATAAATTTGTCAAACCTAACTGGAACTTTATGAAATTTGGACAGAAGCTATTTTAGGACCAAAAGACAGTATCCAGAGCAAAATATGGAAAATATTTATTTTCGTTTTTCATATTTTACTAATAAGTGGACTTAGTTTTTTTTTACAGATAACATTCAGATTTAGTCTGAGGTTAAAGTTTTTTAGTCATCAATAGATTTGTCAAACCTTAATGGAAATTTATGAAATTTGGACAGAGGCTTGTTTATGACCAATAATAGTTTTTTTTACAGTTAACAAGTAGATACAGTCTGGGGTTAAAGTTTGTCAAACCTTCATAAGAGTTTTATGATTAGGCAGAAGCTTTTTAATGATTTGGGATACTGTCTGAGGCATTCCTTTGAAAATATATTTTTTTCACTTAAATAAATTTGTAAACCTTCATGGATTGTTATGAAACTTGGACATAAGCTAATCTTCAAGACCAAGAAATAGCATCTAAAGAAAAAGTTTGAATTTTTTTTTTAAATTCTGTATTTTACTGATAAATAGACTCACTTTTTAAGTCACCATTACACTTTTACACTGACAGCAACAATCGCAGGCAAGACACAGGGTTCCACGAAACCTCTTACAAATTTTTTTTATAATAACATGCCATAAGTAGTATATCAATCATGAATTATTTATTACATGACATTTTTTTTTTCTGTTTTGATTATAAGACTGAAATAAGCTTAGACATGGTATTAACATTGGTTTCTCTTTATTAAAAGTACTGAAACGATTTGTAAACTGTGTTATGTCACAAGAGGTAAAGACGATGCTCAGAGGGAATTGGATGTTTTTTTTATTCAATCATCTGCACCAATTAAATATTTTTATTACCTATCAAAATTAACATATAGTGGAATAATACTTTAAATAATGGACATTCTCATTCTATTTCTTTATGATTTCAGGATTACAAGAAAGAGGTTCCATTATTACTTGTTGATGTCTTTTCTATATTTGGTAAGATACTATTAAACTATAGAAAAGCAACTACAGAGATGATAGAAACACCAAAAAGACAACAGTGTTATTCAGAGCTCGAAAATTTAAACATAAAAAAAAAATAAAACAGAAAATAATGTCTGACAACAGGATGACATCTTAATATCATGATTCTATGATTAAAGTTAAAGTTAATATGTATGAAAATAAGGAGATGTGGTATGATTGCAAATGCATGGATGTAAGCAACTATAGGCAACAAGTATGACCTTTAACAATGAGAAAAACCCACACCATATAGTCGACTCGGCTATAATAGGCCCCTACATGAAAAATGTGAAACAATTCAATTGAAAAAAAAATTAACGGCTTAATTTATAACAAAATAATTTCTGAAAAAACAAATATGACAGACATGAACCATCAACAACCACGGAACTACAGGCTCCTAACTTGGGACGCAAATGCATGCTTTAACTAGGCTGTCCTTGTATAAAGGTTAAGTTTTATCTATTTCTTTCAATACAAGTTAATACAAAATATGTGGTATATATCATTTAGACAGCTACCCTTCAATGTTGATTATTAGGAGACTGGTCACTGAATACAGATGTACTTGTTTTATTTATATACTGTTATTACAGATATAGAGACAACATGTTCTGAGGATAAACAAGAAAGAGACAGATTTATTTCTTTGGTATCAGCTGTAGAGGTAAGAAATATTTCAAGAATTACAACAGGTTTGAAGCTAGTTTAAAAAGGTACATACAGTGTAATCCACTGTAAATGCTCTGCCTCATTATCAGAGATAACATGGACAAGATCATTTATAATCAGAAAACTATTGTAAGATCTCCAATGATTAGATTACTCAAAAGCAAGTTAAAAAAAACATGGAAAAGGCCAAGTTGTAAAAAAATTATCAGAGTGACATGACATTTAAATGTTTGATTAAGCATATTAATTTACATGAAATGTAGTTGCTGCAATTTAATGTGGTTCCGAGAAGATAAGTTATAATCATGGGATGAGAAGAAAATGTGTTAATAAGTGGAGATACAATATTTTATAAAGAGAACAGTTAGTGTTGTTATTTTATATAATGAGGTGGATAGTGAAATTTTTTTATCTGGTCCCAATAAATCAACAGAAAAAATGTTGGTTGTTTTACAAACTGCAAAACTTTTTTTTCCCTCAGTTTTAGTTTGTAACCCGGATTTGTTTTTATCTCTATCGATTTATGAGTTTCAAACAGCGGTATACTACTGTTGCCTTTATTTACAAGACTTTTGAAAACTATTTGATGAATTAATTCAAGGGATTTTAAGTTAAAGCTGTAGGCTTAGTATATTGTGACAGCAAAAGTGCAATAAACAACAAAGAAAAGACTTAATGAATTAAAAAGAATATAATGTAACATTGACAGGAACAATCAAATATTGTGTAACATTGACAGGAATGATCAAATATAATGTAACATTGACAGGAATAATCAAATATAAAGTAACATTGACAGGAATCATCAAATATAATGTAACATTGACAGGAATATCAAATATAATGTAACATTGACAGGAATCATCAAATATAATGTAACATTGACAGGAATCATCAAATATAATGTAACATTGACAGGAATCATCAAATATAAAGTAACATTGACAGGAATAATCAAATATAATGTAACATTGACAGGAATAATCAAATATAAAGTAACATTGACAGGAATAATCAAATATAATGTAACATTGACAGGAATAATCAAATATAAAGTAACATTGACAGGAATAATCAAATATAAAGTAACATTGACAGGAATAATCAAATATTGTGTAACATTGACAGGAATCATCAAATATAATGTAACATTGACAGGAATCATCAAATATAATGTAACATTGACAGGAATCATCAAATATAAAGTAACATTGACAGGAATAATCAAATATAATGTAACATTGACAGGAATAATCAAATATAAAGTAACATTGACAGGAATAATCAAATATAATGTAACATTGACAGGAATAATCAAATATAAAGTAACATTGACAGGAATAATCAAATATAATGTAACATTGACAGGAATAATCAAATATTGTGTAACATTGACAGGAATCATCAAATATAATGTAACATTGACAGGAATAATCAAATATAATGTAACATTGACAGGAATAATCAAATATTGTGTAAATATATTATTTACTGTGGAAAGTAATGATATATTTGATAGAACACTTATCATCTATTATCTATTGGAGAACAAAAGAATCAAGAGAAAATATACAGCAATCCTTATGTCAAATGAATGCAATATATTCCAGTAAGGAAACCCTGAACGAAGCTGTTTTTTTTTTTTTTTTTTTTTTTTTTGAGAACGCTCAAATCATCTACTTGGGTGTAAATGTGACTTGTTTATTTCAGGGATTAATAGCACCAACAGTGTTTAAAGAACGGCTGGATTTTGACACATTGGAAAATGTAGGCTTAATTTCCTCTAGACAGCAATATCAAGCCAAATATGTTAAAACAAAAACGAGATTATTGTAAGTACAATTCTGAAGTGTTATATACAGAATATATGGATCATCTATTAAACTATTGAACTTAATCCACAAAGTACTCAAACACAAACTTACTTAAATAGTACAGCTGTAAGCACTTGAAGGATTTATATCTTTTGATACTTTCAGATTTGTTAGAATTTCTATATTTTAAAAGGATTGAATCTGTCTTTTTTTAATCATACACCTTCCCTAGCTTCCTGAAGCTGACCTTTCCCACTTTTTTCTCAGCAGCTGCTCCTTAACCACTTGACAGAAAGTTGTCAAACTCACCACAGAATGTCACTTGCATGTATGATTAATATTTGAAGGATCTTAAGCTAAAACAAAACACATGCATCAGTATGAATCACCAAAACTGGATGAATAACTGATTACGTTTTGTAGTTTAGTTTTGCATAAGCTGGCCCCTGGCTGACTTGCACACTTTTTTTATTCCGTTAAATACAAGTGGTTTCCAGTTTATGTTATGCAATGCTGTGAAAAGAAACGCGAGAAATTTTTAATGAAGCTTTCAATTTTGAAATTAATCACTGTATAATGGATTTTGAATTAAAATTGCACATTGATATGGATTAGATAAAATATTTGGTTTTGAAAATGATGAGGGCGCACTCTACAATTTCAGTAACAAACATGGTGGAACGTAAACAAAACTCGGGATATCGAGTTTTTCTCTTATTGCTTGCTTATCGTACTCTTATAATCCGCACCCCTGCCTGGCAGCTTTAATTTTTAAGAATAAAACTGCGGCCTATACAAGCCTGAATTCGGTACATTGCAATGATGTTAAGGGTTTACTTTGGCATGGCATGGACTTAGTCATATCCACATACTATATTCATGACAGTACACATTTGTATATGCTTCTCCCAAACCCCTAATTTTAATAAGTTAAAACTTTATAATACTCAGAATCTTCACCATATAATGTCACTGTGTACCTATTTTGTTTTCTATCTGAATTAATTTTGTTATTTCTCTTAGCAAATTATGGAATTTGCCATTACTTAATCTGGGTATCCATATTGTATCTGAAACACTTCCTAAACCCTTATTAAAATTTATTTCAGAATCTTGATGTGTAATAATGACATTGTGCAGCTCCTATTTTGTTTTTGATCCAATTTATTTTTGGGGTTCCTCTTATCAAATCATGGACTTTGCCATTGCTTTATCTGGGGTACCCATTTGGTTAGAATTTTTTGACAATTTATCATTGAAATTGATACAAAATCTTCATCATTTTAAAATAGGTAAGTCATTTAATAGATGTGATTCTATGGTATTCTAAATTTTATTTTAAAGAGATCTGTTTTTTTATGGTTGACTGGTGTCATCTTAACAGTATTAATTGATTTGTAGTTACAAACAGATGAAATTTAATTTGCTACGAGAAGAAAATGAAGGGTATGCCAAACTGGTAGTAGAGTTAAACCAGGAAATAACAGAAAAAATCACACCTTTACAAGTTATAGAAAATCTTAAATCATTGATAGGTAAGTCATTAAATATCAGAGGGATTCTATGAGATTCTGAAGTTAGGGGGAATTCTGAAACCTCTGTTGGATCAAATGGAATTTTAAAGAATTCATTTTGAGGACTGAATACTATTATTATAGTCAGACATTGAATGAAATTAACCAGAACAATCAATGATGAAGTATGGAATAACAATACATGTATATACTCCTGTTCACAGAATAAAGAAATCAAGAAAATTACTCCATAGTTTGAAGAGTAAAATATTATCGATTTTATTTTTAAAAGTTGAACCGTACGTATCTAAATAAAGAAGTAATAGAAATTCATATGAGCATATAATTATCAGGGATCAACCTACATGTAATAGATATGGTAATAGCTAAATGTTGTACATATTTATTTTAGGATGTTTTGACCTTGACCCAAATCGTGTGTTGGATATATTGTTGGAGTCATTTGAGAATCGACCAGAACATGATCAGTTTTACATCCCAATGTTTAGAGAATATGTCAGTGAGCCTAAGACACTGTGTAATATCATGGGATTTAAATTTAAATTTTATGCTGTAAGTAAATTTTAATGATATTTCACAGGAAGTAAATGCTGTCTAGAGGAATGAATTATTTTGTCATGGAAAATTCTTCTTTGATTTACTTGATAATTTTGAAATATACTTTACATTAAAGCTGTTATCCTAATGCTAGCAATTTAAAGGTTTGGTTGGCTTGCTTGCTTTGTTTGTATAAATGTTTGCTCAAGCATTGTAATTAAAATTGACATCTGCAATCAATAGATAGGTGGGACTTCAGCTTGTTTACATTATACATAACATCCAATAACATTTAAGTATCAATAAGGTATACGAGCTGAAGCCCCACCTATCTATTGATTGCAGATGTCAATCTTAATTACAATGCTTGAGCAAACATTTATACAAACAAAGCAAGCAAGCCAACCAAACCTTTAAATTACTAGAATTAGGATAACAGCTTTAATTAAATGATAAATATTTGATTTCTTTCAGTTGTTCATTCATATTTTAATTTCTTCAAGATCTGTCTACATGACAACAAGGGAAAGCAGGGTTTCTCAATTGATATTGTTTGATTAACATTTTGCATAGTCCTTTGTTTTATTATTTTATAGTCAGAAGAAACTCCACAGTCTCTGTATAAAATGGCAGCTGTTTTATTAGAAAATGGATTGGTTGATTTAGACTTGCTTTATCCACATGTAAGTAATACTTTTCTTTCTATTCATCAAACATTTATCAAGGTAAAATCATTGACCATCAGATTTTAGTAAAAACACCATTAAGAGCTAAATGCACCTCTTAGTTTCTAAAATGACCTTATATCCCCATCCAAACACCTATACAGGGCTACCTCTTTCCATCTTTTCTTTACATGTTTCAAACAACAATAACATATATCACCGAGCTTTGGCTAGTTATGCTACTTGGAAGAGAATTTTATTGTTCATTTAATGTTCCACTTCCTGATTTCCAAAACCTTAAATCTTTCAAATGTATGATGTTTTGTCTCATTAAGTTCACAACATTGAAATGGGATATAATTAGTAATAACTCACAATACTGCTGTGGAATGGAGTCTGTAAAATCATTATAGTTCTCATACATGTTTCTCAATTTAAACCTACAATGCACCTAGAGTAGACATTTTGTAATGCACATGCATTTAACATACTTTTATTTTTTGTATTCCTTGAATAAGAGAGAAAAAGGTCAGAAACAAACCAATGACAAGAATACCAAGTTAACAATAAAATACCATAGTACATTAAAAAAAAAATTTATTTGTGCATTGACTTTTCAGTAATGAATTAATTATAATTAGGTATCTGGTGATTGTATTAAAGAAATTGATGATAAGGAAGATGATATCATGCATTGTAACCAGTAAAAAAGTTATAAGTATAAACATTTTGATTTTTTTAAAGCTTTCACCAGCAGACAGTAAGATTTGGGAATTTCATGAGAAAGATGTAAACAACGCCAAAGCTCATGCCAGGAAGCTTAACATTGTATCATTAGCTGATAAAACGGAAGATAAAAAGACAGATGAAGAGGCTATTATAGATGTGGTAAGGTTGAATTGTCATTATATAAGCCCTTTTTAATTGATTTTTGTCTCACCTTGACAGAGTCAATAAATCAGATATAGGTATGCTGTTTCCTGCTGCGGCGTCAGCATTGTAATAGTTTCTGATTAGGTCAGTTTATGGGGAACCACTAGTGGCAGGTCAATGATATTTTGTATGCAGTTGTATTATTGGCACATCTCATTTCCATGGAGATTAGTTGGCCCCACCCCTTCAGTCATGGTCTATTGACTTTGAAACTATTGCTTAGTTTACATGTATTAGTTTGTGATTAGATCAGTTTATGGTGTATCACTAGTGGTTGGTCAATGATATTTGGTATACAGTTGTTTTAACATTGGCACACCTCATTTCCATGGACATTATTTGGCCCTGTTCCTTCAGTCATGTATCATTGACTTTGAATATTTTGCATAACTTGTATGTTAAAGTATTGCTATTTTAATTTCAATATTTAGATATAAGAAGATGTGGTATGAGTGCCAATGAGACAACTCTCCATCCAAGTTTGCATTTTACTATCTAAATGAAATAAGCCAAGACATATCTCTGTGTTAATAGTTTATTATTGTTTGTTCTTATGTTGTGCTGTAACACCACTGTCCCAGGTTAGGGGAGGGTTGAGCGCTCACAAACATGTTTAACCCCACCACATTCTTTATTTGCTTGTCCTAAGTCAGGAGCCTGTAGATCAGTGGTTGTTGTTGGTCTGTCATATTTGGTTTTCGTGAAATTGTTTTGTTATAAATTAGGCCGTAAGTATTCTCAATTGAATTGTTTAACATTTGTCATGTTGGGGTCTTTTATAACCGACTTTACGGTATGGGTTTTTCTCATTGTTGAAGGTCGTACAGTTGCCTATAATTGCTTATATCCACTTCATTTGAACTTTGGCAGATAGTTATCTCATTGGCAATCATACCACATCTCCTTATTTTTATATTATACCCAAGCTTTGAAAGAGGGATATATTAGTTTACCTCATGAAATTTTTATCACATTTTCCTTAGAAAGTACAAATCTCACTTCTATACTTATAAAAGAGAAAAGTTAATTGTAATAAAAGTTACACCCATGATTTCAAACACAGAATTTCCCAAAATTAATGTGTACAGTAATACATTAAGAACATCTTCTGTTAACAAAAACTTTTGAATTCTTTTCAACTTGCATTTGAAGAAAAAATTTGGCAGTCAAAAAGAAGGGGAAAAAAAACTTGATATTTATAATTCTTCAGAAAAGAACCAGTGTTGACTTCATTTTATTTGATTGTTTCAGCATTCAACCAATCAGAAGTTGGGATTATGTGGAGAGTTGCTACAGTTTGGATGTTGGAGTAGTGTGAAACAGATTCTAGACAGATTACCAGAGTTTTTTGCAACATCATATAGACCTGTTACTATGAAGCTGTGTGAAACTGTCCATAAGATGATGGAATCTTTTTATAGGGAGTATGTTACCATGCTTTAAATACTTCATCAGTATTACATTTACTTTGCTCCTTCCATTTATATCTCACCTGGTCGGAAGGGCCTTGTGAGCTTTTCTCATCACTTGATGTCCGTCGTCATTAACTTTTACAAAAATCTTCTCCTCCGAAACTACTGGGCCAAATCTAACTGAACTTGGCCACAATCATCATTGGGGTATCTAGTTAAAAAAATGTGTCCAATGACCCGCCTGCCTACCAAGATGGCCGACATGGCTAATAATAGAACATAGGGGTAAAATGCAAGTTTTGTCTATTATTTTGAAACCATAATAAGTAGAGAAAATCTGACGAGAGCAAAAATGTTTAGAATGTTGAGCTCTACCAGTTGTTCATATACGTCAAAACTATCAGACGACTTCTTATAGGAGTTATTTCCCTTAAATGACAAATTTTATCATTTTCTAAAAAATTTTGTCTACTATTTTGAAAACTAATATATAGATAAAGAGAAACTTTAAATTGCAAAAATAATCAGAAAGTCATCAGTCAACTTTTTATTAGAGTTATTGCCCTATGATGACGATGTTTGCCACTTTTTTGCGTTTTTGTCTTATATCATAAAAATTATAATAGATAGATAGAAACTTAAATTAGCAAAAATGATCAGCAAGACAAGATCTCAATTAAGAAAGAATGGAGGAAATTGTCCAACAACTCCTTATTGGAGTTACTGCCCTTTAATGATGATTTTCCATTGTCTGTTAACTTTTACAAAAATCATCTCCTCTGAAACTATAGGGCCAAATTTAACCAAACGCAACCAAAATCATCATTGAGGTATCTAGTTTAAAGAATATCTCCATTGACCCTGTCTGCTAACCAAGATGGCCGACATAGCTAAAAATAGAACAATGGGGTAAAATGCAAGTTTTGTCTATTATTTTGAAACCATTTTGAAACTGTTATAAATACCGTAGAAAGGCTTGTATAGTTCGCACTGGTACATAGTCCGCACCCCCTTCTCCCCACGAAATTTTAGGTAAAAAAACTTTTTGTAACTGTTAGAAAAGGTCTAATGAAACTCCAGTAATTTCAAATCCTGTGCGGTCGTTTGCGGTATTTTCTTGGAAAAACCTGTTTTCCATCATCAAACAGAAGCTGAAACTGCTTGTAAATGATTCTAGAATGCTTCATGATTGTTAAAATAAGTTTAATTCACTTAAAAAACAATTTAGAAACTTGTGTATGTTTAAACAGGAAGTTTAAAAAGCACGTGTAAAAGAAGAAATTAACCGGTGAGAGTCGAAATCCGTACATAACAGATATCACTATAATATGACTTTGAAAGTAAAACAGTTCCATCCTTTTGTAAAACAGTCTTTAATATATCTATCACATTAATGTTTGAAGGGTCTTAAGCTAATACAAACCATATTAGTCAGGATGAAACACCAAAACGGAACGAACAATAACCGATTACGTTTTGTAGTTTACAAATTCTAAGCTGGTTTACGGTTGTCTTTTTCACTATGTTTGTATCGTTTCAATCAAGCAGATACCAGTTTATTTCAACTAATGCATTGAAAAGAAACGAGAGATTTGTAATGAAAGGTTTAGTTTTTATATTTATCAGTATTAATTTGATATTGAATAGAAATAACTTATTAATATGGATGAGTTAAAATTATTAGTTTGAAAAATGATAAGAGCGCCCTCTACAATATAAATAACAAAGATGGCGGAACGTAAACAAACCACTTCGCCCGCGAAATTGAAATTTTTCTCTTATTTCTTGCTTATTGTACTCTATAGTCCGCACCCCGTCTGGAAGGTCCAATTTTGGAGAATAAAACCGCGGACTATACAAGCCTTTCTACGGTAGAGAAAATTTGACAAGAGCAAAAATGTTCAGAACATTGAGCTTTACCAATAGTTTTTATACATCAAAACTGTCAGACGACTTCTTATAGGAGTTATTGCCCTTAAATGATAAGTTTTACCATTTTTTTTCATTTTTGCCTTTTATCTTGAAAACTATAATAGATAAGAGAGAAACTTTTCATTGCAAAAATGATCAGCAAGACAAGTTCTACAAGGCATGGTTGAAATCATCAGTTGACTCCTTATAAGAGTTATTGCCCTTTGATGACGATTATTACCAATTTTTTTCGTTTTTGCCTTATATCTTAAAAATTATAATAGATAGATAGAAACTTAGATAAGCAAAAATGATCAGCAAGACAAGATCTACAATTAAGACGATATGGATCAACAAAACAGATTTTTGTCATGAATTCTATTCTTGTCTATAATTTTGGCGAGTGTCCTTTGTTGAATATGCACATAGACCAAGGTGAGCGACACATACTCTTTAGAGCCTCTAGTTATTTAAATGCATTTTTTGTTTATTGGTAGGGTGATTACCTTCAAGGTCGACGCCACAGGTCAATCCCCTTTTTTGTAGCTCGAGGTTAAGCAACCATCAGTCAATCAAATAATTCAGTTAAATATAAATGATGGGGTAAAGGTAAATTGAACTTATCACAATTTCCTAGTTGTTAAAATTTATGCAAGATTTACAAATTAGACATGACAAACAGCACAATAAAAGAACCAATTAAAATACATGTACTATTTATAAGCCTATCCTGATATATAAGTAAAAAATGGCATTTGTATTTTGCAGTGAGTTGCAAGTTGTATTGATTTACATGTGTAGATTGTTATTGTGGGTTTATCTCATCTTGTACTGCAGTATTGATTTTAATAGTAGATGTTGTTGCTTACATTCAGTTTTATCAAATGAACATGAATTTGTAATATATGAGATACAAATTAGAAAATGTCTTATTTGTATTGTCAGAAATAATCTGATTGTTTAATGGATATATTTTTCATATTGGCAAATAATGGTTTTGTTTTCTTTTCAGGAATTGTGGCATTCCTAAGAAGATATTAAAAGGGAAGATAAAACAAGACAAGAAGGTTCCACAAGTGAATTCTTACCGAGAGTTGCACCTACAAGTGTTTTCTATTTTACGTTATCTGGGCCCATACACAGCATATGATCCAGTTCTTATTGCCAAGATAATAAGACTTGGAAAAACATTTATGTCCAAGGTAAGATGTTCTATATTGAAAAGTGGTAATTTGAAATCAGCTCAAGATGTAGGAAAAAATAGAAATCACCACTGTTCCTCATCATAGTTAGAAATTCTACATTGTCGAGATTAAAAAAGAATAATGCATATTAGAGTTAATGAAAAATTTCTTTAAGATTTATGAAAACTTTGTTATTTTGTTACAGAAGCAGGATGGAGGCATTACACCAGAAGATGTTGGTTCACTTGACTTATTTATAATATCTTTATTATTTTGTTACAGAGACAGGATGGAGGCATTACACCAGAAGATGTTGGTTCACTTGACTTATTTATAATATCTTTATTATTTTGTTACAGAGACAGGATGGGGGCATTACACCAGAAGATGTTGGTTCACTTGACTTATTTATAATAACTATGTTATTTTGTTACAGAGACAGGATGGAGGCATTACACCAGAAGGTGTTGGTTCACTTGACTTATTAGGGCCCCGCCAACTTCCTAGGTCAAAGGTCAAGGTCAAAAACTTTGGTTTTAGTTGACAACCCCATGTCCTATGGTAAAGATCGTGTCCACTCTATATCTTGAGAACCGTTATGATTTCAAAGTTTATACTTGACATGTATATAAACCAACACCAGAGGGTGTGTCATAATGTATGTACAACTTCCTAGGTCAAAGGTCAAGGTCAAAAACTTTGGTTTTAGTTGACAACCCCATGTCCTATGGTAAAGATTATGTCCGCTCTATATCTTGAGAATCGTTATGATTTCAATGTTTATACTTGACATGTATATAAACCAACACCAGAGGGTGTGTCATAATTTATGTACAACTTCCTAGGTCAAGGTCAAAAACTTTGGTTTTAGTTGACAACCCCATGTCCTATGGTAAAGATTATGTACGCTCTATATCTTGAGAACCGATATGATTTCAAAGTTTATACTTGACATGTATATAAATCAACACCAGAGGGTGTGTCATAATTTATGTACAACTTCCTAGGTCAAAGATCAAGGTCATAAACTTCGGTTTCAGTTAACAACCCCATGTCCAATGATAAAGATACAATTTTTTTACCACACATTATTCACAGCGGGGCCCACAGAGATGGTTCCCATCTCAATGATATCCTTGTTTTTTTGTTACAGAGGCAGGATGGGGGCATTACACCAGAAGATGTTGGTTCACTTGACTTATTTATAATAACTATGTTATTTTGTTACAGAGACAGGATGGGGGCATTACACCAGAAGATGTCGGTTCACTTGACTTATTTATGATATCTTTGTTATTTTGTTACAGAGGCAAGATGGGGGCATTACACGAGAAGGTGTTGGTTCACTTGACTTTGTTATTTTGTTACAGAGACAGGATGGAGGCGTTACACCAGAAGGTGTTGGTTCACTTGACTTATTTATAATAACTTTGTTATTTTGTTACAGAAGCAGTATGGAGGCATTACACCAGAAGGTGTTGGTTGACTTGACTTATTTATAATAACTATGCTATTTTGTTACAGAGACAGGATGGAGGCGTTACACCAGAATGTGTTGGTTCACTTGACTTATTTATAATATCCTTGTTATTTTGTTACAGAGGCAGGATGGAGGCATTACACCAGAAGATGATATAGCTTACTATGGCTTCCTCAACATGTTGGATGAAGTACTCCTACCTAGTATGTCCGTGCTGGCCAATAATTGTTGTTTGTCCGAGGAGTTATGGTCATTTCTCAAATTATATCCATATGAACTCAGGTAACTTACCACTGTTTACAATTAGTGTATTAAAAATCTCTTTTGCTTATTCCTGAAAATGTTGTATTTTAACATGTTCAAGTTGAGCTTTCAATTTTCTAAGAAGAGTACTTTTCTGTTTTAACCTTTATGAGAAACTCTAAGAATCATTTATGAATACATGGGGAACATTTTATCTAAAAGGCCATACAATGTATAGTCAAAACTTGTGTAAGGGAAGCCTATTCACAAGCAGTATTGTATCATGTGATAATTGATTATATAGAAAGAAAATGTTTACCTTATTTATCATATATATATGTGATTTTTACTGTTTCTACAGGTATAGATTGTATGGGAACTGGAAGAATGATACATACAGTCAGCATTCTAAGTTGATCTGTATCCGAGCTGATTGTCTGGAGAAAGCTAAATACATCATGAAGTAAGTCCTAAATAAAATATAAAGGTCATTTAATTACTTCTCTTAAATATTGATATCAGACCTAAAACATTTACATTTTCACAAAATTACATACTTACAAAATGGATTGCTGATTAATAAACCAAATGAATAAATGCTGGTTATAAAAAAAAAATCACCTATATTTTATCAATTCATATATGTGATTTTCTTGTCAGCAGACCTTCTTGGTGTTGTGGTGGTAGCATGTTTGCCTCAAGTGCAGGAGGTCGTGGGTTGGAACCCTGGATGGGTCAATCCAAAGACTTTAAAATTGATATTTCCAGTTTTTCTGCTAAGCACGCAGTATTAAGGAGTAAGATAAAGGATTGCAAAATATTTTCTCTAGTGTAGCCTATGTTGAATCTAGTTAATTTCTTTGTATCACTGAAAGTTATTTCAATAGTGGTTAATTTTTCTGAGAAATAATTTACATATGCAAATGGTGAAAAAATATTCTGACGACTATAAACTGAATAAATACCAGGAATGCACTAAATTCATGTAATATTTTTGTAGACGTTTGTCTAAGGAGAATGTGAAACCCTCTGGACGACAGCTTGGGAAACTGAGTCACAGTAATCCTGGTGTATTGTTTGAATATGTAAGTAAATAGATCAGTGATTTTTGGACTAAAACATAGTAGTAGTATACACTGACTGGGGTAACATTTGGACTTGAAATTCATTGAAGCATTAAAAATCTAAAAATTTGAACAAATAATAAAAGTCTATAAACAAGTTGAATTGTTTTTTTTTTTATGATTGTTCTGTGTTTGTGTCTCATAGACATTTAACCCACATCTTTTTTAATATTCATGGTGAAAACAACTCCCACTATGTTGAATAAAATTTTGAGACACTTCATTATGATTGTGAATATATCATAGAAGTCAAAGAAATGTAAAATTGGGCAACAAGAAAACTGTCAGCAAGATACTGAATGCTTCCCTTATACATGTAGATTTAGAAAAAAGATGAACTATATTGTGGCTACAGGATCAGTTGTGCACACCACTAAGTGGTGTGAGATAACATTAAGTTAATAAATAGTGTTTCTCAATTAGCATAAGTGTACATGTTCAATTAGAATTGAATTAAAAAACTCATAACAGAGCTCCAGATAAGAATTCACAAATTGGGGTTTTTACCCACCATTTTTTTATGTAATTGGGTTTTAAAGTTTTTTAATTGCATTATCAATTCCAATTCACCCCTCAAGCAAATATCAAATTGGGTTTTTCACCACCAAGCTCCTTAATGTATTGGGTTTTTTCATCAACACAATATTGAATATTTAGGCATGTTATAATCACATTATATCAACCCCAGATGTGTTTCCATCTTAAATGTGTTTCTTTCTTTGTAGAATATGTGCTAGCTGTTTTATTTGGTTTATCCACTGACGAGCAATTGTACATTTAATTTGTGTCCCGTTTTAAACGTTCTGTCAGTTTTGTATTTTCTCAAAACTTATGTAAACTGCAGCTGGTGTCACTAGTTGGACAGGAACTAATTGCCTTTCTAGATCCCATATGATCACCCTACAGTTTAATTATAGTTGGGGTAGGTGTGGCTAAGTGTTTAGATTTTTTTGTAATATATGTGAAATTTAGGTGCTGTAAGAAAGTTTTGCCAGTCCTTTCACCTATTTGCCAGATCTACTTTTTAATAAAAATAAAAAGTAGTTTCCAGATTTAAGATATACCCCAAAACCTTGAGGTTTATAGGGTGGTTTATAATGACGGAGACCACATTCAACTTAAATTTACAAATAATTCTGCAACATCAAGTAAATAAATGACAATGTTATACTGCACTTGCAAATAAGACAACTATCTTAAGCATCTAGAACAATTAGACCAAAACAAAGAAAGTGTCAAGCTGCATTGACGTAAAAAACGGATATGTGTATTCACTCATCAACTAAAATGAGATAAATAATATATAAACTGTTTTCGTTTAATTCAATTTACATAAATCTGGGTTAAATTGTCCCTTATCAGAACTTTTGGTTTCCGATGCTTTCAAACTAATATCATGTCATAATTGATTTGGCCTTTCACTTTTTCCAACTGATTTCGTTTTTGACGGAACCCCGTGTTTATCGCTCTAGCAATGTTCTCGTTATGGTACGCAAACACGCCCGTGCGTTCAATGGCCGCTTCCTAAAATCACTAGCTGAGTCTTGTTATCATCATAACTTTCCCTCAGCTATCAAAAAGAAGCCGAAAACATGCTTCTATTCAATATTTTTACCGGACATTTACTTTCGTTTTAATTCATTGTATGTTATGATAACCGAGCAATTCGAAAAAATATGACAGCATGTAACACTCTAATTGGATAAACGCCGAGAAGATCGAAATGTTTTCATAAACACGTGTACTACCTTTTGAGCAACGGAAAATTCCAACAGGGACCCATTACAACTACTTGATGCAGGGTTCTATTTTTAGAACGAAAGGACATTTCCAATTATAAATATTATAAAAATAGATTTACGCGACGACTGTAATCAAGTAAGGGTAAATAACGCAAACGATAGCGAATAAAAGCGTTAAGAACCCATGTTTTTGGCATATAATTGGGTTTTCCTTTGAATTAATTGGGTTATTGAACCCTGCAATGGGCAATTGCATTGGGTTTTTAATTATTTTTATTGCGTGATCACGCAAATACGCAGCTTATCTGGAGCTCTGCTCATAAGCAAGCTGCTTCACCATTTTGTCCAACATCATCTTCATAGTTTAAGTGTTATATAGTGTTTGTAAATAGCCATGAAGGTTATGTGAAGGTTATGTGAAGGTTATGGGAAGGTTATGTGAAGGTTATGGGAAGTATGCAAAAGATACATCAATTATAAATGTTGATATGTTTTTACAGGTATTATCACAGATCCAAAGATATGACAACTTTATTGGACCTGTTGTTGACTCACTGAAGTACCTCACATCACTATCATATGATGTGTTAGCTTGTATCCTTATAAAACAAATTGTTGGTTACATGGTTATTAAGTCTCCCAAACGAAGTTTGGGAAGACTTATTGTTTTTGCTCAGTTCTTATTATTATTATTATTCTTCTTCTTCTTCTTCTTCTTCTTCTTCTTCTTCTTCTTCTTCTTCTTCTTCTTCTTCTTCTTCTTCTTCTTCTGCCGCTTTTAAATTTGAACTTGTCCGCACCCGTTCTCCAAAACCGCTTGTCGGATTAACTTAGGGTTTCACAATATGTTAGACTAACATGTCTAGTGGTGCAATCAGGGTTTTGTTTTTGCAATGGGGTTTATAAAGGGGTACTTTGAGGGGCAAAAAGAAAAGAGGGTTTTACTATAGAACCCTATGGGATTTTATTTTTTAAAATTTTCAAATGATTATAAATTGAAAACCGTTCGTGATAGACACAAACTTTTTAATTGAAAATGTTCTAAATGATAAAGCCCATTAAATGAAATACAGGGTTAGTCCCCAGGGGTCACCCCCACCCCCTGCCATTTAAGAAAGTTCTAATACCTTGTAAGTGGTCAAGATCCCCACCCCTAAACCATATATATTCTGGTTTGTCATGCTAAGATGGTTTGAATGATATACAGGGTTAGTCCCCAGGGGTCATCCCCACCCCCTGTCATTTGAGAAAGTTCTAATATCTTGTAAATGGTCGAGATCCCCACCCATAAACCATATATATTCTGGTTTGTCATGATAAAGCACATCAAATGTAATACAGGGTTAGTCCCCAGGGGTCACCCCCACCCCCTGCCATTTAAGAAAGTTTTTATATCTTCTAAGTTGTCAAGATCCCCAAACCTAAACCATATATATTCTGGTTTGTCATGCTAAGATGGTTTGAATGATATACAGGGTTAGTCCCCAGGGGTCATCCCTATCCCCTGCCATTTGAGAAAGTTCTAATATCTTGTAAGTGGTCAAGATCCCCCACCCCTAAACCATATATATTCTGGTTTGTCATGATAAAGCACATCAAATGAAATACAGGGTTAGTCCCCAGGGGTTACCCCCACCCCCTGCCATTTGAAAAAGTTCTAATATCTTGAAAGTGGTCAAGATCCACCCCTAAACCATATATATTCTGGTTTGTTATGCTAAGATGGTTTGAATGATATACAGGGTAAGTCCCCAGGGGTCACCCCCACCCCCTGCCATTTAAGAAAGTTCTAATATCTTCTAAGTGGTCGAGATCCCCACCCCTAAACCATATATATTCTGGTTTGTCATGCTGAGATGGTTTGAATGATATACAGGGTAAGTCCCCAGGGGTCATCCTGACCCCATGCCATTTGAGAAAGTTCTAATATCTTGTAAATGGTCGAGATCCCCACCCCTAAACCATATATATTCTGGTTTGTCATGATAAAGCACATCAAATATTATACAGGGTCAGTCCCCAGCGGTCACCCCCACCCCTTGCCATTTGAGAAAGTTCTAATATCTTGTAAATGGTCAAGATCCCTACCCCTAAACCATATATATTCTGGTTTGTCATGCTGAGATGGTTTGAATGATATACAGGGTAAGTCCCCAGGGGTCATCCGACCCCCTGCCATTTGAGAAAGTTCTAATATCTTGTAAATGGTCGAGATCCACACCCCTAAACCATATATATTCTGGTTTGTCATGATAAAGCACATCAAATGTTATACAGGGTTAGTCCCCAGCGGTCACCCCCACCCCTTGCCATTTGAGAAAGTTCTAATATCTTGTAAATGGTCGAGATCCCCACCCCTAAACCATATATATTCTGGTTTGTCATGATAAAGCACATCAAATGAAATACAGGGTTAGTCTCCAGGGGTCACCCCCACCCCCTGCCATTTAAGAAAGTTCTAATATCTTCTAAGTGGTCAAGATCTCCACCCCTAAACCATATATATTCTGGTTTGTCATGCGAAGATGGTTTGAATGATAGACAGGGTTAGTCCCCAGGGGTCATCCCGACCCCCTGCCATTTGAGAAAGTTCTAATATCTTGTAAATGGTTGAGATCCCCACCCCTAAACCATATATATTCCTATTTGTCATGTCTCGAACATTTGAATGATGTATACGGTCAGTCCCCAGGGGTTCCCCCCACCCCCAATTTTGTAATATCTTGTAAATGGTTGAGATCGCCACCCCTAAACCATATATATTCCTGTTCGTCATGTAATGAACATTTGAAAGACGTATAGGGCCAGTCCCCAGGGGTTCCTCCCCACCCCCAATATTCTAGTATCTTGTAAATGGTTGAGATCCCCACCCCTAAACCATATATATTCTGGTTTGTCATGCCAAGATGATTTGAATGATATACAAGGTTAGTCCCCAGGCATCACTAATGCATATAACTTTACTGGACCAAACCAATTTTCACTGGACGTTGCCCAATGTCAGGTGACCCTGGGAATTACGAATTATGGGAGCTTCGTTTGGGAGACTTCGTAACAGCATCCTGTTACAATCATTTCTTGTTACCATTGCTATTGTAACATTAATGAATTCATTTTAAGTAATTTCTAAGAATCCATTTACAAAATGTACCTAACTCTCATCTTCATATTAACCCAAATAATTCAGTCTTTATGTTCCACTCATCTATGTGGCTACAGTAATGCCTGAATGCATAGACATGAAAAATCATCAATCAAGCATTCAGAATAATCTTTGGGATATACCCATTCTGATTTAAGCTGACTGCTGACTCAGCCTGATTGGTCACCTCTCCTACAGGGCACCAATCAAAATCCAGGATTCATGAAGAGTTTTTAGTGTGTTAGGAATTCAGGCCCTCACTAGAAGGAGAGATCGATAATGGTGAGGGATGGAATTATTCGGGTCCCCTTCATATTTTAACATCACTGGTAATCCTTTAAAACTGAAATACTTAGACAAATGCCTCAAATAAAACTCGTTTATTTATCTATTTATGTTCCCTGAAAAAATTCAATCAAGCACAAAGTCATCAACCCTTACTTTTCATGTTTCTGAAAAGCTCACAAATTTTAATTAATTTCCAATAAAGATTTGGGATACAGATCTGCTTATTAAACAGTAATTTCAAAATGATAGTGATTATTGATAGATTTCCGTATGACATTTTCATATTTTCAGGGTCATGATAATAGATAAGAGGTTTGCAAAATTATCATTAATGGCAAAATACAAGTCAGACTCAAGTTTGGATGTTTGTGGGTTCAAGGGTTAATTATAGATACAACTGATTTATATGTTGAAGGTAATTATTCTGCCTTAATTATAACCAGATTGTATCATTGAAGCTGTAGCAAACCCAGACAGGGATAGGATGAAGCACGATGACACAAACATATCGCTATGGTTACAAAGTAAGTGACATATAATAGAAAATGAAACATGACTCTGCAAATGTATCTCTATGGTTACAAAGAAAGTGACATACAATAGAAAATGAAACATGACTAAGTCATGGATTTCGTTACCATAAATTACTTAAAACTTTTACTAAATTCTTTCATAGATACAAAGATTTGATTAGTAAATTTGGCTGTACATGTAGAAAACTTATTAAAAACAGTATTTCACATCCTGAATTTTACAGTAATATTGTACTAAAAGCTTGGAAATCACTATGTGATCCGTGTAAACTCATCGAACCTTTAAACAAACTTATTAGTAAAGGTTATCTTGCCAATGTTGTAATTAGATCTTTGAATATAGTTTACATTGGCACTAATATCGATTTTGTCATCAGCAAATTAAAACATAACTAAATTTGTATTCTTTTCAAACGGGATGTATCAAGACACACCCACATTCATTTTTATACGGCGGCAAAATTTTTGCGGTCGTATATTGGTATGACGTTGTGGCGGCGTCGTCATCCGAAGACACATATGTTTTCGCACTCTAACTTAAGTTTAAGTGAATGGATCTCTATGAAATTTTACCATAAGGTTCAATACCACAAAAGGAAGGTTGGGATTGATTTTGGGGGTTATGGTACCAACAGTTAAGGAATTAGGGGCCAAAAAAAAACATTTTTGTAACTTCCAGACATAACTTGTGTGTTAGTGTATGGATCTCTCTGACATTGTACCACAAGGTTCCATATCACACAGGGAATGCTGGGATTGATTTTGGGGGTAATTGCTTCAAAATTTTAGGAATTAGGGGCCAAAAAAGGGGCAAACAACAAGCATTTTTCTAGTTTCATGACAATAACTTGTGTGTAAGTGTATGGATCTTTCTGAAATTGTACTACAAGGTTCCATATCACAAAGGGAAGGCTGGAATTGAGTTTGGGGGTAATTGCCCAAAACGTATAGGAATAAGGGGCCAAAAATAAGCATTTTTTTAGTTTCCAGACAATAACTTGTGTTCAAGTGTATGGATTTCTCTGAAATTGTACTGCAAGGTACCATACCACAAAGGGAAGGCTGGGATTGATTTTGGGGGTAATTGCTTCAAAATTTTAGGAATTAGGGGCAAAAAAAGGGACAAAAAACAAGCATTTTTCTAATTTCAGGACAATAACTTGTGTGTAAGTGTATGGATCTTTATGAAATTGTACTACAAGGTTCCATAGCACAAAGGGAAAGCTTGGTTTGAGTTTGGGGGTAATTGCCCTAAACGTTTAGGAATTTGGGGTAAAAAAACAAGCATTTTTCTAGTTTCCAGACAATAACCAGTGTTCTAGAATTCCCCTTTCCCGTCACCAGTGGCAAGTTGATTTAGGTCACGGGAAAGTGGAAATTCAAACCTTTGTTGTCCGTGGGCAAGTAAAATTAAATTACAGAAATTTCCTATTTATACAGATCAAACGATTGATGTAACCGTTTGTATTCTTTTATTTCAATCAAAATCTCAAAGAGAGATCGTTGTTGTTGGTGTAAATCATGCAGGGGTTCTAAAGTCTAGGGGAGAAAAAGGTGCGCATGTGTTTTGCGATCACCATCATAAATACGCTTGCCAGCTAAGCAAGGAAAATCCGTGATGTCAAGTATCTATCGGATCTAGATGCAAAAACCTAATAACCACAACGCAAACGGTAAAAGATTTAATATCAGGATCTCAAACTCATGATTTTTTGCGTGTAATGTTTGAAGATATTATCCCTTTTTTGTGCCAATACATTTGAATTACTGATGTAATGTCACATTTATATGAACTATCACTTATTTTGTATATCTAGATGAACATGACATTGAATTATCAACACAATCACAAGCTAGTTAGACAAACTAATTAATTTCAAAGGAAATAACAGAGTTCATAATTTCAAATCAAAATTACATGTATAAACATGCGATAAAAGGAATATTAAAATTATGAAAACATTTTTAAAATGGTATAAAATTCAGGGAAAGTTCGTTAAACTTTTGGGAAAGTGAATTTTTGATACCAACTATCCCTTCAAGGCATGGAAAGTTGCATATGTATAAAAATCCTAGAACACTGATAACTTGTGCTCAAGTGTATGGATCTCTCTGAAATTGTACTGCAGGTACCATACCACAAAGGGAAGACTGGGATTGAGTTTGGGGGTGATGAATCATAAGGGGGTTCAAAAAATTTGGGGGGGGGGGGATTTTTTTTCTTTAAAATTTTCCATTTTAAATTGGTTATTTCTGATTTATATATAAAAGCAAATAATAATGATATGGTTTGAAAAGGTAAATTAAAATTTTTTAAGTTCTTAGACCACATTCATTCTGTGTCAGAAACCTGTGCTGTGTCAAATATTTAATCACAACTCAAATTCAGTGCTGTATCAAGCTTGAATGTTGTGTCCATACTTGCCCCAACTGTTCAGGGTTCGACCTCTGCAGTCGTATTAAGCTGCGCCCAGCGGAGCATTTTATTATCTATTAAGAGGTTAACTCCTAACTATCCTACTGCCTGTCAATACATTTATTTTTGGCATTGCACAAGTTATGTCTTCTTTGACTGTCCATGACGTTAAAATACTAAATACCTGGGATGTGTTTTGTTTGATTTTAGTCTCTGATGCATGATTTTTTATTATTAATTGTTTTTGGCTTTTAACTAACTGTCAGTATCTGCGAGTACTCTCAAATCGTACTTTCTTGTTAATTTGACTTATTGATACTATTTGTAATACTTTTTGTCAAGCCTGCGACTTTTGTCGCAGAAAGCTCGACATAGGGATAGCGATCCGGCGGCGGCGGCGTTAGCTAACTTCTTAAAAGCTTTATATTTTAGAAGATGGATGCTTCATACTTTGTATATGGATGCCTCATGTTACGAAGTTTCAGTCAGTCACATGTCCAATGTCCTTGACCTCATTTTCATGGTTCAGTGACTACTTGAAAAAAAAGTTCAGATTTTTTGTAATGTTAAATTCTCTCTTATTATAAGTAATAGGATAACTATATTTGGTATGTGCGTACCTTGCAAGGTCCTCATGCCCGTCAGACAGTTTTCACTTGACCTCGACCTCATTTCATGGATCAGTGAACAAGGTTAAGTTTTCGTGGTCAAGTCCATATCTCAGATACTATAAGCAATAGGTCTAGTATATTCGGTGTATGGAAGGACTGTAAGGTGTACATGTCCAACTGGCAGGTGTCATCTGACCTTGACCTCATTTTCATGGTTCAGTGGTTATAGTTAAGTTTTTGTGTTTTGGTCTGTTTTTCTTATACTGTATGCAATAGGTCTACTATATTTGGTGTATGGAATGATTGTAAGGTGTACATGTCTAGCTGGCAGGTGTCATCTGACCTTGACCTCATTTTCATGGTTCAGTGGTCAAAGTTAAGTTTTTGAGTTTTGGTCTTTTTTTCTAATACTGCATGCAATAGGTCAGCTATATTTGGTGTATGGAATGATTGTAAGGTGTACATGTCTAGCTGGCAGGTGTCATCTTACCTTGACCTCATTTTCATGGTTCAGTGGTCAAAGTTAAGTTTTTGAGTTTTGGTCTTTTTTTCTAATACTATATGCAATAGTTCAACTATATTTGGTGTATGGAAATATTTTATGATCTATATGTCAGTCACGCAGGTTTTATTTGACCTTGACCTCATTTTCAAGGTTCATTGCTCAGTGTTAAGTTTTTGTGTTTTCGTCTGTTTTTCTTAAACTATAAGCAATAGGTCAACTATATTTGTTGTATGGAAGAATTGTTAGCTGTACATGCCTGCCTAGCATGGTTCATCTGACCTTGACCTCATTTTCATGGTTCATTGGTCAATGTTTAGTTTACTTGGTTAATGTTAAGTTTATGTGACAGTTGTAATAAAGCTTTATATTTAGGACTATCAACATAATATCAATGATTAGTAAAGAAGGCGAGACATTTCAGCGTGTGCACTCTTGTTTGTTATTTAATGTTTACTTGTTCAGGGTTATATCTGGTCTATATACCAACTTTGATAAGTGTTTGGTATTACTATAAATTTTCGCTTCTTCGAACTATGAACATCAAAATTATTTATTTTGTCAAAATATTTCCTTTCTCCTTTTAAACTGTATACCTAACAACAAAATTATTTTCATTTACCTGTGTACAATATTATTGTAAGTGGCAAATTTTTGTTTAAGGTTATTATTGATTTTCTGAAATTGTTTAACATTTCACAGCAGCATAATACCGTTACTTTAATTATTCATCCCTTATTTTATTGATTTTGTATTTACATTGTATCATAGATCAAATTTATTCGTTCAGTGTATGTTCACTTGTGTTAATATGTCTTTTGATTGAGTTAAGCCATTTCAATTGATATTTTATAGTGTGTCTTTCTATGTTGTGATGTTACACTATTGTTTCAGATAAAGGTGAAGGTTTGGTACCATTAAAACGTTTAAATCCGCTGCAATTGTTTGCACCTGTCCTAAGTCAGGAATCTGATGTTCAGTAGTTGTCGTTTGTTGATGTGGTTCATAAGTGTTTCTCTTTTCTGGATTTTTATACAACCGCAAAAAAAAATTTGTGGTCGTATATTGGTATGACGTTGGCGTCGTCGTCGTCGTCATCCGAAGACACATTGGTTTTCACACTCTAACATTAGTTTAAGTGAATGGATCTCTATGAAATTTTACCACAAGGTTCAATACCACAAAAGGAAGGTTGGGATTGATTTTGAGGGTTATGGTACCAACAGTTAAGGAATTAGGGGCCAAAAATAAGCTTGTTTGTAACTTCCAGACATAACTTGTGTGTTAGTGTATGGATCTCTTTGACATTGTACCACAAGGTTCCATATCACAAAAGGAATGCCGGGATTGATTTTGGGGGTAATTGGGACCAAAAAGGGGCAAAAAACAAGCATTTTTCTAGTTTCAGGACAATAACTTGTGTGTAAGTGTTTGGATCTTTCTGAAATTGTACTACAAGGTTCCATATCACAAAGGGAAAGCTGGAATTGAGTTTGGGGGTAATTGCCCAAAATGTTTAGGAATAAGGGGCCAAAAGGGGGCCAAAAATAAGCATTTTTCTAGTTTCCAGACAATAACTTGTGTGTAAGTGTATGTATCTTTATGAAATTGTACTACAAGGTTCCATATTACAAAGGGAAAGCTGGGTTAGAGTTTGGGGGTAATTGCCCTAAACGTTTAGGAATTTGGGGCCAAAAAGGGGCAAAAAAACAAGCATTTTTCTAGTTTCCAGACAATGACTTGTGTTCAAGTGTACGGATCTCTCTGAAATTGTACTGCAAGGCACCATACATTGTAACACAAAGGGAAGGCTGGGATTGAGTTTGGGGGTGATGAATCATAAGGGGGTTCAAAAAATTTGAGGGGGGATTTTTTTTTTTTTCCTTTTTATCTTTAAAATTTTCCATTTCAAATTGGTTATTTCTGATTTATATATAAAAGCAAATAATAATGATATGGTTTGAATAGGTAAATTAAAAAAATTTTAAGTTCTTAGACCACATTCATTCTGTGTCAGAAACCTATGCTGTGTCAAATATTTAATCACAATCCAAATTCAGTGCTGTATCAAGCTTGAATGTTGTGTCCATACTTGCCCCAACAGTTCAGGGTTCAACCTCTGCGGTCGTATCAAGCAGCGCCTAGCGGAGCATTTTATTATATAAATTAGACTGTTGGTTTTCCGGTTTGAATGGTTTTACACTAGTAATTTTTGGGGCCCTTTATAGCTTACTGTGCGGTGTGAGCCAAGGCTCCGTGTTGAAGACCGTACTTTGACCTGTAATGGTTTACTTTTATAAATTGTGACTTGGATGGAGAGTTGTCTCATTGGCACTCATACCACATCTTTTTATATCTATCTACAAATGTATCTCTATGGTTACAAAGTAAGTGACATACAATAGAAAATGAAACATGACTCTACAAATGTATCTCTATGGTTACAAAGTAAGTGTCATACAATCCAAATGAATTAAAAGAAGTGTGATTAGACAAACAGATCAATTGTTACAAAGAAATTTACATTTGATCCTGAAAGGGATAGCATAAAAAATCACATGAGATTAAATGAATCTCTAATATTTGCATCATTGTTAGCTATTTTTTGCAGACAAAAACATTTTTCATACATTGATACGTAATCGTGGGGAATGAAATTTGCCCTCTTAGTTCATATTTTGATTGAATTATTTTGTATTTTTTCTGCACAGGTCTTGCCAACTTTGCTGGTTCTATATGTAGGAAGTACACAGTAGAATTAGCTGGACTTATGCAGTATGTAGCAAATCAACTAAAAGCTGGTAAAAGGTAAGTCGCAAGGTGTTATATAAAAGATAAGAAGATGTGGTATGATTGCAAATAAGATAACTTTTCACCAGAGTCTAAATGATGTGATGATAAACACAAAAAAGTTTGTTTTGTTTTGTGGTACTTTTTTAGCTTTCTTGGCTCATGAAAAAAATCTTTGCTTATGAGTTTAGGAATTCAAACATTGAGTTGAGCAATTGAATAAATGAAAATTCTTACTGTAGCAGAAGAAATTAGGGCTCTTTCATTAAAACATATATGGTAACTAGGGAAGGCACTTTGAAAAAGGGATAACCCCCTTTAGAGGCAATATTAGAATAGAACACTTACACTATACAAGAAAGAATTTGACACCCACCTCTTGTTAAGGTTTTGAAGTGCCTTCCTTAGGTCTCATATGTTTTTTATGTTTTGGGGTTTAAATAAACTATGAAATTTAAAGATACTTATTATCTACAAATAATATAACTTCAGAATACTGCATTTATAGTATGCTTTATGCAAAGGAGTAGGCCCGGTAAGATCCCTTTTTGGCCCCAAAATATATCATTTTAAAAATTTATTTAAAATGAAAACTTATAGCTATTTAATGGAAAGTAATGTACTTTTGTAACATAAATATGGGCTGTTTTTGACAATACAATACACATGCATCAGGTACTAGCATCATTAATTCATACAAAAATACTAAAATCTTCACAATTTTAGAATTTGTGCTAATTTTAAGACGGTTTTTGTGTAAAATGGTAGTTTGACACACTTGTGTTCAGTCTTAATATTTAAATATAAGTTGTATTTGATGATAATACATAACATATATAAAGATTGAGACTGAACACAAATGCGGCCACTTCCATTAGACAAAAACCATCTGAAAAGTGACGTTTTGTTGCATATTTGATAGATTTTTCATATCTAACCTTGTATTTGAATGTCTTTAAAGACCAAATCAGTTGAAATATTTTACAAAACCTAATTGAATGACTGAAGTAGAACCTTAAGTGTTTATAAACTTTCAAAAATCTTTCATCAGATGTACTTCAAATTTAAGGCCAAAGTTAGCCCTTACCGGATCTTCTCCTTTAGTAACAGCATATGCCATTGTTTATTTTCGTTATAAATATACTGAATGGAATAGTCCATTTGATGCACATTCATGCTTGTTTCTTGTTAATTATTTTTGTTTTAATATCTATTTGTTCACATATCTACATGTATATCATTGATAACAAATGGACTTGCAAGACACATCAGACTATGTCTCATAGAAAGATGATATCAAAACATTGCCCCATAATCATATGTTTAATAGTATTTATGTATTTTTCAAATCCTTGGTTTGATCTTCATGTTTGATATATTTACTAGTTTTGACCTACTGATATTGAGGGAAATTGTACAAAAGATGGCAGGTGTGGAGATGTCTGAGGAAATAACTAATGATCAACTAGAGGCAATGTCAGGAGGAGAATTGTTAAGACAAGAGGTGTGTATCAATAAGTGAATTTATAGGCACTCTAGTACAGAAAAGTTGAAATGGTGTATATAACTAAAACAAACTGTTTAAAAGTCCACATTAAATTTTGTCCATAATATGCATGCCCTTTTGCCTCCAGATCTTATTATTTAGGCAATGTTTACTCTCCAGATCTTATTATTTAGGCAATGTTTACTCTCCAGATCTTATTATTTAGGCAATGTTTACTCTCCAGATCTTATTATTTAGGCAATGTTTACTCTCCAGATCTTATTATTTTGGCAATTTTTACTGTTTGGAAAAATTGCATTTGGAAAATCAGGAAATGGAATTTTAAAACTGAAAGTAAAAATTTGAAGAAAAAATTCAGTGACATATTTATTTAGAAAGAATTACCAAATAGAAAATCTGAGTATTGTGTTTTAGTTGAAACAAATTAAGATTCCATACATTTGGCAATTGGAATTCTTTTCTCAGAAATTCATCACATGTTATAGATATTAGATTCATATCACAGATGACAACGACTAAGACCAATACCATATTGAAGTTTTGCACCTGCTATTATAGATTTACTTGAGATTTTTTTTTTCATTTTTCCACATTTGGGTACTTTGTCTGTTTTTTAGCAAAATTTTCAAAAGTCTTTTGAACCTTCACTTTGTTCACAGAAAGCTTACATGTTCATTATAGACCATTTTCCATTATTTAAGAAACATTCTGTTCAACTCTGCCATTTGAGTCTTTGGTCCATTTTATTCTTTTACAGTGGTCAGAGATGTGACTTTTATATGATGAAAGTTAATCCAGAAATGTGTTTTGGATACACCAAATTTTTGAAGTGTTGGTGTTTTTATTTTCTAGCACTGGGTCGAAACCACTTCTGATGGACAAGTAGTTAGCTGATTAGTGGAGAATTTTAAAGGAATGATTTGAGTACAAAACATAACATTTATTTGTATTTTATTATATTTTCTAGGGAGGTTACTTTACTCAAGTTAGAAATACAAAGAAATCTTCTACTCGGTTAAAGGATACTTTACTGGAGCATGATCTGGCCTTGTCACTTTGTCTGTTGATGGCACAACAACGTGATGGTGTTATATTCCATGAGAGTGCTGCTGGTCATCTTAAACTTGTGGGAAAACTCTATGATCAGGTCAGCATTTATGTCTCTTATATCTGGCTCAGCTTGATGTAATATACATCAGTATACATCATTTCTTAGAATTCATATTGCCCAAAGGTTTGGAAGTTTGCAAAACTTTACTTGTCCTTTAAACACTGTAGTTGGTCAACTTGACATACATGCATGATTAATTTTTACAGTTTAGTCAAAATTTATTAACTACAAGTCTTAGTGTCATTGGACATGTCTTGCCAATTGAAAAGTCATGTAAAACTTGGGTTACAATAACCTACATTTTGTATTTACATATTTGAGTTTCCCTAGATTTCTTTTTGCTAAGTCATGACATGATAATTGTAACAAATTGTTTAATAAACAGTATAACAATTGAGCTCTCAGGTATTTTAACTCTCCATCAACTTTTGTGGATGTTTTGAAGGCAGATTTATCTACAGTGTTGTGGTTTGGAATGTGTATAGTTATTTCTTCTCTCACATGACTTTGTTTGAGATATGAACATGATTTGAATCTTGCTGCCTAAATGTATCTAGCAGTGTTTTTGAAAATATTTTTATTTGACGCTGTCAAGGAAGCATCAACCCCTATTCCAACTGATAAAATGATTTGATGCTGTATTGTTGATAGAAACAATAAAAAATGATTTGTTTGTTGCAGTGTCAGGACACATTGGTACAGTTCGGTAGCTTCCTGTCCATGCAGCTGAGCACAGAAGAATTTGTTAAACGCCTTCCAAGTGTAGATACACTGATCATGAGTTACAATGTGCCAGCTGATGCAGCATTCTTTCTTTGTAGAACACAGTATGCTTATGCAATAAATGTAAGGACACATGTATAAGTTTGTATACATTTTAAGTTCAGGCACTAATAAAACAATAATTATACCAAAAAAGTGGGGGTATACTGTTTTACCTCGGTCTGTCCGTCCGTCCATCCGTCAGTCCATCCATCGGTCAGTGCGTCCATCCGTCCCATGAATATTTTTCATCACATCTTTCTCAGGAACTACATCATAAGGATTTCTGAAATTTGGTTTCAGGGTTTATATAAGTCAGCTATACCGTGTGATGCATTTTCAGATTCATCACTCAACAACTTCCTGTTTACTGAACACTTGCATATTTTCCATTTTAAGTTGCTTATTTCTGATTTATATTTAAAAGCAAATAATAATGATATGGTAGGAGATACACACCAAACAGGATGTGTAAATTATTATATAATAAGTATTGTGCAATAGCAAGAAATTTTCAATTGCACAGTATTGCACAATAGCAAGAAATCTTCAAAAATTAAGTTTTACTCTTGTCCGTTTGTACGTACGTACGTCCCAAAATTGGTTTCTGTTCTTTAACTTGAGTTTGCCTCAACCAAATGTTATGAAACTTATAACAATGCTTATTACCACAAAATACAGGTCAAGTTTGAATTTTGGTAGGGTCACTCAAAATGTTCTAGAGTTATGCCCCCTTTATCAATGGAAAAATTACAAAATTTTCAGTTTCCTTTCTCTAACTTAAGTTTGCCTCAACCAATTGTTATGAAACTTATACACAATGCTTATTACCACAAAATACAGATCAAGTTTGAATTTTGATGGCGTCACTTTAATCATTATCGAGTTATGCCCCTTTATAAATCGAAAAATTGCAAAATTTTTAGTTTCCGTTCTGTAACTGAAGTTTGCCCCAACCAAACATTATGGAACCTTTACACAATACTTATTACTACAAAACTCAGATCAAGTACAAATTTGGGTAGCGTCACTTTTAATTGTTCTTGAGTTATGCCCCTTTATAATGTTGTATGCAAGTGGGGGCATCATCTGTGTCCATGGGGACACCATGGACACACTCTCCATTTATTTTTTATTACCTTGCAAGTATAACATGCAAAACAAAAAAGATACTTTTATAGTTCAGCAAATATGTGAGAACCCCAAAATGACAAAATGGGATTTAATTTTAGAATAATTGTAAAAGAATATTACACAAGATGATTTTTTTTTATTTATAGCAGTTTGATTTAGATAACAAAATTCCCATTAAATTTGTGAATATTGAACAAAGAGATCATGGTAAACACATTAACTTTGCATATATTTTCAGTTGAAGTATGATGAACTGAGGAAGATTGACAAAGCTAACAAACAGACCTCCAGTCAGCAAAAGGTATTATATATATATGTGCATTAAACAGATGTTTCAAGGTTATATATGCTTTGTTATTTAAAAAACAGACATTTTGTAATTGCAGTTGTGACTTTTGTGTCTTGATGTGAAACTTTAAATACAAGTATTATGAAAATGATTTAGCCACTTATATTAAAGAGGAATGTAGAGCACTAAGGGGTAAACCATTAATAGTTGATTTTCCATTGGTTAGGCTTTTACAATACCCTATATGAAATTAAGTTTTATTCTAGCTTCGATAGGTATTTTTTTACAATAGTATGTGATAGTATGTTTTTAGTCTGTTTCTTCCATATCAGTTTATAAGTTGTGGGCCATGGTGTCTTGTAGACATTTGATAGACTTAATTGTTGGGATTTTCTGGAATATTATGAAAACAGCAGAACTAAATGCTTAGTGGAATAATCAGACTGTCTCTTGTGTCTCTCTGTGTCTTGTCATGGTTGTAGTGGGTATATATTATAGTTTTGTTTAAATTCAAGAAATGTATTAAATCTAAATGAATCATGATATTTTGTTTTTAAACTTGAATAGGCATATTATGTAACCCTTATCAGGCACTCTGCTTAAAATGTTGCCTAAATTAAACATTACAAAAGAAACTTTGTTGATTACAGACACAGCGGTATATAGAAGCATCAGAAGGTGTTATGGAACCAGTGATCAACTCAATACGTCCTGTATATAATGCTAAAGTATGGGATGATCTCAGGTTAGTTTTAGTAAAACACATGGAACCTGTGATAAACTCAATACGTCCTGTATATAATGCTAAAGTATGGGATGATCTCAGGTTAGTTTTAGTAAAACACATAGAACCTGTGATAAACTCAATACGTCCTGTATATAATGCTAAAGTATGGGATGATCTCAGGTTAGTTTTAGTAAAACACATGGAACCTGTGATAAACTCAATACGTCTTGTATATAATGCTAAAGTATGGGATGATCTCAGGTTAGTTTTAGTAAAACACATAGAACCTGTGATAAACTCAATACGTCCTGTCCTGTCTATAATGCTAAAGTATGGGATGATCTCAGGTTAGTTTTAGTAAAACGCATAGAACCTGTGATAAAGTATGGGATGATCTCAGGTTAGTTTTAGTAACACACATGGAACCTGTGATAAACTCAATACGTCCTGTATATAATGCTAAAGTATGGGATGATCTCAGGTTAGTTTTAGTAAAACACATGGAACCTGTGATAAACTCAATACGTCCTGTATATAATGCTAAAGTATGGGATGATCTCAGGTTAGTTTTAGTAAAACACATAGAACCTGTGATAAACTCAATATGTCCTGTATATAATGCTAAA
Source organism: Mytilus californianus (assembly GCF_021869535.1). Taxonomy (NCBI): domain Eukaryota; kingdom Metazoa; phylum Mollusca; class Bivalvia; order Mytilida; family Mytilidae; genus Mytilus; species Mytilus californianus. Next base: position 79,601,480 of record NW_026262745.1, on the reverse strand, counting down.
GTATTGGATGATCTCAGGTTAGTTTTAGTAACACACATAGAACCTGTGATAAACTCAATACGTCCTGTCTATAATGCTAAAGTATGGGATGATCTCAGGTTAGTTTATGTCACATATTTGTTAGGATGTTATACACCAATAAAAGGATACTTGGGGTATGTGTCAATGAACCAGCAAACCAAAACTAAACCGAGCTATTACTGAGCCTGAGATATTTAAGTCGCAGAAGTGAGACTTGAGAGATCTTACATTTAGCATTGACCATGTCAACATTTAGGTTCAGTCGTGGTTAAAGTTTTTTAAGACATCAATAACTTTATGGATTGTTATAAAACTTGCACAGAAGCTCATCTTCAAATTCAAGAAATAGCATCTGCAAAAAATTTTTTTTTTTGTGGGTTTATCAATAAATCAACACACTGTTACACTGAAAAAAGCAATCGCATGCGGGACACAGGGCTCAGTGAATTCTTTAATGATAATAGTTTCTATGCTGTATTAAAGTCCACTGAAAAAATTCAATGACATTTTATAGACTATTTCTTCCATAGGACAGACTTTTCATTTTGCTTTCTTGTATGTTTGATACTTTTGTATGACTTATTTAATTGTCCTTCCCTTCACTGTACTAGCTGGTGATCAATACCAAAAATGATTAACCATCTGATAAACATTGTTTCTATCTTTTTTTTCACAGCCCTTACTTCTTTGTGACATTCTGGTCTTTATCAGTGTATGACTTAGCTGTACCTACCAGTGTGTATGAGAAACAGAAGAACAGCCTGGACTCACAAATCAACACTATTGAAGATAACAAAGATCTGGTTAGTCATTTTATATCATCGCATTGAGGAATGATGGGGGATATCAACTTACCTGACATGTTGTTTTATAATAAATCATATATGAATTTAACAATAATTAATCCTAAATTATGATATGATCTGAGCTTGAATTTAGCTGTTTATGTGAGGAAGTTTTATGTATTCATGAATGGTACAAAATTCACAAAAAGTAGTTGACATTGTCTTTCTTTCAATGTATTGAATCGATATACTTACCTTTTAAATATGTTAATTTTCAGCCACAAAGTAAAAAGAAAAAAGAAAAGGAAAGGTGTACAACTTTATTGGAGAAATTAAAAGATGAAGAAAAGAAACAGTCTGAGCATGTTCAGAGAGTTCATTCCAGATTAAAGGCTCAGAAAGAACAATGGTTTATATCACGTATGTATTTAAGCTCACATTACGGTTCATTTAATGTAAAAATAAGATGTATATTTTTTAAAAAGCTCAGAAAGAATTATGATCTATAGATGCCTTTTAATTTAAAATCTCTTTATGTCTGGCATATTTCAAATTTTTTTCGTGACCCCTTTTGTTCATTATGTACATGTAGACAAATTCAGCATTTAGTTTTTATTATATGCCCATTTACAGGAAGTATTATTGTATACTGTTGTCGGTCTGTCCGTCGTCAACACTTCAAACAATAACTCAAAAAACACTTTCACCAATTTTCATGAAACTGGTGAATTGTTTATATATATTGACATAAGTTGCCTTTCAATTTTTAAAAATTTCTGATTGTACATTTAGGATTATTGGGACTTTATTCATAAAAAGGGGGGATTTTCCAGTATTTGGACAATAACTAAAAAAGACCTTTCAGCAGTTTTCTTGAAACTCAGTGATTTGTTTATATCTGTTGAAATAAGCTCCCATTTTTCACACTTTACACGGTTATAGAATAACATTCTTTTCAAAAATCAAAGCCTCAAACTTAGTTCAACTTGAGGTAGCCTTAATAGTGCCAAATTATTCATGTTTTGTGTCAGTGGGTACTGCTATGTGTGCATGTCTTTTTTTTTTTGGTGGGGGGTCAATTTGAGCAGTGTTCACAGTATTTCTAGTTGATCATATAAATTCATTTAAAGCATAAACAGGAGCTAAAAGGGTGATGGGTGTATCATGCTCTCATGGCGCAGCTTTTTTTTTATTGATATTGTAACCCATTAAATAAGGAACCTGTCAATTATATATTTGGTATGAATCAACTTTTTGTTTAATCAAATTTAAGATTTATTGGTAATAGATTTAAATGATATTTATAACAGCTTTTAAGTTTTATATATGCTACGATTTGTTGCCCATATTCAATATATTTCTTTGATGTTTTCAATGATTCTGAATATAAGTAACAAATGAAAGCAGTAGTTTTAAAAAACTATTCAAATGTGTGAAGATTTAGGTAGAAAGTTTTATTAAAAGAAATATTTAAATATATTGTTCAAATTGATCTAGCATTTGGTAAGTTAAATTAAGATTTCATCATGAAGTATTTTGGAAAAAGTTTGCAGTGTCTTATAAAAACAGCACTGTTTTGTAATACTGGTTTGAAAGGGCACCACATCATGTTCTTTAAATAAAGTTCTTGTGAAATATGTACTTGCAGTGACCGTCAGTTACAATCTATGTAAAAATTGTTTGTTTTAAAGGAAGGGAAATTATATTTTTAAAGATCTACATGCAGGGACCTTCAGTTATAATTTATTGTTAGCTGTTTAAGTCATTAATTAACATGAAATATTTGCTGATTGACATTAAGCAGAAATGAACAAATTATGTACTTTACAGTCTATTATAAATAATCCTATGTTATACCTTTGTGCTTGTTATCATATTAGATAGAAGTGTTTCACAATCAGAGAATCATTATACTATGACAATATGCATCTTATTAATCATTTTGATATAAAGCAAGATATATTCATAACTGTTTTATAAAAACTTTTAATTCCTTTTTTACATCATTCTATCCTGAAGATAAGGAATAGTTGGAAAAGTTATAATGAAGACAAGTGTTCAGTTTTTAGTCACAAATACGGAAGTTGGTTATCATTTCTGTTGAAGGTTCCACAAAGAATGAGACGATTACTCAGTTTCTACAGCTATGTATTTTTCCACGCTGTTGTTTTACTGCCAGTGATGCAGTATACTGCGCCAAGTTCATACATATATTACATGATTTAAAGACTCCAAACTTTTCTACACTCATCTGTTATGATAGGGTAAGATTTTACAGCAATTGTAAAACAGTAAGCTTTGTTTTAATTCATATATGAAACATTATTGAAAAAATTGTTTATAATTTGTGTGAAATTCATTTAGTCTGATTAAAATATTAGCATTTACTGGACTAAATTAAATTTTACTGATCCTTCATAAATGTTTATCTCCCAGTCCTCTGATTTTTCTTGAATAATTTGTATTTATGCATTATACATAAAAAATGAGAACAGAAATTACCAAAAATATTGCAGAGTACAACAGACTACACCATCACCTGACTCCTCCCAGAACATAAACATACACAGTACAACAGACTACACCAACACCTGACTCCTCCCAGAACATAAACATACACAGTACAACAGACTACACCAACACCTGACTCCTCCCAGAACATTAACATACACAGTACAACAGACTACACCAACACCTGACTCCTCCCAGAACATTAACATACACAGTACAACAGACTACACCATCAACTGACTCCTCCCAGAACATTAACATACACAGTACAACAGACTACACCATCAACTGACTCCTCCCAGAACATTAACATACACAGTACAACAGACTACACCATCAACTGACTCCTCCCAGAACATTAACATACACAGTACAACAGACTACACCATCAACTGACTCCTCCCAGAACATTAACATACACAGTACAACAGACTACACCAACACCTGACTCCTCCAAGAACATTAACATACACAGTACAACAGACTACACCATTAACTGACACCTCCCAGAACATAAACATACACAATACAACAGACTACACCAACACCTGACTCCTCCCAGAACATAAACATACACAGTACAACAGACTACACCAACACCTGACTCCTCCCATAACATTAACATACACAGTACAACAGACTACACCATTAACTGACACCTCCCAGAACATAAACATACACAGTACAACAGACTACACCAACACCTGACTCCTCCCAGAACATAAACATACACAGTACAACAGACTACACCAACACCTGACTCCTCCCAGAACATAAACATACACAGTACAACAGACTACACCAACACCTGACTCCTCCCAGAACATTAACATACACAGTACAACAGACTACACCAACACCTGACTCCTCCCAGAACATAAACATACACAGTACAACAGACTACACCAACACCTGACTCTCCCCAGAACATAAACATACACAGTACAACAGACTACACCAACACCTGACTCCTCCCAGAACATAAACATACACAGTACAACAGACTACACCATTACCTGACTCCTCCCAGAACATAAACATACACAGTACAACAGACTACACCATTACCTGACTCCTCCCAGAACATAAACATACACAGTACAACAGACTACACCAACACCTGACTCCTCCCAGAACATAAACATACACAGTACAACAGACTACACCAACACCTGACTCCTCCCAGAACATAAACATACACAGTACAACAGACTACACCAACACCTGACTCCTCCCAGAACATAAACATACACAGTACAACAGACTACACCATTACCTGACTCCTCCCAGAACATAAACATACACAGTACAATAGACTTCACCAACACCTGACTCCTCCCAGAACGTAAACATACACAGTACAACAGACTACACCAACACCTGACTCCTCCCAGAACATAAACATACACAGTACAACAGACTTTACCAACACCTGACTCCTCCCAGAACATAAACATACACAGTACAACAGACTACACCAACACCCTACTCAGAGAATGTAAACATACACAAGACGAGCAACACAGTCCAGATAGTCTGGCTTGGTTGATGCAGACAAATTGTTGTGGTGTCAAACCAATCTTATCCTACAGATATATTCAGAAACCTATCCCATTGCCTATCTAGACCATATGTTGTATAATGTACACAGAAACCTCCTCCATTGCCTATCTAGACCATATGTTGTATAATGTACACAGAAACCTCTTCCATTGCCTATCTAGACCATATGTTGTACATTATATACAGACACCTCCCCCATTGCCTATCTAGACCATATGTTGTATAATGTACACAGAAACCTCCTCCATTGCCTATCTAGACCATATGTTGTATAATGTATACAGAAACCTCCCCCATTGCCTATCTAGACCATATGTTGTATAATGTACACAGAAACCTCCTCCATTGCCTATCTAGACCATATGTTGTATAATGTACACAGAAACCTCCTCCATTGCCTATCTAGACCATATGTTGTATAATGTACACAGAAACCTCCTCCATTGCCTATCTAGACCATATGTTGTATAATGAATACAGAAACCTCCTCCATTGCCTATCTAGACCATATGTTATATAATGTACACAGAAACCTCCTCCATTGCCTATCTAGACCATATGTTGTATAATGTACACAGAAACCTCCTCCATTGCCTATCTAGACCATATGTTGTATAATGTACACAGAAACCTCCTCCATTGCCTATCTAGACCATATGTTGTACATTATATACAGAAACCTCCCCCATTGCCTATCTAGACCATATGTTGTATAATGTACACAGAAACCTCCTCCATTGCCACCTCCCCCATTGCCTATCTAGACCATATGTTTTTAATGTACACAGAAACCTCCCCCATTGCCTATCTAGACCATATGTTGTATAATGTACACAGAAACCTCCCCCATTGCCTATCTAGACCATATGTTGTATAATGTACACAGTAACCTCCTCCATTGCCTATCTAGACCATATGTTGTATAATGTACACAGAAACCTCCTCCATTGCCTATCTAGACCATATGTTGTATAATGTACACAGAAACCTCCTCCATTGCCTATCTAGACCATATGTTGTATAATGTACACAGAAACCTCCTCCATTGCCTATCTAGACCATATGTTGTATAATGTACACAGAAACCTCCTCCATTGCCTATCTAGACCATATGTTGTATAATGTACACAGAAACCTCCTCCATTGCCTATCTAGACCATATGTTGTATAATGTACACAGAAACCTCCTCCATTGCCTATCTAGACCATATATTGTACAATGTACACAGAAACCTCCCCTATTGCCTATCTAGACCATATGTTGTATAATGTACACAGAAACCTCCTCCATTGCCACCTCCCCCATTGCCTATCTAGACCATATGTTTTTAATGTACACAGAAACCTCCCACATTGCCTATCTAGACCATATGTTGTATAATGTACACAGAAACCTCCCCCATTGCCTATCTAGACCATATGTTGTATAATGTACACAGTAACCTCCTCCATTGCCTATCTAGACCATATGTTGTATAATGTACACAGAAACCTCCTCCATTGCCTATCTAGACCATATATTGTACAATGTACACAGAAACCTCCCCTATTGCCTATCTAGACCATATGTTGTATAATGTACACAGAAACCTCCCCCATTGCCTATCTAGACCATATGTTGTATAATGTACACAGAAACCTCCTCCATTGCCTATCTAGACCATATGTTGTATAATGTACACAGAAACCTCCTCCATTGCCTATCTAGACCATATGTTATATAATGTACACAGAAACCTCCTCCATTGCCTATCTAGACCATATGTTGTATAATGTACACAGAAACCTCCTCCATTGCCTATCTAGACCATATGTTGTATAATGTACACAGAAACCTCCTCCATTGCCTATCTAGACCATATGTTGTATAATGTACACAGAAACCTCCTCCATTGCCTATCTAGACCATATGTTATATAATGTACACAGAAACCTCCTCCATTGCCTATCTAGACCATATGTTGTATAATGTATACAGAAACCTCCCCCATTGCCTATCTAGACCATATGTTGTATAATGTACACAGAAACCTCCTCCATTGCCTATCTAGACCATATGTTGTATAATGTACACAGAAACCTCCTCCATTGCCTATCTAGACCATATGTTGTATAATGTACACAGAAACCTCCTCCATTGCCTATCTAGACCATATGTTATATAATGTACACAGAAACCTCTTCCATTGCCTATCTAGACCATATGTTGTATAATGTACACAGAAACCTCCTCCATTGCCTATCTAGACCATATGTTGTATAATGTACACAGAAACCTCCTCCATTGCCTATCTAGACCATATGTTGTACATTATATACAGAAACCTCCCCCATTGCCTATCTAGACCATATGTTGTATAATGTACACAGAAACCTCCTCCATTGCCACCTCCCCCATTGCCTATTTAGACCATATGTTTTTAATGTACACAGAAACCTCCCCCATTGCCTATCTAGACCATATGTTGTATAATGTACACAGTAACCTCCTCCATTGCCTATCTAGACCATATGTTGTATAATGTACACAGAAACCTCCTCCATTGCCTATCTAGACCATATGTTGTATAATGTACACAGAAACCTCCTCCATTGCCTATCTAGACCATATGTTGTATAATGTACACAGAAACCTCCTCCATTGCCTATCTAGACCATATGTGGTATAATGTACACAGAAACCTCCTCCATTGCCTATCTAGACCATATGTTGTATAATGTACACAGAAACCTCCTCCATTGCCTTTCTAGACCATATGTTGTATAATGTACACAGAAACCTCCTCCATTGCCTATCTAGACCATATGTTGTATAATGTACACAGAAACCTCCTCCATTGCCTATCTAGACCATATGTTGTATAATGTACACAGAAACCTCCTCCATTGCCTATCTAGACCATATGTGGTATAATGTACACAGAAACCTCCTCCATTGCCTATCTAGACCATATGTTGTATAATGTACACAGAAACCTCCTCCATTGCCTTTCTAGACCATATGTTGTATAATGTACACAGAAACCTCCTCCATTGCCTATCTAGACCATATGTTGTATAATGTACACAGAAACCTCCTCCATTGCCTATCTAGACCATATGTTGTAAAGTAAAACATATTGTACTTTCTATAAAAAATCATTTTTTCTAAGAATTAAAACAAATATTTATTAGACTTAATGCTGTTAAGACTAGTTGGTAATAGTAAACCAGGTATTAATCTAGATATATGTATGTATTCTAGATATTCTGTGATATTACTTTTACTGTGACAAGCTGTACTGAGAATGAAGCTCATCGGTATGGTAGATTTCTGTGTGCTGCATTAGACACAATAATGAGATGGCATAGTGAAAGGAAAATTTATGAAAAGGTAAAAGTATACCAGTATGAATAAAAGAATGTGAATGAGACAGCAACCAAACAATAATAAAACCAGTGAAGTACTGCACTTTGAATAATGTATTTACAGAATTTTTGTCTCGCCTGCAACTTTTGTTGCAGTATGCGAGACATAGGTATTACTATCCGGAGGCGGCGGCAGCGTAAACTATTTGTATAAAGCTTTATATTTCAGAAGGTAGAAGACCTGGATGCTTCATATCTTGTATGCAGATACCTTATGTTACAAAGTTTCTGTCAATCGCATGTCCATTGTCCTTGACCGCATTTTCATGGTTCAGCGACTGCTTGAAAAAAAATTACAGTTTTTTGTCATGTGAATTTCTCACTTATTATGAGTAATAGGATAACTGTATTTGGTATATGGTTCCTTACAACGTTTACATGTCCGTTAGACAGAGTTCACCTGACCTCAACCTCATTTAATGTATCAGTGATCAAGGTTAAAGTTACGTGATTAGTTCCATTTCTCAAATCCTATAAGCAGTAAGTATTTGGTGTATGGAATGATTGTAAGGTATACATGTCTGTCTGGAAGGTATCATCTGACCTTGACCTAATTTTTATGGTTCAATGGTCAATGTTAAGTTTTTATTTTATACGACCACAAAATATTTTGTGGTCGTAAACTGGTATCACGTCATCGTCGTCATCGTCGTCCGAAGACAGTTGGTTTCCAGACAATTACTTTAGTATAATTAGATAGAAATCTATGAAATTTATACACATGGTTTATAACCACAAAAGGAAGATTGGGATTGATTTTGGGGGTTATGGTCCTAACAGTTTAGGAATTAAGGCCCAAAAAGGGGCCTGAATAAGCATTTTTCTAGTTTCCAGAAAATAATTTGTGGAACGGTGTATGGATCTCTCTGAAATTATACCACAAGTTTCCATACCACAAAGGGATGGTTAGGATTTGCTTTGGGGGGGTTATGGCTCAAACCGTTTAGGAATTGGGGGCAAAAAAGGGGGGAAAACAAGGGTTTTCTGGTTAATGGACAATTACTTAAGACAATTTAAAAGCAGTGTAAGGGAGGTAATCCAAACAATGTTTTGATTACCTCCCTTACACTGCTTTTAAATTATGTATTAAGAAATGTTGTATTGTCTTGAGATGATTAGCTGTCAATTTATTTTTAGAAGTTACTATTAAGGAATATTAATTTTAGCCATGATTATGTATGTCATTTTCTATTTTAAGACTTTTATGATGTTTTTAAATTATGGTTGCAAACTCCATTGGAAATTTGAATTGAGATTATGACCATATCTTGAGGGAAAGGGGGGTGTCAATACGCAACAGCATAGTGTATTGCTCATAAGCAAAAAAAAAAGGGGGGGGGTACATTTTTTTTTTTATGTGGGGGAGGGGGGGTCAATTCGCAACAGCAAAGTGTATTGCACAAAAGCAAAAAATTGAATATAAATTCAAATCATATAACCAATTCTAAGTTCTTCGACTACAGTTATTCTGTGTCAGAAACCTATTATGTGTCAAATATTTAATTATAATCCAAATTCAGACCTGTATCAAACGCGAATATTGTGTCCATTTTTGCCCCAACTGTTCAGGGTTGGACCTCTGCGGTCGTATCCAGCTGCACACGGCGAAGCAATTTATTGTGTTTTGGTCTGTTTTTCAAAAACTAATAGCATTAGGTTAGTTATATTTGGTGTATGGAATAATTGTGAGGTGTACATGTCTGTCTGGCAGGTATCATCTGACCTTGACCTCATATTTATGGTTCATTGGTCAATGTTAAGTTTTTGTGTTTTGGTCTTTTTCAATTAGCATACACAATAGGTCAACTATATTTGGTGTATAAAAAAATTGTATGGTGTATATGTCTGTCTGACGACACAATTTATCTGACCTTGACCTCATTGTCATAGATTTTTTTGCCCCCGCTGTTGCAGAGGGGGCATTAAGTTTTACCCTTGTCCGTCTGTATGTCCGTACATACGTCCCCAAAATGGTTTCCGTACTCTAACTTTAGTTTGCCTCAACCTATTGTTATAAAACTTATACACAATGCTTATTACCACAAAACACAGATGGAGGTTGAATTTTGTTGGTGTCACTTTTACCATTCTAGAGTTATGCCCCTTTACAAATGGAAAAATTGCTTAATTTTAAGTTTCCCTTCTCTAATTTTAGTTTGCCTTAGTTTGCCTCAACCAAATATGTTGAAACTTATACACAATGCTTATTACCACAAAACACAGATCAAGTTTGAATTTTGGTGGCATCAGTTTTACCATTCTAGAGTTATGCCCCTTTACAAATGGGAAAATTGCTGAATTTTTAACTTTAGTTTGCCTCAACCAAATGTTATGAAACTTATACACAATGCTTATTACCACAAAACACAAATCAAATTTGAATTTTGGTGGCGTCATTTTTACCATTCTAGAGTTGTGCCCCTCTACAAATGGAAAAAAATGTAGAATTTTTAGTTTCCTTTCTCTTACTTAAGTTTGCCGTAACCAAATGCTTATTACCACAAAACAGATCAAGTTTGAATTTTGGTGATGTCACTGTTACCATTCTAGAGTTATGCCCCTGTACAAATTGAAAAATTGCTGAATTTTTCGTTTCTGTTCTCTAACTTTAGTTTGCCTCACCTAAATGTTATGAATCTTATACACAATGTTTATTACCTCAAAACACAGATCAAATTAGAATTTTGGTAGCGTCACTTTTACCGTTCTTGAGTTATTAGATATAAGAAGATGTGGTATGAGTGCCAATGAGACAACTCTCCTTCCAAGTCACAATTTGTAAAAGTAAACCGTTATAGGTCAAAGTACAGCCTACAACATGGAGCCTTGGCTCACACAGAATAGTTAGCTATAAAGGGCCCTTTATAATGTTTTATGCAAGCGGGGCATCATCTGTGTCCCATGGACACATTCCCCATTTATTTAAAATGTTAAGTTTCTGTAATGCTTTTAGTAAAACCTTTATCTTTAAGACTTTCAACATAAAATCAATGTTCAGTGAAGCAGGTGAGACATTTCAGCGTGTGCACTTTTGTTTCTATCAGTGAACTTAGACTGACAATTTGTTTTACTTCTCATAAATTGTAAAATCATTTGAAGTTTAGTATTATGGCTACACTCTTCTAAGATGATGTTAAAAGTTAAATTAATGACATGTGTTGAAAATATGGGAAGTCTATGGTCTCAGTAATTAATAAGCAGACTCTTAGAAAAGGGTCAAATTGGTCTCTCAGCCAACCATGTTGGAAACTATCTTTATGAAGATAGACCCCTTTCACAAAATGTTCTTAAAATGACAGATACTTTCCACATGTTTAAAAGATTACTGTAAAACAACTAATAAGGTTTTATTTTATCTCTTGTATGAAATTTATATTTATAATGTTTTCTCCGCCATAAAAGTATGAAATGAAACTGTTCAAATTTATAAATGTGTTTAAAGGAAATAAATAATTATGTTAAAACTTATCCAAGAAATTGAACTTTGGAAAATATTTATGACTGAACAACACATCAATGCATGAATGCACATAGTGGATGAGTGAATTGTTTGAGTAGTTCGGTAATGATTTTTTTTCTTCGAAATAGGTTATTCATTGTAATATATCTTATTACATTGATTTTAGGGCCATGATGAAAAAAAATCCTTTTGGTATTTATTCAATGAAAATAATGTTTGTTATGTTTTAGGAGTGTGCCAGTTACCCAGGATTTGTAACAGTGTTCAGAAAAGGGGCTGACAGTGTAAATAAAGCTGATCAGTTAGACTTTGAAAATTATCGCCATGTTTGTCACAAATGGCATTTCAGAATTACAAAAGCTATGGTAGCATGTCTTGAAAGTGGGAACTATATACAAATACGCAATGCATTGATAGTACTCACCAAGATATTACCAAATTATCCTAAGATCACACAGTTTGGTCAGGCTTTGGAAAGGAGGGTAGATAGACTAAGACAAGATGAGAAAGAGAAAAGACCTGATATCTATGCCTTAGCTATGGGGTAAGTGTCATAGACATGTTAGAGGTGTAATGTGCCCTAGCTATGAGGTAAGTGTCATAGACATGTTAGAGGTGTAATGTGCCCTAGCTATGGGATAAGTGTCATAGACATGATAGAGGTGTAATGTGCCCTAGCTATGGGGTAAGTGTCATAGACATGTTAGAGGTGTAATGTGCCCTAGCTATGGGATAAGTGTCATAGACATGTTGGTGGTGTAATGTGCCCTAGCTATGGGATAAGTGTCATAGACATGTTAGTGGTGTAATGTGCCCTAGCTATGGGATAAGTGTCATAGACATGTTAGTGGTGTAATGTGCCCTAGCTATGGGATAAGTGTCATATACATGTTGGTGGTGTAATGTGCCCTAGCTATGGGATAAGTGTCATAGACATGTTAGAGGTGTAATGTGCCCTAGCTATTGGGTAAGTGTCATAGACATGTTAGAGGTGTAATGTCATAATAATAATAATAATAATAATAATAATAATAAATTCTTTATTTAAAGAGGGTAAACACAGTTAGTTACAATTACTGATCTTCCCTGAGGTCCTCAACAAACATATGAACAATAGTTATTGGAAAAAGAAATTGGTCAATACAAAGACAATACAGAGGATTGAACTGTATTTACTCATAAAATACTATACCAAAAGTTATATTAGTTTTGTTAAAATCATAGTAATAAGTCAGTTTTATATAACAGTTTTAGTACATACATATACTAATCATTACCAAAAAGTTTTATATACAGTTTTAGTAAATACTAATGATTGTAAAAAGATTTATCAATATTACACTTTAACAAAAATTTACAAGTTAAGACAATTAAAGCATTCTCAAAAGTCTTTGAAACTAAAAAAATAGAGTGAGGGGGGTTTCTGACTGATATTTTCCTATATGAATAAGTTGTAGCCAAGAATATGATGTTTGCACAGTTTTAGTACATATTTTATTTTATCAAAACATAGACATCTAGAGATCTTTCAACATAGACAGGTGTCTATACTATTTTAAGCTCTAAATATGGCTGAGTAAAATTAACAAATGTTACTTCTTTCCATTTTATGATTAAAGTGAACAATTATTAACTAACATAGGTATTATTTTCTAGGTATTCAGGTCTGTTGAAAGGAAAGAAAACAACATGGGTGGCAGAAAATGAGTTTCATCAAAAAGATGTAAGTAAACTGTCCATTGATTCCTATATCCCGCTTTTCAGGGTTTAAGCTAGGATTTTGAGGGCTTTAGTCACTTTTGTGTGATAAGAAAATCTACCTTCTTGAGTATTTATTGCATAGGGCTTAATACATGAACAAAACCATGAATATTTTCTTTTTCAGTATTTCATTAGTATACATGTATACATAAAATATAACAATTTAGATTAAAACACAAAAAACAGCTGTATTTCTTCAAAAGATACATGTTGTATGTTTTTGTTTTGATTTGTATACATGTCTCATAACACGGACTAATTGGACTATTAGATATAATAAATCTATTGGTCAATGTTCCTGTCCTTTTGATTTGCTTATGGTCTACATATGCTACAGAATAGAGAAAATGTGTTAATATTAAATATAAAGAAAAGTAAAATGGGCAAAAAATGAAGAAGAGAGAATAATTGAATAATTGGTGCTTTAATATACAGAACAGAGAAAATTTGTATTAAAAAAAAGAAATACAGAAAATAATGACCCAATTCCCCCTGCCCAACCCCCTTATGTGCACCATAACTCAAAAGACCTCCTAAACCTATAAGTCAGAAGTATGTAAACTGATCATGAGTAGTTATTTCAATACTAGGAAAACTATAATGATTTATCTTTCTTGTATTTGAGTATGCTCCTACTCTTCAGAGTATTATAAACAGAAGAATCACATTCAATTAACGGCTGCCTGTTTTGTTATTCACTATCTAGTTGACAGTAATCAAAGACCAAATACGTCTGAATTTAACGTTTTAACGGAATTCAAGAAAAATGATGTTTTTGAATAAGTTCTTTGTCTTTTTGTCAATTACATTTTCATCATGAAAGTACAGTAAATGTGTGGTATGAACAATTTCATACGAAATGACCAAATGCTGACTGACTGATTCTATTTGTATGAATTAATTTTGATGATCATTAATGACCCATCGGATAAGCGAATTACCTGTAACAATAAGTTATGATATCTGTTGTATCAATTTAATAGCTAGGGGTTGTAAACTTGTCATAAACTTGTCACCAGGTGAAATTTTTTATTTTACTTTTACAAATTTAAGTGACGAAATTGATCAGAAATATTTTCGTCATTTCGAAAATCGTTCTGTAAATGGTGAAAATTACGAGTGCTTGCAAAATTACTACTGCTTTTTATGTCAGTTAGTTTGATATCAATTTGATTTGTGTTTAACCAGTTACAGGTGCTATTCTAAAAAAAGATAACATTGACTAGGAAGTAAATGCTGTTGTACTGGAAAGAAAAGACAAATTTTGTGGACATTTTTATGCCCCTACCGTAGTAGAGGGGGCATGAAGTTTTACCCTTGTCCATCCCATCTGTCTGTCCCATCCGTCGTGTACATCCCCAAAATTGGTTTCCATTCTCTAACTTTAGTTTGCCTCAACTAAATGTTATAAAACTTATACACAATACTTATTACCACAAAACACAGATCAAGTTCGAAATTTGGTGGCGTCACTTTTACTGTTCATGAGTTATGCACCTTTATAAACATAAAAATGGCTGAATTTTTTGTTTCCGTTCTCTAACTTTAGTTTGCCTGAACCAAATGTTATACTTATACACAATGCTTATTACCACAAAATACAGATCAATAGATATAGGAAGATGTGGTATGAACTCTCCATCCAAGTAACAATTTATAAAAGTAAACCATTATAGGTCAAGGTACTACCTTCAACACGGAGCATTGGCTCACACCGAACAGCAAGCTATAAAGGGCCCGCAAAATTACTAGTGTAAAACCATTCAAAAGGGAAAACCAACGGTCCAATCTATACAAAAACGAGAAACGAGAAACACGTATGAACTACATAAACAGCCAACAACTACTGTACATCAGATTCCTGACTTGTAGGTGCAAATATTTGCAGTGGGATTAAACGTTTTAATGGTACCAAACCTTCTCTCTTTTCTGAAACAATAGTATAACATCACAACATAGAAAGACACACTATAAAATATCAATTGGAAGGCTTAACTCAATCAAAAAACGTAAATTAACACACAATGAACGAATAAATTTGATCTGTGATACCTGAATGCAAATACATAGTTAATAAAAATTATAAGGGATAAATAATTAAGGTCAAAAGTAAATAAACAGATTTAAACAAAGTTAAAATATGATACCACTGTGAAATGTTAATCAATTTTTAGAAAATCATCACTTTTGAAAAAACCTGCGTCATATTATACACAGGTAAATGAAAATAATTTTGTAGTTAACTATATTTCTTCTTCTGTGTGTATAAAATCTTCCATTTAGGAATACCAAGAAATTTCTTTAATATCAAAAAAACTAATCTAACACTTGGTACACATGGGGTGAAAATCAACAATAAAACTATACAATTGGTGCTAGATAAAACTTCCTGTACAGTTGCAAGAACAGTATTTAAGGAGAAATGAAATAATTTTGATGTTTATAGTACGAAGAAGTGAAAATTTGTAGTAATTCCAAATAATTAAAGCTGGTATATAGACAAGATCCATGTTAACATTAAATAACAAAAAAGCATTACAAATAGTATCAACAGGTCAAATCAAGTTTGAATTTTGGTGGCGTCACTTCAACTGTTCTAGAATGTATGCCCCTTTAGGTATAAAACCACTAATTCATAGCCCCATTGCTTTCTATGTTAAATTCTGCAATTTCAAGCATAAATGGCTACTTTGTCTGAAGTTCAAATAAAGTGGCAGTTATTTCATGTCAAAACTGTACCTTATGCTGACTTGTGCTGAAAAAATCAACATACCTTTAATTGCATATTAGAGCGTACTGGTTCCCGGAAGTTTGATAGTACAAAAACAGGAACTTCTGATCTGAACAACAGGCCAAATGAGCCCTCCTATTAAAATTTCATATACTTCTTTATTATTCAAATAAAACTTTCAACAAGGGTTCTACAGTGATCCCAAGTCCCCAAGCTTTCATTTGATACTAAAACTACCCAAATATTCCCACTATTGACAAAGATACAGCTATGCGTAGGAACTATTTTGTTTAAAATATGTACTACTTTCTTGTATGTTCTTTCCGACCGGGCCTGAATTAGTGGTTCTATACCTATAACAGCACCAAACTTGTTATATTGACTTCTGCTTGACTTAATTTCCTTCTATGATCTATTTCTAGCATAGAAAAACACATAAAGCTTTTGTCAAAACACTATATCACTGAATTCAAGCTCAAATTGGACTGGTAGTAACATATGCGTTAAACAAAGAAAACTACATATGGATACCAATAGTGACAGATATGACACTTTTTCAATTTTTACCAGTTCTGATTTGTTAATATCTACTCGAATAACAGTGTTCTTACCTATATGTCTTAATTTTATCAGAAATTCTTCCTTGAATATAAATACAGTGGTCCAAACATAAAATATAATTGATAATTTTGTCCCCCCTTTTTTCTACATGTTGGAAAAGGAGAGTGATTTGGTAAAAAAATCATACTTTTATGTATAAACATGGATCAACAAGAGCAATTTATGTATCTCCAAGCTAGACAACTTGCTAAAATGGTTATAAAATGCATTTCAAGAGAGATTTTGGAATTCCTATATAAGTATACACCAATTTTCCTTGAAATAAATAATTCACCAAGAAACACAATAAAACTTGAACACTCACTAGATAATTTGACCAAAAACAATATTTATACTATAAACTAGTCATAATATACAAGTTTCATTGGTTTCAGTGTTAGATAATCCAAAAATTTAAATTTCAGGTAAAATCTTAACTGTGTGCATGCTAAATGACCAAAAAAGGCTAAACTACCTTATTGTAGCAATTTGAGGGCTGTAATTTGACACTAACATAATTGTTACATAAAAAAAATAATGTAACATGATTTCTGACAACAAATGTGACCAATTTTCACTGTAAAGGGTATGATTTCTAAAAATAGAATTTCACATGCCTGTTAGTAATAGGTATAAAACCACTAATTCATAGCCCCATTGCTTTCTATGTTAAATTCTGCAATTTCAAGCATAAATGGCTACTTTGTCTGAAGTTCAAATAAAGTGGCAGTTATTTCATGTCAAAACTGTACCTTATGCTGACTTGTGCTGAAAAAATCAACATACCTTTAATTGCATATTAGAGCGTACTGTTTCCCGGAAGTTTGATAGTACAAAAACAGGAACTTCTGATCTGAACAACAGGCCAAATGAGCCCTCCTATTAAAATTTCATATACTTCTTTATTATTCAAATAAAACTTTCAACAAGGGTTCTACAGTGATCCCAAGTCCCCAAGCTTTCATTTGATACTAAAACTACCCAAATATTCCCACTCTTGACAAAGATACAGCTATGCGTAGGAACTATTTTGTTTAAAATATGTACTACTTTCTTGTATGTTCTTTCCGACCGGGCCTGAATTAGTGGTTCTATACCTTTACAAATGGAAAAATTGATGAAATTTTCGTTTCCGTTCTCTAACTTTAGTTTGCCTCAACCAAATGCTATGAAACTTATACACAATGCTTATTACCACAAAATACAGATCAAGTTTGAATTTTGGCGGTGTGTCACTTTTATTGTTCTAGAGTTATGCCCTTAAACAAATGGAAAAATTGTTGAATTTTTTGTTTCCGTTCTCTAACTTAAGTTTGCCTCAACCAAATTTTATGAAACTTATACACAATACTTATTACCACAAAACTCAGATCAAGTACAAATTTGGGTAGCGTCACTTTTACTGTTCTTCAGTTATGTCCCTTTATAACTTTATATGATATGCAAGCGGGGGCACCATCTGTGTCCCATGGACACATTCCCCATTTATTTAGAAATAATTTAAAATTAATGATAGTAAAGGATGGAATTGTTAATTTGTAGAATAAAGCTCAAGCCAAAGTTCAGGCAGCTAAAGGTGGGATGGCTACACCTACCAGGAAAGCAGGGGATGAGGCTAAATCAGGCAAACAAAATGAAGGTATTCATTATTTTTAGTTCTTGTGATGGGTACTATCAAAGTATATTGATCTGTCAGTTGTTTCATGGGGTTTGATGCCAGAATGAGTCAAACCAATTACTTAAATTGGATTTTGCTGCATGTATGGTATGCACTCAGTATTTAGAAGGACGAAAAAAAAATGGTCAGCTCATAGCTTAGTGGAACGATGCCTTGTAAGCTAGCTCATAAAAAGTTGACTGCACCATTTGGTCTAGTACATAGCATTATATAATCATACAATATTAGCATGTTATAATCTTGGCTATACTATTTGTTGCTGGAAATAAAACACCCATCATCAGTCAGTAGCTGTTCACTTCAGCTATTTGATTATCAGGAAAAATTTCAAATCATATATTAATTTTCTATTTATGGGTGAAATAAGCTCTGTTCTATAAATAATTTAGTTACCCTGATATAAACAAGTCATGTAAAACAGCAGATCATATACTTGACACATAAGCAAATCTAGCAGACCAGGAAAAGTGAGAAAGGCTGTGTTTCCAGTTTGATTTGAACAGTTAAAGAAATATGACATAAGAAGGTTTTAACACCAGACACTATCAACTTGTGAAACCTATGGCTTTATAACACAGATATGAAAATTGGACTGTTTCAAGTCGAACTGTTATTAAACCTTTGATATATTGTCGAACATTGCAGTAAAAGAACTTGTTTGTTTTTACAGTCAAGTTAAAAGATAACAAAGATTCTAAAGATCCAAAGGAAAAAAAAGTGAATGAGAAAAAGGAGGTGAAGACTGATGTAAAAGTTAAAACAGAGAAAAAGAATGATGACAAGAAGGAACTAGTTAACGGGTTAGTAGCTGTTTATATTTCTGTCTTGCCTGTGAGGAATGTCATAGGGCATATTGATATTTGGTTTACATACACAACCTTGGGTACATTATAGTAATTATCTTGCCTGTGAGGAATGTCATGGGGCATATTGATATTTGGTTTACTTACACTTGCTTGGGTAAGTTTCAGTAATTTTCTTATGTGCGATGAAAGGTTTTAACAACTAAGTTAGACATAGCAATCCTACATTCCTTCTTTTTTTTCTTTAGCATTATGATCCTGTCTGTGGTGAAAGTTTTATGTGTGCCCTACCATTGTACAGTAGCGATATGTTTTCCATTTTGTGTCTGTTAGTTACTCCTATATCAGGTCAAAGTTGGGGTTTCAGGTATTTTGAAGGGAATATATATATATATAATTTAAATTTGATGTGGCTGCATGGTAATTAATATTATCATCCTTTACGACAGACAAAATAGCTGATCTGAAAGGTACACCATCTACTTGCCACTATACATCATGTACTGTGTTACAACCCTAGATAAAGCTGACAAGGAAAGGCATTACATTTCCCACCGAAAGCTATATTTCATGTAGCCTAGGTAGTCAAGTGGTCTAGCGCGCAAGGGCAAGGGTTCGAATACCGCTGAGGGAAGAATAAAAATTTTCAAACGCAAATTTGAAGATCTCACATTGTTATATCAGAAGAAAGAAAAATAATATACAATGGGTTTTTTATGTATTAAAAATGTGATAAAGAAGTTATTAATATTTTAGGATATAGATGTCACTTTAATCTCGCCTCTACGAAGTTGAAAAAGCAAGACTTAGTTTGTGATTAGGTCAGTTTAAGGGGTACCACTAGTGGTATCAGCATTGGCACATCTCATTTCCATGGTGATTTTTTGGCCCCATCCCCTCAGTCATGGTCTATTGACTTTAAAACTTTGCTTAATTTATATGTCAGATTGTGGTTAGATCAGTTTAAGAGAACAACTAGTGGTAGGACAATAATATTTGGTATGCAGTTTTATTTGCACTTTTACCTCAGAAGTTACTTGGCCATGTTACTTCAGCATTGGCATAGTTTGAATGTTAAAGTTGTTAATGTTAAAGGTGTCATATGGACACATAGCCTTATCTAGACATTAATACCTTTAACAAACCTTCATAGAATTTATGAAACTCACTTAGTTCAAAGTCATTTTAGATATGGAATTTAGCTGGTATTTTTTTTTTTAGAACATCCAAGGAAAAAGATAGCAGCAAAGAGAAAGTAGAAAAGAAAGAAAAACTTAAAGAGGAGAAAAAAGAGAAAAATAAGGAAGAAAAGAAAGAAAAGAATAGAGACAAAGAAGAGAAAAAGAACAAAGAGGACAAGAAAGATAAGTCCAGTAAGGAAGATAAAAGAGCAAAGGAAAGTAAGCACAAAGATGTATCAGATACAGTTGTAAAAGAAGAGAGACATGATTCTCCAAGAGAAACTAAGGCAAAAGAAGACCATAAAGATAGAAGAGAGAAGGAGCGCCAAGAAAAACATGACAAGACTTTAAAGAGATCCTACACACCAGACCATGATCACAAGGAGCCAGAAGGAAGGGAGAAGGAAGTACACAGGGTGGAGAAGTCATCAAGCCATACACATCATAGTCCAGAGATAAGCAAATGTCATTCTGATGAAAGAGGTAAACATTTTTACAAAACATCACAGTTGAATTTTTAAAATGTTTTTACAAACTAATTTGAAATTTTGGTCATGGACCACACAATATAGTTAAAATTTATGTAGATGCTAATTACACTGCATCTTGAAACAGTAACCTTTTGTGCTAGTACTTTAAAAATTTGGCTCAGTGTACAAGTGAATGTTGGTTTTAGATTTATATCATATTAGCACAATTTCATTACTGAATATGGTTGAGAGATTGATCATTCGATATTAAATTTGAGTCCTGCTTCTCTTGGACCTTATGCATATATATTCATGACCAGTTCCTTGTACTCATATGGTCCAGAAAATTATCATGATATACTTTAATTCTCACAATAAACTGAGAAAAGTACAAAAAAAAAATATAGATGCTGCTATTTAGAACTCGCAATATTCAGAGTTATAGATTTTCAAAACTCTCAGGATATTCAAAAGAGTTTATGTATTTTAAAATCATGAATTTATGCAAAATCTACTTACTTACTACAAATGTTACTGAATCTAGTTAAAAGTTTATAGGAAAATTAATTAAAAGAATTTTAAGATTTGTATCTGATATCTTTGTAGATGTAAAAAGACGCAAACTGGATTCTCCAACTGGGTCAAAGGTTAGTATGTTGGAAATGGTAAATGGTTGACCAGTCAGAGGGCATCAAGGGACACATTACCAGTCCCTTTGGTATTTAATCCATCTTTTTAAGTTACAGGGTTATTTTGTGAAGTCTTATCAGAAGTTAAAAGAAGAAGATAAAGTTCAAGAAATGGAGTCCAGCAACAGAAATTTCATGGAAAAGACCACCACTGTTATTAAATATATGCAGAGAAAGTTTGCTTTTTTAAAGAAAATTGGAAGTTAAGGAAAAGGCAGAAATTCAAAGGAAGTTAAAGAAAAGCCTGTTAAAAAAATGAGAATATAAGGAAAAAGGCGAAATTATAATATGTATAAAAATATGTTTTCAAAAAAGCTGCTTTCTGGCAAAGTCTTGGTTCTTGTATGTCAAAATGAAGGAGTTAGCTGCTTTTCTTTCCTATTTTCATGTTTATCCAGAAGTTGAAAAGACTTGAGGTGCTATATATTATGCCATTTTTATATCGCAATATTGAGAACTGTTTGTATTAAAGGGGAAATCCAGTTTTTAAAGTTTACGCATATTAAAAGAACTGATGATAGAAGTTCAGAAGAACTTTTGTCATTTTCTGATGGTGCCATTTAGTGCTATAAAAAGTCCCTCCTCTCATTTTTCAATGACGTTTGAAGTTTATATATAGAAATGGAATTACCAGGTCTCATATATCACAAAGTTTCCTCAGGAATAACCAGATCTCATGTTAGTGAAGGTCACAGGAGAAAGATGTTTCACCCAAAGCCATAGAACTTTCTTATGTTGTTAATGCTATAGAGGGTACAGCCAAGGGGATAATGGAGATGTATACTACTTTCTGAAGCCAGTCCATTCAAGAGGATTTTACTAATTGCTTATTGGATTTCTTAACTTTTGAATGGTTAAGATATTTTGAAACAGTTTCAGTCCAGAAATGTAACTTGTTTAGACTCCGAGCTTCCATAACAATTTTAAGATGAATTTCAAAATCAGAGAGATTGAGATAGATATTTTCGATTTTTTTATATTTTTATTTTATATTATTTTTGTTTTGGACATTTTACATTGTGTTATTTTTACATGAAATTTACAATTCAGTTAAAGTTTTTAATAAAAGAAATTTTTTGTGTTTGGTTTTCTTTTTCTATTTTTTTAATTTTGAAATATTTGCTTCAAGTGTATTGATGATGGGAATTACGGCTACTGTTTTTTTGGATAGATATCACTGTCATAACAGCTGTGGAAAAATTAGGTTTGATTGGATCATGTTCGTAACAGATTAGAAAGGAACCGTTTTCAGTTGGAAATAATCTTTAAGAAGGCAACAGCTACTATTTCACTCAAATGGTATCATGTCGTTGAGATACGCTGTGCATTAATTTGTTGGAAAGATCTTCTAAAAATGCGATCACTGAAGATTTCTGTATTAAGAAAGATGTGGAGAATGTGGAAATATCATCACCGTTTTGAGAATGGAGATAATTATTTGCTTGAGATGAAGCAGAAAAAGGAAGGAGATTAAAAGTGAAAGGTCTCTAATGTATTATTCAGTATATCAGATGTAAATATTTTATTTTGTTAATACTTGTGTTTTTAAAAGTATTGGGAATTAATTTAAAATTTAAATCTGAAAAAAATGTGGTTATTAGAATTTTAATTTTAATTATAAAAACACATGCTAAACATTATCTGTGATTTTTCTCTAGCAATTTAAGTTTTCATGTGACACATGACTTGAAAAAAACATTATTTTTGACTGTTAAATAAGTGCAATTCTGATGCTAAATATCGTGATGGAAATAAGTTCAAATATCATTAGTACGTTATATTCCTCCCAATAGATATGTGGATTTAAGCCTCCTTATTTTAATGTCAAACCAAAACTAATGTTGAGAAACAATAATGCTTTAGTGGTATGATTTGTTGATTGATCACTTGATTAAATACAAGGAAAACATGTAACTAGTTGATGACTATAATAAAGAGTGTGTCTCAGGCCATTGCATCAAGAAAATAAGCACTTTATCTAGAGCAATTAATTAGGTCTTTCCACCTTTCCGTGGAAAGACTTATTGGTTTTCTTCTGATTATTTTGTTTTTTCTTCCGCCTAATTTTTTTCTTGCGGTGTATTTTTGTTTCAAAAGTTGTCGCTTAGTTTTTTGGTATATGATATCATACAGTCTATACGCTTTTGAAACTGACCCTGTTTAACCGAACATTTTTCTTTGTAAGAGTTATCTCCCCAAACACTGTTTTTCTTGTTATGAGATCTCCTCCACAACCGTAAAAGAAAGCGACAAATTTTTTTTTCCAAATTGCTCGTTATATCCTCAGGATGTTAGGTTTTATTTGGACCGAAGCTTTACGAAGACTCCATATGAGAGTTATTTCCCCTTTTGTATTTGATATATGTGAAATGTATTTGTAACTGGAAAACCATAAGTGATAGAGGCCTAGGGTCTTTTGATTTGAGGTCCTTGGTCCATAAAAATGAAAATGAGGTCAAGGTCAAAGGTCAAGGTCATGTTAAAAATTTTGATTTTGGCTTGTTATCACTAATTTTCAGAAATCTTATAAGATATCGACAAAATACTTCTACAGAATTGTTAGTTGCGACATGTCGTAACACGTAAATTTGAGTTGAAAGGGTACGGAGACATTTCATGGGAGTTTTCTCCCCTTTTATATTCAAAATAACATGTATGGTGATATAACTCATTCATCTTATATAATTGAGACCTAGGGTCTTTTGATTTGAGGCCCTTGTTTCATGACCTTTAAATTGGGGTCAAGGTCAAAGTTTAATTTGATGTTCTATTTTTTTTTTTTTTTTTTTCCGCCTAATTTTTTTCTTGCGGTGTATTTTTGTTTCAAAAGATGTCGCTTAGTTTTTTGGTATATGATATCATACAGTCTATATGCTTTTGAAACTGACCCTGTTTAACCGAACACTTTTCTTTGTAAGAATTATCTCCCCAAACACTGTTTTTCTTGTTATGAGATCTCCTCCGCAACCGTAAAAGAAAGCGACAAATTTATTTTTCCAAATTGCTCGTTATATCCTCAGGATGTTAGGTTTTATTTAGACCGAAGCTTTACGAAGACTCCATATGAGAGTTATTTCCCCTTTTGTATTTGATATATGTGAAATGTATTTGTAACTGGAAAACCATAAGTGATAGAGGCCTAGGGTCTTTTGATATGAGGTCTTTGGTCCATAAAAATGAAAATGAGGTCAAGGTTAAAGGTCAAGGTCATGTAAAACATTTTGTTTTTTGCTTGTTATCACTAATTTTCAGAAATCTTATAAGATATCAACAATTTTTTTTACAGAATTGTTAGTTGCGACATGTTGTAACACGTAAATTTCAGTTGAAAGGGTACGGAGACATTTAATGGGAGTTTTCTCCCCTATCATATTCAAAATTACACATATGGTGATATAACTCATTCATCATATATAATTGAGACCTAAGGTATTTTGATTTGAAGCCCTTGTTTCATGACCTTGAAATTGGGGTCAAGGTCAAAGGTTGATTCGACGTTCTATATATTGACCTTTGCTTTTACCTCATATATATACATGATAAAGCCATGGGACTTATTGCATTAGGTTGCAAGCTATTTGACCTTGAAAAAGCCAACCGGAAGTGACCTTTTGTAAACCGGAAGTAGCTATTTATTGTACTAAATTAATGTAAAAGTATATAGAACTATATATTTTTGGAATTAGTGTCAAGTAAATTATCAAACAATACCGGAAGTGACATTTTTTAAACCGGAAGTCAAAAATTATCTCCCTTATTTATCTTTTTTTTGTATAGAAACCATATATTTTGGGAATAAGCGTACATTAAGCTGTCATTTGACGCTGGAATTGACATTTAAAACCTAATTTTAATATTTTTCATATCAAAATAGATCCTTACTGGTGGAAAGACCTTCAATTGTTCTCTGAACAATTGGTTTTTAATTCACATTATCTTTGTCAAACAAGAGAACTTGCACAATATCATATGTATTGTTTCAGCTGGGTTTTAAACAAGACCATAACATAAACATGTTTTAATAAAAGCCGTAGGGCTGATGTGCCTATAATTATATAGATTTATTGATATAAAATGTAGTTGACCTAATGAGTGTCTGTCACCTCCCCAATTCAATAAGGATTAAATAACAAGTGTCTATATTTTCCATGTATTAAAATGTCATGTGCATGTACACAATGATTTTCCATCAGCTAAGTCATGCAACCACTTAGATTGGACACTGGATTCCAGAAATGGGTTCAGATAGAAAAAAAATCAACCATTAATGAAATTAGTTACCTTTTTGAATTATTTTTGAGTACCTAAGGCTATATACTATAGTGGTGCAATGTTACATCAGAAGAAAGAAAAATAATATACGTTTTTTTTTTATATATTGAAAATGTGATAAAGAAGTAATTAATATTTTAGAATATAGACGTCACTTTTAATCGAGACTTAGTTTGTGATTAGGTCAGTTTAAGGGGTACCACTAGTTGTATCAGTACATCTCGTTTCCATGGTGATTTTTGGCCCCCACCCCCTCAGTCATGGTCTATTGACTTTGAATCTGCTTAATTTATATGTCTTTGTTTGTGATTAGATTAGTTTTAGGGAACAACTAGTGGTAGGACAATAATATTTGGTATGCAGTTTTACTACCATCTTATATCTCAGAAGTTATTTGGCCCTGATACTACAGCATTGGCATAGTTTAAATGTTTAAGTTTGTGTTTAGGTCAGTTTAATGGGAACCACTTATGACATTATGGCATTTCTCATATCCATGGAGGTTGTTTGGCCCCGAACTTTTTTCATTGAATTTGAAGTTTTACTTAGTAACTAAGTATATGTTCAAGTGTTGCCACTTGAATTCTACATTTTCATTATTCTGTCAAAATTGCATAATGGAGAGACATCTCTGTTTCAACAGTTTAGTGATCAATTGACTAAATGTTTAAATGTGAGTTTGCGAAAAGTTCTGAATTCTAAATGTGTTGTCAGTGTTAAAAGCATTCCTCATTACCTAATATTTTTTTTAATTTGAAGTAAGTAGATATAGTTTAATTGTAAAATTAGTAAATAGACCAATGCACAATGCAATGTAGAAGTTATTGGTGCATAAGTAAATATTTTTGATGTAAAACATGTTGGAAAACTATTTATATTCTTTGAATATCTTTAATCATGAGAACTTTAAATTGATTCACAACAAAGGACGAGTTAGAGCTTAAAACGTTATAATAGACAGCTTTCAATTGTTAAAACCTGTATATGGACCTCTAGGATTTTTTAGGTCGCTGTCTCATTTACATTTACCCATCATTTTTAATTCATATAGATTAAGGATTAAAGTAATTGAAGCTACTTCTGAGCTCTGTAAACAAAATGTTTACTAATCTCATCTACAGACAACATTAGTTTGGTTGAGGACTAATTACTTATGTTCATGTAAAGTCAGGATCTGTATATAGGGACAGTAATTTGACCCTGTACCCTCAGTCATGGTTCATAGACTTTGAATATTTTGAATAGCTTACCTGTTTAAATATTGAAATTGAAATTTCTACATTTGTATTATACTATAAAAATAACAAAAAGATGAGACATATCTCTGAGTCAACAGTTTATACGAAGATGTAATAAAAAGTGAAGTTTTTTAGTAATATATATATATACATGGAGCTATTTAGAAATAAATACATGTACATTGAAAATGAAATACATGTGCTCAGCAACTTAAAAACAGACACTTAGAGGTCCAACAATAGACAGCTGTCTATCACAATCGGTCAAGCTCTAAATGCGAAAGGCTTATTTACACACAGAAATTATAGTGTTCTTTCTATAAAAATAACTGCAAGGCCTTCACCAATGAGTTGAACACTTGTAAACTAAATAAGGTATAAGTTGATCCATAACTCTACAGATGTAGATGCATGCACATATGCAGGGATATACATGTATTAAGAGCTAACATATGTAATAATGATCGGTAGAGTCATCTCATTAACATTATCAACCTGGCATATACATAACTGATGCTATTATAGTAAAATATGTTCAGGTGTCAAAGAAAATGTGTACAAATAATTGCTTCATTATTAATATGTTGAATGATACTTATTATGTCATGTTATTTAGTAATGATTAAGATAATGTTTTGTTGTTATTTTATGGTTTTTTTTTGTTATTATAATTGGTAGAGCATTTTGATGACTGTAAATCAGGGATACATCAGTAGAGTATTTTTTTTTTATTAAAATTTGTATTAGAAATAAATATTTTATAAATATTGAAAAAAGTTCAGAAGTAAGATTCTATTCTAGAAGTTAATTTTCATTTTTGGTCATATATTATTTGTTTGTGTAAAAGTCATCAAAATACCCTGATCACAGATAGTTTGAATGTTTTGTCCATTACTATAGGAGAGGAGGAGAAGCCAGTCTAGAGACACACATAAAAGGGTAGGTACAATTACATTCAGGAGATACCATCAAAGCTCTTTTAACTTTTAACTAACTGGACTTAATGTCTAGATCAGCTATTAATTTCAACTAAGTTCTTGGCAATGGGAAAAAAAATCATGACTATTCTTTTTTACTTTCAAATGACTAAGTCTCCAATGCAATTCAACTAAAGCAATGATATTGAGAGAAATAAAACCATTGCCATTTTCACAGTACATTGAAATACATTGTACACGACTGTGAACAGAGAACAATTGAGCTGGTGGCCCAAGTCTCAAACCCAATATATACAGTATTTCTTACAAGTTATAAAACAATGACATCACAATCATGCACCCAAGACCATCAAGGTTGAAGTTTGAAGAATGGGCTGTTGATAACTGACAGATTGAATCCCTGGGGTATGAAGGTTGCTTTTAAGATCCTGAAGGAGTTTTGTTATTAATTCTTAAAAAAGTTGGACTGGACAGAGTTAACAAGGAAAATGTAGTAGAAATTTTGTAACACAAAACACAATAAATATTTTAATAATTGACATCCACTATGATAAAACAAGAATTACCGCAAGAAGTTGAAGGTAATGATACACTATTTATTAGCCGTCTATTGGAGAGTGGATAACAAAGCAAAGAAAATTACAATACAAGATATAAAAACATATATTTCATTTGCCTTCTCTGTCCATCTGTCTGTCTGTTCATCTTTCTATCTATTCTTTTTGTCCAACAACTATTTCTGTCCTACTTTTCTAAGGTACTACTGAACAATATGAATTCATATCAAACCAGCAGCTTGAAAGTGATGAGTTGTAACTTGTGAGAACTCTTCTTATCTTTCACACACCTACTTTCTGATTGCCAAATTTATCAATATGTTGACTGAACTTAAAAAAAATTG
This sequence comes from Mytilus californianus, assembly GCF_021869535.1. Lineage (NCBI taxonomy): Eukaryota > Metazoa > Mollusca > Bivalvia > Mytilida > Mytilidae > Mytilus > Mytilus californianus. Next base: position 79,572,470 of record NW_026262745.1, on the reverse strand, counting down.
TCATACATTTCAACAGTTCTATTGAACAGATGACTTTATATTTGATTAGCAGTTGGAAATGATGAGCTAAAAAGTGTTAGTGCCTTTCCAATCTGTTAGACACCTTCTTCCTGTTTTCTGATAGTTTGAATTAAATAGAGGTATGCTTAGTATGTCAACTTGTGCATTCTTGTTAATTCATGAAAAAAAATACTAAAAGCTCTTAACAAAACCTAATGCAACTGATAATCATTTTTTTTTGCTGATTTTCATCTCAGAAAGTATTTCCTTCAGCACGGAGCAAATGCTCACACCCCACTTTAAGTTCTAGATGGATTTAACTTGTATGTCATTTGCTGCCTACTCAGGTCAAAATTCATACATTTTCAAAGATCTATGAATGTGAAATAAAACAATTGATGCAGAGTTGTAGACATGTTACTTCAAATGTACCAAAGGGGTTACTTTTGTCTTGTTGAAAGATCCAATATTTTAAAGGGGCCAAAAAGGGGGCCAATTTGTCTGATTTTCAAAGAATAGTTCTTCACAAAGATTACTCAACCAGTTGAAATCACTCCTCGATAGCCAAGGGTTAGGATCCAGACCCCTCTTCACCCTTGGCTGATTTAAGTCAGAAATTTGGATTCATGAGATTATGATTTCGATTGGCCACAATTGTAGCTGGCTCCATCCAATCAAAAAAGCGCCTTTAAGAGGAATATGTTTAAATGTAGAAAACGTGCAGATTGTTCCGCAAGTCTTTACTGCCAAAAAAAAAAAGACAATATTTAGTAACACTTTTAAAGTTCTTAATAAAGTTATTGAAATTCTTAAGTATGTTCCTTGTGCAAATGTTGGAAATATAGAAGTAACAGATGAAGAATGAGTTTTATATTGGTTGACCCACTTTTGGTATAATTGAAACCATTTTCATGATGGGAAATGATTTTTTGCTCGTTTTTTGCCTGAAGGGCCATGTTAGCTTTTGCCATCACTTGATTTCCGTCCTCTTTGTCTGTATTCGTGAACTTTAAAAAAGATCTTCTCTGAACTTACCTGTCCAAATTTTCCAAACTTATATGTTCCTAAAGGTTTCTAGTTTATAGTCGTCGCGATATAGCCTTTCTGTGCTGATGCGGCATAAAGCAATCTCCAATCAATCAATCTAGTTTAGAAATTGTATCCAGGGATTTGATTCATCAACAAACATTGCCACTGTTTCTAAATATAGAACATAATGGTAAAATGCAGATTTTGGCTTTTATCCAAAAATCAAAGCAGTTAGAGCAAATCTGGCATAGAGTAAGAATGATCAGCAGAAAAAACAAGACAACCTGTATTGCAGTTATACTCCCTGAAATGTAAATTTCAAAATTTTTGGCTTATATCTCCATAACAAATGCAGTTAGAGCAAATCTGACATGGGGTAGAATGGACGAAAAGGTAAGGTCTATCTCCTGCAATATTTTCAGAAAAATCAGATTACCCATTTTTGAGTAATTCCCCCCTGAAATGTCATGTTTTTGCAAAATAAGATCTTCAATTAGGTCAACATGGACAAATCATCAATTAACCCATTATAGGTGTTATTGCCCTTTAAAAGATTAATTTTTATTCATTTTTTGCAGAAACTATAATAGAGGGTAGGAATGACCTTTACCGTCAGGCGTCAAACAGTCATTTTCGGCTACCGTTAGCGTCAAATGGGTTAAAATTTTATTGTGATTAGTCAAAATATCCTTATCAGATTCGTCAAAGGTCTCAAATAATCCGTTACTGTATTTTTGGAAAGAATTTAACATGATTCGTCAAAATCAGTAAAAAAAACAATCGTCATGCACCAAAAATTACCATTACGTCATTTAGCAAGATTTTTTACCGTTATATGTCATGATAGATAGAAATTTAGAAAGCAAAAGTGTTCAGCAAAAATAGATCTACAAAAAAGTTAACTTAACCAAAGTTGTCAACTTATAGGAGTTATTGCCCTTGAAAGATGGTTTTTATCCATTTTTTTTTCAGGAATCATTATAGATAGGGAGAAATTGTAAACACCAACATGTTCAGCACAATACAATCTACAAACAAGTCAACATGGCCAAAATTTCCAACTGGCTCCTTTTAGGAGTCATTGCCCTTGAACGATGATTTTTTTCCATTTGTGCAGTTTTTGCACAAACTATAATAGATAGTGAGAGCAGAAAAAAGCAAAACTGTTCAGCACAATAAGATCTATAGACTCCTGATAGAAGTTATTTCCCCTGAATGATGATTTTTATCCATTTTTGTCAAAAAAACAATAGGAGTTACAGAGAAATTTTAAAAAGCAAAAAATATCAGTAAAATAAGATTTGTAAGTAAAGTCAATATGGCCAAATTGTCACACTATTTATAGGATTAATTGCCATTAAATGAAGTTTTTATCTCAAAAACTTTATAGATAGGTATACACTTTAAACAGTTAAAATGATCATCATTATATGCAACAAAAATGTCACTTAATAAGATCTACAAATAAGCTAACATAACTGATTGCAATAAAGGGAAAAAAATATCAAACTGGCATATTTTTTACCAGGTGAGTGATTCAGGCTCCCAAGAGCCTCTTGTTAATTGATAACATCATTTATGATGAAACAAGTATATGGTTATGATTAAAAGATGTGAAAATTACAGATCGCATATCATTTGTCTCGGTTGACCTTTTTTGATTTTTTTTAGCCAATAAAATTTTTAAGTGCATAGAAATTATTTTTCTGTACTTTTTCCATTGTGATTATTTGTTAGAGATTATATATACATTTCAGTATGGTTGACCTGCATATTGATTATTGATTATGTCCTGAGCACTTTATCTAAATTGGTTTCTGAAATTTTTTTTTCACAGCATTTGAGGATTAAATGATTGTAAATATCATTCATTGATATGTTTTGTTTTAGCAATGTTATTGACAGCTTTCACATTCATTTATAATATATATTGGAACTACCTCCCATCATTTGGTAATTATACTCCTGCAAACAAATACACTTTTACAGTCTAACCTTGAGATAAGTTTTATTTTTGTCTTTATTCTCTTACATGTATTACACTGTATTTGGTATGCCCATTCCTATCATTTTGGCACAGATAGTCCTACAGAGTTGTCAGCAATTTATTATACCCCACGGAACAAAGTTTTGTAGGGTATAATGTTTTTGACCCATCCGTCCGTCAGTCCTGTTCTTGTCATCACAACTCCTCTGAAACCACACAACAGAATTTCACAAAACTTTGTAGATAACAAGGACATACTATGCAGATGTGCATGTCGACAGGAAATTATGATTCAATTTTTTTTCTAGGAGTTATGCCCCTTTGAACCTAGAATTTTGGCCTTTGTGTACTATTGCAACAGTTTGTCATTGCAACTCCTCTGAATCCACACAACAGAATTTCATGAAACTTTGTAGATAGTTAGGACATACAATGTAGATGTGCATATCTACAAGAAATTTTTATCAGTTGACTTTTGTAGCAGTTATGAGTCTTTTAACATTATGTATCTGGTGATATTTTGTTTGCCCAGTGACAATGTGGGGTGTGGGGTATGTGAGCATGCCCACAAAGGTTCTTTAATTATCATATTGTTAAGAAGGGATTTTTTCCATTGTGGGTTTTCAGCGTGATTCTATTTATGATGGTTAGTTGTTGTCATGATCAATGGTTTATTGTTGTTTAGAACTTTGTATGGATTGTTGTCCTTTGCTATCTCTTGGCCTCTGTCGTTGTCGCCCATTAACTTATACAAAGATCATCTCCTCTGAAACTACCGGGCCAAATTTAACCAAACTTGGCCATGATCATCAATGGGGTATCTAGTTAAAAAAACTGGGTCTGATGACCCCGCCTGCTGACAAACATGGCCGACATGGCTAAAAATAGAACATAAGGGCAAAATGCAACTTTTGTCTATTATCTTGAAAACAGCTATAGATAGAGAAAATCTGATAAGGGAGCAAAAATATTTACACAATGATGAGATCTACATAATGTCAGTTGACATGAAAACTGTCCGACGACATCTTATTTGAGTTATTGACTTTAAATGACGAATTTTACCAATTTTATACATTTTTGCTCATTATCTTGAAAATTGTAATAGAAAGACAGAAACTTTAAATAGCAAAAGTGATCTGAAAGATAAGACCTACAAATAAGTCAACATGATTGAAATCCTAAGTCAAAACCTAATTAAAATTATTGCCCTTTTACTGTGGATTCATTATTATTCGTTGGACACCAATTTTCGTGGATTTCGTGGTTATATGTTAACCACGAAATTAAAAGTTCAACGAATGGCAAATTTACTATAGGCTTGTATGCAAACATTGTCAAAAACCACGAAATTAAATATCCACGAACATGTAAGTTTTCCTTAATCCACGAAAATTGGTACCCACGAAATTAAATGAATCCACAGTATATGAAGATTTTTCCCATTTTTTTGCATTTTGCCTATTATCTTGAAAACTATAATAGATAGAAACTTTATATAGCAAAATGATCAGCAAGACAAGATCTACAAAAAAGTCTGCATTAAGGAAATCATTAGTCGACTCCTTATTGAAGTTATTGCCCTTTAATATCTATTATGAAAAAATGATGAGATATATATATATTCATTGAACTCACATAATGAATTAAGAAGAAAAAAGTAGTTAAACATTTTGTAGTAACCCTTTTCAAACAAAGGACTATTAAGATCTTGATATATAGTATAGATACCCTATTTATTATTGAAAACTTTATCTTGGGTTGCTGTATCATTGTTGTATACTCAACATCTCCATTTATTAGCACACATGACCCAAAAGATAACCAGCAAAAATGATCAGCAAAACAAGAACTACAAATAGGTCAACAAAGCCAAAATTGTAAGTCCACTTCTTCTAAAAGTTTCTGCCTTTGAATCATGATTTTTACCCATTTTGTATATTTGGCAAAAGCTAAAGTAGATAGAGAGATACAGAAAACAGAAAAAAAAGTTCATCAAAACAGTAGTAACAAAAATGTGATCGAATTTATGAATTATACTCTTAGATTTTAATTTTGAAAGAGAGACCATTGTTGAAAGTTCACATAGATCCAGGTGTGCAAAACAGGCTCTCGTTCACATTCTAATCAACAAAGCTCCTGGTATAAAAGTATTTAAAGATATGTTTACAATTTTAGACTCCATCACCAGTTCCAGAAGTTGACAGACACAGAGAACGTGATAAAGAAAGAAAAGACAGAAAAAGAGTCAGTAATTTCAGTTTTTGAGGGTTTTTTTTTATATTGCTATTTCACCTACTAGACATCACTTTTAAATTGATGCCTTGAAGCAAACAGACATGTTTTTGTCATAATTAATCAGTTAAGCAAAATATTATTACTATCATGTTTACATTTTTTCAATTGTACTATACTGCCTTAAATATCAAGTCAGGAATTTCCACTCAATTTTAACCACCACGACGGTCCTTTGGTAGAGTGCCAGCTTGAGGGCAAGAGGTCATAGGTCATCAATCCCTTGCTGAGTCAAAGACTTAAAAATTGGTATTTGCTGCTTCTTTGCTTCGCATGCAGCATTTAGGAGTAAGAACAAACACTGGTCAGCCCAGAATACGAATAATGTGTCCAGATAGAGTGATTTAGTCTTCCTGTGGACTGTTACATTTTGAGCAAGCATATCAACAATTCAACTCAGCTTAATGGTCTAGTTCTTAGCAGGATTCATATTCAAATCACATTAACATGTTATTGTTCTAATTTGCCTGTAATATTTACCCATAGATGTAAAACACCAATTTCATCATCATCCGCTCAATTTTGTCTACAAATTTTTTATCTTAGAAACAATATTTCCAGTGAGTTTTAAAAAACTTACAGACAATATCGGTAACATACATATATAACTGTCATAGCAATGAAATGTTACATTTGCCCTTAGACAATTTTATGTGTTCCTCTGCCATCTGGTGTCAGTCACTATTGTGCCTAGAAGTGCCATTTTCATGAAAAAAAGTATCCTGATTTCAAAGATAAATGAAACCTTAGAGCATACTGAACATTGAGAATTTTCTGCAAATGATTTAATTGGTATATAGGATAAGAACCGATTGAATAAAATCTCCCATTTTAAATTCAATCTCCATTATTTGTCTACAGTTATTTCTGAACTCTCATGAATTATTCTTTCATATTTGTATGCTGTTGTCTGCTCTATGGTCGGGTTGTTGTCTCTTTGACACATTCCCCATTTCCATTCTCAATTTTATTATCGAATAAGTGAATAACATTATCATTAATAAATGTATTCAATAATTTCTGAATTTCCAGTACAGGCATTATAATCAAAGTATTTCTATAACTCCTATTTTATTTTTATAGCAGGATTGGGAAGATGATGTTAATCATGAGGAGGTAAAGAAAAGAAAAAGTCTTGAACCATCATCAAGTAAGTAGTTCCCCAGTACAGAGCAATATGTAGTAGAAGATTTTGAAGTTTATTGGAGTTGGACCCCATTCTTCAGTTAAAGAAAAAAGTGACTGTTTTGTAGATTTTTTACTTTTAAACCCTGCTTACAGTAGAAAGGAGCATTATGTTTTCCAGTTTGTCTATTTGTCTGTTCTATATCAGGTTAAAGGTAGTTTACCATGAAGTTGTGGTCACATATAGATATAAGAAGATGTGGTATGAGTGCCAATAAGACAATTCTCCATCCAAGTCAAAATTTATAAAAGTAAACCAATATAGGTCAAAGTACGGTCTTGGCTCACATGTACATATGTTCTTACAAATATATGCCAAATTAGGGTTTTTTACCAGATTTCATGGTTCACTGATCAGGTTAAAGATTTGGTTTAAGGTAGTATATCATGAGGTACTTGATACTTAGTACAAATGTTCAATATAATGTGAACATTTTAAAATATATGCCAAATCAGGGTTTTGATAAAGAATTCATGGTTCACTAAACATGGTAATCTGATAGTGTAAGTTGGGGATGGTTTCCTCTAGACACATATTCTTGTTATCATTTTTTCCCCTTTATAATTTCAATTGGCACTCTTGCTTTCATACCCTCTAAATCCGGGAACAATATGCATATTCAAGGTAGATAATTTTAGTTGCTTAGTTTGACTAACACTAATGCCAGACAGGAGATGCTGTGTTGACCATATTAATATATCCAAAATCACCTAGAGGTTCAGTTAAGTAGCAGAGAACAATTATGCACATAGATTCTTCACTATATATATATATATATACATATATATATATAGATTGCCTAACAATGTAATTTTAACACACTATTTAGTATGTAAATATAAGAATATAATAATTTTGTTTAGTAACGGAGCTGATGAAAGAACTGCTTGTATTGGCAGCTTTACAACACAAGCAGTTCCTTCGACCACATTGTTTGTAGCAACCGTTTTAGCTCCATTACTAAACAAAATTATACCATCTACTCAAATTCCAACTGTAAAACGGACAACTCAATTTATATATTAACATGTGACACTTGTGGCATTCAGTATGTGGGAGAAACAATGGACAAATTTAATATTTGGCTCAATAACCATGGTTCATGGTACAAAACCAACAAAAACTGTCCTCTCACAAGACATCTTCATTCAACGAAACATTCTTTTGATAATGTTAATTTACAAATCATAGAAGTCAACACCGAGTGGGACACCACGGCGAGAAGGAGAAGAGAAAATTTTTGGATCCACCAACTCCACACTTTAGAACCTGATGGTCTTAACGAAAAAGATGAGAAAAGATACAGGAAAGATAAAGAATAATTTGGTACACAGCATCGTCCTTTTTATCCTGTAATATTGGCCAATGGACGTTGCTAACTTCAACTACCAATTTTGTAAAAATCTTGAACTTCATCCAAATTATGTATTATTTTCAAGGCAGCTAAATTCAAGTGCAACATATACATTGAGCTGCAACAGTTTCTTATCATCTACATCCGATTTCACCTGGATAGATGCACGCTTGATAAAGCTAGTCAGTCTAGCAAAATATTGTGTTTATTTTCATCATTTTGTAAATATTTTAAACATTCTTATATTTACATACTAAATAGTGTGTTAAAATTACATTGTTAGGCAATCTATAATTTTATTTGTGTAATTGAATTAATCTCTGTACTGATTAATCCACACTCCCATAGATTTGTATGTCATGTGCTGCTATTTATAGGCACTTATATATATATATATATATATATATATATATATACATACATAACTATCTGACAAAATAAAACAAGTACTAACTAGGTGTCCTATGTTATCAATGAAAAAAATCAGTAACAAAACATAGCTTCTTGGCTTCTATTACAGGTCGTTCTAGTCACAGTAAAATAAATGGTGATACAGAAAAACATCTAAAGAGAAGAGAGAGTGACTCTAAATCTGAGGTTCATCTGGTTAAGAAGGTAGGAATATGTCACATGGTCATGGGTTGGTAATATAGTTGCATGCTTTAGAATTAGTTTATATAGCACGCATCAGATCATTTCATCAAAAACTAAATTGAAGGATCCAAAATAAGAACATTCTGAAATTAACCTGATAACAGCAAAAAAAACTTGACTGCAAAAATTAATTTTACAAGCAGAACTAGTAATTAAATATCTTCAGATAATTTGTTTGATTTTCATCAGGCCCAGAATCCATTACCGTAATCGGCCTTGTAACGTCTGCACTGGTACATTGTCCGCATCCCCCTTTTCACAATGGGAAATTTAGGAAAAAGAATTTTTAATCACTTGTTGAAATGAACGTCTAGGGGAACTCGGGTAATTTCAAAGCGTGCATGGTCGTATGCGATATTTTCATGGAAAACCCTGGTTTCCATCATTAAGTAGAAGTTTGTAAATGATTCTAGAACACTTCTCGAGTGTTTAGATAAGCCAAAATCACAAGAAAAAACAATTGTAAAAGTTGTTTTAACATGAACAGGATATTGGAATAGAACGTGTAAATCACAAACAAATAGGATGAGAGTGCGAGGAAAATCCGTTTTTAATAGATATCACTTAAGAATATGACTTTGAAACTAAAACAGTTCCATCTGTTAGTGAAATACTGTCAGATATTTATTAATAACATTAATGTTTGAAGGACCTTTAGCTGTAAAAACAAAACACATTCAGCAGTATGAAACACCAAAACGGTTAAATAAAATTGCATATTCATAAGGATTAGGTGAAATAATAGCTTACAATTTCAACAAAAAAAACATGGTGGACGTAAACAAATATCGCAAAAACAAGCTTTTCTCCTATTTCATGTTTATAATTCTCTATAATCCACACCCCTGCCTGGCAATATTAAATTTGGAGAAAAAAACAGCTGACAATACACGACTGAATTTGGTAGTCCTTTGAAAATTAATGGTACATTACCTTTTACAGTACAATGAGCTGTTTAACTAAAAAAAATAAACCAGTAATATTTATAATTATACTCCATAGATAAAGTCTTTAGGTACCAGCTTTTGTCATGAAACATAGCTGTCAACAAATTTCCATAAATTACAGTTCACTTTAATGTCCTTTCCTCAGTAATCATGCAAGTGATTACCTCACACACAAATATTTGTAGAGCAATAAAGGAATGGAAAAAGAAAAAAAAAACATCAGTTGAAAGATAGAAGTGTGTACGTATTCTTTAGAGAAGGCTAAGAAAGTCAATGGAAATAGACATGTTTATAAAATGGAAGGGAATATCCTTATTGTTTCTTATAGGAACCAGTCGACTCAGCTGATGAATCCCCAACAAGAAAGTTCAAGTCTGAATGTCAAGTTGTTAAAATAAAAAAGGTTAGTTTGGTCAACGTACAACACACATGTTTATTCAAAGATGGAAATAACATTTCATTCCATCATGATAATGGATTAGTATTTAATGTTCAGTGGAAAGTATTTCAAGCATATATTGACGAGAACATGTTGATGAGATTTAAAAATGATCCCTGCTTTGTGCTAGACTGACACAAGATGACATGTCACCCACCCTATTCACACACATTTTTCCGACTCGGAGCTGAACTTCTTCAGAATGCAGTGTGATTCGCAGAGATGCAGCAAAACCAATTTCCAAATTTAACCAGACCAGCGATTGAACAAATGATCTCCCGCACTTGATGAAAGCACATGGCAGTCATTCCATCCAAGTCGGACAGAAATGTATACATGTTGATTTATTATATTGCTTAACTTCAGAGGGTCAGTAAACTACACTCTGTTGGTATTATAATATCAGTCCTTTGCAGGTGTTTTGCACTGAATATATTCCTGAATATCCAAACTACCCTTTAATGCACTTATTTGAAGGAGAATCAAGCACTTACTTCTGATTTAGATAGAACAAACAATTGTTTCATTTACCTCATCATAACACAATGACACAATGACACATGACAAAGTAAATTATTACAATCAACTCTTGTAATAAAATATATCTGTAAAATTCATAAGAAATTCTCAAGATTGTACATTTTATAGTAACAGATTTAGGTCACTCTGACCTTTTCCTTTTGCAATTGAATGATTCAAGTTACAAAAAAATTCAAAAAATCAGTGAAGTAATTTTGATAAGCCTCAATATGACCCCTTTTTCTAGCTAAATTTCAAATTTTCATTACATGTATCATATTTAAAACAATGATTAGATATCATGAAATAGTTCTTTCTTTTATTAAGAATCAGTATTTTTGTTTATATAAGACCGAAATGACCATACTAAATAGTTTTTGTACTGTCTTTTGTATTAAACAAACAAAGAGTTGATTGTATTTATACTTGGTGAATAGAGAAGCAACATTTTACCAACAAACATTCATAATATAATAGCTTTTTGCATGGTTGATAAACTTGCTAGTTCACTGCAATTAATGTATTAAGGCAATATTTAGAATGTTGCATGCAAGGTGCTGGAAGCTAAACTAATCTTTCAATGCTATATGTCTTTTAGGGATTTGGTGATGATGATAGGTCTTTGATGGTCATGTTGAATTAATTCACAACTTTTATAAATCCTAGTGGATTTAAAACTCGATATATTGTATAGACTCAAGTTTTTTGTCTGAAATTTGAGACAAGTATGTCATTACATTATGGCCTTATGTCCCACCGGTGACAAAGAAGATGGATAGGTAGGATGTCATTTACAACAATTCAAATCAAAATTTAAAGAAGGAATGGCTGGCAAACTTATAAATCAGACAGAAACCCTGCAAGAAAAATGCAATAAAGAAGAGAACAGACAGGGTCATTGTTTGACCTTGGATTATAAGCCCTATCAGAAAGGCTATGGAACCTATATGGAAACAACTGACAGTCTGCTTCCAGCAATTATACATTAAACGAAAGACAAAGTGACAGTAATGTACAGAGAATTTTAAGTTCATTGCTGATGACATACATGTGTTAAGATCATTTTTACCTGTTGAGTTCAATATTATTCATGCTGGTTTGAAACAATGGTTTACAATTTTGGTCAATGTTTTTAAGTTATAGAGTGGGTTATTATATTTACAGGAACCACATGAAGCTACAGATGATTCACCTCCAAGGTCAAAATCAAGGTCAACCCAGGAGAGCAAAGTTGTCAAAGTGAAAAAGGTTCGAATATTATTCATTATGCAATAGGAGAAATATCAGACCTAATAGCAACTTTCTTGTTTAAGCTAGATAAAACGATATTTCTTTAACCAATAAAATTTTTGATTTGTTGACTTTGTCTTTGTCCCATATTAATTTTTGCAGTTTAAATCACACTTTATCTTTAAAATTATTCACAATGCAGTGTGATGCACATAGATGAGCTTTAGAGCCTCTTGCTTTTTTTTCTGCGGGGATCATTTCAATATTATTTATATGAAGAGCTGTTTCAAATATAGTGAAACTTCTCTAAACCATGCCCTCTGAATACCGGTTCTCCCCTCATACCAGCCAGATCAAGAAGTCCTGGCCAATTTACAAGCTGAAGCCCCGCCTATCTATTGATTGCAGATGTCAATCTTAGTTACAATGCTTGAACAAACATTAATGCAAACAAAGCAAGCAAGCCAAAGAAACCTTTAAAGTTAAAACCACAAGCATTAGGAAAATAGCTCTAAAGTAAAATACATTTTCATATATACTCAAACACACACATATTGAAGGGAAGTAACTCTTGTTAAGTCTCCCAAACGAAGTTTGGGAAGACTTATTGTTTTTGCTCAGTTATTATTATTATTATTATTATTCTTCTTCCTCTTCCTCTTCCTCTTCCTCTTCCGCCGCTTTTAAATTTGAACTTGTCCGCATCCATTCTCCAAAACCGCTTGTCAGATTAACTTAGGGTTTCACAATATGTTAGACTAACATGTCTAGTGGTGCAATCAGGGTTTTGTTTGTGCTATGGGGTTTATAAAGGGGTACTTTGAGGGGCAAAAAGAAAAGAGGGTTTTACTATAGAACCCTATGGGATTTTATTTTTTTAAATTTTCAAATGATTATAAATTGAAAACCCTTTGTGATAGACACAATCTTTTTAATTGAAAATGTTCTAAATGATAAAACCCATTAAATGAAATACAGGGTTAGTCCCCAGGGGTCATACCGACCCCCTGCCATTTGAAAAAGTCTAATATCTTGTAAATGGTCGAGATCCACACCCCTAAACCATATATTTTCTGATTTGTCATGCTAAGATGGTTTGAATGATATACAGGGTTAGTCCCCAGGGGTCATCCTGACCCCCTGCCATTTGAGAAAGTTCTAATATCTTGTAAATAGTCGAGATCCCCACCCCTAAACCATATATATTCCTGTTTGTCATGTCTCGAACATTTGATTGATGTATACGGTCAGTCCCCAGGGTTTCCCCCCCACCCCAATGTTCTAATATTTTGTAAATGGTCGAGATCCCCACCCTTAAACCATATATATTCCTGTTCGTCATGTCTCAAACATTTGAATGACGTATAGGGTCAGTCCCCAGGGGTTTCCCCCACCCCCAATGTTCTAGTATCTTGTAAATGGTCGAGATCCCCACCCCTAAACCATATATATTCTGGTTTGTCATTCCAAGATGATTTGAATGATATACAGGGTTAGTCCCCAGGCATCACTAATGCATATAACTTTACTGGACCAAACCAATTTTCACTGGACTTTGCCCAATGTCAGGCGACCCTGGGAATTACAAATTATGGAAGCTTCGTTTGGGAGACTTCGTAACAGCATCCTGTTACAATCATTACTTGTTGATTTTAATTTTCAACAAACCGTCCATCCACGCAAATCGGCGTTTTTCCATGGTTTTTAGAAGTTTGACTGTATTGTCAAACATTAAAATCAAAACAATTTCACAAGTGGAACTGAGATAAATCCAAGATCAAATTTCCAGAATCAAGGTGTTTCACATGAACAGTATTGATTGATTTCAATTATTAACAAATTTTGATTGGCTCCTGATTGAATTTAAATTCAATTGACTAGTTGATATATGAATGATTTATGTTGTGCCGTCTGTTTGAGTTTTATGAATCTTCAAAAATGATTTTAAACTCTGATTTTTGAAATAGGTTGTTTATTTTGGAGTGGATTTGTGCTTATATAGTATAAAAAAACTGAAAGAGATTAAGTCTACAATATAGTTTCATGGTTGTTATAAGATATATTAAAATGTGAGATGTATTTGTAGGACAGAGATAGTGTAGAAGAATCTCCCACTAGAGTTAAGACAAAAGAAAAATCAAAGAAGAGTGACAAAGAAAGAAGTCGGGATAAATCGTATCTTTTTTAGTACAGCCTATGTTTTATGTATTAAAAGACATATATTTTCTGGATATATGAAGGCAAATCGTTAGTAGAGTCTTTTGTAAAGAAACACTTTACACCAGATAGTGAAGATCTAATTGTAATGTTTCGTTATGTTATTTTCTAGATAACTTAAGTCCAGTTTTTGCTGTGAAAAATTTACTACTAAAATTCCTCAGAAAGATAATAGCAAACAGTTTTCATCTAGCAGAAATTTGCAGTATTGTTTATAAAATTTTTGGTAGCAGTGTTAACTGTTAACCTCTGATTGTTTTTCAGGCAATACATTGTCTGGTAGTTAACAATTGGATTTAATATTTTTTTGCTATTGTTATATTTTTGTAAGTGTTTATTGTTTTAAGTGTATATAATCACCTTGACAGAAAGAGATACATAGCGATCCTAGATTCTGTCGGCGTCGTAAACGTTGAGGTTCAAGTCTGTGGTTTTAGTTTTTGTCTCGCCTAAAGGTGTAATACCACCATTGATTTTCCCCTATTAGTCTTTGTTAAATTTGCACTTTTCAAAAAATTGTGCAGAATTTATCTTTGTTTCAAATAAACAAATACTTGGCATGAGTAAAGTTTTATCCTGTCCAGTACTATAGAAAAAATTTCACACAACATTTCATTGCATATAAGAAAATAACCATCACTGGAAGTTAACCAATCAAATTTTCCCCCTTTTTTAACCTGTGTACAAGCTTTAGTAACCATGTAACCTCAAGTTTCCAAAATATTCTATAGAAACCCCAAATAAAGAAATAATGGTGCTTTGAAATACCCAAGATATATGTTTATGACTCAGAAATGTTTTACTGCAATGAAATGTAGGATCAATTACCTACAACTGTCAAATTCAAGGGAATATTTTTTTTCGACCTATTTTCGTATGCAACCGGATGTGACGTACTATGATTTGGTGGTATTACACCTAAAGAAGACTTTTTTGTTAAATAAACTGAATGTGACTTTTTTCCTTTGTAATACTGGTTGTTTCAAGCATTCCTGTCAAGTTTTGTCATAATCAGTTCAACAGTTTGAGAAAAATCTAGTATAATGTAAGACAACATCTACAGCGATTCGAGCAAAATTTCGTCGAAAAATTCAAACCAAGCTGCATCATGATAGAATATAGTGTGGACCAATAAATGATCAAATATTTATCTCATCTGCCTACAAACAGTTGAATATGATACAAAAGATGACTTTAGGATGATAAATACTACTAATGGACCTCTTTGTCTTCCTTATAAGGTCTCTTTTGGTCCATTTATACCTCTCATTTCCTCAAAATTTCTACTTTTTAGGCCAATAAATAAAAATTTTGGGGTAACTTTCACTCATTTATGATAGAAATGTTATTATAAATGATTAATTGAAGTATTCAAGCTGAATGAACTATCCGTATAAAAGTTTACTGTCTCCAAGGAGGTTTCAATAAGTCCTTACGTAAAACTTAAATTTACGCCGCGTTCCAGAGAAGGACATAAAAAACTTCTCTTTTGGTGAATAATTTGTTGTTACTGCTTTAAAAATAATTTCATTTACTTAAAACTATATATTTATTAAAGTATTTCTTAGGAAATATTTTCTAGTATAGCAGAATATAAGAAATAAGGAGAAAAAGCTCCCCAAGACTCTAAGTATGGCTTGTTCTGTCAACTAATATTCATGGTAAAGTCCTATTTCAAGGAAATTTTCTCATAAAATGTATTTTGGAGACTCAATCCACTCAGAATATTTCATTATTTGTAATATTTCACTTAAATAGCAAGAAATTTTAACACATGAGAGTACTCACAAGGTCAAAGGTGCATGTACAGCTTCCCATATTAGGTGTAATACCACCATTGATTTTCCCCTATTAGTCTTTGTTAAATTTGCACTTTTCAAAAAATTGTGCAGAATTTATCTTTGTTTCAAATAAACAAATGCTTGGCATGAGTAAAGTTTTATCCTGTCCAGTACTATAGAAAAAATTTCACACAACATTTCATTGCATATAAGAAAATAACCATCACTGGAAGTTAACCAATCAAATTTTCCCCCTTTTTTAACCTGTGTACAAGCTTTAGTAACCATGTAACCTCAAGTTTCCAAAATATTCTATAGAAACCCCAAATAAAGAAATAATGGTGCTTTGAAATACCCAAGATATATGTTTATGACTCAGAAATGTTTTACTGCAATGAAATGTAGGATCAATTACCTACAACTGTCAAATTCAAGGGAATATTTTTTTTCGACCTATTTTCGTATGCAACCGGATGTGACGTACTATGATTTGGTGGTATTACACCTAAAAGCTTGATGGAGTCAAAAAGCGAGACATAGGTATGCTGTTTCCAGCATCAGCATCAATAATGTATTAGTTTGTGATTAGGTTTTGTTTATGGTGAATCACTAGTGGTAGGTCAATGATATTTGGTATGCAGTTGTATTAACATTGGCACATCTCATTTCCCTGGAGATTATTCGGCCCCGCTACCTCAGTCATGGTCTTGACTTTGAAACTTTTGCTTAGTTTAAATGTATTGGTTTGTGATAAGCTCAGTTCATGGGGAACCACTAGTGGTAGATCAATGATAATTGGTATGCAGTTTTTTAAGCATTAGCACATCTCATTTCCATGGAGAATATTTGGTCCTTACCCCTCAGTCATGGTCTATTGACTTTAAAACTTTTGCTTAGTTTACATGTATTAGTTTGTGATTAGATCAGTTTAAGATGAACCACTTATATTAAGTCAATGATATTTGGTATGCAAATGTATTGGCATTTGCAAGTTTCATTTCCATGGAGATTATATAGACCCACCCCCTCATTCATTGACTTTGAAATTATTGCATAGTTTACAAGTTAATGTATGTGTTTAGGTTTGTTGAAAGGGAATGACATGTGATTAGTCAATGAAATGGTATTTGGTATGCAGTTGTATCAGCATTGGCACATCTTATTTTCATGCAGATGTTTTAACCCTGTACCTTCAGTCATGGTTAATTACGAGTCGCCCTATAGTGAACAAATTGTGTCTAGATATCTATATCTATATCTAGAGAACCGTTATGATTTCATACTTTATACTTGACGTGTATGTTAACCAACACCAGAGGGTGTGTCATAATGTTTGTACAACTTCCTAGGTCAAAGTTCAAGGTCAGCGGGGTGCACAGAGATGGCTCCCATCTCAATGATGTCTAGTTGACTTTGAATATTTGCATAATTTACATGATAAAGTATTGCTACTTTAATTTCAACATTTGCATTGTCAAAATAACAAATAGGCGAGACATATCTCTGTGTTAACAGTTTATTTTAGACATCAGTTGCTTTGTCAAACCTTCATAGAATATTATGAAACTTTATGATTAATAGTATATCTGAAGCAAACTTTGAAAATATATTTTTTTCATTTTCAGTATTTTTCTGATAGATGGACTAAGTTTTTTACAGTTAACATTTACAAACAGTCCGGGTTTAAATTTTTTTGACATGATAAATTTGTAAACCTTCATGGATAGTTATGAAGCTTGGACAGAAGCTGATCTTCAAGACCATGCAAAAGCATCTAAAGAAAAAGTTTGATTTTTTTTTTAATTCTGTATCTTACTGCTAAATGGAATCACTTTTCTAGTCAACATTACACTTACACACTGACAGAAACCTACGACATGATTAATGAACTGGAAACTTTTTGTCAAACTTATCTTCAATACAACTCTACAGAATGACTTCACATTTGGTCAGCAGCTCAAAGATTATCAGTTGTAACCTCTGTGCACTTATAGTATCTGTCTGATACCTAGTTTCTGTTTTCCAATACTTTGAATAAAAATGGGGGGGGGGGGGACATGCTTACGCGACAACATGTGCAATCTTGTTTGTATTACCACATGGAGGTGATTATAAAAACAATTAGATAGTTGGTATAGAAGAATTTATAGGGAACACTGAATAATTGATTATTTCTGATTGATTCGTTTATTTCTCCTTAACTAATTTCAGATCAAGTTCATCCAAGAAGAGTAAAAAGTGATCCAATTGTTAATTATTTAATTTATTTTAACAGACTGAATTGTTTGATTGATTATGTTATGAGATATTGTGAAAAAGATATATTATGTTTTAACACCATCTGTAAAGATTTTGTACAGACCTCATAAAACATCCAATTTTTGGACCATTTTCATAAAGTCATGTTCATCAAAAACTATAGTAAAATGTTGTTGTTTTGTCAGGCCAAAGTTTACAGAAAGTAAGACATAGATATTGCTTTTTTATGGGCAGAAACAGCAGAAGAATTATTACCATTTGTGATAGAATATGTCAAGCAGAAGGGCCAAAAATTCCCCTTTTCCTTAGAATAAACTATTTTTAGCAAAAGCATTTAGATTGCAAAATCGGATACATATTTTTGCCTCAGTCATCTTGTTCAACATATTTTATGCTGTGAAGTAAAGTCAGGACCCATATTATAATATAGAACCTTTTCCTTTTTTTCAATTTTTAGAACATTTGTTCATGTTCTATAGGGTTGCATGGAGGAAGGAATATTATTTTCTTCAAATATTCACTATATAGCTTGTTCTTGAACTTCATCCTATTTTCTTTTTCTAATTTTTTTTTAGGGGGGGGGGGGGGGGGGCAATTTCCAAATAGGATACAGGGATTGTCTGTCAGTCTCTCCTAAAGTTTACAACCTAGTACATTGTATCATGCCAAATAATCAGCCACTGATACAGAAATAACTAGAGGATCATAAGAGGTTGTAATACTCACCTGGCATTTTTGCAATAAGAAAAGTATCTGACAAAAATGCAAAAAATGGGTAATGGGTCAGTGGTTGTGTTTGCTTTATGTCTGTCATATTTGTTTTTTGTTTGTTGTATTGTTTTAGATTAGGCTGTTAGTTTTCCAGTTTAAATTGTTCCACATTTTTCAAGTTGTGGCCTTTAGAGCTGACTACATGGTATGGGATTTTTTCTCATTGTTGATCCATGTCGTTTGAACTCTGGTGGACAGTTGTCTCATTCGCAATCATACTACAGTCAAACCTTATTATGTCGAAGTCGAAGGGACCGGACAAAAGTATTCAACCTATCTGAGGTTCGACTCATCCGAGGTCGGGTGTGTCTTTATAAATTTTTAATGCATTAAATACGGTACAAGATTTGTGTAAACTAGATATTTTGAACAGTGTGCTTTTTATACGCCCGTTTACGGGACGTATTATGGTATACCGTTGTCCGTCGTCAACATGTCGGACATTAACTCAAAAATGCTTTAACCAATTTGCATAAAACTTTGGTGAATTGTTTATTTTGATATGACACTCTATGATTGTGTATTCAATCTCCATATTTTTTTAGTCCCTCATAATAACTAATCCACAAGAACAGATACAATACATTCACAAATAAAACCAATACAAAAGTATTTACAAAGGTCAGTCACTACAAATTATGAAATCACTTGCGGAATGAAACACGTTCCGAAAGATCTTTGATGAGGGTCTGCTTGCATTCAAATATAATCAATTTATCATAATTTTTTTTACTTCTTTTTATACGACTGCAAAATAATTTGGGGTCTTATATTGGTATCACTTCGTCGTCCGAAGACATTTGGTTTCCGGACAATAACTTTATGGTTTACTTTTATAAATTTTGACTTGGATGGAGAGTTGTCTCATTGGCACTCATACCACATCTTCTTATATCTAATAACTTTAGTATTAATAAATAGAAATCTATGAAATTTGAACACAAGGTTTATAACCACAAAAGGAAGATTGGGATTGATTTTGGGGGTTATGGTCCCAACAGTTTCGGAATTAGGGGCCAAAAAGGGGCCCAAATAAGCATTTTTCTAGTTTCCAGACAATAAGTTGTGGAACGGTGTATGGATCTCTCTGAAATTATACCACAAGTTTCCATACCACAAAGGGCTGGTTAGGATTGGCTTTGGGGTGTTATGGCTCAAACCGTTTAGGAATTAGGGGCAAGCAAGTGAGAAAAAACAAGGGTGTCCTGGTTAATGGACAATTACTTAAGTACAATGTTGTGTTTGAATTACCTTCCTTACACTGCTTTTAAATTATGTATAAAGAAATGTTGTATTGTCTTGAGGTGATTAGCTTGTCAATTTATTTTTAGAAGTTACTATTTTAATAATTTTAAAAATGCTGATTAAGGTATATTAATTTTAGCCATGATTATGTATGTCATTTTCTATTTTAAGACTTTTATGATGTATTTAAATGGGTTATTATGGTTGCAAACTCCATGGGAAATTTGAATTGAGATGATGACCATATCTTGAGGGAAAGAGGGCTTATTACCACAAAATACAGATCAAGTTTGAATTTTAGTGGCGTCACTTTAACCATTCTAGAGTTATGCCCCTTTGTAAATGGAAAAATTGCAAAATTTTTAGTTTCCGTTCTATAACTTGAGTTTGCCTCAACCAAATGTTATCAAACTTATACACAATGCTTATTATCACAAAACACAGGTCAAGTTTGAATTTTGGTGGCGTCACGTTAACCGTTCTAAAGTTATGCCCCTTTATAAATGGAAGAATTTAAAATTTTTAGTTTCCGTTAAGTTTGCCTCAACCAAATGTTATGAAACTTATACTAAATGCTTATTACCACAAAACACAGTTCAAGTTTGAATTTTAGTGGCATCACTTTAACCGTTCTAGAGTTATGCCCCTTTATAAATAGAAAAATTGCAAAATTTTTATTTTCTTCTAAATATCAAGTAATTCTTAAAATTTGAGTTATCTTCCTTTGTCCATGATTATAGTTGAATCAACTACAATCAATGCTTTATACAATGCAATGTTTAATTTTGACTTCCACTGATAAAACACAGATCAAGTTGAATTTGGGTAGTGTCACTTTAACCATTATTGAGTTGTGCCCTTTATAAATCGAAAGATTGCAAAATTTTTAGTTTCCATTCTGTAACTTAAGTTGGCCCCAACCAAACATTATGAAACCTTTACACAAAATTCATTACCACAAAACTATGATCAAGTAGAAATTTTTTGTTTCTGTTTTCTAACTTTAGTTTGCCTCAACCAAATGTTATGAAACTTCTACACAAATGCTTATTACTACATAATACAGATTAAGTACGAAATTTGGTGGCAACACTTTTACCATTCTTGAGTTATGTCCCTTTATAAACATAAAAATTGCTGAATTTTTTAGTTTGTCTCAACCAAATGGTATAAAACTTATACACAACCGTTCTAGAGTTATGCGTGTTTACAAATAGAAAAATTGCTAAATTTTTTGTTTCTGTTCTCTACTTAAGTTAGCCTCAACCAAATGTTATGAGACTTTCACACAATGCTTATTACCACAAAACTCAGATCAAGTTCAAATTTGGGTAGCGTCACTTTTACCGTTCTTCAGTTATGTCTCTTTATAACTATATGATATGCAAGCGGGGGCATCATCTGTGTCCACATGTGGACACTATCCACATTTATTTTTAAAAATCATAC
This sequence comes from Mytilus californianus, assembly GCF_021869535.1. Classification (NCBI taxonomy): domain Eukaryota; kingdom Metazoa; phylum Mollusca; class Bivalvia; order Mytilida; family Mytilidae; genus Mytilus; species Mytilus californianus. Next base: position 79,551,108 of record NW_026262745.1, on the reverse strand, counting down.
CTCAAGGGCAATAACTCCTATAAAGAGACAACTGACATGTTAACTTATTTGTAGATCTTGTCATGATTATATGCTTTGATAATTATACTAGTTTCCTATTTTTAGCCTTGATTGATTGATGTTAATTAATAGGTGTGATCATCAGACATAATTTTTAAACTGAATGCCCCAACAATGATTGTGGTCAAGTTGAGTTTCAATTAGCCCAGAATTTCAGAAGAGGAGAGCTTTGTAAGTGTGAAAGAATGCCAAGTGGTAAGAATAGCTTACCTGTCCCCAGGGCCAGGTGAGCTTTGAATAAAGGAGATGTCTAGGTGGGTTTTTTTGTTCAACAAATTCCCAAGAAACAGAAATTGTACCCCCAAAAATTCCCCTCAGTATCCTGCAGGTATTAGAATGTACATTTTGATCTGATCATTTTGTAAAACTATTCAGTACTAAAAGCAGCAATATCGATGTTATATCATTACAAAAATCGCTAATTTTCTTAACACTGCACTCTGGATTGTTTTCATTTTATTGTCCATTTATGTTCATTCAGTAGATGGTCCTAATTTAATTGGAACACAGGCTCCTGTATCAACTATCAAGGTCTTTTATACCCCCGCTAGCTATCATATCACAGTCTGTCATTAAACGGCTCCACAAACTTAATTGACATTTAATGGTGTGTTATAAACCATTTCCTGAAGATATAAGAGCTTGATATTGACAGTAAAAATGATGTCTCTAACTCACTTTGAGCTGTTCTTTGTGGTATATAGGGCAGTTATATAGGGTACTGAGGACTGCCAGTTTGGAAATATATGTATTAGTTACCAGGACTGCCAGTTGTAAATAGTTACTCATTGGACCTGGTTTCACTATGTTCAATAAGCTCAAATAAAAAATTACTACTTGTATATTATCTACTGGTGGCCATATTAGATTGCTAATCAGTACTAAATTTACAACAATCAGTAAGCACCACACATTGAACCTACAAGTGGCATCTTCAATGGTGGTTTGCCATCACTGGATATTTGTGTGTGCAACTAATCATCATGTCCCAGACTAGGGAAATGTGATGCCAAACTTGGCATATTACCACCTTAAAGTTTGTTACATTTTATTCTGAAATGGGAGAAAATATGACTATGAAACCCAAGAAATATGTTTGTGTTGGTATATAAATGTACTAATCTGTTTGTAATAGGGGTGATTTATTTTTTAAAAAGTGCTCGACTAGTATCATTGAATTGAATCGCAGATCCTTAGAACAGCAAGCAACCAAGCTACATAATAAGTTGGGAGTGTCCTACAAGCACAGGTAATTGAGCTTAATATTGATATTATGGTACATCTAGGAAACAAAATAACAACATAATTGTTTTTTATGCCCCCGCCGTAGCAGAGGGAGCATTAAGTTTTACCCTTGTCCGTCTGTACGTACGTCCCAAAATTGGTCTTCCGTTCTCTAACTTTAGTCTACCTCAACCAAATGTTATGAAACTTGTACTCAATGCTAATTACCACAAAACACAGATCAAGTTTGAATTTAAGTGGCATCATTTTTACCTTTCTATAGTTATGCCCCTTTACAAATGGAAAAAATGCTGAATTTTTCGTTTCTGTTCTCTAACTTAAGTTTGCCTCAACCAAATGTTATGAATCTTATACACAATGCTTATTACTACAAAACAAAGATCAAGTTTGAATTTGGGTGGCGTCACTTTTACCTTTCTCGAGTTATGCCCCTTTACAAATGGAAAAAATGCTGAATTTTTCGTTTCCGTTCTCTACTTAAGTTAGCCTCAACCAAATGTTATGAAACTTATACACAATGCTTATTACTACAAACTACCGATCAAGTTTGAATTTTGGTGGCATCATTATAGTACAGATGACACAACATAGAAAACTAAAGACTAAGCAACACGAACCCCACCAAAAACTGGGGGTGATCTCAGGTGCTCCGGAAGGGTAAGCAGATCCTGGCACCCGTCGTGTTGCTTATGTTATTACAAATCTGGTAAATAGTCTTAATTCGGTAGGTCATCGTGAAAAGGGAGTGCAGAGGCTATTACTGACAGGAAAGACTTACGCACTTGGCTTTCTCTTCAGCTAAAAATTAGGCTAGCCAGGGGCAGTGAAAGAGTCTCCCGACTCCCAACCAAACTAGACGCATACACAAACATGTGTTAACACCACTAGCACTTTAATTACCTGGTAGTTTTTCTTCCCTGCAACAAAAATCTCAGAATGCATGACATTGGGAAGCTAATCTGGCATCAGTGTAGTCTATTTGTATAAAGCTTTATATTTCACTTGACAGAAGACCTGGATACTTCATATCTTATATACAGATACTTTATGTAAAGAAATTTCTGTCTGACATATGTCCATTGTCTTTGACCTCATGTTCATGGTTCAGGATTTTCCAAACTATTGTTGATATATAGAACCATTGCAAGGTCTACTTGTCTGTAGGATGCGGTTTGCTTGAACTTGACTTCATAAAAGGGTTATGTTTTCATTGTCTGGTCAAATTCTTGGATAGTATAAGTAATAGGACAGCTATGTTTGGTGTATGGAATGATTGTAAGATGTACATGTTTTCTGACCTTTACCCCTTTTTTCATAAATTATCGATAAAGTGATTTTGTTATGCCTGCAGTAGAACCTTTATCTAATTGTGACTAACTTACAGGTGTTACTCTTCATTCAAAATTCTGACCAAATTGCAATTTGTTTCTTGAAATTAAACTTTAATTGGTCAGATATTTCAACCAACTGCTGAAAAGAAACAAGTCATCAAAGTGCAAAGTGTTAAAATAAAGCATACTCACAATCCTGTAAGTTTAAATTCCACTTTATGAAAGTGTTGCTTAAAATTTCATTGATATTGTAGCGAGTCTTTTGAAAGGCAAGAGGTAGAAATTTTCAAATTGCTACAAAAACATCCAAATTAATCTGTCATATATAAAAAGTCTTCTATATTTATAAGAATGATTGGGACTTGCTGTCTTATCTTCCTTTAAAACTTCTTGAAAACATAAAAGTATATTTCACAGAGTATTTTAGATTTTAATTTATAGACAGCTTTGAAGCATGTATAGAATAAAATGCTTCGCTGAGCGCAGCCTGATACGACCGCAGAGGTCGAACCCTGAACAGTTGGGGCAAGTTTGGACACAATATGCAAGCTTGATACTGTCTGAATTTGGATTGTGATCAAATTTTTGACATAATATAGGTTTCGTACACAAAATAAATGTGGTCAAAGATCTTAAAAAATTGAAATGGGACATTTAATTTACCTAGAATGGTCTGATATCCAAAATCTAACAACATGGTTAGATTCAGCATATAAAAAAACGCAAATAATTTAATTTTAGTTGAAATCAAACAAAGTTTAATTGTGGACCCTTCAAACCTTAATATGAACTAATTTAAAAACAGGGCCCAAAATAAAAATCTAAATGCACAATAAGATTCAGCAAATCATACAGCCGCAATAATTCAGTTTTTGATGAAATCAAACAAAGTTTTATTTTGAACCCTTTTGACCTCAATGTAGACCAATTAAAAAATGGGGCCCATATCCAAAAAAATTATACAAGGTTAGAACCCCCAAAAATTAAAGACTTAATTAATCCCATCGAAATTGGTTAAAACATTTGTATTTGTTTTCAATTGATGATTTCTTGCTATTGCGCAATACTGTGCAATTGGAAGATTTCTTACTATTGTGCAATACTGTGCAATTGAAGATTTTTTGCTATTGCGCAATACTGTGCATTTGAAGATTTCTTGCTATTGCACAATACTGTGTAGTTGAAGATTTCTTGCTATTTCGCAATACTGTGCTATTGTGCAATACTGTGCTATTGTGCAATACTGTGCAATTGAAGATTTCTTGCTTTTGCCCAATACTGTGCAATTGAAGATTTCTTGCTATTGGGCAAACTGTGCAATTGAAGATTTCAAAAATTTTGAAGAAAAAAAATGAACCCCCCAAAAAAATTGGAAAAAAAAATCCCCCCAACTTTTTAAACCCCCCCCCCCCCCCCCCACCCCCTTTGGGCAGTAATTACCCCCAAACTCAATCCCAGCCTTCTCTTTATGGTATGGAACCTTGTAGTACAATTTTAGAGAGATCCATACACTTAAACACAAGTTATTGTCTGGAAAGTAGAATAAACTGCTTCGCTGGAGCGCAGTTGGATACGCCTGCAGAGGTCCAACCCATAAGGGTTGGGGCAAAAATGGACACAATATTCAAGCTTGATACAGGTCTGAATATGGATTGTAATTAAATATTTGACATATTATAGGTTTCTGAATAAATGTAGTCAAAGAACTTGAAATTGGTGATATGAATTGAATTTATATTCGATTAAAGATTTCTTGCTATTGTGTAATACACTGTGCTGTTGCGCAATACTTAGTAAATCTGTTGTCAGACTATAAACAAATAAAGTTCAATTTCTTCTCAATGTCATATTTGAAATTTATGAAAATCAATAGGGAGATTACACCAATAGCTATAAATAATTCACATAAGTTTCATGAGAACTGCTGAAAGCCATTTTGAGTTATTGTCCAAAAACTGGAAAATCCCCCTTTTTTATACGACCGCAAAAAATTTTTGCGGTCGTATATTGGTATGTCGTCGTCGTCGTCCGGCTTCGTCCGAAGACACATTGGTTTTTGCACTCTAACTTTAGTTAAAGTGAATGGATCTCAATGAAATTTTACCATAAGGTTCAATACCACAAAAGGAAGGTTGGAATTGATTTTGGGGGTTAGGGTACCAACAGTTAAGGAATTAGGGGCCAAAAAGGGGCCAAAAATAAGCATTTTTGTAACTTCCAGACATAACTTGTGTGTTAGTGTATGGATCTCTCTGACATTGTACCACAAGGTTCCATATCACACAGGGAATGCTGGGATTGATTTTGGGGGTAATTGCCTCAAAATATTAGGAATTAGGGGCCAAAAAAGGGGCAAAAACAAGCATTTTTCTAGTTTCATGACAATAACTTGTGTGTAAGTGTATGGATCTTTCTGAAATTGTACTACAAGGTTCCATATCACAAAGGGAAAGCTGGAATTGAGTTTGGGGTAATTGCCCGAAACGTTTAGGAATAAGGGGCCAAAAAGGGGCCAAAAATAAGCATTTTTCTAGTTTCCAGACAATAACTTGTGTTCAAGTGTATGGATCTCTCTGAAATTGTACTGCAAGGTACCACACCACAAAGGGAAGGCTGGGATTGAGTTTTGGGGTGATGAATCATAAGGGGGTTCAAAAAATTTGGGGGGGGGGGGGATTTTTTTTTTTTCCCTTTTTTTTTCTTTTAAAATTTTCCATTTTAATTTGGTTATTTCTGTTTTATATTTAAAAGCAAATAATAATGATATGATAGGAGATACACACCAAACAGGATGTGTAAATTATTATATAATAAGTATTGTGCAATAGCAAGTAATTTTCAATTGCACAGTATTGCACAATAGCAAGAAATCTTCAATTGCACAGTATTGCGCAATAGCAAGAAATCTTCAATTGCACAGTATTGTGCAATAGCAAGAAATATCCAATAGCACAATATTGCGCAATAGCAAGAAATTGTCAATTGTACAGTATTGCGCAATAGCAAGAAATATTCAATTGCACAGGATTGTGCAAAAGAAGATACTTCGTATAAATTGCTTATTTCTTGACCAATTTCAATGGTGTTTTATTCTTGAATTCTTGGGGTTCTTTAATATGCTGATTCTTACCGTGTATTTAGTTTTTGGATTTTGGGCCCCGTTTTTAAATTGGTCCACATTGAGGTCCAAAGGGTCCAAAATTAAACTTTGTTTGATTTCATCAAAAATTGAATTATTGGGGTTCTTTGATATGCCGAATCTAACCGTGTATTTAGATTCTTAATTTTTGGTTCCGTTTTCAAATTGGTCTACATTAAGGTCCAAAGGGTCCAAAATTAAACTTAGTTTGATTTTAACAAAAATTGAATTCTTAGGGTTCTTTGATATGCTGAATATAAACATGTATTTAGATTTTTGATTATGGGCCCAGTTTTCAAGTTGGTCCAAATCGGGGTCCAAAATTAAACTTTGATTTCAACAAAAATTGAATATATGGGGTTCTTTGATATGCTGAATCTAACCATGTATTTAGATTTTTGGGCCCCATTATCAACTTTGTCCACATTGAGGTCAAAAGGGTCCAAAATTAAACTTTGTTTGATTTCATCAAAAATTTAATTCTTGGGGTTCTTTGATATGCTGAATCTAACCATGTATTTAGATTTTGGATATTGGACCATAATAGGTGAATGTCCAATTTAAAATTTTTAAGTTCTTAGACCACATTCATTCTGTGTCAGAAACCTATGCTGTGTCAAATATTTAATCACAATCCAAATTCAGAGCTCTATCAAGCTTGAATGTTGTGTCCATACTTGCCCCAACTGTTCAGGGTTCGACCTCTGCGGTCGTATCAAGCTGCGCCCTGCGGAGCATTTTATTAATGAATAAAACCCCATATTTAAACTCAGACATGTAAAATCTAAAATTTATAAAACTCTAAAGGGAGCTTACATCAACAGATATAAACAATTCACCAAAGTTTCATGAAAACTGCTGAAAGCATTTTTTAATTATTGTCCAAAAACTGGAAAAGCCCCCTTTTCTTATGAATAAAACCCTGCAACTCGGAAACGTTAAGTTAAAAATTTATAAAAATCCAAAAGAGAGCTCATGTCAATAGATATAACAATTCACCAAAATTTCTTGCAAGTTGGTGAAAGCATTCTCGAGTTATTGTCGGAAAACTGGAAAATCCCCCCTTTTTTGATGAATAAAACCCCAAAACTCAAAACGGTAAATCTGAAATTTATAAAAAACGAAAGGGAGCTCACGTCAATAGATATAAACAATTCACCAAAGTTTCATGTATATTGGTTAAAGCTTTTTTGAGTTAATGTCCTGCATGTTGACGACGGACGGACGGACAGACGGACAACAGTATACCATAATACGTCCCGTAAATGGGCATATAAAAATGCTTGTTTTTGGCCCCTTTTTTTACCCCTAATTCCTGAACGTTTGGGGCAATAAACACCAAACTCAACCCCAGCCTTCCCTTTGCGATATGGTACCATCACCCCCAAAATCAATCCCAACCTTCCTTTTGTGGTATTGAACCTTCTGGTAAAAATTCATAGAGATCCATTCTCTTAAACTAAAGTTATTGTCCGGAAAACAATTGTGTCTTCCGACGACAAAGACATCATAGCATTATACGACGCAAAAAATTTGTTTGCGATCGTATAAAAACCACATTTAAGAGACATTCAAAAACTTAAAATGGACTGTTTTGCAATTCAAAATTTACTACCTTTCCTTTCTATTAAATGACCAATTACAATTAATATATTCTTTCAGAACTATTGGCTGCATTATCATAGTAGCCAGGACTGCAATTAAATTTTATAGGACTATCACTTTGATTTTTGATGACTTAAATATAGTTCTTCTTCAGTAAGTGTTTAAAAATTCAGACTTATCGAACAGTTTGGTTTGATGAAATGAGTCAGAATTTTGGATGATCTATATTATGTGGAGAGCAACACTTACAATCAAATCACTGTAAGGACTATAAATATATAGATTCAATCATGATCAGGAAAGCAGGTGAGACATTTCAACATGTGCACTCTTGTCTAAGATTTGTGTATAGAAGTGTACTTAAAGGTTACTCCAATGGTCATCAACTTTGTTGAAGTGAATATTTAATTACCAATGGCAAAGATGTACCCAATTTACCAGTATGTGACAGTTTTTGCGTTAATTGTCCAGAGATTAGCAGGATGTCTTTCTTCAGAACAATAAAATTGTATTATTAAATTGAAAATAGAAAGGGGGAATGTATCAAAGACAATAACAGAAAACAGCCCAAGGCCACCAATGGGTCTTCAACACAGCGAGATCACGCACCAGGTGGCAGGCTTCAGCTGGCCCCTAAACAATAATGTATAATAGTTCAGCTAAAACGGACGTCACACTACACTATATTATGTATAGAAAGTACTATGTAAACCCTGTAAAAATAATAAATCAAGTTCCTGTTATGAATATCGAGTATCGAATCTAGACAGAAACGGAAAAAATGCTGGTGAAATAAAAACTGATAAATACAAAGTTATCCTCATTTTTTTATTTTAGATACCATTAATAGCATGTTTCACATTGTGATACACATGAATTGCTAACATTTATTTACACATGATAAAGTGTTCAAACATACATGAAATAAAACTTGAGTACAATCATGAAGAAATGAGATGTTTCTTGACATGCTGCAGGGTGTCCATGATTCTGTACTTTCTGGACATGGCTATATTATCTTTACCTTAATATTTATTATGTACAACTAATTTCACAATGATCCTTGTAAGTTACAACTGAGAAATATTGCTGATACATTTCAGTCAACTTCCAGATTTCAACAAAATGAAATTTGAAATTGTAAGAATAAAAATCTATACATAATCTGTATAAATGCATGTTCAAGTATCTTACAACTACATATTTTTTGGCAGTCAAATAACTATCTACACAGGGATTGATTTATTGATTGATGTTTGCTTTACAAAACCACAGTGCAAAAGGTTTTATTGATTTAGACAGAGATCAACAAAAGCTAATTATATTTATAGCACTGCCTGAAACACATAAATTTATCAAAATGTCAGTGAAATGTAGTGTCATAGTTCATCAAAACAAGATCTAAATAAAACCCTTTTTTATTTCTCAGTATTAGGATATTTGAACATTTCCATATGCTTTTGTCTTCACTTCTTGTCTACTTAGTAATTTTGTCAACAACAAAAAAAGTTTTATTATTAAATCAATAAATGTTTAAAACTACAGGAATGCATATAAAACTTTTTATCAATTCTATCCTTTAAATACATCACTTCTATCTTGCATTAACCCTACCAAGAATCTAAGAATTATGAAGCGTCACGTTTGCATTTTTCTACTTACTACTGATAATGAACATAATGTTTTCATTTTTCTTGAAGAAAGAAAGTATCACAATTATATTTTATAATTTATTCACAACCTGTTCCAGAGTTGAAAAATAAATAATCACCATTAAAACTACTTAGTTTAAATATGGATGGAATTCTTTTCACAATTATGACAACAAAATATGCTGAAGTTCTCTAACATGATCTATGAAAACAATGCAACATATCAAATAATGATTTGAAAGACTTGTTGTATTGAACTATCAAAATACATTGTAAGCAAACTAATTATTTACATGTTCCATACCATAAATGAATGTAATTAACTGTTGTCTATCACTAAATGCATCAAAACTCAGTCCAGTCATATTCCCATGTATTAGCAAAAGAAAAAAAATACAGTACTATTTTGTTTTAATCGCTTAGAGGAAGCCATATTTGTTCACTTTGCATGGTAAAAGGGGGGGTCAAAATTCTGAAAGGGACAATCAAAGAACTAATTCCCAACCCTTTAATTATGGGCTAAATAACTGCAGAGATCAAAATGGAGCTATTTCCATTCTGTTTTTAGAATTGATCGGTATTTTATCCTGTAGAATCACAAAATGGCTTTACCCTAGCATAACTGGACATTATTTTGATACTAAACATTCTAGGAATAATCCAGACCAAATTAAGATTCAGAAGGTCAATATTTCTTTTTACAAAAGTTTCAAGGCCATAGGAAACATATGTCAAACAAAGGCCCAAAAAGCCAGATGAACCATAAAGTTTGTGTTATTTTTAAGTGAGAAACTTAATTACTAGGGTAACAAGTATTGAATTAAGGGGCATATACATGTACAAACAAGGTACTGGTAATGAACTATTGAATTAGGGGGCATATACATGTACAAACAAGGTACTGGTAATGAACTATTGAATTAGGGAGCATATACATGTACAAACAAGGTACTGGTAATGAACTATTGAATTAGGGGGCATATACATGTACAAACAAGGTACTGGTAATGAACTATTGAATTAGGGGGCATATACATGTACAAACAAGGTACTGGTAATGAACTATTGAAGTAGGGGGCATATACATGTACAAACAAGGTACTGGTAATGAACTATTGAATTAGGGGGCATATACATGTACAAACAAGGTTCTGGTAATGAACTATTGAATTAAGGGGCATATACATGTACAAACAAGGTTCTGGTAATGAACTATTGAATTAGGGAGCATATACATGTACAAACAAGGTACTGGTAATGAACTCTTGAAGTAGGGGGCATATACATGTACAAACAAGGTACTGGTAATGAAAGTTATTTGATTTATTCATGTTATGTAAAGAACTGAAATGATTAATCAAATTATGGCATCTTTAAATTTTTAATGTTACAACATATACTTATTTAGTTTAAGCTCAAACAAAAGTCCCTCCACCAATGACTAGCATATTTTTTAAATACATTTGGATTTCACACTGCTGGATCTATTATTTATACATCAAAGAGTCAAATGTACAAGCTTTTTTAATTTCAACTTATCCTATATTATTCCATTGTTGAGAAATATTATATATTATTAATTTCTGTACTGAAAATTATACAATGTATTTTGAGTGATCAGCCATTTCTTGTACATATCACAACTCATACAATTTGGTTTGGTCCCTATAATTAGATTTATAATACAAAAGCATTTTAACTACTGACGGGATAAATATATGTACACAAGACTTTTATACAGATGTCAGTAGTTTAATATAATTCTAAAGCATCTATATACTTTGCAAATATCAATCATGCTTTTAAAATTACAGCTAAGCAGGCATGGTAATTAAGAAAGTTTTACTGCAGTATTGCACTTTACTGATTAGGGTATGGCTGCATTGTAAACAGCTAATTGTGTATCAGGAAAATTCTTTAAAACAATTTTTGTTTTCAATGCCAAGATTTCCACTTTTATTGTGTCCTTGCAATATTATTGTAGAAAAAAATGTTACAAGTAACAATTTGCATCTGTTTATAGTATCACAAAATGATAACTTCAACTTTATTTGAAATATAACAGCATTTTAGTTTAAAAAAATTTCATTAAATGTATGATTTATAGGTTTCAAAATGGCATTCTCAATGTTTTTGGGTAGTCAAATATTCCATGCCGTTAAAGACGTCAAAATCATTAAATATTTCAATAATTCATCATAAAGGGAAAAAAAATAGAGGGAAATAATCTAGTATCACTTAGTATTAGAAATATCCCAAAATTTCCGATATATTTATATTTTTTTAATATATCATATTTATAAAAATACAGTACCTCTAAATATAAATATTTCTGAGAACATGAAAAAACTATTTTTACCATTTCATATTTCACACAGGTTGGAATGTTCCTTTATTATAGATTTTTCTAATTTTGGTACTTAATTGATCATGCATTATAAATTCTTACATTAGTGTAGTTCTACAAATATACACCTCTTATTCTCAAATTGAACCAAATCAAAACCTTTGAATTTAAAATATGTTCTTCTAATAATGTTTGGTCTTGATTTTATTTTCTAATTATATAAATCATGCTATGAAATATATTAATAAAGTAATAAAGTTACCATATGCATATCAAAAATGTGGATTTTACAGAAAATGTTGGTTTTTACAGAACCTGAGAATACATAAATGTTCATTCATTACCTCATTAAACAGCTTTTGTGGATAGTTAAATTCTCCATCATGCATTATATATATCTATATACAAAATAAATGACATTAAAAATGTCATTAACAATTTTTAAGTGTATATTAATGACTCCTATGTCCTCAACCAATATAACTAACTTCATTTAAGAGCTCTATTTCAATTTGTTGATATCAATCTTTCCAAAAAAAAAATCTTAGAATCCGTGTCACATGCTCAGGAGATACTATTAAAATTATATCTTACTGTTCAATCCCAATATTTGCAATAAGGTTTTCCTAGTCTACTTCTATAATAAGTAATGAAAAGCAGTATACATGGTAACAGTTAGAAACAATTGGTTATATTTTCAAAATCCACTTAGTACCTGTTTGCATAACCAATGGTATGTTTGAAGACATGGACTGGATTTATTGTGACAGTCACACATTACCTTATAAACATTTAACAAGTATACTTAAATTACAATAATTTAATAAATAAATAAATAACTACTTGATTACTTTTGATGTGTTAATTATGCAAACCACTAATAACTACTTTAGACAATGGTTTCATTATATAAATAAATATTCAATTCAAAATAAAATAAAACTTGCTCATGTATAACAGGTTTTTATCCACTATGGTTTATTTTTAGAAAGAAAAATATCTTTAATAAAATATGAAGATATATAACATATTTAAGAGGTTATCTTCATCATCAGAGAAGGTATGAAAATGCAACTTTTTGGACCCTTGAAATCAAAAAGTATAAATAATCCATTATTTAACATCATTTAGCTGTTCTCGTCATTAATCTGCAAGATGAGAGTAGAAGTATTTTTGAAAATTGTCTAACAGTTAACCAGTTAGATTTGAAAGATTGCCAAAATAACCTGATTTTGATATTTAGATATGAGCAACAGTCTTACCAAAGAGATATTTTGCTACAAAATATCTTATACAAAGATTATGATGTGGCCATCTGGGTCAAATATCTTTCTAATATATGCTTTAGATCATATTAAAATTTGCTAAAAAAAGTTTGTAAAATTGCCATTTTAGGTCAAATATGCCAATTTCAACAGGCTTATGATATCAAAGTGACATTAAAGTGTTCAGATTATATCATCCTATTTCTTAAATTGCAGGGGCCAAATAATGGCGCTATCACAAACTCCTCCTTACAGTACCTTATCAAAATGTGTACATTAATAGAGGTAATTGCCATTTCCATAAGTTTTCAATTATTACATGTTTTTGTGATGGCTAAACTTTATAGTTGTAAGTTACATAATCTTAACAAATAAATGTCAGCAGAAGTATGATATATATAAAACAGACAAAAATAACAAGACATAATTATGGATTGGTAAGTATCACATAACATAAAATATAACATTAAATCAATAAAATAAATACTTCAAAAAAAGAAAAAACGAAAAAGAAAATCTCAACAAAAAAAGCTATATTATAAAATTATTGTTCTATCCACGATGGTTTTTCTGTATTTGCTGGTTTAAGTTTTATATTGAACTGTTTTAACGTTGCCTCTAATGCTGAATCGTTGCCAGTAAAATAAGCTGATACAGCGTTGTGAAATAATAACAACTGTTTGTGCATGACTTTCACCTGAAATATAAAATAAAAAAGATGTTATTATACAGTAAAAGAAGATAATTAATAAGGATTTATAAATTAAGTGGCATTAGCTAGGATTTAGAAAACAAATAATGTTTTTTTTTTTTTTTTTTCCAAACATCTATAAAAGCGGAATATTAAAATATAGATCACAACTAGCAGTCAATTTTGTCCCGAAATATTGCTTATGTATTATTTGCAAGTCAATAATTCATCCTCATTTGAATCTGAAAGCATGCAACCTTTAATTTGACCCTTATATTTAGCTGGAGATGGGCTAGGCATGTGCTAAGGCTGTTCAATTATCACAAAGAAGGGAATGTGACCATTGAAAAGCGAAAAAAGGGAGTCACCAGGAAAAAGCATTTAGTTGCCCATCGACCCACGAAAAATCTTGCAAATAAAGGTAAAAAAATGTATAACAACGATTTATATTTTTTAATCTTTGACATGAAATCAGACCTAGAAAAAACACCATATAAAATAGCATGTGCTTGTGCTTGTCGGTCTGTTTATATTAAATATTATCTTAAAGTCTTCCAACAAGTGTAAATTAGATAGTCTTAACACTGGTTTTAGGAAAGGAGTAAAAATTTGACTATTACCCTATTTTCATCAAGGAACTTAAGTTTAATAGACACATCTGCTCTAAGCTTCTCAAACTTGACTTTATGTTCATCAAATTTTCTTTTGGAACCTTCTACTTTAGTAGCTGATGTTGATTCTCTAGGTGCTAGCTGTAATGCTTCCATCTCATTTCTATAAGCATCATACTCTAACCTGTATTAAAATAAAACAAACAATATAAAGAAACAATAAATAGAGTCTATTTATGGGGTCAATTACTTTTGAAAGTTATTAATTACATTCAATTACAATTACAAAATCTTCAATTAAATTATACATTCCATTTGACTTTTTTTTACCAGTGTTCCAGCTAGGATTTCAAAAGGGCAGGGAGCCAATCATGAAAAGGGCACTTTAGCACGATGATTGATATTTCAAAAAGGGCATGTCAAACATTGTCTTATGTTAATTGCAGGGGTTTCAGCTAGGAGTTTTGAGGGGGTTAAGTCACTTTTACGCTAGATGAAAATCAACCTTATTTTGGGTAACAGTATTGCCATGCAAGGACGTATATTACTAGCTCAGTCTTCCCTAGAACATTTTTGATGCATGGTAGGTCTAAGGTTAAGTTGCAATGCAGAGCGCAGCGGCGTTTTGTAGAATTATTTTTATTTCATTAGTGAAATGACTTATGCATGTCAGTTAAAATACTACACTAGATCTGCAATACAGTCAGGAACAATACCTTACATTTTCTCCAGGGGCCAACCTGGATCCCAAAACTTTTTTCCAAGGGCCCAGTAGAAATTTTAAGGCCCTACCAGGGTATTTTTACTACAGGTACATACTTATTAATAGTCTTGAATGTTCTTATAAAGGCAATAATATATGTTTGAAATGCCTAATACATGTAGCCCAGCGTTTCTGATTATGATAGAAATAATAAATGAATTATAATAAACCACATTGAGTTTTTCAGAATTAAAATCCATTTAACCATGTCTTTTCAGACTGTTGAACTATATTTGTAATATTATATATAAAAAATCCCCCCCCCCTTTTCCATTTTACACACCCCTAGATGTAGAGTATTAAAGTATTATCAGTTTCACCCCAAGAAAGTATTCATTTTCAATGAAATAATCTTAGCAGTTAATCAAAATGAAAATCTTACTGTCTATAAATAACAATGAAATGTAACTGTTTCTTGTTAAACGGGTTTTCTGAATTTTCCCGCCAAAAAAGCACATGGCTTTCAACAAATGTAAACAAAGCAGTCAATTTGTGATCATGGATTACAGCTTTAATTAATTTAATTTGGATATAGATATTCAATGAAAGGTACAGTCAAGCATTGTTTTTACTTTCTTCTGGATTAAAACTAGTTTAAAAGATCAATTTAAAAAAAAAAATCTTTGACATATAAACAACAGACAATCTACGGATACATCCAACGCAAATTGTCATCTTTTGAGATATATTGAAATTGAAATGCTGACTGACCGAATTTAATGAGAAAAATTATTACAGTGGTCAATTATGAAGTTTAATTAACGGATTAATGACCCATCCGATGTCGATAAGCGGATTATCTGTAATCACAACTTATTACACCTGCTGTAAATGTTAATTAGTTGAGGGTCATAAACTTGTCATAAATATGAAGACGGGTAGAATAATTGTATTTTCATCAAAACATTACGGCAATAAAGGTATGTACTTACGAAAAAGGGCAGGGCGTCAGAAAAAGGGCACAGGGCGGCACTCAGGAAAGGGCAATCGGACCGCCCTGTGAAAATGACTTAGCTGGAACACTGTTTACCAATGAAATTAATTAATTTCCAATTACCTGGCAATTGTAATTAATTACTTCAATTACTTTTGAAAGGAAAATTTAGATAAAATATTGAAAACATTCATTTATTCTATAATATGAATATAAGTATCGTACATTGCTTTATAGTAATACCAAATGAGATCTACAGCGACTATTTTCAAATTCAGTCAGTATCAAAGAGGAGTATAAGTTAGATATCTGGTGTGTTACAGGAATAAAGAAAAAAACATAAATAAATCTGAAGTGCACATAATACTTTGTCTATCAGGAATCGTTAGGACTAGAGGTCTGGTGTAGTTTAATGCCCAAAATGTTAAAAAGCCTTATTCCATAATTTGAAAATATTAAATTTTTTTGTAATCACCTCTTGAAATTTTATATTTTAATGTATTTCATTGAAAATTATACAAAAAGAGAGCCCTAATTTTAATATTTTGAAATGATTTTTTAATTTGATCACAACTTATTAAAATTATTTTTCTTAAAGAAATTATTTAGAAAGCCTGCCTTTTTTTTAAAAATATACTTTAGTTTTAATCCCAATTAATTGATTTTAAAAAAATGCATGTACTTGAATATATTTATCTCTCTCAATTGGATTAACACCTGTTCAATTGGATTAACACCTGTTTAACATGCAAACATAACTGTTGTAAAAACAGTCAGTGTATACTTTATAATAAAACAAATAGCCAGAGGTTATATTTATTGATTGACTACTGTAAAGAATCTCCCATGGTTGTGTAATTACAGAGAGTATACTGTGTAGGCTTTGCTTTGTCAGCTAACAACATTTACTAAGGTCATGGCTTTACATCATTTTTTGAGAAAACACAAGATTCAATCTTTCTGATTCAAAATTTAAATGTAATTGAGTTATAATTGAAAAGTAATTATCAATTACAAACAATTTGGCTATGTAATTAATTACATTCAATTACTTGTAATTGAAAAATGCTCAATTACACATTACATTCAATTACTTGAGAAATTGTAATTAATTACGGTCAATTACAATTGCATATTTCAATTACCCCATGTCTGTTAAATAGACGCCCTGCTCGCACTATCACATTTCCTGGATCACTTAACTGTAAAATCTACATAAAGTCAATATTGGCCAATATTTATATAAATGGGGAAGTTAGCCCCCGCTTGCATATAATGTTATAAAGGAACATAACTCAAGAACGATTAAAGTGACACTACCCAAATTCATACTTGATCCGAGTTTTTTGAAAATAAGAATTGTGTTTAAGTTTCACAACATTTGGTTGAGGCAAACTTAAGTTAGAGAATGAAAACAAAAAAATCAGCAATTTTTCCATCTGTAAAGGGGCATAACTCTGGAACGGTAGAAGTGACGCCACAAAAATTCGAACTTGATCTGAGTTATGTGGTAATAAGCATTGTGTATAAGTTTCATAACATTTGGTTGAGGCAAATTAAAGTTAGAGAACAGAAACCAATTTCAGGCCGTACAGACGTACAGACATACGAACAAGGGTTAAACTTAATGTCCCCTTCGCTAGGGCTGGAGCATAAAAAGTTCACATCATAATAAACAGGTGAACAAAGTTTGATGTGACCACAACTTCATGGTTTACCTAAAACCAAAACTTAAGGTTCATCATAACAAATGGACAAATATGGCCGTATTTTCACATCAAAAACTACTCTGTGTACAGACTTACCTGTGCAGTTTGGAAAGTTTTAAGGCATGGCATCCACTAGATATTTAAAAGTTAAATTTATTTTGCATATCAGAAAGATAAAATCTTTTTTTGAATATGATGGGCATTTTTTTTCCATCGTGCAGAAGGTGTAAAAATAAACAAACATCTGAATTGCATTTGATACTGTCCACTCAGTTACTACCTTTAACTCACCTATAGATGTGTAGATATCTATTGTCCATGCCAATCAAGGACAATCAATACAATACAAATCAGTTGTTACCTGAGAGGGAGCATCTCAAAGTTATATCCCAACTTAGTATATTTTTACACCTCCTGCAGGAACGGAAAAAAATGCCCATCATAATCCAAAAAAGATTTTATCTTTCTGATATGCAAAACAAATTTAACTTTTATATATCTAGTGGATGCCAGGCCTTAAAACTTTCCAAAATGCACAGGTAAGTCTGTACACAGAGTAGTTTTTGAGGTGAAAATACGGCCATATTTGTCCATTTGTTATGATGAACCTTAAGGCCAAATAAAAAAGTTTCATGCGAACTGCTTAAAGTATTTTTGAGTTATTATCCAAAAACTGGAAAATCCCCCCCTTTTTTAATGAATAAAACCCCATAACTCAGAAATGCAAAATCTAAAATTTATAAAATTCTAAAGGGAGCTTACATCAACAGATATAAACAATTCACCAGTTTCATGAGAACTGCTGAAAGCATTTTTTAGTTATTGTCCGAAAACTGGAAAATCCCCCTTTTTTTAATGAATAAAACCCCAAAACTCAGAAACGGTAAATCTGAAATTTATAAAAAATGAAAGGGAGCTCACGTCAATAGATATAAACAATTCACCAAAGTTTCATGCGTATTATTTAAAGCGTTTTTGGGTTAATGTCCGACATGTTGACCACGGACGGACCGACAATAGTATACCATAATACATCCTCATTCTGTAAACAGGCGTATAAAAAGAATTAATAAAAAGTTCTAGAATAAATTTACCTATACAATGACCTAAAGTACATCCACTCCATTTGATGGATAGTTGCTTTATTGCAAATCATACTACATCTCCCTATTCTTGTACTGAAGGGTTACAAACAACAGTTCTACTGACCAAGAGTCGGTTTCACAAAAAAACTTACGACTTGCGATTAATCTTAGTCGTAAGTATTTTTGTGAAACCGACTTCAGGAACTTGAATACAATTGCTATTTCAATAAGACCTATAGTGCTTTTTTCTTCTTCCTATTGTACTGCCACCTCCCTTATTTATTCGTTTACATATTTTTATCCAGTTAAAACGTATACCAATTCCTAATTAAACTATCCTACCTTGCAGCTTCATACTGCCTGACTGTTAACAGTGTGTCCTCCATTGTCTTGTTACATAAAGTGTTGATAGTTGATGTGAAAAAATTCATTGCCCCTGAAAGAAAACAGGCCAACTATTAAAGATATGCATATTTACATTATCATGACTGATTTGAAACAACTATATATGCAAAGGAGGAGATATAATTAGAATCATTATGTCCCCTAATATTGCAAAATAACAGATACAGGTATTATAATCATATAAATAAATCTAATTGTGTTGATGAATAGGAGGATATAGTCTGGTTATACAAGTCTAGAAAAATATCAACTTTTAGAGCTATTTTCCTAATGCATTGTAATTAAGATTGACATCTGCAATCAATAGATAGGCGGGGCAATCAGCATGATATGGTCGTAGACACAAATGTGACTAAAATAAACGCCGGAAGTGTATCGACTTATCACTTTAATATTGAAAATAGAAATACTTTTGACATAGGATTTTTATAAAGAAAACTTATAAAACTGTTGAAGTTTATATTCATATGAGATCGATCGATGGTCGTCTCAATTAATTAAACTTAAAATACAATTTTCCTTTAATATGATAAAAAATGACTTACTTACCTAATAATACTTCCCCATTCTTGACAAGGGCCCTTTGTGTCTCACAGTTGTATGAAAACTCCTCCTGAAGTTCTGGAGAACGTTGAGCTTGTTCTGAGAAGGCTTCACCTAATGCTCTCTGGGTTTGTACAACATTACAGAAATGACTAGTTAAGTTCTTTGCCAGTCTTAATATATTAGCATATTTTCTTTGCATATCTCGTAATACTTCTATTTGTGCTTCTAGTTCCAGATCAACAGTTTTAGATCCTTTACCAAGTCTTTCAGCAATGTATTGTTTAGTACATTTGAAGGTGTTCACACTCCATGATTTGATGGTTTCTATTTTAGATTGTGCTGTCTGTACAGTTTTAGGTAAGAAGTCTCCATTGCTGGATGGGTTGTTTGATAATGAAACATGACTTGTCGCTGAAATAATACAAAATACCAAATTATCTTCTAATTTGAACTTGCAAATTATGACATAAATTAACTTTCACTTAGGTTAATATACATGTTAATCATTAGTAGCATTAGATATTATGATCCACTTCCAAACTTATATTGCACCATTGAAAAAAGTCTATGCAGCTATATTGATGTTTAATCTCCAGTTCCAATATGATGTGTAAATAGCTGTAGGTTGAACTTATTGCCCAAACAATTCCAATGTTTTAAACATCACAGGTATTGGTTAATAGGTTTATTCTTTTTCATGTCTTTTAAAAAATGTGTGAAATTCAAAATGCCCAAAATAATCAACCGCATACCTCATGCAAAAAAAATTGACCCATGAATAATTTGGATACCACAACCAAAACACATGCATTTTTTGTATTTCATGCAGGTGTCAATCAAACAGTTGCTTGAAGTCATAGAATATATTCAAATGAATAAAACAAAAGTATTATGTTATATCATCAAATAGATAAAATGTTTCTAAATTGGAGAAAAAGCTAAGATTTACATCTTCCAATTCATTACTTTGTATTCCCAGTTCTCATTAACAATCCCTTTAACTACATTTCATTATAGGGCTACTCACTTATAATGGATGTAGGAGAGTTAGATAAATTCCCCCACTTCCCTTCCTACTCTTCCCTTTTCACTTAATGGAATAGCCCTGAAGAGGAGTCAATACAATTTCACATTGTAAAAAAATGAATTGTCATATTTGTGACATAAATACATGTTTGCTATAGATTTGAGATCTCATCAGATATTTTTAAAGAAAATCATGAAATAAAACTTGTTTACAGTGCTTGTTTACAAGAAAATATAGGCTCTGGGTTGGGAGAGCTTATGTAATTGAGTTGAAATTTTCTTAACAACCTTGAAAATTTTCAATAAACTGGTATTATCACAATCAACATGATGAAATAGCTAAATTTACTTTATTCACAATTCCTTATAAATGTGCATAGCCGGATATCCCTTAGGGCTTTAAAACTAATCAGGAGGACCCTTTGGATTAAAATACAATAAGGACATGTAATTGATTATAATTGCTCACAAAAATGGTGGGGGCTAGAGGAACGAAAACAAATTTTGACTTCACCTTTCAATCATAGCACAGTTATTTAACAATGGCATGGATCATATGACGATGGTGGAAGATAATTCAACAATGGCGGGGATCATTTGACGATGGCGGAATATCATTTAACGATGGGGGTGCGCTATCACAAAACATGTCATGCAGATCCTGCATTATCAAGCAGTTACCAGGTTAATTTAATGAATAAGTTCGCTGTCATTTGTGCATTTTGAAATAAATACAAAAAAATATGTGTTGCCTTACTTATTTTGGAGAATTTTATAAAAAGTCCCGAACATGTGTTTCCACAATTATCAACTCATATTTTGCATGAAATCACCTTCCGCAGTTCAGAAACTTTACATGAATTAGACAATCCAAATTTCAAAAGCATTACAGAAATAGGCAATAATTTTGACAAAAATTAATGAAAGTTCTTTCGCAATTTATTCCAGGATTAATTTTGCAAAATGTTCGATGATTTTCAGTCCTATTAAGTAATTACATCATGCTATACAAAACTAGAAATAGGGGAACATTGAGCAATATTCCTGTGAACAGTTATCTCCCCTGAAACTTTACCGATTGATTGATTATTGGTGTTCAACACCACTTTCAGCACTCTTAGCTATTTCATGACAGACAGTATTTATTGGTGGGAAGAAGCCAGAGTAATCCACCTTCAAGAAACTGGTACTCCTAATCTATTAAGAGAAACTGTATCGACTCCCATTATTTACATTAAATTTAAAATCAAAGTGAGTTAATTTCAGTAATATGTTTCAAACGTATTTTAGAAGATTTTTTTTCAGGAAATACAAGAACTTTTTTTAATACTTAAATTTCTCACTCTGTCATGACAGTATCTATAAAATATATTTAAACTCAAAAGTTATCAAAGAACTTTATACACAACAATTCCAAAACAGCAAAACTTTGTTTATGACGTCAACAAGCTAACTTTAGCACATAGAATATGTACCTTAGCTGTAGCAGTTCAAATTTTAATTCTGTATTTTTCTCTTTTGAGTAATGAACAGATTTTTATTTATATTCCTCTCTCCAAACGTTTCCAAAATCTAAATATTTTTTTCTATAATTGAAAAAATTTAAAATGACTGATGACAAACATAACTTAAGTTTAAACTGTTATTTTCACTGATACTGTAGAATTACAATATATGTGAACAGAAAGCAGAAACACACACCAGGTGGCATAGTTTGAGATCTAGGTAGCTGAGAAGATCCAGTGCTATCAAAAGAACCTGATCCACCCGGGTAAGATGATGTCATTATTTTCTGTGGAGATCCTGTCTGGACTGTGTTATGCATGTCATTTAAATTTGGCCCATCTTCTAAAATTTCTTTCAAATCTTTCTCAAAGGTATCGACTTCTCCTCCACCATTAACCATATCTCTTCCTGCCATAATTACATGTACCTAAAAATAGACGGAACATGTCTACAGAAGGGGAGATCTTCCGGTAAATATGTCATGTTGGATGACATGTACATAATCAACATATAGTGCATAAAATAGATCAGCTTCTGTCATCTTGAAAACAGGAAAATTTACTTTAAAAAAAATCCATAAGATGTAAATGAAGATAATAAAAAAAAAAAAAAAAACAGAAAACAAATGAAATAAAATGCTCAGCTGGGCACAGCTTGATACGACCGCAGAGGTCGAACCCTGAACAGTTGGGGCAAGTATGGACACAACATTCAAGCTTGATACAGCACTAAATTTGGATTGTGATTAAATATTTGACACAGCATAGGTTTCTGACACAGAATGAATGTGGTGTAAGAACTTAAAAAAATTTAAATTACCTATTCAAACCATATCATTATTATTTGCTTTTATATATAAATCAGAAATAACCAATTAAAAATGGAAAATTTTAAAGAAAACTAGAGGCTCTAAAGAGCCTGTGTCGCTCACCTTGGTCTAAGTGCATATTAAACAAAGGACACAGATGGATTCATGACAAAATTGTGTTTTGGTGATGGTGATGTGTTTGTAGATCTTACTTTACTGAACATTCTTTCTCCTTACTATTATCTCTATCTATAATGAACTTGGCCCGGTAGTTACAGTGGAAAATATATTGTAAAAATTTACAAAAATTTACAAAATTTATGAAAATTGTAAAAAATTCGTAAGGGTTCCGCGGAACCCAGTGTCTCGCCTACTTTTACTGTTAATCGCAGGCTCAACAAAAATGTGGAAAAAAATAAATAAGAATATTCCTCTCTATACTATCTTTTGATTGTAAGTAGCTTCTGTCCAAGTTTGGTAAAAATCCAGGATAATTTATGAATCTAATAAATGTTTTAAATACTTAAACTGCAGACTGTATGTAATGTTGACTGGAAGAAAAACTAAGTCCATTTATAAGTAAAATACGGAAAAAATGGAACAAAATTTTATCAAAATTTCCTTCTAGATACTAGCTTTTGATCATAAACAAGCTTCTGTCCAAGTGTGGTACAAATCCAGGATAGTTTAAGAAAGTTGTTAAAATTTTAAAAACTTTAACCACAGAGTGAATGTAATGTTAACTGGCAGAAAAACTAAGTCCATTTATAAGTAAAATACGGAAAAAATGGAATTTTTTTTTTTACAAAATTTACTTCTGGATACTATTTTATGATCATAAACAAGCTTCTTTCCAAGTTTGGTAGAAATCCAGGATAGTTTAAGAAAGTTATTAAAATTTTAAAAACTTTAACCACAGAGTGAATGTAATGTTAACTGGCAGAAAAACTAAGTCCATTTATAAGTAAAATACGGAAAAAATGGAATTTTTTTTTTACAAAATTTACTTCTGGATACTATCTTATGATCATAAACAAGCTTCTTTCCAAGTTTGGTAGAAATCCAGGATAGTTTAAGAAAGTTATTAAAATTTCAAAAACTTTAACCACAGAGTGAAAGTAATGTTTCCTGGCTGAAAAACTAAGTCTATTTATAAGTAAAATACGGAAAAAATGGAATTTTTTTTTTACAAAATTTACTTTTGAATATAATATTATGAACATAAACAAGCTTCTGTCCAAGTTTGGTAGAAATCCAGGATAGTTTACGAAAGTTATTAAAATTTCAAAAACTTTAACCACAGAGTGAATATTTGTGGACGCCGCCGATGACGACGACGCCGACGGAATGTAGGATCGCTATGTCTCGCTTTTTCGACAAAAGTCGAAGGCTCGACAAAAATTGACTATAAAGGGCAATAACTCCTTAAGGGGTCAATTGACAATTTTGGTCATGTTGACTTATTTGTAGATCTAACTTTGCTGTACATTATTGCTGTTTACAGTTTATCTCTATCTATAATAATATTCAAGATAATAACCAAAAACGGCAAAATTTTCTTAAAATTACCAATTCAGGGGCAGCAACCCAACAACGTGTTGTCAGATTCATCTGAAAATTTCAGGGCAGATAGATCATGACCTGATAAACAATTTTACCCCATGTCAGATTTGCTCTAAATGCTTTGGTTTCAGAGATATGAGCCAAAAACTGCATTTTACCCTATGTATTATTTTTTAGCCATGTCGGCCATCTTGGTTCGCAGGCAGGGTCATCGGACACATTTTTTAAACTAGATACCCTAATGACGATTGGGGACAAGTTTGGTTAAATTTGTCTAAGTAGTTTCAGAGGAGAAGATTTTTGTAAAGGATTACAAAAATTTACGAAAAATGGTTAAAAACTGACTATAAAGGGCAATAACTCCTTAAGGGGTCAACTGACCATTTTGGTCAAGTTGACTTATTTGTAGATCTTACTTTGCTGAACATTATTGCTGTTTACAGTTTATCTCTATCTATAATAATATTCAAGATAATAACCAAAAACGGCAAAATTTCCTTAAAATTACCAATTCAGGGGCAGCAACCCAACAACAGGTTGTCAGATTCATCTGGAAATTTCAGGGCAGATAGATCTTGACCTAATAAACAATTTTACCCCATGTCAGATTTGCTCTAAATGCTTTGGTTTCAGAGATATAAGCCAAATTCTACATTTTACCCCTATGTTCTATTTTTAGCCATGGCGGCCATCTTGGTTGGTTGGCCGGGTCACCGGACACATTTTTATAACTAGATACCCCAATGATGATTGTGGCCAAGTTTGGTCAAATTTGGCCCAGTAGTTTCAGAGGAGAAGATTTTTGTAAAAGTTTACGGACGACGGACGCAAAGTGATGAGAAAAGCTCACTTGACCTTTCAGGTCAGGTGAGCTAAAAAAGGGAACCCCCTTATGATTCATCACCCCCAAACTCAATCCCAGCCTTCCCTTTGTGGTATGGTACCTTGCAGTACAATTTCAGAGAGATCCATACACTTGAACACAAGTCATTGTCTGGAAACTAGAAAAATACTTGTTTTTTGGCCCCAAATTCCTAAACGTTTAGGGCAATTACCCCCAAACTCAAACCCAGCTTTTCCTTTGAGATATGGAACCTTGTAGTACAATTTCATAAAGATCCATACACTTACACACAAGTTATTGTCCTGAAACTAGAAAAATGCTTGTTTTTTTGCCCCTAATTTCTAAAATTTAGAGGAAATTACCCCCAAAAATCAATCCCAGCCTTCTCTTTGTGGTATGGTACCTTGCAGTACAATTTCAGAGAGATCCATACACTTGAACCAGTCTGTGCCAATAACTTTTCAAATCACTAGCCCATAGGGCTAGTTGAATAAACTAGAGGCTCTCAAGAGCCTGTGTCGCTCACCTGACTCTACTTTGGTTTAAGAAATCATGTAAAGATAGATAAAAATCATAACAGATACCCAAATAATGATTGAGGCCAAATTTGGATTAATATTGGTCCCGTTATTAAATAAAATATCCTGGTGGCCATCTTGAACAGTAAATCGGCAACAAAGTAGCAACACTTGGTCAGCACTTCATAAGGAACATTCATGCCATGTTTGGTTCCATTCCATTTAGTGGTTCTCTAAAAGAAGACAATTGTATGTATTTCCCATAGGGTCCTATGTTAAACTAAGTCCCCCGCTGTCGGCCATCTTGGATGATGGACCGACTGCAAAGTAACAACACTTGGTCAGCACCTCATTAGGAACATTCATGCCATGTTTGGTTTCATTCCATTCAGTGGTTCTCTAAAAGAAGACATTTTGTATGTATTTCCCATAGCGTCCTATGTTAAACTAAGTCCCCCGCTGGCGGCCATCTTGGATGATGGATCGGCTGCAAAGAAACAACACTTGGTCAACACCTCATAAGGAACATTCATGCCATGTTTGGTTCCATTCCATTCATAGGTTCTCTAAAAGAAGACATTTTGTATGTATTTCCCGTAGGGTCCTATGTTAAACTAAGTCACCCACTGGCAGCCATCTTGGATGATGGATCGGCTGCAACGTAACAACACTTGGTCAGCACTTTATAAGGAACATTCATGCCATGTTTGGTTTCATTCCATTCACTGGTTCTCTAAGAGAAGACATTTGTATGTATTTCTCATAGGGTCTAATGTTAAACTAAGTCCCCCGCTGTCGGCCATCCTGGATGATGGACCGACTGCAAAGTTACAACACTTGGTCAGCACCTTATAAGGAACATTCATGCCATGTTTTGTTTCATTCCATTCAGTGGTTCTCTAAAAGAAGACATTTGTATGTATTTCCCATAGGGTCCTATGTTAAACTAAGTCCCCCGCTGGCGGCCATCTTGGATGATAGACCGACTGCAAAGTTACAACACTTGGTCAACATCTCATAAGGAACATTCATGCCATGTTTGGTTCCATTCCATTTATTGGTTCTCTAAAAGAAGACATTTTTATGTATTTCCCATAGGGTCCTATGTTAAACTAAGTCCCCCGCTGGCAGCCATCTTGGATGATGGATCGGCTACAAAGTAACAACACTTGGTCAGCATCTCATAAGGAACATTCATGCCATGTTTGGTTTCATTCCATTCAGTGGTTCTCTAAAAGAAGACATTTTGTATGTATTTCCCATAGGTCCTATGTTAAACTAAGTCCCCCGCTGTCGGCCATCTTGGATGATGGACCGACTGCAAAGTAACAACACTTGGTCAGCACCTCATAAGGAACATTCATGCCATGTTTGGTTTCATTCCATTCAGTGGTTCTCTAAAAGAAGACATTTGTATGTATTTCCCATAGGGTCCTATGTTAAACTAAGTCCCCCGCTGGCGGCCATCTTGGATGATGGATCGGCTACAAAGTAACAACACTTGGTCAGCACCTCATAAGGAACATTCATGCCATGTTTGGTTTCATTCCATTCAGTGGTTCTCTAAAAGAAGACATTTGTATGTAATTCCCATAGGGTCCTATGTTAAACTAAGTTCCCCGATGGCGGCCATCTTGGATGATGGATCGGCTACAAAGTAACAACACATGGTCAGCACCTCATAAGGAACATTCATGCCATGTTTGGTTTCATTCCATTCAGTGGTTCTCTAAAAGAAGTCATTTGTATGCATTTCCCTAAGGGTCCTATGTTAAACTAAGTCCCCCGCTGGCGACCATCTTGGATGATGGATCGGCTACAAAGTAACAATAGTAGGGTGCCCAATGTCTAAAAAGTCCTCTAGTTAACGAGTTTAAGTTAACGGATAACACAGGGCTGATTTTTTTGCACATTATAGGAAAATCATTATATTTTACAATCATGATTGTCGTCGTAAGTTCCTGTGGTCACGATTTTCTAAATTTCGTGTTTTTATAGGGTACCACCAGATACCATTTTGTACGGGGAATCCTTGAACATGAAAAATAAAATTATTGCGTTCTTTGTTGGTAGTTAAAACAGTACCTATAATATAGTTTATATATTAAATATATCATATAACGAAATCTGAAAGTATTTAAGTGATTTTGATATATACGTATTTCAGCATTTTAGTAAGAGTAAAATTTTACCCGAAATTTACCCTATTTTCATCGAAAGCAAAATTATTACGTGTATCATCACAACATTTTTTACTCTGATCTAAGCAATAAGGCACAGTGCGTGTGTGTGCCAAATTGCATGCGTGAAATAAAAATCGTTTTGAAGAAATTAGCAATTAAAAACACAAATTAAGTCAACATTTTGGTATTGATTAAACACGGATTATCTCGTGTCATTAATCATTTTGTTGCTTACACTATTAGGTCATTAACAAGGACAGGGATCACTCAAAACATTTGTCTTTTTTGCTTGTTGTGTGGTTGATTTATTTGTTGTGAATAGCCAGCTAACTTTGTAGAGTGTCACTTTGTTCGGCGAAATCTGTTTTGTGTCTGTTTTTCAAAACTTTAAACTTTTTATTGAATAAATATTTTGTTATAATTGTAGTATAAGAATCAAATCGGTCGGTTTTGTTTCACACCCGGAATATGGCACATCAAAAGTCTTGTATGATGTTTTTGACTTAAATCCCTCTCGGTGGGAACAAAAATATACCACCGTTAGTGCAACAACAAAAAAAAAACAGGTACAACAGACAGCAACCAACGACAACCATTGAATTGCAGGCTCCTTATTTTGGACAGACACATACAGAATTTGGAGGGGTTAAACATGTTTGTGATCCTTCAACCCTCCCCTGACCTGGACAATGGTATAACAACACAGCAAAAGAAAAATCTGCTGAAAAACAGTTTGAAATGGCTTGACTTATCAAATCGGCATGAAACACAAAAACAACTAACATGAAGACAAAAAACACAAAGTACCGATATAATAGTACTCGCCGTTAGGGTAGAACATTTTATATTCTGAAGAAAGGGATGGGGCTGGCGGCGCGAAAATTTATTTTCACTTTTGTACACATTCATATCCTCAACTATCCTGCATTTCATGTTGAAATGTGTTCATTCTCATCCTGTCTTGTGCAAAGTCAATTATTTCAGTTTATACCAGGCCAAGTAATTCATTTTCAAAATCCTCATTCCCTCCCTGTTTTCGAAATCAAATGGGTGTTCCCTTACTGAAAACTAATGAGAGGACGTCATCAATAGTCTGAGAAAAGTATGATCATAAACATCATCGTAAAAACTAGCTTATGTTATAAATCATGTACACCTTGTTACCATTCCATACACCAAATATATTTAACCCACTACTATCTGAGACTGTACGGACTTGACCACTGAAACTTAACCTTGTTCACTGATCCATGAAATTAGGTCGAGGTCAGGTGAATCATGTCTGACGGTTATGTAGACCTTGCAAGGATACCATATATTAGTAACCAAATATAGTTATCCTAGAACTCATGATAATTGAGACCTTCACATGACGAAAAAAACTATACAGGTTTTTAGCAGTCACTTAACCATGAATATGAGGTCAAGGATAATGATTATATGACGGAAACTTCGTAACACAATGGATCTATATACAAAGTATGAATCATTCAGTTCCTCTGCCCTCTGCAATATAAAGCTATACAAATAGTTTACGGTGTTGCCGCCACCATTATCAGATTGTATTCTGTATTCCTCGCATTCTGCTACTTGCGTCGAATGCGGTTTAAAAAAAGAACATCTGAAATTAGCTCTCTAACCTAAACCTAGTCGGTGGGCTTTCAACTTAACAGTAGACCATGACACGTAATAGCTACTACTAGCTTCGGCAATTTTTCTATATTGTTTCGCTCTTATTAAAATCCTGATCTTTATTAACTCGCGTGCTCTTATATATAAGCTCAAATGAGGATAACGAAATCAGAGATCTATATTTTAATTAGATTGATGTTGTTTACAAGTGTTTGTAAAGTACATCGATGCTGTACACAACTTTCTTTTTGTAGATAATCTTTAACTTCATGTCAATTGTAGGCCAATTTATGTTCGATAAGTCATGTACATTACACTTGATATAAGTGTGTACGATGGAGTGATGAGCCTGATGTTCTCATTTTGTTTTCATAACTTGTAACAGAAACCCTCCCCCTTTTTCACTGTTTGCAGTTTGTTTTTTTTTTTTATTTCTGTAAAGCAAATATATACTCAGACCTGCTAATTCAGTCAATTCTGCGTTAATATTCATCAGTTTTGGAACTAAGTACTATTTGATGTGCTTCCACGTTCACCAAAAGAAAATTGGATATTTACCTAGAAAATCATGACGAACACCTTCTATCAAAAGACGGAAAAATGACATTTTGGGAGGGCAACTTATAAATGTTAATATCTAAAAAACATCTCTAAAGATCTCTTATATCGAATCTTATGTAAAAATTCCGATTTTGGAACTTTTAAAAGGTCAAGGTCACTGTTATTTAACAGCTGAATGAAAATTGTAAATGTGCACCCTATAAGTACAAATGTCAATCTCGATCCATATTTGGCAATAAAATTATCAAATTAGTCCTAAATATAGAAACTATAGTTATAATCCTTTGAATTATTCGAATTTATTTTGTTATAAACGCAAATATGTAGGGGTGGCCAGCTGTCTTAACGTGACTCTACGTTTCCCTTGAAATTTTAGATTTGACCTTTGACCCAAATTTAAGAAAATCGTTACCACTGTAGACAACGACGACATCAATATTTTGACGAGGCTTGTTCTCCTCTTTCCGATGATATAAAATATAGCCGTGTGTTATTCCGTTAACCCAAATCGATCAAATTTGTTGACTGGGCACCCTACTACAACACTTGGTCAGCACCTCATAAGGAACATTAATGCCATGTTTGGTTTCATTCCATTCAGTGGTTCTCTAGAAGAAGTTCAAAATGTAAAAAGTTAACGCCGACGACGGACGACGCCGGACGCCAAGTGATGAGAAAAGCTCACTTGGCCCTTTGGGCCAGGTGAGCTAATAAATTACTAGCCCGAAATTGATGTTTACTAGACCTGAAAAATTTAGTGTCACCAGTGATTCGTGATCCTCACCTTCTAGGAGGGTTTGGGGCATGCCCCCCAAGAAAATTTTGGAAAATTAGATGTAAAATCCTGCATTCTGAGGTTACATTTTTGTATCTGTAAGTGAATATAACTTATCAAAAATTGCTGTTTTTTTCTCCAGGTCAAATGTAAAATTCTCATTTTCTAAAATAAAAAATTAGAATAGTTCTTTTGCAAAAAAAAAAAATCTTTTTTCCATAAACTCGTACCATTTCAAGTAAAAAGACATTTTAAGCACTAGTAAATTATTACTCAACTTAGGGATTGTTACTTTTTTGGGGAAAAATTCCCTCATTGTCATTGATGGATGATCCCAACCAGTTTAAAATTATTCCTAATATTCTTTCATATTTTTGTTAGTCTTAACAAGGATTCTTAAATGTCAAAGTTTAGTTAATTCTCTGGCACTTCTTTTTGATCTGGAAGGGGCCTTCATTTCTGTATTCTTTATTTTTTATGCTATTTTTCTCAATTCTTTATGTTTTGTAAATTTTTTTCTAAACAAATATTCTTTATGTTTTTTTGCCCATTATTCTCTATTCTATAAACCCCTATCAACATGATCAACACCCTCTTTATTGTCACTTTCGCCGTTAATTTTGACTTTTGTTTAAAATAATAAAATGCCTAGATCGTTTTCTGCATAGGTTTTTTAAACTCGAAACTCGAAACTTCTCCGGTTATTCATGAAGGCATTTTCAACTTTTCAATGTTTTACCTGGGATAGCCCCCTGTTTCCATTTCAGAATCGAATGAGATCGAATCCTTGATTGTTTGTTTACATTGAGTGGTATTTATAGATTGTGTTTATTGCAAGCACATGGTCGAGCCTCGTTCTCGATTTCGTTGGTGATTGGGTATATCGCATTGACGACTGGTTCCCTTTGATAAGAAGGGGGAACAACCGTATATAATTAAATAGGGATACCAGTTAACGGAAGAAAACAAGGTCTGCGACAAATTTGTAACTTGTTTTTCATAGATTCAATAAAATACCGGCTACAATTTCGCAAACTATTTCAGATGTTCACAAGACCAGTCGGGCAAACACCAGTGCTTCTGCACAAGTCCGATGAGATTTTTACTAGACAGGGGCTTCGGGCTCGCTTAACGTCGCAGACTGTTGAACACAAGTCATTGTCTGGAAACTAGAAAAATGCTTGTTTTTTGGCCCCTTTTTGGCCCCAAATTCCTAAACATATAGGGCAATTACCCCCAAACTCAAACCCAGCTTTCCCTTTGTGATATGGAATATTGTAGTACAATTTCATAAAGATTCATACACTTACACAGAAGTTATTGTCCTGAAACTAGAAAAATGCTTGTTTTTTTGCCCCTTATTCCTTAAATTTAGAGGAAATTACCCCCAAAATCAATCCCAGCCTTCTCTTTGTGGTATTGTACCTTGCAGTACAATTTCAGAGAGATCCATACACTTGAACACAAGTTATTGTCTGGAAACTAGAAAAATGCTTATTTTTGGCCCCTTTTTCCAAAACGTTATTGGCAATTACCCCCAAACTCAATTCCAGCTTTCCCTTTGTGATATGGAACATTGTAGTACAATTTCATAAAGATCCATACACTTGCACAGAAGTTATTGTCCTGAAACTAGAAAAATGCTTTTTTTTTGCCCCTTTTTTGCCCCTTATTCCTTAAATTTAGAGGAAATTACCCCCAAAATCAATCCCAGCCTTCTCTTTGTGGTATGGTACCTTGCAGTACAATTTCAGAGAGATCCATATACTTGAACACAAGTTATTGTCTGGAAACTAGAAAATTGCTTATTTTTTGCCCCTTTTTGGCCCCTTATTCCAAAACGTTATTGGCAATTACCTCCAAACTCAATTCCAGCTTTCCCTTTGTGATATGGAACATTGTAGTACAATTTCATAATGATCCATACACTAACACACAAGTTATTGTCATGAAACTAGAAAAATGCTTGTTTTTTGCCCCTTTTTTTGCCCCTAATTCCTAAAATTTTGAGGCAATTACCCCCAAAATCAATCCCAGCATTCCCTTTGTGATATGGAACCTTGTGGTAAAATGTCAGAGAGATCCATACACTAACACACAAGTTATGTCTGGAAGTTACAAAAATGCTAATTTTTGGACCCTTTTTGGCCCCTAATTCCTTAACTGTTGGTACCATAACCCCCAAAATCAATCCCAACCTTCCTTTTGTGGTATTGAACTTTATGGTAAAATTTCATAGAAATCAATTCACTTAAACTAAAGTTAGAGTGCGAAAACTAATGTATCTTCGGACGACAACGACGACGACGCCAACGTCATACCAATATACGACCACAAAAATTTGTTTGTGGTTGTATAAAAATTCTTTAACACAAAATTAAGATCCATCACGCATATGGTAAAAATAACTCCTTTTGCATATAAATTTACTGTGAAAAAAAATTTTAATTTAGATATCAGCAAAAAAATGAATTTGTTTCATTTTATATATGATAATTTCATTCAATCATTGTCTTTTCAGAATTTTTTTCTTTAAATCTGAAACAGTACTACATGTATTTATTTAGTTGGTAATTCCTTACAAGTGGAAAAATATAATGTTTTAAGACATAGTCTGAGACAAGTTTTATGGTATTCTCAGGCATGATATAAAATTGGATTTGTACACATGGTACAACCCAAAAAGAATTGAATTAATGGGTCTCACTAATTAGCAACAACAAGCGACATGAAGAATAATTTAGCGACAAGAAGACTTATTTAGCATGTTTAGCGACAAGAAAACAAATTTAGCATAAAATAAAATGCTCCGCTGGGGCGCAGCTTGATACGACCGCAGAGGTCGAACCCTGAACAGTTGGGGCAAGTATGGACACAACATTCAAGCTTGATACAGCACTGAATTTGGATTGTAATTAAATATTTGACACAGCATAGGTTTCTCACACAGAATGAAAGTAGTCTAAGAACTTAAAATTTTTTAATTTACCTATTCAAACCATATCATTATTATTTGCTTTTATATATAAATCAGAAATAACCAATTTAAAATGGAAAATTTTAAAGAAAAAAAAGGAAAAAAAAATCCCCCCCCCAAATTTTTTGAAACCCCCTTATGATTCATCACCCCCAAACTCAATCCCAGCCTTCCCTTTGTGGTATGGTACCTTGCAGTACAATTTCAGAGAGATCCATACACTTGAACACAAATTATTGTCTGGAAACTAGAAAAATGCTTGGGTTTTTTGCACCTTTTTGGCCCCAAATTCCTAAAAGTTTAGGGCAATTACCCCCAAACTCAAACCAAGCTTTCCCTTTGTGATATGGAACCTTGCAGTACAATGTCATAAAGATCCATACACTTACACACAAGTTATTGTCATGAAACTAGAAAAATGCTTGTTTTTTTGCCCCTTTATGGCCCCTAATTCCTAACATTTTGAGACAATTACCCCCAAAAACAATCCCAGCCTTCCCTTTGTGGTATGGTACCTTGCAGTACAATTTCAGAGAGATCCATACACTTGAACACAAGTTATTGTCTGGAAACTAGAAAAATGCTTATTTTTGGCCCCTTATTCCTAAACGTTTTGGGCAAGTACCCCCAAACTCAATTCCAGCTTTCCCTTTGTGATATGGAACCTTGTAGTACAATTTCATAAATATCCATACACTTACACACAAGTTATTGTTATGAAACTAGAAAAATGCTTGTTTTTTGTCCCCTAATTCCTAAAATTTGGAGGCAATTACCCCCAAAATCAATCCCAGCATTCAAACCCTCAATCAGCATCATTTAACAGTAATATCTAAAAATGGAAATTACATAATAAAGGTATTAAAATAGAAAATGACATCATAGTCATGGCTAAAAATAAACAAAATCCTTAATCAGCAACATTTTACAGTAATATCTAAAAATAAAATTCCTTTGTAACCATAAAAGCCCATTTAAATACATCATGACAGATATTAAAATAGAAAATGACATCATAGTCATGGCTAAACATAGCAAAAACCTTAATCAGCATCATTTAACAGTAATATCTAAAAATAAAAATTTCTTTGCAACCATAAAAGTAAAATAGAAAATGACATCATAATCATAGCTAAAAATAAACAAAAATTTTTTTTAATACCAAATTTTAAATGGAGTTTATTAAACTAAAACAATAAATTTGCAACCATAAAACCCCATTTAAACACATCATAAAAGTATTAAATAATTCAACTACATCATAAGGCTATAAAAATAGAAAATGACTTCATAGTCAAGGCTAAAGGTAAACAAAAAACCTTCATCAGCAAAATTTTATATTGGCAAATTTCCAATGAAGTTTATTATACTAAAATTGTTGGCAAATTTCCAATGCATTTATTAACAATAAAGTTTTTGGCAAATTTCCAATTTACATAATTTAAAAGCAGTGTAAGTGAGATATTTAAATGAGTTTGAATTACCAACCTTACACTGCTTTTAAATAATGTTTTGTACTTATTTGTCTATTAACCTGGAAACCCTTGTTTTTTCACCTTTTTTCCCCTTATTTATTAGGTCCGGGTACACAGTTATCGTCCTTTGATTTTCGTTGTCCACGAATATAGTCCCTAGTGTGGACAGTGTGTTACTTGTCGATTTTTTTTATACCCCTTCCAAATTTATTTCTCCATGTTTTATGACTCAAATAGTAAGTAGGGGGGTGAAATGACACTGTAAAAAAATTTGGGTCATGAATTTTTAAGTAAAGTAGTGATTTGGTCCAGCTGAAAAATGTTAAAAATTAGCAGTTCGGAAGCTGTCAAAAGATTTGAAGACCCCCTTAACATGAAATTGTCCATATTTTGAGTTAGAGCCGATGAAGTTTTCTATAATTTTGATATAATTTGTCCCAAAAGTAGTACAACACACTGTAAAAATATTATTGAGAAAGCGCAGGTGGGATTTTTTTAATTTTCATTTATTGTCTAAAAGAAATGCACTACGAAATAACTGTGTACTCGGACCTAAGAGGTGAAATCAGGAAATATAGAATCTGTACTTTGGCAACTTCCCTGAATGATTTGATGGTGTCAATTTATCAAATAGCATAAAACTAAAGGATTTAAACTTTTATTTGATAGAATTTCTGCAAAAATAACCAATTTTGGCATTTTATGGTCAAAATAAGCATTTCATAGCTTTTTCAATTTTGATGCATAGGTGGCATTCTGACTTTCTATCTGACAGGTTTTTATGTGTCAATATTTGTGTTTCTATGCTTCAATCCAGTTGTATTACTCATTTGTGAACTCTGAATCTACAGAAAAGAAGATTATCTCTGACAATATGTGCAAAATGTGTTGTATCTATGATCCTCGTCTAACGCCCTGTTTGGATCAAGTTAAATGTGAGGAGCTTGGAACATAAAAGTTGAAGTCTATTATAAAGACCTCACTAAATTTGTATAAAAAGCACTTAACAATGTCTTTTGTACCTGTTTTATGCCACATAATATCTTTCTTTTCTTCTGTAGGATAGCAAGTGGTTCAAATATAAGCCTGTTGAGACTAAAATTGCGTGCATGTTTTTCACTAAAAAGTGAAAAATCTTTGTATCAGACCATACTGTCTGCAAAAAAAGTTGAATGCAAGAGTCTTTTTGTGCTCAGATTTATTGTATCATGTCACCTGAGTATAGAAATGATAGAAAAGACACAAAATTTTATTTCCTATATCTTCAATATGCATTTGTAAATGTAAATATGTGATACGGCCTAAATTGACCCTAAATTATTTTCAGTCTTACTTGGCCTAAGACCCTTTTAAACTAATGTGATATGTTATTTGTAAGTTTTCTTTCCATTTAAAGTACATTAAATACATATGTAAGGATTATTTATAACCAAAAAGCTTTACAAATTTAAAATTGCTGGAAAATATTACATCTTCATGTAAGGCCCCCCTTCATTGGAAAACCTCCATTTTTAGCCACAGGCTCATATAAATTTGACTTTTTAATAATTATGATAAGTCTGATAAATCAAATGAGTACTCTATTGCTTTTAATACATATTTTATTATATATTAAGGCATTTCAAAAGTATTTTTTTGCAATATTTAAATTTTTAAGCCCCAAATGTTGATAGTTGAAAATTTTCAATTTTAACGTCTAAATTTAACACGCAAAGTTGAATATAGAATTAGTCATATTGTCTATAATATATATTCTATTGCCATGAAACTTTGTAAGCAGTCTTATAATTTAATAAGCTTTGGTCATACCAAGTTTCATTAAGATTGGTCAACTTTTTCTACCCTATTAGGTCCGGGTACACAGTTATCGTCCTTTGATTTTCGTTGTCCACGAATATAGTCCCTAGTGTGGACAGTGTGTTACTTGTCGATTTTTTTTATACCCCTTCCAAATTTATTTCTCCATGTTTTATGACTCAAATAGTAAGTAGGGGGGTGAAATGACACTGTAAAAAAATTTGGGTCATGAATTTTTAAGTAAAGTAGTGATTTGGTCCAGCTGAAAAATGTTAAAAATTAGCAGTTCGGAAGCTGTCAAAAGATTTGAAGACCCCCTTAACATGAAATTGTCCATATTTTGAGTTAGAGCCGATGAAGTTTTCTATAATTTTGATTTAATTTGTCCCAAAAGTAGTACAACACACTGTAAAAATATTATTGAGAAAGCGCAGGTGGGATTTTTTTAATTTTCATTTATTGTCTAAAAGAAATGCACTACGAAATAACTGTGTACTCGGACCATTTAAAGGTTTGAGCCATAACCCTACCCCAAAGCCAATTCTTAAATTCCAATGTAACCTAAATTTACAATATACATAACTTCAATTTAAAGTTTTTGATAAAATCAAACCACATCATTATTATTTGCTTTTATATCTAAATCAGAAATAATTAACCAACTTTAAGTGGAAAATTTTCACACATCACGCCCCCCCAAACTCAATCCCAGCCTTCAGTTTGTGGTATGGTACCTTGCAGTACAATTTCACAGAGATCCAATTACTTAAACACAATTAATTGTTGGAAACTAAAAAAAAATGCTTATTTTTAACCCCATTTTTAGCCCCTTATTCCTAAACATTTGAGCAATTATCCCCCAAACTCAATTCCAACTTTCTCTTTGTGATCAGAATTAACCAACTTAAAATGGAAAATTTTAAAGAAAAAAAAAAGGAAAAAAAATCCCCCCCCCCCCAAAAAAAATTTTTTGACCCACTTCCCTTTGTGGTATGGTACCTTTAAGTACAATTTCAGAGAAATCCATACACTTGAACACAAGTTAATGTCTGGAAACTAAAAAAATGCTTATTTTTGCCACCTTTTTTGGCCACTTATTAATAAATGTTTTGGGCAAACATTTTACAATAATATTTAAAACTGAAATTAATTTGTAACCTTAAAATTAAATAGAAAATGACATCATAGTCATAGCTAAAAATAAACAAACTATTGGTAAATTTCCAATATAAAATTGGCAAATTTCCAATGAAGTTTATTATATTAAAATAATTGGCAAATTTCCAATTTACATAATTCAAACATAGTGCAGGTGAGATATTTAAATGAGTTTGAATTACCAACCTTACACTGCTTTTAAATAATGTTCTTTACTCAATTATTTGTCTATTAAAATGGAAACCCTAGTTTTTTAACCTTTTTTCCCCTTATTCCTTAAACGAAAAAAAATAATTACCCCTTTTTTGACCCCCCCCTTATGATTCATCACCCCCCCTTCCCCCCCAAACCAAGCTCAATAACAGCCTTGCCTTTGTGGTATGGTACCTTGTAATACAATTTTAGAGAGATCCATACACTTGAACACAAGTTATTGTCTAGAAACTAAAAAATGCTTATTTTTCACCCCTTTTTAGGCCCCTTATTACTAAACGTTTTGGGCAATTACCACAAAACTCAATTCCAGCTTTCCCTTTGCGAGATGGAACCTTGTAGTAAAATTTCAGAAAGATCCATACACTTACACACAAGTTATTGTCATGAAACTAGAAAAATGCTTGTTTTTTGCCCCCTTTTGGCCCCTTATTCCTAAAATTTCGAGGAAATTAACCCCAAAATCAATCCCATCATCGACCCTTTGTGATATGGAATCTTGTAGTACAATGTCAAAGAGATCCATACAATAACACACAAGTTATGTCTGGAAGTTACAAAAATGCTTATTTTCGGCCCCTTTTTGGCCCCTAATTATTTAACTGTTGGTACCATAACCCCCAAAATCAATCCCCACCTTCCTATTGTGGTATTGAACCTTATGGTAAAATTTCATAGAGATCCATTCACTTAAACTAAAGTTAGAGTGCGAAAACCATTGTGTATTCGGACGACGACGCCGGACGCCGGACGACGACGACGACGACGACGACGACGCCAACGTCATACCAATATACGACCACAAAATTTTTTTGCGGTCGTATAAAAATCTAAATACATGTTTAGATTCAGCATATCAAAGAACCCCATGTATTCAATTTTTGTTGAAATCAAACAAAGTTTAAATACTGGACCCTATCTTGGACCAACTTGAAAACTGGGCCATAATCAAAAATCTAAACACATGTTTAGATTCAGCATATCAAAGAACCCCAAGAATTCAATTTTTGTTAAAATCAAACTAAGTTTAATTTTGGACCCATTGGACCTTAATGTAGACCAATTTAAAAAACAGGACCCAAAATTAAAAATCTAAATACACGGTTAGATTTGGAATATCAAAGAACCCTAATAATTCAATTTTAGATGAAATCAAACAAAGTTTAATTTTGGACCCTTTTGACCTCAATATGAACCAATTTGAAAACTAGGCCAAAAATCAAAAATCTAAATACATGTTTAGATTCAGCATATCAAAGAACCTCATATATTCAATTTTTGCTAAAATCAAACAAAGTTTAATTTTGGACCCTTTGGACCTTAATGTAGACCAATTTGAAAACTGGACCCAAAATTAAAAATCTAAATACACTGTTAGATTCGGCATAACAAATAAATAAATGTGATCAAAGATTTTACAAATCTAATGCGCCATACTGTGCAATTAAAGATTACTTCTTGAAATTTTTCAATATTTGAAATTTGAAAAATAAATAATATTTGAAGAATAATTCTTTTTAATTTCTGAAATCTGAAATGAGAAAAAATTGACCCCCCACAATTTCTTTTTATCCCCCCCCCCTTTTTTCCCCCAAAAAATTCTTTCCCTCAAGATATGGTCAAAATCTCAATTCAAATTTCCAATGGAGTTGGCAACCATAATTACCCATTTAAATTTACCATAGTGCTAACTTAATCTATTTTATAATAGAATTAAAAATATAGTGTCAAATCTTTCATATGGATTTTTTTGTAAAAAAAAAGATGCAACATTTGCAGATATTTTTACTGGTCTTCCTTTATAAATATGCATTTCTTTAAACATAATTTAAAAGCAGTGTAAGGGAAGTAACCAAAACGTTGTATTTGGATTACCTCCCTTACACTGTTTTAAATTATCTTTATTGTTCATTAACCATTACTTTATACATAATTTAAAAGCAGTGTAAGGGAGATAATTTCAATGATGTATTTTTGATTTATCTCCCTTACACTGCTTTAAATTATGTTTTGTACTAAAGTATTTGTCCATTAACCAGGACAACCTTGTTTTTCCCCCTTTTTTGCCCCTAATTCCTAAACGGTTTGAGCCATAACCCCCCAAAGCAAATCCTAACCATCCCTTTGTGGTATGGAAACTTGTAGTATAATTTCAGAGAGATCCATACACCGTTCCACAGTTATTGTCTGGAAACTAGAAAATGCTTATTTTTGGCCCCTTTTTGGCCCCTAATTCCTTAACTGTTGGTACCATAACCCCCAAAATCAATCCCAACCTTCCTTTTGTGGTATTTAACCTTATGGTCAAATTTCAAAAAGATCCATTCACTTAAACTAAAGTTAGAGTGCGAAAACCAATGTGTATTCGGACGACGACGCCGGACGACGACGACGACGACGACGCCGGACGACGACGACGACGACGCCAACGTCATACCAATATACGACCACAAAATTTTTTTGCGGTCGTATAAAAATCTAATTAATCATTTCAAATAAATAAATGTAGAAACATGCATTAAAGTGTGTTTTTTAATATACATGTATTTTAACTATTTAATCATACTGATACAAGACATATAAGAAAATGAACACTTGTGCAAGAAAAGAGTTTTTCTTTGGCCATGGAAAAATGAATGTTGGTTTCCACTAACATTTGAAAATTATTAAGACCCGGGAATTCTAGTCACTTTGGCACCTGGTCAAATCGGGACTTGGTTAATTCGGCACACGAGGTAGTTATTTCGGCACCCACAATTACCATAGTGTTTTGCAAGTAAACTATCGAAGTCTCTGTCTTTAATGATTTATTTAATATTTTCACTCAAGGTCTAAACGTTATTTGTTGAGCATAACAGAAGTTCCAATGGCAACTTTGTTATAAACAATGGGGCCATAATACAATGTACATGTATCTGTTCCTATTGGAACTTATATCATAAAGGAACCTCTATTTCATGAAAACTGCACTTTACTAGTAAACAAGGGCTACAAGATTGGTGCCAATGTTATTCATTTTATACAAGTAGACAGGAAATGCAGAAAAAAAACCACTTTAAATTACAATGATAAAATTATCCTCATCTGTGGATTAAACAACAGCCTGTGTAATGGCTTCTTTGTTTACTTTTTTTTAATTATAAAAGATCTAAAACCATCTGAAAATTGTTAAAACAACAAACAGGTTATTGTTTGTAATAGATATAAGTTCATACATGTAAGTGTTTAAAGAAAGCCAACTGATTATTGTTTATTGTGTATTCTTCTAACTTAAGGTTCATCTATACACTTTAACAAAAATGGCTGTGTTTACACCATGAAATTTTCTCGGAGTACAGACAAAACTGTGTAATTTTAAAAGTTTTAATGCCTGGCAGCTCCTAGATAAATTAATGTAACATCCAATTTATGTTCTAAAAAGTTAAAACAGTTTATGGATTTTGATGAACATTTTCTTTCCTTGCCACAGAAGATGGTGAAATAAACAAACACCTGAGTTTTCTTTGATACAGTCCACTCATTTACACTATTCAAATCACCTTTGTTGTGAGCAGATTTCTATTGTCCCTCTTTTGTCCATATCAATCAATATGATACAATACAATCATTACCTGAGGGGGACCATCTCAAAGATTTCACATGACTTTGTTTATTTTTACACCACCTGTGGCAAGGAAAGCAGATGTTTAGCAAAATCCACAACAGTTTTTTTCTTTTTAAAACACAAAATGAATACAACTTGTATATATCTAGGTGCTGCCAGGATTTAAAACTATTAGAATTACACAGTTGTGTCTGCATTCAGAGAAAATTTCATGGTGTAAACACAGCCATTTTTGTGGAAGTGTATAGATGAACCTGAATTATATGTACTGAGTTTTTAATAACGTACAAAAAGAACCTCTGAAATTGTAAGTTTTGCAAAAAAAATATATATTAAAGAAAACTGAAAAACTATTCTTAACTAGAAAGGAATGAAAATGGCAAAATTACATGAATTATATTATAGTTGAATTATTCTTTTTCTATAGGTGCGGATTTTGACTTGTACCCAGGCCAAGCAGGCAGGAAAAACTTTTTATTTTATTTCATTTTTTGGTGAACAGTTTTGCACTAAAGTTTCCGTAAAATTTGACGTCATAATTATAAAGTGATTGTTGCTTGACGTCAGAAGGTTATTCAGAGACAGATCTAAAGTCATTCGGAGACAAAATTCAGCTAAATACCAAAAGTGTAAATACGTTTATTATATCGATAGAACTGGCAAACTTGATACTGCAGTTCCTCAATCCCAATCTTAACCAGCGCATCCAATTACAAAGCTAATAGAGATAATATGTAGAGTATAATCATGAAGGAGTAAACCTGCACATTTGAGACAATTTGTGCCTAAACTTGGCAAAAGGCCTTATGATTTGAGGACAGATGGAATTCCACAATCCTTGTCGTCTGCCCACGGTCTGGAGCCCAAGCGTGAAGGCTGAACTCAAAATTGCTTACTTAGCTTTTTATAATAAATTTAATATGTGCAAATCATCGTGGACGGATTAGGCGTTAAACTATAAAATTATGTGTCTAACGAAGATAATTTGTGCGACATGCCAGATAATTTGGCAGATGCCGGTCATCATCATGTGAATTATTCGAGTAAAATAAATCATATGCGTTCTTTGAATACGTTTGAGTTTCTATTTTACATAAAAAAGAATATCTACAATTGGGTTATATGAAGATTAGCTTGCATGACATTACGGTTACGGTGTGGTTTATAAATTACTGTATGTGCTTTAGCTCGTTGGTTGTTTTCCTATTATTTCTGTCCGTGTGTCTTGACAAGTTGTCGATGTTGACGTCACCACAATCTAGTCTAAAACCAGACGATAAATAATTTTACATTTACATCGATTTTTGCTAACATCATTTTATCTTATTCATCAAATATGTTTTTTTTATAAATTTTATCATAATTTCTATACTTTTGACTACGTTAATTATTTGTTAATCA
The DNA here is from genome assembly GCF_021869535.1 of Mytilus californianus. Taxonomy (NCBI): domain Eukaryota; kingdom Metazoa; phylum Mollusca; class Bivalvia; order Mytilida; family Mytilidae; genus Mytilus; species Mytilus californianus. The sequence goes on along the minus strand of NW_026262745.1, from coordinate 79,507,679 downwards.
CTTTTTGCTTTTTTAAACTGGTAAGTTGTGGTATATAATATTATGTAGGAGTTCATATATACCATAAGTTCTGGTACCAGGTTTAGTTCTGTAAACTGATACAGCCAGTAGAAGGAAAAGTTGTATTAAACAAGTTTTAGCTTTCTAAAAAGCTGAACTCGGTGCTTCGCTGGATCATACGTGGATTATAAATGTGGTTGTTTGAAAGGTGTTATTTATCTCCTTTGTGCGGTATTGAAAGTCCGTCCTAGATGGGTCGTAATAGACGACTTTCGTATTCGTGCACTTTCCTGTAAAATTCCTATGTCACAATGCTTATTTTACGTCACAGTAAGAACTGATTCAGTGATCGATGACGTCGTTTACGCCGATTGATCTCGGGTCAACCTGTGTAACTCATTCATAAAAAAAAAACTCAAAGTTTATATGGTATTATCTATACAATAGTTTGTCCATGAATACTTCCAACAAAAACTCAAATTTGTTTTCAACAGAATTTAAACGGAACATTAGGATTGATAGAAGAAAGCATCTTTTTGATTTTAAAATTCTTTGGTGGCGTCATTCTATAGATACCGTTTGATTTTGAAAATTTATAACAAGAATTAGCATTCCACATTTATGGGACTTTGAAGGTCACATTGATAAAAAGTATTATTCTCTATGCCATGCACTAGATCTAGTATGCTTTGAAAAATATACTAAACTTTACACTGTTTTTGGAATGGGGGGATCTAGACTCACTTTGGATTTTGAAAATATTATGGTTTGTCGTTCCAGAGTTATGGGTCTTTTATGGGACCCAGTTTTGACGCAATATTTATTTGCCTATGGATATTCTCATGCATGTTTTCCTACACAGCCATTTTGCTAACTTTTTATGAGATGACTCCTCAGTAGAATATTTCGCTAGCTATATGTTTCAATATTTTCAATCGAGTTGCAAAGTATTACTTTTATTGACGGAATTTCTGAATTTGATGTACAAATAGACATGGGGTCACTAGATTTACCATTGAGTCAACGGGGAAATGACGGGAAAAAGTACGATTTTTACGAATCTCCAGCGACTCTTTTCACGAACTCATTTCAGTCATGTACATTTCAGTGTAACTTAGGATCAATTTTAATCGTAAGATTTTTTTGTGAAAAGAGTCGCAGGGACGTATAATTTAATCAAAAAATGAAACTGTCAGGACCAACATTTTTAGGTAGAATTATGTTCGAATACCAAGGATATAGTTGCAAAAGTTAGAAAACGGGTCAGATTAATGAGAAAATTTAACTTTATTGAAGCACCTATGCATTTTATATGGGACAAAATGACACAAAATGGCGGCTCGCTACTTCACCAAAGTCGCGTAATGTCTTACTTGGTTTGATATGAAATATTCCAGATCATTTTTCACAACAAATCTATAATGCAAACTTCGGGGTATCACGTGCTCTTGGCGTAGCATTTTTTTTTATATATCATTTGGTTTTATAACATGGAATACATGTATTCTGACAAGAAAAAGATTTTTGGCAGTAATATGTATTTTAAGTGTTGGTGTATATGCATATAATGTATATATGTCTCTGTTTGGATGTAGTGGCAGAAAGTTTTTGGTCTATCATCTCATAGACATAATTTTGTAATGTGACCGTGACGTCATCAACGTTTTTTCATGATTTACTCCTTAAAAATGGAATTTAGAATTAAATTATAAAGAATGACTGTATTATTTTTTCTGTCTATTCGAAATAACATAAAAATGTGGTACACATTTTTAAATAACCCGCTACGCGGATTATTCAGTGTGCACCACATTTTTAATGTTATTTCTTCATAGACAGAAAAAATATTACAGTCATTCCTTATATATATATTCAGGTATGCACAAAAAAAATTGCAAGTAACACTGCAAAAATATGATGTATTTCGTACCAGTAGAGTGACTGTTAAAAGTCTGTGTATGCAGTATTTACTTGCAAGTCGGACATCGTTTGTTTCAACAAAGTGAAACGAGACAATGATTGTATCAGGTGTTAAAGGGTTCAAGTATTTCATTTTAAAGATATAGTGCTGTATCTTGTATGTAGGATGGTTCATTTTCTACGTGTGGTCTTCAATAAAAGTCAATAAATTCTGATATTTTCTCTGTATGGTGTTCATTGGCAGAAACTATTGGTCAACATGGATTATTGGCTTGAGTATTTTGGGCAATAAACTCATCATAGATACCAGGATTGAAATTTGTACGCCAGACACGTGTTTCGTCTAAAAAAAGACTCACCAATGACGCTAAAATACAAAAAGTTAAAAAGGCCAAAAAAAAGTGCGAAGTTGATGAATAAAAAGGCCCCTGCTTTAATTAATCAGATTTTAAGTCTTCATCTACCGCATATGACCAAATTCGCACATGATTTTCAATCTGTGATGACCTTTTAGTTGAGTTTAGGTCAGAGTCTAATTTCTTATAAATCTTTCATTAGTTCTGCTTTTTGAATAAAAACACGTTTGTCCATGACAACAGCGCTGCCTTTATCTTGTGGTTTCATTATAATGTCGTCTCTGCTTTTAAGCAACTACACAGCTTCCTTTTCTTCAGACAATAAATTGTTAAAGGTTTGGAAAGATATTTTTTTGTCAATGCTATTTTCCAAAGTGGCACAATTACTTGGATTATAGGAATCCATGAACCTTTTTTTCTTGAATCTTGGAATTTCGACCATCTTCTCGTTCATCTTCTAAGATGAGATCACTTATGCTTCCCTCCCTCGGTGTTAATGAAGTCCTTGTTAGAAAAGTATTCCTTAATTTTGAGTGATCTAGCTAATTTGTCAACCTTATTTTCCAATAATAAGTTATCAGTTTTCCCCGACGTGGGACAGAAATTAAGACCTTTTGATAAGACTTTAGTCTCGGTCTCCGTCAAAGCAGCTGAAAACTAATTGACAACAGTGTTTGTAGAGTTCTTAGTACAAATTTCCTTTTTTTTTTCCTCTTGAATTTGCAATTCCGGGATTTTTCCCGGTTGTGTCATAACGATTAAGGTTTAAGGTGGTCTGCTCTCGTGTATTGCTGTCTTAACGGGCGGTTCATTGTTAAAGGCCGTACGGTGACCTATAGTTTCTTTCATCTTTTACCACCCCCTTCCCCCGGAATATTTTGATATCAATGAGTTACGATCTATGAGTTTGCAGCAATTATTCTTTGCTATGGTATTGTTTATTCATTTCTTGCTTGTGCTTGTGTTTTTGCTATCTATCACACCGATATTCAGAAGCGAAGTGCTTTATCTTTACGGATTTTTGTTGTACTTTCTTTAATGAACCTTTGGTTATTCCACAGGACGATACTACAATGGGACGGTTCAGATATAAAAAAAAAGTGTGACCTCCTGCTACATGTCCGATTACATTTCATGCCCTTGAATGTTATCAAATATTGTGCCAATTCGGTATAAAACTATTTCTAGATTGTTAAAACTCTTTGGAAGTATTGGATTAATTTATACCTGTTAGTCCATTGGATTTTTTTTGTGTCGTTGGGTTGTTGTCTCATCGACTTACACTTCAGATCTCCTGTCATTAATACTATGAACAAGTTAATTCCAACAAAAATCATGTCCTCATAAGAAAACTAGATGCTCTAAAGAGCCTGTGTCGCTAACCTATGTCTATGTGCATCTTCATCAATGGACACTCTCCAGACTAGAATATTATTCATAACTAAAAATTCTTTTTTGTTGAACCTGTATTGCTGATAATTCTTGCTGTTTTACCATTTCTCTCCATCTTTTATAGTTTTTGCCCAAAACACAAAAAAGTGTTAAAATTGTCATTTATGGCCAGTGATTTCTATAAGAAGCCATGATAACTGACAAATTCATCTACATGCTAGCTGACCTAATTTCAGGAGTCAACTGACGATTTTCAAGATAATAGGCAAACATTTTTTTTTTAATCGTCATTTTTGGAAGATGACTCCTATAAGGAGTCAAGTGACTTTTTCGGCTATGTTTATTTATTTGTAGATCTTGTCTTCAGGATCATTTTTTATCTTAGAGTTCATATCCATCTATTACAGTTTTCAAGATAATTTCCAAAAAAAAATCGTCATTAAAAGGCAATTACTCAAATAAGGAGTCGAATTGTCACGCAATAGAAGTTCCTTCATAATATAAGTTCCAAATGGAAACAATATTCTGGAATATTATTTCCACTGGAATAAATATTACAGTAAATGTTCCTAACGAAATAAATGGTATAGAATATTTGTTCCAACAGGAACAGATATTATGACATTGTTTATAACAAAGTTTCCAGTGGAACTTCTGTTAGGCGGAACAAATATACGTTGACAGAATGACGATTACATTTGTGAATCATGTTTTGCTATACATAAAGTTTATTTCTATCTACTATAAATTTCAAGATAATAGGCAAAAATGAAAAAAAAATATGGTAAAATTCGTCATTTAAGGGCAATAACTCCAAAATGAAGTCGTCTGACAGTTTTGATGTTAATAGACTGAAGGTACCCCTATGTTCTATTTTAAGCCAGGTCGACCATGTTCGGAACATTTTTTAACTAGATACGCCAATGATGATTGTGGCCAAGTTTAAATAATCAATTTGGCCCGGTAGTTCCAGAGGAGATGATCTTTGTAAAAGTTAACGGACAACGGACGACGACGACGAACGCCAAGTGATGACAAAAGTTAACATTGGCTCTTTGGGCCAGGAAAGCTAAAAAAAAGGAAAACAAATAACAAATTTTCAGTTCACATGATTTGTGTTCAAAAGAAATCTTTTATGATTATAGCTCTTCCATTTCAAAAACGATCTACTTCCGATTTGTTTTGTGTCTTTTAAAATAGGTGAGACTCCTTTTAAAGCTTTCTTTAGTTTTTCTTAAACTTTGGAATTTAATGTATGTATTAGTCCTAGCTTTGACTAAATATGCTCATACCTTCTTTAAAATGGAATGATGAATGAAGTTTTAAGACGAACTTTAATTCATTATGCCATTAAAGTGTACTTTATAAATAGAAAAAGAATTATTTAAGCACCAGAGAGCAAGTCGATGACCCTTTACTAATTTCAAAATTGTTTATATGGAAATCTAATTTTCAGAAAAATTTCCATTTAATGTTTAAAATATATATTTATATGTTCTGCTTATTGAGAATGGAATATTTTATTGCGATTTTTTACCAATTTCGTCGTGCATTCTTCATAGAAAATGCAATGATCTTTTCAAAGGAAGGCCTACACCTCGGCCTACACATTTTCCTTCCTTCAATTAGTTCCGTCTTTAATTTTTTTTCTAACAGTTGAGTTTTAATGTATACTAGATCTAGGAAGATGTGGTATGAGTGCCAATGAGACAACTCTCCATCTAAGTAACAATTTATAAAAGTAAACCATTATAGGTCGAGGTACGGCCTTCAACACGGAGAATTGGCTCACACCGAACAGCAAGCTTTAAAGGGCGCCAAAAATTACTAGTGTAAAACCATTCAAACGGGAAAACCAACGGTCTAATCTATATAAAAACGAGAAACGAGAAACACGTATGAACTACATACATGACATAAACAGACGACAACTACTGTACATCAGATTCCTGACTTAGGACAGGTGCAAACATTTGCAGCGGGATTAAACGTTTTAATGGTACCAAACTTTCTCCCTTTTCTGAAACAATAGTATAACATCACAACATAGAAAGACACACTATGAAATATCAATTGGAAGGCATAACTCAATCAAAAAATACATATTTATAACCACCTTGTGAATGAGTGTATTCCTGGTATTAGAAACAGAGACAATGTGTTCATTCAATAGTCTGACAACATGACGGGGGACATGCATTAGTAGAGCAATTCTGAAGCTTCCGAGTACAACCTATCAGTTTTCAAACGTGTTGGTGTTGCACAATCTTTAATTTGTGTCTCTGTATTTATTCTTCAGTCATGGCCTTCGATATCTTTCTACTTTTGATTGCCCTGTTGACATCTTTTTATTTTTCTTAAATGTTACAGGCATTTAAAAATACCTGGCAAATAATTGGATTTTATTTTGATAAATCCAAAATACCGTTGAACGGCACCAGTATTCTATACGTGTATACTTATCACACACATTATGTTGTATCCTATACGTGTATACTTATCACACACATTATGTTGTATCCTATACGTGTATACTTATCACACACATTATGTTGTATTCTATACGTGTATACTTATCACACACATTATGTTGTATTCTATACGTGTATACTTATCACACACATTATGTTGTATTCTATACGTGTATATATTAGAACAGAGAATTCTCAATTCTTCTCTTTATCAACCCCTCTCTTGGTTCCGATTTATCGATGATATTGGCATGAAGTGGGATAATACTGAACAAGAACTAAATTTGTTCATTCAACATGCCAACGATGCCCATCCCTCAATAAAATTCATATATGAAATCTCTGACTTTAAGATCACATTTCTTGACACTATAACGCAAGTGAGGGATGGAAACATATTTACAGATCTGTATTGCAAGCCCACAGACAAACATCAATATCTATCTCCTTTGAGTTGTCACCCTAAACATTGCACCAAGAGCATTCCCTACAGCCAGGCCATACGAATAAAAAGGATTTGCTCCACCAACGATATTGCAAAAAAACGACTACAAGAACTTCGCGGTCACCTAAAACATCGGGGCTACAAAAGAAAAGACATTGATAAAGGTTTTTCTCATGCTAACAACATCAGCCGAGATGAACTTTTACAATATAAAGTCAAAAAGGTCAACAGGAGGGTGCCTTTTGTGTTGACTTACCATCCAAAATTTGACAACTTATCTCACCTAATCCGCGAAAATTGGAAAGAAATCGAAAAACATCCTAAACTATCCAAGATCTTTCCCGAGCCACCTGTACTGGCTTTCCGTAGGCCCAAAAGCCTTAAAGACTTGCTGGTGAGAGCTGATTTATCCTCTCAAGCAGGCTCTTCGTCTGTGGGCTCTTGCAAGGGTTGCGGAAACAAACGATGTCTGACTTGCAAACAAATACTGGTTACCCAGACTTTTAACAGTCCCTCCACTGGTACAGAATACAGCATATTTTGCACTGTTAATTGCAAGACTACAAATGTTGTGTATCTCCTACAGTGTAAATGTGGTAAACAGTATGTTGGCGAGTCAGAACAGCCGTTTCACAAACGAATGAACGATCATCGTAGCGACTACCAATGCAAGCCAGACCTCCCTCTCAGTCGACATTTGAGATCCCCTGGCCACACTTAGGCAGATCTCAATCGACTGACCATTACAATCATTGACCACAACTCTGTTTGGTCTAGGGAGGATAGACTCACTCGGGAAAGATTTTGGATAAGAAAATTAACAACTTTGACACCAAATGGGATAAATGAAAAGATGTTGTTCGACTCCATGCAGTGCTTCACATTTGGGTTATATTACTTATTATTACAGTCTCTGTTTCTATTTCTTTACCTTACTCATCTCTAAAATAAATCTGTTGAATATACCAATTGAGATTGATTAATTTTTTGAGGGATGTAAAAGTACCAAGCCACGTTCAACTAGTTAACCTTAGTCAAAATTTATTATTATATTTTAACGGCCGTTTGTTTGCGATGTTTAAATACTCAGACTCTGTTGTAACTACTCTACCGTTGTCAAATTTGAAATATTTACAAATTTAAATCGTTCAGTGCTGTTTATTTGGAATTCTTATTGACGCAATCGTTCTTGTAACATCATAACTGTCGTCACCGTTAAAGCTTTAGAATTGTGCTAGTTCATATCGCACAATATTATTTTTATTTAATGCATATATTTGAACTCTCTGTTGTAACTAGTCATATAACCTATGTCGTGTTTAACACATATTTAGAATTGTGCAAGCGTCTTACCTGATGTTCGGTTGGACTTTTTTATTGTATAAATTTCAAGATTGTTATAGTTTAATCTAAGTAGACTGATATATTATTCATTCAACATCACAATCATATTTACTGGTGAAGGATATCTGTTATCCGAAATATTTATAAATAATTACATTTATAGTTCCTTTTTTTGTTATTGGTGTTGTTGTGTACACTTTTTAGGCGTTTATATAATTTATTTATTGTGTACATGTATCGTTACTCGTAACGATCCAGAGCCCTCGTGGGAAAAATCGTTGACTATTATTCAGACGTTTTATATATATATCACACACATCATGTTGTATCCTGTACGGGTATACTTATCACACACATTATGTTGTATCCTATACGTGTATACTTATCACACACATTATGTTGTATCCGTTCGCCGCTACAATACATTTTTAATTAATTTGTTTGTATAATTGATCTGATTTCGGTTACCAAGTAAAACCGGAAATCACTATACATGATTTTGTTTGGCCTCTTTATTAGGATTTAAGGCTATTCTTACGACGTCTCCCCAAGACCTTTGTCTCGTCGTGAATTTCCGGAGTCTTTATTACAAGACTTAATAGCATCATAATTTGTTTTTATGGTATTGCGTTTATCTTTAAACATTTGTAGTTTGGTTCAAAACATGATTTATTGCATGTCAAAGTGAATTTCCAATTTCAAATACAAAATTTTCTTTGAAAAATTGATGAACTTGCATCATGCGATTGCTAGTGTTGGTCTGGTTTTAATAAATGAGTTTTTACAACGAAAAAAAATATAGCAATTGCCAACATGCAAAATGTTAGGGTTTGTCGTAATTGTTTATAATTTAAGCTGTCTGCATTTAAATAAGACCAATAGTTGATAAAGAATCAACAATTGTCAGTAAATACTGTAGTAAACATTTTCTATGAAATCTTATCAACTTTGTTGCGTAACGCTCTTTACTTTTATAGGCTCAGAATGGTTATCTAAAGTTACAAAAAAAAAATGCCATATCTTATTTGTTTCTATGACATCCGATGAAACAGAAAAATAAGCGAAGGAACGATCAAATATGAATTTGAACGGAAATCGTGATGATACAAGTTTTTTCTCGTTTAAATACTACAGAAACGTGAAAGTAATCTCGGTCGTTCTGAATCGATGTGTTCGCATCTACATGAAGCTAGATAAAGTAGCCATGCACAGCTTTTGGTTGAGTCATAGATGTATAAACCTATACATCTATGGTTGAATGCTGCTTTACACAATTATTTATTGTAAGTCTTGACCTCTCGAAGTGCTTTGGTTTTATTATGGTTGGGTTGATGTCTCCTTGACGTATATACCACATCTCTTTTTATCAACACTCCGCTTTATTTGAATTACTCATTGTTTATAATAAAAAAAAAAATATTTATTTGATGCGTCGGACCTATTTTCTCGGATATGTACCTTGGTCAGGAATGCTCTAAACCTTACATTTATAATGTCCAATGATGTAAAAATACTTGAGGAGTTATATGACCAAGATGGACCTAAATAGAATAACTAAAAGCATCTAAGGCCAACTAGATGCGTGTTGTAAATCATCTGAGCGAACTTATGCATCATAAATCACGTGACTTCTGGTATGCAACAAACATATAAGCAACACTCTAATGTCATCCGTATTAACGATTTATCGGAATGACACAAACACAGATATTCATTTTAACTCAACAATTAACAGATTGTCATTAACCATCAATGGCAATTAAATAAATGGATGTCAGAAAAATTATCAGAAATTATGACGGAATGCTCCAGTCACTCCGGATATCATTCGCGATGTTGCAACAAAATTCATTTAACACAAACCAACTATGATCAACTATACCATGCCGATGTATGAAATCTCAGCATTAAATCAAACACTAAAACAGGAATATAGAAACAGAATACTTGAAGGAATAAATAGAATCGATGGACAACGTGTATAATCTATAATGACAGTCTTATCACGTAAAGATCATATGATCTAATAATCTATAATTTTGCTACTTGTTTCATGCCTAACAGTCTATTTGGAGTGGAAGGATATGTTACATTGTTTCCGAAATGATTGTAAAACGATTTCTGACAAAATATCACTCCAAATACTGTAATAATTAGTCGTTCATATACTTTATGCATCATAAATCACGTGACTTCTGGTATGCGGCAACAAACATATAAGCACATATCCGAGAAAATAGGTCCGACGCATCAAATAAGGGTGGGGATGTTAAGTGAATTTTGATATTGTTTGATATACAAAGTATTTGGGTTATCATCCTTTTGTCAGTTTGTGATAGCAGGGGTTATTTGTTTCAGAAATTAAGAATGCTCAATTGATAATTGAAACAAAACCACCATCAGATGATGTTAAACCTCCGAAACACACGCAAAGAAAAGTACATAAAACACGGAGACTTCATCTGCCAACGCACTAGTTCTAAGAGGGAAACTAACTCTTTCTCCTTTAAAATTTTGAAATCTACCTCTTTGGACCTTTCACTTGCGGGGGATGTCAAATTTCTCTCATTTAAAAAAAACCCATATGTTCACCTTTTCGCCATTTCAGTTGCATTGATAGTAGTTTCTGGATGATTCCGATATTAAAACAATGCTCATTCCCATCAGAATTTTTGGCCCTCCTTGCTCATCAACTTCGTACTTTGTTTGGTCTTTTAATTTTTTGATTCGAGGGTCACTGATGAGTCTTTTGTAGACGTAACTCTCGTCTGGTGTACAATATTATAATCTTGGTATCTTTGATGAGTTTTTTTTTGCATAGTAAAAAGACATCCTTGCAATCTAATTTAAATATAGTTCTCTGATTTCGTTATTCTCATATGTCACTTATTTATCTAATTAATTAGATCTTCAAAACTAAATATAGAAAAACATTATTTTCATAACTTCTGATCTGCTGAAATAATTGGATAACAAGCCATTGTCAATTCCTATACTTACCCCACCACACTGTGTTTTTGTGAAGGCTGATATATCAAGGGACATACTTTATGTCAGCTGTCATGCATTCCTTAATGTTTTATTGGCATTTCTGTCTTTACAGTAGCAGTATTTAGCTCGAAGATGAGTCTCGAGTCACATTTTGGGTTTAGAGCTTGTCTTTTTGATATCTTTGTCCTAATCTGGTTTTAATTAGAGTTCATAAAACATAATTTGATATTCCCTCAGGAAAATCGCCAGTTGTTGTCTTGTCAGATTTGTTTTAGAGTTAACAAAATTCAATAATTGATAGTAACTGTATTTCTGTGGATTAGACGAGCATTTATTTAACGTCGTACAACGATGATTTAACATTTTTGTCGATCCAAAAGAAGGAGCTTAAAAGACAACTTCTACAGACCGAAGCGAAAAGTTTATTGTGTTTGGTCAAAACTTATCTTTGTACTATCAGGCTGGTCAATCTTAAGATGAGTCTTTTTTTTCCTGATGAAACAATTTACCATGTTGGCCCATCGGTATATTTAAGTTTGGAAAAATCTAAAAAAATATCAGGAACAGAGAAAAAAAAAACTTTGAAAAAATCATGTAGTTCAGAGTTGATAAGGTTGTTGTAATAAAGTATTGTATTATGTTAGGGTTTAAAGGCTTCAACATTTGAATATTACATGAAAAGTATTAAAGGCAGTGTAATTTAGACCTATAAATGACTATCATACAAGTAGAAGGTTTGACGCAGATATTGATATTTCTGAAATCTTTGGAAAATTAGCGCCAAAAATACTTGCAGATATGTGATAATGATTATATCAACAAAGTTTGAAACTAAATTAGTAGGCAAACAATTTACTTTGATAATCGAATAAGCGCTAATAAATCATGTAAAAGTACACCTTTTCTGTAGAACCACTAAGAACGTGAATATCAACCCGAAATAAATGTCGATTTGTTCCTATAATTTTTGACACATATTTACAATTATTTGTATTGCTTTAGCTTAAACATTGATTTATGTTATTTAATCGACCGCAGTACGAACGCTAATATTGAATCGCTCAGATTTCCATAAATTATATTGTAACATTTTACCAACTACTACTTTCCCTTATATTTTTTTCTCATTAACAAGTAAATTAAAAGCCAAATTGGTAGATAACACCCAAGACATGGTACCCGGATATTTAATTAGTATTGGAAGCATCAATAAACTCATTATATCTGCCTATAATGAATGTTTGATATGTACTTCAGATCACTTGATGTATTAAATTCACCAATGCACATCACTGCCAAGTTTACATACAGCAAAGAATGACAAACCCAGCTTTGTTTGTGAATAATACGAAATTTAAGCTTCCATTGGCTTTACATTGTAATTTCCCTTGAGGTGACGAATCACAAAACATCGACTCACCACCGATCTTTATTTAACACATTGTTGTCTCCACGTGAATTATTTTCATTTCCAGGCTTTTTCCACAGGATTAGATGGGAGTACACATACAAAGAGGCTATTCGATGATATACACGACCCGAGGGGTATTCCAATGTCTAATTTCTTTGATTAATAACATATCATTCCACATGGATCTTTCATTACTAATTTATTACACTAGTCCAGTAGTCCAGGAACAAAGAGGCATATTGATATTCGCCCGCAATTTATATTTTTGGCTGTATTTTAGCATACTCTTTTTACATATTCCTAAACTATTTTATTAGTATTTAGATCGTTTTGTTATACTTAAAATATATAGTAAAGAACACGAGCTAAAGCCTGATACTGTTTTTAGGATTTTAACACAGGTTGACAATTTGAACTCAGAAATGCTCAGATTCCTTCAAAACATCCAGCTCAGAAGTCGGTGCTTCGGAATATCATTGATCGTCAAATTTATGTGACTGTTGAAAACACTTTTTTTCCAGAAAAGCGCTATGGACACTCCAAATATATGAAGTGTCATTTTCCTTTGAATATTTTTTGCCTTTTAAACTTTTGGTTACGAGCGTTCCTGTTAATTAAATTCATTCCAGAAACACGTCTTGTGCTCATGGAATCATATCATTCGTAATTTACACTGGACAAGCAGACACACATAGTAGCAAGCTAGTGATTCTGTATTGATATGGTTAAAATAATACATTTTAATTGTGTCCAAATAGACCAAACCATTGATTCAAAATTAAACACACTTTTATGTTGTGCGAACCGCAATAATATCACTTACTTTTATTTGTTGCATTACCGGAGCTTATGTCCACCTAACTTCGGACTTTCACATCATATGCAACAGACAAATCACCCCTTCGTAAGTTTTATGGACGCCATCACGAGTTGGTTGACCGTTATGGAATATCCGTTTCACAGATGATATCGGATATGTTCCTTATGTCGTAACTACAATCCCATTCCCTTTTCCCGAATGTGACCTACCGAATTAGACTTATTACCGTGTTTGTACTAACATGAGCAACACGACGGGTGCCACATGTGGAGCAGGATCTGCTTATCCTTCCGGAGCACCTGAGATCACCCCCAGTTTTTGGTGGGGTTCGTTTTGCTCAGTCTTTAGCTTGCCATGTTGTGTTTTGTGTACTATTTTTTTTTTCTGTTGGTCTTTTTCTTTTTTAGCCATGGCATTGTCAGTTTATTTTCGGCTTATGAGTTTGAATGTCCCTTTGGTATCTTTCGCCTCACTTTTACTAAACATCACTTAAATTCTGTTTATCTTCATTTTTAACCACTTTCCTGTCTATCCAGGCTTGATTTGAGAAAAGTAGTTAACAGGTTCTTATGCTGAGACAGTTTTGATTTTTAAAGATATGTATTCATAGAATTGAATTTGTGTCTGTTTTAGGCTCGAACCAGTACAGAATTTGATTACACATATGTCGCCAGAAGAAAAATGAATATTCAAATGTTCTAACATTGTTGTTAACACTCATTTTCTTAAGAATCACAAATAGAATTTCAATGATTTAATTTCTCATGACATTTTAAATATCTTTATAAATAAATGAATATCGGAAAAATCCAGGACTTAAACACAAAATGAAAATTATTTTATTAATACAAACAAGTGTGGACACAGATCAGTGTGGATAGTATGGTTGGATGTTTGACAGTGTTTTATATGACAAAAGGAGTTCTATGTTTTATGTTTTCTATGTATTAACTGTGTTGCAACCAACATGAGCATTATGGGTGTTGTTTATGTAATATTTAGTTTTTTATGTTCAACACGGGCATGGAAGAGATACTAATTGCATTAATTACCAAATGATTATGATAGAATATATATATGTTCCACATCTTTGATTTTGGATACATTTTGTAGCTAGGAGAGGAACACATAATAGGTTCATTTTTTTCTTAGTGTGATTTTTTTATATGGGAGATGGTATCTGAGAACATGTATTTGCTTACTATTTGTATGGTTCTATTTATATTACTTTGTGGGGGATTGTCAGTATCATAAGTAAAAGATTTCTGTTAAATGTGGAAATTGTTTCTCAGTTTAGAAGACATTTAATGTTTTTTAGTAATGACAATGCCTGACATGATGATTGGGGCTAGATGAGCTAGAAAGTGAATTTCTGTGTTATTTTTTATTAATTCTTTGAAAATATCTCCTCCAAAGCTGGTCAAAGCAAAAAAATGTTTTGACCAGTATGAAAATGATATCAACAAAAGAACCTTTGTGAGCATGCTTCAAAGACTCATAACTAACTACAGAAGTCATATGATAAAATGTCAAGTGGATATTATGAACATCTACTTAATATGTCTAAATATCTAAAAAGTTTTAGTATTCAATATGAAAAAGCTATTGCAAAAGTATCCTCTTTTCAGTTTTTTTTTTTTTTAAGGATACAAATATAAGTGATACCAATACAGTAAGGCAGTTTTGTTATGGTATGAAAGTGTAGTAATTAGCATTTACTGTTAATTCACACAAATTAAGAAATAAACAAATGAATGATAAATGTTGAACATGTACAATGAAATATATTTTAGAAATCAATTAGGCCAGATAGGCCTTATAAATTTTGGTCTTTTTCTTAACATACTGAATGACCATTTACACTCTGAGTCAGGACTGAGTCGCCAGTAGGCAGTACAGATGTAAACAAATGTGGATAGCGTCCAAATGTGGAAACAGATGATGCCCCCGCTTGCATATCATATAGTTATAAAGGGACATAACTGAAGAACGGTAAAAAGTGACGCTATTCAAATTTGAACTTGATCTGAGTTTTGTGGTAATAAGCATTGTGTGTAAGTCTCATAACATTTGGTTGAGGCTAACTTAAGTAGAGAACAGAAACTCAAAATTCAGCAATTTTTTCTATTTGTAAACATGCATAACTCTAGAACGGTTGTGTATAAGTTTTATAACATTTGGTTGAAACAAACTAAAGTTAGTGAACGGAAACTAAATTTAAATTCAGCAATTTTTATGTTTATAAAGGGACATAACTCAAGAATGGTAAAAGTGTCGCCACCAAATTTCGTACTTAATCTGTATTATGTAGTAATAAGCATTGTGTATAAGTTTCATAACATTTGGTTGTGGCAAACTAAAGTTAGAAAACGGACAAAAAATTTGTACTTGATCTTAGTTTTGTGGTAATGAATATTGTGTATAGGTTTCATAATGTTTGGTTGGGGCAAACTTAAGTTACAGAATGGAAACTAAAAATTTAACAATCTTTCGATTTATAAAGGGGCATAACTCAATAATGGTTAAAGTGATCCTAACCAAATTCAACTTGATCTGTATTTTATCAGTGGAAGTCAAAATTAAACATTGCATTGTATAAAGCATTGATTGTAGTTGATTCAACTATAATCATGGACAAAGGAAGATAACTCCAATTTTAAAATTACTTGATATTTAGAAGAAAATAAAAATTTTGCAATTTTTCCATTTATAAAGGGGCATAACTTAAGAACGGTTAAAGTGACGCCACCAAAATTCAAACTCGATCTGTGTTTTGTGGTAATAAGCATTGTGTATAAGTTTCATAACATTTGGTTGAGGCATACTAAAATTAGAGAACGAAAACGAAAAATTCAACAATTTTTCCATTTGTAAAGGGGCATAACTCTAGAACGGTAAAAGTGACGCTACCAAAATTCAAACTTGATCTGTGCTTTGTGGTAATAAGCATTGTGTATAAGTTTCATAACATTTGGTTGAGGCAAACTAAAGTTAGAGAACGGAAACCAATTTTGGGACGTACGTACGTAATGCCCCCTCCGCTACAGCGGGGGCATAAAAATAAAGTGTAACAAAAGAACCTAGCATCATATTGCTAGTAGCGCCAGAAGCATTGTTTGGTGAATTTGTGCTTTTTTTTTTTAGTGTGGCTAATGGACAAAAAATGTTTGGTTCAAATCTAAATAAAATGCTTTTATCTCCCTATTACTTACATTGTACATAGAATGGATACTACTTTGACAATTCCTTGTACACGAGAGTTGTCTGTCAAATCTTTATTTCACAAAGAATGAATTGCATAACAATGAACTGAGCTCAAAGCAAAGCACTTTAATAATACACTTAGACAATGAGCTCAATCCAGTGATATACTTTGTACTACAGGTCCTTCATGAACATCCTACTGGTCAAAACCATATCTCACAAACATGCCATACTACATGGTTGGATCAGAAGTCCTGAAAAAGACATGAACTTTATTAACATATTTTAAGTATATACACTGGTTAAAACTTTCACAAATTTGTGGTAAAATTATTCAGTATCTAGCAACTATCAATCGCTTCATGCACAAATTGATATAGGTTGAGTACCCCTGTGTCAGAAATAAGAACATACCTCCACCTAATTTTAGTCAGAAACGTAAAATCTAAAATTTATAAAAAACGAAAGGGAGCTCATGTCAATAGATATAAACAATTCACCAAAGTTTTATGCAAATTAGTTAAAGCGGTTTTGAGTTAATGTCCGACATGTTGACGACGGACAACGGTATACCATAGTACGTCCCGTAAACGGGCGTATAAAAATGACAGGGTGTCATACCACACCAAAACCTTCTGAAGGAAACACTAAGTTGGCAAACAAATTTTTTTTTTTTTCATTGACAACCCTGTATAACCTTGCAGCAGTATCGAGTCTACATGCATTACCTTGTATATTTCATGTACATTGAACTTAAAAATATGTGGTCATTGTCAAAGTTAGTTATGTCAGTTATAATTTACACATTTACTGAAACATGCCAGAGAAGTGCAAGTACAAACTTTTGAATTTGATCTGCAAACTGGGAAAGCCATCCTTTTATATGAATAAAATTCCACAATTTATTTAATTGAAAGGGAGCTTGCATCAATAGATATATATATAAACAATTAACCAAAGTTTCATGACAAATGACAACTGCTTAAAGCATTTTCGAGTTAATGTCCGAAAACATGGAAATCCCCCTTTTTGAATGAATAAAACCCCTTACATTGTAACTGGATAATGTAAATTCTAAAATTCCAAAACAATCTAAAGGGAGCTCACATTAATACATGTCAGAATAAAATCCCATATAACTCTGAAACAGGAAAATAATCAATTCACAACAGTTTCATGCAAATTGGTGAAAGCGTTGAAGAGTTAATGAACAAAGCATTTTTAGAGTTAATGGGCGTTAACATGAAAATCCCCCTTTTTTAATGAATAAAACCTCACATTTTGAAAATGTATATTATAAAATTCTTAAAAATCTAAAAGGGAGCTCACGTCAGTAGATATAATCAATTCACCAGAGTTTCATGCAAATTGGTAAAAAATATTACTGAGTTAGTGAACAACATGCTAGAAACAGACAGATCAGGGCAGACAGACGGACAAAAGCATACCATAATATTTCTCATGAACAGGCGTATGAAAACTGCTGGGTATCATTCCAGGCCAACACCCTCTGAAGGAAACACTATAAGGGAGCTTCCTTTCCATTTTTATGGGGAAAAAAGGGGGGGGGGCTGGGATGAAAAATTTTGTCCTGCATTTTTTTTTTAGTTCGAGATGTAATCTGTCCTGCCTTTTTATTTTTCACTCTTTTTTGTCCTGCCTTTTTTTCTATTAGTTTATCCCGACTTGTTTTTACATAAATTGTCATCCTGCCTTTTTTTTCATATTGTCTCATCCTGCCTTTTTTCAAATTTTATCCTAGACCACCCCCCCCCCCCTAAAAATCAAATGGTAGCTCCCTAAGTTAGCAAACAAATTATTTTATTTTTACATTGACAAACCTGTATAACCTTGAAGCAGTATTAAGTTCATGTATTATCCTGCATATTATTACATGTACATTGAACTAAAACAAATTGTGGTCATTGTCAAAATTATAATTTAGTTTACTTTTCCAATGCTTTTAATTTAAGATTAGGGCATTTTTGTCATTGGAATTGAGTTTTGTAGTCGGAGATTACTCTAACCTCCAACGACTGTTTTGCAACATCAGCTAGGGCAGTGGGACTTCAGCTGGTCCCATATCAGATAGATGATATTTGCCCGTCCAAAGTGGATGTGCTGCTTCGTTGCTTCTGGAGGCGACTGGATCCATATAAATCAAGCCTCAATTTATTCATTTTTCTCTTCATTTAAGTAAGTTTGATCAACCTGCCACCCGTTATCTTCTCATATTTGGACAGTTTTCACATTGACCCATCCAGTGGCGGATCCAGAAATTTTCATAAGAGGGGGCCCGCTCCAGTCATGCTTCAGTGATTCCCTATATAATCAACCAAATTGTTCCCACAAAAGTGGGGGCCCGGGCCCCCCCCCTATATCCGCCTCTGCCATCAATACGGACATTGTAGAGGGTATGAATGCCCTTTACCGTCAGGCGTCTAACGGTCATTTTCGGCTAATGTTAGCGTCAAATATGTTAACATTTTACCGTGATTCGTCAACATATCCTTATCGTGATTCGTCAGAGGTCTCAAATAATTATCGTTACCGTTATTTTTGGCAAAAAATTAACGTGATTCGTCAAAATCTGTCGATTTTTTTATCGTCTTGAAGAAAGTCTTCATTTTATCGTCATGCACCAAAAATTACCGTTAACGTCATTTGGCAAGATTATTTACCGTTATTCGTCATGAAGGTACCCCCATTACCACCCTCATTTTAACTTTCACTTTATAAGAATGTCACATGACCAACATTATGGGAACTGATTTATGCAAATGACCCTTATTCAATAGGAAAACATAATCTTTATAAATCGAGCCTCAATTAGTTCATTTTTCTCTTCATTTGAGTAAGTTTAATCGACCTGCCACCCGCTTAATTTTCTCATATTTGGACAGTTTTAACATTGACACATCAATACTGGAATTTTTACTTTAACTTTAAAAGATTGTGACATGACCAACAGAAAAAGTAATTTACAATGCATTATGAGAGCTGATTTATGAAAATGACCCTTATTCAATAGGAAAACATAATCTAACACCTCGTTCATTTATGATGCATATAAGCTGAATGGCTGACAGACTACACAAATGAATTTTATTTTTACAGGACATTCGGTCTGGTAAACAACCTAGCTTTACCAGACCGAATGAAATTTTACCAGACCAATTTTTTTTACATCCAATTGTATATTATCCGACAAAATACAACAAACTTATGACTTGTTGTGCCCTACTCCTCTCCAAAATGCACAAAAACAAAATCGTGTGACAAGAGTGTATATTTTGATGAAAGTTGTGCACAATTGCTTGAATGCATTTCAGTGACAATGAAAAGTAATGTCACATTTTATTGGATTTTGACATGAAAATTATTTGTGAACTAAAAATAATTTAGAGTTTCTGTATAAAATATTTCCTGTTTCTTCTTTCTTTTTCATATATCTTTTGGTTTTCAATTCTAGTGTTTATATTTCATACTCATAGCTGTATTTTGTTACCTGCTTGGATTTTTTTTTTTATTTATTCAATGTATTTGATCGGCAAACCCGGAATTAGCCATATCCGTTCCCGGAATCTGATCCGGTATTGTCTACATTTCCGGTTGATGGCAGCCATTGTTGTTTTAGTCAGATATGTTTTTTCCCAGATTTACACATTACTTGTTGGCCATTTTTCGGCATAAAGCTTGCGGTTGAACAAAATAAACATAACTGTCATGAATAATAAAGATGAAAATGGATTTTGAGATCGTTTGGGATTTTGCTAGAATGCTAGAAAAATCCATGAAAAAAACAACACCGGACATTCGGACCGGAATTCAACAAAATTTTACCAGACCGATCCATTATTCACCGGATTTGTCCGACAAATTTCGAGTAGTCTGGGCTTAGCGTGTTCAATTTGAAAATAAAGAGTTAAAATGCCGGAATCGCAAAAACAGATGTTGGACATCAGAGTAATCTCGGACTATGAGTATGAGTTTTAGGCGATTTGTTGGGGAGAGGGGTCAAGGGAAGCAAATGCTCTTTAAATTATGCATGTTTCAAAAATTGGGGAAAATTTACACAGAGTTGAGTCATTTTTTTCAGACTTAATTTAAATAATGACTAATATGTAGGCTTACCTTCTAATTCTATAAAAAAAAATTCACAACTACTGAACAGGAACGATCATGGTACTTTTTTGTCTATGAAACTACACTATGACATCTGATCTGCAAAACCTACAAACAGACACAGAAATATCATCAAATAGTGAAATATAAGATTGATTGCACCTTGTATGGATAGTTCCGACACTTGTTACATGGGGAGCCCGTTTGTTTACAAATAATAATGTCACGTGATCACGCACTGACCATCACAAATTTTTATCCTCCGCCATGGGAGCGTCTTTTTACCACAGAACACCACAGAATACCACAGAACACCCAAAATTTACCACAGAACTTCGAAATAATAATACTTAAGACATTATTATCGTGTAATTGTTAATTCTTTTTATAATTTGACATTCATTATTCAAATAAAATTTAATTTTTCTATTTAGGGTCGACTCATTAACGCTACGCCCCCAACTGAATGGTCAATATAAATTGGGATCATACCGAAAACCCCTAGCTATTAAAACCATAATATATTTATATTTGTGACATTTATATTTTAAATACATTTTAATCTTTTTTGTAATTTTAATTCATTTTTGAAAATGTTTAGATACATTACGTAATTATTTATTAAAGTGATTAATGAAGTAATTTGTTAAGCTGATATCTAGAGTTGTTCAAACAATTGGCGAATGTGTGTACATCAAAGTTTTCTCCGTTTATAGAGTTATATATAAAACTTCAAAAAAGATATCTAAAGTTGTTGTAGGACAGTAATATTTGAGTTGACTTATAATATATTATAAGTGTGTCTTTTTAATTGTCAATTAAAAGTTCAAGCTCGATGACTGTTTTTGGAATCTTATGTTGTGTGTGTATCTTCTCCAATCATTTAACAATATTTCGGATTTTTACCAAATTTTGTATGCATTTAGAAATCGTTGAACTGAGCATTTACATATATTTTCTATATTTTTTAGTCCAAAAAATAATGTTGACCATAGCAAGTTCACCGACACAATTAAATTAACCAATTTTGACACTTGTGGTAATATAATCAGGTGGTACATTTTGAGTGTTCTGTGGTATTCTGTGGTGTTCTGAGGTAAAAAGACGCTCCGCTCCGCCATTATTCTTATCAGCTTATTACACAATATTACTGTACTTGCACAATTCACAAATGCATAACCCATTTATCTAGCGGACATGCAATGGGAATGTGCACGGTTATCAAAAACTTCAAAAATATTGCAAGTACAGTTAATGAAGAAGTTATTTCATCAAATAGATAAGATTTTCACTCATGACACAAATTGACTGGGTGTCATCGCCAACGGGGATAATTGATAAATGGGATTAAATTGACCACCAAGAAGGTGAAGAGAACCACCTCTGGAGAACCTTAACATTAATAAGTAATACTCACCAAAATTTCTCTATAATTAACGCTATTTTCTGTTGGAAAATTTGAGAAAGATGCTGATAAACTTATTTGGTGACACAGATTATTTTCTTGCTTTGGCGCGAAATATATTCTTACTCTTAATGACTGACGTAACAAAAATTTGTATAGAATTATTTTTAACTAAAGCTCAGCGTAAATATGCAGAAGCATGACAATACATTAATGATAAAATGTGTAAATATTTCTGTAAAAGAATATAATTTTACTTTCCCAGTATACTTCACTTAGAATTACATTTGAGCGCAAGAAAGTCTCCTTGTGAATAGGCCCGGGGTCGAAGTTCAACATATCAACGGAAATTTTTGCGAGTGCTTGCGTTGCTACAGCTTTTCAACCAATCGGGGAATGTTTACCTAGGGCATACATCTATTTTTACTGCAGGTTTTGACATGTTTAAATCGGGATTATAGAAAAATGGAATGTTGTTGGTAAATACAAAACAGAAAATGATGAACACTTTTAGCAAAAGATAAATTGGATCGGGGGTCTGTGAATTCACATTATTTGTACAACTCTCCTTACTCTTGGGAGGCGTGTGCTTTACATCGAGGCTTGCGTTGCTTTACATCGAGGCTTACATTGACGCCATAGTAGTTCAACCAATCGGGGAATGTTTATTTGGGGCATACATCTATTTTTACTACAGGTTTTGGCATATTTTAATCGAAATTAGAGAAAAATGGGATGATGTTAGGTGATATAAAACAGAAAATGATAAATATTTTTAGCAAAAGATGAATTGGATCGGGGTTCTGTGTATTCACATTATTTGTACAACTCTCCTTACTGATGGCAAAAAATGGAATTTCCGTGACCTAAATGGTTCACGAAAATTAATATTTTTATATATATATAGTAAATACAAATGGTTTGTTATCGAACCAGGAACAAACATATAAAAACTGAATGACTCCTACATTATTTAATACGCTCCTGACTTCTGTCTTTTCAGTATGCCTAATGTATGTAATTAATGGATATCCAAACATGGCTACAAAGGAATTTTAAACAAGTGTCTTCACATCAAAATCAGAAGCATATCACAAAAACTAACAGCACATGAATCATATGGGCCATGACTTCGTATTAGTTAGAATGCATTGGTGTATTCCTGTTATCTTTGTATAGCAATTATAGAGTGCATTTCCTTCTAACACAAACGATACAAACGGCTAAGCGCGCACTTGTTTTGATCATTTGTTTCTAACATATGTTTGCAAAGTTTACCTAAACTTTGACAAACTATGCACTCGCTAAAACTGCGTCTACAGTTTGTCGTTCATCGTTTGTTAGTACAAACGCTACATTTGTTTCTAACTTCAGCCTGATTAAACGATGAATTTGTTTCAACTTTTGCAATAAGTCTGTTTACCAACAACATTTGCATGCATTATTGAAAGTTCAAACAGGGTCAGTAAACACTGATTAAACGCTGTATTTGTTTCTACTTTTGTAGCGTTTAGCAAACGATAACAAACGGCACACAACGTTTACAAAATTTTGGTTAGAAAGAAATGCATCCATAATTTCTTTCATTTAAAAATATTTCATCATGATAATGCGGGATATACCGTCCATTTAACGCGCTTCTGGGTCAAGCAAAAGACTTTAAATTGGCATTTATGCTTTCTTCTGCAAATCACGCGGCGTTTAGGAGTACTGCCAAAAACTAGTCGACTTAAAGTCAAAATAATGTGTCCGAATGTGGTGACATGTCTTCCTGCCAAAGATTCCCTTGTGACATATCGGACAAGTACAAAGTAGGTATCGTCATATTACATTAACATGCTAACCCACTTCGTATGCATGTAATGTTTGCCACTGGTACAGTAATCGATCAATCAGATTTTAAAAAACCACCTTAAAGCTATTCAGCAAAGTTTATTCGAGACACTTTTTTTGCACTTTGAATTAAAAAATTATTTTCACCAACCACACCCCACTCCCAGAAGATACTGATATTCGACGCTTGCATCATAGTACTCTCACTACCACCCTACTCCCAGAGTATACTGATATTCGGCGCTCGCATACTTTCACCACCACCCCACTCCGAGAATATACTGATATTCGACGCTCCCATACTCTCACCACCACCCCACTCCCAGAATATACTGATATTCGACACTTGCATACTCTCACCACCACCCCAATCCCAGAATATACTGATATTCGACGCTCGCATACTCTCACCACCACCCACTCCCAGAATAAACTGATATTCGACGCTCGCATACTCTCACCACCACCCCACTCCCAGAATATACTGATATTCGACGTTCGCATACTCTCACCACCACCCCACTCCCAGAATATACTGATATTCGACGCTCGCATACTCTCACCACCACCCCACTCCCGGAGTATACTGGTATTCGACGCTCGCATACTCTCATCACCACCTCACTCCCAGAATATACTGGTATTCGACACTTGCATACTCTCACCACCACCCCAATCCCAGAATATACTGATAATCGACGCTCGCATACTCTCACCACCATCCCACTCCCAGAATAAACTGATATTTGACGCTCGCATACTCTCACCACCACCCACTCCCAGAATATACTGATATTCGACACTCGCATACTCTCACCACTACCCCACTCCCAGAATATACTGATATTCGACGCTCGCATACACTCACCACCACCCCACTCCCAGAATATACTGATATTCGGCGCTCGCATACTCTCACCAGTTGAAAGAGTGCAAGCAATTATGGAGGAAATAATACTATAAAGAGCTTTATGCTATCGAATTCTCGTTCTGGTGAAAAATTGACTTTCAGTCAATACACAGTTTCTTTTGACATCACAATTTTGCCGGCATTAAAGCAGTACCGAGCTATATTAATGTCGCTTTCTTTCATTAAGTTTTTAACACAAAGTTTGCGCAAATTAACTTGAACTCTGTCAATCATTTAAGATTCGTGTCAAAATAAAAACTATTTAATAAGAATTTCAATTAAAGCTCACAGTCTGTTTAAATACATTTTATAGCAACAACAAGTTAGACGCTCACAGGCATCATTTCAGAAGGATTGCGTTAAATTGAGGTCGTGTTCTTTTGAAAATCACAAAATATCTGTTTAGTGAATCCTTCAAAATATCTTGAGAAACGAACTCAACTTGAAACTTTCATTCAAACAATTTACACGCATACTTTTTTAAAAAGCGTTTTAAAACGCATTATTATCTACATGCTCTTAAGAAAACTGCAAATATCATCATTCTTGAAATGTAAAATTGGTGAGGATAAAGGGGAGACAGGAGACCTACATTAAAAGGGGATGAGAAGATACACATAGGAAAAGGGGGATACAACATGTCGAAAAAAACGAAGGAAATGAAACAATAGTGCACAAAAAATTGTACGGAATACTAAAGATTGACCATAATGAACTCCACCAACAGCCGGAATTAATTCAGGTGCCCCGGAAAGGTCGTGAAACTCGTGTTACTCCTTTTATAATACGTTGATGGGTCATATTCGGTGATAGATATCTCATATTGGGGGATTGGTGAATGTCTTTTTTTTCCACAGTACACTATTACACGCAATTAGAGAATGTGAGCCTTTTAAGGGTGGAACTCTTTGCCATAGGAAATCACCAAACTATAATTAATTACTCCTTTATAAAAGAACTATAGAATTGATTTTTTTTAG
The DNA here is from genome assembly GCF_021869535.1 of Mytilus californianus. NCBI lineage: Eukaryota > Metazoa > Mollusca > Bivalvia > Mytilida > Mytilidae > Mytilus > Mytilus californianus. The sequence continues at coordinate 79,482,072 of NW_026262745.1, read as the reverse complement.
ATTTGAATATAAATCCACAGCTTTAAAATTAAGGAAATAATATGGCAAATCTTGAGGTTTATATTAACAAATAACATTCGTGTATTAGTCCTTTGGCGGTTTAAGTAGTTTGGCTAAAACCTATTTGATTTTTAAAAAAATACTAATGTTAAAATTGCAATTTTGTATGAAAATACCTTCCAAAGTAACATGTAGCAGCGGTGAATAACATTTTGACTTTATGGAAGACTATATATGCAATCTGCAAGTTCCAGTATGATTTGACAACTTTTAGAGCGAAACAAATACAGTGAAAGATGACCACCCCTCTTTTACGCTTTAAGCAATCCACTGAATGGGTTGACTTATCTATCGGGGCTCTCCTAATTTTATCCCAGTGTTTGTTCATTCGATTTGAGACATCAAATGTATGTATGTAAGCTTTATATTCAAAATAATCTTTACTATTATTATGAATTCATATTTTTTTTTGTCGTCGACATTTTAAAGAATTATCTAGTTATTGTATTTATGAGCATTTTAATATGATATAAAATTATTTTTGTACAGTTAATCATAGTTCAAATGGTACAATTAAAATCTGTAACGGTAAAGTTCATCTTATGATTTGAAACTATCGAAAATACCTGTTTTTCCCCGCTGCCGACCCGTGCCATGTAAAAAAATAACAGGTAAAAGAAAATGCAAATGAATGTACTGTATTAACTCTGAATCTTGTAAACAGGTTCAACGCCAAATCAAAATACCCCGTTACACATTTTCACATTGGTCAATGTTTCAGTTAACGACTGTGTGTTATGTGAAGTATTCATCGGACCGTGGCCAGAGCCTGAGGAGGATGACCAGGGATAAGGAAACCTGCGAATAAAGGGGGGGGGGGGGGGAGTGGGAGTCAGGGGAGGGAACCGGGAGAAGAGGGTGAGCAAATATGGGATATGCCAGAAAAGTTGAAGGAGGGAATTGGGAATCAGGGACCCACTGTCCACCACTTGAAGCAAAAACAACATGTTTCCGTTATATAACCGAAATTATAAGTACGTATAGACAAATCTACATTTATTATGATATACTGCGCTGTTATTTCCACATACTGAGTCTGCCATATGATATCCGCATTTAAAACAAAAATATACATTCTGTAGAAAAAACTGCAATTATGAAATCAACTTTATTTAAATCAGAATTAAGATACTTGTTCTATGAAGGAAAATCAAAAGTATTGAAAGTTTCCTTCTCTTGCATAAAAAAGGCCGTATGATTCAGACTTTTGAAATTGTAAAAGTAGTTGAAGAACGTTTTGAAATTCGTTTACTGATTTCATGACTAAACCCGTGGAGATAATTGTAAATCTGTAATACATCACTTTGATTGAGGGAATTTTAACAGTTTTGTATTATGGATGGAATTAAAGCAGTTGATGTAATTTTAGAGCATCATCTGGAGACTGTGGTTTATGAATTTAAAGACTAAGTTTGACACTAATACTATATTTAAAGATTGATCCGTGTGAAGCACCAAACCATGCACTATTGATGCTGTATATGTATTGAAAAATTGTCCAAATAAGGTGGGGAAAACAGATTGACCCTTTATGCTTACGCTGTTTATTGTTTCGTCTGTGCACTCTCGTAGCTCTTGATTTAGCCCATGAATGCAATGAATTCATCCTTTCGATTTTTACTCTCCTTTAAACATAGTTGGCGGAATCATTACCTTGTATTGCTATATATATATATATATATTCTGAATTTAACTTGATAACTTTGGATTTTGTATTAAGTAGTAAACAGACGGCAGCGATGGAGTTGCTGAAATAGATAATTACATTTCCAAAGAAATAAGTGTTTTGTCGGCTATCGAATATCAGAAAATGTTGATAGTTGTCATAGCTTTATATGATGATGACGGATTAAAGTTGAACGTTCTAGTAGCATTTATAACATGTATATTAGCAAGAGAACATGTTAATGTGAAGTGACATGTATATAAGGAAGAGAACATGTTAATGTGAAGTGACATGTATATTAGGAAGAGAACATGTTAATGTGAAGTGACATGTATATTAGGAAGAGAACATGTTAATGTGAAGTGAATCTTGCGTTGTACTAGAAAGACACACTACACCAGAGTTTTAACGTGCTATAGTTCACAAGATAACATGTCGTCATACCAGGACATGTTAGACATGCCTTTGATATTAATGCTTAATCATACGTGCTTAGCGAAAAAAAATAGCAATTACCAATCTTCAAGTCTTTGGTTTCAACCGACAATTTATGGAACACAAGACTCTTGCATTGGATGCGACCACATTACCACGTGACCACCGAGGCGGTTAAAACTTTATATGCCGTTATCAATTAATCTCGCATAAGTTTCTCGAGAAAATATCATGATAAAGAAATTAATGCAACTTGAAGATTTTTTTCTAAGAAATATTGTTATTCATGGAACTTAATTGTCTCGACATAAACACATGAAATTCGTCTCGTTTTTTGTATAGATTATACCGTTGGTTTTCCTGTTTGAATTGTTTTACACTAGTCATATTGGTCCCTTTATAGCTTGCTGTTCGATGTGAGCCAAGGATCCGTGTTGAAGGCCGTACTTTGACCTATAATTGTTTACTTTTTACACATTGTGACTTGGATGGAGGGTTGTCTCATTGGCACCCATACCACATCTTCTTATTTCTATTCTATATAGGGGATACAAAGTTTATATTCAGAGAAGACGCCTATTTCTGGAATAGAGACAAATTTGGAAAATCTTGGAAACTAGGACTTATTAATCCAGTAGCTGAAAACAAAACAATCTTTTGATTTTAACATTTTCACTCATATGTATTGATGAGCGACCGTGCGATAGATACACTCATGGACAGTCAGTGTCATCTCCTCCCCCGTCCTAGTAGTAGAAGTAGTTGTTTTGAGTGTGGTCAAGAGAAATTCATAGGAATAAACTGTTAGTTGACATGAAAAGACTTAGAAAACAAGTTAACACACAAATATGTTCACCTTAACTAGTTAATTTAAGAGCATTTATATAATATTGCTAAATAATTGTTTAAAAATAAGATATCTATACCATCAAAAAATCCTTTGGATTTTGGCATATAGCGGAAAACTTAAATTGACATTGAAATTCAAATAAGAGGCAAGTTTTGAATCCTTAGCTGTTATCTATACGGACGGTATGTTCTACAATAAAACTAAGGCTTAGCAATATATCTACTGAGCTTAATGGAATAACTGTACAAAGCTGTAAAGGATATCAATTTAAAGAACTTTGTTATAGCTGGTGACATGAATGTCAAATTTTTAAATGAAACAAGCAAATGATATATACGATTATTTCAAAGTTGGTACGAATTCATGAGAAATGGTATGTTGATTCAGGAAATGACGTTCAGATTACCATCGGAGACAGTAAAGTTGTATTTTTTTTATTCCAAAGAATTGTATTAAATTTATTAAAGAAAATTAATGTATTTTGTTAAATAAACGTTTAAAAAATTAGATTTATTGATTAAATCATGATGATGTCATTGATTATATAAATATAGCTGAAGCAATATAAGTTATTGAAATAAATGACACACGATATATCTTGGTTTTCTAGAAAATCAAACATCAAAATTATGTTAACCCATCAATGAAATAATAAACAAAACACATTAGACATAACAAACAGAACAGATTGGATATAATTTATTGGACCCAGAGCTAGAAACGAAATAAAGAATACATTGCCCATATGCTTTTATTCAGTTATATATAGCGACTGACATTAACAGAATCCACGTTCCACAAAGCGTCCTTGTAACAAGAACGAAAGGCTAATATATATTGACGATAACAGTATAGTATAAAAACCAGAATGTGTAATATTCATAACAAAGTGGCACTGAGAAAAATATTGAAGAAATATGGCATGGTATTGGTTGCAAAAATTTGATATTTTTCATTTAAATGCAATATTTCTTATTTAATTGGTATATTTCTTCATTTAAATGCAATATTTTTTATTCATATGGTATAATTTTTCATTCAAATGGTATAATTTGTCATTCAAATGGTATAATTTTCATTCAAATGCAATAGTTTTTAATCAATTGGTATAAAATGTCATTTGAATGCAATATTTTTATTCAATTGGTATAGTAGTTTTTTATTTATATGCAATAATTGCATTATGGGAAATTCTTTGACGTCATAAGGTCAAATTTGCAACAACGTTTGTGATTGGTCGAAAATTGTTTGGATTTCTCCCCTTTCTTTCTAAACATGGGTGACCAAGAATTAAAAAACGCGTCAGAATATCGCCCCTATAACTAAATCTAACGTTCGTGCGAGTCCTGCACTGGCTGTTAAAATCTTGTGGTCATAACTAGTATTTCGATCTATTGCAAAATTTCGATGGTCAAAACGATCGGTCCACTTTTCAAAAACCGTTTCATTGTATATGGATTTATATGCAAGTATATCGGTTTTTTTAAATAGATTAGACACCGTTGGTTTTCCCGTTTGAATGGTTTTACACTACTAATTTTTTGGGGCCCTTTATAGCTTGCTGTTCGGTTTGAGCCAAGGCTCCGTGTTGAATAATAAAATTGAGAATGGAAATGGGGAATGTGTCAAAGAGACAACAACCCGACCATAGATCAGACAACAGCCGAAGGCCACCAATGGGTCTTCAATGCAGCGAGAAACTCCCGCAGACCGTCAGCTGGCCCCTAAACAAATATGTATACAAGAAGACCGTACGTTGACCTTTAATGGTTTACATTTACAAATTATGACTTGGATGGAGAGTTGTCTCATCGGCATACATACCACATCTTCTTATATCTATATACAACGTAAACCAGACGTTTTCTCAGACTGTTTTCTTTTTTTAATAAATCCTTTGCCGCGCGTTGTGTACTGATTGATAACTCAGTCTGGGAGAACAAGATTTATTTCAGTACCAGTTGTAATTAGGTTTGAGCAAACTTCCAGTAATTGCAAATACTCTTATGTCGGTGCTTTAATTGTGTCTATTGTCTTAATGTTAGTTTTTTTGTGTGTCTCGTACCGATCTTTTGAGTTAATTTGCTGATTTGTGCAGGTTGTTATTTTATTGTACTGTTACACCACTGTCCCAGCTTCGGGATGGGTTGCTCACAAACATGTTGTTGTACTGTTACACCGCTGTCCCAGATTAAGGGGAGGATTGGGATCCCGCTAACATGTTTAACCCCGCCACATTCTGTATGTATGTGCTTGTCCCAAGTCAGGAGCCTGTAATTCAGTGGTTGCCGTTTGTTGCTTTGTTATACATATTTGTGTTTCGTTCATTTTTTTGTACATTAATTCGGCCGTTAGTTTTCTCGATTGAATTGTTTTACATTTTTGATTTCGGGGCCTTTTATAGCTGACTATGCGGTGTAGGCTTTGCTTATTGTTGAAGGCCGTACGGTGACTTATAGCTGTTGATTTTTGTGTCATTTGAGCTCTTGTGGAGAGTTGTCTCATTTGCAATCATACCACATCTTCGTTTTTATATCCACCCTGCCATATTCTTTATTTGCCTGTCCCAGGGATGGAGCCTGTAGTTTAGTGGTTGTCGTTGGTTCCTGTCTCGACTCATATTTGATATTTTGTAAATTGTTTTGTTATGTGTAGTTAGGCTGTTAGTTTTTTCGTTTGAATTGTTCACACTTTTCATGTCGGGCCTTTTATAGACGACTTTACAGTATCAGGTTTTTGTCATTGTTGAAGGCCTTACGATTGTCTACAAAAAGCATTTGTCTACATGACGGCAAAAAGCTCTACAGAGCTGTTTATGTTTGTAGTATTTCATGTAACCCGACTTAAAATAATTTTTTCTTATCTTATCTTATCTTATCTTATCTACAATTGTATACATCCACTTCATATTTGAACTCCGGTGGATAGTTGCCTTATTAGCAATCATATTCCATCTCTTCATTTTTATATTATATACGTGACTTCTAAACTCGTGTTTTCCTGGACAAGCATGAAATAATTTTCACTGGCGTTAAAATTAGCAACAAACAATCAATCAATTTAAACTTGTGTTAAATAAGAGGAAAACCATTTGATATTTATTTATTTGTTGGGGTGGGGGACAGAAGGATTTCATATATGAATATGGTTGCCTGGTAAGAGCTGAAAAATAGGCATGATTAGCGACAGATTGAAATGAATAATAATGCCCTCTCTTCCCTTCCCCATCCTTCATCTATAAATTTAAACTGACCACCACGGAATAGCCCAATAGTGTTGAAAGTAGCGTTAAACACCAATCAATCAAAATCCCTTCCCTAGAATATCAAATAATCGTCCCTTTACTGTTATTGTCCGTGTAGTTCTTATATTTATCCAGCTTATCGTCCTACAGGGATGTCCTACTAAGGCTGTCATACCATAAAAACGTTTATAAAACAGCTCACATTCTAATATATCTGCATTCATAAATTTATTAATTTCATTTAGACTAAACGACGCCATATATGTTATGTGCCTCTGCCGTCAACCTATCAAAACAAGAGGTGGAAGAGAGCCAGAAGATCTTCCCAATGCAAAAAATAACAGACATGGACTTCTTCTGGCTCTCTCCCGAAGAACAAAAAAAAAAAAACGCGCCCCATTGATATGTTTTAAAAACGCCTTGCCCCTACCCTTTTTTCCAAAAAAATGGCATTATTAAATATATAAACATATATATAATCATCAAAATTAAAACGCTATTGTATTTTTATAAGACCTACTTTATTACATGACCTGGGACTAATGACATCTATCTATAAGTCCTAGCATACATTAATTATTATAATATGAATATGTTTCTTGTTTTAATAACCACATATGATGCTATGCATGAGTCACCATTTATCAGGATATGAATTGGGTTTACATAGAGAGGATAAGGGACGACATCAGAAAATCAATGAAGGATAAAAAGCTTAATTCAAATAGTTTGGGGGGGGGGGGGGGGGGGGGGGTAAAAAATTGCTGAAAGTTTTGTTTAATTAACATCGATTTTATATATATCCTTATTGGTCAATCAATTTTTCCCAAATTAAGTTAAGAGGGGGGGGGGGGGGAGGGGGGTCAGTGAAAAAACTATATGAATTAAGTTTTTTTTATCCTACATTGAACTTTTGATGTCGTCCCTAATGTGCATAAAAAATAGATAAGGGGCGGGACCAAACCTATAGATAACATAATAAAGAAATGATGAAATATACAGAATACGTTGATTGACTTTTGGTTGCCTTATGTCCAGTGGCAAATATGTCACGCATGTTTAGGACAAATATAATAGAAATCAAAGGATAAAGAATAGAGTGAAATGGTAAAAAACTAAAAGATATAGAATTATAATTTAATTTTGGATGTAACGCGTCTTCTGATTGGCTGACGTTGTTTTGTTTATCAGCTCATAGACATAATTTTGTCATGTGACCGTGACGTCATCAACGTTTTTTCATGGTTTACTCAGGTTTAAAATGGAATTTATAATTAAATTATAAGAAATGACTGTACTATTTTTTCTGTCTACTCGAAATAACATAAAAAATGTGGTGCACACTTTAAAATAACCCGCTACGCGGGTTATTCAGTGTGCACCACATTTTTGATGTTATTTCTTCATAGACAGAAAAAATAGTACAGTCATTCCTTAAATAGAAACGATCTTTGATCTGAAACCCCTACCCTCACACACACACCATAACCATTACTGCCAATACTCGCATATATACATCTCTATACAAATATCTAAATGTGAACCTACTCCCCCCCCCCCCCCCCCTCTAGACACTGAGGTTTTGGATCCGCCCCTGTTAAATGTGTCTAATTATATACATTTTGTACGGGTCTAGATAATAGCTAAACGTACAATCATATAATTTGTTAGATACCTAATTATATTATATAATGTGTCACAAAATACTTGTATACCCCCTTCCCAATGCAGTATTGAAAAGTAAATCATTTAAAAGTCCTGAAGATAAAATATGTTTTGAAATATGCCCTGCATACTTATTTATGCAAAGACATATAGTAATTATTGAACTACTGTGGGGCTTGAAAAAAAATCTATTTAAGGGATTCGGAGACGAGAACAGTAAAAAAAAGCTCAGCAACGAATCATAAATGTAAAATGATTTGCAGCATAAGACATGAGAGCTCATATTATAGATAGTATTAAATATGAAGTTCACGCCTCATATAGTGAAGTCCTATGTCATAGGACTATTGTTGTAACATGGGTTAGTAACTGGTTCCAATTTATCCTGAATTGTCTTTATTAAAGAATTAGTTCCGGAGTATAACAGCTTATGTCTTTATTTGTGGGTTTCTGGTTCTGCTGTCGTAATTAGGTGATTTTTTTTCTACATGTAGTAAAAAAGAGGGGGCTTAGTCCAAATAATTGTAACGTCCTGGATGCTTTTTATTCTTTTTTCATGTGTGCCTTCCTGCAACGTCTCTGAGGATCAAGAAAAGTTAAAAATGATATAGCACTAAAGAACGTCATGATTACATGTATCTGGACTTAGAAGGGGGAGGGGGCTAGCTATGTATTTTTTTTATTTCAATGTGTAGACTAGGAGAATTTCTTCAGAAAAGGTTTTCATTGGAGGTGTTCTGTTTCTTTCAATGAACAAGTTATGTGTCAAATTAATTATTATTACTTGTCACTCGCATTTTTTGCTCGTCCTGGCCATTATTGGCATTAACAGCCAGTGCACGAACTCGCACGAACGCCAAATTTAGTAAGAGGGCGATATTCTGGCGCGTTTTTTAATTCTTGGTCACTCAAGTTTAGAAAGAAAGGGGAAATCCAAACAATTACCGACCAATCACAAACGTTGTTGCAAATTTGACTATATGACGTCAAAGAATTTCCCATAATGCAATTATTGCATTAAAAATAAAAAAACTACTATACCAATTGAATAAAAAATATTGCATTCAAATGACATTTTATACCAATTGAATGAAAAATATTGCATTTGAAAGAAAATTATACCATTTGAATGAAACATTATACCATTTGATTGAAAAATTATACCATCTGAATAAAAATATTGCATTTAAATGAAAAAAATATACCATTTAAATAAAAAAATATTGCATTTAAATGAAGAAATATACCAATTAAATAAGAAATATTGCATTTAAATGAAAAAAATCAAATTTTTGCAACCAATACCATGCTATAAAGAAAACGCTTTAAGATTAATTTGTTCTCTACAATTGAAGTTGTAAACGTGTGTAATGACCGTCAATTACCGGTATATATCTGTATTTATTTATCTATGAATATACGTATTTCCGTTGTAACACAAATAGATAAGCAAGTTAGTTGGAATGACTTGTGCAATGTTAAAGGTAAACTATTCTAATTTACAATAGAGGCCAAATGATTACTGAAGTTTTATCAGATTTTCAAAGTTTCATAACTCTAGTCATTCAAACTAGCGACCAGACCACTAATTCTGGAAAATGATAAAAATATATCTATGATTATTAATAGTCTCTGATTTTCAAGATCAACAAAACTAATGTGAAGTGTTGCCTCTGTTTAATTTATTTCTTTATTTCACTATACACTCTAGTCTACAACCGCCTCTTTACATAAATGTTGATACAACATCTACGTTGAGAGCATAAAAAGGACCTGGTTTAATTTTTTGTCATCATATCTTGCAGATACCTATGAGATATCCAGAACCGTGATCTATAATATGAAATTACAGATTTTACGTGTGCTTCTTTCCAGCTGACTAAGCTACGACGACTGTTCTTTGAAATATTCATGAAAATCATACATTTTTTTCTCCATTGTCAATTGAGCCTGGGAAAAGTTCACTCACATGTATTTATATGATTGTATAATTGTTTGATAATTACCCTCATGCCAGCCTAGTGTTATGGGTTCCTTGCTCAATTTATTCTGAATCTGAATGGGTTCCAAAGGGTATGATGACAGTTAACGTGTGCATTTTTTAAAGTCTTAATACCAAGCTGGTTTTAAGAGGAATAATTTGATGAAAAACCACAGCCCATATGTAATATTACTATTACAAAGCTTCTACTTTTGACTCCTGTGACAGAACATATCAAACTAGACATGAATATTTATATGTATTATATTTTTATGTAAAACATTGCCAAGAGTAATGTGTAGAAAGCAAGAGTAATTAGTGTTTAGCTACTCTTTTCTTTAAAAAAAAAGTATTTCTAAATTATGTTTGATTGCTCTTTTCTTCTGTTTACAGGTCGTACTGCTAATACATTTAACTAAGACTGTTTTGGTGGCAAAGGCTTCTTTTTCAACCCCACCGTTATGGCCATCGTCATATTCCGTTGATTTTCAAGAAGAGGGTCATACACCAGGAGCAAAACCTTTATACTGCAATAAAGGATCTTGGTATTACGACTTTAAACATAACATAGGTCGATTTGATAAAGGCGCAGGACAGCAGGATTTTGCCTGCCAACAGCAAGCCCATCATCTTAGTCCCAATGATCTGCACGCACCCTGTCAATTGTTATTTGCAAAAGACACAAATATGTATGTGATTTATCCTAATACCAAAACATGCTGTACGCCATGTGGAGAGAAGGAATTCTGTAGTTTAATAAAACCTGACTGGTTATCAAATTCCACGTACGTCGGTTCACAGGTATATGAGGGAACTACTTGCTATGGCTGGGCAATAAATGGTAGTACCAGCAAGGATTACTGGTTTGTAACAAAGATGAATGTTCCTTGTGAATACCACCAGATTCCATACAGAGTTAGTGAAACTATTGTTTCCATGAACTTTACACAGGAGAGCTACAAGACAGATGAACCTGATCAATCCTTGTTTCTTATCCCATCATACTGCAAAGAAAAGTGTCCAGCAACAATGCATTCTTTACAAACATTTCCCTGACCACAGTTCCCCTGACAAAAAAGTCAGCATTATATTTTAAGTGATCAATGTCTAACTAGTATTGCATTAATAACCAAACTGACCAGTCGGCTTGAATGTTTATTATAAAAGTTGACCATACTCGGTTTTGACTGTTCTATTTACGCCCTTTTGGTTTCATGAACTCAAAAGTTTCACATTTTTGGCAATCCAAACTTTTTACGAGCACGATGAAGGTTTTCCAGAAACGCGTATATTTTTGGGAATGCATTATGTTATGAAAGTAAGTATTGTGAGCATGGGAATAATATCTTTTCTTATTTTTCTAACCTATAATTTTATTTCGTTACTATTCTGTTTAAAAGCTTTATAAATCCTTTCTGATTAGTAGTTTTGTTTGAAGAATCAATATTTATTAGTAATACCCTGATTAAAAGTTGAGTATTTTTGATCATAGAAAAGCTTGTAAATGCTTCGTACATGGGACAATGTGACAGAAAGTAACTATTGTCTCATAAACAGGTAACAATGGGAGGGACTTAATAAGATAAGAACGAAATTTAATCTAATAATCATAGTACATTTACAAAATGGCAGGCAAACTAATACACCAAAGAAATTACAACAGACGCAAATATAAAAAGTGACGTAAATTTTGGGGAATGCATTATGTTATGAAAGTAAATGTTAAAAAAATGATTAGGATTACATCAAATATTAATAAGAAGAAAAAGTATAAATTCATACTCTACCCTTTAGTTAATATCATACAGTGTTAGTTAGCTGTTCTTTACAGCATTTCTGACTGAAGTATTTTTCTGAGTTTATTTTATTTAAAAAAATTGGTTTCGAAAACAAAATCATTTCAAAAAACATAGAGAACACTTGAGTAAAAAAGTTATGTCGGTAGAGAAAAGAAAAGATCTTTTCTTTTCGTACTTATGCGAACATGAAGAACACGTGTACTTTAGTAGAAAGTCGTGTGTGGGCCGAAAAAAGGCAAACTGATTCAATCATGGAGAACACTAGTACTTAGTTGAAAAAAGACAGATGGCGCATCCATACGAACATATGGTACAGATAATAGAATATACTGTGTACATGTAGGAAGGTCACGCCAATTCGAAGATAAAGTTATAAAGTGAAATGCACTGCTAGAATTATGTTATCACAATAGAAATTGATAGCGTATGTATTGAATGATAGACACAATATCAACAGAATGTTGTCAATCTACGTATTTGACATTTCATGCGAAATATTTGGTGTAAGTGCACTTGTCCTCAATTCTAAACCACTATCATTACAGATTTATCTATGCACTAAGTAAGACAGAAAGTACGATTGATATATATAGATTATAACATGGCATTTTTCATATCAGACCCCTTATCAGCCCTAGGTCATGATATCAGTCTGAGAGCCGATAGGCTCGAGGGATGATTTTGACCATGGGCTGATAAGGGGTCTGATATGAAAAATGACATGTTATGTTCTTTTTATCATATACTTCAACAGAAGACATACAACAAACACTATTTTTAAAACTTTGAAAAAATGCATTTGTTGTAATATTTGTTTTGCATTTTTTAATAATATATTTTTCCTGATTCCTAATATTTTTTTTATCCAACTTTGTTATGTTTTACACAAAAAAAGTACCATTGAGATGTATTTTCCGGATTTGCTGAATGACGTCGAAATGTCACGTTACAGAAAAGCATGCGATATTAACCGGAAGCAGTTGATATAAAACGGAAACAGTTGATATAAACCGGAAGTAGTTGATAAAAAAAGTCATATCACACGGTTAAAGCAATTCTTCAAATTTAATGAATAAATATATGTACAATTTAGTTTTATCATAGGGTACAAATATACCATTATTTTCTTTAAGTATATGATAAACAGTATTACCATTCTACGTCTACATATCATAGTTTGATTGTGTACAATTTTAAGAATAATACATGTGCTGCTATAGATTAGAGTTAGTCGTCGAGTTACGCGTTAGAGTGTCCATATTTATACTAGATGACTCCATCGACTTACAAACTTGCCAGTAGCATTAATAATATAACCATATTGAATGAAGGCATGGAAATGAACTTTTATTTTTACAGCTTTCCCCTCAATTTAGGGTTCTCCCTTCATTTTTGAAACAATTAAACGATATATGAGTTTTGTTCCCGTTTGCATAAGTTTGAACTGATTTACTATCCCTACATTTAGAATATGAAGAATCAACGATTTTGCTATTTCCTGTAGTCCACGTGGTGATTTGGAGTATACAATTGTGTTTTGAATAGATTAAGAACTCACACGATTGTTACTCCACTGAATTTAATTTGTTAAAAATGAAGAAATTTTTTGTACAAATTCATTAAAAAAATATTAGAAAGCTTTAATAGAACCATATGCTTTTTTCAATCAGCAATGCGTTTTTAACAACGGACTATGGTACGGTAACTTAACCACATGAAATATTCATTGGCCTGAAATCAAGATTAACGTGTCTTTATCTCAAATACAGATATATGTGAAATCTGATTATCAGATTATTTATCCTATATATAGCTAGAGTATCATCAATCAAGATGTATAACACATGTGAAAAGTGATTTTTTCTTTCAAATTTTCATCCGACTCATCAACGTGATTCTGCAGTTCCTTTTGGTCACGGAGCTCCTCAGGAAGTGGACATTATCGAATTTCATTTTGGGGGGGGGGTTTGAGCGTTCCTGATGAAGATTAATCTGAAAAGCACATCGGACGTACCAAATGTGTAAAGTTACCTATTCTACATACTAAGTGATGTATATATGCACCATGTGATATCTTCCTTAATATTTGTTAATATCCAAAAGTTATCTTTAGACAAGGACTATCCATGTTAATAAATCAAAAATGACGGTCTTTAATATTTTATTTCTCTTGTATCATTGGAAGTAAGATATTTTGTTATTGTTTTTGTTTTTTGTTTTTTGTTTATATAAATCATTTATATAATACAAATTAATGTTATTTTCACAATGACAACTGGACACGAACTGCGTCAGGCAAATACTACAAATAGCAACACTTTAGCTTGTTGTATTCTTAAATATCTATCTTTATTCACTGATAAAGTCATATTTATAAATTAACTCTTTACAAAAATTTGAATTGTTCAAAATTATTTAGGATTCTTTACCACAGGAAAAGAATACTTTGAATGTATTTGGCAAAATTTTTCGGAATTTTTGTTTCTCTATACTTTTCAACTGCGAAATTAATTTGGCCTTTTAAATTTTTTATTCGGGCATCACTAAAAAGTCTTTTGAAGACTAAACGCGCGTCTGGCGTAAACAAATTTATTCAGGTTGATGAGCTTTTTTTATTATGATTGTCGACGGTAGCGATTGACCGAAATGTACAAGTGTTGTTTTGACGATAATATTAAAAGGAAATTATGTTTCTGATTAATAACAATTCAGAAAATGAATTTATTTTGTAAGATATACACATATCAGTATACTGGTTAGTGTAGATCAGTATACTGATTAGTGTAGCGGATGTCACCGTAAATAAACAATCAGTTTCTAATGTCGTCAATCCAAGGGTTTGGACATTTGTCTTTACAGTACGTTGGTATTTTGAAGATAGTTTCTTCCGGTTGTCCTGCTATAAAACTGGCTTGATTAAAAGTTAAAGCGTGTGAAATATTGCCTTTATATGATTTTTCGGTGTACAAACACGGTACGTTGCTGTCTGTGGCGTATAATGTATCCAAGAAACTAAACCCTGGCGTAGTCCAGCCATGACACGTAGATCCCTGTATAGTTTTATCCCCGATATATGAGCCATTCGATAGCCATGTTGGTTTTAATACTGTACAACCTTTCTGTACACCACAAAGATCACAACAGGTCGTAGCCTCTGGATAATAAACGTACATGCTACTATGATTTGTAAATAATAAACTACAAGGAGCATGGGGGTCATTATCACTTAATTTCTGACCAAAACAAAAATTGTCCCTCTGTCCACGCAAATGGTCATATCTAGCTCTTCCATTGGGAAAATCATAATACCATGTTCCTTTATTGTAAAAAGATTGACCAAATACGTGTAATTCTTCTTGAAAATCTATTGTGTAGGCTGGAGGAAACACTGGTGTTTTCTGTGAAGCTGTTAACACCACATCAAGTACAAGAAATTGAAAGACTGCTTTCCACATCTGAAATGAAGAGTATTTTTATTTTAAAAAGAGGCGGCATATACCAAGAACTATGAAGAATGAGCAACACGTACCCTACCAAAACTGGGATGATCTTTGGTCCTCCAAAAATGATTGGAGATCCTGGCTACACATGCTACACCCATCGGATTACGCCTATAAAAAGCGAGTTGACTGGAGGACTACTTTTATCATTTTTTATATTGTTTTATGTTTTATGTTTTATGCATATCGTATATTCATTCTAATATTTTGATCTAACCTGACTAGCTGAATACATACACTTTATTTCAGGACACATGTCAAATATTTCCTTAACATTAAATATTTTCTTTTGTATTGAATCTGGAATATAAGTTTACTTTTCAAACTCAATCAAATTTTGTTGAAAAGTGGGTTTTTGTCATTTATTGCTAGTTTAAAATCAAATTATAACTTTTGAGTTTTTGCTGCCTTCGATAAGTTTGTTTTTCAGGAGCACTAGTAGCCAAAAGTTATGTAAGTCAAAGATGTATAAATACACTGTCTAATCAAAAGAGGTAAAAAAACTGCAAAAAAATCTTAGGGGATAGTTTTTGCAAAGATTTATGACAATTGCTTACCAATGCAAAGGAAAACACTGTTACAGATGATGATTGAGTCATTATGATTGTTCCCTTGCGACTAATAGTACTAACAGACTATAAGCACTTTTCTGGTTTGTTTTCTTAATTGATTTATGAGATTTAAACATCGATTAACTACTGTTGTCTTAATTTGCCATTTCTATAGTTACAAATATCAGCTTGGAATATTCAGAGCCAAATGTTGAGGAATCCAAGTAAAATATTATGAAAAACTTCATTTTTTTAAGTAAGGGAACATTTACCATACCAATTTCTTATCAAATAACACGCAGAACAAGAAGATACCAAGGACAGTAAAAAACATTTGTTAATTCTAACTATCATGTCTGATTTTAACCATTTTTGATAAATGACCGATAAATTATAAATTACTTTCAAATGATAAAATAAGGTGACCTCGGAGAAATCTGGCCATGATGATTATCGCTATCATACAATACTCAATTCTTATTAGATTGGGGATAATATTTTAACACTATCGTTAAACAATTATTGATTTGAGATATATAAAATGAAACTGGGACGGTGTTCAAAGGACAAGGTATGATTTGGGGACAAACTGGCCCTAAAATGAGTTGTATTTGCAGAATGAAATGTCGAATTTATGTAATTAAAAAAAAAATTGCGCTTTTAGCTTAACATTTTTGACAGTCATTGGTTAAACAGTCATGAAAATAAAATTGAGAATGGAAACGGGGAATGTGTCAAAGAGACAACAACCCGACCAAAGAGCAAAACAACAGTCGAAGGCCACTAATGGGTCTTCAACATAGCGAGAAAATCCGGTACCCGGAGGCGGGCCTCAGCTGGCCCCTAAACAAAAATGTGTGCTATTTCAACGTAAATGGACGCCACACCAAACTCAAAAACATACAAACGAACCAAAATAAAAAAAAACATACAAGACTATCAAAGGCCAGAGGCTCCAGACTTGGGACAAAATGCCTGTACCAAGACAGGAATATGACGGTTGTTTTCCATTAGTTCTGTTGGTTGATATAGTCCAGCGTTTGATTTTATCAGGTTTTGTGGACTTCCCTCTTTTTGAATTTATTTGAAGTTCGGTATTTTTGTTAATACTTTTTTTTACTCTATATTGATATCGATATCGATAGCAAACTTTGTAGTTAACATTGTTGAAAGTATTTAGAAATTCAGATATTGATGTATGATTGTGTCTTTGCGATTGTTTAAGGACAATATCATCAAAATGAGCAATAGAAATCGTTAAAATATGTATGGCTTATTGAATAAAGTTAGTATGGCTCACTGCATAAAATATATACGGCTCACTGAATAAAATTTGAACAGCTGTTTGGCAAAGGTTAAAGCACAAATAATTAAAACCAACGTTAACAAAATAATATGTTAACTTTTGTAGTTCAGTTATACATTGATTGCTTACAAGATCTCTGTGTTGTATCTTAGAATTTGTATCAGTGATTCTTATTTTAAAAGAATGAATAAATCGATTGATTGCATGATTGATTTATGGATTGTTTCATGCTTAACGTAAAGTGCAATGGCAAAACAAAAGGAATCGAGAACATCTACATACCTTTATAGATGAAGAGTGGCCTAAACTTCTGACCATTCACTGAGCTATTATCAAAATGAACCAAAAATTGTATACATGTTAAGCATGCATATATTGGCCGACCATATTGCTTTCGGATTATCTTAGTTTGAACTCACTGTGGCTGTCCGCTATCATTTAAGACCTTATGCAAACATCTGTCATAACTATGTTCATTGCTACGTATATTTATGCATATAATTATTTCAATAGTTGATAATATAAGGTCACACAGACCAACGACATAACAAAAAAAAACAGAAAAAAAAAACAACAAACAAAACAAACAAAAAACACAATTAAAATAAAAAAAAAACAAAATTTTAAATATTTTAAAAACAACAACAAACGCCAGCCAAATCCACGCTTCAGGTGTTTGTCCTAATTATCTTTTGAAATACTTGCTTCTGGCATTGATTGTTATCATTAAATTTTCATAAACACAAGATATTAGTCCGTAAGATATTAGTTAACTTACTGTCCTTGTCTTTATAATCAGCATAATAGAAAACACACGTAAATATTTTCATACAAAACAAAAATGATAAGGTATTTCTTGTTTGTCCTCTTTTCTGGTAACAAGGTACTTATTGAAATTATGATTTTATAGTTTAAGCATACTCTTAAAAATATGATCAAGATTGAACACGAAATATTTCCTGTGTAGCAACATTTTTGTACATATTAATGTTCCGGACCATATGAGTATTTGGACCATATGCGTATATACTCATATGGTCCGACCATACGCGTATGGTCCGACCATACGCGTATGGTCCGGGTACGACGAGCGTTGAACAGTAATTGCGTAAGGTGTCATAGATTTAGAGTTTTGAATTGACTTAGATAATTTGGTAATCATTGTAGCGTGATTAATGAAATAAAATGAAAGATGAAATTTTGGCTTAAATAATAATTTGGTAATCATTGTAACGTGAATTTTTCTCACAAGTTAAGATTATAGTAGAAGCATTTTTGCATGGTCATTATCAATTTGTCTTTTACAATTACAGTAGTTTATACGTGCTGCCCCTCTATTCTTATGTAGAAACCACTGTTATTGTAAGATCATATGAATAAGAGTATGAACACATCAGTTAAGTGAAAATAAGTGGAAATTAGAAGAAATTAAAGAAAATATAATCTAAACTCTGGGGAAAAGAAAAAAAAAATGTCTATGTCCAAAACACCTGTGGTTTCACGTGCGGAGGAAACTGCATAAAGGTGCTTAAAATTGACTCTAGATATCGAGGGCAAGATGACAAAAATACCATGATTCAGATAATATGTAACAAAGATAAAGGATTTCAGTTAATAACTTGTGCCGATTTTGGTTCAGAGAACGAGCTGTGTCTGTTAAGGAAGTTTGAATTTATTCCGAAAATACCTATATGGTATAAATACTCTTATGGTCCGGCCCGTTAATAACCAAACGAGTATATACTCATTTGGTATACGCGTATGGTCGGACCATATGGCTATACCCATATAGCCATGACCATACGCGTACGGTCCAAATATTCATATGGTCCGGAACATTAACACATACCTTCATCTGTGATTGTCTTATGTCTTGATGATTTTGTTAAATTAATTCTCAACTCTTTTTTATACTCTAGTCGATTTAGAGCTTGATAATATTGTATAGACATTTGTTTTATGTTGAAGACTATAATTTAATCTCTATATAAAGGTCATTTGGTTATTTGTGTCGTTGGATTGCTGTCTTATTATTGTATACACCATATCATCTTTTATCTATAATTTGCTAAAATGAATCTCAAAGAAGACTTAACCTGGCTATCAAAGTCAGATGAAAATGACTTGCTAACTTGGTCTCTTCAGTTTGTGAAGTGGAAAGTGGGAATAGGATATGGAGAATTACTCATACTTGCTTCTCTTTCTTTTTCATGATAAGGATAAAAAAGCGACACTTTTTACGACATGATTTTTATTGTTTAAGAATTTTATTTTGAATTCCAGAAAGACACCCTTCCACATTAAAAGTAAATATTAAAATTTATTGTCGGGGTTATTTTCTCAAACAAAGTTTAAAAAAATTGGAGTTTGATTATTTTTGATAAATGGAGAAATTAGAGACCCCACAACATATTACACTAAAAATAATCGCCAACAGATAGACAATATAGATACCAAGCATTAAAAGTATACTGAAACGGACGTATTAATAATGGGAAACACCAGATGTTTTACGTCCGTGGTACTACTGTGAATTCTATATTATTTGTTGGATACCAATTTTCGTAGATTTCGTGGGTATATGTGAGCCTTTAATTTAACTGTTTAACGAAATAAAAGTTTCGATAAACTTACATGCAGACTTTGCCAAAACAGTGTCACTAAATTACAATGTTTACGCAATCGAACATTCGAAGATTGGGTTCACTTGAGTAGAAAAGTTGTTTTTGATAAAGCAATAAAAGAGACGGGAGATACCAAAGGAAGGACCAAAACTCATAAGTAGAAGAAAAACCTGCAAAAACATGACAAAAACCGAAAACTACGAAAAGACAAACAACAATCTACAAAGCACTACATAGAAAAATTAAAACTGAGCAACACGAATCCCACCGAAAACCGGTGGTGATATCAGGTGCCCAGGAAGGGTAAACGTATATATAGGGCTTACTGGAGTTGAAAGTATAGGGCGACAAAGCATAATGCACACGGATTCGAAAAGTATAGGGATAAAATATAAATAGTACGCTGATTTGAACATAAGATACACTTGAGAGGAATTTTAAGGAGAAACGACAGCAAACATACGGATTCGAACAAAGAGTACACAAGAATACAAATTATAGGGAGAAAAGGCACACTGGAGTAGAACAATTTTGTTGGTAAGAAATGGCAGAGATCACAATTAGTCATAAAATAAAGAACACTTGAGAAGAAATGTTTGTGTAGGTAGCGAAATGGCAGACTGATTCAAACAAGTTGAGAAAAGACGGAGGGCACACCCATACGAACTTATCGTACAGATTAAAGAATGTACTGTGTACATATAGATGTACTGTGTACATGTAGGAAGAAAAATATATAGAAAATATCGTCGATTCGAAGATAAGGTTCCAAAGAAGAGTACATTGCTAGAAGTTGTGATGTTAATATAATTGATAGTGTACTTGTTTAAAAATAGTAGACACAATATCATGCAACGGTTTCTAAGTGTTCACAATTTCATGTACAAATGTTGGTGTACTATTTTTTCACCATTATCATTACAGATTGATTTATGAAAAAACTCACCAGAGATACAGTGCTTTAAGTGTAAGGAAGACAATACGATAATTTTACCGTATTACCGTTTTACGTCTACCTATCGTCGAATGGCTCTGTTTAATTTTAAGGATATACCTGTGCAGATATAGAGTATCGTCCGTCGTCGAATGTCAGACGTTGTAAAGCTTTCAAGGAAAATAGGTCTTTCCCTTTTTCATATCAGAATGGAATTTAGCTTTATATATCGATATATATTTATGTACTGGATGACTCCATCAACATAAAAGCTTGCCAGTATTATTGATAATATAACAATATTGAAATCAGCCATGAAAATTGACTTTTATTATTATATATTTCCACTCAACTTAGGATTATCCTTTTATATTTAGAAACATTTTAACGAAGTTTTGTTCTCTTTTGCACAACTTTGAAATGACTTACCATCTTTACATTTAGATATATGAAGAATGAACGTTATAGAATGACTATTTCCCGTAGTCCCCGAACATTCGATACTGATTTGGAGTATTGAATAGGGTTTTAAGTAGTTTCAAAACTCTCACGATTTTCATTCCGCAGAATTTGCTTTGTCGTTAAAAAAGGAAGAACATTTTGTAGAAAATATTTTTTTATGTAAGGAAGCCTTTATAGAGCCAAGTGCTACAACCCTTTGGGTGAAATATTGCATTTCTAAACCATTTAAGTGTAACGGTTGACTACCTACTCTGCCATTCAACGTTCTTGTCATCCTTTCTAAAATAGTTTAGGACAGAAAATCTTTAAAAAAATCATGACCCCCTGTGACGTTTAACTCATAGCAAACGTTTGAGAGTGAAAAAGGTGAATTTTTCTGGCCTTTGTTCGTATCAGGTATTAATACAGCCTTGGCTTTAACATTTTTGAGATTGAGCGTTCTAGAAAAGCGCATTAAACGCACAACATTTATTAATTGTTATTTTAATTTTTCAGATAGACTATATGGGGTTGAAGATGGATATTCTTTAGTTTGCACACATATAGAAGGTAGTTCTAATATAACGTGCTTCTTTCGCTTTGTAAACAACACAGTGATAAAATTCTCGATATATTTATACTTGGCACAGACTCAGAAATGTACATATAAATGGCTGTCACAATTTAGCTCCCCCGTAAATCCACATGTAATTTAACCTAGGCGCAAACACAAATGTCAATTTCGCTGTATTAAAATTGAAATTTTAAAAAATACTACAGAACTAATATTCTTATTCTTATGCATAACACAAATGATTCAGGCATTAGAGCTTTCAAAACATAACGTCATGCGTCAAGCTGATCGTTATTCCATAACGTGTACGCTCCAAATTCGGATATTATTGTATTAAAATGGAGTTTTAAGTGATGGTGTTTTATTTTCTTGTTGTATTATTCTCACATTTATGGATTTCAGCAAGTCAACATGGAGACTCAATTCATAGTTTTGACGGTAAATAGTAGCCAACGAAAAAAAAAATGTTTGGGTTGAGATTTATAAAAATGAAACACATTTTTTCTAGAGGTTATTTAAGAAATAGATGATGGAAGCCATAGATTTATGGAAAATATTTAGCTTTATCTTACAAGAGAGGCGAAAGAAACCAAAGGGACATTCAAAGTCGAAAATAAACTGACAACGCCATGGCTAAAAAAGAAAAAGACAAACAGACAAACACTAGTACACAAAACACAACATAGAAAACTAAAGAATGAGCAACAAGAACCCCACCAAAAACTGGGGGTGATCTCAGGTACTCCGGAAGGGTAAGCAGATCCTGCTCCACATGTGGCACCCGTCGTGTTGCTCATGTTATTCCAAACCCGGTAATAAGTCTAAATCGGTAGTTCACATTCGGGGAAAAGGGGACGGGATTGTAGTTACGACATTTGGAACATATCCACTATCATCTGTAAAACGGATATTCCATAACGGTCATTCAACTCGTGATGGCGTCCGTAAAATTTACGAAGGGATGATTTAAACTTCACCACTTGGAACTCTTGGTTTAATAGCTTCCTTGTGAGCAGCAACCCTCTATCAAGGAAATCATGATAGGAAATACAAGCCCTGGAATATCGTATCAACTGGGAGATATATACTCCGTATGCAGGCGCTGCTGGAATGTTGCTACATAGAAATGGAAAGTTCACAATTGGGAAGCTGAAATCATCTCTGTTGTCATAAAGTTTTGTTTTCAACCGACCCTCATTGTCATATTCTAGATGTAAGTCAAGATATGAGGCAGACTTAACTGTATCTGTTGTATCCTTTATCTTAAGTTCGATGGGATAGATGCGTTCAACATAGTCACCAAATTTTGAATTATTTAGTGAGAGAACATCATCTATATAGCGGAAAGTAAAGTTAAAGGATACTGCTAACTTCTTTTATTTCTTCATAAGAAGCTCCTGTATGAAGTCAGCCTCATATGAATAAAGGAACAAGTCGACAAGAAGAGGGGTACGATTGTTTGTTGAAAAACACGTCCTCCCCAAACGTAACAAATATGTTGTCAATCAAGAAATCAAGTATCTTGATAATGTCAGTTTCAGAGAATTTGTTGTTTGAATCAGAGTAATTATTTTACAAAGTAGGATTTATCCCTCCCTTAGTCAAGATACTTGTATCTACGTTGGTCATTCTTTTTTATGAAACAAAGCAGGACCAACTCTTTACATAGGGTAAAATAAAACAGTCACACTCACGGCAGATCATCTTGCTTCAAATTATTAAATTAACGTATTTGTCCTATTAGAATCGAAATATTTCATGCTAGCCATAGATTCTTTTATCATTTTCACATGTACCCTGTAAAGTGTCAATCGAACCACAACCAATTGAAATAAAATTATTAGGCGTGTAAAGTGGCACGGCGAAAACGACCATCATCTCGGTTAAATATTCCAGTTTGTAATATAACCTTTTTGTTGACCACGAGACGGGTTCGATTTAGTAGGTCTCATCCCAGGTTTGATTTGATGGCAAAGGTTACCTAATTAGATGTTGCGTTTGAGTCCATTTTGCTAAATTGCATTGTGTGTTCCTTTTTTTTCCCTACTTCATAACAAGGTAAGTCTTACTATACAAATCCAAACAAGGTAAGTCTTACTATACAAATCCTTATTGATAACTTATTAATTTTTATTTTTTCTAACTTGGGTTTTGCCATTTGATTGGGGACTTTCCTTTTTGATTTTCCTCAGAGTTTTTTTTTGTGATTTTACTTTTTATTCTTATTTGTATGGACAACGTGTTTCTACAGATTTTAACTGAAAGTTAGTTTCAGTATACTCAGCAATACAACGGACCTTTATACGGCAACAACTTGATTTGCCTGACATGGTTTTATCGCAAACAAGATACGGGTGAAATCTGATTATACAAATATATCTATTCTATATTAAGATAGTGTAAAGAAAATAATAATGCTTATTTACCCCATATGACTATAAATATAATTTGTTTACAGTAGGAGCAAAATTATTTTTGTAAGAAAAAGCTATTCTCCGGTTAGTCTAGCACACTCGTACAAATCAAAGATTTTGAGTTTTCCAAACTCTCGAAAAAAGGTGTAACTGCTCTATAGCATCCAATGTGTGCCTTTTCGGGTTTTAAAAACCAAAAATTATAGCTTATGCCTTCGTCAATGAAATAAATTGGAATAGTTACCATTATGAAAGACATATATCTTAATCGATCAAAAGGTATAAAACATGTTAAAAGTAATATTGTCTTTACAATTTTCACCAGACTTATCATTCTCGTTTGAACTATTTTACATTTGTCATTTCGGGGCCTTTTATAGCTGACTATGCGGTATGGGCTTTGAACATTGTGGAAGACCGTACAGTGACCTATAGTTGTTCATTTCTGTGTCATATGGTCTCTTGTGGAGAGTTGTCTAATTGGCAATCATTATCACATCTTCTTATTTTTATATCATCCACGTAAATAAGATTCTGCAGTTCCAGCTCATGGAGTTCCTCATGTAGAAGACATTCCCGGCTTGAAGATGTTTGGGTTTGAGCATTTCAAATGAAGGTGTACTTAATCATGAAAATCGATTTATATAAAGTTCACTATTCTACAGACTTAGTGATGTATATAGTGGACAATATTAATATCTTCCTTTATATCTGTATTTATCCAAAAGTTATCTTCTGACAAGAACTATCAATGTTAAAAAATCAAATTGTCATTGGAACTTAAGTAATTATGTCACCCGATCGACAATGTCGGGTGACATATTGCTTTTCCTCTGTTTCTTTTTCCCTATTATTATTTTTATTATTATTATTTTTCTTCCACCTACTTTTGTCCGGGAGTTTTCTCAGAGCCAATGGAACCAATCTTAATGATTGTTCACTATAACAAGGACCACTGACTTTAAAGTTGCAGTGCAACTATGGAACTAAAACATGGCTGCCGTTACCATGGAAACAGCAAAAATGTGAAAAAAAAATCAAAATTGCAAATCCATTAAATCTTTCATTATAAGACCCAACTGAATGAAACTTTATGGGAATGTTGCCTGGCATGCCAAGATGTGTTGACCATATTTAGAAATTCCAAAATGGCTGCCATTACCATGGAAACTGGAGAAACATTTACCTTTAGACCCTATGGGAAATTCTTAAAGTAGCATTTACTCACTTATAATGGTAGGTCAAATTCCATGATTCTTTCATGGTATATTCCTAGTCATCTGCCAATGTGGAATCTGACTTTAAAATTTTGGAATCGGTCACTGTTACCATTGAAACAGCACAAATACAAAAATGTCCAAAAATTTCAAAATGCTCCAAACTTGATAACACTTTACAGAAATGTTAACTGGTTCTAATTAATAACTATTCAGAAAATGATTTTATTCTATAAAACCTACACTTATCAGTACACTGGAAAGTGTAGCGGAAACGATGTTCCTGGGAATAAATAATCAGTTTCCAATGTCGTCAAAGTATGGATTTGGACATTTGGCATTACAGTATGTTGGTATTTTGAAGATTGTTTCTTCCGGTTGTCTTGTTTCAAAACTAGCCTGATTAAAAGTTAACGCATGTGAAATATTGCGTTTATATGCTTTTTCAGTGTACAAACAGGGTACGTTGCTGTAGGTGGCATACAATGTATCCACAGTAAAAAACCTTGGCGTAGTCCAGCCATGGCACGTAGATCCCTGTATAGTTTTAACTCCGATATATGAGCCATTCGATAGCCATGTTGGTTTTAATACTGTACAACCTTCCTTTACACCACAAAGATCACAACAGGTCTTCGCCTCTGGATAAAAAACATACATGCTACTATGATTTGTAAATAATAAACTACACGGAGCATGGGGGTCATTATCACTTAATTTCTGACCAAAACAAAAATTGTCCCTCTGTCCACGCAAATGGTCATATCTAGCTCTACCATTGGGAAAATCATAATACCATGTTCCTTTATTGTAAAAAGATTGACCAAATACATGTAACTCTTCTTGGAAATCTACTGTGTAGGCTGGAGGTAGCACTGGGATCTTCTGTGAAGCTGTCGACACTACA
Source organism: Mytilus californianus (assembly GCF_021869535.1). NCBI lineage: Eukaryota > Metazoa > Mollusca > Bivalvia > Mytilida > Mytilidae > Mytilus > Mytilus californianus. The sequence goes on along the minus strand of NW_026262745.1, from coordinate 79,455,904 downwards.
GAAAGTGCAAGAAATTGAAATGCCGCCTTCCACATTTTAATCTGAAATAAAAAATATTGTTTTTATAAAAAACAGGCGAAAGATACCGAGGGTATTAAAAACTTAGAAGTCGAAGAAAATGAAAAACGACGAAAAGTCAAACAAGTCCACAATACACTACATTGACAAACTACAGAATGAGCAACACGTACCCCACAAAAAACCGGGATTGTTCCAGGTGCTCTGGAAGGGATAGGACATCCTGCTCCATTTGTAGGACCCATCGTGTTACTCTTATAAAAGGCAAATGAATTGAATGAATATCTTTTACCACTTGTATCTTACTTTATAACTTTATGCTAATCAAATATTCATATTTATATTTTGATCACATGGTAAAATATCTTGTCATAACTGTATACATAAACACTGAACGATCTTATGTTTATCGACCATATATCATAATATATGTGAAACATTATCTTAATTTTATATTATTTCATCTGTATTGAAACTGAAGTTTAGAATCAAATTAGTACTTTTAGGTTTTTTGCTGCTTCGCTACTGTACTCAGGACTAATAGACTTAGCGCGTTCTGGTTTTGTCTTCTTCGTTTATGAGATTTGACCATTGGTAAAGCCCTATTGTCTTTATTTACCTTCATCAGTAACGCTCAAAACCAAATATTGAAAGCCAAGGATGCATAAACTTGAGGAGCTTCATGACCAAAAGAGATCTAAAAAATAGACAAAACCACCTTAGATAAACTTAACCTGCGGTTAATCATTAGTAGTAAATCAAAGTTAAACATTATGACAATGTTGTGTTTGATGCGCATTTCTGGAACAGCAGTCGTTAGTTTGGAACGTTCAAAGCCAAATTTTAAAGGACAATAAACAATAATTAGTCATTTCTGACTATGACGTCCGATTGTAACCAATTGTTTATACATGACTGCTAAATTAGAGATAACTTTATTTGTCATCAAAATGATAAAATATGGTGACCTCAAACAAATCTGGCCTTGATGATTAGCGCCAGTAACTAGATCGACGATAGTATTTGAACACTATCGTTAAACAATTATTTATCTGAGATATATACCAAGAAACGGTGTGCAAAGGACGAGGTACGATTTTGGGCCAAAATTGTCCTCAAATAAATTGTATTTGAAATTTTTCTCAAATTTGCAGAATTAAATGTTGAATCAATGTAGATTCAAAATACATTGCGTGATTTAGCTTAAGAAATTGATCAGTTATTGGTAATACAGTCACGAATACATACCGATAAATTCAATAAAATGGCGAAGTTGCAAAAAGTTGTCACAATCATCATCGGAATTACAAACGCTGACAAATAACATAGACCACAAGGTTTTCCCACAAAGATAGTATCACAGTTTGTGTATTTTATGTTTATCTATTTGCTGATCAAAAAATCGGTTTGGGCGGCGCTTGTGTCCTATACTAAATAAGCCGAAATGATCATGAAATTCACATATTTTTGGTGCTAAAATTGTGTACTTTGACTTCGATGCCTTACAATTACTTGCACCATTGTGCAGTGATAAGTACATATAAATTGGGATTCATATTTCATTAAATATGAGCCCAAAAAGTGCAGAAAATCTCCTTTCAGAATTCCCCTAAAATGAATGAAAGGCGTTCCTTCTAACAAAACTGCATAGAGCAAACATTTGAAATTATATTTGTAATCATCAGCAATTAAAGAGACCCATTGATAACTTTTAACAGTCGTTTCCAAAACATAGCTGACCTGGGGCAATTCTTACAAAAGTGCAGCTGGAAGACAAAACTGTAATCACTACTTCCATGAAACAAAATTATTATGGAAACCTATTTTGATAAAAAAAAAATCCTTGGGGTTCACCATTCCTAACCTGTAAGATAATTAGATTAACATTTATTTAACATATCAAACAAATTGTCACATAATAAAAAAAATTATTCAGTTCAATTAGCTATTTAGTTGAAAGCGGAGCAAAAATTCTTTCGTTTCATTAAATTTCTGTGTTTAACTTTCACATTTAGATCAACGAAAACGAGTCTCAAATGTAATATGTAAGATATCCTTGTGTGACAATTATTTTTTTTTATCAAATAATCAATTCAGCAGAAGCAAGGATGTGGAACGACGAACAGGAACAAAAAGTAAAATCACAAAAATACAGAACTCCGAGGAAGATTCAAAACGGAAAGTCCCTAATCATATGGCAAAAACAAAAGCTCAAACACATTAAATGAATGGATAACAACTGTCATATTCCTGACTTGGTACTGTGAGAAGAGCCGTTCTATTAAAGCCAATTGTTGACGGAGTGTCTGTTTCACTTCTGAAAAGGTCGATCAATAGCAAATATATATAAAGGTAAAACATCTCCGTATCGTAATATAACTTACCTGACACTGACTTAAAAAATAGTTATTAGCCAAGAAAATGAAGTTGGTGATATCTTTAAGTTCGGCATAGTAGAATAAAATAAACTAAGTTTGAATCAGTTCAGCTGTACGTGATACAAGTGAAAACTCTCTATTTAACGTGTTCGATTCATAAATTGTCGTGTAATTGTGTCTTTGCGATTGTTTAATGACACTATTATTAAAATTAGTACTAGAAAACGCAAAAATCTGTATGGCTCATTGAATAAAATTTAAACAGCAGTTTGGTAAAAGTTACAATACAAATACACAAATGTAATTTAAACAACGTTAACAAAATGTTCAGTTATGATATGATTCATAACAATATCTCCGTATCGTATCTTGGCATTTGTACCTGTGATTTTTATTTCTAAGAATCAGAAAGGAATTGATGGGTTGAATTATTGATGTATGGGAACGTACAGCGGCAAAACAAAATGGATCGAGAATATAAACATACCCGTTATAGTTGTAGATTGACCTAAACTACTGACCATTCACCATTCACAGAGTTATTATCCAAATGTATCAAAGATTTATACTGGTTTATCGTACATGTACTGGCCGACCGTTTTGCTTGAGGATTATCTTATGTTGATCTTATTGAAGACCTTATGCAAACGTCTGTCAATTATTTCAACTATGTATATTGTTACGTGTATTTATTCAGCAATTTATTTAAATAATTGATAATATAAGGACACCGACACAACATCATAAGAGAAAAAAAACAAAGTATAAGAAAACAAGAAAAACAAAAACAAAACCAGCCAATCAAAATATTAAAAAGAAAATAAAAAACAGCATAAAAAACACACACACACACACACACGCATCAGATGTTTGTCATTATCAGCTTTTGAAATACTTGATTCTTGATCACCAGAAAACCAACGTAAATATTGTCATAGGGTGAACCGGTTATTGTCCTCTTTTCTTGTTACAGAGTACTTTTTGAAATTATGCTTTGATAGTTGATCTTTAAAATATGATAAAGACGGAACACGAAATATTTCCTGTGTAGCAGTATTTACATAGGCCTAGGTCTATAAATTAAAAAAAGAAAACGTATGTTCTCCAGGTCACAGTGGCTTCCAAAAGACTTAATGTTTTATCAATGACATTGTTTATACATTGCTTTGTTTAAATGTGTTTACATGTTTTTGTTTAAATGTATTTCAATCACTCTAATCATTCATTTACTTTGTGCTTTTTTTGTGTAATATATCATTTGATTGTTTTGCTCAAATTTTGGGCACCTAGAATGGTTAATAAAAATATCTTATTACATGTTTAAACATATCATCATCAGCGGTTGTCTTATGTCTTAATGATTTGTTAATGTTATCTGTGGAATTTGATGTTTGTGGAAGATCTTTCTTTTATTCTCCATTTGATTAAGAGCTTGACATATTGTATAAGCATCTGTCTTTTGTTGAAGACTGTAATTTGACCTCTAGGTCGTATGGTTATTTGATTCGTTGGATCGCTGTTTCATTAACGTGTACACCATATCTTCTTGTATATATGATTGGCTAATTTAAACATGAATATTAAAGAGACTTTACCTGGACATCAAAATCAGGTGATAATGACTGCCTGGCTTGGTCTCTTAGAGAACATTATCGTTCAGACTGTTTTTAACAGCTAGTGGAAAGTGGGAATAAGATACGAAGATATACTCAAACTTGCCTTTCTTTCTTTTTTATGAATAATAAAGGTTAAAAAAGCGTCATATTTTAAGACATGATGTTCGTTTTATAAGAATTTTATTTTTGAATAAAACAAAAAAGACACACTTCGATTTGAAAAATAGAAGCTTCAATTTATTGTATGGCTTATTTCCTAAAATAAAGTTTATGAAATTCGGACTTATGTATGCATGAGTTGAAATAAAAATCATTCATTAGTTTAGGAGAAGTAACTGCCATTATGCGCCAACCATTCTTATTGCAAGAGAAGAATGATTATAATACTTTAATTTCACAATCCTACAAAAACATTTACTTTCAACAAACAAATAAAATGATGACTTCCAGTTATATTTATCCAATTAAGCGTGAAATAAAGATTAGCAACAGATGTAGCAAGGTATTTTTTCACATTTTGATCTAAACCTGAAAACTAAGAAATAGGTCCCACTGAAATAAACTTAATTTCCCATGGTTAACTTTTCATTTACATATAGCAACATTCCAGCAGTACCTGCATACGAAGTGCCTCTAATACAGTTTCTATTGGTTTTCTGTTAATGGTACTCATGACAATGTTTTTTTCTGATTACGATGTTTTCCTAAATATCTTTCTTTTTGGTGTGGTATTGTCTCCTTACTTTCTATGTATTAAAATATCAACTATGGTCTGTTCTCCTTTTTGCTATGTTTATTTTTTTAGTTCCTTACTTGAGGCAATTGTCTTTTTTCTTTCTGTTACATTAGTTTTTTTGTTTTTTTTTGGTATCCGATTTTGCCAATTGTCTTTTCTCCTTTATGTGACGTTTATTTCTTTTAAAGATCTTACTTTATGCAATTGTCTGGTCTCCTTTATGTTCTATATTATTCCTGGTATCCTACTTTAAGTGTTTGTGCCTAAAACTTCCGAACTTTTAAATTCAAAGAATGGAAATATATACATAGACAAAACCGCAGAAATAATAATAGTATATAGTTGTCTTATTTACGATAGCAGAGATAAATGGGAAATGGTATTAAAAGCTATATACTTGCTTTTGGAAGCAGATCATTAACAAAAGTAGATATTCAAACACAGAAAACAAACAAATATTTCAACAATAGAGAGGGCAAAAGACAAGATATATTGCTAAGCTGTCACATACGGAATCGTAATTTTTAATAAGTTAATGGTAATCCTGTCGGGAGCTTGTTTTATGTTGTTTTACTGTACCACCGATAGATAGGTACAGTTAGTTTAACTAGACCATTACTGTGTCCATACGAAGTATCGCCTTCTGGGTCATTGTTGTTCTATATTGTTTGCCTTTAATGTTTGTGTCTTCCTCCTAATACAAACTGATCAATGGTAATTGAGTAGTTTGCAATGTTGTCAACTTTTATTATCATTTGTAAACTAGCAGGTCAAGTTTTCAGGTCACTGATCGAATTTATCATGATCTTCAAAGCAGGTATAAAACATGTACCTCTTTATCATAGTTTATTATTACTTGGATTTATGAACTCTGAGGTATGTTAGATAGAACACAAATTACCTTTTAATCGCAATATAATCTACTGTTTTTTTTTCTGCATTCGATTTTGGTCACCGTAAAATTTTAAAGAAAATTCACATAGTAGGGAAACATCATTCTGATAACAAATTGGAAAAGGCAAGCGCGAATTTAATAATACAAATAAAAGGATGGACACACAAAAAAACAAAAAATACATAATTTAATTGTAATGTAAACTGAAGTAAGGAAAAGGTACCAGATGTAACTATGAGTTGGGTACACGGTTGGATAGTGAGATAAAAAAAATAGTGTACAGACATATATGCTTAAAATTTCAGCATTCTTAACCCTTTTATACTTTCAATTTTAAAGATACGAACCCTTTTCATGTACAAACTAGATGATTCTGTAGAGATCAATCTCTTGATGATTAGACTGATGTTGTTGTTATTAAGCCAATGGTACATTAATTAAGCACTGAATCTAAATCAATAAACATTCATATTTTAAAGGATTCTCTGTTTATAATTAAGAGAAATATTATTTTCCTAGGCGGGCTTTCCTTCCTTGTCCTATTTGACAGAATTTATGAATGTAAAACACGCCCTGTCTCCTTGAAAATGCGACGATACATATCGAGTTGATATCAACATATATTTATTGAAGATGTATTTTTTATTGCAGTAGATATGGACAAACTAGGAGTAGCTCTGATAGTTTTATCTCTTTCCATGCTGACTAATGCAGCTCCACCAGTGTGGCCGTCAGCTTTTAGTGTAGACTTCCGGGAACAATCTCATTTGTCGTTTGTGACTTTATTTATAAATAACGGTTCCTGGTATTACAATTTTGACAACAAGCAAGCCCGGTTTGACCATCTCCGAGGACAGAAAGATTGGTTCTGCATGAACCAACATCTCAGTGACCACGATAAACAAGCTCCGTGCAACATGTTGTTTTCAAATGATACCAATTTATACATTCATTATCCTGAAGCAAAGACGTGCTGTCGTTTGTGTGGACAAGAAAATTATTGTACTGTTATGGAACCTAATTGGTTGAAGAATGCTACATTCATTGGTAATGAGATGTTTTATGGTTCCAAATGTCATGGATGGCAGACACCTGGATTTACTTTTATGGACACGTGGTATGTGACGGATGACAATGTTCCTTGTCAGTACCACGAGAAATCAAACCATCTAGGCACTATACATAACATTACATTTAACCAGAAATCATTCAACTTAGGACCTCCTAATCCAGATATATTTAATGTTCCTTCCTATTGTCATAAAGAGTGCCCTAATCCATTTAAAGGACAGAAACGGTCTCTATAGAATTGTAATTTGACATTAACCATTTAATTCAATATTATATTATTTGAATCATAGTTACAAAATTGTATTAACGTAAAAAGAAGGGAAGATAAACAAGACAACATTGCCCAAGAAAAACAGCCAAAATTGAACAACGTCATTGCGATAAAAACTCTATTATCTGAAATCATTGATTAGAACGAATGTTCATATAAAATGAACGCCCTTTTTGCAAGATTACGCTATTTAAAGACGTTATATGGAGTCTGATGGTCCTGGATTTTTCTGTTAGCTTCTTATCCTGTATCAAAAGTTAAAGCGTTTTATTAAATTTTAATCATGAATTAAAGAACCTAATTGTAATCCTAATACGGGAAAGAACGAGCAAACACCAGTTAACAATATCGTACGTGGGGCATACAAAGACAATCTATTCCATTATTTTTTTTCTACATTTGGGGCATTTTAGAGCTTGGCATACAGTATTTACATTTTGAAGACCGTATATTTACCTCTAGATTTATTTTAGTATTTTATTGCGTTAGTTTGCTATACTATCCTTGACGTACATACATAATATTCTTTCAAAAACTACAATTGAAGATATTATATATAGTCCTTTAGTTCAATTGAAAGATATTAAACAATGCATACTATATATATTAATTTTTCCCCCACAAAATCTTAATTCTTTTATTTTAGGTTAAGTTCCAAAATATACAAAAGAAGTATACCTTAGCAATGTCTAAGATCCACGAAAGAACATTCCCAATAACTACATCTCCACTACATTTACATATCACTCTTTTATATTGACCACTTTAGAAGATTAATTATAGCTCGACTATAGAAGTCTTGGTTCAAAAACATATATAAACATATAATATATATATATATATATATATATGTTATATCTGCAAATTTGCGGAAGCAAATTTTTGTTCTTCCTTCGCCGGGATTCGAACTCATGTTGTTGGGATATAGAGACAAACTACAAATATACTCTATATCTCGTTTCTCGTTTTTTATATAGATTAGACCGTTGGTTTTCCTTTTTAGAGCCCTTTATTGCTTGCTGTTCGGTGTGAGCCAAGGCTCCGTGTTGAAGGTCGTACTTTGACCTATAATATTGGTATCTATTTATAAGCATATGATATACGCAATAAACAGTACACAGCTGACCAAGTCGAAATATTTGACAACCTTAAAACAATAATTTTAAGAAAATGCAGAGAACAGGACAAAAATGATGTTCCTTTCCTTTGAATTTTGTCAATTTCATATACGGATTTGTGTCGTGAAACATTTCATATAAACCTTATTTCCAGTGAATGAAATGTATATTGAGTATTCAAGTCATCAGCAATGGTTTCATTGTGCCATTACACCCCAGTTCTATTGCTATACTTCATAGTTTCTATTTCTGAAACGTGTGTAAATTGAATAGATCTATTGTTACGAATAACAATGGATTTTGACCACAGGGTGTGACGAGCGGGGTTTCTGGAAACCCCTGCTTCTACATCCCGCAAACAAAGTCCATTGTTATTCGTAACAATAGACATTGATTATTTTTTAAATAGCATGAACATAAGAAATTACTTATAGTGTTCACTACAAATTGTTTCATGATATTAAAAAAAAACACATTTTAGGAAATTCCAATAAGCATCTATATGGAATACAAAAATAATCCTTTAAATACTCTTTTGCTTGAAGGTAATTTTTTTTATCACAGTCATATGTCTCTATTCTAAAGCATTGATCTGTAAAAAAAAATGTGCCAAATGGGGATTCTAACTCCCAGACCCCCCCCCCCCCCACCCCCCCCCCCCCCCCCCCCCCCCCCCCGGTTACCCAGTGGCCGATCCGGGATTGGGGGTTCCGCGGGTTGGACCCGACTTTTATTTAAAAGATCAATGCATTTGAATGGTTGGACCCCCCTTTTTCTCTTTAGTTGGGAACCCCCGGGATCAGCCCCTGATTGCCCCCAAAAAGGGAGTTCCTCTATATTAAATATTGTATGTTGAGCGTGTCTGGTAGTCGGGTTTTTAATGCAGACACACCTATCCCTTAGTATGTTCGAATATGAATGTTTGTTTATTCTCGAGAAGAGATGGGGGGCTTTTGTTTTTTGATAAAATCGTAAGATATAAAATACAGTTATGATTACCTTTATTAAACTGATACAGGTAAGTACTTTGGGTTATAATATTGCCTTTATCTTTAGTCTCTTCTACCAAACCCAACGCTTACCACAAAATGTCGGTCGTCTTATACCCGTCCATATTGACAACTGTATACCAGGAGCACGATGTATTTTTTGTTTGTAATAAGAATACACGAAACAGCCAACCTTGACCTGCTGATCCATATTAGCACAGGATTTAACGTTACACCCCAGTTCTTATGTTATACTTCATAGTTTCTATTTCTGAAACAAGCGTAAATTAAATAGATCTATTGATTATTTTTTAAATAGCATGAACATAAGAAATTACTAATAGTGTTCACTACAAATTGTTTCATGATATTAAAAAAACACATTTTAGGAAATTCCAATAAGCATCTATATGGAATACAAAAATAATCCTTTAAATACTCTTGCTTGAAGGTAATTTTTTATCCCAGTCATATGTCTCTATTCTAAAGCATTGATTTAAAAAAAATGGGGGATTCTAACTCCCGGACCCCCCCCCCCCCCCCCCCCCCCCCCCCCCCCCGGTTACCCAGTGGCCGATCCGGGATTGGGGGTTCCGCGGGTTGGACCCGACTTTTATTTAAAAGATCAATGCATTTGAATGGTTGGACTCCTCCCCCCTTTTTCTCTTGAGTTTTGAACCCCCGGCTGGATCAGCCCCTGATTGCCCTCCGGCCGACGGGGTTTCTTATCCAGACACACCTATCCCTCGGTATATAACTATTACTTGAAATGCCATTTTACGACAAATACTTTTACATCGAATATTTAAGAATTGAAATTAGAATGAAATAAATTTTTATTTTAAAGTCAAATCAACCTTTAATACGGAAATATTTTAAAAGCATTTACATGTAATTAATTAAATCAGGCTAAAATGCCGGATTTTTAAAAATCTTTTAGCTGAATTTTGGCTAAGGTCAGTTGCTTTTATAAAGTAACTTACCAAATTAACTAATTAAAAATATGCAAAAAAAGTTTGAATATTTTCTTTCAGAAGCGTTTGAGGTCAGTTCATATTCATACACATGTATCACACCAACGTGTTATCGTACTGAATATGTATTTAACTGGACACTGGATTTTTCTATTCCATAAAATTAAGAATGAAAACGGGAAATGCGTCAAAGAGACCACAACCCGATCAAAGAGCAGAAAATAGACCAAGGCCACCAATGGGTCTTCAACACAGCGAGAAAATCCCTCACCCGGAGGCGGGCTTCAGCTGAACCCTAAACAAAAATGTACATTAGTTCATCGAAAATGGACGTCATACTGAACTCAGAAACATAAATGAACCAAAATTAAAAAATCATACAAGACTAACAAAGGTCAGAGGTTCCTTTATTGGGACAGGCGCAAAAATGCGGCGGGGTTAATATAAAAATGTGGTATGATTGCCAATGAGACAACTCTCCACAAGAGACCAAATTAAACATGTTTTGTGATATCTCAACCATCACCCTATACATCTAGCCAATGTGGAATAAACAAACACACAGCATAACTATCTAACGGTAAGTTGTTCACATGACTTAAACGGAAATCACACTATTGTTTATACGCATCGCTCTCGGCGCCGCTATAGTGTCGTGACCGTATTATGACGTCGCCGTTTCGAGTCCGTCGTAAAGGTTGCTAATTTCTAAAATGGCGGCCCGCTCAAAGGGACGTTCACTAAAGCAAGAGAAAGCAAATGACGTTTTGATTTAAGTGCAAAAATGAAAATGCTACTCGAAACGGACAAAATGTAATGCAAAAAAAATAGCCGAAAGTGGTCTTGATATAGTCTGGAATTACCTTACGATTGGGTTTAATTCAAATGAGTTACTCTCTTTAAATAAAGATATTATTATTATTATTATTATTATTATTATTATTGAGTTAGTATTTACATACAATTCCATTTATACAATTATTTTTCTTAAAGGTTTATTAATTTCACCGAAAAATATTGTTAGATATGAGAAATATCAACATTTTTTGTTGATCTGGTCTTTATTATTGAGGAGGGGGTGGTAGGACCTTTATCGGGACTCCGGGATCGGGTGTTTTTAAGCTCGGGATTTCGGGATTGATCCTTTCGGGATCCGGGAATTCTTTTTTTGAATTTCGGGATGTCGGGATTTAAATTTTATTAAATTCGGGACCTCGGGATTCCATGTTTTTAAGCCCGGGTTTTCGGGATCAGGACCCCTCCTACCCCCCCCCCCCCCCCCCCCCTTTCCCCCCCCTGTAAAGTTGATATTTTCATATATTAACATATTTATTGATCTCGCAGATTTCTTAGTTTCACGAAGAAAAAAAATATTTAAAAACAAAAGAGATATTTATAACACTATTTGTCGATCATTTCAGTATAATCAAAGCGTACAACGGCGAATGTGAAATCCGTCCGGTCAACTTTTTTTTTTAGAAAAACATTTTGTTTTACTATGAAGTTTAAATTTTCATATAAGATAACTATTAATCTTGCAGATTTCTTAGTTGTATGAAAAAATATTGTAAAACAAAACAGATATTACTAATAACACTTTTTGTCGATCAGTTCAATATTGTAAACTGTACATCAGTGAGTGTGAAATCCGTCCGGTCAACTTTTTTTTGTTAGATTTTCATAAAATATAGTCTAATATTTCTAAGGTCTTCAAATATTAAAATAATCTATCAAATAACAAAAAAATTCTGACTATTTATATCTCATCCGGGGGTTTGTGAGAAATGTTTTTGAACATTAGAGAAGTTTTCTTGTTATACCGAACAATATGTTTTTTTTTCAATAATTGGCACACTTTTTGTTCATCCGGCATATGGTTACTCAAAATAAACTTTTTTGATTAGTTTAATTATTTAATTACAGATCGTATCCACCCGTTTTGCAATTGCTGTATCAGCCCTTTCATCTATTCCACTAGCCGTCTTATCATGTGTGTTGGTCAAGTCTTGTGATCTTAATAAGGCTGTTTGGTGGTAATTTTTTTTTTGGGGGGATTAACATTCACCATTCGCTTAACACAATTCTGAACGGTTTTTTAACAAACTGTCCGGGGTTGTCGTCAAACTTTTTAACCCGTACATTTTTTGTTTATGAAAAGTAAAAGAACTAGGTGGATTCCAGTTTTCATTTAGAATGCTATACATTTGAGCACTAGGTACAGATGTGGAAATAAAGTTTGCAATATCCTTAAATTCAGCTGGTGTCATTTTCTAAAAAAAAATTCTTATTGATATGATAAGGTGAAAAAGTATTTGTCTTCAAATCAAGCTAACAGAAAACGTCGTTTTAATCATAAAACCAACAAAGTAATAAAATATAGGGATAACAGCCTTGGATTGTCTTAATTAAATCCTTTCATCCTCTAATTATCAATTAAGTTTCCCTCAGGCCAGTGTAATTATGACATGTGTATATTTGGTTTATTCCCGATTGTCCCACTTTTTAAAATTTTAGAGTTCTGATTGTCCCACATGAAAAGTTCTGATTGTCCCACATTATTTTATGAAGTAAAATGTTCTTAGATAAACAATGTAACTGTTGTTTGTTTTGCTAAATAAACAAGAATTAATTTATTGCACATTTAATATTAATTTTATAGAAGTATAAAAAAAATGTTTTTTAAATCATTAGATTAATGCACTTTTGATTAAAAAAAAATTATTTCTGATTTATGAAATATATCTACAATGTTACGTTATTTATAAAACAAATTTCAATACCGTAATTTTAATTACATTTTCTCTAAAGTTTTTGAATAAATAATGCATGCAATTTGAAAAAAAGGTATAAACTCATTTACATTCTACACTTTACACGAACTTGTTGATGGAGAGATTTTTCCAGAAGTCTTTACAATTTTACTAGGGAAGTCAGAGGACATTGATACAACATTCTCTGCACTATTGAAGACTACTAACACCCAACGTCAGATTCACCTGAACCCAACAACTTCCTTTTTTTGATAACGAAGCTGTTGTCTAGAATTCTGCCAGATCAGCCTTTCTAAGAATCAATATCAAAGGTTGTTTTTCCAATACTCCCAGTGTCTTTGCCATAAAGTGCAGTCAACAGGACTCGTCACCAACTATAAAGAAGAACCAGACTTCCATAAAAAAAAAGATGTGGTATGATTGCCAATGAGACAATTCTCCAAAAAAGACTAAATGACACAGAAATTAACAACTATAGGTCACAATACGGCCTTCAACAATGAGCAAAGCCCATACAGCAGAGTCAGCTTTAAAGGTCCCATATGAAAAATGTAAAAAAAATCAAACTAGAAAAACTAACGACCTAATTTATGTACAAAATAATGAACGAAAAACAAATGTGTTACACAGTAACAAACGACAACCACTGAATTACAGGCTCCGGACTTGGGACAGACACATACAGAACGTGGCGGGTTATACTTATTTGAAGGCGCCAATCCTCCCACTAACCTGGGACAGTGATGTTACAGTACAACATAAGAATAAACTAAAAAAAAAAGTTGAAAAAGGCTTATCTCATCAGATGGGTACAGACAGAAAAACATTTAACAAATCACAGAGTGGACATTGACGTGGACGGCTACTTATACATCCCCACAACAAAGACACTAAGTACAGATCTTGGAGTATTCGCAGTTACTGACAGCTAGTTCAAAGCCAATAAAAACTAATTAAAAAAAAATCATGCATCTAAGACTAAAATTTTATGATTTCATATTATATTCCATGTTTGATGATACTTCAATTGTACCTACTACATGTATGTGCAAAATATAATATGTTAGTATTATTATTTGTTCATGTTTTTTTTTCATATTTTATAAGTTACAGTGATTAGTAACTTGTAATTAACTGACACAGACTATAAAAACAAATTAATCACTATCAAAACAATTCCCAATTGTCCCACATTTAAACTTCCCAATTGTCCCACAAACATATTCCCGATTGTCCCACAAAATTTCATTACTTTTTTACCTGTAATTTCAAAAAGTGGGACAATCGGGAAGACACCGTATATTTAAAGGAGTGTAGCTATGGGGGGCACAAACACATAAACACGAGTGATTCGTAGAGTAATCATATTTGTTGAAACATCAAACGTTATATAAGAATAACGCCAGTTAAACATCACTGTAAAAGAAGCATACATATACATTATATGTTCATTGTCGGAAAATATAGAATTTATTTGTATGAGCTTTAGAAACAGGACGAAAGGCGAGGCTCGTCGAGCTTGTCTCCTGTTTCGTAGCGATTACAAATAAATTTTATATTTTCCGACAATGTACATATATTGTTTTTATCCTGAAATTTACACCTAAAACTTGAAACTTTAGTTGTTAAAATCTAAATCATTGTCTCTAATTATTCAAAGAAATCGACATAGTTTAAACGCGGACCGCGAAGAGGACCCCAAAATGAACTGGTACGCAAAAAGAAATATCCACATTACCGCTGGCTCAACATGGAAGCGGGGTAACAGTAGACTTGATTTGTACAAGTACAAATAAAGCAAAAATTTATTTGTGTACCTATTATTTGTACAATAGTTAGCTGATTTCAGGATAAAATTTTTTACATCGGTTGCTGGCTGTCGAAATCAAAGAAAATTTAGCACCGTATTATATAGTACATTATACTCAATCTTCCTTTAATGCTTTGTACAGGCATACATAATTTGGGCACAAAAAATAAATCATATTTTGTAGTATTTCTTCAAACTGTCAATTAAAGCGAATTGTACGACCAGCAAGTTAAAAAATAAGGCCGCTAGACGTCAGAGCAATCTGGGAATATCAAACACTATGCCTAGTTATTTTTGTACTATTGATGACCGTACTGCTTACAACAACAACAAAAAATCCACACTGTATATTTGGCTTTACTAGCCTCCAACAAGAGAAATATTTAACACACACACATGTATTTATGTAGAGTAACATGTCTTTCAGAGTGCTAATCTGTAACCATCACATTAAGGTCCGTCTTGTGAAAGAGTATTCATCTCATATAGAAAAATATTTTGTGCTGATATTCATGTAATATTTGCCACTGAAAGTTTTGCAAAAATCAAGAAAAAAACGAAAACAAAAACCAGTAGTTCAGATGTAGGTTAGTGTTCAGATCACTCAATGTGATCACTTGCATGTCAACAAACAGTGATATAGGGAGATTGTCAGATTCCGATCATGACTGTAAAGGACAACCATTTGTTTAATACAAAGGTAGCTGATTTACTCTTGATACCTTGGTTCTTTAAAAAAAAAAAGGCCAACATGATATAGCAGAGTGCTGAAAGTCGCACACACAATCAATCAGTTATTTTCAAATTACCTATCATTAATCAGTTTTGGCAAAAAAAAGTATATAGGCAATACCATACTGAAACATAAATGTGATAAAAGAATATACAATTCAAGAAAGAGAAGTGCACCAACAGAAAATATAGAAACTGCAATCTTTCTTTTAATTTCATCGGATCTCAGATCTCAAAATTTTAACTCATACCAGAATTTATTCTATCTTACAGTATAACTCGGAAGCTTCTATGTGAAACTAGAACTCTTACTCGAATTAACATTCGAACTAAAAATAAAACTGGAACTTTAACTCTAAATTTAGCTGGAACTCGAACTCTTATTCTACATCAAAGGTTATCCACACTCTCATTTGTCCTCTGATAAAAAAATTCGTAAGGGTTCCACGGAACCCAGTGTCTCGCCTACTTTTGCTGTTAATCGCAGGCTCAACAAAAATGAGGAAAAAAATCAATAAAAATATTCTTCTCGATACTATCTTTTGATTGTAAGAAGCTTCTGTCCAAGTTTGGTATAAATCTAGGATAGTTTATGGATCTAATAAATGTTTTAAAAACTTTTACTGCATACTGTATGTAATGTTAACTGGAAGAAATCCATTTATAAGTAAAATACGGATAAACAGGTACAAAATTTTGACAAAATTTCCTTCGAGATACAAGCTTTTGATCATAAACAAGCTTCTGTCCAAGTTTGCTACATATCCAGGATAGTTTAAGAAAGTTATTGAAATCTTAAAAACTTTAACCACAGAGTGAATGTATTGTTTTCTGGCAGAAAAACTAAGTCAATTTATAAGTAAAATACGGAAAAAATAGATTTTTTTTTTTACAAAATTTACTTCTGGATACTATCTTATGATCATAAACAAACTTCTGACCAAGTTTTGTACAAATCCAGGATAGTTTAAGAAAGTTATTAAAAATTTAAAAACTCTAACCAGAGTAAATGTATTGTTTCCTGGCAGAAAAACTAAGCCCATTTATAAGTCAAATATGGAAAAACAGAAATTTTATAAAAAAAAACTAGATCCGTTTATTACAAATTAAAAGATTTTTGTTAATACATATGAACTGGGAACATTATATGTTCCTGATATACAATATGGCGATGTGTATTTTATTGTCAATTAACTCTAAATTATAAGATGCATTGTATTTCTCATAACATACCAACGTTGAGCGATTAATCGAACGGTAATAGAATATACGTATTACATAAAGTTTTAATACACAGGCGATGAACATTGAACATATTATGTACAATGAAACTGAAACGATGTATGAAAAATTGGTGCGGGATGACAGAACTCAGAAAAAAATTTGGTTTCCACAGTTCCAATAAATTATGAAGCGTTGTGTAATTACGGAACCAATTTTAAATTCCTACCGAAAATAGGTTTCTTTTAACGTGCTGAGTTTGTGGCATTTTTAACACGGCATTTCAGGTTTTATCTTCCCGGTGCGAATGGACAAGCTAGTGAAATTATGGTAACGAAATTATCCTGCCTGCAGTCTAAAAGGAACGTGTTACTTTTCAGCCCGGATACCCTCAGTCTTTCGAGGTAGAAGATTCTTTATCTGGAAGCCGAAAATTATTTTTATAATACGGCATGAGGCAAACATTCGTTTTCCCCATACAAAAAATGCAATTAAAAAAATGAGATGACTTCAACTTTGACAATTACTTTATAATAAACTGTTATTGTATCTATGTTTAACGATTCGATAGATTGATAAAGATATCAATGAATAATCAAAATACCTAAAAAATTGTTCAAAAATGATATCATATTTTGTAGTGAAAAGGTTAAATTCAACCCAAGCGTTGCAAGAAATGCTGTTATAAGTGGCGGATCCAGAACTTTTCATAAGGGGGGGCCCGCTGACTGACCTAAGGGGGGGCCCGCTCCAGTCATGCTTCAGTGATTCCCTATATAATCAACCAAATTTTTCCCAGGAAAGGGGGGCCCGGGCCCTCCAGCCCCCCCCCCCCCTGGATCCGCCTATGGTTATGCCAGCAACGTCGTTCTATAACGTTAAAAGGTTATAGTTCCCGCCAAAATTCAATTATAAAGATTATTTCCGTTTTAGCGGATTTAAAACATCGGTGACCCCCCTTTTTTATTTAAGCTTTTAAAATCTTCCCTGAAGCTGCAACTTATGCAGAAGTTTGAAGGGAAAAACATTAGTAGATTTTTTTTATTTCAAGAAAAATCTATTATAAATAGCAATTAAAAATGGCGGGAAATGTTCAAATGCCTTCAAAAATAAGGAAACCGAGACAAATAAATGTTCATAAGGTACAAGTTACATTTGACTGTTTTTGTTATTCCAGTTAAACATGGTTTTTCAATAAGTTTGTCTTTTTTTAACAATTTAGAGCGGTATTTCTATATTTCGTTATAACGCGATTCTTTAAGTTTTGATGACGTCATATCTCGAAAACAACATCGGTGACCCCAATTTTTTTTTCACCTAAAATATCTTAATAAGTATGATCTGTCTACATGCAAAAAATATTAGTAGTATAAATAGTGTGATTTCCCTTTAACAGTAAAATAAGGACGTGCGTTATGATTGAAAGTTATACAACTTTGCAACATAAGTATAAGGATGTGTTGTTCACTTCATCAATAATATGCACACTATTTTTCGACCTAATAGTTCAAGCAAAGGCCAAACACATGCTTGAAGAAACTGATAAATAATGAAGTCACGTTATAATAAGTAAACATGCAAAAATTAAATATATATTATCATTATGTGATTAAAAGTCGACATTGATTCTTGTTCTAACCTAAGAAAAGGTGAGTTTATAAACGCTTGTTACTTTTTTCCCTTTTTATATACAATGAAAACGAAATTTAAAATAACAAATAAATGATTTTATAAGTGTATTCAAAATATTTGTTTGATTTTTTATCCAACAGATGCACTTAATATATATATATATATAAAATTGAGAATGGAAATGGGGAATGTGTCAAAGAGACAACAACCCGACCATAGAACAGACAACAGCAGAAGGTCACCAACAGGTCTTCAATGCAGCGAGAAATTCCCGCACCCGGAGGCGTCCTTCAGCTGGCCCCTAAACAAATATATATACTAGTTCAGTGATAATGAACGCCATACTAAACTCCAAATTGTACACAAGAAACTAAAATTAAAAATAATACAAGACTGACAAAGGCTAGAGGCTCCTGACTTGGGACAGGCGCAAAAATGCGGCGGGGTTAAACATGTTTATGAGATCTCAACCCTCCCCCTATACCTCTAGCCAATGTAGAAAAGTAAACGCATAACAATACGCACATTAAAAATTCAGTTCAAGAGAAGTCCGAGTCTGATGTCAGAAGATGTAACCAAAGAAAATAAACAAAATGACAATAATACATAAATAACAACAGACTACTAGCAGTTAACTGACATGCCAGCTCCAGACTTCAATTAAACTGATTGAAAGATTATGTCTTCATCATATGAATATCAGGCACAATCCTTCCCGTTAGGGGTTTAGTATCATACCATCATAACATATATGAGAAGAACATAACCCGTGTCATGCCAACAACTGGTTATATATATATATATATAAACAAGTCTAAATTGAAAACAACGTTCAAACCTATGATTGCGTTGGATAAAAACCGCAATTTTTATACGTGTGCCTGCAAAACAAATTTCTTGGTAGAGTGGTCTAAATACAGCACAAACAACACTTTCCAAAAGACCAAAAAAAGTGAAAAAGTATATTTTAACAAAACGCATTTGACTAGCAGGTCGAACAACGGATGTTCTTAAACCCTGCTGACTGCCATGGCGATTGCCAAATAAACGGATCACCAGATGTAAAAAAGGATCTTATATATATATATATATATATATATAATATATATTAAGTGCATCTGTTGGATAAAAAATCAATATATACATATACAGAATATATTTGCACTGCAAATCCAAAGTCGAAAAATATAGTTACTTCGTTTTGATAACCCGGTATCCTGGTTAACTATCTTTGATTTTCCTAAATTCCCTACATGTCCGATTACGGTTTTGAAAATGTTCTGTCAGAGTATGATCTAGTTATAAATCACAGAGCTTAAAATCCTTTTTAAAGTAAAAAACCAAATGAATGAGTAAGAAAAGCAATGTTTTGTCCTTTTCTTATTAATCAGAAGACAACTACTTGTTGTTGTCAGAATTGTTGGCTATTTCTGTCCTCATTCGTTATTTGGAGGGAGAAGTCAATCATGTTATGTTTAATCTCATGGTTTTTAGAGATCTCATCTGTATCAAAATCACAAAAATGACACACAGTTTGAAAGGCTATAATTTTAAAAGTATAGAACACGCTAAAAACTACAAATTCTATATTTTGCTATACAATACTATTTTCTAATGCATGGACGTGCCTGCTCATTATAGATGAGTTGCATCATTGTGATATTTAAAATTCTACAGTTCATTCTATTGTTGATTATGTAGTTATACCGGTGTAGCTGTTCAAGATAAAAGTTTGTAACATAAATGGTAATTTTTCCTTTAATCTTCGAGTGAGTTAACCTCTGTTTTTTAGAGAAGAACTGAATGATTCTTTAGTCATTGCACTCTCCAATACCGCCGTTGATCGCTTGTCATAGGAAAAGCAAAGAAGGGGAGGAGCTTAGATCAGTGTTCTAACTTCCACATAAGAAGTTGTTATTTCACTGTCTAGCTCCGCCTCCTTGACCTAGTAAACAATGGAATCAATTACCATAAAACATCTTAATAAATCAAAATAAAATGATTCGAGAAGGGGGGCTTACCTTAACACTAGACAAACTTGTAAATGTAACCCTCAATTAAAAATGGTTCCATAAACTTGAAGAAAATTAATGCCCGAGGAGATCTACAAAAAGGAATAACGTGGTCTATAAACGAGGAGGCAATATTGATAAATTGGTGGATACGTATTTTTATCGGAGTCAAAATAAATACACCAAAAATGTGTGATTTTGGGCCTTATGCAATCAACAGCCCCTCTATTAATCGATCTTTTTCACGAGGGCCCTCTGGTCTTTAAATCACGGCAACAATTCATTTACATGTACATACATCATAAAATCAAATCCTTCTAAAAATCTAGCTGATCCATGAGTTCATTTTCTGAAAATAAGAGCCGTTTTTGTCATAGAAAGCGCCACTATTTGATTGACATATTTAATTCATGAAAAGTACATTAATCGCCCATTAATGTTATCATATATGTCCACGCCTTACTCATTAACATATTTAATCCACTGAGATCAAATATCAACAGCAATAAGTGTCCTTTCCTTGATTTCAGGAAATTAAAATCATACTAATAGTTTTGTTATACACATATGCACTTTAACGGTACTACAATCTGTCAATCCTTTATTTTGGCATTGCACAAGGTAATTTTTTTCTGTGACTGTTAATGACGTCTTTACACTAAATCCATTGGATGTTGGATGTGTACTGATTGATATATTAGTCTTAGATACACGATTTTATTTATTCGTTGTAATTGGCTTTGAACTAGCTGTCAGTAACTGCGAGTACTCTCAGGTCTGTACTTAGTGTCCTTTTTGTTGTTAGGGATGAAGAATGGATAAATACCCTGCCACGTCCGATCTGTGATGTGTTAAATACAGATCAAAGATAATATTTTTTTTTATTTCTGCCAAAAACTAAATGTACTTTAGAACATCCAAATACTTGAAATCTGATTTGGATTAGTTTTGTGCTTAATGAGGTTAAAAAGTTCAAATTTAAGTATCTGCCACAACAGAAAAAATATAAGTTGCAGATCAATCATATTTCGTTTACATGCGACATGTTATTAAATCAAATACAGTTGAAACATTGAGGGGGAGGTGGGTGATAGGGGGAGTTAAAGGTTGATAATTGAAACGGTTTTTTCGGTTTTCTTTGCATTATAACTTCAGGTACATCTCTCTTTAATTATCTTCTTCTGAGCATATTCTTGAGGGAAAGAAAAAGCAATTATTCTATACTCAGTTATGATTTGTCATAAATTGATTTAAAAGTATATCAAACAGAACTAAAACTGATGGGGATATTGTTTATAAGACAGCAATCAAACTACAAAAACAACATAAGGACATCCAGAGGGCAACATATAGTTTTCAACAATTAAGGAGAAAACCTGAATATCACAAAAGTTCATAAATTAAAAGTTACCAAACTTTTACTATTTTCCTTTTTCTTTACCCTACAAGAAAACTTTCTCAGGAGCCGTGTATTGAATAAATCGTCCGCATATTTCCAAAACGTTCATGTAAAATGATGGCGTCATATGTGTTAAAACACTTATTTGCCAATCAAATCGTTATATATCATTTGATCTGCACGGTCGGGATGACCCTTTAACCCGAACTCCTACGTTATTCGGGTCAAGAAGGGTCACCCGAGCTTTGCAGATTAAATGACACAAACCGATTTGTTCGTTCAATAACTTAATCATATTGAACAGATGATCCATTACGTCACATTTATCAGAAGTTATGTAACTATGTCTTTATACCACGCATTTTTTCAGATCAGAGAAAAATCTTCTTCGTGGTTCAAATAAACTTGTCAAAAAGTCCATATAATCGCTTATAAAAATAGTATCTATTCTTTTGAACAAATATTCAAGACTTTCCAAAGAATTATGCTAATTTTCGTACTTATTGTTGAATTTTATTAATTTGAATTTACATTTTGCTTGTAGATGAATAGAAGCATGCTTACGTGCGTTTTTACGGCTATGGTCGTGGTTATAGCTATCACGGATGCAATTCCTCCACCAGTTTGGCCATCAGCCTTTTCTATTGACTTTAGCGAAGTTGCTTATCTATCATTTATAACTTTATACCAAAACGATGGTACCTTATATTATAACTATTACGACAAACAAGCTCGGTTTGATCATCTCAGAGGACAAGGGGATTTTTTCTGTATGTTTCAACACCTGAGTGATCATGATAAAAAGGCTCCATGCCAGGTTTTGTTCTCAAACGACACAAACTTATACGTCCACTATCCTGAAGCTAAGACCTGTTGCCGTGTGTGTGGCCAGGACCATGACTGTGGCGTTTTGAAACCCGATTGGCTAAAGAACGGCACCTACATTGGGAGCGAAATGGTTAATGGTTCCAAATGTAATGGTTGGGAGACACCCGGTTATGCTTTTATGGACAGTTGGTATCTTACAGACGCTAATATTCCCTGTCTGTATCATGAAAAATCGAACCATATCGGAGCCATACATAACATGACATTTAACCAGAAATCATTTACACTAGGGGCACCAAATTCAGACATTTTTAATGTTCCGTCATACTGTCATAGACAATGTCCATGGGATCCTTTCCATCCGATCGGGTAATCGAAAAGGTGTTCCTGAGTTATAAGTTTTCTTTCAGATTTTTTGTCTTCGAATAGACGACCTGATAAATAATAATAATAATAATAATAATAATAATAATAAAGTAAGATTTCTCAATCATGTACAAGTGTTTTATTCAACACGTGAGGTATACAAGAGAAATGTAACCAGACACAACTTTCTTATCCATGATACCGAAACCGAAGGGTAACTCAGGGTTGACTACGGATGAGAAATAGGTTAAACTGGAAGCCTCCAGTCCGATAGTAAAACAAATGCAGAAGACAGTCGCCCGTGCGGGATGTATAAATACGCGGCAATGTCCGGTCGGAATAGGGACTCAAAACATGATGCCTCTTTAAGGGACAATGCCACTTTCTCTGCAGGTTAACGAAAGCTTCTATCAACTCTTTGAAGACTCAGTAGGTTGCATGTTGAAAGGCAAAGTTTCTGCTCACATATAGAATATCCTCTTTTTTCCCGTGACGTAGATACTAATTCACGCCTTTTACACATGTGACCCACCTAGGTATAAATGTTTTGTTCAGAATATCCATCAAATAATTGCTACTTAAACCAAACAACAAACAACAATCCGTGTAAACCTTGATGTCTGAATTTTATTTACCGTTTTCTACCATAGAAAAATATAAGCGGAGAGACATAGGATGTAACCCTTTTGGTGATGGGTGCAAACAGCTAAAAAACATTACTAATATTACCGAGCAATGTTTCATAGAAACATGTACATAAGTTAAATATGGTATTCCTATAAATAAAAGGAGATTTTTATTGTATGTCAATGAAAGAGCAACCCATTGAGTTCAAATCCGGGTCTTCCAAAAAAGTCTAGATCATATACAATTTGTAAAACTCTAATTGGCATGAAAATCGTCTAAGACATCATGGTCCAGGTTCCTGACACGAAAGATGACACATGCTATGAACATTTCTGCGGCGGGGTGAAAGCAACTCTTTTAGGTTTTAATCTCCCCTATTTATCTTGACCAGTTAAACGATGAAATGTACATGGAAGAAAGCACATTCAAAGTTTTGTATTTCATAAATATATATTTTTTTAGAAAAAGGCACTTAAATCTTAAACACCGGTATTATAGACAACAAAAACGCAGTAACACTTAGAAAAAATGACAAATAATACCATGCAGAAGATTGTGAGCAGTAACTGAAATATGAAATCACACTTCAAAGTATGGAGTGGATTTCACTATACTTACGCTATTTTCCTTTCCTATATCATAACTTGATATAGGTTTAATGCTTCCAATTAAGCTATTGAATTCTATCTGTAACTGTTGAAGTCAACTTTTTGAAAGTTTTATGAGCGCCGACAGTTATGAAATATTTGTGTCTTTAATTACCAAAATATGTTCCATAAAATGTCGTAGCAACTATCCGTCATATTTTCTTCAATTTTAATTATTCAAGACCGGATTTTCCCCCTTTGAAATCTTCAACACGTCGTGCACCACTAGTTGAATCAGGAAGAAGGATCAGTTTACCCTTTTGGAGACAATAGATTCTTCCCTTGTTTTATTTTGTGATGTTCATGTTGTTCAATCTGTAGCTTCTGCATGTGATGGTGTTTTATTTTGTGATGTTCATGTTGTTCAATCTGTAGCTTCTGCATGTGAGGGTGTTTTATTTTGTGATGTTCATGTTGTTCAATCTGTAGCTTCTGCATGTGATGGTGTTTTATTTTGTGATGTTCATGTTGGTCAATCTGTAGCTTCTACATGTGGTAGTGTTTTGTTTTGAGATAATGACACTATTCCTGTTGTATCAAAACAAAATGCTCTTTTAAGAACAAGAAAAAAGAAGAAAAGTTGGAACCTCTGTTTGTACAGTAAATAAATTCTTAATTTATCATCGGAGAATTCAAGAAAAGCATTTTTTAATCGTGGTAGTACCGAACACCACGTACTGTGCTGATGAAAACATGTTAATCAAGTTTTATCCGAAATGGTATCAACTATAATATAACTATGCTTGTAACAGAAAATAACACTTTATCAATTTCGATTGTCCGTATCAATTTTCAGGATTTAACTTCATCAGGAACGATCAAACCCCAAAATATTTGAAATCCACGTTTGTATAAATTGAAAAGTCTAGAATTTATAATACCTGAATACGTGATGAGCTATATGAACAAAAGCTAAATGTTAGTATTGTTTCTGTACGCTTTTGTGCGATAAATGTTGGTATTGTTTCTGTACGCTATAGTGCGATAAATGTTGGTATTGTTTCTGTACGCTATTGTGCGATAAATGTTGGTATTGTTTCTGTACGCTATAGTGCGATACATGTTGGTATTGTTTCTGTATGCTATTGTGCGATAAATGTTGGTATTGTTTCTGTACGCTATAGTGAGATAAATGTTGGTATTGTTTCTGTTCGCTATAGTGAGATAAATGTGTGTATTGTTTCTGTACGCTATAGTGCAATAAATGTTGGTATTGTTTCTGTACGCTATAGTGCGATAAATGTTGGTATTGTTTCTGTACGCTATAGTGCGATAAATGTTGATATTGTTTCTGTACGCTTTAGTGCGATAAATGTTGGTATTGTTTCTGTACGCTATAGTGCGATAAATGTTGGTATCGTTTCTGTACGCTATAGTGCGATAAATGTTGGTATTGTTTCTGTACGCTATAGTGCGATGAATGTTGGTATTGTTTCTGTACGCTATAGTGCGATAAATGTCGGTATTGTTTCTGTACGCTATAGTGCGATAAATGTCGGTATTGTTTCTGTACGCTATAGTGCGATAAATTTATTGTCCATACCGAGCAAACTGCTCTGTAGCATCATCCTTAACAGAATGAAAAATGAAGTCGATAAGATATTAAGAGATGAACACGCTGGCTTCAGACAAGAAAGATCATGTGTAGACCAAATAGCCACATTGAGAATTATCATCGAACAGACAATAGAATGGCAGACGACACTCTACCTAAATTTTGTGGATTTCCAGAGAGCTTTTGATAGCATTGACCATCAGGTCCTCTGGAACATTCTGGGACACTATGGAATTCCACAAAAGATCCATACATAACATGACATTTAACCAGAAATCATTTACACTAGGGGCACCAAATTCAGACATTTTTAATGTTCCGTCATACTGTCATAGACAATGTCCATGGGATCCTTTCCATCCGATCGGGTAATCGAAAAGGTGTTCCTGAGTTATAAGTTTTCTTTCAGATTTTTTGTCTTCGAATAGACGACCTGATAAATAATAATAATAATAATAATAATAATAATAATAAAGTAAGATTTCTCAATCATGTACAAGTGTTTTATTCAACACGTGAGGTATACAAGAGAAATGTAACCAGACACAACTTTCTTATCCATGATACCGAAACCGAAGGGTAACTCAGGGTTGACTACGGATGAGAAATAGGTTAACCTGGAAGCCTCCAGTCCGATAGTAAAACAAATGCAGAAGACAGTCGCCCGTGCGGGATGTATAAATACGCGGCAATGTCCGGTCGGAATAGGGACTCAAAACATGATGCCTCTTTAAGGGACAATGCCACTTTCTCTGCAGGTTAACGAAAGCTTCTATCAACTCTTTGAAGACTCAGTAGGTTGCATGTTGAAAGGCAAAGTTTCTGCTCACATATAGAATATCCTCTTTTTTCCCGTGACGTAGATACTAATTCACGCCTTTTACACATGTGACCCACCTAGGTATAAATGTTTTGTTCAGAATATCCATCAAATAATTGCTACTTAAACCAAACAACAAACAACAATCCGTGTAAACCTTGATGTCTGAATTTTATTTACCGTTTTCTACCATAGAAAAATATAAGCGGAGAGACATAGGATGTAACCCTTTTGGTGATGGGTGCAAACAGCTAAAAAACATTACTAATATTACCGAGCAATGTTTCATAGAAACATGTACATAAGTTAAATATGGTATTCCTATAAATAAAAGGAGATTTTTATTGTATGTCAATGAAAGAGCAACCCATTGAGTTCAAATCCGGGTCTTCCAAAAAAGTCTAGATCATATACAATTTGTAAAACTCTAATTGGCATGAAAATCGTCTAAGACATCATGGTCCAGGTTCCTGACACGAAAGATGACACATGCTATGAACATTTCTGCGGCGGGGTGAAAGCAACTCTTTTAGGTTTTAATCTCCCCTATTTATCTTGACCAGTTAAACGATGAAATGTACATGGAAGAAAGCACATTCAAAGTTTTGTATTTCATAAATATATATTTTTTTAGAAAAAGGCACTTAAATCTTAAACACCGGTATTATAGACAACAAAAACGCAGTAACACTTAGAAAAAATGACAAATAATACCATGCAGAAGATTGTGAGCAGTAACTGAAATATGAAATCACACTTCAAAGTATGGAGTGGATTTCACTATACTTACGCTATTTTCCTTTCCTATATCATAACTTGATATAGGTTTAATGCTTCCAATTAAGCTATTGAATTCTATCTGTAACTGTTGAAGTCAACTTTTTGAAAGTTTTATGAGCGCCGACAGTTATGAAATATTTGTGTCTTTAATTACCAAAATATGTTCCATAAAATGTCGTAGCAACTATCCGTCATATTTTCTTCAATTTTAATTATTCAAGACCGGATTTTCCCCCTTTGAAATCTTCAACACGTCGTGCACCACTAGTTGAATCAGGAAGAAGGATCAGTTTACCCTTTTGGAGACAATAGATTCTTCCCTTGTTTTATTTTGTGATGTTCATGTTGTTCAATCTGTAGCTTCTGCATGTGATGGTGTTTTATTTTGTGATGTTCATGTTGTTCAATCTGTAGCTTCTGCATGTGAGGGTGTTTTATTTTGTGATGTTCATGTTGTTCAATCTGTAGCTTCTGCATGTGATGGTGTTTTATTTTGTGATGTTCATGTTGGTCAATCTGTAGCTTCTACATGTGGTAGTGTTTTGTTTTGAGATAATGACACTATTCCTGTTGTATCAAAACAAAATGCTCTTTTAAGAACAAGAAAAAAGAAGAAAAGTTGGAACCTCTGTTTGTACAGTAAATAAATTCTTAATTTATCATCGGAGAATTCAAGAAAAGCATTTTTTAATCGTGGTAGTACCGAACACCACGTACTGTGCTGATGAAAACATGTTAATCAAGTTTTATCCGAAATGGTATCAACTATAATATAACTATGCTTGTAACAGAAAATAACACTTTATCAATTTCGATTGTCCGTATCAATTTTCAGGATTTAACTTCATCAGGAACGATCAAACCCCAAAATATTTGAAATCCACGTTTGTATAAATTGAAAAGTCTAGAATTTATAATACCTGAATACGTGATGAGCTATATGAACAAAAGCTAAATGTTAGTATTGTTTCTGTACGCTTTTGTGCGATAAATGTTGGTATTGTTTCTGTACGCTATAGTGCGATAAATGTTGGTATTGTTTCTGTACGCTATTGTGCGATAAATGTTGGTATTGTTTCTGTACGCTATAGTGCGATACATGTTGGTATTGTTTCTGTATGCTATTGTGCGATAAATGTTGGTATTGTTTCTGTACGCTATAGTGAGATAAATGTTGGTATTGTTTCTGTTCGCTATAGTGAGATAAATGTGTGTATTGTTTCTGTACGCTATAGTGCAATAAATGTTGGTATTGTTTCTGTACGCTATAGTGCGATAAATGTTGGTATTGTTTCTGTACGCTATAGTGCGATAAATGTTGATATTGTTTCTGTACGCTTTAGTGCGATAAATGTTGGTATTGTTTCTGTACGCTATAGTGCGATAAATGTTGGTATCGTTTCTGTACGCTATAGTGCGATAAATGTTGGTATTGTTTCTGTACGCTATAGTGCGATGAATGTTGGTATTGTTTCTGTACGCTATAGTGCGATAAATGTCGGTATTGTTTCTGTACGCTATAGTGCGATAAATGTCGGTATTGTTTCTGTACGCTATAGTGCGATAAATTTATTGTCCATACCGAGCAAACTGCTCTGTAGCATCATCCTTAACAGAATGAAAAATGAAGTCGATAAGATATTAAGAGATGAACACGCTGGCTTCAGACAAGAAAGATCATGTGTAGACCAAATAGCCACATTGAGAATTATCATCGAACAGACAATAGAATGGCAGACGACACTCTACCTAAATTTTGTGGATTTCCAGAGAGCTTTTGATAGCATTGACCATCAGGTCCTCTGGAACATTCTGGGACACTATGGAATTCCACAAAAGATCACCAAAATGATAAAACTGCTATACGACCAATTTTCCTGTCAAGTTATACACGGTGGAACTATGACCGAACCATTCCCCGTTACAACTGGGGTACGTCAAGGTTGTCTACTCTCTCCGCTCCTTTTCCTAATTGTAGTTGACTGGGTTGGTAAATCAGCCTACAAAGATCCGAAAAGCATTGGATGGACTCTCAAACACGTCTTGAAGACTTAGAATTTGCTGATGACATTTGTACACTATCCCATCGCTTCCAAGATGCACAACACCAGACCAAAAGTCTTGAAACAGTAGCAAAACAAACAGGCCTATACATCAACGCACAGAAAACTAAATCAATAAATTTTGGTATTGTTTCTGTTCGCTATAGTGAGATAAATGTTTGTATTGTTTCTGTACGCTATAGTGCAATAAATGTTGGTATTGTTTCTGTACGCTATAGTGCGATAAATGTTGGTATTGTTTCTGTACGCTATAGTGCGATAAATGTTGGTATTGTATCTGTACGATATAGTGCGATAAATGTTGGTATTGTTTCTGTACGCTATAGTGCGATACATGTTAGTATTGTTTCTGTACGCTATAGTGCGATAAATGTTGGTATTGTTTTTGTACGCTATAGTGCGATAAATGTTGGTATTGTTTCTGAACGCTTTAGTGCGATAAATGTTGGTATTGTTTCTGTAAGCTATAGTGCGAATGCCAGGAAATTTATGACACTATCTGTTCGATTTATTTTCCAGGTTTAATCATAATGTGTTTTTATTTCCTCGCAGCTGTCTTTGAGCGATCGCAAACATATTTCACACCGCCAAATGATGTATGGGCATGTGCCTGTCCCAAGTCAAGAGACTTAATTCAGTGGTAGTCATTGGTTGTTGTCTGTCATATTTGTTTTTCGCGTAGTGTTTTATCATGAATAAGGCCGTTGGTTTTCTCATTTAAATTGTTTTACATTTTGGAGGGTCCTCTTATAGCTTACTCGTTGTTGAAAGCCTTGCAGTGACCTATAAATGCTTATTTCTACTTCAATTTGATTTCTGGTGGATAGTTGTCTCATTGGCAATAATACCGTATCTCTGTATTCTTATACAGATGTAGCGTGATCGAAATCTAGCAAAGAATATTACATAAAATATCGGTGCTGGGGTCTATTTTTAACACGTATGGCAGTGATGTGCGAGTTTTTCTCCCCTTATAAGTCTCACTTTAACTTTGAGATATAGAACAACAATAAAAGTGCTGTTCCTTTGCTTTTGTTTCACATGTGCGTGTAGTGATTTTTGTCATGGATTGATACACTGTATCCTTTCTTTTCCGTTATACATGCAACCACATATAAGCCATTGCCCCTTAAAAGAATGAAGGCAGACAAATATCTTTAAATTATCGAAAGTATTGACTTCGGGAGCCACTTACTATGTAATGAGTGGCGAGGATGAGCCGCTGTGATGGTCACTATTTCAATCTTCATGATATATGTAAAGGTCGAGAATTTGAGATGAAATATATGACTAGGTTCCTGATTGAATCAGAAGCTTCTGAAACTAATCAGATCTCGATTTTTTTTTCATAGATACCATTTAAAAAACACTCGTCTATTTATCTCTCCACGAAACAGCGTATCACGGTAGCTATATGTATGATAGGGTATGCATTTCTAATATTCAAAATATTTAAAAAGTAACTGGAACTGGATGTCTAAGCTGCTCAACCCTACCATTAAAAGCTTTTTCAACATAACAGCTGCCCACCCCTACCATTAAATGATTGAAGCTTTTTCAACATAACAACTGCTCAGCTCGACCATTAAATGATTGAAGCTTTTTGAACATAACCACTGCTCAGCCCGACCATTAAAGGATTGAAGCTTTTTCAACATAACAGCTGCTCAGCCCGACCATTAAATGATTGAAGCTTTTTCAACATAACAGCTTCCCAACCCTACTATTAAACTATTGAAGCTTTTTCAACATAACAACTGCTCAGCCCGACCATTAAATGATTGAACAGCCCGACCATTAAATGGTTGAAGCTTTTTCAACATAACAACTGCTCAGCCCTACCATTAAATGATTGAAGCTTTTTCAAAATAACAACTGCTCAGCCCGACCATTAAATGTTTGAAGTTTTTTCAACATAACAGCTGCTTACCCCTACCATTAAAGGATTGAAGATTTTTGAACATAACAGCTGCTCAGCCCGACCATTAAAGGATTGAAGCTTTTTCAACATAACATCTGCCCACCCATACCATTAAATGATTGAATTTTTTTTTAACATAACAGCTGTCCGACCCTACCTTTAAATGGTTGAAGCTTTTTCAACATAACAGCTACCCACCCCTACCATTAAAGGATGGAAGTTTCCTCATAGCCTCCAAAAGCCTCATTTGTTTCAAACGAGAGATAAACAAACACTCTAAATACCTATCGACAAAGTGTTTTTTTGTTTATTTTAGAAGTATTTTCCACTTAAAAATCTCCGTGACTGTCCTTCAATAGGTGACCATTTATTAGATGGATTATGTGTGTGATTTATATGAGGGTCTGTGTGGGGGTTTGACGGTAACCGCATTAAGACCCTCTTATATGTAATTATATAAAATATTCATTTCTTTCGAAAAGTAATGAAACAAGGAGGAAAGATTTACGGATTGCGGATAATTTTTATGTTCCTAATGTCGTAACTACAATTCCGTCCCCTTTTTCCGAATGTGACCTACCGATTTAGACTTATTACCGGGTTTGTACTAACATAAGCAACACGACCGGTGCCACATGTGGAGCAGGATCTGCTTTCCCTTCAAGAGTACCTGATATCACCCCCAGTTTTTGGTGGGGTTCGTGTTGTTCAGTCTTTAGTTTTCTTTGTTGTGTTTTGTGTACTATTGTTTGTCGGTTGTTATTTTCTTTTTTAGCCATGGCGTTGTCAGTTTATATTCGACTCATGAGTTTGAATGTCCCTTTGGTATTTTTCGCCTCTCTTTATCATTTCAATCTAATGGTTTTCAGAAAAAACCCACCCACTTTCAAGATTGGTGAAAAACAAAGAAAATAGCGCTTAGTATACTGTTCCGTATCACAATGTTTTTGGAGATCTATAATTATATTTAATTTTTGATAAAATTATGAAGCAGTTTAAAAGGTTTAGGGTCAAGTTTTATCATAAATTTCACAATCTACTTATGTGACAGCCAAGGTCCAAGGTATGGTATTTATTTTAGATTAAATGCACAATTCATTAAATTTTTCAAGATATTTTTTCAATTATAATTACAGATTTACTTAAGTTATTCTGCTGTTTGTTTTGAATTCATGAAGTGCTAATGTTTTTTTATCATGCAAATTGTTTTTCGAATAAACTATTCTTAAAGACTGTCTGAGCTAACGTAACTTCTTTCTTAGAAAATCCCTTATAAATGCAATTAAGGTGGATAGGGGGGTCTTCATTAATATCCATAGAATCTTTTAAAAATTTGTGAAAATGTAGTTTTTATATTGATTTTTTTCTTCAAAAATATAATAAAAAGTATGGGTCACCTGGCTTTTTTCACGCTACAAGTTGTGCAAAATTGTCAGATTTTATATAGATTATGCATGGAAAACACAAATTTTGTGTGATAAAAAGAAAACTGCACCATAGAATTGTAAGAAAAATATGAGAAGATAGCTCTAATAATATGCTTTCAGATAAGAAAAAGAAAAAAAAGGGGTCACCGGACTCGTTTTCTTGCTACATAATAACATAGATAAATTCACAACACATTCTATTATAAAAGTTACTTTATCAGAGTTATCTCCTCTTCTATCTGAGTTATCTCCCCTTATGTGGCAAAGTTGAAAAAAAATGAATCAAACAAAAATATTCTGTTTTTTTTGTAAAATACAGCCGTAAATATGACAAAACACATAATTTTCTATAGTTACACGAAAAGTCTTACACATGAATTACATACTACTCTCGAAATTTGCACACTTTCATTGAAAATAAAGACCGATTGTTATCTGCTATTTCAAAATCCAAGATGGAGGAAGACACCCCAGCTACCTTAAAACCCATTATCATAATTTAATTTTAAGCAGCTTGACTCAAACTCTTAACTTAAAACTCTTTTAGATCCCAAAAGATATATTTTGTCTTATGTTATGGGCTATATAAAACAATCCATGGAGTTGCGTAAATGAGGTCCACATTGGTCAAACATCTTTATACTTATATGTTATTAATATTAACTTTACTAGTTTAGAACTTTTTTCATGTGTTGTATGTTTCTCATGTACATGTAATGTTTGCATTTTAACACTCAGGGTTTACTTTTTGCAATAAAGTTAAACTATTTGAGTATTTCGAAATGTCTGATACAAAAAGATTCAGAATGTATAGCGAATGTCTCAAATATAAGAATATCTATGATAACAACACAATCTTTATTATTTCATTATTTCATGATTTTTGGTTATTTTTCAAAGACATAAGAAGAAAATTGTGTTTATTTTAGAAAACAATGACAACTACAAAATGGCTGGCTACTTTTGATTATGTCATGCTGGCTACCGGTTTACAGCCACCGTTACTTCCACCCGCTTTTTCCGTGTCATTTGTAGAAAATTTCAATATTGATGGACTCAAAATACAGAACAATGGATCTTGGACGTATGGCTTCCAACTCAATTCAATGACGTACGACAAATTTCAAGGTCAGATAGACGTATGGTGCCACGCATCTAATCTTTGTCCAGAAGATCGCTCTGCACATTGTAGGCTGTTATTTGCGAACGACAAACAATTTTATGTTTTTTATCCAGAAATTCAAAAATGCTGCATTCAGTGTAAAAAAGACCAGCATTGCACAGTCTTGAAACAAACATGGCTTTTAAATTCGTCTTATATTGGAGATCTGCATTTCTATGGAACGATTTGTCACGGATGGCAGATCAAAGGGGCATCAACAATAGACACATGGTACGTTACGGACAAAGGTGTACCTTGCCAGCTGCACACTAAGTCTTTCACTGGTGACATAGTTCATAACATGAATTTAATCAGAACAGTTTTACATACAACCCTCCCCTTGATCCAAGTGTATTTGCTGTTCCTAGCTATTGTGAAGAAAAGTGCCCTATACCTTTCCCAGGATAACATTGCTACACTTGTAGAATTTGCAACTGTTGTTCCATGCTTCAAAATTGAATATAATGAAATTTAGATCGACTTATAGGATAAACTTCTATGACCTTTCTATATGATGTTACTGCGGTTGACCTTTAACTGCATCAAGGAATTGTCCTAATAAAGTAATTAGTATATCGATGTCGATTCCAGTTACTCAGTAAATGCCCCTCGTCTTCCTTTCACGTCAATATTTCGTATTTTATTCAACCATCCTATTATCTTTTTTAATGATATCATGCAGGGGTTTGTAGCATTTAAAAGGTTTTCACTGATAATTCATTCTAGTTTTAATTTTGTTAAAACCTGACTTTTTTTAATATAAACAAATTGGTCTAAACTATCTTAGATTCTTGAAAACCCTATACCTAGAACAAGAATTCCTTGTTGGTCGTATTCTTCTTTTTTGTTTTTTGATTTTTGTTTTAATTTTGCTAACCTTGGTGTATTGATGACATTTCCTCTCGTTAATACTTATTGAGAGAGACTTTTTTTGTAACTTTAATGCTCAATCCGAACTTATTCTGTTATGTTAATCGGTGCTATATATCAATCAATAATCCCTTTTCTACTGCATGGAATGATTGACTATTCTATAAAACGATGTACATTTGTAAGGGTCTATAAAACGATGTACATTTGTAAGGGTAAATTGTTTTCCATTATTTCTATTAACGAAAACTAATTAAAACTACAAATAAAAACTTCTCTCAATTCAACAACTTTAATTCATCCTTGTAACTTATTAATTAAAGCACACAAACTGTACGACTAATAATCAATCTGTGGATGTGTAAAACAAAATATATGATGGCTTTCGGAAGAACATAAATGTTTTTTCATTAACTTGTGATCGGAAAAACAAGATAAATACCTCATCATTGATTTCTAATTACAGTTCACCTGCCGGGACAATATTTTTTATTCCAATGTCACTTTCATCTTCCTCAAATACATGATACAAAGTCTTGCATGCTAATGTCTCATTTCATTAATTGTTTATGAGTTTAAGTATAACACAAAAAGAACAAAAGAAGATGTAGGAAATCTCCTCTCTCTGTGAATTCCCTGATATATTGTGTATTGCCTTATTAAATTAATTGACAGTTGTAATCAAAACAGAATAGAACTGTGACAGAGAAACTGTAAATCTGTTTTCGATTGGTTTACTGCTGGCAATATTGATCCAATGGGAGAAGTTGTTTTATTTATATAAAGTTGCTATACGTTATTAGTTTTGCATTTTGTACCATGCAATTCACGTAACTAAAAGCAGAATTAGTTGTTGTTTTCGGTGCTACTTAATTCATCTTCGATGTGCCTAATTCTAAGTATTTGCATCACGTGATATGATAAAAATAAGGATGCTTGGATTTGTTTTGATTATTTTATTAATTGCAATTACAGGTAAGAAAACTTTTCTAAGACAATTTGACATTTGTAAGTAGATTTATGAAGATTTGTTATAAATCCGTGATAGTTTTTCATTGCCTTTACTGCTTTTCCGACAAGTTTGCATAATCCTTTTTTATCACTTCGATCATTGATTGGTGTTCACATAGCAATTTTTTAAGTCCTACAACGTTACGTTTTTAAAGATGTATAATTTAGTTTAAAGAATACGTATTGCTAAAGAAAACCTACAATAGCTGAACACAAAAAATACAAGGGCCTAGACTGGATCTTTGGTATTGTTGTTACACCATGTTCCTTGTAACTGTGTAAACACGGCCATAAAATAATTGAATACTGATATATCATTTTCTTTACACATGCAGTGTTCGACAATTAGAAAGTTACAAGAACACTTTTTACTGTTACAGTTCATTATATTATTGATATTTGTTATGTATTGGTAGTACATTAATATATGTAACTTTTACTTTGTTTTAACTTGGAAGAAACATTTTATCGTTCGATTGTGAATGCAGTTGACATACATACCAGTAAAACAGTCAGAAACTATTTCTATTAAAAAAATTACAATATATATTTATATCAAATCAGTTTTCATAAGAATGGCTAATTGTTATAGTCTATTAAATTTCTTAAATACTATTCTTGATAGCTGTTGGGATATTACACTGGAGTTATATAAAAGTACCTTTTTGCCGAGTTCAATTTGGGTTTCTGCATTCGATCTTTATTAGAACCAAAAGATATGAAATCAAAAATATGTAAAATAAAACATAGTACATGAAGAGGTATTACATTAAAAAAAGGTTTACCAAAAAAGTGTGTTTATCATTTGATAGATCTTATCGCTAATCTGCGACAAGTAACCAAAGGTTTTGTGACACTTGAAATTTTGACATCATACGATTACTTTTGTTTTGTGGCGAAAGACGTTTCCTCTTTGAATTTTTGGAGTGAAATCCAAAATGCGTATGCAGTAAATGAAATTTATGTGTCAAAGCTTTTTCAAACTTTTCTGCTCCAAAGTGTTTTTGAATTTATCTTTTTTTTACCTTTTGTTTCATTTTGTGCTGTAGTGTTCAACATAATTGTTGATATCTGAGTCACGGCGGAGAAACGAATTATTCCATGAATAATGCAGGAAAAAGCGAATTAAAAAAATCTAGTAATAAATGGATATTTACAGATGTGTATTTAGAATTGTAGTGCATCGGTCTCTTCCTCTTTCGATACAGTTTACAAAAGAAGAACACCAACTAAACTCATGTTTTTCATTTGCTTTTCCCTCGATATTTCCATTTTTTGCAGCTTCATTACACTGATAACATGACTATTGTTTTACTGCATTAAAAAAAAAACTTAATCTCTACTGACACCATGGAATATAAAGTTACAAAGTTGTCTACATTCCTAACATATATATTACACAGATTACAATTGTCTGTGGAAAGATATCGCGTGACTTTCTCTCATTTTTGCGTTCAGTCTCCGTTTCATCAGTTAAAATTAGAATGTTACCAACGGAATCTAAAGAGTATGGAAATAACATTTTTACATATCGAGAATACGTTTTATAACGTGAGGGGCAGTAAAAACATAATTGAATTTGCATATTTCAATTTATAATAGCTTTATAAAAGTAAAATATTTATTTAAGTACATTGGAATTATACATAGTTGTGGTTGGGTAGAGTTTTAGTGAACGTTCGAAAGTTGCAAGTTAATTTTAGCAGTCATACAGTTTATGATAACACCCAAGAGGGGGGAAGGGGGATGCGTGAGCGACAGAGTGGACAGTTAAAATGCATCGGTATTGAAACTATGCATATACACCAAGGTATAATTGAAGGCAAACGTTAAGAATATTAAGGATAATTAGAATAAACCTATATATACGCAATATTTCGCTAAACAAATTAGCTTCATCAGGCGCATGCAGCCATCCAGGTAAAATTTTTGCATGGATGCATCAACTACGTACTCTTGGACCTGATGGACTGAATGAGAGCGATGAAAAACAGTTTTATCAAAAACCAAAGGAATAAATCTTGAACTTCTTACTATTTAACTAACGCAACTATTTGTTTTGATTTAATAATCGCAATGGTACAATAAGCTGCAAAATATATTTAAAGAACATGTACAATAAGTTGCAAAAATTTCGAGTCGAGTGGTCTAAGGCGCTGAACACGGTGCTGGCGGTGTTGACACGATGTCACAGAAGCAAGGGTTCGAATCGCGCTGAGGGAAGAACAAAAATTTGCTAACGCAAATTTGAAGATCAAACATTGTTAGGCTAAATTTGAGACGAGTTATATATATACATATATATATTATGGTGTTAGCCCTGAATAACCACGTGTTATCCGATGGAGAATGTCTGTCATAAAGTTGTCACATGTTTAGAAGTGTATAATAAAATTAAGATTTGATGGGGCGGCATGTTAATTATCATTATCACCCTTTACGACAGACAAAATAGCTGATCTGAAAGGTACACCATCTACTTGCCACTATACATCATGTACTGTGTTACAACCCTAGATAAAGCCGACGAGTAATGGCATTAATAACATCGACCACCGAAAGCTATATATAATGTAGCCTAGGTGGTCTAGGGCGCTGGACGCGGTGCAGGCGGTGTTGCCACGATGTCACAGAAGCAAGGGTTCGAATCCCGCTGAGGGAAGAACAAAACGCAAATTTGAAGATCTAACATTGTTGGGCTTAATTTGAGACGAGTTTTATATATAAATATATATAAACAAGTCTAAATTGAAAACATATATATATATACAATAGAAAAGAAGAGACGGGTGTTTAAGCAATATGACGCGCTGAGCAATGACGGCCATAAAATAAATAAAAATATTCTAACATGTGTGATTGATTTGTGATATAGGCCATTCTTATATGTGTGATATAGGACCATTCTAAAAATATATGATATAGGACCATTCTAAGAATTGCAACGTGAACACCAAACGTGGAGCAGGATCTGCTTACCCTTCCGGAGCACCTGAGATCACCCCTAGTTTTTTGGCGGGGTTCGTGTTGCTCAGTCTTTAGTTTTCCATGTTGTGTTTTTGTATTAGTGTTTGTCTGCTGGTCTTTTTCTTTTTTAGCCATGGCGTTGTCAATTTATTTTCGACTTATGAGTTAAAATATCCCTTTGGTATCTTTCGCCTCTCTTTAACATGTGTGATATAGGACCATTCTTACATGTGTGATATAGGGCCATATTAGTTGTATATTCTAACATGTGTGACAGGAACAGATAAGTAAAAAATTGTATCTAACATGTGTGACATAGGAAAGATTGGTTGTATATTCTAACATGTGTGACATAAGGCCAGATTAGTTGTATATTCTAACATGTGTGATGTGGGGCCAGATTAGTTGTATATTCTAACATGTGTGATGTTGGGCCAGATTAGTTGTATATTCTAACATGTGTGACATAAGGCCAGATTAGTTGTATATTCTAACATGTGTGATGTGGGGCCAGATTAGTTGTATATTCTAACATGTGTGACATAAGGCCAGATTAGTTGTATATTCTAACATGTGTGATGTGGGGCCAGATTAGTTGTATATTCTAACATGTGTGACATAAGGCCAGATTAGTTGTATATTCTAACATGTGTGATGTGGGGCCAGATTAGTTGTATATTCTAACATGTGTGACATAGGACCAGATTAGTTATATATTCTTAAATGTGTGACATAGGGCCAGATTAGTTGAATATTCTAATATGTTTGATATAGGTCCAGATTAGTTGTATATTCAAACATGTGTGACATAGGAACAGATTAGTTGTATATTCAGACATGTGTGGTGTAGGAACAGATTAGTTTTATATTATAACATATGTGATATTAGACCAGATTAGTTGTATCTAACATGTGTGATGTACGGCCAGTTTACTTGTACCTAACATGTGTGATATAGGACCATATTAGTTGTTTATTATAACATGTGTGAAATGGGGCCAGATTAGTTGTATATATTCTAACATATGTGATATAAGGCCGGCCAGATAATTTATATAATGTATATATTCTCCCCAAGTATCGTTCGCTTTTCACATTACTCTTTTACCGTTTATATGTAAAATATAGAAAATAAATCCACGAGAGATATCAAAAATGACTTATCTTTAGCAGAATTTACATGATCATCTTTAAAGATTGTCTAGTAAATTACAACCTTAATTCTCAGAAGAATAATAAGGCCTACTGCATACGAGCTTATTTACCATAAACAGCCTGTTGCTTAATTTCGTTAAACTTTGATCGACCATTAATTTTTGGGTTGATCTGCGTGTTGATAAATGAGTTCCGACAGATAGCTGACTAATTATATATTTGTACAAACATCAGAATACGGATTATATGATATAAATCTAGCGTTTGTTCTAATGAAATTCTAACAATCCTGTCTTATTTTCCTCGATTGAGAAATTACCTAATGCGAATAATCACCGTATTTTTAGTGGCAACTAGTAAACTAATGGAGCAGGAACTGCTTACCCTTCCGGAGCAAACGATTTCACCCCCAGTTATTTGTGGAGTTCTTTAGTTTTCTGTGTTGTGTTTTATTATTAGACTTAAGATTTTTGTGTATCCCCTTTTTCTTCTTTTAACGGCTTAACTTGAACTGTGTCGAGAAGTAAACAATATTGATAAAGTTGCGGTAAATGTCAGCCTATCCTGAATTTTACATGAAGAGCCCTTATCCTCCCATCTCGAGATAAGCTGGACTCACGTGACAACAATTGATATTTGAAGTCGTTTGATTCCCTTGTTCTATTGAAATGTAACACAAAACAGTTTCCGTTTCTATAAAACTTAAGTCTTTGTCAATATCAACACTATATAAGACTTGTAGCCTTTTATTAATATATTTGTAAAGACGTTGTGTCGGTCATTGTTTATACCTCTAAATCAATTTAAACACAGTTTGAATGCAGTTGGTGATCAATGTTTTATAAACTTGGACATCCTCCAGTAATTACTTTTTGTATAAAGTTACACACACATTTATCTCCTCTTTCAGAAAAGCTAGACTTTGTCGGCATTTAATTAAATTGTAGTATATTGGTATTACATCCAGAGCACAGTACGCTGGTGATCTTTGTTGTAATATTCAGGTTATTGTTTATTTATAATGTACTTACTATCATGTGACTTGGATTGCTATTTTTCTGTCACAAAGAAACAATTCATCATCATTTTGCCTGTAATGTGTATAATGGATATTGAAATATATAGAAAACTTTCAATATTTTTTTTAGAACAGGCTCTTAAAAATAAAGTAGTCATTATTATGTAATTCTCAGAAGACCGTTCGTATACAGATTGAAACTGAATGGAGGAATTAAAATACCTAAAAGTCCATATTTTCAGGTGCCTGTTTCAAATCTGGAAACTCCTCAGTGATTATTTAATTTAAGGAATTTGGTGTCAACAGAAGATCTTTCGTAGTTTGTCTTTCTTTAATTGATCTATTCATATTTATTTTAGACTCGGGCCTATTTAGAGCTGTTTAGGTTATCTGACCTATAAGGCCATGTGAGCTTTTGTAATCTTTTGCGTCCGTTGTCGTCCTGTGACCGGTGTCCGTCGTAAACTTTTTGAAAGATCTTCTCTGAAACTACAGAACCAGTTTCATCCAAACTTATGGTAAACTTATGGTAAATGATCCTTAGAGTATCTAACAAACGTTCGTGGTTTTTTTTTTTGGTCAGGTAACAAACATGGCTGCCATGACTAAAATAGGACATGAAGGTAAAACGGAGTTAGGCTATTTTCATATTACCTACTTTTGACTCTGGAATATAAATTCTTCTTCAGGTTACCTATACTCTGTGGTAGGACATTCTCAGACTGGTACTCGGTCAAGTAAGAGAAACTCAAAGAAGTAAAATCCAGCTTACAATCGGTGTAATTTTGGGAAAATAATAACTGGTTCCAAATGATTTTGCGTGCATAGTACACAGAAATCGTATACTCCTGAGTCAAAAAACGGTAATATGAAAACGGTGTATTGTCTCATATCTTAAAAACCATAATATTTAGATAAATTTTGACGAGCATATATTTTCAAAATGAAAAGCTCTCCGAAAACAAAAACCATCAAAGATACCAGGTGCTCTTTTCACAAAAAATCTTACGACAAAAATTGACCTTAAGTTATAATGAAATGTTCATGACTCGTAAATTTTTTTGTGAAGTTAGTTGCAGGCTTATAATTTTGTATGCCAGACGCGCGTTTCGTCTACAATAGATTCAACAGTGACGCTTGAATTAAAAAAGTTAAAAGGCTTAATAAAGTACGAAGTTGAAGAGCATTGAGAGCTTAAAATTCTCCAAAATTGTAAGACGACTCCTTAAAGTAGTTATTGCTGTAAAAGACAATTCTTAACAATTTTATTCGTTTTTACCTATTTTCTTGAAATGCATTGTTATAGATAAGGAGAAACTTTACATATCAAACATTATCAGGAAGACAAGGCCTACAAATAAATTATATTGACGAAACCATCAGTCGTCTCCTTGTAAGAGTTATTGCCCAAAAAATTATGATGTTTACCCATGGCTATAATCTTGAAATCAAGAATAGTTGAAGAGAATTTTTAAACAGCAAAAATGATCAGCAAGACAAGATTTACAAATAAATCAACATATCCATAATTTGCCGTCGACTCCTTTGAGTTATTGCCCTATAATGCCGATTTTACCTATTATTTTACCTATTAATCAAAGATACGAAACTGTTTTTATTTAATATATATATACATGTCTCATGTGCAATCAACCAATTTCTTGCTTTCGTTTAATATATGTCTCATGACTCATGTGCGATCAACCAAATTTCTCGATTCCGTTTAATATATGTCTCAAGTGCGATCAACCCCTTTCG
The DNA here is from genome assembly GCF_021869535.1 of Mytilus californianus. Lineage (NCBI taxonomy): Eukaryota > Metazoa > Mollusca > Bivalvia > Mytilida > Mytilidae > Mytilus > Mytilus californianus. The sequence continues at coordinate 79,413,286 of NW_026262745.1, read as the reverse complement.
CGGATAATAATAGTTTCTCCTTTTGAATTCAAAGATAAATATGATAAAAAAAGAATTTGGAATGATATGGCCACAGTATGAATTTTTTGCGCAGACAAGATAAGGCAAGATGAACGTACAAACCGCCGAACCATTATTTTTGGCAAGCCTGTGCTTCGCTGGTAGGCAATGAAAGCTACAATCCTCTACGTTATTTGCTATAAAATAGAGAGATCGTATGGAAA